>NC_080188.1:173156935-174406935 GCF_030028045.1 Hippopotamus amphibius kiboko | reverse complement strand
GGAAAACATTTTTAAAATAAGACTTAGGAAGCACAAATAACAAATTAAAAATTTAATAGATTTAACTATATCAAAATTAAAGATTTCTATTCAGTGGTGACCCCATAGACAAAATTAATTGATAAATCACAAACTTGGAGGTGATAGCTCAAAGTATAAAACCAATAAGAAATTAATACCTGTGATATGAAAGAATCCTCCAAACAAGAAAGGAAACAATTGGAGGGTGGGCAAAAGTTATAGGTAGAAAATTCACAGCAGAGGAAAGCAAACTGGCTTAGAAATATTTGAGGAGATGGTCGGCTCACTATTAATTTGAAAAAAATGCCAATTAAAATAATGATATATTACCTTATACCTATCAGTTGGCAAACATTAAAGTGAGACACTATCAAGGACTGACAAGGAAGCGAAAAGAGAAAGCTCATACACTCCCACGGGGATATAAACTGGCACAGCCACCCTAGAGAGCAATCTTATTAACAGCATCTCTCTACAGAGTATTTGGTAACCCCCCAGGCCCGTTCCTGGAGACATACACTAGAGAAACTTTCCCACGAATGGATGAGATTTGCCACAGCTTTATTTGTGGCAGCTGGAAATTGAAGGCCATCTAGGTGTCACCCTAGGAAACCCGCTGATGAAAATGTAGCCAATGCAGGGCTTCCCTGGTGGCGAAGTGGTTAAGAGTCCACCTGCCAATGCAGGGGACACGGGTTTGAGCCCTGCTCCAGGAAGATCCCATGTGCTACAGAGCAACTAAGCCTGTGAACCACAACTGCTGAGCCCATGTGCCACAACTACTGAGCCCATGCACCTAGAGCCCATGCTCCACAACAAGGGAAGCCACCACAATGAAAAGCCCGCACACCGCAATGCAGAGTAGCCCCTGCTCGCCGCAACTAGAGAAAGCCCACACGCAGCAACGAAAAACCAATACAGCCAAAAGTAGAATAAATAATAAAATAAATCTTAAAAAAAAAATGTATCCAGTGCAGAGCACGGTGTTGTATGCACAGTTTGAAGGACTATTTTGACGTTCACTCAGCAACATGGATAGTTCATAAAAACATACAGTAAATGAAAAAAGTCAGAAATGGAACCAAGTCTACTGCTCAATATCATTTACATAAATTGAAATCAAACCACAAAACAACACTGTGTATTTTGCAAACAAACAAACAGATATCCAAGTACACATTCCACATACATTCAAGTACCCACTTGATTACGTGGTTGGGATGAGACTAGAATGCAGGAAGAATGAAGGAGAAGAAGATGGAATAAGATGAGAGCAGGGCCTTTATGGCAAGTTATGCTACTTTCCTAGGACTTCAGGGATGCAATTAATTCAGCTTTCTGTGTTTTGGGTTTACCAAAAAAAGAAAAAAAAAAAAGACAAGTGATGGAAACATTGGATTATTATACAATATATAAAGATATCTTCAAGTCAAAAGAATTGGCTCTATATTACTCAGTAGGCAGAAGCACTATTAACTTTATTAGCAAAGATGTATTCTGAGCAAAACAACATATCATATTAAATTGATGTGATTCATGTGAATGTAGATTTTTTTTAGTCGTTATAAATTTATAAATTTATTTTTGTTTTATAATTATGTAAAGTTTCCAAGTGTTAGGAATCCATACTTAGTTTTATGTTTGCATAAATTTGTTTCATTATAATAAAAGTAATTTATAGAGTCCTTGAGAAGGTTTTTTCTACAAGAGAATATTTTCCTCTTTATTCCAGTATGTGAAACACTGCTTGAGGGGGTGTGACTCTTCCCCACCCCAGGTGAATTATTCTCTCCCTCTCTCTCTTTTTTTAAAATTTGACTGTGCAGCACAGCTTTGCAGGATCTTAGTTCCCCAACCAGGGATCGAACCCAGGCCCCAGCTGTGAAAGCACCGAGTCCTAACCATTGGACCACCAGGGAATTCCCAGATTTACTATCTTAAGGCACAATGGCTTGATGTCCTGACACATCTAGATATTCCTTTTGTTCCTTTCCTAACTGTTTCAGAGCATTTCTGTGAATTCCCCCCAATCCTTCTTACTTATTGCCTTTCAGGGCCCTGAGGCCCCCAATTCCCCTTAGGTGTGCACATGTAAAAGATGTTTTTAAGTGAAACTTCAAGAGCGAGATGCCGGTTGTAGCTGCAGAAAGTCCTATATGTTTGGGAAGCATCTAAAAGTGGTAAAATATAAAGAATGGATAATATGGAGAATGCATGAATACAGAAGAAGGTGAACGCCACTCTATCTTCGAGTGGTCTATACAAACTAAGTCAGAATGTGGCCCTTTGATACCAGCGTGAAAGGGAGCTGTGCCTTCTCCCATCCAGTCTCTTATGAGGATCACACAACTAGTTTCCAGGTCACTGTCCTGAGGACCGTGACACAGTATATGTATCCCAAGGTCTGGCGAAAATGGATTATTTCACTCCTCCACATTTGGTACTCATGTCAAAGTTCTTCCCTCTTCTTGGAATGCTACTTCCTTCCTTTCATCCAGCCTTCATCTGTCAAAGCCTTTTAAGATTTATCTCAATAAGTCCCTTCCACCACTTCCACCAGTGGCGGTGATCTCTTCCTGCTTTGGTCCCATGTCTCTGTTTTGACGCGGATGACTGACTCTGGGGGTTAGGGTGCATTGGGATTGTTTTTTCTAAGACCCTGTGAAGGTAGCTTGTCCACTGCAGCAGCCCATGCCTGTCACAACGCTTGATGGAGACCCTGAGCCTTACAGATGTTCTATGAAGTGAATTAGAAGCACAATTCAGTCTCTTTAGACCCACCCTGTTATATCTCTGCTTCTTCGAGAAAATTAATTCCTTATTTGGGCTCCATAATTTTTCTTATTAATTCATCTTATGTCCAATCCCAGGACCAAAAAAAAATTTGTTTCATTTTCCCAATAAGCCTATAAAGCAAGTAGTATTGTGCCTATTTTGCAATTAACGTGAGGCTCAGAGCGGCTATAAAACTGCTACTTAGGTAGTAATGGGCGAGAGCTGGGATTCAAACCCAGGTCAGCTTGATTCTTAACTCTACTCTCACCATTGCGCTGGGCCGACCCTCAAAACAGAAGGATGCCAGTGAGGGCTGAGAGACCCTCGTTACCACGACTCCGCTCAAGGAGGGTGGGACATGTGTGCAAAGCACTTTGGAAACTGGGGAGGATTGTATGTAATTTAACTATCGTCATGACGGGTATTATTGCTGCTTCTCCCACTGGTGTCAGCAAAGAGCCGGCTGTCCCCTCACATGAGTGTATTGCTCTGGTCATTCCCTGAGTAGGGACAGCTCTGGCATCACACCTCACCGATGTCCTTGCCTTTGAGGGGAAAGGAGCAGACAGTCTAGGAGAGGTTTGCCTCCTTTGGTTTTGAGCTGTCAGTAAAAAGAGCAGTGAGGAGGCTCACTGGGGCTGGGTGTGAGGTGGTTATGGGGGTGCCTGCTCAGGGCTGCGTGTATAGGTCTGCAAGTTGTGTTGCCTGACGTCTCCAGCCCCAGGGGTCAAGGGTGCTGGAATCCAGCCAGTGTTCTATTCACCATCCCATGTGTCCTGTGCAGGAGGGTGACCTGCCAGAGAAAGAGGCAGAATCGCACTAAAGCACCAAGTCATGAATAATCTGCCCAGATAGGGCGCATTTTAAACATCTGTTCTTGCAGTGGGAGGGGAGAAGAGGGGTTGCGGGGTGTGTGTGTGTGTATGTGTGTGTGTGTCTGTGTGTGTATTTTTCTAATTTGTCCCAAGCCTCCATCAGCTCACCAAGCTCTAAGCCAGCCCTGCACCAACCCCGAGGTGCCACACAGACAGACCAGCAATGACCTTGCCTGCATGGTGGGGCAGCCAGGAGAACCCGCGCCCCCAGAAAGGCCATCAGCTGTCAGAGAAAACTGTTTTTCAGTTCCTGCTGAGCAGAGCTGATTCTGAACCAGTGACCTCTCAGTAAAAATCTCCCAACTCCATTAACTCCACCACCCAAGAGCCCAGCTCCTGGTTAGAGTTTAGTCCTGAAATCAGAGCTACTGCTCAGGGGTCCTGTGTTTTCTGAGGTGCTCAGTTCAGGTATCTACCTGGATGGGCCTCGAGTTGGTTCACCTGCTGCCTTCACACCCTCCTGTCCCAATTAGCCCAGGCTGGGGATGGAGGGATCACTGGAGAAGATGTGACTGATCTTCACACAGTAACAGCTCCTCAGAGCAGAGCTGTTGGTCATGTTAGCCCTACGCCGGGGCCGCCAGAGGCAAGGAGATGAGGAATCTGGGTGCGGGGGCACTTGTGAGGGAGGGTATATGTGGCTGTTCGTGTGAGCTTGAAGTTGTGTGTGTGCCGCATGCATGTGGTTGTGTGTAAAAGGATGTGAATGAGGTTATGCGTTAAGATAATTGTCAGTGAGAATATATGTGTGTGGTTGTGTGTTTATTGTGTGTTTGTTGTAGGAGGCTGTGCTGTGTATACTGAGTTCAAGAATGAGCCAGAGAGACAGAATATTCGAGGAAGGAGGTGAGAAACAGGAAGATATAGGAGGTAAGGACGTGTAGGGAAGGAACAAGAAAAGAGGCAGTTGGGGAAGATGGAGGGATTGGGAGGAAGGAGAAGAGACTGCCCTTTAGGGTGGCTGGTTCTCAGGAGCAGAGGCTGGACCATTCTTATCAGATGGATGTTCTCAGGTCCCAGGCTAATGAGGTGATGGAGGGAAGCAGAAGCAACAGCAAAGCAACTGTCTCCCCTCAGTGCCCCAGCAGCACGCAGACGGCTGACGCTCGATGACTGAGTCACATCACAAGCCCCCAGGGGTCTGAGGCCCCCTGCACCTCGCTCCAGGACTCCGGCTCTCGGTCAGCGCCCCCACACCTCCTGGTCTGGAGTCAAGCCCGCTGCACTCTCACCTGCCAAGTGTCAGGCCAGCAGCCTCCCAGGTGGTGGCTCTCACCTCCCCACAGCCTGACTCTGCCCCTCCAGGCTCAGCTCTCAGCTGTCATGGGGTCAAGGCCAGGACTGTGCAGCAAGGAGACTAGACTTCCCTCCCCTGGAAGCAGGAGGAGAACTGAGGCACGGAGCCATTAATCTGGTCCATCAGAGTCCACTCACCCCTCCACCATCCATGAGGACATAAAGGGATGTCTTTTAGCAGGGAAGCCTTTTAGTGGGGAGACAGTCCTGAGGGTGGGTCAGTTGGTGCTGTGTGCTCTGTGTGGACTGCCAGGAGGGCCCAGAGTGACCCACCCCTTCCCACCAGGGGCACAGCTGCTGAATCACCAGCAGCAAAGACCTGGCTGGGAACAGGACATTTGTGTGGGGAGGCACTGAGCAGCTTCTGAAATCTTCCATCCAGTAAAGATAACATTCTCAAGTGCTCCCAGCAGTTAGAACTTTTTTGGAGCCAATGCCCAGGACCTGACCAGACTTCTTCCCTTTCCATCCTCCTCCAATGGTTTACATCACTCAAAGCCTGCCTGGGCTAGGCTGGCTTTCCTTTCCTTTCCTTTCCTTTCCTTTCCTTTCCTTTCCTTTCCTTTCCTTTCCTTTCCTTTCCTTTCCTTCTTTCTTCTCCTTCCTTCCTTCCTCTCTATCTTTCTCTTTCTTCATGGAGGTAACATTAATTTATAACTTTATATATGTTTCAAGTGTATGACATTGTGTCTGGACTTCTGTATACACTACAGTGTGCTAACCACTAAAAGTTTAAGTGCAGCACTGGTGAGCATAGCTGCCTTCTGACTTTCTGATAAACACATTTCCATTGATTCCTTGAAAGCAGAGGTTTACAAATAGGGAATTCTCTTTACTCCAAAATCGATACCAGGAGATAGAATTTCTCCTTCACTCTCCTGCCAATCCCTGGAGCCCATTTTAGGAAAGAGACCAGATTGGAGGAAGAGAGGGAAGAACATCAACAAGTCTAAAGCACCAACTATGCATGAGGTGCTGTGCTGGGTGCTTGCAAATGCATTTTCCAGGCACTACTGAACTGAGCTGGACCAGAGGAACCTGGCAAATGTTCAGTGAGGGATTCTCAATCTAAGTGATGCTTGCCAGGTTGGGAAACAGGTTTCTTTGTTTTGTCTTTTTGTCTTTATCACTACTATATATTTTTCTTTCACCAAATTTTTTTCTGAGTATAAATTGTGAAGGTGGATCTGGAGTCCCATTTTACCAGGAGAAAATGCTAGAAAATTGGTGACTCCTGACTCAGACGTATGGTATGTGCGGGAGACCTGGCTTCTCCTCCTGACACTGATACTAACAACACGAATGGCTCTGAATCAGTCTTGTCCCCTCCCTGGACTCAGTTTTCCTACTTTTAAAATGAGGAGGTTGAGCTAGCAGAAAGCTCTGATGAAGAGCCACATGAGATGTGAATCAGACCTCCCGACCAGCTGGGAGTGAGGCACGATTGGGAGATGGAGACACAGTGAAACAAATTGATAACTCTGCTATTTAGTCACGAGCTGCTGATTAGCTCCTACTGTGTCCCAGCCAGCACCGTGAATGGGAAACAGCTCCTGAGGCAGCCCTGGGCCCTGTGGGAAGGTCACCCACTCAGCCAGCATAAAGAGAATTTCCTCATGGATCAATCTCCTTAATGTCATGTGACCTTGAGCAAACCCTTTCCCCTCCCTGTGTGCCTCAGTCTCTCTATCAGTAAAGTGTCCTGTATCCTTCCCCCACTTAGATCAAGAAAAATTAAGGGAAGATGGTTATGAAAGCCCTTTAGAAAAAGGCATGGACCATCCATAAATGCCAAGTTCCTGTTCATCAATATTTATGGGAATCTCAAAAAAAAAAAAAAAAAAAAGCCCAGTATTATCATAGACATGAGGAGGGAGTTAGATGTAGGTGAGAAAGAATACAGCTCCTTGGGTTCACGGTGCTTCTGGCAAATGGTGGGGAGCTAAGCTAAGAATAAGTTCCCGAAAGTGGGGGAGAGTTCATTCCCTCCTCTGCTGACTCATTGGTGGCTTCTAGAAGTAGCAGAAGCAGAGGTGGGGCCTCAGAGATAGGGGAGGAGACTCCAGATGATGCAGGGCCCTAGATGTGAGAGGGATGCTCTTGGTAGTGGCCTTGATGTTGGCCACTCCACAGCTCACCCCAGAGACACAGGGCCTCTTCTCCTCATGCCCAGTCAGAGGCAGCTGGGAGAGCTGGAACCAGGGTGTGCTGGCATTTTCACAATACTCAGAGTCCTTGGATCTGGGTGATACCTCAAATAGTCAGCATTCTTTCAGTCCATTCTTTAGCCACATAGTCATTCCTCCAACATGCATTTCCTGAGCTCCTGCTGTCCACCTGACTTCGCGAGGAGAACCAGGGAAGCAGTCAACAGTGGGAAGGAAGGTCCAACAAATGACTCAGTGGAGCCATCCTCGTGGGGGCGCTAAGCCCATGATTGAAGAACCCCCACCAGCATTCCAGCCCCAGCTGACATCATGTGGAACAAAGATGAGCCATTCCCACTGTCCCTGGCTGAATTCCTGACCCTAGGATTCATGAGAATTGATAAATTAGTCACTGTCACAAGTTACTACATTTTAGAAGATGTAGAGATAATGAGATAATGAAAATGGAGCTCAGAGCAGGGTGGGGACATAGGAGGAGCACTTTCTTTCAGGGACATCAGGGAAGGCTTCCCTGACAAGGTGGATTTGGGCGGTGCATTGAGAGAGGAGAAGGGTTCTGAGACCTTCTCCTCATCCTGCTTTGCTCTGCACAGCCAGCTCCACCCAGAGAGAGGCCTCCCTCAGTTTGACAGCAGAGCAGGAGTAAAGCAAATGTCTTCCCAGAGCAAGAGATTTTGCTGCAAATCCCTAATCAATGAGGAAAAATTTAGAGATTAAGGTACCTGCCACACAGCGCACATCTTCCTTCCCTTCCCCCTGCTGGACCTTTGTTTCCTCTGACTTTATCTTTCTCCCTATTTCCTTCCCCTCCACACGCACACACCTACCTGTTCTTTCTCCCTCCTTTCTCCCCTTCCCCATCCATCCCCTCATCCCTCCAGGCTCCTCTCCTCTCCTGTGCCTCTTTGCCACCCTCTCTTTCTCCTACCTGTCTGTCTTTCCTGTGAACCTGTTTCCCACCCCCACACTCCACCTGCTGCTGAGGCTTTTTTTTAAAATTTTTTTCTCGACAGCAGCTCTCTGCTCTCAAGGGGATGCTTTCACTGTTTATAAATTTAGGACCAGAAAAAGCTGCTTTTTGACAAGCCCAGAGGGAGACGTTCCTGCTTCCATCCCCAGCCCCAATACCACCCAATCCTAGAGGCAAATGTCCCAAAGAACTTGGTATCCTGAGACCTGCCCTCTCCACATTTTAGAAACAAGAGACCGGGATTGAAGCAGGCAGTTAGGACCAGAAATCACAGGTGAGTGAGGAGAGATGATGGATTCAGGATCATGCATGTTAGGGTAGTTGTCAGAGATCCGATTTGGGCAAGCATAACCATGACATTATACGGCATTTAGTAACGTCTTGCACTTACTGCCTGGCTCTTTTGGTTTCCAAATCACCCTTACATATGTCTTATTTCCCTCTTCAACTAGACTCTCCCCCCAATTTCTCCAGCCTTCATATCATAAACCACCCACCCATCAGGACCTACTGTGAGTCCCACCGATTCCACAAAACCTGGTGAACTAATTCCTATAGCACTGAACACCCACTTCTCAGAATTTGGCTACTGATAATTTACTGTCCTACTTCTTTCTTTTGCTGTTTCTGGTGTGTAAGTCTTGTCCCCTACCTAGGGCCCTGCAGAGCTCAGACCAGGCCTAATTCTTCTTCTGTTTGGCTCAGAGTCTGGCTTGGTGCTGAGTATCTGGTAGGGCATCAATAGCATATGACTGATCAATTGATTATGTCTCATACAAACCTGTAAAGCAGGCACGAATGGACATTCTTCTTTCTCTATGATGTCTAACACAATGGGGTTGGAGGGTACCTGTTAATTGTCCTCTGGATCCAAGGAAGGCATTCATTCCATTAATCCTGCAAGACTTGCCAAATCTGGGTGTAGGGGGCAGGGGAGGGAGACCCAGTCGGTCTATGACAGGCTTCCTCTAGCATGCTTGTACGCCTCAGGTTCTCACCAGCTGCTTGGAAAAGAGATCATGTCTACATGACTTACAGTGTTCCAAGTAGAATGGCTAAGATTTGAGGTTTGATTTCAGACAGAACTGTGTTCAAATCCCAGTTGAACTAGCAATATCTTCAAACCTCACTGTTCTCATCTGTGAAGTGGGTTTAATGTTTACCTAGCTGATTTGTTAAAAGGACTAAGTGACTTAGTTTAGGTAAAGCCATTAGCATAGTATCCAGCTCTTGGTAACTGCTCAGAAAATGACAGATACCATTATTCTTTGATATTACTAGGCTCCATGCTGCCTGGACCTTGTTGTCAAGGAGATACTAGAATCCAGGAGCCAGGGAGGCCTCCTTTGGCTCCCCAAGGAGCCATCTTGACAGAGGGTCTGCCCAACCTGGACTCTGGCCCCTTGCTCAGGGCATCACCCACTTCCTTGCATCTCAGAGAATTACAAGTGAGACCCCAGTACCAATGAGAACCAGTCCATAGCTAGGGTTCGTTCCAAAAGGAGTATGAAGAAGAAGAGAAGACTCTAGAAGAAGGGGGCAGGTGGAATCTACCAATGAAGCCTCTCCTAGTACATGCACAGGCTGCCCTGAACTGCTAATTTACTAGCAATACAGGAAAGGTGAAGCAACTTCAAGTAAAAGATGAGGGAGGACTGGCTTGTGGGCAGCACATACAGAAAAGGCAAAAGGGTTTTCACTGACTGTAAGTTCACTGTAAACCAGTGATGTGATGTCAAACACACACACATACACACAGAGGCAGGGAAAAGCTTGAATGTGTTCTAGATTGGATATTATATAGAGGCTAGAAGAAAAGAGGTGACAGTTCTACACTATTCTGTGTTGGGCTGTGGTTTTCAAGCCTGGTTCCCACTCTTTCAATAGCAGAGGAGACAAAAAGCATGTTCAGAAGAGAATGCCCAGGGTGGCAAAGAACTAGGAACTGTGACTTACAGGGACCAGCTGAAAGAACAAAATGCTTTTAGTCTGAGGAACTGAAGACTCAGAGTCCAAGGTCACTCATGTTAAATAATTGAAGGGATGCTTTCAGAGGGATTTCATTCTCCTGTGAGATCCTATTGATTTGGGGAGGTGTATCTGCATGGAGATGGACTCCTGTCCAAAATAAAGGTGAACTCACCAGTAGTTAGAAATGTACAAGGGTGGGTCTCTGAGAAAGGAAGTGGGCTCATGTGGGTGGCGTGTGAATTGACACTGGACCTCAGCAGGGTGAAGGTGGAGCTGTGGTCACTCCTGTGTTTGGAGGGAGGTTTGACAATGTGGTCTTAGAGGTCCCTCCTCACCCTCAATAGCTATCTGTTGAATAGTTAATTATTTGTTTTTCTCCTTGAGCAATCGCAGCCAACTTCCCTCTGGGCAAAAACCTGGATCTAGACTTCCTCCATGTGTGGGGTGGCCAGGCTGGCTCTGGGGGAAGAGTCTGGCTTGGTCACCTGCCCCATCTGGGGTTAGTTCCAACCAGAAAGGGGCAGCGAGGGGAGGTGCAGTGTCCAGGAGGAGGCTGGAGGGACCTCTCAGCTAAACACCCACTGTACCAGGTGGTTTGGAATGTGGAGGGATGGAAGGAAGGAAGGAGAGAGCAGTAGAAGTAGACTGGTTTAACAGTTGATGTGAGCATTTCTGAGACCGAGAAATAGGGAGAGGGGAAAGTGAAGTGGTCAGGGTGAAACTCCTTTAACCCGTGGCAGGCTGTTCTGAGGAAATTAGAGACTTCAGAATTTCTTAGACCATCTGGAGGTTTTGTGAATCTTCTATTTTCTACAGTTACCAAGGTTCCCTACAATTGAGTGAACTTTTGCCAAACAAACTGTCTACTCTTAATGAGCACAGGAAAAGGGTGTCAACATTTCGGTGAACAACTAGTGAAAAGATTCAGGCTAAACTAAGTCTATGCCCTCTGTTTATTGCATCCACAATATAATTTTGTAAATGTGATTGTCACAGATCACCAAAAAAGCAAAGGCAAAAGCAAAGAAGCTGGAGTGTGAGATTGACAGGCAGAAAGCCCTAAAATATCAAAACCAAGAAAATGTAACAGGAAAGAAGGTACTTCTGGTGATGGCTCAAAGATAATATACCTGAGCGAGTTTTCTTAGTGAAGGTAAAGGAAACTTCCAGACAGAAATATAAAACTGTTGAAAGGATAGGATTTGAAGAGAGTGGATAGAACTTCCTCTGCTCCTAAGAGAGTGAATGACAGGTAATATTCACACTAGCAGAAAATTAGCTGCTTGAGGTTGACATTAGCCGGTTTGATCTTCTAAATGCTAGACACTGCTTTGAAATGAAGAAATGATGGTGGCACTGTTCTTCTTCCTCGTGATCCTGGGTAAAAACCCTAATATGCTGTCATTACCCGGTGCGGCTGCTGTTTAACATTGGGATGTGGCATGGGACTACTTGATCTCTATAGTTTCTTTGAGTCCTGGTGTTCTAACTGTGTGACCCAAACCTGAGCTATCTGTGAGCTGGTTTCCCTCTATGTGTAAGATACCGCTGCCTTTAGGTGGGGGGCCCCAGGACGGCTGTGGTGTTCTTTGGGATCCAGGGGGAAGGTGGAGTGTGTGAGGAGGAGGAAGAAGCCAGTACTTTTCCCACCTTGTCTACTCATGTCCTGGAGGGGCCTTCAGAGGACCGCGACAGGAGATCAAGGGACCCAGAGAGGTATCTTTCTCTCCATCTGGGTGGGAGTGAGAATGTGAACACAGAGATGTGGAGTCATCTCACAGCATTTGTTCTGGGAAGCAATGAGAATGATTCTATTGATGAAAAGGAAGTGAATATCTCTCACTCAGTCTTTTACTCATTTGCATATTTATTTCTTCATCAAGCATTTACTGAGCGTCTCCCGTATGCCAGGCACTATGATGGTCATTGGAGGTACAGGTAAAGCATGCCTTTCATCTCTTTCTCTCCCAAGTACTTTATAGTCCAGTGAGGAAGGCAGGTCATCAATAGGAAGCGCCCAGTCATCATTACCCTGATGGTGCAACAGAACCTGGAGAAGGGGCGCCTAAGCCTGATGAAGAAAGCCTGGGACGGCTAACCTTAGACATACCTGTTCACCCAGTACCTACCACGTGCCAGAACGCCACTCATGACAAAGATCGTTTCTCCCTCCTGGAAGGGACCAGTCTTTTGGGAAGCCCTCCTAGTTTACCAGAAGTGAGTAAAAAGAATGAAAATGGTCAGATATTAAATTTCTGCTGAGGGATTTCCCTGGTGATGCAGTGGTTAAGAATCCGCCTGCCAATGCAGGGGACACGGGTTCAATCCCCAGTCCAGGAAGATCCCATATGCCACGGAGCAACTAATCCCGTGCACCACAACTACTGAGCCTGTGCTCCAGAGCCTGCAAGCCACAACTACTGAGCCCACTGTGCCGCAACTACTGAAGCCCGTGCGCCTAGAGCCGGTGTTCCCCAACAGGAGAAGCCCGCACACCACAATGAAGAGTCGCCCCCACTCACCACAACTAGAGAAAGGCTGAATGCAGCAACAAAGACCCAATGCAGCCAATAAATAAATAAATATTCCAAAAAAAACTTTTAAAAAAACTTCTACTGAATACCTGTCCTATCTTAAGGCTTTACATGTATAATTGAACTTGAGCTTCATATGCCCCTGAAAGGTAAGTGGTATTTATTATACCCATTTACAGATAAGGACACTAAGACTCAGAGAGGTTACATGACCAGCCCAAAAGGGACAGGGGCAATTCTCAGCTGCAGTGCCCCTTGTGATATGGGACGTTGGACAATTCCATGTGTCTTTCTGACCAATAGTCCAAAGAAGTTGGTTCTTTGCCCTCCTGATGCTTCTTTCCTAAGGACCTCCTGGAAGTGGCCAGGAATGGCTGCCAAGGGCAACTAGTCCTGCACAGCTGGATGGAGTAGCTTTCAGGATGTGCTGTCATGGAACTAGAGCCCCCTGCCTCTCCTAGACTCCTCTTAGAACCCCAGCTTCCAACCCCGGTGCTCTAGGTCACGCTTGGGTCCCTGAAGGAGGCTCCAGGCTCCACAGAGTGAGTCCAATCATCCTCCGCACTCCCCTCCATCCTCATTCCAGGTCCTGATGCCTCCAGAGAGCACTCCCTGGCTGCCAGGCATTCTATCGAATGTAGCTGGGAAATCAGGACATCAAGGTTCGTGCTATCAAGTATGTCATCAGTAAATCCTGCTTCCTTGCTCCTAGCAGGACAAGGGTCTGGCTGGCTGGGCTTGAGGTCTCCCTTAACAGGATATTCAGTCTTCACACCTTTGGAAGTCCACTCTGGATGCTTCAGAGTCCTGCTTTTGAATCAAAATTTGCCCAGCTCCATGCTTTTACCACACTGTTCCTGCTTCCTGAATGCTTCTTCACCATTTGAAAACCTGCCCATCCTTTAAGACCTGGACCATATACCACCTTCTCTATGACATCTTCCCCCACTCCTCAAGCCAGATCTTGTCTCTCCATCCTCTGCCCTCTCTCAAGCCAAGGCCCCATACAAAACAACCCTTAGCACAGTCTGCTCTGTGTGCCAGGTCATCACGGGAGGCGGGTCTCCCCATGAGCCTAGAAACCCCATGACAGCAACGACCATGCTTTAGCCTTTAGTTTACACCCCAGCCTACACCTAATGCTTTATAAATTGTTATAGAATATAAGCGACTGAAAAGCCAGAAAATGAAACCCATTCAGCTTGTATGTGGATAAGTCATCTATTATTCATTCATGGACATTTCTTAAGCACCTACTATGTGCTAAAAATTATCATGTGCTGGGAACACAAAGTAGAATAAGGTCCTTCTTTGAGAGCTTTCAGCCTAATTGGTGAACCATACAAATAAACAGGTAATTCCAGTACAGAAGCATGGAGGAAGCAAACCTAACTCAAACTGGGAGATGCGGAGAGAGAGGAGAGTGTTGTCAAGAGGACCACTCGGAGCAGATGCTGTGTGAGATGCTCCAGCATAGATTGCTCTGGGTCCTGTTTCCCTCCCTGAACACCCCTGCCTGACTCTCTCTCTGCAGCCCACTTGCCTCTTCCCTCCCACCTGCACACTCCTGATCAGATACACCTTTCCTGCGTGCTGCAAAGGGATCCGACCACCCTTCACTGCTGGCAGTGGAAGGACAAATTGGAGGAACTTGAGAGAGAGCACTGGTCGGCAGAAGGTGAGCCAAGGAGACCCAGTCCGCCCACCCCTGGTTACTCAAAGTGTGGCCACGGGTCAGTCCCATCAGCATCACCAGGGAAATGGTTAGAAATGCAGAATCTCAGCCCTGCCCTGGACCTACTGAATCCAGAAGCTGCCTTTTTAACAAGATCCCCAAGTGACTCATATGCTAATTACTGACACTTGAAAGACACTGGTCTAATCCATACCTTTAGATTAGCCTTCTCTGGAGCACTTTCAGCGTCCATCTTCATGGAAATGGGGGCTGGGGACCTCTCTTGTGTACTGTCTACTGAAGAAGTTTGTACAAGTGAACTTAACACATAAAGCATCTCATCGGAGAAAAGAAGTGAGGAGACGCACATGGGAAAAAGGGAGAACCCCTACCATTTGTTGGACCTCAGTCCGAGTGATCCAGTGAATTTCAGGCTAGTTGTTGGAGGAGAAATGTCTCCTGCCACCCTCAGCCCCGGTGTCTGCCTCCTGCTGACCGCTGAGTCCCATCACCATCACCCTTGCCTGCAGTGTGGCATCCCCCAGCAGGCTGAGACTGAGACTCGCCTACCGGGTACTGGGATGCAACGCACCCTGGGAGAGTGACTCGACTGCCCCAGGACAGGGCAAAGGGGAGAAGCAAGCCTTGCTGTCAGTCACCGAGGCTGCCACCAAGCATCTCAGAAAGAGTCAGGGACTCACACTGGACACAGCTGTGACAAGCATAATAATTGCATTTATTGAACACCTCCCGTGAGCAGCACTGTGTTAACATTACACACATTCTCTCTAATGATCTCAACGACTGTACAAAACAAGCAGCATTGCCTCCCTTTTAAAATTGAACAGCTGGAAGGCGAAAGAGACAAGTAACTTACACAAGCTCACACAGATGGCAAGAGATAGGCTGGAAATTGGAACTCAGATCTGTTTACACCAGAGCCTGTAGTCTTTCCACTGCCCCAGCCTCCCTGGGATAGCCAGCCCTTTTGCTCGGTCCCAGTGTGCTGGGTCTCTACAGCAGAGGTGGCTCCCAGGGCTGAGCGAGACCTGCACGAGGATGCAGCCCCTCGCAGGAGTCTGCCCATCAGCTCCCTTGGCCTCCTCCTCACTCAGAAGCCAGCACATCAGCTTCTACCTCAGTTTCCCCGCACTTTCCCAGCAGGCAGCAGTACATGATAATTAATTATCTCACTAGTGCCGAAAGGATAATGACAGTAGAGCACTTGGAAGATAAAATGCAGTAACCATTATAATTACTGCTTCCGCTAAAACTCCTCTGTTCCCTGTAATGGAGAGGAGGAAGCATTCTCTGGGAAGGTCTATTGCCAAGCACAGTGCCTGGCACTCGGCGTGGTTCCTGAACGAACTCATGAATGAAAACCCCGGAGCCTGTCTGATCCCACTCCTGGCTGCCCTCTGAACTCACACTCTGTCACCCACGTGATATAGGGCAGCCATGCAGCGGTCAACACCATTGGGTCACTTTGTCACCCTGTCCCACCCTCCACAGAGCACACTGTGCCCCAGTTCAGGAATAAAACAATTCATCATTTTTTTCATAAAACTGTAGGTGTGTCTGTTGTAGGACATGTAATTACCCAGTTAGAGTTTTATCAAGTAGAAACCCAAGTTAAGTTTTTGAAAAAAAGGCTCTACAAGAGTGTTAGTGCTATTGACCACCAACTGAGCTGGGGTTTTCAGAAGGA
Source organism: Hippopotamus amphibius kiboko (assembly GCF_030028045.1). NCBI lineage: Eukaryota > Metazoa > Chordata > Mammalia > Artiodactyla > Hippopotamidae > Hippopotamus > Hippopotamus amphibius. The sequence goes on along the minus strand of NC_080188.1, from coordinate 174,390,942 downwards.
GTCACCTGTGATGGTGGAAGGAGAACTTCTAAGATTTTAGAGTTGGCTCTGGGGAAGGGGCTCTGGGTGGTGGGTGAGAAAAGAGAAGGAAGGGCTGGTTCCCTTAGAACACAGCAATCTGAGTCATTGGCTTTATGCCCCAGCAATGAATGACCCCTTCGCCTCTCATCTGTCTGGCATCTGAGCATCTCCAACTCAGAAACTCAGGGGCAACGATTCTCCCAGCCTTCTTCCAGCACTTGACGGAGGGAGACTCTCAGGGGGCCAGACTGGGCCTTCAGTCCTCCTGTACTGCGTGTTCTCACGTGGCTCTCACGACACCAAGCCTCCTGGTCCTGCCAGCCCGACCCACAGCCCCACCTCCTCTTTTATCTTCTCTTCTCTCCTGAGCCCAGTCAGCCAATTGTAACAGCAAGGGGCCACTCAGAGTGTGTGGAGCATGGGGAAATCTGCATAGGCACCAGACTGAGGTCAGGAAGGTCATCTCACTGGTACTGTGACCTCTGCCCCAGCAGTATTTCCTATCTCCAGGGGCACAAAGTTGGTTACTTCATTAACCCCTGAGAGCTGTCACATCCTATTTGGGGATTTCAACAATGTTAGGATCTTGCCATTCCAGGTCTGGGAGTCTCAAATCCAGGACATGAAACCTGGCATGAGAAATCGGACGGACAGCTGGTCCTGCTGTCTCACACATAAGGGAGGAAAAGAAGAGAGAGAGGGGCTTGCATCTGAACAAACAGAGGGAAACGGAAGTGGTTTTCGCCTAAGTTGGCATTTTGTGAACCCAGAGAATTGGTAAGTAAATAAAATTTCAATCTTGTAATTATCTATTTTCTTATGCAGCTTTGGTTTTTTTGAGCACCTACTGTATGTGGACACACTGATTCCCACAGGAGTAAATAGTCAAATACAACAAGGTGATAAGTGATTAGCTGAGCATGCCCAGGGTGCTGGGGGAAACCAGAGAAACACCGGCACAACCTCTGAACCAAGGAAGACTTCCTGGAGGAGATGACAATTGAACCCGATTTTGAAGGACAAATACAGTTAGGAAAGAGCATGATACATTCAGGAAAGTGCAAAAGTTTCAGATGGCTGGGGAGAGAGATGAGGATGGGAGTAGAGTGGGATGGGTTTAAAGATGTATGAGGGGAGCAAGTCATCAAAGGCTCATATACTAAACCAAGAATCTTAATGCTATTTTAAAGGGAAGCCAGTGAGAAGCTGAATATGGGCAAGTACACAATCAGGTTTATATCTTGGAAAAATCACCCTGACCATGCATCATGGGAGCTGGACTGGAAAAAGAATGAGTTAAAAGTTACTCAAATGATTTAGGTGAGGAATGATGGCTGGCACTCAGTCTATTACCTGGAGATGAGAAGAGGAGGACAGGATGGAGAGATGTGAAGAGGGAAAGAGATGGCACGTGTTTACTGAATAACTGGAGTGTTATTTCTAGAGAAAGAGAGAATGGCCAAAGTTTCTAGCTTGGGTGAGCCATTCACCACTATAAGAAACAAGGTGAGAGGTGAGAGTTTGAGGAAAAGATGGCAGGTCAGGTTTGGACACACTGAATTTGCAGTTTGAGGTGTCTGGCCATCCAGGTGGAGGTGTCCACTGAGTTCCCCCCATCCCACACCATCCATGCCAAGTTCTCAGGAGCCAAGAGAAGCAGAAACAGAGCCCCACCCAGGAGCTGGCACTGCAGAGCCGGGGAGATGTGCTGTCTTGTGGGAAAGCTGGCCACACTGAGAGGCACAGGACCACCCTGACTCCTTCAGAGTTGGCAGGAGCTGTTTAGTACCCCTGGCACTTCCACCCCCCGCCAGGACTCCTGAGTGGGTATGGAGATGCTGTCCTTCACTCAGCACTGGGGCAGTGACAGGTGGCAAGGAGGTGAGGTTGCCAGATAAAAGGACACACATATATATGGAATCTAGAAAAATGGTACTGATGAACCTAGTGGCCGGGCAGGAATAGAGACGTAGAGAATGGACTTGTGCACATAGGAGGGGCCAGGAAGGCTGGGATGAATTGGGAGAGTAGCATTGACAGATATACACTACCATGTGTAAAACAGATAGCTAGTGGGAAGCTGCTGAATAGCACAGGGAGATCAGCTTGGTGCTTTGTAATGACCTAGAGGGATGGAATGGGGAGGGTGGGAGGGAGGTTCAAGAGGGAGGGGATATATGTATACGCATAGCTGATTCACTTTGCCGTATGGCAGAAACTAACACAACATTGTAAGGCAATTATAATCCAATAAAGATGTAAAAAAAAAAAAAAAAAAAGGACACCCAGTTACATTTGAGTCTCAGATAAAAAACAAAAAAAATTTTTAAATATAAGTATGTCCCAAATACTGCATGGGATATACTTATACCAAAAATTTTATTCATTGTTTATCTGAACTTCAAGTTTAACTGGGGGTCTTGTATTTTTATTAACCCTACAAGGGAGTGAAGCAGGACTCACCTCCACATCGCGATCCTACTAGGCTTGAAAACTTTGACTTGTCCTAGCAGCAAAATAAGTACTTGGGGCAGCCCTAGCCAGATCTGTTGGCCCTGTCGTGTGCTCTCCTCATCCCAGGAAGCCTGAGAGCAGTGCCCGTGTTTGTGTGTGATGGGGGATATTGATCTTCACTAAAGGGCATCAGCACAGTGGCCAAGCGCTGTGGAGGGCTCCTAGTAGACCCTCAATATATATTTTGAATAAAGAGATGGATGGAAAGATTCAGACTCTTGTTCCACATAGAGTGACTTTGGGCAAGTTACTTATCTCACAGCTTCAATTTCCTCATTAGGAGAATAGAGATAATAAAACCTTGCAGACCTGTCGTGAAGACCCAATGAAATAACTCAGGTAGAGTGCCAAGTGCAGGCCCTCAGCAAATGCTCCTTGCCTGTCCTGCCTGCCTGACCTGCTGGAGCCCGTCCCCAGCCTTATCTACCTGTGGCCGACATGGTCGGGAAGGAGACTCCCCTGGGTCTGACATCTTCATTCAGCAACCACCCTGACCTTGGCCTCGGAGTCAGGACAATGAAGAGGCTGTGCTTCAGTAGGGAAAGAGATGTGCTGACTTCAATCACTGATTTTATGTTTTTAGTGCAGTGAGTCAAAGGTGGGACCATCCTGAATGTTGTTCTGGTCCCTGAGTGAGGATACACTGTCTTTGTCACTTAATATCCATTGGCCCATCACTTCCCCACCAAAGGAAGTTTCTGCACACCTTCTCAATGTGTGTCCAAGCCAAAACCCCATGAATCCGGAGAGGTGGATTCTAACCAGGTCAGAATACACCCCACTGATCCTTTTGCTGGTAGCACTGTAAACCTGCCAAACATCTCCCCGTGCCAAGTGACCCTGGGTGCCCAGCTAGCTCAAGGTTTGAGACAAAGGAAAAAGCAGGTGCATCCTGCAGAGCTGGGGTCTGATTAAACATTGTCATCAGCTTCCATTCATATTCCCTTTCGATTCTGAAATGCTGCTTCGCACTAGGCTAGTCTCCACTCTTTTCCTGCAATCAACACTCTTACTTCTGACTCCAAATCTGCATATCTCATTCTCACCCCTCAGCCTGGAAATAAGGTCCTGCCTCAGCACTGCCCCAGGGCCTTCCGTCTCCCGAGTTCCGGCTCAGTCTGTGAAGCATCCTCTGAGCACTGGAACCACGGGGCCCTCACCTGTCTCCGAGCTCCTAAAGCACGTTTGTCTGCACCATTCATGGAGGGCCCTTAATTTAAATCTGTCTTAATTTTCTACTTCACTATTTGTTGTAAATGTCTTGTCCCGTCAACTAGATTGCGAGCTTTTGGAGGGAAAGGCAGAATGTGACATTTATTTCCTGTCCTCCTCAAGCCTGAGCTTGTCCAGGCCCGGGATGTTAGCACATGGTAGATGGTTAAAGAACAAAGGAAAAAATGAAGGATATTCATTTGTCCAGAGACTTAGCACAGATCCCAGCCTTGTGGGGAAACAATTAAGCACACAGGGGTCCTGCCCTTCAGGGATTTATAAGCTAAGATAGATGAGGTGATTCTGATAGGGAAGGTAGACGTGTTCAGAGGATGAGTAGGTGCTGGACCAAAATATTTAAATGTTTGCTTTGCGCAGAAGCAGAAGGGCAAGCATATTTGGGGCCTGGAAGAATAGAAAAGGGAGTCTCAGGACTTTCCTGGTGGTCCAGTGGTAAAGAATCCGTCCCGCAATGCCAGGGACGTGGGTTTGATCCCTGGTCCGGGAACTAAGATCCCACACGCCGAGGGGCAACTAAGCCCGTGTGACACAACTACCGAGCCCACACCCCTCAACTAGAGAAGAGAAAACCTACACGCCACGACTAGAGAGAAGCCCAGGTGCTGCCGCAAAGAGCCCCCACACCGCAACAAAAGATCCCATGTGCCGCAACTAAGACCTGATGCAGCCAAAAAAATAAAAAGTAAAAAAGGGAGTCTCGCATGTGAGTTCGTTCAGTCAGTCAACGAACACTTGTAAGTGACTCCCGTGAACCTCCCCTCCGTGCACAGGGCTGAGGGTACATAGATGAATGAGCCACGCTTTCTGCCCCACAAGACCTCACAATTAAGTGAGTAAACACTTTCCCTCAACCAGAAGAATCCAGACGGGCTCCTTAGAAGGCTGAATTTTAAGATTTGCTGGTATGAGGGAAGGGGTGGAATTAGAAAGAATTGAGACTGAAAAGACATTTTTGGCATGCCAATCATAATAAGAAGCACCAGTTGTATACTTATCACTGGTTACCAGAGCTGCAAAAGTTGCACCCAAAAAACAAGAAACTCAGAATGTCAGGAGACTTGATGTGGCAAAGCACATGGAATGCTTAAGGCTGGGAGGTGCTGGGGGTACCTCACCCCTTTCACTATCTCACCCTGGGGCACAGCTCTGTGGATTGACAAGGTATATGCCTCCTCTCTTCTCCATCCTGGCTCCAAGAGGAAGTGGGAGAGGTGGTGTGATGTGTAGTGAACAGGGGACTCTAAGACAGGCCATCCAGTAAACTGTCAGGGAGCCAGGAGATCTGTGTATGCCCAGCCTGGCCAAGACAGAGGTGCAGAGGGAGGGCTCCCACCTGGAGAAAGGTTTAAGGAAAAGGAGAAAGGGCCAAGGAAGCACAGGAAGGAAGGCTGGAAATACAGGGATGAATGCTCACTTTCTTTTCTTTTTACTCTTTTGCTCTCCTCCTGAGCAAGTCTCTTTAAAATAGAATAGATGGCATAGTTCTGAATGGCAGCTCTGGTCTAGAGCTGGACCCCTGGAAACCATAGCCTAACTCCATCAAATTCCATTCGTTATGCTGGAGCCAAAAGCCCTCCCATTGGGCCTAAGGCATCAATCTTGCCCTTCTCCATCACAGCACACCTAACTCCCACACATGTGCCTGTGCATGCAAACACACACACACACACACACACACACACACACACACACACACACCCCTCACTGGCCTTATCCCATTGCCCTTTGGGGCTAGGGGAAGCTGTGATGCTGTAGGCTTGGTGACCACCCACCCGCTTTGAGACAGTCCTGGGCAACCTGGAATGGCTGACCACCCTTCGGTAGTCTGAGTACTCCACGCGTTAGGGATGCTCGGACTGTAATGTCCTCACACCAGGGGGCCTCCCTGAGCGGCCCCTCCCCCAGCCATCCCTGCCTGTTGAGGCCACCTGCCCCTCTGGCCTTCTGGGTCCTGCTCCTCTTACCCATGCCCTAGCAGAGAGGAAAACACACCAGGACCCCCACATCAATTTGCTGGGCCTTGGAGAACCTGTCCTACTGTGATGGATTTTTTAATTGGATTGTGACAAACATTTAATACCTAATAGAGCTCTTACCAGCACAGTTAATTAAGAATGTGACTAATCCAATTCAGTGGGAGCTCAGAAAGAAAGAAGGGAAAGGGAGAATGGGGAGCGGGATTTGGGGAGATGGGGGTGGTTGGGGGAGTGACTATGGAGACTGTTTTTTCTGCGGGGTGAAGGGATTCTAGACACATAGCACAGGGAGACTGCATCAGGTTTGCAGCGGAGAAGCAAAACATTGTCCAGAACAGCCAGACAGACAAGGACCCTGTTCTCAGCCTCTCGCTCTGTCCCGTTACGCACGTCGGCTTGTCGCCGCAGGCTTGTTAGCAACGCCCGAGCGAACGGGGCTCTGTGGGTGCCCTGAAGCTGCGCGGATAACTGCGGAGCGTTACGAGCCTCTTCACTGAACCCGCCTCACCAAGGATGGCACGGCCTGGCGCCGCCAGCTCAGAGCTGTGGGCCCTTCACCCTTCCTGGACCCCAGTGTCATGCAGGGAGCAGCTGCAACACAAGCACTGTGTTCATAACTCCTCTGAACCACTCACGAATGTGCAGCATATATACGCTCCCACGCACATGCTGTCCACACGGGCACACAGGTGTCACTGTGCGTCTACACAGCAAAAATGCGCACACACGCACACACAGACACGCACACACAGACACACACACACACACACACACACACGCGAGGCAGGCACGGATGAAATCGCCAGCCCCGATGTGCAGACGCAGCACATCCACAAATACCCAGGCGAGCAGGACCGGCACGTGGGCGCCCTCCTGTCTCCATAGAGGCTTGTCTCCTGCTGGGCCTTGCTGCTCTCTGCGCAGGGACAGCCCACCATCCTCCCAACGTCCTGACAGGACCCGGCTGTAGCTGTTAGACAGCTGTCACTTCCGTTCTGTCAGGTGGCTGCAGGTGGCATGAGAGTGGGGTGGGGGGCTGCGGGAGGACGCTGGGCCCGGTTGCTGGGTGAGTGGTGTCGCTGTGTGGGAAGGCAGCTGTCCCGGGAACACTGGATGCCACAGGCATCGCACCTGATTGTGGGAGGATGCCGAAGGGAAGGCTCAATGTCAGGGTTGATGCTCAAAGGGGTGGTGTGGGGGTATTAATCCCGGCTGCACGATGCCACAGTGACGGCTGGGAAGGAGAACTATTTTGAGTATCTCTGCAGCAGCACAGTGACAGGTACTGCGCTGAGCTTTACAAATGTGAGCCTTTCATATTCTAGTCTTTAATGGCAGGTGATAAGATTAGGGCAAGAAAGCTGTGATTTAGCAGTTCCAAGGTACTCGATATCTCACCGAGGGCTCAGTCACCGTTTGTCTGTGTTAATTCCCGCAGGAAACCTGTGAGGCGGGTGGGTTAGGCTGAACTACCTTTTGTCTCCAGAGAAGGAAAGTCAGGCCTCTGAAACGTCAGCCCTGGAGGGCAGGACGCAGACCGCACCCCTCCGCACTGAGCTCCAGCCCACTCCAGGCCTCGCAGTGATGACCACTGATGGAGAAGCCCGGGCAGCTCCTAACTAACCTGGTGAGTGGCAGGACCACGCACGCCTGGCTGTGTGCAGAGGGTGGGACAGAGGCAGGGCCAGGCTCTTTGGGACTGAGACAATGATGGGTCCCTGACTGGACTCAAAAGAAACTGAGGATGAGAAGAAGCACAGCTGGAGAAGCCCGAGGACGCATCAGCCACAAACAGGAAAGCTGAACAGAAGGAAAAGCCACCAAGAAGTGAAAGGAGGCTCACTCCCTCTCTCCTTTGCTTGTCGACTCCTCTTACATATTAATCATTCTTTACATTTGTATGGCATTTTCCATTCTCAGAAAATCTCACATATATAGAACTATTCAATATTCATTTCAGAAGGAACCTGGGACTTTCCTGCACAAGGAGTTATGCAATAGTTAGAGATGGAGTCCCGAGGAGGACCCAGATCTTCTAGATCTTAAGCAAGCACCAGCTCCTCTGCACATGATCTCACTCACACCCACCACGACACTGGGAGGCAGCTACCACTGTCTGTATTTTACAGGTGCGGAGACTGAGGTTCTGTGGGTAAGTGTCCGGTTATGCCTGAGGCCACTCAGGTACCAAGTAGCAGAGACAGGCCTTGGAGTCAGGCATGTGGATTCCCAGTGGCATGACTTCCACTTTCTCACATTGTGCTTTTTCATTAAAAAGAGTGGTGTGGGGGACTTCTCTGGTGGCACAGTGGTTAAGAATCCGCCTGCCGATGCAGGGGACAAGGGTTTGATCCCTGGACTGGGAAGATCCCACATGCCGTGGAGCGACTAAGCCCATGTGCCACAACCACTGTGCTCCAGAGCCCGTGAACCACAACTACTGAGCCCATGTACCACAACTATTGAAGCCCACGTGCCTAGAGCTCGTGCTCTGCAACAAGAGAAGCCACCTCACTGAGAAGCCCGCGCATCACAACGAAGAGTAGCCCCCACTCGCTGCAGCCAGAAGAAGCCTGAGAGCAGCAATGAAGACCCAATGCAACCTAAATAAATAAATAAGTAAATAAATAAATAAATAAAAAACAAAAACAGCGGTGTGAGGGGAGACCCAGAAAGCAGAGCTGAAATGTGGACACCGACTCCTCAACCGCCAGAGGGCATATGGAGCTGGAACGCAAAGTCAGGGGGACAGTGTCCAAAATGTGGCCCGAGGACGTTCAGTGAGGCTTTCTCATGGGTATTTTCTACCCCCTCTCGGGCTTCTCGCGCCCTCCTTCTTTGATTTGCCCCCACTGCTTCTTTATGCTTCTGCCCTGGGCAACGCCGTCCCCCTTTAGCTGGGCAGGTGAGTGGCCTTCTGCCATCGTGGTCTTACTTTCTTGCAGCAGGGGCAGCAGCAGTGGGAGAAACATCTCCTCGTGGGCAGGATGTGTCAGAGAACATCACGCCTTCCTGGCTCTGGGCCACACCAGGGTCAGGTCCTTCCACCGCATCACAGGCAGGTCTTTCACTGCAGCAGGAAATCTCTGAACATTTGTTTGTCTGACAACTTTATCCTGGGAGGAAAAGCCAAGGCAGCAGGGATGGGGAGGAGTTGCAGGAAAAGGCTAAGAGAGGCAGAGCCCTGGCAGTGGGCAGAGCCTCAGGTGAGGAGAACAAAGTCCGTATGTGCGACTTACTGCGAAAGTGACCTTACCTGAGTCATTGAATGTTTTTGAACTTCATCTGTTAACTGGGAATTAAAAATCTCTGCACACCTCACTGGATTCTTGTTGGGAAGAAATAATACATAGGAAAGAGGTTTGAAAGCTGTAAAGGGCTACAGAAATGAAAGGTAAATGAAAGGTGTTTTTTTTTATCAAGTAGAATAAGGAAGATCAAGAGTGACAGAGAAAGAGGAGGGAAGAAGCCAGAGAGCTGGGAGTAAGTGCCAGCGGAAATGAATGCTTTCCCACAGAGAGATGCATTAGGCACCTTCAAATGTTCATTCTTTTCCAGAAGATTATAAAGAAAAGACTATTCCTAATGGGCATCAATTATAAGACGGAAGAGTTAGCTCATGGCACCTGTGATTGATTGGTAGATATCATGGCGACTCTTTCAATCATTTCCCCAATCCAGTCTGATACACAAAATCTCTTCTTTCTTACCCTCAGCCATCCTAGACAGGACAGTACCAAGGATGAGGGAAGTAGAAATGAGGGAGGAACTGAGTGATGCCCATCTCCCCACTCCCCCACCCCGGGGAGGTGAGCTGGGGTAGAAATGAGTAATTCTGTGTTTCCCAGACATGGGTCAACCTGGTTGGGCAGGGATGTTGGTGGAGGTTTGGGTACATTTTAAACATTAGATCCCCTTTCCCTGCCTTGCATCTACTGAATTAAATTCCCCAAGGTGGGGCCCTGGCATCTGTATTTTTTAAAACATGCCCCAGGTCATTTTTATGCATGGCCACGTTTGAAAACCATCACTCTATCTCCTGCCCTTCCAGCCATAGGGACCAGTCTGCAAGCTTGGCCACCTTCTGCCCCTCCTCAATTCACAGAGAAGGGTCCCTTCTGCAGGACATGGTGTTGAGAGGGTCCCACCTCCCTGCTTGTCTACCTCTCCTGTTTGCTTTCTCATGCCCTCCATCCCTCTCCCAACCCAGAAACAGTCCTGGGAGAAGCGCCTAGGAATGAGCTAGCTTGCAGCGGCAGGGCGTGAGACAAAAGATCTCGAAGACAGCATCCAGGAGCAAAGATGGCACTGATGATGAAATAAACACAATAGGCCTACAACCAAGGGCTTGGCAGAGACAGAAGGACCATGTAGGAAACCACAGTGGTTTGGGTTGGAGAGCTAGAGAGAAAGTCACCGGGGAGCCATGGCCTTGCCCTTCTGGGAAGGCAGAGCGACTAGGAAACACATTCAGGCAAGACCACCCACACCACCAGAGGACAGATGGAAAGCTGTGGCCTGTGGGGGTGGCTGGCTGTGCCGCCCTCCCATTTCCAGAGGGACTAGATTCCTCCCTTCTCCCCACAGCTGTGTCTGTATTGCCAGCGAATGTCTGAGTGGGGTGGGCAATGTTCTGGTGCTCAAGAAAAGAGAACGCTTCCAGCTAATTCTGTATATTTTGCTATTGATAGATTTTGCTCTTAGGGGTCAGGGTGAAATAAGGGGGGCCTTTTTGCAGTCTTGCTTACACAGCCCCCAGCCTACATTGCTGGTGTCTGGGAATAAAGTTGTAGCACGACTGAGGCTGGGCTGAAGCTTGCTAGACATCACGCATCCACCCTGTTCTGTGGGACAGGATGCCGGACCTGACACCTCGGGCACGGGTGAGGGGTCTCCACGTGTCTGGCCAGGTGCAGGCCCTCTGGACCATTAACCGTGTTTACTGAACACCTACTGGGTGTTGGATGCTAGACTAACTTCAAGAGAAGGGGGAGGGACAACATGAATAGAAGACATGGTCCCATCATCAAAATACCCAAGTTCAGTTACGGAGGGCCAAATGCCGGGTTACAGGTGCGCTCTATCATGAGGCACTGTCCCCAGCCGTGAAGACAATGTCACAGACCATTATCAACAAGACACAGACTAAGAAAAGGATTGCCTGGGGCTGGGGGTGAGGAGGGGCACAGCCCTGAGGAAAGGCGAGAGAGGAGTGAGGCTGGAAGAGTCGAAGAGTTTTTGGAAGAGGCCAGGGTCGAGCAGGTAAGTGTGAGTGAGTTCCACACAAGGCTGTCCATGTGAGGACCAGGAGGCCACGTGGAGGAGCAAAGAAGTCTCCAGGGGGAGGAGGAGGCCTGGATTCTGCTTCCAACTCAAGTTGTTTTCTTGCTCCGGCTTTAGCGTTTTACCTGCGCGGGTGATATGGGTACCCGTCACCGCCCTCCATGAAATCTGTAGCTCCTCCACCATCCTGCCTCTGCCTGAGGGCACTGGGGGAACACAGAGCTGCGGTATGGCTGTGTAGCCTCCACCTAAATACAACCTGCCCTTGGCTTTGAGAGGAGGTCCTGGCCGAGAACCACGTAGGCCTCCAACTGAACCCAATGGCCAGGCAGCTGCTCCATGTGTATGTGGGGCACTCGCCAGCCCCAGAGTTCTGAAACAAACCGAGAGAAGTCATTTTGTCCCAAGGGACCGGGATGTCTCTTGAAATACAGAGATGTTCTGTCTCGTGCCTCTGTGGTTCCTGCGTTGTTATTCTTTGGCGAGGAACAGGGCTTGAATTGAACCTGGTTCCCCTCTACAGCTGAGAGTCTCAGCGGGGGGCAGAGGGGATGGAGCGGGGGAGGCAGAGACACAGACAGAGATGCTCTTGGATGCATTCTGATGTAATAAATGGGGCCACTAAATGAACAAGAGAGGGAGACAGAAGAGAAGTGAGGCAGAGAGGAAACGAGGAGAAGGCAGGAGGGTGTTGACGTGGGAAAGGGGCCGTGAGAGAAAGAGATATTGACAGAGACATAGAGGAGAGATGCTGGCAGGCTGACAGCTGAAGCATCTATGCCAAGGCAGGGGAGAGAGAGAGCCAGGGAGATTAGGAGAAACGTACAAAGGCAGACAGCTTGCAGCAAAGCCCTGAGGCTGTGGAAACGCAAGAGGGATGGAGGCAGAGCAGCAAGGAAGTCGGAGCGCACACTGAGGCAGAGAGAGATGCAGCTAGGGAGAGCAGAGGAGGGGGCGACCACAGAGAGGACGGGGTGGGGGGCGTGTGAAGGGACACTGTGCGCACGTGGGGTGTGAATGTGAAGACCAAATACCCACGCGTGTCTAAAAACAAAAGGGCAGCATTGTCTCTCTTGTACACATTCTTGTGTAAAGAAAGGACTTCGAGTGGACCCTGGGACAAGGCTGCCTGGGTCTAAATCCTAGTGCTACCAATTTCTAGCAATGCAGCTTTGGGCAAATTAGGGAATGGATCTGAACCTGGGTTTCCCCTTTGTGCACGTGGGGATAATGTTAGTACTGCCTCACAGGGCTGTCATGAAGACTGAAATTTTAGGGATAGTATGTAAGCACTTAGTACAGTGCCCAGCACATAGGAAGACCTTTGGGTTGGAGGGGGCGGGGAGCCGCAGGTTCAGACAGGGTGTGGGTGTACAGCCACTAAAGAGGACAGGAGAGAGGGGGGCAGGGAGAAGCGACGGCCAAGTCCCTCAACTCTCCGAGCCTGTGTCTTTGTTTACAAGTCTATTACTTGGAGTTCACACCCTTTTTGTTGTGAGCAAGGGGGCTGAGGAGTGAAGAAAGCTCCCAGCAACGGATCAGCCCAGCAGACAGAGCCGAAGCCAATAAAGAAGAGGGGGAAGGAGACACAGGCCAGTGTTAAAATAGACCCTGAAGCTGCAAAGGGTGGCCGACTTGCTGGGGTTGCCAGCAGGAACCAGTGGAGGCTGAAGCCAGAGCCAGGGAAGGAAGCGCTGGCCCTCCTGGTGAGCCGCACCAGCACAGCGGGAGGGCTGAGGTGCAGAGGAAGACGGTCAAAGCCCCACCTGTGAGCAAATTCTGTAGATCGCCCTCTTGTTGATCCGACATAAAGCCCAGGAAGGGGAGTTGGATTAAATATGCCATCTCTCACACAGCACGCTCCTCTCTCCTGCCATCCAGAGGACGGGCTTTTTTATTCTTCCTTAAGCGATGTGAGACTTAAGAAATGATTTCCTCTGCAAGAGATCAGGCCACACTCTGCTAACCTGATACAGGAAGGTCACTGGGGCAGGGTCACTGATTTGAACTACTTTTTCTGGGAGGAAAGGCAAGGATGTAAAGAGAAAGGTGGAAGGACGGGAGCGTGTTCTGCTCCAGGGCCCCGCCTTCAACCTGAGGCTGGCTCTCCAGAGCTCAGGGTGGGCCAGGGGTAGGGAGCTGAGGACCGGACACCTTTCTCCATCCACCCTTGCGGACCAGAGCTGCCGCGAATGCGAGGGTCCCAGCACACCTGAGCATACTCCTTGGGCTCAGTAGGTGCTGCTTGCTGAATGGCATTTTGTCACAAGAGACGGTTCCTGAATCCCATGAGATCCGACCCCCCCCCCCCCCCCATCTAGGATGGTTTTAATCCTGAGGGAGAGAAAACATTCAGGAATCCAGGATCTTAAATCCCCGATTTGCTAAACTAGGGTCTCGGTGCTGGAATTAAGCCTGGAGCAACAAACAGAAGAACACGTTGAGAATGTTAAAACATATTAATTACTGCCAGCGCTCATTTGTGGTTATGAATATTATAATCATAGCTGTCACTTACGGAGAGCCTCCCCAGGGCCCCAGTGCTTATACACATAAGCCCGTAAATCCACACAATGACCCTGCGGAGCAGGGATTAGGATTCTGTGTTCCAGACAAAGACACAGGCTCGGAGAGGTGAGGGATGCAGACACTCAGAGTGGCTCAGAGCCTCCCCTCTGCCCACAGCTAAATCTACCTTGGGTTTCCTTAAGGAGCGTGGATTCCCTTTCATTCCAGATTCTACTTTAAATGCACTTTCACTGGAAGACGGTACAGCCCTCCCCCGACTCCCACCATCTTTTGTGTAGGATGGAGTGAGGAGCTCAGTTGAGACCGTCCTTGTGGATCAGACATGACCCCAGAACTCAGGCAGAGAGGATAACCCTTGTGAAAGGTGCTCACCCAGAGATGCATGTCAGGTCTATTCCCACACAGTCCGCGGGGACTTCTGCGGGGTGGGGGTGGGCAGAAAAGGGGTGCAGCAGGGAATCACCCTCTCAGACTCTTGTGGCAATAGGAGGGATGCAGGAGCCTGCTGCCCTTCACCTCTGGAGACCCCCCCCACACTGCATGAGGGTGATGCAATGATACGGAGTCCCCTTCCAATCGTCTAAAAGTTTTCAATCTTACTGCAGTAGGAAGTATTCCACGTGTAGCTAGAGCTATAGTGAAAGCCCACTAAATAATAAGGCCACGGTTTCTCTCTTTGCAACAAGATTCAAACTGCTCCAAACTACTGTTCCCAGAAACAATGGATGAGTTTGGGGGCAAGGAGTTGGCACCAACTGGGCAGGGGTCTATGGGCCTGTGACAGTTGGTCCTGCTTCCCCTTTCTCCATTTACTTGAGTGACTTCATGTAGTGCTCATAGTATCCCAAAGACGGTGTCTTAGTCCATTCAGGCTGCTGTAACAGAATACCATAGATGGGGTGCCTTAAAAACAAATTTATTTCGCACAGTTCTGGAGGCTGGAAAGTTCAAGATCAAGTGTCTAGTGAAAGCTGGCTACCTGATTCATAGATGCCCATCTTCTCACTGTGTCCTCACATGGTAGAAGGGCCGAGGGAGCTCTCTGGGGTCTCTTTCATAAGGGCACTGATCTCACTCATTAGAGTTCTGTCCTTACGACCTAATAACTTCCCTAAGACCACACCTCCTAATATAATCACCTTGGGAGTTAGGATTCAACATATGAATTTTATTTATTTTATTTTATTTTTTTTAAATCTCTTTATTGGAATATAATTGCTTTACACTCTTGTACCAGCTTTTGAGGTACACCAAAGTGAATCAGCTGTATTTATACACATATCCCCATATCCCCTCCCTCCCGCGACTCCCTCCCACCCTCCCTGTCCTGGCTCTCTAAGGCATCATCCATCGTCGAGTTGATCTCCCTTTGTTATACAGCAACTTCCCACTAGCTATCTATTCTACAGTTGGTAGTGTATACATGTCTATGCTACTCTCTCACTTCGTTTCAGCTTCTTCTTTGCCCCGCCCCCCAACCCCGTGTCCTCCAGTCCATTCTCTGCATCTGCATCCTTATTCTTGCCCTGTCACTGGGTTCATCAGTACCATTTTTTTAGATTCCGTATGTATGTGTTAGCATGTGGTATTTGTTTTTCTCTTTCTGGTTTACTTCACTCTGTATGGCAGTCTCTAGGTCTATCCACCTCATTACATATAGCTCCATTTTATTCCTTTTTATGGCTGAGCAATATTCCATTGTATATATGTGCCACATCTTCTTTATCCATTCATCTGTTGTTGAGCATTTAGGTTGCTTCCATGTCCTGGCTATTGTAGATAGTGCTGCAATGAACATTATGGTACATGTTTCTTTTTGGATTATGGTTTTCTCAGGGTATATGCCCAGTAGTGGAATTACTGGATCAACAACATATGAATTTTAGAAGGACATAAACATTCAGTCTGCAGATGGTCTGCTATAGAACAAGCTTCCATGCTCTTCTCTCCTTACTAATCTCACACATGCATATACACACACATGCACACACACACACACACAAACATACACACACACATACATACACACACACAGCTTATTCCCATAAGAGAGCAAGGAGCCCACAGAGGTCTAATCGAGAAAGATAATAAAGCTTTGTCCTAGAAAAATCAGGTTAATACCCAGCTCATTATAGGCAGTAAGTGACAATGTGTTACCAGTACTGATCAAATTCAGTCTGGATGTGACCAACCCCAAAATCTCCACGTCAGAGCTGCTTTTACTGGAACAATTTTCCCAAAGGAGTGATTCTACTGCCACCACCCTTCTCCAGAAAAGGCCCTGAAAACACCTAAATTGGCCAAGGGTGAGCCGGCAGATGGAACTAAGCGGCCTCCGCTGTCTGATCCCCTCCGGTACGAGGCCGGCAGTCATGCCCCATCTTCTGGGCACTCACACAGAGACCCATGCCAGCACCCCTCTGGCTGTCTCCCCCTTCAGCCCAAAGGCCTGCAGTGGGAGGGAAGGTATGAGAGTTGGGAGGCAAAGAGGGAAAGGAGGAAGGGGCATGGAAAGGACAGACCGAGGAAAGTAGCGTGAGAGTGCATGGTGGAGTGGGTTTGGGGAAACTCCAGGAGATCAGCTTCCAACAGTGATTAATTTAGTGAGAGAAAATAGAGAATCTATTTTCCACCAAGTCTGCAGAAGCTGCCGATGAAGCAGTCCGCTCCGCGTTCAGGCAGCTCCGGTCTCGTGCGAAGGCAATTTGTGAGCTTCACGCTCGTGCACCGACAGGAGAGTGATGGACAGAGCCAGTCCCACGGTGGGGAAGCCGCCAACCGCCCCTGGAGATGAAGATGCTAGTTCTTTCTGGAGCCTGCCTCTGGCCTCTGGGGACTCAGGAACCCAGAGAGGCAAGGGTCCCTATGGACACCAAAGCCTGGCCTGTCCCATCTGGGAGAATGTCCACATGACACCTCTGTGCTGGACGTGTGTGTCTGCCTGACTCGGCCACTGGAGGCAGGCTGAAAGTCCATCTCCCTTTCTGGCAGGCATGACACGATGGCTTATGAAATATGAAGCCGCTGGTTCATTCATTCAACCAAATGTACTACACCGCTACTGCGTTTCCAACCTATGTTAGGTGCTATGGTTCTGACAGTGACGATAAAATAGAAGCAGAGCCTGCCTTCCCAGAACTTACAGTTTAGTGAGGGAGACAGAAAATCCATGAAGTGATGAATGGATTTCACCCATCCATTCCATTATAGGCACATGGTTCCAAACAATCGAAGGGAACCGATTAGAAAGATGAAGCCTGAGATAGGGTAAGACTTCACTGTCATCAAGCTCACCATCCTTTGACATGTGAGGGAATGGAAGCCCAGAGAGGTTGCATAATGTCCAAAGTCACACAGGCAGCAGGTGGCAAGGGCAAGGACCAGAACTTCCACTCCGTCTTTAACATTTTTTTCCTGTCACACCACACTGCCACAGTCCAAAGAGACCTGACATGAATGAAGCACAGTCAACGTTTCCTGAAGTGTGTCCTTCACACACCTACTCTGTCAAATGCTCCGTGAAAAAAGTGTTCTATCATCAACTGAGTTTGGTAAATGCCAGCACTGTGTCTTCCTTATGGAAGCTGACAGTGTACATGATGGTACTAAAGGCTCTGAGCTCTGTGGGGAACGACTGGGTTCATCACTGTCTAACCCAGTGTTTCACGAACTGCTTTGACCATGGAAGCCCTTTGATTGACCTGACACATCTTAACACCGCACACTGGTATTCGTCCGGACGTTAGGAAATCCCAAATCAGTTAAAATCCTGTGGATTTGAGACATTCGACCCTCCTTTGCTGACTTTTTTCCTGTTTTCTTGTTGTGTCAAGCAGCCTTGGTTCTTCCCCTCTAAGTTACATTACATCTGAGTCCCCATTCTCTTCAGCTCTCTGAGACTCCCCATTTCTGGGGAGCCCCTTTGCCTGGAATTCTGGAGTTCCCTCTTCTCTTGAATCTCTTCATTTTGCTCTCTCTGAGAACTTACTGCTTTCTGTCCCTCAGTAATTGATCTTCAATCTACTTCAAGCCTGCTTCTTCCTAGGCAGTCAAGGAAAGCGCTTGACGCTTCACTAAATCATCTTCTTATGCGCAAATCACAAATCCGATAACTGACCTATGACTTTTCCCCACCACAATTTGCTTCTCCACCTAATAGTTCATTCATCTATTTGAACAATACTTATTGAATGCTGATGCACAGGTCACACAAAAGGCCACTTTCCCAGTAATCTCTGCCTAGTTAACTCCACTGGTTAGAGAGCTCTGGGAACAAGATTAGGTTCATAAGTTTGACTACTTTGGAGCCCTTGAGTTTCATTCTGTCCATGACCTTGAATCCTGGCCAATATTATCTCAAGTGGCTCTCCTTGGACACAAAGGGGAGGTAAAAAAGGGAGTGTGACTGGTTTGGTTTGACTTGTAACCTCTACTGGAAAAAAAACACTCAAAGTCCATGCCCTGGGATTGGAGATATCATCACATTAAGTGTGTCCAAGTGACGATTGGTTCTTCCCTAAATCAGCCACCCACCCAGTTCTCCCAGATTCCTAATCATCTCTGAAACAATTTCCATCTGCTCAACTGTGTCATTAATTCATCAGGAAAGAGCTAACTTGTGTCTTTTATTCCTTTTTACTCAAACAAACCTAATGTTTGTTTCTATTAACTGACATTTCTTTATTCTCCCTGACACTGTGGTTTATGTGTGTTGCTCAGAGATTTCACTTGGACCTGAAGGAGTGAGACAAGTGGCCTTAAAAAATACTCACCGAGGACTTCCCTGGTGGTGCAGTGGTTGAGAATCCACCTGCCAATGCAGGGGACGTGGGTTTGATCCCTGGGTGGGGAAGATCCCATGTGTTGTGGAGCAAATAAGCCCATGTGCTGCAACTACTGAGCCTGAGCTCTAGAGCCCATGAGCCACACTTAATGAGCCCATGTGCTGCAACTACCAAAGCCCAAATGCTCTAGGGCTCCCACGCCACAGCAAGAGAAGCCTGTGCACCCCGACAAATGGTAGCCCCCAGATCGCCACAACTAGAGAGAGCCCACGCACAGCAATGAAGACCCAATGCAGCCAATAAATAAGTAAAATTAAAAAAAAATATGCACTGTTTGGCAGTAGGATTATCAGCAAGATGGTCCCTTTCACAAGAAAGTTGCTATCACCAGATGTGCGACTGGGTCTGAATTTTGACCGTGTACAGGTGCGCGTGGACGCACACACACACTCGCACACAGTGTTTTTCCACAGGAAGAAAAAGTTCACAAGTTGATTTTTCTATGCATTTAAGTTTTTGTGAAATCCTTTGGGGAATTATTTTCATGGAAAACTGTTTATTACTCCTGCTTTCCTAATACACTCGGGAATATTTAACACATAAGACAAATAACACTCTTACCATACAGTCATTAAGAAGTGTCATAGAAAACATTGCCAACACTCACACCAATCATTAACTTAAAAGACCATATACAGACACAGAGACTACCATCAGGACTCTTGATTCTTTTCCCTGAGTAGGTGGGGGAGAGCTCGCGGTGCTCAGCTCTGCCTGCCCCAGTCTCTCTCTCTCCTCTTCGCCGCACCCTTCTCTTGGCTCTGACGGCCCCATTCACACCCTGAATCCTTCAAGAAGCCCTCTGCTCACTCTGGCCTCCACCACCCTGCCTCCATTCCTGCATTATGGTCTTGTTACAAACACTTATTTTTCCAAAAGCTTGGTCTACATTAGTCTTGTCAACTCCTTTCACCCACCGGAAAGGAAGCATGCTGTAATCGAAAGAACACAGCATTCAAAATAAACAACACGTTCTTTCCCTTCCTTTCTTTTATTTTCCTTATTTTCTTCCAGGCAACCTCCAGCTCGCCTCTTCCCCCATCTCTGAGCCTTTCTCAGCACAGGCAGGTCGTGGTTAACCCCCAGATGAACAAGGCATGAGACGTACCGAGATTCTTCCTTCCTAGGCACAGCTTTCACACCCATCCTTTTCTTCTCAGAAGACAATAGTGAGGCCTGAATTCCTGATCTAGTCCCTGCTCCCTGCACCAAGAAAACAGGAGCCACAGACAATGAGAGACAGATGCCCCCGTCAGGATCCGATGCTTCAAGTGAGATGCAGCCCAGATGGCTCAGGCTGAGGACTCTCTGGCCCTCCCCATCTTCTGCTGTCGGTCCCCCCACACACCCTCCCCTCTCCCAGAACATGCAAACCTTCCAACAGGTAGGGCGTGGATACACCAGCCATTGCAGACAACCAGGGATCTGGGCAAAGTGTTAAGAAGGAATGTGAACAGTCCATGCTAATTGCTGCTGTAACATGTTAGAAATTAAATTAGATGGGCCAGAGTGCTGAGCTCTCCTCCCCCAGCTTCCACCGTGAGCACGATGGTAGAGCAGGCATCTCAGGGAGCGGAAGCCAATTTCTCATGAGCATCTTTCAGCATGTCAGGAACTAGGATCCTGGATGCTTTGTGCCAAGGTCACCCCTGGCTCTGCCATGTGCCGGGGTTCCGGGGCGGTGAGGTTGGTGAGGGAGGAGCCCTCATCCAGAGGAGGACTGCAGCAGACAAGCACCTCTGCAGCTCCCTGCAGCCTCAGAGAGTTAGCACTTCAGAATCAGCCCTGCCTTGGAGAAGTGGCCTGGGGGAAAAGAGGTGGTGAGCTCTCTAAATAACTATGTTCCTTTTTGTGTGACTGCTTGGGAAATCTCTGGGCCTGGAGCAAAGCAGATGCTAAAGGAACATTAGCTGAGTAGGTGAAAGAATGAATGAATGAGTAAGAGAACGATTGAATCTGTTGGAGACCCCAAATGCCTTTGGTTTTTGCAGACCCACGTTTCGTTCAGTTTTGTTCACTGAGTAGAAGGAGGTGGGACCAGCCAGAGAGGGAGGAAATGGCAGCCCATTGGGTGTGTGTGGGAGGCCTTGCCTTTGCCACAGGCAATGCTTAAAGCTGGCTCAATTCAACATAATCTGGAGGCAGTGGTGAGGGTTGACTGTGCGGTTAAATCAGAATGGGATGGGGACCAGATGCTCGGTTTCTGGTAGTTTTTTCAGTAAGTCCCCACCCACAGGACAGTTCTCTCCAAGTCACTGGCATCCTCACCTTTCTGCCCCTCTCAGGGAGTTGTTTCCATGCTACAAGGTCAAGGCTGCATCTCCTGTACAGAAGCCAGAAAGGATGTTGTCAAAGTCTATGCATTTACCCAATAAACATCAGCAAGTGACCTGTGGGTGCCTGGCGCTGTGCGGGCCTCTGGGGATGCAGAGCTGAATGAAACACAGCTGCTGACCTCACGCAGGGCCATGGCAAGCAAACGTAATGAAAGTTCTGCCTCCTGTGGGCCTCACGGCCCAGGGTGTCTCCATGATGCATCAGGGACCTTGTCACCAATGACGAATATAAAGCCCAGAGATGACCAGAGGCCTGAGCTGGGTCCACAGCTCGTCTGGGACCCTCTCCTGGTTCCCACCTGGGGCTCTTTGCCCTCTGTCAGACTATGCAGCAACTTGGTCACCCAGAGCACCCAGAGGTGGCACTCTAGTGCCTCTCTGTTACGTCCCATCTATTGAAAACCTGTCAAAAAGAACACCTGTTTCCCCAGGGACACCAGGACCATGGCCAAATACCTCTGCCTACCTTGATCTTTCTTCCATTGTTCTCATCAATAGAAATCCAAAGTGCCAACTACCTTTTAGATTGGAAGCCTGCAGGCTGCCAGGGAAAGAGACCACATTGGGAAGAGGACTGTTTGCGTGCTTTCGTTAAAGCAGGCAGTTCCTTGCCAGGCTGCCAGCACCCCTGAATGCGTGTCTTCCTGGGGTGACAGAGAATCAATGGGCTTGATGCAACTTCTGGATCCTTGTTCCAGTCCTGGCTTTGGTCCCACGGAGGCCCTCAGACAGACATCAATAACCTTGTCTCTCATTGCCTTTATCAGCCTCCATCCAGGGCCATCAGAATGCGCCAATATTTATGTACATTTGAACGGCACTGCCAGCAGCGGCATTATAACAGGGTGGCCAGCCAGGGGGAGTGAGGGAAGGCTGCAGGCTGAGTTTTCTCTCCCTCACTCTGCTTTTGCTCAGTCTCGAGCCAGAGGGCTTCTCTTTGCCCAAGTCCTTCTCTCCATCACCTGAGGCTGCAGTTTTCATTGCCACTCAGAGGCTCAACATTAATAAAAATAGGTCATATTTGTTGGGGATCCACAGTGGTCAGGATACACTGTTTCACATGCTTTCACTGTCTCATGTAATCATCTCAAAATTCAGCACGGTAAGTAGTACTGCTACATAACAGGTGAATGAATCAAGGCTCAGAATGGTTGAGAAGGAAACTCAAGGGCACACAGCTGTAACCAGGGTTATAGGCAGGGTCATAAGGTCACACAGAAAAAACCTAGTGTTAGCTTATATCTGGACCCAAACACTATATACTTTTACTCAATTATACTGCCTTGTATTCTTCTAAATTCAATAAATGTAAACTATATGGCATCATAGGTGGAGGATATTGAAGTGACTAAGACAGACGAGGTCTCTGTTCTAGTGTGGAGACATTGTTAGAGAATAAAGAAACACACCCACAAGAAAACAGTGCCTGGTGATAAGTGTGTGAAGAGAGTTAATATAGGCTGATGTGAAAGTGAATGATTGGTGGCTACTTTTAGATGGAGTGACTGGAAGTCCTCTTGAGATGACATTCAGAATGAGTCAGGACTAGCAAGGAGGAGCTGGCCACATGACCCTCAGGGGCACAGCTAGGAAATCCCAGGGTGGGGATGAGCTGGGTGGGTTTGAGGAAAGGAGGGAAGACCAGTGTGGCTGAAACTTAGCAGGTGAGAGGATGAGAGGTGAGAGATGAGGTGGGAGAGATAGGCAGAGATGGCTCCTCCAGGTTTGTATGCCAGAGGAAGCTATTTGTATTTAATTTTGATTGTGATAAGAAGTCACAGAAGGGGCTTCCCTGGTGGCACAGTGGTTAAGAACCTGCCTATCAATGCAGGGGGCATGGGTTCAAGCCCTGGGCAGGGAAGATCCCACATGCCGTGGAGCTGCTAAGCCCATGTGCCACAACTACTGAAGGCCACGCACCTAGAGCCTGTCTCCGCAACAAGAGAAGCCACCGCAACGAGAAGCCTGCCCAATACAACGAAGAGTAGCCCCCGCTCACCACAACTAGAGAAAGCTCGTGCATGGCAATGAAGACCCAGTGCAGCCAAAAATAAAATAAATAATAAAATTAAATTAAATTAAAAAGAGAAGTCACTGGAGTCTATCGGATATAAAGTTCCCTCTGATTTTGTGTGGAGAAGGATTAGAGTAGAATGAAGGGAGAAACAGGTGTTAGGAGACTGCTGTGACAGTAGCTTAAGGAGGTGTGGAGTCACGGAGGGAATGAGGGACACGAACACAGGCTGGATGTGTTTCGGGAGTAGGTAAGCTGGACTGCCTGATGGATTGCACGTGAGGTGGAAGGCAGAGAGAAGAATCAAGAACACCTCCCAGATTTTGGAACTGGGTGAATCATGGTGCCATTTATGGAAAAGGGGAGGGCTGGATGAGAAATTGATTGGAAGGCTTGGGGTTATGATTGGGCCATTTTAAAGCTCTAGATGTTAATTAAATATCTATATAAATAGTTGAATATCACCTTGGAGATGTACAGATATAGATGAGGAAGAGGTCCAGGTCTATCCCTGCCACACCTTAACATTCAGAGGTAGAACAGAGGAAGAGAAGGCTGAGAAAAAGAGGCCAGTAGGGCAAAAAGAAAATCTGGGGGGATGTGATGTCCAGGAAGCAGAGAGATGGAAAGTTTTCAGAATAATTGCAATGATGATGATTGAAAGAGGAGGAGGAGGAAAAAAAGAGGAAGAAGGAGAAGAAGGGGAAGGAGAGGAATAGGAAGAAGAAGAAGTAGAAGAATAAGAAGGGGAAGGAGAAGAAGAAAAAGAAAAGAGGGAGAAGATGTTATTCTCCCTCTTTCATAGATAAGACAACCACGGAACAGAGAGGCTACTTCAAAGTGAAATCAGTGGTATTCATTCCTCTGTGTTCATTGAATAAGCAATGCCCAGTTCCTTCTTTTCATGCCCTACAAATCAGCTCCTGAGCCTTAAACAGATCCTGACTGAGTTCTTCAGAGGTCCTGTCCTTTTTCAGCCCTGAACTTGGTTTACTAATCTCTTTGTCGGTTTCAATGCCCAGATCAGGGGAAACCTGCTAGCTTAGCTGACAGACAAGCAGGCTGCAGCTGTGGAGAATAATCCGGTTTCCTGTTTTGCTCTTTTCTCCTATAGAAACCTTTTCTTCAGGCTCATCCCCTCCCCAGGTGTTAAACACATCACATGGTACTTGAGCCGTCCCTTGACACCCAAAACTGCTCCAAATCCTTTCTCAAGACTTCATCCAGCTCTTACCTCTTCTGAGGGGGTTTCCCTGAGATAGCTACCCTATTCATCTCTAGAGTCTCTCAGAAATTATTTCATATATAATTAATTTTCATTCCTAATTAGGCTCAATTTTGCACTTCGTGTTGGCAAAGTAGTTGGGTTCCCGTGACATACTTCACAGTTGAAAACGTTATTACCAGAGGTGAAAATAACAATGGAGAGAAATGTAACCCTGGGTGTCAGAAAAAAATAATCTGAGATGCCAATTAACCTTGGAAAAGAGGCGTGCAAGAGCAGCGGACATTATGGAGAGCCTGGAGGAAGGGGCAAGGGTTAACGTGGTCTGGGGCAGGACACTCCAGGTCCTAGGAAAGACCCAGGCCCTCTGCCACTGGAAATACTCAGAACATGATCTTGTGAAGTTAGACATGGGCCTGGCTAGTCCTCCAGGGAGCAGGAGCAGGGCCATCTGGGACGTGAGCCTGGCTGCGGCATCCCTTCTGACCTGGCTCTTGTCATAGCCATCTGAAATGGACCAAATACGTCTGCACATGGAATGTACCCTAGCAATGGTCTATACAATTGAAGAGTGCTCCAAGTGCTTTCCACCAATCTTCCCATCTGCTTAGAGTATGAAATGTGTACCCTTGAAGAACAAAGCTTTTAATTTTGCAGCTATAAAAAAGGAGGCTTGTTTCCAAGAGCACAGTGGGGAAAGGTGAGTCACACCACGGGTAGGCAGGTGTGGAAAAAGCTGGATGAGATTCTGCCCTAAATGGGGTCATCAGTAGGGGAGCAGAGAGGAAGGTGTCATAAAAAGAGCATGGGAGACATGGGAAGAAGTGCCATGAATTTCACAAGCCCCTAGGATAGGCCCTATTTTCCTCCAATGTTTGCAGACAAATAAGGTAAAGAGGGACCCCGTATATAATAAGTACATAACAGTGTCACTGTGTTCACAGGTGAGGCTCTGTAGAGCTCTTCCCGTACGTAGGGAGACCCACTTCAGTCCTGCTTCACAGGAGTCTGAAGAATGTTTATTTAGTCATTCAACACATATCTATTGAATATCTATTCTGTGCAGCCCCCATTCTAGGTGCTTGCGATACATCACTGAACAAACACAGGCACAGACCCCTGCATCTGTGGAGCACATACTCAAGTGATGGGACTCAGACAATAGCTATAAACATGATAGATGGTAACATATATGGGATGTTAGAGTTGATGTGAGTCAAGTCTTTGAAAAAGCCTATCTCTTCTAAAGCATGTGCTCCCCTAAATGTGAGGGTGAGTCAAAATTTATCAGCACTCCAGTTATATTAACACTTCTGTTGGCCACAGTGTCTTATCAATGCTCTCTGTTCAAGTCTACTATCTCCACAGTCACTGCTATGCAGGTATGAACGGGTTACATCAGTTCATTTGCAACTGAGGTGCAAGCAAAAATGGATTCCCTACTTGTGATTTACATGAAAGAAGAGCAGTGTGTAGTGATTCATTTTTTGTGGTCTGAGGGTGTGCACGTGTGCACACTTCTGCCCACACTGCTGACACTCTGCAAAAACTTCTTTGTGAAGTGTTGAAGCATCCTCCCTATAGTCCTGATCTTGCTCCATCAGACTTTCACCTGTTTGGTCCCCTGAAATCAGCCCTATGAGGATGAAGATTCACTTCTGATGAAGAAGTGAAGACAGCAGTGCATTCATGGCTCAAAGCTCAGCCTAAAACATTTTTAATGAAGGAATACGAAAGCTTGCTGACAGATGGACAAAGTGTATTAAAGAGCAATGAGAGGGCTTCCTAGGTGGTACAATGGTTAAGAATCCGCCTTCCAATGCAGGGGACATGGGTTCAATCCCTGCTCCAGGAAGATCCCACATGCCGCGGAGCAACAAAGCCTGTGTGCCTCAACTATTGAACCTGCGCTTTAGAGCATGTGAGCCACAACTATTGAGCCCATGTGCTGCAACTACTGAAGCCCACGTGCCTAGAGCCCATGCTCTGCAACAAGAGAAGCCACGGCAATGAAGAGCCCGCGCACCACAATGAAGAGTAGCCCCCACTCACGGCAACTAAAAGAAAGCCCACGTAACAGCAAAAAAGACCCAACAGAGCCAATAAATAAATAAATAAATAAATAAATTTATTTTAAAAAAAGCAATGAGATTATGTCAAAAAATGATGTATCTGTCTTTTTAAAAAGTTAATTAAATTCTACAGCCAGAGTGCAGATAATTTTTGTCTCACTCTTGTACTACATTCTCATGTACAGCCTTGGTTTGTTCTCTGTTCTCTCATCAGAATCCTCTGAGGCCAGAGTTGCCACACTTCCCACTCCTCTCTTATTCCATCAAGTACCCTCCTCCACCCATGGCTTGTCCTAACACTTATTGGACACAGAGAAGGTGCTCAACCCCACGTGTGACACTGAATCAGGCATCCTAGTTTAGGAGCACAGATTCTGTCCCCTGACAGAAATCCTCTTCTGAGATGATCTGTTTACCCTAGAGTCCATCTTCCACACATCCTTCCCTGTGACACATGTGGGAAATTTGGTTATCCAAGGAGGTTGGTCTAACTCCTGGAGAAATGAGAAAAACCTCATTCCTATTACAATTGACTTCCCTTCCTCTCTGACTTAGGTCCCCAGGAGCCCCATCTCCACTCATCACCCACAATGCCCTCTCCTCCTGGATCACCCCTGACCCAGAGGAGACATTAGGATGAGACCAACACGGTATCCTCACCTGTATCCCACAGGTGACTGCTCTAAAATTTTCCAGATTGAAAGTCTGAGAGCACATTGATTTCATCTCCTTTTTAGTATATATGCATATACCCATAAAAGGGGAAAAAATAGCATCCTTCAATGTGCCCAGCACTAGGGGAGATGGGCAGAAACATTTTTGGATAATAAGATCATGGACCACACTGAACTATATCTAGACTGCTCTCTTGCCCCACATCTCTTCTCATATATATTGTATCAAGTTTCATAAAGACATCATAGATAAGCTGTACTTTCAAATTCAGTGTACGTGAAAAATAGAAGAAGGCTTAAAAATCCAGGGCTTGGATGCACCAGAGTTCTTTGAGGTCAGTCTTAGGCCCCTCTCTTCTCATGCATATGTTAGTCCTGTCCAATCTCACTCATGTCCTCTCTTCAGATACCACCTCTCTGCCGATGACTCACAGGCTTGTCTTTGCAATCAGACTTCTCTGAGTCTTAGTACTGAGCAGCCCACAATATCCAAAGGGATATTTCTCCTTGGTTCACTACCAGGTTCCTCAATACCACACAACCATAACAAACTCATAATCCTCCTACCACCACTTCCAAGCCTGGACCTCTTCCATCATCTCTCATCTCAGCAATAGCCTCACCACCATCCAGCGTTACAACTCCCAGATCCAAGCATCACTGTTGGCTCTCCCTGGCTCTCATGCTCATAGTCAGTCTAGTCACAGTCCTAACAATTTTGCCTCCTAAATGTCTCTTGAATCTATCTACCTCCCTTTGCCTCTGTTGCCACCACCTTAGTCCCCAAACTCATCCCCTCTCCCCTGGACCACCTTAAGATTTCCAGGCATACTTCACCTGGCTCCTTCTCTAATCAGATCCTCACATTACAACCAGAGGAATTTCTAAATGCAAATCTGAGAGTGCCCCCCACCCTCTCCACACCTACATTTACTTCACTAGTTTCCTGTTACACCAAGAATAAATACCAAAATCCTTGTGTTATGAGCTGAATTGTGTCTCCCCCAAAATTCACATGTTGAAGTCATACCACACCTGGTACCTCAGAAGGTGACTGTCTCTGGACATAGTGTCTTTAAAGAAGTAATTCAGTTAAAATGAAGTCATTAGGGTGGATCTTAAGTCAATATGAATGGTGTCCTTATAAAAAGAGGAAATTTGGGGACTTCCCTGGTGGTCCAGTGGTTAAGACTCCGCACTCCCAGTGCAGGGGGCCCGGGTTCGATCCCTGGTTGGGGAACTAGATCCCAAGTGCCGCGACTAAGACCTGGGGAAGCCAAATAAATAAATATTTTTTAAAAAGAAGAAGAAATTTGAACCCAGACAGACAGAGGATTGACTGGGGAGAAGACTCAAGGAGGAGAGGACCATTTACAAGCCAAGGAGAGGTCTCAGGAGACATGAACCCTGCAGACACCTTGATCTTGGACTTCTAGCCTCTAAAACTGTGAGACAACAAATTTTTAATGTTTAAGCCACAGAGTCTGCAGTGCTTTTGTTATGGCAGCCCTAGCAAATAAATGTATCTTAATGGGGCTGCAAAGTCCTCCATGGCTTGTGGGTGGTTTTAAAATATATCCACAGAATTTCTGATCTTCTCCCTTCAAAAGGTGGAGCCTAATTCTCTTCCCTTTGAGTGGGGCTATGCTTAGTGGGTCACCTCTAACAAATAGAAAGTAATGGAAATGACAGTGAGTGACTTCCCAGATTAGGACTTAAAAGGCATTAGGGCTTCCTTCTTGCTCTTGGATTATCACTCTGCAGGAAGCCAGCTGCCATGTCATGAGGACCCTCAAGGAGCCCTATGCAGAAGTCACTCAGGGAGGTCTGAGGCCTCCTGCCAACAGCCATGTAAGCGGGCTATCTTGTGAACAGATCCTGCAGTACCAAACAGAGCTTCAGATGACCACAGCTCTTGCCAAGGTCTTGACTGTGAATTCACGAAAGACCCTCAACCAGAACCACTCAGCTAAGCGGCTCCTGAATTCCTGACCCACCGAAACTGAGGTAATGAATGTTTGTTGTTTTCAGATGCTGTTTTGGGGCAATTTGTTATGCGGCAGTAGTTAACTAGCCCAGCCTGACTCAAGCTCCTTTTCTAGGCTTGCCTCTTCCCACTCTCTCCTACTCTCTGAGCCTCAGCACCATTGGCTTGTTTGCTGGGCCTCAAATTTCCCATGCTTTCCATGTCCCTCTTTCTAGAATGCACCCCTACATTCTTCCTTAGTTGAGTTCTACTCATCTTTTTGATCACATTTCAAGCATTAATTTTTCAGGGAAATCTTTCCTGATCCCTAGTCTAGTAATATGCTCTCATTAAACCATGTTTCTTTCCTTCAGAACAATTTCCTCTTATTGTAGCTTATTATTATTTGTTCAATAGGGTGATTATTGAATTGATGTCTGTCTTTCCCACTAGACTACAAACTCCATGAGACCAGAGAGGTGGTGTTTTTGCTTACCTCTGTGTCCCCAGTACCTATGCAAGTTAGTCAGTCAATGAATGATTGTTGGATGGATGGATGGAGGTAAGCCAGTATCTGCAGAGGTGCAAGTCTTGCATTTCAGAATTGTCCTCTGTTAGGTTTCCTAGTTACAGAACCATCTGTGAACCTACAAACACTGTTAACCAATCTGTAGCTAGACATGAGTTAACTAGGGCTCAGAAATCTGTACATTGTTTGCTTATTCATTTTACGGTATTAAACATTCTTTTGCCTTCCTTTAGTATCTTTGTAAAATTTCTTTTTGAAAATTCTATTCCTGTATGCCACTGTTTATGAGTGAGGAGAGGACAAGGACTCTCTTCCAAATCTGAAGCAGATAAAGGGGTAAAGCCCCCCACCCCAGGTACATGGGTGGGGCAGCTGGGACCATTGCCACGCCTCCTCTTTACAACTGTGGGACATAATTAAAGAGATTTAATACGGGGGCAGAGCGTACAAGGCCAGTTCTCCTAGAGTATAGATGTAGCAGCTGTGCAGATGGTGCACTGCACACAGTTTGCCTTAATTGATGAGCTTTGAGGAAAGAAGCCCAAAGAGAAGCATTGGTTATGAATTGGATAATCCTTCCTTGTATAGACAATAACATGAATAGCTCAGTACCTGACAGATATAGTGACCCTAGAGGAGAAAGCCCCAACCCATTTTTAAAAGTAACTATCATAATTTTAAATAAAAATACATGCTTTTAAATCCAACAGTCTTATTAAATCAAACTACTTAGCCGCACTCATGATGCTTTGCCCTAGTACGAATCTGTGTTGTTTCTAAGTGTATTTTATGAATGACATTTCTTTAAAAGAAAAAAAAACCCACCAGAAACCTATTTATCTTGAGCCACTTAATCTCAGGCAATTTTGCATGTATATGTATGTACATATATCTGTAATTTCTCCCCAGCACCAGGAAGGCCAGACTTGGGAAGAGCTTTTATTCATTATTTAATCAAGGAAAGAGCTTTAACTCAAAACAAGAGCAGGGAAGGGAGGGGTTGGAGGGGACGTCCAGGAAGGAGCAAAAGAGTCTGGGCATGAGAGAACATTTTTATAAACAGACTCTCAAGATAAAAACCTGAACAAAGAGCAACAAACAGCTCCTTTCTACATCTTTTTTTTTTTTTTTTTTTCCCCTTTCTTGAAGCTCCTGACAGACTCAATTCCCTCGCTGCATAATCTCTTCTCATTTCTTTCTGGAGCAATGTCAGTGTTCTGAATACAGAAATATATCACCACTTGTTTCCCTTAAGGTGGCTCCTTCCTCTGGCTACAAACAGAGGAGGGAAAAGCCCAGCCCCGCCCCCAGTGGGCTGAGTATGCCTGCCACCTATCCTCTGTTACAGTGATTTCAAATCCTGCAGCCTTCTCCACCCTGGGGACTCTTCCCCTCACCTGAAAGGGTTTTCCCCAGTTTCATTAATTTTCCAAGAAGCAGATGGTGGCTGATATTCAGCCTCGGTTCCACCTTGGGTAAATCAGTGGGACTCAACCCACAATAACCCAGAGAGGTAGGTTATTCCCACCCACATTTTGCAGATAAGGGGACTGAGGCTCAGAGACAGCTTCACATTCATAGAGGGAATCCTGACTTTGGAGTCAGCTCTGCCTTTCCACCACAATGAACTCTGACTGCCTACCCCATGTTTCTTGCTTTTCCCCATCAAAATATTTTTCTAGGAAATATTCCTTCGTGGTCCAAATCTCCCTGCTCTTGTGTTTCTCCCATCAGCTAGATCCCATTACCTCTTTCAACTTTCATTAATTCATTACTTCAACAACTATTTATGGAGCGGCTCACATGTGAAGCAATGAAACTACTCTGGTGGAGTTTACATTCTAGTTAAGGAAGACAGATAACGAACAAGCAAACCTGTCCCATGTCAGTGGCGATCAGTGCTAAGTAAGGAGAAAAGACCAGGCAGGGCATAGAGGGTACGGAATACTGGGATGGGAAAGAGGAAGGAGGGACTTGCCCTTCTATAATGGGTGGTCAGCGAGGCCTCATGGAAAGGTGACCCTTAAGAGCAGATATGAAGGAATGGAGGGAGTTGGTTTGAGGCGGAGAGGGTTTCTAGGAGGAGGGAAGAGAAAGTGCAAAGATGCTGAAGTCTTTGATGTGTTTGAGGAACAGTGAGAAGGCCAGTGTGGCTGGAGTGAAGGGTGAAGGAGGCATGGCAGGTGAGGCTAGAGAAGAAAGGACAAAGTGGGCCAGTAGCAAGAGATCAGGTCAGCACCATGGGAGGAGAACATGAGGGCCCTCTACTGTAACAGTTTTTGTTTTCACTCTAAGTGTGCTAGAAAGTTATTGGAGGGTTGTCAGCAGGAGATCTAACCTGATCACTCCAGTTAATCTGCCAAGAATAGACTGGGGGTAGAGAGGCAAGATGGGAGGAAGGAAGACCCATTAGGAGATGCTGCAGGAATCCAGGTACAAGTTGATGGAGACAGACAAGGGATGAGACTGGTTAGAATTTGAAGACACTTAGAAGGTGGAACCAATGGGGTTTGCTAATGGCTTGGTGGAAGATGTGAGATGGAGAGAGAAATCAAAGATGACTTCAAGGTTTGGCCTCAGTAACTGGAAGAACGGAGTTGCCAAAACTGAGAGGGAGCGGAGAGTGAGAGGAGGAAAATCAGATGGTAGTGGAGGGGAGGGGGGGATAGGTTTGCAAAGAGAGGTGAGAGATTGTCATGTAGGAGAGAAGGAGAATGAATGGACTAGGAAAATGCAGTAGCCTTGCCCAGCAGAGCTAAGGGCTAACTTGAGGTCTATGGCCATGAATGTAAAGTGACGTAATGGCTGGGTTTGGGGGGGTTTTCTCCAGCCATTTTACGCTGTATTTATATAAGTGTGCAGTAGGCAGAGAGTTGGATTGAACCTAGCTTGGGGATTTGCCGGCCAGGAAACTGAAAGACAAGATGAGGGAGGGAATTGAGTTTACTCAGGGGAGGGATGACCATGAAGATCAAGGGCACCCAAGCAGGGTAGGAGGGGAGCAGGGCAGGAGGGATGAGGACTGCGCGAAGTTGGCAGGATCAACGGGTTGTGCTTTGGAAAGGGTGGAAGAATCGTTAGGGTGGGGATGCAAAAGGGAGTGAGCTGGGAAGTCAGGAGCTGGTGGTCAAAGATGGAAAGTCTTGAAATGGAGATTGCAGATGGGTGAAGCAATTGGAGATGCAAGGGAATGGGAGTGGGAGTGGGTGACTCCCAGAGTCATCTTCCCTGACATCTCCTGTATCTTGGGCTCTCCTTCTCTTTACCTGCATGCTTTTCCAAGAACACTTTCCTTTTCTGATATTTGCAGCATTAATGGATACAAATCTGGCTCATTCCCTCTGACCTTATTGGTCCCTTCTTGTGTTCATGTGGGTCCTCAGAGAAGCAGAAGTCACAGGACTAAACACAGAAGAATTTCATTAAGGGAAATGTGTCTGAGAGAGGGAACGGGGAGGGAGCTGCATAAGACTGGGAGAATTGTCCGGCCACTATGCAGAAGAGTGGGTTGGGTAGAAGCATCTAGATAGCTGTGCAATCTAAGAAAGGTTTAAAGTTGGCAAGGCTGTCAGGGAGTCTTCTAGCTGGAGGTATCCATCAGAGACCTGTAAGGAACTGGAATATCCCCAACACAGTCCTTGCCTGGGAGCAGCCCATGGGAAGCATGGGCTCCAGCTAATGCAGCAGCAGATTTCAGAGCACAGCATCTGGGGCCCTTAGTCAATTTTGCTGCCTGTAATTGGGATTCTATGAAATCTATTCCCATGGATGCCACACTCATCCAGCTACAGGACCAAGCTCAGGAGTAAAGTCACTGCTTTTAAATGTACTATCCTGTGTCTTTAAGCCCTTTGCTCAGATCTGGGTGCTGTTACCTTGGAGAGAAGTGTGAGTGCAGCTGCCTGGCTTCCTCCATGCACTGGGACTCGTCACATGGACTCAACTCCAGAGAAGTTTCTATGACCTCAGGAAGGCCGCACTGCACACCCTGCCTGTCCAGCCTGTGTCCAGCAGCCACTGTTAAAATGGACACAGGCACAGGTTTGCAAGCGCTGGGCTCGGAGAGCATTGGGGCGAGCAGACCACGGAGGTGGACCCGGGGCCTCCTTTGATCCCATTTATTGCACCTCTGCTGACACCGGCAGGCTCCACATCTCCCACTAAAGGGCTCTTTTCTTCTCTCCATTGGGCATTCTTCATGCCCCACCCAATTTTCTGTCCCCTATTTCCCACTCATGGATACCTGAAAATTCAGCCATCACACAGTGTCACCTCAAAGGCTTCGTCCTCCTCCCCCAGCCTGGTTTCTCAGGCCTCCCAACCCAAATAAACACCATCTTCAGCCCCTGGCAGTTTGCACCTTTGATTCCTCCTTCCCTCTGCCATTCTTCTCACTCCACATCCCTCGATAAAAGCTGACATGTCGCCCATGTGATATCTCTCCAGCCTATCCCTTCATTTTTCTGCTTCCACCAAAACATTGGCTCACGCTCCAGTTATGGCCTTCCCCAACTAGCACCAGCTCTTAATTCCAGCTTTTGCAGTACCTTTTCCCCTCTTTTTCCTTCTTCCTTCCCTCTCACGGTGCTCTCCTCTCATCTCTTGTCTCATAGCTCCCCTTCCCACTCTCCTCTCTCCACCACCAAAAGGGACATCACAGATCCACCCGCCCCACTCACACTTGCCCTCACCCTGGTCTTGGATAAGGCTCCAACGCATACCTCTCAAAACAGACTCCCCTAAAACAGAAATCAAAAACAAAACAGAACACAGGGACTCCCTGGTAGTGCAGTGGTTAAGAATCCGCCTGCCAATGCAGGAGACACAGGTTCAACCCCTGGGCCGGGAAGATCCCACATGCCACGGAGCAACTAAGCCCGTGTGCCACAACTACTGAGCCTGTGCTCTAGAGTCTGAGAGCCACAACTACTGAGCCCATGTGCTGCAACTACTGAAGCATGAGCACCTAGAGCCTATGCTCTGCAACAAGAGAAGCCACTGCAATGAAAAGCCCAAGCACCCCAACAAAGAGTAGCCCCCGCTGGCTGCAACTAGAGAAAAGCCCTTGCTCAGCAACCGAGACACAATGCAGCCAAGAATAAATTAAATAATATAAATAAATTTAAAAAAAAACACAAAAAAATACTCCTCCCAACAGTGGGGCCATTTAGAGCAAAGCCTTCCTTTAAGCAGTCACACAACCCCAGCCCCCAGGTGCCTGGCAGAGGCCCCCCTTGATGCATGCACAAGAGGTGGGGATTTTTTTTTGGGGGGGTGTGCCACTTGGTATGTGGTTCCCCAACCAGGGATCGAACCCACACTGCCTGTAGTGGAAGCACGGAGTCTTAACCACTGGACCACCAGGGAAGTCCCAAGGTGGGGGTTTTAGAGCTAAGGGCTGAGGCTGGAGTTGGAGTAGTAATGAAGTTTGCAGCAGGGATACTGCAAGTGGTTTCCTCGAGGTTACCCACTAGCGAGTAGCAAAGCTAGAACCCAGGTATTGTGACACTCAATCCAATATTCTTTCAACTTTTATATATTTATTTATTTAGGCCATGCTACGCTGCTGGCGGAATCTTAGTTTCCTTACCAGGGATGGAACCTGAGACCCCTCAGTGGGAGCGCAAAGTCCTAACCACTGGACTGCCAGGGAATTCCCTCTTTCAACTTTACATTAATGGTGCTTCCAATTAAGGAGAAATTCCAACATAGGTTGAAAGTCTGGGCTCTTGACAACCCTAGTATGCTGGTGGGGGAGCTGCAGCATGGGGCTTGTTGGAAATGCAGAATTGGGACCTACTCAGACCCGTGGAGTCACCACCTGCACTCTCATTGGATCCCCAGGTAACTCCTATCTATTAAAACATGAGAAGCACTGAGCCAGAGACCCTCAGGCCCGCCTCCCAACTCCAAGACTGTGACTTCATTTGCCAGACCAGAGGCTCCAGAACATGGGTATTCGGCAGCCAGTCTATAGTGCGGTACAGAGAGCTCTCTGTAACACAAAAGATGCTAAATCAATTTTGCTTCCTGGCAGACTGATTAGACAGTCCTATCCCTTCATTATTTTTGTCTTCTATAAATGGCAGGTCAAGCTGATTATTTTCCAGGGATATTTTCAAAGGAAGACACTTTAAAGGTGACTCCAAGGCATACCTTATGGCTCTTCCATGTGCTCTAACTGGCTCCACGCTGGGACCCCACAGTCATGAGGTGCACTTGGTGAGGAGAAGCAAGTAAATATAGGTGCATCACAGACCCTGTACTCAGTGCCACTCCACCCACTGAGATGCCCGCACGGTGCCTCAAGCTATTCTTAGATGGACATGCCCCCTCTGAGTTGTCACCCAGCCAGCTTTGTACTCTAAAGAAAGAGAGTCCCTGGAAACATTGACTTGGGGATCCACGAGCACCGTCCAGATCCACAGACAGGAAAAAAGGCATCCTTGGCAAAAGACCAGGCAGCCTGGACCGAGCCGCTTGGTAGACGAGGGGCAGGGACACTAAAACGGAGAGTGGGGCAGTGTCTAGTTAGCGCACGCTGAAACAAGGTAAAGGGTCAGAAACACACTCCCAATAATTCTACCTCTAGGCACAGCAGGTGTGTGTGCAGGCGGAGTGGTTCTTGAAAAAGAGCTTCCAGGAAAAAAACATTCCTGTGTGAATGGCAGTGACTGCGCCGCATTTCCACAAGATTTCGGGTTTCATTTGGATGCACCTGCCCAATACACACAGATAAACATCTGGAGCCATTAGAGGTTCTGCATTTCAGGGCTGTTCTGGATCAATACCAAATGAGGAGGTAGCTTTCCTCTTTCTGCCTGGGATAAAAACGTGCTCGAAAGACCTAGAATTCTTTGGATCTGCTCTCATTTAAAAAGCACAGTTATTTCTAAAGTTTTCAGTTTGCTACCACAGACAGTTTCCTGCTCAAATATAGTCATCCAAAATATACATCCATAATTCTTAGCATCTGCTCTGTACATAGTAGCATATTTTGACATTCCAGGAAAGTTTTTTTTTTTTTTAAATAAGGAAGGAAAAGGAAAAAAAAAGAAAAAAGGAAGGAAAGAAGGGAGGGAGGATTACAATAAATATTCTCTGAGTGTAATTTCCTCTCTGAAAGGCTAATAATATATGAACTTTAAAAATATTTACATTGAGAAACATACGGAGGGTCCGCAGCGCAGCTCAGCGTTCCCGGACCGAAACATCTATCCGCGGCTGAACGGAGGGTCCAGGAGCGGGAGCGTGGGAACCGGAGAGCTGGTTCAGGACTGAATATTCGTCTAATCCAATACTTGGACATTAGTCTGAGGCTTGGACAGTCTTCTATAAACACCTCTATCACCAGGACAAGCAACCCCAAAAGCTTGGACAACCATGAGGAAACAAAGAAACACCATGCAGGCAAAGGAGCAGGAAAAAAACCCACAAGACCAAATAAATGAGGAGGAAATAGGAAAAATGCCTGAAAAAGAATTTAGAGTAATGATAGTAAAAATGATACAAACTCTCGATAACAAAATAGAGAAAGTACAAGAAACAGTTCATAAGAACTCAGAAAAACAAACAGCAATGGATAACAAAATAACTGAAATTAAAAATACTCTAGATGCTATAACCAGCAGAATGACTGAGGCAGAAGAACGAATAAGTGAGTTGGAAGATAGAATGGGAGAAATAAACGCCACAGAGCAGGAAAAAGAAAAAAAAATAAAAAGACTAGAAGACAGCCTCAGAGACCTCAGTGATAACCTCAAACGTACCAACATTCAAATTATAGGCATCCCAGAAGAAGAAGAAAACAAGAAAGGGTCTGAGAAAATATTTGAAGAGGTTATAGTGGAAAACTTCCCCAACATGGGAAAGGAAATAATGAACCAAGTCCAAGAAGCACAGAGAGTCCCATACAGAATAAACCCAAGGAGAAATACACCGAGACACATATTAATCAAACTAACGACAATTAAACACAAAGAAAAAATATTAAAAGCAGCAAGAGAAAAGCAACAAACAACATATAAGGGAAAACCCATCAGGATAACAGCTGACCTTTCTACAGAAACTCTGCAGGCCAGAAGGGAATGGCAGGATATACTGAAAGTCCTGAAAGAGAGAAACCTACAGCCAAGAATACTCTACCCAGCAAGAATCTCATTCAGATTTGAGAGAGAAATCAAAAGCTTTCCAGACAAGCAAAAGTTAAGAGAATTCAGCACCACCAAACCAGCCTTACAACAAGTGCTAAAGGAACTTCTCTAAGTAGGAAACACAAGAAAAGGAAAACACCTACAAATACAAACCCCAAACAATTAAGAAAATGGTAATTGGAACACACATGTCAATAATCACTTTAAATGTAAATGGATTAAATGCTCCAACCAAAAGACACAGACTGGCTGAATGGATACAAAAACAAGACCCTTCTATATGCTGACTACAAGAAACCCACTTCAGACCAAGGGATACATATAGACTGAAAGTGAAGGGATGGAAAAAGATATTCCATGCAAATGGAAGTCAAAAGAAAGCTGGAGTAGCAATACTCATATCAGACAAATTAGACTTGAAAGTAAAGACTATTAAAAGAGACAAGGAAGGACACTACATAATGATCAAGGGATCCATCCAAGAAGAACATATCACAATGGTAAATATCTATGCCCCCAATATAGGAGCACCTCACTACATAAGGCAAATGCTAACAGCTATAAAAGGGGACATCGACAGTAACACAATTATAGTGGGAGACTTGAACACCCCACTTACATCAATGGACAGATCATCCAAACAGAAAATCAATAAAGACACACAAGCTTTAAATGACACATTAGACCATCTCGACTTAATTGATATTTATAGGACATTC
Source organism: Hippopotamus amphibius kiboko (assembly GCF_030028045.1). Taxonomy (NCBI): domain Eukaryota; kingdom Metazoa; phylum Chordata; class Mammalia; order Artiodactyla; family Hippopotamidae; genus Hippopotamus; species Hippopotamus amphibius. The sequence continues at coordinate 174,352,854 of NC_080188.1, read as the reverse complement.
CTTCCAAAAACGACAGACTACACTTTCTTCTCAAGTGCACATGGAACATTTTCCAGGATAGATCACATCTTGGGTCACAAATCAAACCTCAGCAAATTCAAGAAAATTGAAATCATATCAAGCATCTTCTCAGACCACAACGCCATGAGACTAGATATCAATTACAGGAAAAAAACTGCAAAAAATACAAACACATGGAGGCTAAACAATTCACTCTTAAACAACCAAGGAATCACTACAGAAATCAAAGAGGAAATCAAAAAATATCTAGAAACAAATGACAATGAAAACACAACAACCCAAAACCTATGGGATGCAGCAAAAGCAGTTCTAAGAGGGAAGTTTATAGCAATACAGTCCTACCTTAAGAAACAAGAAAATGATCGAATAAACAACCTAACCTTACACCTCAAACAACTAGAGAAAGAAGAACAAAGAAACCCCAAAGTGAGCAGAAGGAAAGAAATCATAAAGATCAGAGCAGAAATAAATGAAAAAGAAAGGAAAGAAACCATAAGAAAAATAAATAAAACTAAAAGCTGGTTCTTTGAGAAGATTAACAAAATTGATAAACCATTAGCCAGACTCATCAAGAAAAAAAGGGAGAAGATGCAAATCAACAGAATTAGAAATGAAAAAGGAGAAGTCACAACGGACACCTCAGAAATACAAAAGATCATGAGAGACTACTACAAGCAACTATATGCCAATCAATTGGATAACCTGGAAGAAATGGATACATTCTTAGAAACATACAATCTTCCAAGACTGAACCAGGAAGAAATAGAAACCATGAACAGACCAATCACAAGTACAGAAATTGAGGCAGTGATTAAAAATCTCCCAACACACAAAAGCCCAGGACCAGATGGATTCACAGGCGAATTCTATCAAACATTTCGAGAAGAGTTAACACCTATCCTTCTCAAACTCTTCCAAAATATTGCAGAAGGCGGAGCACTCCCAAACTCATTCTATGAGGCTACCATCACCCTGATACCAAAACCAGGCAAAGATGTCACAAAAAAAGAAAACTACAGACCAATATCACTGATGAATATAGATGCAAAAATCCTCAACAAAATACTAGCTAACAGACTGCAACAGCACATTAAAAAAATCATACACCACGATCAAGTGGGGTTTATCCCTGGGATGCAAGGATTCTTCAATATACGCAAATCAATCAACGTGATACATCATATCAAATTGAAGGATAAAAGCCATATGATCATTTCAATAGATGCAGAAAAAGCTTTTGACAAAGTTCAACATCCATTTATGATAAAAGCTCTCCAGAAAATGGGCATAGAAGGAAATTACCTCAACATAATAAAAGCCATATATGACAAACCAAAAGCCAACATTGTTCTCAATGGAGAAAAACTGGAAGAATTCCCTCTAAGAACAGGAACAAGACAAGGGTGTCCACTCTCACCACTGTTATTCAACGTAGTTTTGGAAGTGTTAGCCACAGCAATCAGAGAAGAAAAAGAAATCAAAGGAATCCAAATTGGAAAAGAAGAAGTAAAATTGTCACTCTTTGCAGATGACATGATATTATATATAGAAAACCCTAAAGACTCTACCAGAAAACTGCTAGCACTCATTGATGAGTTTAGTAAAGTAGCAGGATACAAAATTAATGCACAGAAATCTCTTGCATTCCTATACACTAACAACGGAAGAGCAGAAAGAGAAATTAAGGAAACTCTCCCATTCACCATTGCAACAAAAAGAATCAAATACCTAGGAATAAACCTGCCTAAGGAGGCAAAAGATCTGTATGCAGAAAACTTTAAGACATTGATGAAAGAAATCAAAGATGACACAAACAGATGGAGGGACATACCATGTTCCTGGATTGGAAGAATCAACATCGTGAAAATGACTGTACTACCCAAAGCAATTTACAGATTTAATGCAATCCCGATCAGATTACCAATGGCATTTTTCACAGAACTAGAGCAAGAAATCTTACGATTTGTATGGAAACGCAAAAGACCCCGAATAGCCAAAGCAATCTTGAGAAGGAAAAATGGAGTTGGTGGAATCAGGCTTCCTGACTTCAAACTATACTACAAGGCCATAGTGACCAAGACAGTATGGTACTGGCACAAAAATAGAAAGGAAGATCAATGGAATAGAATAGAGAACTCAGAAGTAAGCCCAAACACATATGGGCAGCTTATCTTTGACAAAGGAGGCACGAGTATACAATGGAAAAAAGACAGCCTCTTCAATAAGTGGTGCTGGGAAAATTGGACAGCAACATGTAAAAGAATGAAATTAGAACACTTCCTAACACCATACACAAAAATAAACTCCAAATGGATTAAAGACCTACATGTAAGGCCAGACACTATAAAACTCCTAGAGGAAAACATAGGCAGAACACTCTTTGACATACATCAAAGCAACATCCTTTTTGACCCACCTCCTAGAATCATGGAAATCAAATCCAGAATAAACGAATGGGACCTCATGAAACTTAAAAGCTTTTGCACAGCAAAAGAAACCATAAACAAGACTAAAAGGCAACCCTCAGAATGGGAAAAAATAATTGCCTATGAAACAACGGACAAAGGATTAACCTCCAAAATATACAAGCAGCTCATGCAGCTTCATACCAAAAAAGCAAATAACCCTATCCACAAATGGGCAGAAGACCTAAATAGACATTTCTCCAAAGAAGACATACAGATGGCCAACAAACACATGAAAAGATGCTCAATATCACTAATCATCAGAGAAATGCAAGTCAAAGCCACAATGAGGTATCACCTCACACCAGTCGGAATGGCCATCATCACAAAGTCTGGAAACCACAAATGTTGGAGAGGGTGTGGAGAAAAGGGAACTCTCCTGCACTGTTGATGGGACTGTAAGTTGGTACAGCCACTATGGAAAACAATTTGGAGGTTCCTTAAAAAACTACAAATAGAACTACCATATGATCCAGTAATCCCACTCCTGGGCATATACCCAAAGAAAACCATAATCCCAAAAGAAACTTGTACCATAATGTTTATTGCAGCACTCTTTACAATAGCCAGGACATGGAAGCAACCTAAATGCCCATCAACAAATGAATGGATACAGAAGATGTGGCATATATATACAATGGAATATTACTCAGCTATAAAAAGGGATGAGATGGAGCTATATGTAATGAGGTGGATAGAACTACAATCTGTCATACATAGTGAAGTAAGTCAGAAAGAGAAGGACAAATATTGTATGCTAACTCACATATACGGAATCTAAAAATGGTACTGATGAACTCAGTGACAAGAACAAGGAAGCAGATACAGAGAATGGACTGGAGAACTTGAGGTATGGGAGGAGGCGGGGGGTGAAGGGGAAACTGAGAAGAAGCGAGAGAGTAGCACAGGCATATATATACTACCAACTGTAAAATAGTCAGTGGGAAGTTGTTGTATAACAAAGGGAGTCCAACTCGAGGATGGAAGATGCCTTAGAGGACTGGGGCAGGGAGGGTGGGGGGGGACTCGAGGGGGGGGCGTCAAGGAAGGGAGGGAATATGGGGATATGTGTATAAAAACAGTTGATTGAACCTGGTGTACCCCCAAAAAAATAAAATAAAATAATAAAAAAAAATATTTACATTGATAGATTCTTATGTTGGTTCATTGACAGTCTCCATATTTTTAGTTGAGGGCCATTGGCAAAAGCAGGTGAAAACAATTAGTAATGCATTCATTATAGATCAATTTACTGTAAAGGTTAATAGCTCTTTGTTCTGAGTAAGGTCTCTACTAACCCTTCTGTGATAGGTGTTGTTCCTTTGTACAGGGCAATTTAAAAAGTTATTCAATGAATGAATGATTGTTCATGTTTGTATGAAAATTTCTTGAATGTCTACAAGAATGTTTGGATTTCATTTACCTTATCTTGCTCTCGGGTAGATAGAGTCTAGGCTAAGTTAACACTTGGCTTACTGATCTTTTAATTAAAGTACAAATAATGATCCTTCACCAAAGAAATCTGACAGAATCATTTCTTAAACTACGAATCAATAAACCATCCAATGGAAAAAGGAGCAACACATAGAAACAGGCAATACACACAAAGAGAAAATTCAGATGGCTAATAAACATACGGAGAGATGCTCCCTCTAACTAGCAATCAGGAAATGCATGTACAAGCTCCTAGGAGATACCATGTTTAACCCATCAGAGGGGCAGAAAACAGGTAAAATGACATCATGCCTAAGGGCTCGGGCTGCAAAGGCAGGCTATCTGGGTTCACATCCTGGCTTTACGGCTTGCCAATGTGTACCCCAGGATGAGATTCTTAACTTCTCTGGGCCTATAAAGAGGTAATAATATTAACATCTGTCTCACTGGGTTATTGTAAATATTAAACAATTTCATACACAGAAAGCATTCAAAACTGTGCCTGGCAGAAAGTGTCTACTTGATACGTATATTTATTATTGGCATCAAGTGTCGAAGAATGTGGAGAAGCAAATACTTCTGCATACTGTTGGTTGGAGTATAAATTAATACAACCACTTTGGAAGGTCCAATGGCTTCTATGAAAATTAAAGGTATGCATAGCTTATGACCCTGCCGTTAGTTCTGGGTATCAGCTCTTGAGAAACAAAATACATTTGTTTCATTCTCATGTTCACTGCAGCATGATATGTAATGAAAAATATCCAGAAACTACTAAATAGGGGAACGGCTAGTTGTGGTGTAACTATGAACACTATGTAGCTCTTAAAAACAATGAAGTAGATTTCCAGGTACTGACATGGATTGATCTCCAAGACATATGGCTGAGTGGAAATAGCAAGTATCAGAACAGTGACATGATACCATTGTGCATATCACTGATGATGTGATATTTGATATGATACCGTATATTTGTGTATGTACTATTTATGTAAAAGCTACATGTAAAACCTTACATTTATGTATATAGGTAAGTACAGTCATTAACTCAAAGGGAGGTATTGGTATCAGGTATGATAGTCAAAAGCAGACTTTACCATATTTATGTTATTTTTAGTATGAACATTTTTATATTTATTTTTACACTACATTCCTCTATTATTTATATAATTAAAATTTAGGGAAGGGGGACTAGGGAGTTATTGTTTAATGGGTGCAGGGTTTCAGTTCAGGATGATGAAAATGTTCTACAGGTGGAGAGAGGTGATGGTTGCACAGCAATGTGCATATACTTAATGTCACAGAGCTGTATGTTAAAAATAGTTAAAATAGTAAACTATATGTTATGTCTATTTTACCACAATGGCAATTTTAATTTAATTTAAAAATTCTTTATACCATAGCATGACACAATGGGACGACTAGAGTCAAGGATTAGTGTGTGCTACAGTGTACAGAGGTTGAACCTTTCAAGAACACTGGGATTTGGGCAGGGGAGAGTCAGAGTGGCACAGAGGCTTGGAAAGGAGATATGATGGAGAGGCCAGTCTTCCCCAAGAAGGAAAGTCTTGAAAAAAGGAGGAGAAACAAAATTAGACATTCAGTAGAAAGTCAAGCAGTGCCCAATTGATGGAACTTGGCCTTGGTCTGCTGGGAAGGAGAGAACTAATTCCCCTAACTCGCTGCTTCCCTTTCTCTCTCCAGTCAAAAGCCCTCCAGAGATAAATTCACAGATGGGGGGGGGGGGGGTGGGGAAAGTGGTACAGAAGGAAGGAAAGAAAAGGGTCATGAAAAGTAGAATCTCATAATGGCTTGTGTTTTTGCTGCACCAGCTCCTCTTTCAAAGAGCTTCCACGCACCTGGAGGGAGCTTGATTTCCTTCTGAGAATATGCCTTTCAAGTAGATTAAAAACTATTTTCATGAGTTGCGGCTGTTTACATGCAAACCTGTCATTCAGATGATGTGTGCCTTCACAGACGCCCACGGAGGCTTATCAACAGCTCCCTTCTGTTTTGGGATAATTTCCTTTAGGTTCTTACGCAGTGTGTCTGGGCAAAGGAGGAAGGTGAAGGGACCAGAGGCATTTTATTTTTTTGACGAGATGAAAACAAAAATACCAAGAGCTTAATGGGGGTGGGCCTGGAGCAAGAGTCCAGAGCCTCCTCCAGCTGGAATGAGGGCAGGACGAACTCAGAAGTTGGTCATCCAGTGCTGAGCTCGTCCAGTGCTTGAGACGGACAAGGGCCACACTTGTCCAGCAATTTCTCACCATTGCTAACTCTCAAGTTTCATGGTTTCTGCCACCCATTCCCCAGTAGAGCCTAATACCAAGGCCACATGCTGAGAGAGAAAGTGTGTCTGGTGAAGGGCACACTGGCTTTGGGAAATTTGGGGAGGCATGATAAAGCGTCGAACTCAGCTATTGTAGATTACCAAATTCTAGGACAAAGTTTAAAACATATTCTGAATTGAATTTATGTTTGTTTATTGGCCAAAAAAATTTTTTAAAGCAATTATTAAACAACTTTAATGTAGAAGCTGCAATGTTTTCTAGAATTCTCTACACTGAGAATGGATCTAAATTCTAGAAAGATGAAGAGATGGCTTGTGAGCCTTTGGAAACAAAAAGTTGATCCACTCAAGCCAACATAAGACAAAAATAGATAACAAACCTGTGTGTGTGTGTGTGTGTGTGTGTGTGTGTGTGTGTGAAGGATTGGCAAGATTTTTAATAACATTTCAAGGACAAAGTGGAAAAACATGGCCAGGATATTAACAAATGTAGGTTGATTTGTAACGGACCATACAACGTTGCCCCAAGATTATTAATTTTGTGAATCTAGATTTCTTTATCTGTAAAATAAAAAAGTTGAATTATACATCCACTGAGGTCTTTTCCACCTCTTCCACCTCTGATTGTTTTACCTGGAGGAAGGTCTCAAGAGATGTTTCCCAAGATTTGCCAAATTCTGTCCTAACTTGGGATGAAAATGTAGAAGCATGCCTATAAAACCAGAGAAGACACAAAGGAGGAGGATTTATTGCCTTAGAGGATAGAATCAGCATTTAAAACTACCCATTCCCCCCTTGTCAATAACATCATAGTTTGAAGCTAATGATATAAAATGTAACCAATAAGTTCTGATTTTTAAATATCCATTCTACAAGGTCAACATATTGGAGATCTATCTTGGTAGCAGTTCAGATAAGGAAATTGCAGGGATCTGGTTGATTTTAAATTTAGTGTCAAACAGAATGACATACTTCAGCCCTGGGTGCAAAGGAGGACTTGGTATGGGCTAGGCTATATTTAAACTCTGGAGTCCAAATTGAAGGACAGCATTGCCTACTCAATACTGTGCCCTGAATCTGGAGAACCATATTCAGTGCTGGGCACCATCAATTAAGAAGGACATGAACAAGCAGTAAGACATTTTAAAGGATAAGGACCAGAGGGCTCCTCTAGTTACGCCACTCTTCTGACCATCTTGCCATCACCCCACCACACCTGGCTTAGCTCTTCCATAGCATTGCTGCACTGTGGAGGTCAATCCTTGCTTGAACATGTTAGCACAAAAGGAAAGAAAGAAAGAAAGAAAGAAAGAAAGAAAGAAAGAAAGAAAGAAAGAAAGAAAGAAAGAAAGAAAGGAAGGAAGGAAGGAAGGAAGGAAGGAAGGAAGGAAGGAAGGAAGGAAGGAAGAAAGAAAGAAAGAAAGAAAGAAAGAAAGAAAGAAAGAGAAAGAAAGAAAGAAAGAAAGAAAGAAAGAAAGAAAGAAAGGGAAAGAAAGAAAGAAAGAAAGAAAGGGAAAGAAAGAAAGAAAGAAAGAAAGAAAGAAAGAAAGAAAGAAAGAAAGAAAGAAAGAAAGAAAGAAAGAAAGAAAGAAAGAAAAAGAAAGAAAGAGAGAGAAAGAAAGAAAAAGAAGAAAGAAAGAAAGAAAGAAAGAAAGAAAGAAAGAAGAGAAGAAAGAAAGAAAGAAAGAAAGAAGAAAGAAAGAAAGAAAGAAAGAAAGAAAGAAAGAAAGAAAGAAAGAAAGAAAGAAAGAAAGAAAGAAAGAAAAAACTAAAAACAGTTTAATGGTGTGCTAAGAAATTTCATCCTTACCCTGAATGGAGATCTCATTATGACTCTTCCACCCATTGTTCCAGGTTCTGACACCCCGGGCCCACACAGGTCAATTTTAATTCCTCTTCTAAATACACAGCCCTTCAACTGAGTCAAAAGGATGGCTTGTCACCCCCAAGAAACCTTTCCAGGTAAGGTTTTTAAAGATTAACCCTCAAGATCCTTTTCTTGGCTATTTGCCCCTCAGAGTTAGAAGGCTGTCTATTCCACCCACCTCCCGGAATAATGGAAATAAAAACAAAAATAAACAAATGGGACCTACTGAAACTGAAAAACTTTTGCACAGGAAAGGAAATCATAAACAAGACAAAAAGACAACCCTCAGAATGGGAGAAGGTGTTTGTAAATGAAGCAACTGACAAGGGATTAATCTCCAAAATACACAAGCAGCTCATGCAGCTCAATATCAAAAAAAAAAAACCAAACAACTCAATCCAAAAATGGGCAGAAGACCTAAGCAGAAGATGCTCAACATCACTAATCATTAGAGAAATGCAAATCAAAACCACAATGAGGTATCACCTCACACCAGTCAGAATGGCCATCATCAAAAAGCTAGAAACAAGAAATGCTGGAGAGGGTGTGGAGAAAAGGGAACCTTCCTGCACTGTTGGTGGGGATGTAAATTGGTACAGACACTATGGAAAACAGTATGGAGGTTCCTTAAAAAACTAAAACTGGAACTACCATATGACCCAGCAATCCCACTACTGGGCATATACCCAGAGAAAACCATAATTCAAAAAGATACATGTACCACAATGTTCACTGCAGCACTATTTACAATAGCCAGGACATGCAAGCAACCTAAATGTCCATTGACAGATGAATGGATAAAGAAGATGTGGCACATATATTCAATGGAATATTACTCAGCCATAAAAAGGAATGAAATTGAACTATTCTTAATGAGGTGGATGGACCTAGAGTCTGTCATACAGAGTGAAGTAAATCAGAAACAGAAAAATAAATACCGTATGCTAACACACATATATGGAATCTAGAAAAATGGTGCTGATGAACCTAGTGGCAGGGTAGGAATAGAGATGCAGACGTAGAGAACGGACTTGAGGACATCGAGGGAGGGGAAGCTGGGATGTAGTGAGAGAGTAGCATTGACATATATACACTACCAAATATAAAATAGATGGCTAGTGGGAAGCTGCTACAGAGCACAGGGAGATCAGCTTGATGCTTTGTGAAGACCTAAAGGGGTGGGATAGGGAGGTTGGGAGGGAGGCTCAAGAGGGAGGGGATATGGGGATATATGCATACATGTGGCTGATTCACTTTGTTGTACAGCAGAAACTGACACAATACTGTAAAGCAATTATACTCCAATAAAGATTAAAAAAAAGAAGAAGAAGGCTGTCTATTCCAGAGATGAAGGCTCTACTGCTGTTCTTTCCTGCTTGCAGGGTTCAGAAGCAAGCCTGAGTAGTAGGTCTGTTGGCTTGGCCTCACTAGCATTGCTCCCAGTCTGTCATCTGAGGCCTAGAGATGCTAAACAATTGGAGCAATGATCCCTAATTATGACTTTTCAATACTTCAGGGTATTTCCAGTTTACACAAAATTCATAGAACACTCTTGCAGCTCACATTAATTTTAAAAATAAACAGGTGCCCTAGAGCATTGTAGGAACACTCAAAACTCCAGGTTGCGATTCCAGACAAGTTGAAAATCACTTGGCTCATTTGGCCGTTTTTATTTTACTTCCCAAATACTTTAGTTATTTTAGCTTTAAAAAAAATCCTCTAAATGCTATTGATTCCTATTCTGTATTTGACAGACATGCATATTTTTTTTAAGTGCTGCTGCTGGTATTGCTATATATTTTCGTTTATCTGGTATTTACTTGAGTGCCTACTATGTATGTGACACCTCCAAGTATGTGGCAAACAAAAGTCAAACCATAAAACAGGGGATCAGCTTGTCCGTACCACAGTATGAAACAAAATACCTCATTTCTGAAAAAAACACTGGGATACAGGACAGTTTGGGTGACTTGCCTTCAGACGGTGTCAGAACTGGAATCACTCCCCACAGGTTCACAGACCTGAAGCTCTGTTGGGGTCTCTTTATTGATATTTTAACTTCATTTCGAAACCCAACTTGTTGAAAGTAAATAAAATGTTGTTTGTGTAAGTAATTAATCAAGAATTACAGGGAAGGTTTATTATGAGGCCAATAGCAAGCAGGCTGCTGAGGCACTCGGCAGACTGCTTTTAGTAAATAATTACTTAAGTTAAAATTATTTACTAAATTAAGTCATTCCTTTTGTGATATCTCTAAGACTTCAAGTAATTGGTCGGGTTCACTTTAGTTTGTGGTTTGTAAGGGAAAAAAATAGTGCTCCATAATGAATTAACTGTGCAATTAATGATAAATTTAGCACTTCAGAAACATTTTTAATGACTAGGAACAGGTACAAAGAGCCCTGCATGCATTTTTGCGTTTTTTGTTGTTGATTTTTTTTAAACCTCAGTATAATTTTCCATCTTATTTAATGCAGTAATGCCGGGAAAATGTTAGCAGAGCATAACATTATTTTCCATTTACCAAGAGTCAGCAACATGGAAAGGCCATTTCAAGCAGACCTGTGGGCACAGGCCCCTGCCCTGGGCACACGGTGGGACCTGCTTTGGCCTCAAGGCAGGTCCACCTCCACCCTGTCTATGCTCAGCTCCCACTGTAAGGACAGGGTCTCCTGGCAGTAGTGCCTTCCGTGTGCCCTCCTGGGGTTAGGCAGGAGGGGCGATGATCTGCCACCTAGAGCTTCCTCCCTCCAAACCACACTTCCCTGCTCTAATTATGAGGCGAGAGATAACCAAGAGTAAAACCTGGGCTAACTAACACCTTTAATGAACTATTTTGTTGTGTTCTTAATTTTTAGGAAGAAAATTCAAATCATTGGGTTTTAAGAGCAAGAAAGAAAACGGAATTCTTGACTAGGTTTGCATTGTTCAAAGATCTCTCGGGCTATATTAAAAATAAATAGGCTCAGTGGTTATGAATCCACCTGCCAATGCAGGGGACACAGGTTCAATCCCTGGTCGGAGAAGATCCCATATGCCGCGTAGCAACTAAGCCTGTACGCCATAACTACTGAGCCTTGCTCTGGGGCCCGCGAGCCACAACTACTGAGCCCACTGTGCTGCAAGTACTGAAGCCCAAGCGCCTAGAGCCAGTAGTGCTATGCAACAAGAGAAGCCACCACAGTGAGAAGCCTGAGCACCGCAAGGAAGAGCAGCCCTGCTCGCTGCAACTAGAGAAAGCCCACGTGCAGCAAAGAAGACCCAATGCAGTCAAAAATGAATAAATAAATAAATAGTCTTTAAAATAATAAATAAACAAACAACACGTCACTAGAGTGAATGGACTGAAGGTGGTCGAGAGTAGGAAGATCACGGGAGTTTCCTGCAATTGTCTAGGGAAGAGAGAGTGGTTGCCAGGCCTCCAGCAGTGGCAGGAGAGACAAAGAAGTGCATAGATTTCATAGACGTATAAGGCATGACTGGCAGGACTTGGTGAGTGAATGGAGATGGGAAGGAAGGGATGCAGAATGACTTCTCAGCTCCCGGCTGGACAGCCTTCCCTGAGCCATGGGCTGGAAGGGGTGGCGATGGTGAGGTCAGTCCTGTACCTGCTGAGCAGGAGGTCTCTGTCAGGTCTCTCAGGGAGCTGCTTAGGAAATGTGCACTGGTCAGGGGCCGATCCAAGCTAGAGTGACCCACGTGGGAGCTGCGGAAATAAGGCTGAAGGCTGAAGTCATGGGAATGGCTGAGACCCCCGCTGGGAGAGTGCGCAGGGTGATAAATGAAGAGGCCTTAGTGCAGAGCCCTCCAGGCAGCCCTCCTGAGACCCGCCCATTACCCAGCCCTCTAAACCATCATTTAGCTATAGCAGGTCTTTCACCCTAGAGCAGGGGCACCTCTTTGCATTCCTCACTCCAAGTTCAGGCCCTAGCACTTCTTAAAGACCACAGCAATGGTCTGGTCTCAGATGCTCTCCCTCTTACTTACCTTTCCTTTTTTTTTTTTGCCAAACCACAAGGCATGCAGGATCTTAGTTCCCCGATCAGGGATCAAATCCGTGCCCCCTGCAGCAGAAGCACAGTGTCTCAACCACTGGACCGCCAGGGAAATCCCCAATTTACCTTTCTTATCATGGCCAAACTAATTTTCTTAAAGCTTTGACTCTGTCATGTTACTTTTCTCCTCAAAATCTTCAGTGTTTCTCCATTCCCTGCCAAATAAGGTATAATCACTCCCTCCTGGGGCACAGCCCTTCCGTAAGATGCCCTCAGACGACGCAGACATAGCTTTGCCACTGTCCTCTATTTCTTCTTCTCTCCATCAACGATGATATACAGCATGTGACCCTGCATAAGTCATTTAACTTTCTTATCCTCCACTTTTCCATCTCTTACATCCTATAGGGGATGCTGAAGGGATTCACTGCCGTGAATAAAAGGACTTGCCTCAGGGCTCAAAGACAGATGTCCGCCTCTGACACTGGTTTCCCCCAGGCTTCAAGATCTGTTGCTGTGACGTCAGTAAACAAATGAACTGTGGACTTGGTGGGGAGGTAACGGGGGCACGCTTCGGCCCTTGAGAGGGAAGTGTTTCAGTGGCCAGCCAACCATTTCAGACAAATGGAGCCTTAGTCCACCTGGAAGGAACTTTAGGAAAGAAAATTCTGTTTGCATCTTTAATTTTACAAGTTACTTACAACCAGTGTATCAATATATTTATACACTTGTCTGTAGTACTGTGAGCCAGCTCTGGAGGGGTAATGGAACTTGCAGTCCTAAAGAAATGGATATAAACAAAGGTCCCAATGTGCGCGAAAGAGAGCTCCTTGGAATAGAATACTGGTGCTGGAGGGTGGTATGAATGGCACAGCTCATTCAATAAGATTTGTTGAGCGTCTACTATGTGCTAGACACTATTCTATATACTGAGTGAAACAGTGAACAAATTAGACAAAAATCAATGCTTTCATGGAACTTACATGCTACAGGAAGGAGATACTTTTTTCTTTTAATAATAAATAAGTAGATTGCATACTCTATTAGAAAGTGTTAAGTGCTGTGTAGAAAAGAGAACCAAGTAAGGCAGATTGAGAGTGATGGGGTACAGGTTGCAATTTTATATAAGGCTGCCAGAGCAGGTGTCATAAAGAAGGTGTCATTTGAGCCAAGGACTTGGAGGAGATGAGAATGAGACATGTGATATTTGGGGAGGGTTTCAGGCAAAAGGAGAAATGACCAGTGCAAAAGCCTGGGTGGGAGCTTGCCTGACACCCTGGAGAAACAGGAAGGAGGCCAGTTTGGCTGGAACAGAGTGAGCCGGGGCCAGGGCACTAGGAGATGAAGTTAGGGGTGAAGGGTCAGATTGAGACGTGCCTTAGAATGGCCCCACTGGAAGGTTTGGGTGCAGCAGAGGAATTCCAGCTCTGTTGTGAAAGCAGCCCTCTGGCTGCTGTGAAGGGAGTACATCATGAAGGGGTCGGGGCTGGAGCGGGAGGGCTTGGGAAGAGGCCGTTTCCACAACCCAGGCGGGAAGATGGTGGCTGGGACTAGAGTTCGAGCAACAGAGGCGGTGAGAGGGGATGGATTCTGGACAGGTTCTGAAGATACAGACAACAGGATTTACTGATGGGTTGGATGTGGAGGATATGAGAAAGAGAGCCACCAAGGCTTCTGCACTGAGCTACTGAAAGGACGGAATCATCATTTTCTGAGTTGGGAAACACTGAGGATGGAGCATATACTGGGAGGTAGATTATGAGGAGTTTGATTGTGAACTTGTTAGATTTGTGACGTCCGTTAGACACATACACATAAACACACACGCACATCTAAATCTGGAGTTTAGGGACTTCCACAGTGGTTAAGAATCTGCCTGCCAATGCAGGGGACACAGGTTCGATCCCTGCTCCAGGAAGATCCCACATGCCGCAGAGCAACTAAGCCCATGTGCCACAATTATTCATTCTGCACTTTAGAGCCCGTGAGCCACAACGATTGAGCCCATGTGCCGCAACTACTGAAGCACATGCACCTAGAGCCCATGCTCCGCAACAAGAGAAGCCATGGGGAGCCCGCATACCACAATGAAGAGTAGCCACTGCTCGCCACAACTAGACAAAGCCCGTGTGCAGCAACGAAGACCCAACACAGCCAATAAATAAATGAATGAATGAATAAATTAAACAAATAAATAAATAAATCTGGAGTTTAGGGGGAAAAGTCAAAGCTGGAAACATAAATTTGGGTCCAAATCATAAAGACTTTCCTCCACAGTAATACCAATGCAACCCATCTCCTCTTCTTCCCTCCATCACCACCATCTCCTCCTCCCACTATTGGTAATTTGCGTGCCCAGCTGTGTGCTCACATCACTCACATCATCTCATTTACTTCTCACAATGGCCCCAGGAGGCAACCTTGACAATCCCCGTTTTGCAGATGGGACTCTTAGGCTTAGGGAACTTGCATATCTTGCCCAAGCTCTCACAGCTGGAAAGAACTTTATTCTGCAGGCAGTAAGTAGCCATTAAAAATTGAGAATAACATTGTCAGGTATTTATTTTGGATACATTGCTCAGAGGATAGCACAGAAGATAAAACGGGGTGGAATGAGAGCATTAAGGGGGCCATTACAACAGCCAAAAAATAGGTGATGTGGGAGTGAACTCAGGCTGGGGTTGTAGAGATGGGAAGGAGGGAACGGTGTCTAAGAGTAACCAGGTAGTATGACAAGGCTTGGAAACCCAATGAATTAGGGACAGGAAGGAAAAATCCATGGTGTCCATGGACTTCTGGCCAGGGGGCTGGGGGAAGGGTGGTGTCACTTGCTCACACAGGAGGGGCACACAGGAGGATGGTCGGACCTCACAGGCTGATGCAGAAAGGGCTCATCAGGAAGCAGGGGGATGATGCTGGGACAGGCTGGGATCAACCAGGGAAGGTCTTTCCTGCGAGGCTTTGGAACTTAACTTTGCAGGCGAGGGAGCCATTGAGATTTGAGTCCGATAAATGTGGTTACACACAAGGCTCAAGCCCTGTAGTCCTCTGTGCTTTGTGAGGGCAGGACAGGGTCCTCTGTGTGCAGTGCACTGTACAACCATCTATACACAGCAGCTGATTAACACAAGAAACCACACTCTCAGCCCCACTCCCCCTTGGGCCATTTATTGGGCAGAATTTTTTTTCAACGCAAGCACATTGTGCAATGAGGTAGAATACGCTGAATACATCCATTCAGTGTTTCTATAGAATTTTTTCTTAAAAATCCATCTTATAACAAGTAACAGCCCACGTACTTCTCCACTACTCACAACTGCCCACCACCCCGCTGTCTGCCCTGACTGGGATAATGGGTAATTGTGTTCCAACACGCATTAGCCTAGAATGCTTCTCTTCACCCAGCTTCAATCATTCTCAAAACCCAGATCCTAATCTCACTTCATCAACATGATGCAGCCAAAGCAGCTGCAGCAGTAAAGACGGAGCAAAAGGAACAGGCTGGGGGGAAGAGCGACATTTTTCTGAGAAACAAAAGAATCTGGTCCCTGATCCAGTGACCCAGCCTGAGAGGAGGAAGAGAGAGCTCCCGGAGCTGACTAAAATAAAATTGCCAGTTAGGCCTTCTTCTCATTCGTTTCTCTTTCACACTTCACATTAGCTCGGTGAAAGGAAGATGAAATAAGAGTTAAATGCCCCAAAATAACTTAAGCAATCTTTAAATAAGGCTTAGATGTGCCTTACGTTTCTACCAAAAACCCTCTTCCTGTTTCATGTGCCTCTCTCTCTCCCTTTGACGTCTGGGCCTCTCTTTCTTTTTTTTTTTTAATTTTTATTGGTGTATATGCTTTACAATGTTGTGTTAGTTTCTGCTGTACAGCAAAGTGAATCAGCTATAGGATACATATATGCCCTCTTTCTTGGATTTCCTTCCCACGTAGGTCACCACGGAGCACTGAGGAGAGTTTCCTGTGCTATATAGCAGGTTCTCGTTAGTTATCTGTGTTACATGTAGTAGTGTATATATGTCAATCCCAATCTCCCAATCCACGCCACCCTTCCATCCCCACCCCCGATGTCCATACATTTGTTCTCTACGCCTGTGTCTCTATTTCTGCTTTGCAAATAGGTTCATCTGTACCACAGCACTATTTACAACAGCCAGGACATGGAAGCCACCTAAATGTCCATCAGCAGAGCACCTGGATAAAGAAGATGTGGCAGATATATATAATGAAATATTACTCAGCCATAAAAAGGAATGAAATCGTGCCATTTGCAGAGACGTGGATGGACCTGGAGACTGTCACACAGGGTGGGCCTCCCTTTTTCCCTCTCTCATGGCCCTTCTCTCCCATCTTCTCTCCAGGTTCTGCCGTGTCCTCTGCTTGTATAGTTTCTTTTCTCCAATGGCTGGCTTGGTTCTCTCTTTGAGACTCCTCCCACCTTCCAAGCCCCTGTCAGCCTCCAGGACCCTCTTAGTATCCAGTCCCTTTCCAGACCCAGTCCTTCCCCTCAGCCCTTCGTCTGTGACCTTCCTTTTCCCTTCATCTCCTCTCTCCCCAGCCCATGTTTTCCGGTGTCTGGCCTCAGATGCCACCAGAAGCCAAACTTCCAGCGATAGAAAGCCCATTGTTGCCCGACGGAGGCAGATGATGGACATGAGGCAGTTGCTTCAATTCATAATTAAAATAAGCCAAATGAAGCAGCAAAACAAGACAGATTCATGGTTTGGAGAGCTAAAGATGAACTCTTTGTGGAAGACAGCCCTCCTTCCCTGTATTCTGCTGGCACTATGGCCCAGAAACATATTGACTGCAAGATCAATTCTCAAATTCTAGGCAGATGGGCCAGTGATAAATGACTACCCCACAGCCCCTCCTTGGTGACTGCAGGCCCAGCTAATGCACCCTGAACAATCCCCTGTTTCGAAATATCTTGCCCAGATTGTTTATCTCACTCCCCTCCTGACTTTTGTTTCCAGCTACAGGGAACTCCTAAGTAGAAAATCAATAGGCACTTTAATTACTGGCCCCCAATTCATCAGGGCCTCAACTGTAATTACTCTGCCTGAGCCGGGAGCCTCAGGAGCCAATAAACTGAAACAGTCGGGCCCTGGGTAATGTGCACAGTGATAAGAGGCTGGAGTCTGGAGTCTGTGACTCAGCCTGGGTGGAGGCTGAAATCACCAGTCTACCTTCCTGCCACCCCCTTCCCAAGTGTCTTTTCTTGGTCGGTGCTGCCGGAGGCAGTCCCAAAAGGGCAGGTGGGAGCGGGGGCAGAGCCAGTGGTGGGGCATGGTTGGACAGAAAGCCAACCCTTTTTCTCTCTCCCTGGCTTTTATTCAGTCAACTGCTTCTAAGACCTTGCTATTCAAAGTGTAGTCCGTGGACCAGTGTCTTCAGCATCCTCTGGGAAAATGTTAGTGATATAGATGCTCAAGCCCCAACACAGAAATACTGAATCAGATGCTGTGCTTAACAAGATGCCCACATTAAAAGATGGGAAGCATTGCTTTAAAATCATGCTGGTGTATGTTTGCTCGGCTAGGCTGATGGGGAGGTGGGACAGTGTTCTTGGTACCCACTCCATGACCCCTCAGGCTTCATGCCACCCACAAAGGCTTCCCCAAACTCTTTTTAGGTCATGAGGGGCCCATAGATGCTATAATGTTCTTCCTCCCTCCATGGCATACTCATTCCTTTCTTCTCACCGCCTCAGCTCTTCCCAAAGGTGTCCCTCTGTTGTCTTCCAGACAAAGCCTGATAGGCCATCTGCCTAGACTTAGGGTCCTGTTCCCTGGCCCCAAGGCCCTTAAGGCTGACATGCTCCTGATTACTGCCTTTCTCATCTCTGCTGCCAGGGTTTATCCATCCTCAAAGGATGGATCTCAGGGAAATCCTCAGGCTTCCTTCCAGGGAATTTGTTGGTCCCATAGGATGATGCTGGGATAAGAACTGCTCTCATGGGATCCCCTTAAAACAGCCAGGGCTGATGGAATTGTCTCCCTCAGGAAAACAGGGATTCATCTTTAGGATGGCTCAGAATAAAGGGCTTCTTTATTTATGAATTCACAACCTGTGTGGGCCTGGAGTTGATTCCTCCTTCATGCTACTGGGGTTTAGAGGCCAAGGATGGTGGCAAAGCGAGCTCAGCTGCTCTGCTAGATCCCTGAGCAGGCTGTGCTTCTCGTGAGAAAAAAACTGGGCTGTAACTGCCCTACTTCCTGCACACACATCAGCCAGGGTTTTGAGTCTGAGCACGGAGCTATTGACTCAGCTGATCAATTTTCGAGTCGCAGGCAGCTAGGCCCATGAAAAATGACTCTGTTGCCCATCAGCCCACCCCACCCAGACACTGGCTAATGCAAATGGAACAATTCTCCATTTAGGAATGGCTTCTAAGCTTCTCTCTGTCCTTCTGCCTGCCACACGTAGGCGTTCCCAGCTGAGCCCTCCGCTCTTCTCTCTCTCTGTTTTCTCTTCAAGCTCGTTCACTCCCTCCATCTCAACCACCACTCATGCTTCTCAAGATTCCCCAGTATCCAGGTCTGTGCCCAGGGTTCACACTCACATGGCTCTAGCTCAGCGTTCCTGTCTGATAGGCCAGTAATTACTACCCTTAAACTTGAGCTATCTAAAAGTAAAAATATCCTCCTCCCACATTCTGTCTACCCCAACCTCACTGTTTTCCGTCCTATAACTCTCAGTCTTGTGAATGGCACCCAGGCTCCAAGCTCAGTCATCCTGACTTATACCATCCCTTGGGCAATCAAACCTAGAGGCATTGCCTTTCAAGGAACTCTCTCCCATCTCTCCTATTCTTTTCCCATTGTCACCACCTTCCTTCAGAGCCTGTTTATATTGACACTGGGTGCTTGTGATAGCCTCTATTTGGAATCCCCTAGTCCTTCCTTTGTGCCCATGGGTCTCAATCCAAGCTGCAAAATAGAATCACCCAGGGAGCTTTTAGAAAACGGCAATGATGAGACCAAAGACTAAAACCAATTAAACCCGCATGGCTGGACGTGGGGCGCAAATGCGTGCCATTTGAAAGGCTACCACAGTGACTCTGATATACAGCCAGGGTTGAGGACCGCTGCTCCTGCCAACCTGGACTGTTTGCTATGCACAATCACCCTCTGTCCATTCTTTCCTCCGTAATGAAGCCACACCATTCCTTCTGCCTAAGGGGACCTCAACTTTTCCCTTCAATTATGGAAATGCTCCCTGTCCTTCCAGGCTCAATCCAAACATCACTTCTATGGAAACTCTCCGGATCTCTCCCCAGAATTCCTACAGGATTTACTCATACACTACTCATGACACACACCCTGGTCTTCCTTGTGCTATGGTCTACAGTCTTATCATATCCTCTTTATCTGTCAACTCCTTGAAAGACCCAAACCACTCCTTGGAGTATCTGACTCGGAACCAGAAAAGCTAAGTTTGCATTCTGACACCTCATGAGTAAAGCTTTGGCTATGAAAGTCTGGATAGGTTATTTAAAATCTCAGTTTCCTACTCTGCAGAAAAGTGGTCATGGTTCCTGTCCATTTCATGGAAGCGCTAATAATTATTATTGTTAATTTATAATAACAATGTTTGCCTTTCATGTTACTCATGTGGCTTGGAAAAATTAACTATTTCATAAGTGAATGTTGAATAAAGGAATGAATATGCTATTTGGATTTTTATCAGAGACTTTTTTACTCTTCCTAAAAATAATTCCAAATTAGAAAATCAATTCACTAAGAAGTGTGACACTTAGGGTCATGGGCCCAGCACCTCCTACGGTGTAGTCAAACACAGCGACATCTGCTTTCCTAACTACCCTTGTCACAGGCCCTTGCTGTGACATTTAAACCTTTTTGTCAGGTGTCAAATCCAAGAGCATGGATGTCACAGTTTCACTGTCTTCATGCGGCTGAGCTCATGAGTGAACGCAAGGGAGTGCACACCACACACACACACACACACACACACACACACACACACACACACACACACACACACAAAGAGCTAATGAAGGGTGCTGCCCTCTCATGGTTACCTGCATAATCAAGAAAGCCAGCTTCCCCAGCAAACATTCTCAGAGCCAGCACTCCAGGGACAAGGCCTTGGCCTTGAGATCCTGTCTACAACCCTCTGTAATGCATGGCCGAGAGTTCTGTCTGGTAAGTACCAAAGGTGCCTATCATCTCTGTGTAGCAGCTGGTCCCTTCTAGGACAGCCACCTAATGAATTAACAAAATATATTTTGCCAGAGAGGAGCATGGGCCTGGGAAATTCTGGAGCAAAAAAAAAGAAGTGGAAGTTCAAGGAGCCTGAGATCATGGATCAAACAAGACATCAGGCAGAGCAGGGGCATCTGCCTAGCTACCCCCGGCACCCTGCCCCAGCCCCTCCCCAGCCACCCTTCTGCCACCGTCCTCTCTGGCCTGCATTCCCCAGCCTCCATGCTCATCTAAATGCTCATTTATGTTTCTGGATGAATAATCTCTGAGAGCAACTAGATTAGATGAGTCCTTTATCCTGACTCACAGCACTTGCACTCCAAGGAGCACTAAGTAATTAGAAAACATTATCCTATTCATCCCATAAAACCCAGGAGAGTAAGGCAGGTAGCCTGCCCCTTTGAAGTGGAGGAACTAAAGGCCTAGATGGGGGATGAGGTGGCCAAGGTCACAGCTGGGCAATGGCAAGGCACAAAGCAGACAGAGCCCACCGTGCTGGTCACTGGGGGCAGTTTTCCAAGGCCGGGCAGTTTACTAAACTAAGTTGGCCTGGGAGCTTAACAAAGTCACGGACACTGTTCTTCTCCTCTTGATGGGTCCATTAACACTCTCATCCCATCCTGAATAAGATGATGAACTGAGACTCCAGTACCAGAGGGTTCAGACAAACCCAGAACCTTGTAAGACTTAGAAGGGGCTTGGAAATCTGTCACATGGCTGCTTCATTTAAACTGAAGCCCAGGGAGATTATGATTTGTCCAAGGTTACATAGGTTGTTCAGGGCCAAGTTAGGTCTAGAATTCAGGTCTCCTGAGTCTGTCTAGCGCATCTTCAGGATGCAACCATCACCCCAACAACAAAGTATATGTCTCCATTTCCATCACCATCTCAGGGTGCTTGGCAAGAGGAATATCCCTGACCAAGGGCTTCTCTGAATTTTACTCTCAGGGACATGTATTTGCCCCTCTCCTTGAGGCATGTGGCCTGCCCATTTGCAGATAAGGAGGTCATGGGAGTCTGTAGTTGTTGCTGTGGCCACCCAGGCCTTTCTGTGGCCTCCTTTCCCTGTGCTCTCTCTCCCTGTGTATCTCTCTCCATTCTCCTCTAGTCCCATGTCCCTCCTCGTCTTTGGCCTCCACCCTACAGAAGCTTGGGTGAGGAAAAGCCCAAGAGGGGAGGATGTGGGGCATACACCAGCTCACCTGCCTAGCACTCCAAGCATCAGACAAGGTGGTAGCTCCGCCTGGGCTGTAACCTACCTCTTGGGCTGCAGACAGGGGTATATCAAGGTCTAAAAGGCCAGGCTACTGTTGCCTGGCAGAGGTCCTCAGACACCCTCCTCTGCAGCACTCCCATTGGAAGGTCCGCTCAACAGCAGAGGCAACATGGTGCAGTGGTTAGGGTCTTGCCTGCAAAATACAAATCTAAGGGTCACAGCCATCATTACCAGCTGTGAGAATGTACATAGGTTACTTCACCTCCCTTGGTTTTCCCATCAACCGATATGAGGATGCAATAAGTTAATACATGGAAAGCACTTAGAATAGTCCTGCAACGAAGCAAGTATTCAAAAATGTGTTCATTAATCTTGCTGTTCTTGCCTGGTCCCTGGCCGCTCATCTGGAATGATGAGTCTTGCAGCAAAGATGTCTAAGCCCTAGCATCCCTTATTAGAAAAGCTGTGATGGGAATGATCTTTTCTGGGATACAGACCAACTTTTCCTTCCTCTCCTACTCTCCCAACACCCCCCCCCCATTATTAAAAGTAGTGAGCAGACAGAATCTGATTCTCCTTATTTTCCCCACTGTGGACCCCAGTGCAGTCAAATGTGTTTTCCTTCTAAATCTTTTCATTTCTAAAAGATCATAGGAAAAAAATACTGCTGAAGATGCCCCAGCCTTAACAAAGGGCAATAGTTCATGGAGAGGCAGGGATGCGAGGTCCTTTCCAGAACCACCTTGCTGAGTAACGCATTTCTGCCCCAGAAGAGAGATTTGGGCTTTTTCTAGAGTTTTCTCACTCACATCCTCACCTACAGTTTTGGACTAAATTGTGCCACCTCCAAATTCATACATTGTAGCCCCAGCCCCCAGTGTGACTGTATTTGGAGACTGGGCCTATGGCATTAATTAGGGTTAAATGAAGTCAGAAGGGTGGGGCCTGATCCACAAGATTAGTGTCCTTATAAGAGGAAGAGAGACCAGAGCTGTCTCTCTCTTCCCTCCATGTGAGGACATAGAGGAATATAGCTATCTCTAATACAGGAAAAGAGTCTCCACCAGGAATTGAATCAGCCAGCACCTTGATATTGGACATCCAGCCTCCAAAACTGTGACATAAATACCTGTCAGTTAGGCCATTTTTTTACTGCAGCCTGGACAGGCTAATCCACCTCCCATTCACAAGTCATTGTCTTTCAGCCTCCACAGAACACCTGCCCAAGCCAGACATGGTGCTTGGGCTCAGACAATAACAAGGCATTTAAAAACAAAGAGGAAGTAGATGTATAAATAGACTGGTAGCCCTATTAATTATTTTAAAAGATATAATGAGATACGTGGCCAGAAGAGGTATTTTGCAATGGAAATAGGAAGTGATAGATTTTAGTTTCCACAAAGCTTCCGGAGGTAGTGGACTTTGAGCATGGCTTGGAGGAAGGAGGAGCATGTATCAATCAGAGGGAAAGCACATATTCCTCTTTGCTATCATTAGAGGTTCTAGAAAACTGTGAACCTTTAGCACTGGTTTAAATGACCTCACTAGCACTTCTTTGAGACTCTTTTTTCAAGATCCAGGTCAAGTTCCACCTTTTCCATAAAGACTTCCTGAGACCCTATGCCACATGGAGTTGGACTTAGCCATCAGCCAGCCCAACCCTCTCTTTTTATAGATTGAGGAAACTGAGGCTCGGGGAAGCACGTGAGCTGGATTTCGAGCTGTCTTCTTGGTTGCACGTGTCTTCCTTGCTTTATGCTTCTCCAGACATACACAAGCCTGACTCCGGCTCACCCTTCATGGCTCAACTCCAGTGTCACTTCGTGGGGGCAGTCGCCCGTCTCAGCCTCCCCACTAGCCCAGCTGTCTCTAACACATTACCCGATTTCATTGTTTTCACAGATGGCACTTTTCAGTATCTAGAATACTCTTAATTGATTATTTGTTTACATGTTTATTATCTGTCTCCTTGAGCGAGAATGTAAGCTCCTTGAGAGCAGACCTATTTCCATGCACCCAGCCTGACACACAGGAAGCGCTCAGTCAATATTGAGACCCACTGGGCTGTGCTTAGCAGACAACCAAGCCTGCACTGGCTGTGTTCGCCCCACCCAGGCCTTTAAACCCAATGGGTCCACCCACACGCCACCTGGTTGACTCTCCCCTGAAGCAGTTTAGCCCTAGTCCTTATTCCTGAATGAAGATCGCTTAGCGTCTCATTCATTCCACTTCTGCACGTACTGGGCTCCTGACGCTCAGCTTCACCTTGCCCTCGACGTCTCTTACTCACGGTGGACTCCGTCCCACTTCAGCGCAGCCCTAAATCTCCCTTTATGTTAAGGAACAAGCCTGGTCTTTCCTCCCCAGCTCTGCACCCTCCTCGCACACAACGGAAGGGAAGAGGTGACGCCCCCTTCCCCCTCAGCCCTTACACCCGCTTACCCCTCTCAGCTCCCACTTTCACCACCCCTACCCCCACTCCCTGGCTCTGCCTACCAGGCTGCCGCCCCAGTAGATATGCCTTTCCCTTCCTTTGTAATCACAGGATAGCAGTGGACCTCCCGCCAGGATTTATTTTTCATCTCAGTCATGAGTGCCAGGCTGCTTACTCCCTAGTGTCCAGAGATGGGGACCCTCCTTCAGTTCACCCACCCCAGGACTGTAAAGCCACCTTCACTCCTGCCAGGTATACTCGGCTCACCTGTGTGAAGGGCAAGTGGATTTTCCTCCTTCTGTCACTCCTGGTTCAGCCCTTGTGTTAGGCTGCTCCCATTGCTGCCCTCCTGGCTTCTCCCTGGCCATGGAGAGCTTCATTTTCTTGATGTGTGTTTCCTGGTCATTCCCTCCTCCTCTCTCCCCTTACCCAGTTTGAATTGTGAATAATTCATGTGTTTCCATGATCCTGCCATGGTTTTTCTCCCTCATGAATCAAATCCCTGAGACACAGTTTATTTTCTCACCATCTCCTGGTCTGAGTTGCTGACAGGGACAGGGTTTATTCCTGTAGGTCATGAATGGAGGCTAATATTTATGTCTGCTTATGAAACAGTTATCTTTTTTCCCACTCTGCTCTTCTACGATGTCCTATTTTTCTGGTATGTTTTAATGGGTGTGTATTGTATAATATTATATGCTCGGGTAGATAGCTTAATAAATGAATAGTTAGATAAATAAATAGATGTACAAATAGACAGACAAACCTAATTCCTAGCTTATTCAGTTGCCTTTCTCATTTATTTAAAGTTTCTGGTGGGAGAGTGGGGAATGCTTTTGAACATGTTTCTCATATGCAGTAGATGCTTTAATGTCTAATTTGTAGCCCCTTTTCTGAAAAGCAGTCCCCATAAGAACCCTCATAATAGCTCAGCCCTTATCCAGAGTCCACCTGGGGGTCCTCTCCATTCACTTAGTCTACAAATATCTATTGAGGACTTACTGTGCACCACGGACTGGGCAGGACTCTGGGAATACAAAGTGAACAAAATAGACACTAGCACTGATTTTTTGGAGCTTACCAACTACTGGGAAACTGGATATTAATTAAATAATCCTATGTGTATGTTATCAGTATATACACGTATATATTTCTAAACTGATAGACTTGATGTGTTCATATAAAATTTGATATTTTTATTTTTAATATTTTGATCAAATGTGATAACATTGATATTAGACATATAAACTATAAATACAGATAGATGTATATTGAAGCCGATAAGTTCTTTTTTTAATTTTTTTAAATTTTTATTGGAGTATAGTTGATTTACAATGTTGTGTTAGTTTCAGGTGTATTAAGCTGATAAATTTTAAACCTGATAAAAGTAAGTAAATTATGACCATGAAGTCAGGAAAACAGGGAAAGCAGTTTTCTCTGGAGGAGGGAAGGGTTTGCGATCAGAAAGAGATATATAGAGGTGTCCTTGAAGTTCTAGGATAGTAATGTTCTATTACTTGAGCTAGAAGGTGGTTATAGGAAACTTGAATAATTATTATTGATTAAATGTTATGTTTAGGGTTTTATGTACACCTCTGTGTATGTTACATTTTACAACTTAATTTTAAATGATGAAGAGAAATTTACAGTTTTCCATGAAAGTATGCCCAACAAGGGCATCTGCCCTGGTCTGGGGATCCAGGGATGGCCCCCTGGAGGAAGGGGCATCTGAAATGAGCTTTGCAGATGAAGATGAATTAGGCAGAGATAGGTGTGGAGAGATAGGATGGAGGGAAAGGGAGGGAGGCAAAGAGGGAAGAGCCCAGCACAGAGCAAAGCCTAGATCTGAGGGACTCTGAAAGCAGTCTAGTGTGGCTGGAGCCCAGAGAGGGAGGAGGAGCAAAGCTAGAGAGAGAGAGGCAGGGTGGGGGAACATGCAGAGACTTGTTGAGGATTTTTATGTCCTAAGGTGATTGGAAAGTGCTTGAAGGTGTTAAGTGGAGGAGTGACATGATCAGATATACATATTGAAGATCCACATATTGATGAGATCTCTAAAGTGTAGAGATTAGAGTAGAAGTCAAGAGAGGATGAGGGAAGGATAGTGAGGGGTTCATTTTAACCATAAAAGGGAAAGATGATGTTAGTTTGAATAAAGTATTAACAGGTTAGAGATATTGAGGAGGTAAAGTCAACAGAACTTGGCAATGGATTTGTTGTATGTCCCCCCTAGAATGCATGTTTCATGAGCTCGGGGGTGGCCATCACTGGTGGATGTTCAGAACCTAAGACAGTTCCTGGAACGGTTGGAGTCTCCTACCTGAGCGCTCTTCGCTGTGTTTGTTTCCGTGTCCAGGATGTGTCATAGAAATGGAGCTGGAGTGATGGGAGAGAGCTTCCGAGGTGCCAACTACATTAAAAAATGCAATAAGGGCAAACAGCTTAGAGCGTTTAGGAGCCGCCCTGGGGATTCCAGCACTTCTTTCACAGGATGGGCAAGTAAATGAAGCAGAAAATGCATTATTTCAATGGTAGTAAATATGATGAAAGAAGAACATATAAAGTTACTAGTGCTATTGGGTATGCTAAAACACCAATCTTCACAAACATCTCAAAGACTATCCAGGTAAGGAATAAATGGCCAGACCAGCACCAGCCAACGAACCTTTACTCAAGCAGATGATGTGGTCAACCACGCACATCCTGAAGGCCAAGAAATAGAGAGTAGCAATGTAACTGGTGGAATCTTTAGAGCTGTAGAATAAAGTTCAGGTTGTTGCTATTTAGTATTTTTTAAGTTTAAAAATTTGATTGGAGAGGTTCTCTGCCATTTGGGACTGAACCTCAACATGAAAGTAAAATGACACCCAGATACCTCCATGTCACCCCATCTCCTAAAGTACATGTAGTCAACTAAGAGTCAGAGGGTGCTGTTCAGACAGTTTGCACAAGGAAGGATGTTTCTCCTTCCTGTCTGTGGTCAGAGAAAGTACATATACAATGCTGAACATATTCCAGAACAAAGCAAACACCCTTTCTGTTGATAGTAGGTCAGCAAAGACCCAGGCAAGATCTGCATTTGAGGTGTAGACTTTTAAAGCCCAAAGTCAGGCCAATGATATAGAATACAAGAGAAAAAGCAGGAAAATGTGATCACAAATTATAACAAAGCCTGGGTATTTTTAAAACATTCTTATTTTTTCAAAATAATTTATATGATTGCATGATATGAAATTCTTTAAAGCAATGGCTGTTTTTCAGTGAAGTAAATCTGATATACAAATAACCTTTGATTATAGGCAAATCAACAGAGAGGTGGAAGAGGGCGGGACTGAGGAAATCAGCTTGAATGAGCCCCAATGTGGCATGTAACGAGTGACAGCCAAGCAAAAACAAGGGCATGAAGAGGCCACAGATCTATGCTAGACTGAAATGAAGATCCTCTCTACCAAGATACTTGTGAATGACTGCAGAGAAAGGAACCAGGCTATAATAAGGGACCTACTTAAGGAATGACAAGGGAATTGCTTGACCTGTTGTCTAGTAAACAGTCCACGTGAGGTCAAAAAATGGTGACTCTTTGCCCAAGGAGTCTTATACTGCCCAGGAATTTTGGATTTATGAGATCTTTGTTAAAAATCCCAAATGTCTCCATAGTAACTTTCAAGGACTATAATTCCCACAATAGTGCTTAGGGTCAACCTGCTTAAAATCACAACCAAGACTGAACCAAATCCAAGATCCATGTTTCTACCAAGGTGAAGGTCTCTGCAACCCACAAGATGAGACACTGGTGAAGTATGCAGAGGGTAGCCATGACCCAGCACAGCACGCTCTAATGGAAAGAGCCTCATGCTGGCAACCAAGGCAACTGGTTCACCCCTGGCTTCACCCCTGATTTTCTATGAGATTTCCCTTCTCTGTCCTTGGTCCGCTTGTCTACAAAAGAAGAGAGTTGAATTAGATGCTTCCTAAGATTTCTCTAAATTCTAGGGAACAGGTATGGCAAAAGTCCTGTGGGGCTGAGGCTGACATTTTTGATAAACCAGTATGAGTATAACAGAGGGAGTAGTAGAGAGAGCTATAAAACAGAGGTCAAAAATGTATGGAAGATTGTGTTGATCGAGTAAGACATTTGAGTTTTATTTTAAGTGTAAGGAAAATCACTGGAGGATTTTAAAAAAGGGAAGAGCGTCATTTGATTTAAATTTCCAATGGATCGCTTTAGTTTTGGGTGTAGATTGGCCCCATGGGAAGAGTGGAATCAGGAATAGTAGTTGGGGGGTTTTGCAGTGGTCCAAGTGAGAACTGGGGGCATTGGTAGTAGAGGAAGGATCTGAAAAGTGCTTAAAGGTAGAGTCCACGGTGCTTGCTGATGGATTGCTATAGAGTGGTGTGTAAGGAGAAAGAGGAATTAATGATGACTTCTAGGTTTTTCACTTGAGCAACTAGGTAGATACAGTACCTTCTACCAAAAAGAGAAAGACTAAGAGAGGAGCAAGTCTAGGACATCAATGAATCAAAAATTCTCTCCAGACACATTAAGTTGGAGGACTTTATTAAGTATTGAAATAAAGATACCAGGTAGACTATTGGATTCTCTAAGCTGGGTTCTAGAAAGATGCTCAGAGGTAGAGGCATGGATTTGGTAGTGCGAGTGGTATGTAGTCCCTAGGTGAAAGTTTCTAGGTGCATGACTAAATTCTTGAATCTTCTAAATTTTAAAGGTTGAGTGTAAGAAGAGAAACCAGTAAAGCAGTGGCCCCTGAGATCGAAGGAAAACCTCAGAAGTGCATGTCACCAAAGCCAAGGGAAGACAGCAGTTTTAGGAAAGAGATAACTGTCCCGTGATGCTGAGAGGTCAAGTATGAAAGCAGCAGAGAGATGACCATGAGATCTGGCAACATGAGACCACTGGTGCCCTTGAGCAGCAATCTCTATGGAGTGGTCAGGATGGAAGCCTGACTGGGTGAAGAGAGATTGGAAGTGAGAATTGGGAATTCAGTGACACGTTCAGTGAGTTTTGCTATAGATGAGAGATGAGAAATAGAGTGGAAACTAGGAGTAGAATCAGGAGAGGTTTTCATGTATTTTAAGGTAGGAGATGTCAGAGAATATTTAAATACTTCTAGGAAAATGAAGTAATAAGGGAGAAACTGAAGATTCCAGAGAGGAGTGGTGATAACTGCAGGAATTAAGTCCTTAGGAAGCGTGAAGGTCTGAGGTCACAACACAAGAGGCGGGTAGGCCTTTGCGAAGAACAGGGGCCCAGCACCCATGGATAAGGAGGGAAGACAGAGAAGACAGGCGCTGTGACAGCAAGAGGTGTGGTGTCAGTGGCAGGAGGATGAGGGAGCCCCTGGCCGTAAAAATACCAAGTGAGGTCATTAGCTGGAAGAAATTAAAGAGGGAGGGTAGGCAGTCCTCAGAGAAAGGAGATATAAAGTTGTGATTTTGGAGAGTGGAAAGTAAATGTGCTAAAGAAGTGTTGTGGAATTGCCAGACTGTTTCCAGTATCCACTTGGGATTTATGGTCATAATTGTAAAGCGACAACAATCCACACAGCTATCTATTTTTCTTCAGTAATGTGTACTTATTCAGAGGTAAGCACAGCCTGGAGTTCAACAAGCTGGGGTTCTGCCAGGTGAGTACAGGACAAGAAGTCCACAGAGGCTTTGCAAGGGATTAATGCTAAAGATGGAGGGTAGAACCTAAGCCTGGTAAAGCCAAGCAATGGGTAGTGAAAAAAGAGGTCGGGTCAGGGGCTTGCAGACATCAATGCAATTGTGTAATTGGTGGAGTTGAAGCACGAAAGCAGAAGAAAAAGAAGAGGGTCCAGAGTTGGGAAGCTTGACATCAGGACTTTTTGAAGAAGGTGCAGTTAATGGCACTGTCAAGGGCAAAGGTATAGTCCTGGGAGTAGGTGAGCCCTCTGGTGGTACCATTAAAATCTGAGAAACCCACTCCCTTCTTTCCTGACCTGTGTATCAGCTGTCCTTACATGTGACCAGAAAGATGTTTTCCTAATAGGCATGATTTAAGGGATGCTAAGAAACCCCATCCCCCAAAATATCCCTACAGAGGCTTGTCACTGGTTTCTGACATCCTGCTATTAAAGCATCCTTCATCTCTTTCCTTCTGCTTCTCATTAGTACCACCACCTAAACTATTAATTCACCATCAGTCATTTATACACAGGTGTGATTTAGTGGCTCAGAGACTTTTAAGTGGCTGCAGTCAGAATTTAATAGGCTACAGGGCATGGCTTTTAAGGAAGAATCTGAATAGGGGATCTGCCAAGGGGGGTTAGATATAAACATTTGATGAGCACCTACTACGTGTCAGCTTCTGCTCCAAGAGATCTGCGTATACATTATCATTTGAGACACCATTGTTTCCTCCTATGTATGCAACAGGAGGGCTCAGAGAGAAACATCTGTCCTTTGCCCAAGCTCCACAGCCGATAAGTGATGAAGCCAGATTCTGAAGTCAGAGCCACAAGCCTGGGAAAGGTGTTCAGATGGGAGAGGCATTTAAAAGGAAAAACAAAATGGCCTGAGGCACATCTTGGCAAACCTCACAACCCTAGTCTCCAGCTCCCTTCCTGAGGACCTCGAATTATGTATGTGGCTGTTTTCTTTTTTTTTTTTCTTTTTACTTTCTTTATGAGTTTGTTCCTTGATGAGTTTTTTCCTCCCTTCCGTTTTTTTTTTAAACGATAATTTAAATTTTTATTAGGTGCTCAGCCGCAGTATAAATACCCCCATTTGAATTGCTGACACACAAATCAATAGGAAAGCACTTTCCGGGACCGAAGCCTTGGCATGGGAGCCTTCCAGCCGCATCCTCTTTACAGAAGAGAAGGAGTTGAAGAAACAGAACAAGTCATTTTCTTCAACAAGCCACAGTTAAAGGGAACAGAATGAGCATTCAAGGTTTCAGGTCTCAGGGCTTTTCTTTCTTTCATTCTCTATCCCTCATTCTCACTAAACAGTCTCGCCTTTAGCCTCTGTATTACCGATTAGAGTGGTGTCATTTTTACAGGAAGAAGTAGACAAAGCAGCACGGGTGGCTGAGAACTGGCTTCATGTTTTTCAAATTAGAGCAGAACAGTGTCCCCCAACGTTCTGCCAGAGAAGAGAGATCTGGAGGTTCGCAGGTCCTGCCCACCCACCTCCAAGTCCCCACCATCATGCTCTGGTTTGGAGATCTTGCAGTAGAAGATATGGTTAATATAAAGGACTATCTCAATAGCAAATAAAATTCAGTTAGATTGTGCCTTTAATTTGTTGTTGAAAAAAGCAAGAAGCTCGCATCCTACAACATAGCTTAGGATTCTACACCTAAAGCACCCAAGCAGCTGATAATTCTCCCCATGGGTATCTGGAGAGGAGGGCCCAAATTCTAATCTCCTTCAGCATCACCTCCCACCATTCTCACCACCTACCACCATGACTCAGTAATCCTGTGTTCCAGCTACATCACGATTCTCAGTCACCCTCTGACATGCCCTTTCTATGACTCTGAGCCTTTGCATATGCTGTTCTCTCTCTGATCAATGGGGTGACCAAGCAGTGTGAGTCACCCCCCCTCTCCACACACAGTTGGTTCCTGGACATTAACACTTTCTTATGCTGTGAGGTGGTTACCTCCCTTTGAAGACACACAGATGGCCAACAGGTACGTGAAAAGATGCTCAACATCACCAATAATCAGGGAAATGCAAATCAGAACCACAGGGAGATATCTCTTCACACCTGACAGAATGGCTATTATCAAAAAGACAAGATAGGGCTTCCCTAGTGGCACAGTAGGTAAGAATCTGCCTGCCAATGCAGGGGACATGGGTTCGAGCCCTGGTCGGGGAAGATCCCACATGCTGCAGAGCAACTAAGCCCATGAGCCACAACTATTGAGCCCATGTGCCACAACTACTGAAGTCCACGCTCCTGAAGTCTGTATTCTGCAACAAGAGATGCCACCGCAATAAGAAGCCTGCACACTGCAATGAAGAGTAGCCCCCGCTCTCTGCAACTACAGAAAGCCCGCACACAGCAATGAAGACCCAGTGAAGCCAATAAATAAAAAAAAATTTTTTTAATTAAAAAAAAAAAGACAAGATAACAAGTGTTGGGGAGGATGTGGAGAAAAGGGAACCCTTGTTCACTGTTGATGGGAATGCAAACTGGTGCAGCCACTATGGTGGCTTTGTGGCTTCTTCTCTGCCCCAAACAGATTGGGAGATCCTCAAAGACAGGCAGCCATGTCTCATTCAATCCCATATCCAGCCATTAACAGAATGCTTGTCTCAAAGTAGGTCTTTAGTAATAGCTTTTTGAAATAGAGGATACTGGATGAAGACCCATTCATTCATTCATTCATTCACTCAACCAGTATTTACTAAAGACAGTGCACTAGGCTAGGAAGCCAACTGTGAATAAGACAAAGTCCTTACTCTCAAAGAGTTTACATTCTATTGGGAGAAGACAGACAATAAGGAAGAAATCAAATAAATATATATTATGTTGGCTGGTGATAAATGAGATAAATAACAACAAAATGGGAGAGTCATAAGGAAAACTATTTTATTTATTTTTTAACCTCTCTCTATTTCCCCTGCCCCTCAGCCCCTGATAACTACTTTCTACTCTGTTTCTATGAGTTCAACTTGATACCATGCAGTATGTATCTTTCTCTGTCTGGCTTATTTCACTTAGGATAATGCCCTCCATGTTCCATGCTATCACAAATGACAGGATTTCCTTTTATACAGCTGAATAATATTCCATTGTATATACATGTATGCCATATCCTCTTCATCCTTTCATCCATTGATGGGCACTTAGGTTGTTTCCAGACCTTGGTTATTGTGAATAACGCTGCAGTGAACATGAGAATGCAGATATCTCTTCGAGATAGTGCTTTCATTTCCTCTCAATATATACCCAGAAGTGGGATTGCTGGATCGTATGGTACTTCTATTTTTATTTTTTGAGGGACAATAGTGACTGCACCAGTTTGCATTCCCACCAACAGTACACAGGGGTTCCCTTTTCTCCACACCTTCCCCAACACTTATCTTTTTGATAATAGTCATTCTGACAGGTGTGAGGTGATATCTCCCTGTGGTTTTGCTTTGCATTTCCTTGATTACTGGTGATGTTGAACATCTTTTCATGTGCCTGTTGGCCACTTGTATGTCTTTGGAAAAATATCTATTCAGGTCCTTTGCCCACTTTTAATTAGATCATTTGGGTTTTGGGGGGGTGTTTTTGTTTTATTTTGTTTTGTTGCTATTAAGTTGTATGAGTTCCTTGTATATTTTGCATATTAACCCCTTATTATATATGTGGTTTGCAAATATTTTCTCCCATTCCATAGGTTGACTTTTCATTTTGTTGATGGTTTCCTTTTCTGTGCAAAAGCTTTTCAGTTTGGTTTAGTCCCACTTGTTTATTTTTGCTTTTGTTGCTTTTGCTTTTTGTGTCAAGGAGAGCTCTTTCAGATAAGATTAACAGGGTGGACACAGGCGCTATGTTCTTTTGCTACTGGTGGAATGAGGTGGGACCTCGTCCCTGTGTAGTGGCTGTGATGAGTGGCTCAGGTTCCAAGATGGCTGGCTGGGGGAGGCAGGAAAGCCAAGACGATCTGACCATAGGAAACTTGACTGCTGTCGCATTCAGCATGAATCTACTGAGGGAGTTATGGAATACATTGTGGAAATGAAAGAGCTTGGGAGCCTTGTTCCAAAGGCTCTAAAGGAAATCCCGGGCTCTGCCCAGCCCCCAACCCCACCCCCCACCCCCCCCCCCCCCAGATATTGCTACAGAGGCCACAGGAGCTGATTCTATCTTCTGGGCATCTGGGCAGAGGGTGTTCTTAATCTTTGTGATTTCAGCTACCAGTCCAATCCCAGCACAACAAAACGGGCTGTAAAATGATTAACGCCAAAGCTGCAAGAGTTGTGATCTCAATTCTGTCATTTACTACCTGTGCTATCTTGGACAAGCCACTGAAACTCTGTAGCAATTCCCCTCTCTATAAAATGGGCGTAATTAAGCAGTCATTTTGTCTACCTTCACACATAGTTTTGCATATCAAATGCAATATATGTAATAGAACTATGAACATTATGAAGCACAACAAAAATGCAAGAAATCACTATTGCCAATAATCAGGGAATCAGCATTTATTGAATACCTTTTAAGTGCCAGAAGCCCCATATATGTTACCTTATTCAATTTTCACAAAATGCTCAGGAGCTGTCATCTTCCTCCTCTTAGAGTCGAGGAAACAGAGGTACAGACAGGTTCAGTGGGTTCTTCAAGGGCATAGAGCTTGGCAGAGCCAGGATCAAAGCTCAAGTCCACTGTTTTCAGAACTGATGCTATTTCTAACTCTGCGTCCTCTTGCCTGTGGGTGGTGGGCCCAAGCTTGAATAAGCTTACTCGGAACTGGGATGTGCATTGCCTCCAAGTTGCCCCTCTCAGCCCCAATGCAAGAACTAAACACTAGCCTCTTACCAAGCCTGCAGTGGAGTGCCCAGGCCACCTTGTCCCCAGTGCTTCTATTCTGGGGTGAACCTGCCTCTTGGCTTAGTGAACCACTGCGTTGGGAACACTGAGGGCCTGCTCTAAAGCACCTTTGGCTGACACTCTGCCACTATCTCCATCTCTGGCCACACAGCAGGATAGGCATAGGCTACACTGAGCTGCCCTTTGCCCCCAGCCAACACTACCTGCCTCCCCTTCAATCTTCTGGTGATCCTGGCTGCCACTGGTGTTCAATTTACGTCCTCACAGCTGAACAAGAAACCCCCACAGAAACAAATTGAGCTTTACTGCATCTGCCTGCCATACTCCTCGCAGCTGGACCAGTCATTTGAGAATCCATTACAGGAATTTAATTTTGCACGGTGGCAGATCTGAGTCAAAAGAGGTGGCCCACAAGTGAATAGGTAGTTACAACTGTGGCCCAGATAATCCCCAAAGTGGATAAACCACAAAGTGAAAGAGGCTTTTGTGGGTAGATGAGAGAGTTGACACCACCTTGTGAGATTGGATGAAGGAAAATACACTTAAGAAAACTCACCTGTGTAGAGCTGGATTCTGTTCTCATTCAGAAAGAGTTAGATGAGGCTTTGTTGAAAAAACAGAAGGACTCCCCAAAGGAGGGAGAACAGAAGAAGTGACAGCACTGAGCCCCTTAGAGAAATAGTGACTGACCCGATCTTATTTTTAAACCAACCTCTGTGATTCAAACCAAGCTTGTGCGAACTATGATTCTCCAGGTTTTGTACCTCTCTCTGGCCAGCGGGAACCTAGGTAGTTTCTGAGTAATGCTCAGGACAACGTGGTAATTAAGTACACAGAGTTCCTGGGTACAAATCCTGGCTCTGCCACTTATTATGTGTCTTCTGGCAAATTAAGCAATCTCTCTGTGCCTTGATTTTTCCATCTGTTAAATGGTGACAATAATAGTACCTTCCTCACAAGGTGGTTGTATAGAGTTCGTAAGTTTCTGTGTGTTGAGAACTTAGATTTTTTTAAACCTACTTAGATATTTTTTAAACCAAGTCTGGCAATCATGTTTATCATGTAGATGTTAGTGATTATTATGCTACTAAAAAATAGACGTGGAGCTACGTTTGGATCCACTTGGTGACTTACGAAACCAGTAGAGCCTAACATCCTGGTAGACGATCTTGGGTAATGACTCCCCAGGGTTCCTGCCTGGTCACTGGCAGGGCTTGGTAAGGCCAGTTGCTGAGCCTAACCTCAGGCGGAGACACAAAGCTTCAAAAATGAAAAAGCTGTTTTCCCTTTCTAGCAGCCTCTTGCCATTGGTGAGCAATCCCCTTAGCAACGTTTGACCTTAAGAACTTAGAAGGAAAAAGGCAAGACATTTCAGGGAACAGGAGCTGGGTCTCCTCCCAGGTTTCACACCACAGCAGAGTAGGGGTATGTCAGGTGGGATTCCCTGGCCACTCTATCAAATGTGGTCAACTGAGGCCCCCAGGACCCTGCCTGGGAAGCCTGGAAGCAATGGAAGCGTGCGTGTGCAGAGAGAGAGAGCTCTGTGCTAGTCTCTGTCTCTTCCACTCCGGCCACAGAGAAGCGGCACTGCAGGGGCTGGGAGGGGAGCCCTGGGGGGTCGGAGGGAGGACCCTCCCCGGGAAGCCACCACTGGCCCTCTCTGGGGGTGCTAGTCCCTTTCCCTCCCCGTCTCGGAGGATGGCTGCCTGAGCCTTTCACTCTCCCTGAATTAAGCGGATGAAATATAAATGACGAAAGGGGCAGGGGCGGGGAAGAGGGTAAGGCTCCACTCTTCCTCTGCACGTTGATGACCCTTGCACTGTGCCTCAGACCATTTTTAATAAGAGATAGACAGATAGCGGTCGCCTCCCCACCCCCACCCATTCATATCAGGATCCGGATCAATAGCACCCTTTCTTCTTCCTGGAACATTCCACTTGCCGCTTCCATGCCTCCATGGAGGGAGGATGGACAGAGGATGCCACGCCCTTGACGTGATTTGCTGACCTCTTGAGTGTCAATTCTGGCAGGGCATTCCTAGTTCCCAGGGACCTGCGCCCCAGGTGGGCAGCACGGAGCCCCTGATCTTTCCAGGGAGCCAGTTATGGGGATACAGGCAGGCCCATCACAGAGGCAATCCCAGGGGGGTGAGGGCTATCAGTCAACCCTCCCTTGAGTAGCTGCCCCGGGTGCTCTAGCCCAGAGGTCTTTGCAGGACTGAGGAGAGCTGGCAGCAAGATGAAAAGCAGGCGGGGTTCAAGGTCACTGCCTGCTGCCTGAATGTACTTGTTCCTGCAGCTAGTCTCAGGCCACATGGGGTCTCCTCCACCCTGTGGCGGGGAATATATGTTAAAGTATCCGTGTAACCTCTAAGCTCCACCCTCAAAATGCACCCCATCCACCACAGACATTTCCATCAAGAAAGAACTCCATTGATTGAAGACCCTCTATGTGTTACAGGCTGTTGAAACTACGGAAAATGACATCTCATTTAACCCTGAGACAAAGCAATTCTGAGACATAGGAACTATTTACTCCCTTTCACAGGCAAGGAAACTGAAGCTCAGAGAAGTCAAGTGACTTTCCCAAGGCTACACAGCCAGTAAGTGGCGGAGCCAGGATTCAAACCCTTGTGGGGCAGGGTTTCACCGAGAGTTTCTGCCCGCCCAGCAGGGGCAGTAAGCGAGGCAAGGCAGGCGGGGGCTGGTCATCCCCGGCTCTGCAGCCTCATCTCCATATCCCATCTGGAGCTATGAAGCGCAGAAACCTGGCAGCTTCGGAGGCAGATGAAAAGCCAACCTTCCTCAAATTGTTTTATTTAAAGCCAGACTCCTGACTGTTTGAAGCCGCTTGATTTTGGCAGTACTTGTTCCTTTTTCTTTTTCCTCGCTGCTTTTAAACAGCCCTCGGAGATAAGGGGAACGCATCGATGCCTGTGCCTTACTTGCAGATGCTGGAAAGACCTTCTGCCTCTCCCACCCCCACCAGCTGCTTGGGGCTGCAGCTGGGCCGCGGGTGTGAGCGCGTGGGCGCGTGCACGTGGCTGGGCTGGAGAAAGGTAGGGAGCCCAGAACTGATCTGCACCCGAAGTATAGATACAGATGAAGCCTTTTGCTTTTATAGTGAGTCTCACCGGCGTTAAACGTCATTTATCTCTCTATAAATGTACACGGCTTTGAACAGGAGTCTTTATGGCTGCGTTTATAAGTTCCATCTCCCTGCAGCACAGCCTGGGTCACTGTGAGGAGATGGCCCCTTTACCGACCACGTGGCCTCTGCCCTTTGCGACATAACCATTTGTAGGGCTCTCATGTGGTCCTCAGGGCCTTGCCCCTTCTGCTGCCTGGGCTCCCTGGCCCTGCTGCTGCCCTCTCTCTGTCTGCATGCACCCTCTCACCCCTGGCTTACAGCTGGCTGGGCTGTTGGGAGGGTGGGGAGGACCGGCGGCTGTCAGCTGACTTCCGCTCCACACCTGTCCCTGGGCCAGAGCCCCGCTGCCGACCTTGGTATTGACAAGCTCATGGGAGACGACAGGACAAGATGGCAAGACCTGGTTTATGAAGGTAACTGTTTTACAGAATCTGTTTAAATAAACAGAGCATCCACACAGATGCAGGTGCTCAGTGGCTACAGGGTTTGCAATACTTCAGGAGGCAGGAGGCCGCTTCTCTCCTGATGCACTTGCGGAGATAAATTTAAGGTAATCTATATAAACCCAAGCCTTTGAAATTGCACACCATCAAAAAATTCCGACAATTACTCTAGCCCAGCCAGGAGGTGGCTGTTAGATGTTCTTCTTATGGACAACATAATTATAAAGGAAGAGGAAACATTTCATAAATAAAACTCAGAATGGCAGAAGAATCTGGAGGGAGGAGAAAGCAAGAGAAAAGAAATCCAAAGGTTCACAGTCTCCAGCTAAGTGTGGAGGGGGGCTCCAACACCCACAGCTCCTTAAGGTTCAGCTTAATTTCAGTCCAGTACAATTCCCAGGTAATTAATTGACAAGAGACATCTTTCAGATATTTGTCAATATCAGCCTGCCGGGCTCTTGGTGCTAAAGGAAAAGAAAAAATAGCCAAGACATGCTCCTGAAATCAAGGTGATGTAAAACAAGGGCCTGCCCAGCCCATTAGCACTTGAGGAGAATATAATATCCAGGTCAGCCCAGATAATTGTTAGCTTGTTAAAATGCCAAGTACCCTAGGCTGCCCCCCGTCCCCAGGCCACAGGAAATAGCTCGTGGCACATTTGTTCATGCTTCATGCCAGGTGCTGTCCTAGGCACTGTGTACTTGTGCCCCATTTGATTCTCATAAGAACCCTTTAAAGATGATGATCTTTATGGCTTTCTGGAGACGGGGGCATGTGAAGAAGCCCTGGTGAGGATCCTCAGATTCAGACAGGTACGTCATGGCCCCTGGGCACAAGGCCAGGATGTGGTGGAACAAGAATTTGAAGCCAAGCTTCCTGGTAATAAAACCCCAGTCCTTGCTTCCTACTGCACCTGGGCCCCAACGTGGGAAAGTTGTGGCTAAATCTAAGATGTGAGCAACAGAGAGGAGTGGAAGAGCTTGAGCTCTGTTTCAATCAGATAGAGATCAAAAACAGCCCCACCACCTACTAGCTGTGCAGCCTCGGGCAGGTTACTTAGCCTCTCTGAATTTAGGAGCTTTGTTTTCCTCATCTGTGTGTTCTGTCCTCTGTGGTCTTCATAGGGAAAAGCAACTATTTCGACTCAAGTTGTGCCGTGACCAGGGTTGTCCCTTCTCGTTCGGCTGGAGAAGGTTTTCCTTGCCAACCTCGCTCCTAGGTTGTCATGAGGATGAAACACCTAGCTCAGCACCTTCCACATAGCAACCTCCAGTAAATGAGAGCTCTTCCTCCCATTATGGTGAGAATCAAGTGCAATACTCTATTGCCTAGCCTGGTAGAGTGCCAGGCACATCATGAACACAGCGTAAATAATATCCATCATCATCGGACTTCCCTGGTGGTGCAGTGGTGAAGAATCCGCCTGCCAATGCAGGGGACACAGGTTCAAGCCCTGCTCTGGGAAGATTCCACACGCCACAGAGCAACTAAGCCCATGCACCGCAACTATTGAGCCTGTGCTCTAGAGCCCGTGAGCCACAACTATTGAAGCCCACGCACCTAGGGCCTGTGCTCCAAAACAAGAGAAGCCACTACAATGCGGAGCCTGCGCACCACAATGAAGAGTAGCCCCTGCTCGCAGCAACTGGAGAGAGCCTGTGTGCCACAACAAAGACCCAATGCAGCCAATAAATAAATAAAATAATAATAATAATAATAATATCCATCATCATCATCATTATAACAAGGGAAACAAGTGTAGGAACTCTTGCATTTAGGTTAAGCAGAACCAAAGGCAAAATGAGAAAGTCTTTCTTGGGCCCCATTATGTGCTGGGCTCTCCCAGCCTTCATTGGATTGGTTATCTAGGTGGAAAGGCACCTAGATTTTCACATATAGGATTAGCAATTATTCGAGATGTAAAATTCCTCTAAAGATACTTAAAAGGAATCACAAGAAAGCCGTCATTAATTGCCAAAAGGGTGATGAAAGCAAGAAAAGAAAGAGGTTAAGGCACAGGCTTCCAACCTGGGTTTGAGTTCCTGTTGTATCACTACTTAGCTGTAAAAATTGAACAAGTCACATAAATCATGATGCCTCTGTTTCCTCATCTGTAAAATGGACATGATAGTCTATGTCATATGTTTTAGCCACTAAATGACATAAAGTATATAAAGCGTTTATTAATAGTACCAACAGCAAACATTTATTAAGGCATTCTTAGTGCCATGCACTTGGCTGAAGCCCGTAGCAGGCACTCAGTCAATGTTACCTAGTATTATCATTAAACAGTAGAAAGATCCAAGCTACCAGGGCCCAGGAATGTGAATTCTTCGGTGGACTCAGCTCAAAGACTAGACTGCAGCCCATAGATGTAGCTAAGCTGTTGTCAAATGTTAGCCATTCTGGGTTGATATTGTCCTGGGATCAATATTCCAGGCTTTGTCCTCTTTATCTCCATACCACGTAGTATGATGAGGACTCATCCATGTTAAATGAATACCTCCTGGGTCTTGGTAATAATCTTTTACTGAATCATCTACAGCCAGAGGATAAGATGTTATTATAGGAGCCAGATGGGGTGAGCTTGGCAGTGCCTGCTCTAAGGACAGAGGTCCCAGGGTTGTAAAACTGTAATGAACCTGGTAGCTAATTTGTCCCTGGGCCCAGAACTCCATCTCTCATTATGGAATCTCACCTTGCAATACAGAAGCCAGGAAGGACCCAGAGATGTGCCAACCAAGGGTGAGAGCTTTCTTCCTGTTTCCTGGTACCTCTCTAGGCTAAGACTGGGGCACTTTAGTGGGGGTACAGAAGGATTTAAGATCTCAGTTTACTTGAACTGTGTCTGTTTTACACTTACCAATGAAGGTCAGAGTATAGGAACCCGACCTAGCTCATTCGGTTGGTGGGGAGTGCATCACCCCCACTTCTCCTCGGTTTGTCTCCAGGAAGCAACCTGCCTAGTCTTGATGCGGAAAGGAAAGAATTTCAACCCCACTGAGACCTATGACCAGAGAGTCTCCCTTTCCCACTTGGTTGGAGAGAAAAGTAGATGTAACTGGCCAGGATTAAAGAAGCAGAGACGAAGCAACCCAAATGCCCATCAGTGGATGAATAAATAAACAATATATGGTACAAGCATACAATGGAATATTATTCAGCCTTAAAAAGGAATGAAATCCTGACGCATGCTGCAACATGGATGGACCTTAAAGACATTAAGCTAAGTGAAATAAGCCAGACACAGAACGATAAATCTATGATGATTCCACTTATATGAGGTACCGAGAATAATCAAATTCATGGAGATGAAAAGTAAAATGGTGGTTGCCAGGGGCTGGGGGTGGGAGGCAGGGGGAAGGGGCGGGAATGGAGAGTTATTGTTTAAAACTACAGAGATTCAGTTTGGGAAGATGAAAACATTCTGGACATGGATGGTGGTGATGGTTGCATGACCATGTGAACGTACTTAGTGCCATTGAACTGTACACTTGAAAATGGTTAAAGTTTTTTTTATGTATTTTATGTATTCTTAAATTTTATTTTATGTATACTTAACCACAAGGAAACAAAAGAGGAAAAAGGAAAGAGGGCAAAACTAGTTAAATTCCCTTTTCCAACTGACATATGGTTACCTGCTGCATTCAAAATATATCAATACAGTTCCAGTCCAAAATCACATTCCAAGGTAAAGATGTGGTGAGTCTTACATACAGTTGGAAATAGCATTTAAGCACCTCTATTCCAATATCCTCCTCTCACTGAACTTGCTTTTAAGAAGACGAAACTCCAGTTAGGTGGAGAATCTCATCTGATCTTTATTAACACAGCCTATAATCGAGATGAGGCAAAGGTATGCCTCTGCACTTTTCCTGAGTCATCTACGGGAACTGGCTTTGTGGAGATCATTCAGAGTTTGTTTCTGCACAAACCTAGACCTTAGGGGATCCTCACTGTGACTGTCTTCTAACTTACCATGTCCCGGAGGCTTAGCAACCTATGCTCCCCTCCATGGGATCCCAGCTGGGAAAGCTGATTCAGGAAGGAGCCGTCCCACAATTGAGCTGGCTGGGTGCATTCTCTGAGGCAGACAAACCCAGAGAGGGGCAGGGCCTGGGAAGAAGGGTGCTTAGTAAAGTCTCTGAGTGGAGGGAGGCAGAGGACACGCTTACCCACCAAGCATGTAAACAGCTCTATGACCTACTTGGACAAATGTTGAGGTCTACTAAAGAATCTAGGACTTCCTAGTTGGTGCAGTGGTTAAGAATCCGCCTGCCAATGCAGGGGACGCAGGTTCAAGCCCTGCTCTGGGAAGATTCCACATGCCACGGAGCAACTAAGCCCGTGCGCCACAACTATTGAGCCTGTGCTCTAGATCCCATGAGCCAAAGCTATTGAGCCCATGTGCAGCAATCATTGAAGCCCATGTGCCTAGAGCCCATGCTCCTCAACAAGAGAAGCCACTGCAGTGAAGGAGGAGGCTGCGCACCACAATGAAGTGTAGCCCCCACTCTCAGCAATTAGAGAAAGCTTGTGTGCAGCAACGAAGACCCAATGCAGCCAATAAATTAAATAAATACATTTATATAAAAAAGACTCTAATTTGCAGGTTGATCTTCCAGAAACTGATATTTTAGTTCAAACTGTGTACAAAATGCCCTATGTCTACCCAACATTCCCTGAACATAGAGCATCCACAGATATAAGGTGGGAGAGAATTGGACAGGCAAGGCATCAGAACTGGTTTTGTGTGTGTGTGTGTGTGTGTGTGTATGTGTATGTATTTTTTCACCAAAATCATCAAAACCTTCTGATAATGCCACTGCTTCTTCATGGTAAAATACAAGAGAGATTCCCTACTCTGTCCTATAACCAAGGATGGGAGCAGGATGACATCTCTGGATAGAGCTATGATGGTATGATATTATCAATACATGAGTCTCTGCAAGGTATCCTCTGGTTCTAAAGCCACTCTTAAGTAAGGAGAAACAGCAGCCTCCTCAGCCACAATCTTTGTGGATGGGGCTGAATTTCCTGGCATAAGCACTGTCACAGTGAACTCTACTTCCTCTTTCCCTGGCAAGCTCACACGGGTATTCTTTGCTCCACTCACTCTCCTAGAACCCAGATGGGATGAGTCATGCCCAGCCACCTGAATGCTGAATTCCAAGTTTTTAATAGACATTTTCAATGTCTTCTCCATGCACTGTGCCATCAAATAACTGAGGTCAGTTCAGAGGCAGGGACCTACAGGGGCTGCCACGGTTCCTATTTGGGCTTGATTGTTAGCTTCTACACATACCACTTGAAATGACCACTTGACTTTCCAACATCATGACCATAAACTTGGACAGGGAATAAACCCCTCCCCCACCTCTATGCTACCTACCAGTAACAGTGGCATCAGACCTCTGAAATGTTCTCTGAGAAGTCTAGTGTCTATATGACACATTAAGCAATACATTTCCATTGGAAAATGTCGCAGTTGAAGCTATGGTGATAGACATCAGAAAGTGATGGGGTTGGAGGAGGGAAAGATTGATCGGAAAGAAGTTAAGGGAACTTTTACATATGTTGTTTGGGGAAGTAGTTAAATCTATGTACACAGTTGTCAAGACTTATTAATCTTGACACTGAAGACCAGTATAATTTTATTATATGCAAATTATACCTAACTTTTAAAAAATAAGTAACAGTGGCCCTCTCCAGGTAAAAGATGGCAACCCATGGCTGTGGAGAATAGGGCGGGATGCTGACCTTTTCCTTCTTTCTACCTTTTCCCACAGCTCTTGTCCCCCTGCACCCCCCCCCCACCCCATCCAGATCTCACAGACAGCCCAGCAGAATCTCTCCTGCTCAGCGAATGAGGGCTGGATATGAAAATACACTGGCTTTCTCTCCAGAATGCTGGCCTGATGTGAGGGCTAGAGCTGCCAGGGGAGCAGGGGTTTTATATGTGGGGTGGGTTTATGTCCAGTCCCCCACTCCTCTCCAGGGGTTTCTGCAGGTGCTCAGAGCCCAGCTCTCTCTTGCTTCTTAGTCATCCTTTATTTGAGCCACAAAGGACTCAATGGAGGTGTTCCCAGAGGAGGTTCATAGGAGAGAAAAGTCATCAAATACCTTGGTAATGTCATTACCAAGACATCCATGATAATCTTTGAAGGGCGCCTTGAACTGGGATTTCTAGGTCAGGGTGAGTGTGGCAAACAGGTGCAAGACATCATTTCAGCCTGGAGGCTACCAACCTGGTACCAACTCTCTTCACAGTAAGTCCAGAGAGTTCCTCACTTTTCTGGTGATGGCTCATGGCCATCTTCTTGGCTGAGAATTAAAGGCCAATAACACCTTGAGACTCCTGGTCCATTCTCATTCTTCATTACTCTACACTGAATTCATTAAAAGGCTCTGGTTGCAAATCTGTCCACTGGGGAGAAATTTATCCATCCCTGCTCTCTCCCACACATGAGCATTTCTGCCTTTCACAGGTAATGAGATATTAGGAGACCAGAGGTTCTATTTCCACTTTTGCTACCCTCTGGTCTAGCACTTTAAACTCCTACATCTCCCCATTTATTAAATGGGTCCAGTAATGGCACTGAGCACGTATTTCAGAGAGAATTTAAGGGTATTAATAAAATAATGACCACTAAGTACGGTGACTTCAGTAACAAATGGTGACTTTGGATAGAGTCCATTGCAAGGGCATCAATATTTTTAAACCTTCAGAGACATG
Source organism: Hippopotamus amphibius kiboko (assembly GCF_030028045.1). Lineage (NCBI taxonomy): Eukaryota > Metazoa > Chordata > Mammalia > Artiodactyla > Hippopotamidae > Hippopotamus > Hippopotamus amphibius. The sequence goes on along the minus strand of NC_080188.1, from coordinate 174,308,028 downwards.
TCATGCAAAAATCCATCTACTCTCTTGTTCAAGCTGGGAGATTTCGAGAAAGGAAGGAGTTGGGAGAGTTGAAATATGAATGAGTCAGTGCTGATTTCTGATACTCTGCTTTGTCTATTTCAATCTTTTTTCCCTACCATTACAACCTCTGACTTCACTCTTTTCCTCATTGCATTATTCTATTTCCTGACATTTTAAGGAGATGCTGAGGTTTCTGGATCCTATGGTAAGCATAGTTAAAAAAAAAAAAAAAGCAATGCCATGTCACTCAGGGCTATGTCTTTCCTGCAGAAGCCTCCCCAGCCAGAGGCAGAGAGTATTTTGTTCAGCTTGGAGGGGGCACCCAGGGTACTGCATTAAAAGCAAGACAGCGAGTCACCACCCTGGAGTTTATTGGCAGTTGGAAGGAGTGAAACCCTCAACCTCTGACTCTCTCCTGCCTCAACATTCTTGAAGTCTATGATTAGAATCTTACATATGAGTAGTTAGGGGCCAATTTGAGGCAAGGTTTGCTCTTACAAGAAACCACATGTCTTTAAAAATCCCCCTTTGGGATGCTTGCCATGGAGACTCAGATGATTGAAGGAAGTCCCCAACACCACTTGTTGAATGGCCCCACCCAAGCCGGTGTGGCAGACTGAAGGGCAGGGAGAGGCGTATAGTGTCTCCAAGGCAAAACCAAGGCAGCTGCGGGGAATTAATTGAACGTATTTCAGAGGGGCAGGAAGCAGAGGTAGCACAGCTGTACCTTGCAAAAAAAAAGTCATAGCAATGAAGTCTAAAGTAATGACGAACCCATTTGTGGAGCCTTTCAGTGTCAGGGGACATGATACTACTTCAAGCCTTCCTGAGTCAGAACCAGTCTAGATCCACTTCTGCTTCCCCAGACATGTGGGGACAAACCCTTCTCCTGGGCTATCTTTCATTTGCAGAAACCAAGGCAGAACAGACTTTGTCCTCTTTCCAACCACACATAGTCAAGTATGACAGAAAAGTGGAGGGCCCTTCCTGTGCCCTTGCAAATGTAGTACAATCCGCATGGGCCAACCCCTGCAAAGCTCAAGCTGCTTCCCTATCACCATGAAGGCGGGGGAACCTCAGCCCCCAAACCACCCCAGTCTAATGCCCACCTGTTGCCCCTGCCCAGTTGCTATGGATTCACACTGGGAGAAAAAGGAAAAGGTCAGATTGGGCTCTCTTCACAGTCAGAACCCAGAGAATCCTGGGGAAATTGACATTTTAAAAACCACCTCCTCCAACCTCTCTCAGAGGAGCATAACTTTTAACTCTACCTCCACTCTCAATCCCCCAGGCTTCCTTTGCAACACTTTCCCTCCATGGATGGCTTGTTGGGAAAGAGTTAAAGAAGGTGCACGACTAATTCCCCAAACCCTCCCTCTTATCTACATAGAAAAAGAAAAACAGCCCTACACGGAGATGGAGACGCGCAGAAACCCACTGGCAATTTAGCTCAGACCTCACCTGTCTTATGCAACAGCGCGCGCACACAAACACACACATACGTGAGGCCAGAGTCCACATCCCCCTTTAATTTGGTAGACATAGTTTTGCACCTTTCTTTTCCCTACGCAGAACCCAGCTCGACTGGCAGCAGAGAGATAGATGTAACCTTAGTGCCAAACGCCTTGCTGGAACACACAGAGATACACAGGAACCAAAATGCATCTCATAGCTCTCCGTGGTGCTGAAATCACACTAGCGAGGAAATTGAAAGAGCAAGTACACTGGACTTACCCGGGCTGGGGGTGGGTGGCAGAGGAGCTTGAGGAGCTTCCTGTGAAGAGAATGCTTGTCTGTGCGGGCTGAAGCCAGCTGATGCGCTCACCTAGAGAACCCCCCTCTCTCTTCTCTTCCCTTTCTCCTTTCCTGGGAGGACAAGAGGAGGCTCCCTGAAAGAAATGAAACCCAAGCTGGCAGGGCTAGAGTGGAAGGAGAAAGAGGAGGCAACCAAAATAAGATCGAAAAGTCAGGTGGCTTTACTCCACTAGTGGTAATTCCTTGGGTCAGAGAGGACCCCTCTGCTCTCACTCTGTGTCAGCGCCTTCCTCCGTCCCTGCGTGCTGAGCCAACAGCCTTAGTACAGTCGGTTCCTGCCTCTGACGTGAAAGAGACAAGGAAGCCTGGGACTGCTTTGCTGTCTCTCTCTCTCTCTCTCTCTCTCTCTCTCTCTCTCTCTCTCTCACGCGCTCTCTCTTTTCCCCTCTTGCTGAAATTTCAGCAGCATGATATATTTTTTTAAGCCTCTGTTTTTTCCATCCCCCTACAAGCAGCCACCTAGTGGACAGAAAAGGAAATCATCCTGAGTCCTCTTTCAGACACAGGAACACTCCCTACCCACAAACTCTTAGGGCTGCTTCTGCACAGACAAGGTCCTATAGAGCCAGGGTCTTCCCTCTAGCCAACTCAGATAGGAAGCGAGAGGGAGGTGGAGGAAGAGGGAGAAGACAGGAGCTTTTGCAGATCCTTTGCTCATGACTGCAGAAGTAACAAAGTGAAATGGGGTGGTGGGTGTTGGTTGGGGAGTGATATTTTGGAAGAAGACAAGTTGTAGAGTTCCCAATAGTTTAAGGTCCTCACTCAGCAGAAAGACACTCTCCAAAGAGCCAGGGTCTGCAGCCAGGTGAGCTATGTCTATACACAGGACAACCCAAGAATGGAGTGTTTAAAGAGCCAGGGAACATAGGAAACCAAGGAGAGAGGATCTAGCCAGCACTTCATCTTATGCTCTAATATGACTTTTTTGAAAGCAGGTAAGAAAACTATCTGGGAAGGCATGGCCTGAGATCAACTCAGAGATGGAGAGAGAAGTGACCTTGTTGAGCAACCATGGAGAACCACGGCACAGAAGGGCCGATGAGGGGTCACTGCTCACAGGTATCCCAAGGGATGTCTTACACTCCTTTTTAAATGTACGGCCTCGCAGCCTCCTGGAAAGAGTCCTAGTATTTACATCTACAAAGTTGTGTTCTAGTTTCAGACTGCCACTCACTTCCTGGACATTTTGCCTCTTTATGGCTCAATTTCACTGTTTGTAAAATGTGGATAATGCTGCCCCCTCCCTACTGAACAGGAACGCTGAGGGACTGGAGTGATACAGAGACACAGACCTGCAGCATTGGCAGGGGATTTAAAGGTATCCTAGCCAAACACTTTTCTTGTGTTTGATTCACCCCTAGCAAATAATAATAGCTAGCATTTACAGAGTATTTAGCAAGTGTCAGGCACTGCTATAAGCCCTTGCAGGTATTAGCTCATTCAATGCCTACAATGACCCTATAATGCAGATGCCACTATTGCTGTTTTATAGACCAGGAAACTGGGTACAGAGGGATGAAATGACTATCCCAAGATCACACAGCTAGTGAATAGCAGGGGTGGTGTTGGAATGAGAGCCATCTGACCCCAATATATTGGTTAATGTTATTAAGTATACACTTCAGAAGCAACAGCAGCTGAAATGAATAGAAGATAGCATCCTAGCTATCATTATTTTTGTTTGTGATAAGGTGCCTAGATTGTTAAAATAATTTTATTCGTGGCTGAGTTTTCCAAATTATTTACAACTATGGGTGTCAAACTGTGGAGATTGCTATTACTGATGAGAATTCTTTAAGACAACTAATTCTCTTGGTGATGTGGGTAGTTTCACATATACAAAACAGACTGTAAATCTCATAAAGTTGGAAACTATGAGGCTTCAACATCAATTCAGAGGACACTTTATTCAATTTCTGTACCAAAAGCAGACCATTGCCTAAGTACTTAAATCGGGGCTAGGATGGAGCCAGCAATCTGATGACCTGAACTACTGCAATGCATTCAGCTAATAAAAACTCAGCTAGTTGTTGACATTTTCTTCAGAATTTCAGAATTATGAAGCTGTTACCTAATGTGGCTTACTTTTTCTGACTTTCTTTGGATCAAAAGTGAATGGAGCAGGACCAAGATGGGATGTGATGGTGTACAAAGCATGGTCCCTGTCCTCGTGGAGTTTCTGGTTCCTAAAAGAGAGAGGGAGGGGTAGGAAAGACCATTCGGTTCCAGGCGGTAAGTGCTGAGATATGGGCAAATGAGCACATAGGAAAAACAACCAACCTGATCTTTGAGGACTGGAGTACTTCTTGAAAAGTGTGACATCTAAGCTGAGGCCTGAAGAATGAGAAGCTATCTCAGCAAAGAGCAGGGGAGAGAGTTAAGCAGAAGGCACAGAATGTGCAAAGTGAGAGGTGAGAGAGAGCACAGTGTGAAACTTTCAACGTAAGCATTACCCTTCTACATATAAATGGGGAAACTGAGTCTCAAAGAAGTTAAGTGGCTTGATCAAGGTCACATATCTAGTAGGTGTAGAACCCAAATGAAATGTGCCTGTATTTGACTCTAAAGTCATTTGCTCTTTGAAGCTCCACATAGTCTTCTCTCATCCCTGGAAAGTGCACTCACAATTTCAATAAAATGCTTACAGTAACTGAGTGCTCTGGTGGCGTCTACAAGGAAGACGGAAGTGTGATGCATTACTATTCAATGAGAAGGCCACAAGAAGGCACTAGTCAGTACAAAAAAAGGGAAAATTCAGAATGACAGAACTGCTTCTGGTGGATGTGAGATTACTAAATGTATAGGGAAGTAGGAATACTTCAGAGATACAAAGACATTAGAGACTCCTGTTTGAAAGGGAGGAGGGATGCAGAAAGGGCTAGAAAGGAAGTTCAGAATAAGTGCTATGGGCACCCAGAGGAGGGAGAGGTCCTCCTGCCTGGCAGGGATTAGGGGAGACTTCACACGGGAATGGATTTTCATCAGGACCTTAAAGATTGGGGGTTCCAGAGACAGAGCCTAGCCAGACCATGCTGCATCTAGGACACTCAGGCATTTCATTCATAGAAAACAGGATCCAAGTTGTCTTGAAGAATAGGGGATATAGGGAGAAGAGAGTAAAAGATCCCTGTAGGGAGAGGAATGTCAAACTTTGGGAAATGGACAGGTTTGGGAGGAGTGGAGGGGAAGTGAGGCTGATGAATACATTTGGTCCGGAACATGTCAAGTTTGGGGAGGATGTTAGTATACATCATAATACAAATGTTAAGGCAACGGCTGGAGTATGTCTCTGGAGCTCAGGTTAGAGACCCGGGGTTGGTGATATAGATTTGGAGCCATTTGCATGCACGTGGTATTTGCTGGATGGAGACCATCAACAGGAGACAGAGGACAGAATCCCAACTCTATTTCCTTGGTCCCTGGATCAAGCTTTATAGTCTTAGTCCTTGTGGCTAAACTGCTTGGTATCCAGTAGAGACACAAAACATTTAATGACCCATAACAACTCAAAGCAGGTCTTAGTGGAAGATGATATGGGCACTGAGATCAGTTGTTGGTCCCTTAGCTTCTGATCCACTCTTAGAGACAGAGCCACTCCACCACAGTCTCCTCCTTGGAAGCTGGTAATCACTGGCTCCTGGTGTTTTTTTCTACCCAGAACTCCAGCCCTCAAGCCCTCGGTCACATTGGTGCTGGCCCTTCATCCATGCTATGAGACCAAACTGAGTATCTCCTCAGGCACTCAGCTGTCTCCAGGGAATCAGGAGCCCCAGTGTGGTCCATGATGTGATTTCCCAAGGAAAATCTATTCCATGGTCTGCATTCCAGAAGGCCCTGGGAGCTACCCTCTCAGAACTCAAGGTCTGGACACAGGGACTCAGAAGGTGCAGCTGTGGCTTTTCTCCAGAAAAAGGAAGGGAACTTGGAATTCTGCTTTGGAATTTGGCAAGTCCAGAATAGATATGGGGATCCCTCACTTCCCAGGCTGACCTAAGCCAACATTGGATCCCTACCTCAATGAGCATAGAAAGGAAGGAGTTTTGGTGAAAACACCAAATAAAACATGTGATGGCCTTGGGGCTCTGGCCACGGAGGAGAGAGGGAACAGCACCAGTGGGCAAAATTTAGGTTATATATCACCACCTCAAAGCCCATCTTATTCAGGGAAGTCTTTCTGAGCCTTTCTGTTTCCCAATGCATCCCTCCTGCGACAGCTTCTGACTTTGCCTTCTCTCCTTTCCCGAAGTCTGTGTTTACCTGGTCACAGCTCCGCGGGATTATACATTATATTGCCCTTTCCTTCTAAAAAAAGATGTAAACTCCTTGAGAGCCAAGACATGATTCGCCTTCAGGAAGCAGCTAGCATTACATTCTTGGGTTCTGTCCACTTCCACTGCAGGACTGGGTCTAAGACAGGGAGAAAGTCAGGAGGGGGAGTGGGTGAGAGGGAGAGAAAGAATAAGAGATAGTCTGAGGATCCAGCTAAGTCTGCTAGATTGAGGGGAGAGAATCGTGGATAGAATAATGGTTATTCTCTAGGTTGGAGACACTTTTTTTCTCTTTTCTCTTTCTCACCCCCCAATCTTTACCCTGTGGCAAAGGTGAAGACACTGGCCACCCCATGCAATCTTAATGTCACTCTACCCTGCAGAAGAACCCTACTGTCAGCTATGCACCTTCACATCTAATTAAAACAGATTATTCACGGCCATATTCCATACACGGGGGGCCCAGGAGTTGTTAGGCACAGCAGCCCTGGAAATAACTGGCTCTCCTAATGCAATGAAGCGGCTCAGCCTGATCAGGTTATCCCAGCACTGGAGGAAGGAGGACAAGAGAATTGGTTCAGTGCCCCACTGTCTCCAGTGGAGCCCTGTCCCCACTCTTACACCACAGCCTCTGATCATGCGTGGATTGGGGGGAGCCTGCCATGGCTGGGAGCTCACAAAATCCAGGGTCAAATATTCAGATGATCATGAAAAAGCTGCCTTGGGGAACCCCAGGCCTCTAAAGTTTGGGTCTGCAGCTAGATGTTTCTCCTAGAGCCCATGGAGGAACGGAAGAGCAGAGAGTAGGGATGGCCAACAGTCAGAATTTCCTGATAATGGGGACTTACTAAAAGTGGCCCACCTCGGGAAGGACAGCCACTGCTTAGGACGCTGTAGGGAGATTCAAGCATTAGCTGGGTGGTTGCAGGAAATGACTCGTCCATTCCCTTCCAAATGGATGATGCGGGATTGCATCGACCTAATAAGTGAGGGATTTGCTGACAAAGGACTAGTTCAAGATTTGGGACTAGCACAGGGAGGAATCTTAAAAATGACCTTGAGGATAATGCAGCTCCAAAGCTTACCTTCACCAAGAGACAGAGAAGGTCCTGTCCTCCTGAAGCCAGGGCAGGCTTGGGCTTAGTCCCAACCTGACTCATCAGGTCTTGGTGACTTCATTGCATAATGATCGTGACGTCTGGGAAGTGTCTTGGAGAACTGGCAGGCTGCCGCACAGACAGGAAGGCTGGAGTTGTTTTCCTGGGAAGTGCAGAGAGAAATGATAAGGTAGCCACTGCTACATCAGTGTAGAAGATGCTGGAACACGAGGGAGGGGGACGGGGAAAGGGGCATGGGGTGGGCCTGTTCTAAGCGTACATTTATTCTGAAGCCCGTGTGGTTACTTGTGCTTTTCTAGGTGGAAAGATGCTGTACCCAGGACCTCTGGCATCATAGGGCTCTGCTGACCTGCTTGTGGAGCGCCCACCTGGGTAAGAATGGCAATCCCAGGGCCCACGTCCATCCTTGACAAAGCTGCTCTCCTTCCCCTCACCTCCCCCACACCCCTGCCTCCAGAACCCCAGCCTGGAATAGTCCCTCCAGACACCTCCCACTCCCTTGGCTCCCATCTGGGCACAACTGGCTCAGAGGGTTCTGAGCAGAGTCCTCTGATTCTAGGAGGCTGCAGCCCTGAGCCTGTGTGAGGCAGGAACCTTGCCCCTCATCCTGCCAGTGCCTCAGCTTTTGTATCTAGGGTGCCTGGCCATCTGCCGTCTGCCTGGGGTGCCGGGTCGCTGCGTGATGGAATGCTGGCCAAGAAGGAATGCGGCGAGGCCCCTGGCTCTGCAGCCTGCCTGGCAGCCAGGGGGATTCGTTATCTACACCAGAGAGCGAGCCAGGCTTCCCACACTAAATTAGCAAGAGCAAAGCAGATGTCTCTCTTCAGCGCTCAAAGGATTAGATGGGATACAGCTGGCCTCTTTCCCTCCCTTGTAGACAAGGGCGAGTTCAGGGACCCAGGGCAGGTGACTTTCCTGCTCCAGGACCATGCCACGTGGGGCAGCCTGGAGTCAAAACCACCTCCTGCCCCCCACTCTTCCCCACCGCTGGCTGTCCCAGGTGTGGATTTCCTTCCTCACAAACTTCCTACTCTCATTTTGTTCTTGGAGCCCTAGTATTCATTTCCTTTGGTCTCGGAATAGGAAAACGAAGGCCTGATCTCAGCTTTCATCTTCTTTTGTGTTGGCCATATTAGAAACGTCAAATCCTTGTCTTCCACTTTCCTTCTAGCCACCTTCCCTGAGTCCTTTCCCCTGTGGGAAAGCTCTAGTCCCAGAGACTAGGCCTCCTCCCTTCTCCAGCTGCTGGCCGCCTGCTGCTCTGCAGCCAAGCTTCCTCACCAGCCGCATAAAGGGGCGGAGGGACCAGGGTCATTCGCTCATTGCCGCTGTCCTGGCATCCTCCACCCTCCTCTGTTTCTCAGTCTGACTCTGCAGCAGCCGAAACGTTCCTGCCTCTGACAACCCAGCTCACGCCTCCCTCTCTTCAGCCCTTACCTTCCCTGCGGGCTGTGGGGCGTAAGAGTGAAAGCTTGTTCCCACCCTGGCCTGCCTGGGCTTGAATCCTTGCTCCCGCGCTTGCGCTCTGGCAGCTTGGAAAAGGTACCTTCCTCTTCGGCTTTCTCAGGAGTAATGGGGATCGTACCTTTGTCAAGAACAGCATGATGCCGACGGCTATGCAGGTAGCCCTCCATCATGCTCGCTTTTATTTAGTAAACATTTTTGAACACACACACTAAAAAAAAATCCCCCTTGATCTTTGCTTTGGCTGGTCCCGGCTTAATGGACAAGAATCCTTTCTGGGTTTAGCACCTGCCCCTTGGCTTCCGCTTGGCTGAATGTTGATGGGACTCTATGGGGCTGGTCCTGGGGGCCTCGCCAGGTTCTGCCTTGAGAAGGGGAGGCCTCTATCGTCTGAATATGAGAGCCTGGACCTGGGGTCAGACAGACCTACTTCTGCTAAACTGCTTATAACGTGTGTGGCCTCCGCTAGTCACTTAACACTCCACATCTCAATTCCCTCTTTAAAAAAAAAGAAAAGGGAAAAAAGACATAATGACAGCTCCCTCCCCGTGGTATTGTATGTATTGATCAAATGGAATAAGGTATGAAAGTTTCAAGAGCAGTGTTGAAACACTGGAGAAGCACAACAGCTGTTCGTTGAGCACCTGTCTCACCTGCACAGCCTGGCCCTGCACCTCCCTGCGCACAGGCCACCCCTCAGGCGTCCCGGAAGCTGCCTCTCAAATAGCCAGCAGTCTGGCCACCTTCCCCCGCCCCTCCCCGCATTACTTCGATTCACACCCCTGACAGCGGCTGGCATTTTATAATCCGTCTTTTCGTTTCCTTATTGTCTGGTCCCCCACAGCACCTGCTACTCTCCCGGAGGGCAGGGCCAAAGCCTGGAACCTCACCTGATTCTTGCAAATGTGCTCAATAAATATCGCCACATCAGAGCATATTTTATATCCTCGTCATTTTAGCTCCCTTGTGGCATGTTTTATGGCGAGCAGTGAGGTTTTGAATCAGGTAGAACAGAATTGAAACCTTTCCTTTTCTACCTTCAGAAATGTACTCTGAGCTCCTGTTTTTTCATCTGTAAAATAGAGAAAATAATATTTATGCTGTAGGGTTAGAGTGAAGATGAAGCCAAGATAATGGCACCTAGAACAGTGACTTGACAGACAGAGGAAGCTCCTCAAATCCTCAGAGAAGGAATAAATGAAGGAAAGACCTCCGGAACCCGGCCTTTTATCTGATCTCCCACCTGCCAGCCCTTCTCTCCCTCTTTGCTTCCTCCCGTCCTACCCCTCCCTGAGGCTGGCACCCTAGGACTCCTGCTAATCCCTTCAGCTACGGGGCATCTGTCTCAGAGTCCCCTCTGGCAGGAGCAAACTGCGTCAACCTTATAAATTATTGCCTTTAAAGCAAGGGTCGGCCAGTAGTTTAGCTCAAGTGCCACGAATATGGAACAAATTTTGCCAGAGGCACCAGAATGGCCAAAAGAACATTTTTCCAATTTTCAGAAAGGCGTCCTCAGCACCCACTGGCACTTGGACTTTCTGTTTGGTTTTTCTGTAAGGCCTTTCATACTCACTGCCCATATCTCTTTTCATCTTTCTTATCTATCAGTCACTCTTAAGTAAAGAGCCATACTCTCCTCCGCTGTTCTGTTTTTACCTCTCCTTTTGTTGGTTTTTGCCCTCTTCTCCCTTCCCTGTGAAGCAAGTCCCTCTGGGGCTATTTCCAATTCTGCTTATTCAGTCTTCTCCCACCTCCTTCCCCACCCTGCTTTCTTTGTCTCCCTCTCTCTAAGCAGCCAGAGTGTGATAAGTTTCCAAGATTCAGAGAGGGAGGAGGGAGAAGGTCCTTGTCATGGGAGGCAGTGGACCCTCTTAGTCCCTCCCTTCCCTCCCTGTTTCAGTTGTCAGGGTACAAGTTCTGGGTCTGCCCTGCCATGACATTTTCTAGATGCTTCTGTCAATACATAGAAAAGCTGGCACACTGAGAAGAAATACAAAGGCAATGTGCTTTCTCTGTGTGGCTTCCGAAGAAGGAGATCAGGCTGGTTGCGTCCAGGCTGGTTTATTTCATGGTCTTCCTACCCTTGCCAGGAGTCGGTCTGTAAGACTTTTGTGGGCCACACACAGGCAGCTCACAGAGTGTGACTTCTAATCTTGGTCCACTCTCCCCAAGGCCAATCTCCTTTCCCTTCCTTTCCCTTCACCATCTGTGTATAGCCTCTTGAGTCTACAGTTCCTCTTCTGAAAAATGAGAACAATAATCTTTCCTCTGGGCTCTGAACCCCTTAAAATGTGTTCTGAGAATCAGATGTGAGGCTGCAGGGGAGGGTCTGAGCATTTAGGGAGGAAAGCTCCTCAGAAATAATCTGTAAAGGTATCTTGCTTTCCTCACTGTTAATATGTGTGAACTGGAGTCCAGATCACTTTTTTTTTTTCCTTTTTTGCAAATTTAGGGTAGTCCAGATTTAGAGAGGCAAGCTTAAGCCCTATCTGAGATGGAGTTGTGTTTTCTCACTTGGAACAACACTGTTGGAAAGCATTAACTCAACAACTCAAAGTCAGATTTTGAGTTTCTTTGGCCTCATAGGCAAGCCATTCCTTCCTGTATCATCATTCCAGCTTCACACATCCCACCTGAGCTGAGCCAGGGCTGCATCTCCAGAAAGCATGGGCTCCTGGAAACTTTGTCAGATCTGAAGACAGGGGCTTGCCTTTGTCAGAATCGGACATGGTGCCGGGTACCTCAAAGTGACTTGGGGCCCACCATGCTGTGAATGTAAATGTAGGAGCTTCTTTCAAAAGAGAGCTTTTTATTGCAAAGAACAAGCTAAGCTGCTTGAGTTTTAAAAAAATAAAAAGTATTTTAAATGACACAGATATTTAGGTTAGAGGAAAAAGTTAGAGGAAGACATATATTAGGAGAATATATACACTCACACACACACACACATGAATACATTATTATGAGCCAGGCATTGTGCAAAGCACTTTACGTACTGGATTTCATTTATTTAAATGCTTAAGAAGAAAAATGGAGCAAAAGAGTTTTCTAAGTAGCTAAAAGCATATATTTATCCTGTACCAGAAAATGAAGATGAATGAAAAGGCTGGGTAAGAAAGTAGGTAAAAAAAAAAAAATCCTACACAGAGACCAGCTTTAGTCTGGGCTGCTAGCCAGAGGTATCTAGGAGAAAGGAGGTAATGAACTTGTCGAATGTCAGAGCTGGAAAGAGCCTCAGGACTGATGTTTCCAACCACTGTCTGTTCCATTTTACAGATGAGGGTGCCGAGGTCCCAAGAAGAGAAGCGACACAGCCACCCTGACACAGCGGGTTATTCGTGTCCCCTCATTGGTCAGGGATCTCTCAGGGGAATCTAACAGTGTATCCCTGTGCCTGCACTGGCCAGATTGTCATCATGTTCCATGGACAGAAGGGTCATCGTTAACCCATGAACGGGTCATTACTCTTTGTTGTTTTTGTGGCCCATTGCCTGGCGAGGGCTCTTGCTGACCACCAGGCTACCCATCCAGCCCTTGCATGACATGCTCGCCCGGGTTTGAATGTGCATCTGCTCATGCAGCCAGGGGGCTTCGTTCTGGCTTATGGCCTCCATGTCATTATTGACGACTAGTCCCCAGACTTGAGAAAGCCCGATTCAGCATCTGTCCTTTGAATCTGTTTATGCTCCTCGGAGCCTCGGATTCACAGACGGTTCGAGCTGGCAGAGCCCACATGTCATCTGGCTCAACCCCACCAACTAGAGAGCAGTGAGAAGACTCACCAAAAGTGACACAATTAGCTGAAAACTAGTTGATGCCAGTGTCTCTCCTCACTTCCCATAGGAAAGCACTGGTGCGGATTGCAGTAGTTACGAGTTCTAGTAGGTTCCTGGCACGGATGGGTCCTGGGGGGCGGGGCAAGGGGATGCCACTGCTAGGATCACATACGAGGATGGAAGAGGGCGGGGTGAACTGAAGGCCTGGCGTGGGAAAAGACTGCATCCACGCAGCCAACGTTTGTCCCCTGTCCACCCGCCAGGAGCAGCGCTGCCTGCGTCTGCCCAGACCCTTGTCTCAGCGCATAAGCAGGGACGTGTTAAGTGACCCTGGGAAGGATGCAGGGCAGCCGTCTTCCGCCCCACTTCCCAGAGAGAGTGTGCGGGCTCAGAGATAACACCTAACGAATAATAAAGAATAATGTGATAAAAATATAACCTTAATATAAATCATAAATGATCTCAATATAGTATTAAATAATGGGCTATAGTCACACAGCAAGTAAAGTTATGGAACCTGAGGGCCTGTGTCGCTAGAGCTGTGTTTCCTATGCAATCACAGTCAGGATGATAAATAGGTTTATTTAGCATTTACCAGATACCAGATACTGTTTTTCATATATAGAGAGAAAAAGTCCAAAGAAAGTGTGTGTCTGTGTGTGTGTGTGTGTATTCTCATTCATTCTTCATAACAGCCTCATTAGGCACTATTATCCCCATTTCAGAGATACAAATACTGAGGGACATGAGGTTGAAACAATGCTCAAAGCAAAATTGTATTCAATGAGCAATACTTTGTTCTGGGCTTTCAGGTCGTGGACTCTGGCCACAGCTCACTGCTTATGAAATGACTTCATCCAATGATAAGCGGAAGGTTCCTTTCCTCCCCACCTCCCCACCACCCACGCCCCCCGCCACCCACACACATACACTTTCTTTATTCCAAAAGAGAGCTGGACCAAAGCCCAGAAGAGGGTCCACGAACCTTTTTAATTCTCCTGGGTCATCTAGAATCTCTCTTCTTAAGCTTAATAACAAGAGGAAAGAAAATTCAGCTTGAGAAACCCTCAGTGAGAGGCAGTGCTTGTTCCGGGTGCGGAGAAGGTGAGCACACAGCAGTCTACTGCTCTGGGTAAAATGTCCGGGAGTCCGGGATGACAGTGGCCAGGCAGCGCCAAGGGCGCCCCCAGAGGACAAGCGAGGAAGTGTCAGGGCCCGAGACTCCCATAGGCTGGGCAGAAAGTGCGCTTCAAGAACAGTGGTACTAAGAGGGTTCGACTGTAATCTAGAAAGCAACAACTGACATCTTTAAATCCATCTGATACCCTATAATCTAAAAGCAAATTATCTGGTATCAAAAGCAACTGAGTAGATAGTAAAGTACAAGCAAGGAAAGTGGTGGGTGATAGATTAAGAAATCCAGGGCAGAAAGAACATGCCAGTCAACAGGTGGGAGAGAGAAAGAACAGGATAAACAGTGGATTTGCAAGGAGGCCCAGGAGAGAAAATGAAGTATTTGAACAGAGCAGGGCTGCGGAATGGGGGTGGGAATAGCGTTGGCTTCCTTACAGCATGGTTGGGGGTGTCAGCTCACCCGGCAGACCAGCTGGTGGGGACCACCAGCCTTCAGGATGGTGGGCTCCATCCTCTGCTTCTCCAGCTCTGGGACTCTGTACCTTGGGGAAGAACTGCCACAGGGCCACAGTATCCTGTGATTGGTGACACGAGTGTGGCACCATCCCCGAGGAGGGGATGGAAATAGAAATGACAGTTTAAAACAATGAAAAAAAGAATTCTTTTCATTTCTCTTCCATGCCCAGATCACTATGTCCAACAATAATAGGAGCATCCACTTCTCCATCATGCTGGACCCCTGGCATCTGCTCAGTTCTTAGGCTTGCAGAGCGGAAGAAATATGCAACTTGAATATAGACTAAAACCCTGGCAGGTTTTGTTTTTTGTTCTTTTTTTTTTTAAAAAGTTTATTTATTTATTTATTTATTTATTATTTATTTATTTATTTATTTGTTTGTTTGTTTGTTTGTTTTTTTATTTTTTATTTTTATTTTTTTTGGGGGGTACACCAGGTTCAATCAACTGTTTTTATACACATATCCCCATATTCCCTCCCTTCCTTGATGCCCCCCCCTCGAGTCCCCCCCACCCTCCCTGCCCCAGTCCTCTAAGGCATCTTCCATCCTCGAGTTGGACTCCCTTTGTTATACAACAACTTCCCACTGACTATTCTACAGTTGGTAGTATATATATGCCTGTGCTACTCTCTCGCTTCTTCTCAGTTTCCCCTTCACCCCCCGCCTCCTCCCATACCTCAAGTTCTCCAGTCCATTCTCTGTATCTGCTTCCTTGTTCTTGTCACTGAGTTCATCAGTACCATTTTTAGATTCCGTATATGTGAGTTAGCATACAATATTTGTCCTTCTCTTTCTGACTTACTTCACTCTGTATGACAGATTGTAGTTCTATCCACCTCATTACATATAGCTCCATCTCATCCCTTTTTATAGCTGAGTAATATTCCATTGTATATATATGGCACATCTTCTGTATCCATTCATTTGTTGATGGGCATTTAGGTTGCTTCCATGTCCTGGCTATTGTAAAGAGTGCTGCAATAAACATTATGGTACAAGTTTCTTTTGGGATTATGGTTTTCTTTGGGTATATGCCCAGGAGTGGGATTACTGGATCGTATGGTAATTCTATTTGTAGTTTTTTAAGGAACCTCCAAATTGTTTTCCATAGTGGCTGTACCAACTTACAGTCCCACCAACAGTGCAGGAGAGTTCCCTTTTCTCCACACCCTCTCCAACATTTGTGGTTTCCAGATTTTGTGATGATGGCCATTCCGACTGGTGTGAGGTGTTACCTCATTGTGGCTTTGACTTGCATTTCTCTGATGATGAGTGATGTTGAGCATCTTTTCATGTGTTTGTTGGCCATCTGTATGTCTTCTTTGGAGAAATGTCTATTTAGGTCTTCTGCCCATTTGTGGATTGGGTTATTTGCTTTTTTGGTATGAAGCTGCATGAGCTGCTTGTATATTTTGGAGGTTAATCCTTTGTCCGATGTTTCATAGGCAATTATTTTTTCCCATTCTGAGGGTTGCCTTTTAGTCTTGTTTATGGTTTCTTTTGCTGTGCAAAAGCTTTTAAGTTTCATGAGGTCCCATTCGTTTATTCTGGATTTTATTTCCATGATTCTAGGAGGTGGGTCAAAAAGGATGTTGCTTTGATGTATGTCAAAGAGTGTTCTGCCTATGTTTTCCTCTAGGAGTTTTATAGTGTCTGGCCTTACATGTAGGTCTTTAATCCATCTGGAGTTTATTTTTGTGTATGGTGTTAGGAAGTGTTCTAATTTCATTCTTTTACATGTTGCTGTCCAATTTTCCCAGCACCACTTATTGAAGAGGCTGTCTTTTTTCCATTGTATACTCGTGCCTCCTTTGTCAAAGATAAGGTGCCCATATGTGTTTGGGCTTACTTCTGAGTTCTCTATTCTATTCCATTGATCTTCCTTTCTATTTTTGTGCCAGTACCATACTGTCTTGATCACTATGGCCTTGTAGTATAGTTTGAAGTCAGGAAGCCTGATTCCACCAACTCCATTTTTCCTTCTCAAGATTGCTTTGGCTATTCGGGGTCTTTTGCCTTTCCATACAAATCGTAAGATTTCTTGCTCTAGTTCTGTGAAAAATGCCATTGGTAATTTGATCGGGATTGCATTGAATCTGTAAATTGCTTTGGGTAGTACAGTCATTTTCACGATGTTGATTCTTCCAATCCAGGAACATGGTATGTCCCTCCATCTGTTTGTGTCATCTTTGATTTCTTTCATCAATGTCTTAAAGTTTTCTGCATACAGATCTTTTGCCTCGTTAGGCAGGTTTATTCCTAGGTATTTGATTCTTTTTGTTGCAATGGTGAATGGGAGAGTTTCCTTAATTTCTCTTTCTGCTCTTCCGTTGTTAGTGTATAGGAATGCAAGAGATTTCTGTGCATTAATTTTGTATCCTGCTACTTTACTAAACTCATCAATGAGTGCTAGCAGTTTTCTGGTAGAGTCTTTAGGGTTTTCTATATATAATATCATGTCATCTGCAAAGAGTGACAATTTTACTTCTTCTTTTCCAATTTGGATTCCTTTAATTTCTTTTTCTTCTCTGATTGCTGTGGCTAACACTTCCAAAACTACGTTGAATAACAGTGGTGAGAGTGGACACCCTTGTCTTGTTCCTGTTCTTAGAGGGAATTCTTCCAGTTTTTCTCCATTGAGAACAATGTTGGCTTTTGGTTTGTCATATATGGCTTTTATTATGTTGAGGTAATTTCTTTCTATGCCCATTTTCTGGAGAGCTTTTATCATAAATGGATGTTGAACTTTGTCAAAAGCTTTTTCTGCATCTATTGAAATGATCATATGGTTTTTATCCTTCAATATGTTGATATGATGTATCACATTGATTGATTTGTGTATATTGAAGAATCCTTGCATCCCAGGGATAAACCCCACTTGATCGTGGTGTATGATTTTTTTAATGTGCTGTTGCAGTCTGTTAGCTAGTATTTTGTTGAGGATTTTTGCATCTATATTCATCAGTGATATTGGTCTGTAGTTTTCTTTTTTTGTGACATCTTTGCCTGGTTTTGGTATCAGGGTGATGGTAGCCTCGTAGAATGATATTATTTATTTATTTTACTGGCTGTGTTGGGTCTTTTTTGCTGCGCACAGGCTTTCTTTAGTTGCGGTGAGCGGGGGCTACTCTTCGTTGTGGTGCGCGGGGTTCCTCACTGCCATGGCTTCTCTTGTTGCAGGGCACAGGCTCTAGGCGCGTGGGCTTCAGTAGTTGCAGCACATGGGCTCAATAGTTGTGGCTCATGGGCTCTAAAGCGCAGGTTCAATAGACTTGTGGTGCATGGACTTAGTTGCTCGCGGCACGTGGGATCTTCCTGGAGCAGGGATTGAACCCGTGTCCCCTGCATTGGCAGGCGGATTCTTAACCACTGCGCCACCTAGGAAGCCCCCTGGCAAGTTTTTAAAATGTCTTCTCCTCCAAAGAACTCACATTCCAAATCTGTCACAATTTTTTGTTTTATCAGTTGCTCACACGATAAGAAGCTCAGGGCTCCAGACAAGTGAAGAGAGCACTGCATATGTAATTACGTCAAATCCCCAAGCCAAGAGTTTGCCACCCTTAGTTGAGAGAACATAAGGGCTCTGACCATTACTGACTGTGTGTGTGTGTGCACGTGTGTGTGTGTGTGTGTGTGACCCATAGGTAATGGCAAATATGAAGTGGTCTGCAGTGCACACCAGGGCGCCAGCCCAAAGGTATCACACACGTGGGGTGTAAATCCATCCAAGCCACCATCCCTGCTGGGAGGCAGGGTCTCATGACCGTCTTGCTACAAGCACTCACCCAGGATGTCACTGAATTGTGAATAAAGCAAGTGTGAAGTAATGAACCGCCAGGGGAGGTGACAAATCCTGGGGAGAGACTGGTCCTTGTGGGCCACACCTGGATGTGGGGAGAGCCACCAAAAGAGTAACAACCAAGGCGGGACAGTCACAAACACGCAGTCCTGGGGACAAGGGAGGGAGTGTGGGGCTCAGGTGTACCGATGGTAGGATCCGGATGAAGGATTATGCTCCTCGAGTAATTTTCTTTCCTCAACCAGCTGAAAAGTTGGTACTTGGCTACAGCTTTAACTTTTCCCATTCTGTGAGATGATTCCAACGGTGTTGGTTTCCTAGGGCTGCTGTAACAAACCGGGTGGCTTAAAATGACAGAACTGTATTGTCTCTTGGTTCTGGAAGTGATAAGTCCAACACCAAAGCACCAGAGGGCCACACAACCCCCAGAAGCTTGGAAGAGGTGAGGAACAATTCCCCTGCAGCTAACAGAGAGAATCCTTCCTCACCTGCTGGTCGGCTTGCAGCTGCAACCCTTCAGCCCCCACCTGTGTCATCACATGGCATTCTTCCCTCTGTGTCTGTCTGTCTGGGCCCAAATTTCCCTCTTCTTATAAGGACATTAGACATTGGATTGGGGACCACCACATCTTAACTTGATTACTCAATCATGTTTGGATCCTATTTCCAAACAAGGTCACATTCACAAGAAGCTGGGGTTAGACTTTGCACATATCTTTATGGTTCCATTCACAACATTATCTGATTACCTTGGTCTTTTAGTGAACCTCACACAGGCTTGAGCTATCCTGTGAGGAGGGAGGGACAGAACAAGCAGACTGTTTCCCGCCTCCCATCACTCCCCCTGCAGTGGGGAGAGAGAGGTGTCCTATCTAAGCCTCCTTGAGGGATGCTGAGAAGAGCAGTAGCAACTTGCTTATTGACCCCTGCTCTTTCCCAATATGTTTTAGAGGAAGATGACCCTTGAAAGGGGTGTGTGTGTGTGTGTGTGCGCACGCGCATGTGCGTGATTGACCTGTGTGCACTCGTCTTATTCCACCTCCATCCCCATAGAAATGATAAACCTCTTGGGAGCAAAAATAGTGTGTGGCTCATGTGTGCATTCTCTGCGTTCCCGGCTCAGGACTGCCTCACTCAATAAATATTTGTTGAATTGAACTGAATGGAACGAAATTGAGCTGTGGGAAAAAATCATGCCAACACCCTTTTGGCCTTGGAAAGTGAAAGGAAAGGAATTTGTTAAAAGAGCAAAGGCTCAGGCTGAAGAGGAAACGATGCCCCCATTTTCTGAGGAGGTCACCAGCTGGGCATCGGGGGGACGTGCCCAGTCCTCCTTGTAGAACATTATTGTCTTTGCCAGGGCCCCACGGCTCCTTGTCCTCTCAATAAGAATATATGTTCTGCACCTTCTTTACGTTTTCAGTAATGTCAGCCTTTTTTTAAAAAAGCATCTCCGTTTGAGATCCCTGGCATCTGGTTGATTGAAATGTGTCTCTGTCCACTCAAGCTGAGTGCTGAAATGTCCCAGCTTTGCAGTGTGACCCACCAGCCTCCATGGGTAACAGTGGCCCCAGGCATAAAACAGGGCTCTCTTCACTCCACACCCTTCCATTCATGGAGATTCTTGTTCCTTTTACCCTCCATCCAGGCATCGCCAGGTGGCATCTCGCAGATTCCGAGAAAACATCTTACCTGTATGTACCTGGGCCATTTCCCTCAGCTTCACATTTGCTCACTAAGGCGCTGTCTCTAGTTGCCCCCAAATGGCAGCAATGCCACTGATGCCCACTTCTGTCACCATATGATGGCTGGCATCCCCCAGGTGATGCTTCTATCAGTTTGGTACCAGAAAGTTGAAGAGCTGCCACCGACACTGGGCCCGCTAACCTCCACGGACAGGGCTGCTCCGGCCAAGCCACAGCACCAAGGCCACCACCACTGTCACCAGCACTGCTTCCTACAGAGCCAACACCACAGCCCAAACCTCCAACTCTGTTAGCAAATCTTCTGCCAAAGCAGCCGTCACCAGCCCTGGGGCTACTGTCAGGCTGGACTCCCTGTGCCTCTCGGAGGATCTAGAAATATCTCTCAGTATTTACAATGCCTGCTTGGCGGCCTCAACCCCCTGAGGTTCAGGTGTGAGGCTGTGGGGGCCGAATGAGACCATCTGAGTGGAAGACCACGGCTGTTTTTCAAACGGCCCCTCCCTTCTGGGGATGGATCCTCGTCCTTGAACCTGGTATAGGCGCCTGCGTTCTCTCTCCACTCAGAGTTAGTCCCCAGCCTTCCTGCCCCAGGCCCCTCAGTGCTCGACTTCACGGGACATCCCAACAGACTTGAATAATAGAGCAGATTCAGAAAAAATGGAGGCTACAGATTCAAATATATCAATTAAAACTTCATTTTTGCCTCAAATGTTCTTTTGCAGGTATAAAGTAAAGCATAATGGCAGGGCCTAAAGCAAACAGGACAGAATCACACAGCAGCTCTAACAAAGACTAAGCAAAGGACAAAAAAAAGGAACCCCGTGCTTTCATTTTCTTCTCACCACTCAGCTTTTCCAGGAGCTCCAAATGTGTTTCCTACAGCCACAGTCCTTGCTTTGGGAAATTGGTTAATGAGAACAACAGCCTGGGCTTTGATACAATCAGAAATGCCCCAAATGATATAGAATAAGATGAAGGTTATAATGCAGGTAGCCTGCTAGCTTTGTCAAAACTGTTCCCAATGATTGGTGATGACCTAGAGGGGTGGGATAGGGAGGATGGGAGGGAGGTTCAGGAGGGAGGGGATATGGGGATATATGTATAAATACAGCTGATTCACTTTGTTGTGCAGCAGAAACTGGCACAACAGTGTAAAGCAATTATACTCCAATAAACATCTGAAGGAAAAAAAACAAAACAAAACATTCCCAAGGCAGAACACAATTGGCTTTATCAAATTCTATCTATTTACTTTTTTTTCGATGAGGAAGCTCCAATATCCTACAAGTCCCCACCCCACCTGCATTTATGATCTCAAGGCCACAGCAGGTCCTTGGATGAAATGCAGACATCTCCTGGGCTGTCCTTGCCTGGAACTCACCGAGGACGGGTGATTCCTGATCTGAGAGACAAAGCATGACATGAAGTGAAGGGCTGTGAGGAGACAGGAAGAGCTCTAGGAATGCAGCATCCTGTTAATAATGGGATCAAATTCACACCATCCCCTGCGCCAGCCCCAGCTGACTCAGCAGCCGTGCACAGGAAGGCCATGGATCTGGCTTGCAGACTCTGGGACCCTCATCCTTCACTCAGAAGAGGCACTTGAAGGAGTGAATGACTCCGTAGAAACAATGGGAACAGGAGTGGAAAGAATTTGAGATAAATCTATCCTTTCACGGGCGCGGAGAATCCACTGTGTCCATCCAACCCTAGGTTATGTGCTTCAGAGATGCAGGAAGTTTGAGACATGGCTCTTGTCTTCAGGGACTGGATTCTTCTTGAGTGGATTTAATGACCAACAGTAAACCACAGAACACCAGAGAGAATGGATGAGACATGGACACGTAGAAGGGACAACCACTCACCTTTCAGTTTTCACTCATGAGAATTTGCTTTAGCAACTTCCCTGGTGGTGCAGTGGTTAAGAATCCGCCTGCCAATGCAGGGGGCATGGGTTCAAGCCCTGGTCCAGGAAGATCCCACATGCCACGGAGCAACTAAGCCCGCACCCCACAACTACCGAGCCTGTGTGCTGCAACTACTGAAGCCCGTGCGCCTAGAGCCCATGCTCTGCAACAAGAGAAGCCACCACAATGAAAAGCCTTTGCACCACAATGAAGAGTAGCCCCCACTCACCACAACTGGAGAAAGCCCATGCGCAGCAATGAAGACCCAATGAAGCCAAAAATAATTAAAATTTTTTTTTTAATTTAAAAAAAGAATTTGCTTCAGCAAACAATAACAACCAGCAAAGTAGCTTCCTCTCTCACTTTTCTAGTTCCCGATTCATTTTGAATCACTCCTTGAGGAATGAGAGATGGAGAGCTGGCATCAGGAAATTGTTTGCTATTAATACCTATGCGAAGTAGAAGATAACCTGTCAGTTTCCACCTGATTCAAAGGATTCAACTGGTGAGATCCCTGCTTAAGTAGGAACCTTCCTGATGTGGATTAAATAATATCCCCCCAAAAGATATGTTCAAATCCTAACCCCCACTACCTGTGAATGTAACCTTATTTGAAAGTAGGATCTTTGTAGATGCAATCAAGTTAAGACGAGGTCATACAGGATTCGAGTGGTCTCTAATCTAATGACTAGAGTCCTTATAAAAAGAGGGAAATTCGGACACAGAGATACATTGGGAACGCACCGTGTGAAGATGGAGGCAGAGATTGGGGTGATATGTCTACAAGCCAAGGAACTCCAAGGATTGCCAGCCACCACTCGTGGTGCTAGAGGGATCCTCCCCTACAGCCTTAAGAGAAAGCATGCCCCCTCGATCCCTTGACTTTGGGTGACCAGCCTCCAGAACTGTGAGCGAATACACGTCTGTTGTTTTAACCACAACAAAGAACCAGCTTGTGGTTTTTGTCACAGCATCCCTACAAAAAGAATATACTTCCTTGATCTCTACTTGTTCCCGACTGCCACACCCCTGCCCTGCAATACACACACACACACACACACACACACACACACACACACTTCTAAAAACAAGAGGTTATTTAAAGCCGAGACTTGGGGCTGCTTCCTGCCTGACCAAGATTCACACATTCTTAGCACTGGGCCTTTGATCCTAGAGCAAAGTCTCCTGTGGCAGAGTACCCCTAAGACTGACAAAGAAGCTGGAAGAGACAACCCCTTAGTGCCTGAGGAGTAAACACACTAAAACAACGGTGAGTGGAGAAGGGCCCAGAGAACCCATCACTTCTGGCTTGAAGGGGGAAGACACAGAGGGCAAAGACTCTTGAGAAGACAACAGTTTCTTTGCTCCAGGTTGGCACTGCCCCAGGCTGGGCCTCCCAGGACCATTTCAGCCCCTTGTAAACTGGGAGAGCCCACTGTGAGGGGTGATGCCACCCTTCACCCCAACAGGCCAAACAACCGGCAAAGGTGGACGCCATTTTTTCTTTTTTTAATTTGGATTGTATCGATTGCATAACTTTGCACTGTGTTTTTTTTTTAAAGATTTATTTTATTATTTATTTATTTATTTTATTTTTGGCTGCGTTGGGTCTTCGTTGCTGCACACGGGCTTTCTCTAGTTGCAGTGAACGGGGTCTACTCTTCATTCTGGTGCTCAGATTTCTCATTGCGGTGGCTTCTTCTTGTTGTGGAGCTCGGGCTCTAGGCACACGTGCTTCAGTAGTTGCCCTACGTGGGCTCAGTAGTTGTGGTACATGGGCATAGTTACTCTGCAGCATGTGGGATCTTCCCACACCAGGGATTAAACCCATGTCTCCTGCATTGGCAGGTGGATTCCTAACCACTGCACCACCAGGGAAGCCCCCTGGATGCCATTAAAGCAGGAGACATTCAGATTCCTTCTCAGCTTCTACCCCCTTCCTAACTTGGCAACAGAGGCCTCTCAGCTCTCTCTTTCCAATGTATCCATGCCCCTGACACAGGCTCAGTTGAAGTGAGGATGCCTTAGAGCACAAAAAAATTCAGCAATCAAAACCCCAGCCACCTGCAAACTTGATTAGACCCAGAAGGTTTGGTTTTAGGGCCCTCGTGGAATTTATTTACATCACTATTTCCCTTCCCACAAATTGGCATATTCATAAATACCAACCCATTCCCTAACCCATTAAGGCACAATTAGCAGTCAAGAGACTCACACATGCAATTCAAGCTCTTCTAAAACAAAGTTGCCTTCCTCGTCTGTAATTCCTCACTGTGCTATTCCCAGGGGAGGGGTGGTAGGGGGAGGAAGCTCAGTAATGCTGCCAAATGGAAGGTTTGGGGACCTAAGTTTTGGGGCAGCACAGATTATTGCATGCAAGGAGGTATTGCACAGAACCAGGTGCTTGTTTACTGACCTCCCTGGGACAAGAGAGCTGTATCATGTTTAGAAATCCATCTTGGCAGAATTATAGAATGGGAAAAAAAAAAATCACTGATCAACCAACTGGTCCAACACTTTCATTTTACAACCCAGAGAAGTGAAAACACTTCCTAAGGCCATGTAACAACTTGTGACAGAATGAGGGCCTGAACCCAGTTTCTCTGACTCCCACTCTAGTACTCTTTCTGGAACTGTGACCAGAGAAGGGAAAATAATATGTATCGTGGTGAAGCAAAGACAGGGGTATAAGAAATCCTAGGCCACCGAGGAAGTCAAAGCATCACCCTGACAGCCCTGACCAGTAGCCCATTTTCACCCTTACTAGGTCATCCCCTAGCTGCCAAGCCAAACGGATGAACTGTTGATATTCTTGCTTCCCTAAGAAAAGCACCTCTTGGAGGGTTAATAAAGTGGTCTGAACCATCCTACAGGAGGCCACCTTCCATTCAGAGGGCACTGCTGCTCTGCCAGTTGGTGTTATCATGACCAACGAGGATCCAACTTCTTGTGCTTATTGTTGGATGTCCAAGCCTTCAAGACCCTCTACAGTCTGATGGATCCCAACCACCCTTATAGACCTTGCCTCTCTTTCAGGTAGAGATGTGTAAATCATTTTACTGTCCAGCTTCCTTCCTGCTTCCTAATAGTACCCTATATTCAGTTAAGGTAATGTTAACTGTAACAGTGAAACCTCAAAACTTCAATGACTTAACATAATGAACATGTTTCTTTTCTACCTAACAGCTGAAACAGGAGGCACCTC
Source organism: Hippopotamus amphibius kiboko (assembly GCF_030028045.1). Taxonomy (NCBI): domain Eukaryota; kingdom Metazoa; phylum Chordata; class Mammalia; order Artiodactyla; family Hippopotamidae; genus Hippopotamus; species Hippopotamus amphibius. Next base: position 174,283,297 of record NC_080188.1, on the reverse strand, counting down.
TCCTCCAGGAGGTAATTCAGAGACCTAAGTTCCTTTTGTCTTATGGATCTGCCCCCTCTAACATATGGCTCTCAAGATCACACTGGGTGATCGTCTTCACTGCAGTCACCAGACAGGAAAGGAACATGGAAGAGCACATGTGGGAGGCTGCCTGGAAGTGATACGTGGGGAATGGCATCACATCCCTTCAGAGTCATTGGTTAGAACTCAGTCACATGGCCACACCCAACTGCAAGGGAGACTGGGAAACTCAGTCCAACTCTGTACCCAGGAATAAGAGGAAAGAACTTTGTTAATTAGCTAGTAGTTTCTGCTGCATGTCCCAAATTACTTAGCTGGACTTTCCTTTTCAGTATCTGCTGAAACCGTGACAGAGGATAATGTTTGGTTCTCCTTTTCATTGGCTGCCTCCCACTAGGTAAGCCAAGAAGCCAAGAAACTTCTTCACTACTTGTACAACCAGGGACCAAACATTAACTTAAACTCAGCCACCGGTCACACATTTTCCATCAGGACTTTGAGTCTTGAACAAGACACAAAAGATGCAACAAGGGACAGAGAGAGTGCTTGGAGGTCATTTTCATTGGACTGTGGTGGGACACAGTGGAGGTGATGACCTCCGGTGGGCATTCAGATGTCCAGTGTCATAAGCAGAGCCCAGGATCATGTCTTCATGTCTGCCTCACACACCCACTGCACTGAACCTTCTTTTCTCAATGCCTTAGGGTTACCTCCCGCATCTCAGTATCACCACCATACTCTAGAGTGGAAAGCAAGAACGAGAACAACTGCACAGGAAGTAAAGAGATTATCCTTAGAAGTCACCTAATACTCTCTCACCATCCATTATCAATGACTGAAGAAATCCAGGAGATCTCACCGTTATCAAAACTGCCTTTATTTCTCAATGAGAAAAAAGCAAGTAGCAATGTAAAGACTGCAAAACCCAGTGAACCATGGGGCTAAACAGGTATTTTGACCACCTACTACTTTATACCTACCTTTACTAGCAGAAAAATTTCACAAACGGTACCTCCACCTACTGACTAGTACCAATAGTTTTTTTTTTTTTTTTTTTTTAATTTTTGGTTGTGTTGGGTCTTCTTTGTTGAGCACGGGCTTTCTGTAGTTGTGGCAAGTGGGGGCTACTCTTCTTTGCGGTGCACAGACTTCTCAGTGCAGTGGCTTCTCTTGTTGTGGAGCATGGGCTTCAGTAGTTGTGGTGCTTGGGCTCAGTAGTTGTGGCCTGAGGGCTCTAGAGCGCAGGCTCAGTAGTTGTGGCACATGGGCTTAGTTACTCTGTGGCATGTGGGATCTTCCCAAACCAGGGTTGGAAGCTGTGTCCCCTGCATTGGCAGACAGGCTCCTAAACACTGTGCTGCCAGAGAAGTCCCCATTTTAGTCTTAACTTATTGATCTTAGATCTTAAAGACAGTGCCTTAGTGGTTCTCCCCCGCTTAGCCCCACAGACTGCTCTCCTGTCCTCCCCATTCCAGATCAGGGGTCAAGTGAATGTTTTGGAGAACAGGTCCTCTTGAAAGTCTTTTCCCTTGGAGTGGAGTGCCCACCCTCATTAGTGACCGGCTGCAATGTGATAGGCATGGGAGACACTGAGATGAAAAAATCAGTCCACACTCCATCTCCACTGGGGGGATGCTTCCGAGCAAAGTGAAGGCAACCAGCCTAAGGCAGTCCTCCCACCCGGGGAGGAGATGATCTCCTGCTTCTTTGTCTCCCACCTGTCTAGGAGAAGGGGTGGAAAGGATATTGGATCATGGCTGAGGACACCTGACTCAAGAGAGTCACAGAATTAAAAGTGAAGGGACCAGGGGACTTCCTAGGTGGTGCAGTGGGTAAGAATCTGCTTGCCAATACAGGGGACCCGGGTCAATCCCTGCCCCAGGAAGATACCACATTCCGGGGTGCAACTAAGCCCGTGTGCCACAACTATTGAGCCTGTGCTCTAGAGCCCGTGAGCCACAACTACTGAGCCCATGTGCCGCAACTACTGAAGCCCACGTGCCTAGAGCCTGTGCTCTGCAATGAGAGGCCACCGCAATGAGAAGCCCGTGCACCACAATGAAGAGTACCCTCCACTCTCTGCAACTAGAGAAAGCCCGTGTGCAGCAACGAAGACCCTACACAGCCAATAAAATAAATAAATAAATTTATAAAAAAAGAAAAGAGTGAAGGGACCAGGACTTCCCTGGTGGTCCAGTGGCTAAGACTCCCTGCTTCCATTGCAGGGGGCATGGGTTCAATCCCTGGTCAGGGAACTAAGATCCTGCAGGTCACAGGGTGTGGCCAAAGATAAATAAATTAAAAAAACAAACAAAAATAAATAAATAAACGTGAAGGGACCTTAAACACTACTTAGTCCAGCAGTTTTCAAACTTTTAAAACTCAGAAACTCTGACTTCAAATGACATTCTGTTTAGAATCCCGATATGTAACAGATAAAAGAGGAGTGTTCTGATTGAAGTCTGCATAGAAATTAGTTCTGGCCTCCTGGCTCCCATCCCACCCGCTGGGTGGGCCCAGAGGCACTCACGGTTCCAGCAATTTCAGTCTGAAATCTGCCGATCTACCCAGCTGGTTGTTCGTTTTACAGATGAGGGTTCTGAGACTTGGCAAGTCTAGCCACAGCAAAGACTAGAACCCACTTCTCCTCATCCCCACTCCAATTCTCTTTCCACAGAGTTCACTGTTTTTCAACTCAGTTTCTTCATCTTTAAAATGGGGATAGAACCAAAACATCTGCCCCATCTACCAAGCGGCTCTCTGAGGATCAAGGGCATGTGAAAGCATAATGAAAAGCCTGGAGCTCTTTTGCTGCTTTCCTAGAGCAGGGAAATTGCATTCCATGATGCTCCCTCAGCAATCCTCGTCTCTGCTCCAAGACTCCCCCTTCACTTCCATGTGCGCAAAGGGAAGCTGAGAATCTGGGCTTAAAGACCAATATGAAGCTCCCCATAAAGAGGGTCCCCAACTCTGGTTGCAGAGGGTGCTCGGAAGTGAGGCTCTATGCCCCTGTAGGAAACACAGCATCCGAGAAGTCTCCTCCCCGTTGTGAGAATGTCTCCTTGCTATTTAAAAAGGAGCTTTAGATTTCTCAGGAAATTCTCAGAAGCCCCATTTCCTTACTGTTCGGCTGTGAGGAGCTGCATTAAGTACCTCAGGGCTGGCTTCTTAGCGCTCAGCCCCCTCCGGGTTAAGCAGTACCTTTATATCTCATTGTGTGCCAAGGAAGATGAACAGTTCCTTGCCCAGGGCTTCAATTAGCATCTGATAAGACCAGCTCTGTAAGCCAGCAGCCCTCTGCCTCTTCCCGAGGGTAAGGGGGAGGTACCTTCCAGGTAGAGGGGAGCCAATGCCAAATGCTGTGGTCTCATCCTCAGGGCTGGGGATGGGAGGAGACGTAAAAGCAGGTCCTCCTCTTTCACTTGTCTGGAGATGAGGGGCCTCTAGGAGGGTCCAGGTGCTTTACTGGAACACCCCCTCCTTCAGCTCCAGAGCCTCCCATGCATGAGAGGGACAGAGAGGGGGGCTTCAGAGAACAGAAGTGGAAGTGGTCAAATCACACCCATTGCCCCGGCAGCCCACAGCACGTGGGTCACCTTATCTGGGGACTAGCTTTCCCTAGGTACATTCTGGATCCACCAGATTCCAGTGAGACCCACACAGTGAGAGTATTATTAGCTCCCCTGACACATGAGCAAAGGATGCCCACCAAGGATAAGGATTTGACCTGTATCATGCATGGGAATTTTGGCAGACGTGTGCTAACTGAGGTTTCTGCACCCCAATTTAGACAGTTAATCTATCATGGAATACTGCTCCCTCCCGACTCTGAAGGGACCCTGCAGGCATGCTCATTTGACACGGTAAAGGGCTCTGCTGAGAAGCCAAGCATGGGTTGAGAGGCCTGTGAGAGGAGTCAGGGATGCTTAGAGGCACTAAGGCAGGGTTTCCCACACCAGCTATACTTGGCACATTCTAGTGAATCAGAGACAGGCATCAGCTCCATCAGAGTGGAATGGAGATTGCACTGAGGGCCTCAGCTCTAGACTTCCCTGAAACTGTGAAGAGGTAGCACTCAGTGGGAAGACCGAACGGCTGTGCTAAGAAATATGCTTACATCACATCAGAAGGATTTAGGCTAGACAGAGAAAGCATGTCACAATATCAGTTGTGCTGTTTCAAAATGTTTGAGGAAATGGTATGCAAATCCTCAAGGCCCGATAATTTCTCTCAAATCTTTCCTTAATGGGCCCTCTCTTCTCTAAGGTCAAGGACACACCCACTTTCACCTGCACAGCAGGGTTAATCCTAACAGCCTCTGGTCTTACTTTCTTCCAAACTGTCCTCCACTCCTCCACACAGCAAACAGAAGTATCTGGAAAACCAAGTGGGACCATGTCACTCCCTTCCCCAGGTAAAGGTCAGGGTGCTTGCCATGTGGTCTCACCCTTTGTCTTCCAGCAATACCAATCTAGTCTCATTTTCTGCCCCAACCCATGCTGTTTTCAGCCCTGTGGCTTTGCATATTCTAGTCCCTTTGCCTTGACTGCCCTTCTCTCTTCTACTTCGCTCCATCCCCTTCTTCACCTGGAAAGTCTTCCTCTCCTTCCAAGACACAGTCCAGGTATTTCCACCTCTAGAAAGTCTGTCCCAACCACAGTGGATTCCATGTCCTCCTCCTGGCAGCCTGGGCCCATCTTAGCATTGCCTGGACCATGCCATATCATCATGGTCTATATCTGTCTTTCCAGCTCTACCATGTTCCTTGAGGACAGCAGACCACATCCAACTCACTCATCTTTGTATCCACAGGGAATGACCTGGAAGGGGGTTAGTAAACATCTGTTGATCTGATTAGAACTGAATTTGCCTAGTTGAGGGTAGTCCTGGGCTAAAAAGCCAAAATGATATCTTTAGGTGAGGGTTCACTAATCAGAACTTTGAAAGAAGAAATAAATACATTTGTCCATGGTCAAAGTTGCTGGTGGCCTTCCGTCTGCCCCCATCCTGGGCCGGGTGAGCTCGCTGTGCAGCACACGGAAATCAGCTCTGCCTGTAGCATCCCTGGATCTCCAGTGCAGCTGGGGATTTTCCTTTTTTTTTAAATAAGTTTATTTATTTATTTATTTGTTTTTTTGTTTATTGGCTATATTGGGTCTTCGTTGCCATGCATGGGCTTTCTCTAGTTGTGGCGAGTGGAGGCTACTCTTCTTTGCGGTATGCGGGCTTCTCATTGCAGTGGCTTCTCTCATTGTAGAGCACAGGCTCCAGGTGCGTGGGCTCAGTAGTTGTGGTACATGGGCTCTGTATTTGTGACTCGTGGACTCTAGACAGGAGGCTCAGTAGTTGTGGCACACAGGCTTAGTTGCTCCTAGGCATGCGAGATCTTCCCGGACCAGGAATCAAACCCATATCCGCTGACTTGGCAGGCAAATTCTTAACCACAGTGCCACCAGGGAAGTCCCAGCCAGGGATTTTCTGATAAGGTTTTCCTGAGGCTCTGAGGCCGTGGAGGTTGTGCATGGGCTTGGAGGCATAGCAGTAAGTTAGATATCTTGTTCTTTGTTTTCTGATCAAGATGTGAGGAGCCCTTGCTTCGTGTCTACTGTAGCGTGGCTGATTTCACCCGGAGAGAAGACTTGAGGGCAGGGACTCCAATACAGCCGGCAGCTGCCCTCACTTCCTCTCTGCAAGTGGGGCCTGCATGCCCAGAGGCTGCCGTGTCCAAGTCACGATCCAGGCCCCAATGGGAATGATCTAACTATCCCCCTCCCCAGAGAAGTAGCCATGAGAAAGGAGCCCCCAGGGTCACTTTTGAGAAGGACCCTGCTGTCTCCACCACACATGGGACACAGTCTCCTCAAAACCCCGAATGTAATTTTAGGGTAAAATATCATGGTTTGGTTTTGCTTTTGGAAAAAGACAGAAGACTAAATTTAGAGGCCTGTCTGGAACACATTCCCCAGGGAGCCTCTACCCTTTGGAAAGAACTGGAGAGAAATGTCTCCAAGCGGGAGCGATCCACCCACGAAGGGTGTGGGCATCAGACTTCATTCCTGCCTTTCTCGGAGAGGAGCTTTCTGCTGGCACAGGGCTTTGGCAGAGAAAGCAGCAGCGACATCCCTTCCACTCCTGCCCAGGGTCCTGCAAGGGCTCCACATTGCCTTTAGGATAAAACTCAACCTACTTAGAAGGACTCTCAGGGACTCTATAACCTGATGTCCACTGACACATTCATTTAACAAACGGTAGCTGGGTATCTGCCTGGTGGCAGCTTGATGCCAGGCCTGTGAATGTAGAAATGGAATCATGGCCCCTGCCTTCAGGACCTCGCGGTTTCATGGGTATGATAGTTGGTTTTATGTGTCACACTTGGCTAGGCAACAATTTCCAGTTATTCACTTGAACACTAGCCTGCATGTTGCTGCAAAGGTATTTTGTAAATGAAACTGAAGTCCATAATCAGCTAACTTTAAGTCAGGGAGGTTATCCTCAATGATCTGGGTGGGCCTGATTACATCAGTCGAAAGGCCTTAAGAGCAGATCTAGGGCTTCCTGGGTGAAGAAGTGCCACCTGTGGACAGAACTCCAACCTATGTCTGTGGGTTCCATCTGCCCTTGCGGACAGCCTGCCCTTTGGATTTCACACTTGCATGGCCAGTCCCCACAATTGCATAAGCCAATTCCATGCGATAAATTTCTGATACAGTAGAGATGCCACAGTGAGGCAGTGCCCTGGCCAGCAGGAAACATGGCCTGAACTACCAGTCCATAACCCCAGGCCAAATACACCATGGACAGAGCACATTTTCTATGCCAGGCATCGTACTAGACACTGTATTATCTTAGTTACTCTTCTCAATTAGAGGGCTAGGGAGGAGTTGCAGAGGAGGAAACCAAGGCTCATAAAGATTAAGTAATTGACCCAAGGTTATACAATTAGTAAGATGCAGAGTTGGGATTCAAACTAATTCTGCCTGGCCCCCAAACTTGTGATCTTTCCACTACATGGTAACACCCAATCACCTCTTATCTCACCAAACTGTCTGAGTCTTATTATTTGTGAAGGGAAGATGATCCCCGAAGTCCATTCAACTAAAAGGTGGCAGAATGGAGGAGTTTGTATTCCTGTAATAGCTGGCAGCCAAGTCTCTCTTCAGAAGAGAGCAGTCTTTGTTAGGAACAGACTTTGGTAAGTGCTTCTGATAGGAACAAGGTCCTTCTCCCCATGTCCTGGAAATCAAACGATATCAGGAAGGGGAGGCTGCTCTGAGGATGGAAGAGGGAACAGGAGGCCTCAGAGATAGGGAGTGAGAAGGGGAGTGGGAAAGTAGGGGGAGAGAAAGGGAGCCCAGAGGTGGGAGGTCTGTCGTGCCCCGTGTTGCTGTCCAAGGTCTGTGGTACAAACTACCCAAAGCACAGTAATTAGAGCGTCTCTTTTTAGTTGGAGAGGAAGGACTTTAAAAAAGATCCAGATTTCACGCTGGAATTAACATGGAGAGGGACGGAGATGTCCCTCAAGAAAAATAGAACCAAAGAGGTAAAGGAAGTAAGGACGATACAAATTTCACTTTGCCAAAAGTCGACCCATCCACTGCTTCAGAGATTAGTAAAATCTTGGAAAAGGCCTTCACTTTAATAATCCATGGACTTAGGAGCCTATTCAAAGCAATTTCATCCACATTCCAGGGGGCTTGAAGGCCCTAAACCGACAGCTGGTTGACACAAGTGAAGTGCTATGATCCCAATAGTCGTCTACATCCTTCATGCCAGAGCTGGCTCCAGCCCAGGCACTCACGTGCTGACAGCATCTCACCCTCATGTGGGGCTCATGGACTTTGGCAAGTTGGATTTTGTCTATTAGTAAGTACAGTTGGTCTTATCAGGGAGGCTGAATATTCCTGAGGTGCCCACATGAGAATGAGGCCTCATGCTCCTCTGTGGCCCCTGTAATTCCTAACTCAGTGTCTAGCACACGGGCAGAGGGAGTCCTGCACCTGTGGGTTGACTGCTACCCTGCGTTCCCAAGGAGAAGGACAGGAGTCAATGGCAGGGGATAGAGAGGCTCGTCCTCCTTGGTGTAGGGAAGCATTCGCTGTAGGGGCCACAGGGGTAGGACCTCTGGTCCTGGGCACAGTCCTGCAGTACTTCCTGTTCCAGTTACTGAGGTGGGGCCCTTGCCCCAGGGGTGGGCTCTCTGGGTTTCGGGACTAGGCCTGATGGGGGGCCTGGACTCCAGCAGTCTTGCAGCTGGCAAAGGAGCACTGGCCATCCCCAAAGGATGCAGGTGGGAGAAACCCAGCACCAGAGGAGGAAGGAACCTCGTGTGGTCTCTGTGTGGGATCACACTCCCAGTATCCCCAAGAGAAACGAAAATCCCCGCTATCTTTCTAGACCCTGGAATGACTGCATGATCTGCTACAGTCCTAACAGCTCATGCCCTTGCAGAATCCCTCCCTCTCATCTAACCTGTCTCCATCAGGCTCCAGTGATCCCTTCAAGGGAATGGAGGAAAGCCAGCCCACCTGTGTTCCATGTAGTGGAGGCCTCTCTCAGGAACCACTGAAGTGTGTTTGTGCCTCGCTGCCAGCACAGTAAACCCTGGCCTTTTCCCCTCCTGCCTGCTGTTCCTTCTCTAGTGACAACTGTGTCATTTGCTGATGAAAGCAAGAGACCCAGAGAAAATCCACCTGGGAGACAAGGGAGAGAAAGAGCAAAGGGCTCTAGGAACTCAGGGCTGGTCAGGCGCAGACATAAACAGATGGGATCTTTCCCTCCCCATGTCAGTGATGCACTTTCTCAACAGCAATGAGCTCAAGTGACAGAGCCACTGACCCCATGCTTAGTTGCATAGACTTTTCTGTTTATTGAGAGCCAGACATAGGACCCCACATCTCACCACTATGTTACTGTCGCCAGATGGGCTCACTGGACACTGAGGCAGGAGAAGAAGTGAGAAAGGGAAGAAAAGACTACAGAGGGAGGATTCGTACAGCACCATCTCTGGTCCACTCTCTTTCTGGAACTGTTGGCTCTACCACTGCCCTCTGCCAGAGGCATAGTGATGGAGATGGAGCTGGAAACTCCAAAAGAACCTGATTCCTTGAGATGCCACTAACTCATGGCTTTAAATCACAGGAAGAATATTTTAACTGTGAAGTAAAGACTGTTTTCAAGTAGCCTTGGCCATCTTGAAAGGTCCATTTACATAGTACCTATATATTATCAGGCTGACTTCAAACCATTTTTATTTCTTCATTTAAGGAGGTCCCTTAAGAATTAGTTAGGCTTTGTTCACCGAAGTTGAATTACAGGCTCTCCCTGACAATAAAAATACACATCATTTCTCTCTGTAACTGGTATTTCTCCCTAATCCATGCTGGCTCTCCCCTACCCTTGGCGCACATTTTCAGGGTATTATTCACTTGATCATCTTCTGTTTCTCTCCTTCTTCCAACATGCCAGGCCCAAATTCAGAAGACCTTTCCATTCCTGACATCCTGGGCCATCCGGCTTCAGCTGATGGGCTTGTCAGTCCTGGCCTGGCTGTTACGGTGAGTCTGTGTCTGAAGGGAGAGCAGCAGTAGGCCTTGAACCTTCATCTCCAGAATTCACACTTTGCCTTCCTGGCCTGCTCCTATCACCACTCTCCTTCTCTGTTTCCCTTTCTGTTACAAGCTCTGTCTTTTCCCTCCATGTCCACTTACTGCTTCCTTGATTCTTCAAGTGCTTACCCCTCCTTTGGATCTAAACTGTTCTCCTGTCCAGTTTGGCTGCTGACTTGGTTTGGGGTTTCCTCCTCTCGCCAGGATTTTCAGCCCCTTAAAGACTCACCTTCTTCTCTTGCTCCTTGATATTCAATGTGTTGTCCACAAACCAACTGCATGGGTACCACCTCGGAGCTTGTTAGAGATGCAGAGTTTCAAGCCCACTCAGACCTACTGAGTCAGAATCCTGATGACAGCAGGATGCTCAGATGATCTGTGCGCACAGCAAAGGTTGGGCGACTCCACTGTGAATCAGAAGACACATTCCTGACAGCCTACACCAGGATTGTTTTTGCCCCACTGTATTCCCAGCACTGACCACTATGCCTGGCAAATAGTAGATCCTCAATAAATATTAACTGAATGGGTGGATGTCTGGGCTTTTCTCTCTGACCTTGTGTACTATGTTCTCTTCTCAGAGACCCTCTGACTCATTTGTACCCCTGCACCACCCTTCACCTTGCCCCTCCCCACTCGCATTTTTTTCTCCTCCTCTGCCACCAGGGACAGGAGCAGACTGGCGTGTAGGAGAGGAACTTGAAGGTGGCTCAGAGGCCCCAGCAGAAGATGGCATCAGGCTGTAGGCTTTTCTCGTGTGAGCCACAGAGAGGAGCCTCCCGTGCAGCAGGAAAGGTATCACATTCCCACCACCGTCTTCTCCACTCATCAACCAGCAAAACCTCAGACATGACGAGGGCTCCAAGAATAACGTGGAGACAATCCTTTTAGGGACAACAAATGCTGGTTCCAAGCGACATGAAACCTGAGCTCTGGTTTGCTTTTGCATTCACCCTTTTATTAAATGCACACGTTGAAACACTAGTGACAGGAGAGGGATGAAGAAGATGTAAAGAGTACCATGAAATGTGCCCTCAAGGAGCTTGCAGAAGCCCAGGCAATGTGTCCTAAGACACCTCAGTTGTTTCTGATGCTTTTCTTTTATCATAGCGCGCCCTCTCACGGGAACGGCACAAAATCAAATTGAGCTCCTAGGTAGATTACACAAGGATCCTAGGATTGTCAAAGTATAATTAAAAGCTGGGGGAGGAAGGGGGAGGAACGGGAGGAAGGGGGAGGAATGGGGAGGAAGGCAGGGGAAGCTCAGAGATGGAAGCTGACTGCACTGGCAAAGAGGAAGATAAAATGTAGAGATAAGGGAGAGGAGAGAGAAGAAAGAGAACCAAGGAGAAAGAATGGCTTTTCCAACCATAAAATGGTCCCAGTGTAAACCTTTAGCATGTATATTTTAAATAAGCCCTCCACCATGCAGATACTTAGTACGGAGGTGAGAAACTTCATCTGCGAGTTTGCAGACCGTGTGCTCAACCGCCTTCTGAATGTCATGGGTGGACCGCTAAGAAGTCTATTCCCAAGGGCTCTCTTAGAGCCATATATTCTCCAGTGCTTTATCCTGAACACGGCAAGATCTGCAAGGACGCAGCAGCGCGAGCCCTGCCTGCTGAACTCCTCCCGAGTGAGAACAGGAGGCAGCCGTCCTCACCCCCCATCTAGTGGGCACAAGCAGATGGTCATAAAATCTACAGAGCCTGGCATCCTATGGAGAAACTTCAGGTGACAGTCACCCTGGCCGGGCCAGGTGGGGCAGCTGCACCTGGAGGCTTGTTGCTGGAGCTGGCTACAAAGCGAGGGGTTTCTGGGTGATTAGCACCTGCGCTGGGCGACATTCTGACTCGAAGGCAAAGAGCCAGAGATCGAGTGACTTTTGCCAGCTGAGATTGTGAATAATCATGGAGAAAAAGCTGATTGCTTAATTACAAGGTGGAATGTAAACACAGAGAGGAGACAACAAGCAGGGTTGGGAGGGCAGGGGAGCTCGGGGAGCTGAGGGTCACTGGATGCCCTCTCCGTGGTTGCCTCAGCTACTGGCTTTCCAGCGCGTTGCTGCCACACACCAAGCCCTCCTCCGTTTCTCCATCACACTGGCAACTACTAGGCTAATGGCTGTTCCTCCCAGGAGGCCTCGGGGCAGGAAAGGGATGTAGGTGGTTGCCCTGAGCTACAGCACAGGGATGAGGTACTCTAGGAAGACAGGTGCCTTGGTGGGTGTTACAGAGGGGCTTGAGTCAGGGACTTTTACTAGCCAGTTCCTTAACCTCATTAATCATCATCTGTGAAATGGGGTAATAATACAGATGTCTCGAAATTATTGGGACAATTAACTGAGATGGAAAGTAAAGCATGCTGCCCAACACCTGGAGCAGAGTAAACATTAAGAAATGACTAGCACTGTTTTTTTTTTGGTGGAGCTAATGGTGGACTCTGGAAGGGCTCTCGCCAATGAGCACTTCTCAGAACCCCTGCTGCCAGTGCCCCTGTCTCCTCGGTGAGCCACAGCTGCCCCCCAGCTCTGCAGGCAACCCTCCAACACCAGCAGACTTAATATTCGTTTAATCCAATACTTGGACATTAGTCTGAGTCTTGGACAGTCTTCTATAAACACCTCTATCGCCAGGACAAGTAACCCCAAAAGTTTGGACAACCATGAGGAAACAAAGAAACACCATGCAGGCAAAGGAGCAGGAAAAAAACCCACAAGACCAAATAAATGAAGAGGAAATAGGAAAAATGCCTGAAAAAGAATTTAGAGTAATGATAGTAAAAATGATACAAAATCTCGATAACAAAATAGAGAAAGTACAAGAAACAGTTCATAAGAACTCAGAAAAACAAACAGCAATGGATAACAAAATAACTGAAATTAAAAATACTCTAGATGCTATAACCAGCAGAATGACTGAGGCAGAAGAACGAATAAGTGAGTTGGAAGATAGAATGGGGGAAATAACTGCCACAGAGCAGGAAAAAGAAAAAACAATAAAAAGATTAGAAGACAGTCTCAGAGACCTCAGTGATAACCTTAAACGTACCAACATTCGAATTATAGGTATCCCAGAAGAAGAAGAAAACAAGAAAGGGTCTGAGAAAATATTTGAAGAGGTTATAGTGGAAAACTTCCCCAACATGGGAAAGGAAATAATTCACCAAGTCCAAGAAGCACAGAGAGTCCCATACAGAATAAACCCAAGGAGAAATACACCAAGACATATATTAATCAAACTAACGACAATTAAACACAAAGAAAAAATATTAAAAGCAGCAAGAGAAAAGCAACAAACAACATATAAGGGAAAACCCATCAGGATAACAGCTGACCTTTCTACAGAAACTCTGCAGGCCAGAAGGGAATGGCAGGATACACTGAAAGTCCTGAAAGAGAGAAACCTACAGCCAAGAATACTCTACCCAGCAAGAATCTCATTCAGATTTGAGGGAGAAATCAAAAGCTTTCCAGACAAGCAAAAGTTAAGAGAATTCAGCACCACCAAACCAGCCTTACAACAAGTGCTAAAGGAACTTCTCTAAGTAGGAAACACAAGAAAAGGAAAACACCTACAAATACAAACCCCAAACAATTAAGAAAATGGTCATTGGAACACACATGTCAATAATCACTTTAAATGTAAATGGATTAAATGCTCCAACCAAAAGACACAGAGTGGCTGAATGGATCCAAAAACAAGACCCTTCTATATGCTGCCTACAAGAAACCCACTTCAGACCAAGGGATACATATAGACTGAAAGTAAAGGGATGGAAAAAGATATTCCATGCAAATGGAAGTCAAAAGAAAGCTGGAGTAGCAATACTCATATCAGACAAATTAGACTTGAAGGTAAAGACGATTAAAAGAGACAAGGAAGGACACTACATAATGATCAAGGGATCCATCCAAGAAGAACATATCACAATGGTAAATATCTATGCCCCCAATATAGGAGCACCTCAATACATAAGGCAAATGCTAACAGCTATAAAAGGGGACATCGACAGTAACACAATAATAGTGGCAGACTTGAACACCCCACTTACATCAATGGACAGATCATCCAAACAAAAAATAAACAAAGACACACAAGCTTTAAATGACACATTACACCATCTCGACTTAATTGATATTTATAGGACATTCCATCCAAAAACGACAGACTACACTTTCTTCTCAAGTGCACATGGAACATTTTCCAGGATAGATCACATCTTGGGTCACAAATCAAATCTCAGCAAATTCAAGAAAATTGAAATCATATCAAGCATCTTCTCAGACCACAACGCCATGAGACTAGATATCAATTACAGGAAAAAAACTGCAAAAAATACAAACACATGGAGGCTAAACAATTCACTCTTAAACAACCAAGGAATCACTAAAGAAATCAAAGAGGAAATCAAAAAAATCTAGAAACAAATGACAATGAAAACACAACAACCCAAAACCTATGGGATGCAGCAAAAGCAGTTCTAAGAGGGAAGTTTATAGCAATACAGTCCTACCTTAAGAAACAAGAAAATGATCGAATAAACAACCTAACCTTACACCTAAAACAGCTAGAGAAAGAAGAACAAAGAAACCCCAAAGTGAGCAGAAGGAAAGAAATCATAAAGATCAGAGCAGAAATAAATGAAAAAGAAAGGAAAGAAACCATAAGAAAAATAAATAAAACTAAAAGCTGGTTCTTTGAGAAGATTAACAAAATTGATAAACCATTAGCCAGACTCATCAAGAAAAAAAGGGAGAAGATGCAAATCAACAGAATTAGAAATGAAAAAGGAGAAGTAACAACGGACACCTCAGAAATACAAAACATCATGAGAGACTACTACAAGCAACTATATGCCTATAAATTGGATAACCTGGAAGAAATGGATACATTCTTAGAAAAATACAATCTTCCAAGACTGAACCAGGAAGAAATAGAAACCATGAACAGACCAATCACAAGTACGGAAATTGAGGCAGTGATTAAAACTCTCCCAACACACAAAAGCCCAGGACCAGTTGGGTTCACGGGCGAATTCTATCAAACATTTCGAGAAGAGTTAACATCTATCCTTCTCAAACTCTTCCAAAATATTGCAGAAGGTGGAACACTCCCAAACTCATTCTACGAGGCCACCATCACCCTGATACCAAAACCAGGCAAAGATGTCACAAAAAAAGAAAACTACAGACCAATATCACTGATGAATATAGATGCAAAAATCCTCAACAAAATACTAGCTAACAGACTGCAACAGCACATTAAAAAAATCATACACCACGATCAAGTGGGGTTTATCCCTGGGATGCAAGGATTCTTCAATATACGCAAATCAATCAACGTGATACATCATATCAACAACTTGAAAGATAAAAACCATATGATCATTTCAATAGATGCAGAAAAAGCTTTTGACAAAGTTCAACACCCATTTATGATAAAAGCCCTCCAGAAAATGGGCATAGAAGGAAATTACCTCAACATCATAAAAGCCATATATGACAAACCAAAAGCCAACATCGTTCTCAATGGGGAAAAACTGGAAGAATTCCCTCTAAGAACAGGAACAAGACAAGGGTGTCCACTCTCACCACTATTATTCAACATAGTTTTGGAAGTTTTAGCCACAGCAATCAGAGAAGAAAAAGAAATCAAAGGAATCCAAATTGGAAAAGAAGAAGTAAAATTGTCACTCTTTGCAGATGACATGATATTATATATAGAAAACCCTAAAGACTCTACCAGAAAACTGCTAGCACTCATTGATGAGTTTAGTAAAGTAGCAGGATACAAAATTAATGCCCAGAAATCTCTTGCATTCCTATACACTAACAGCGGAAGAGCAGAAAGAGAAATTAAGGAAACTCTCCCATTCACCATTGCAACAAAAAGAATCAAATACCTAGGAATAAACCTGCCTAAGGAGGCAAAAGATCTGTATGTAGAAAACTTTAAGACATTGATGAAAGAAATCAAAGATGACACAAACAGATGGAGGGACATACCATGTTCCTGGATTGGAAGAATCAACATCGTGAAAATGACTGTACTACCCAAAGCAATTTACAGATTCAATGCAATCCCGATCAAATTACCAATGGCATTTTTCACAGAACTAGAGCAAGAAAGCTTACGATTTGTATGGAAACGCAAAAGACCCCGAATAGCCAAAGCAATCTTGAGAAGGAAAAATGGAGTTGGTGGAATCAGGCTTCCTGACTTCAAACTATACTACAAGGCCATAGTGATCAAGACAGTATGGAACTGACACAAAAATAGAAAGGAAGATCAATGGAATAGAATAGAGAACTCAGAAGTAAGCCCAAACACATATGGGCACCTTATCTTTGACAAAGGAGGCACGAGTATACAATGGAAAAAAGACAGCCTCTTCAATGGGTGGTGCTGGGAAAATTGGACAGCTACATGTAAAAGAATGAAATTAGAACACTTCCTAACACCATACACAAAAATAAACTCCAAATGGATTAAAGACCTACATGTAAGGCCAGACACTATCAAACTCCTAGAGGAAAACATAGGCAGAACACTCTATGACATCCATCAAAGAAAGATCCTTTTGGACCCACCTCCTAGAATCAGGGAAATCAAATCAAGAATAAACGAATGGGACCTCATGAAACTTAAAAGCTTTTGCACAGCAAAAGAAACCATAAACAAGACTAAAAGGCAACCCTCAGAATGGGAAAAAATAATTGCCTATGAAACAACGGACAAAGGATTAACCTCCAAAATATACAAGCAGTTCATGAAGCTTAGCACCAAAAAAGCAAATAACCCAATCCACAAATGGGCAGAAGACCTAAATAGACATTTCTCCAAAGAAGACATACAGATGGCCAATAAACACATGAAAAGATGCTCAACATCACTAATCATCAGAGAAATGCAAGTCAAAGCCACAATGAGGTAACACCTCACACCAATCAGAATGGCCATCATCACAAAGTCTGGAAACCACAAATGTTGGAGAGGGTGTGGAGAAAAGGGAACTCTCCTGCACTGTTGGTGGGAATGTAAGTTGGTATAGCCACTATGGAAAACTATTTGGAGGTTCCTTAAAAAACTACAAATAGAACTACCATATAATCCAGTAATCCCACTCCTGGGCATATACCCAAAGAAAACCATAATCCCAAAAGAAACTTGTACCATAATGTTTATTGCAGCACTCTTTACAATAGCCAGGACATGGAAGCAACCTAAATGCCCATCAACAAATGAATGGATACAGAAGATGTGGCATATATATACAATGGAATATTACTCAGCTATAAAAAGGGATGAGATGGAGCTATATGTAATGAGGTGGATAGAACTACAATCTGTCATACATAGTGAAGTAAGTCAGAAAGAGAAGGACAAATATTGTATGCTAACTCACATATACGGAATCTAAAAATGGTACTGATGAACTCAGTGACAAGAATAAGGATGCAGATACAGAGAATGGACTGGAGAACTCGAGGTATGGGAGGGGGCGGGGGGTGAAGGGGAAGCTGAGACGAAGCGAGAGAGTAGCACAGATATATATATGCTGCCAACTGTAGAATAGTCAGTGGGAAGTTGTTGTGTAACAAAGGGAGTCCAACTTGAGGATGGAAGATGCCTTAGAGGACTGGGGCAGGGAGGGTGGGGGGGACTTGAGGGGGGGGGAGTCAAGGAAGGGAAGGAATACGGGGATATGTGTATAAAAACAGATGATTGAACCTGATGTACCCCCCCCCCAAAAAAAAAATACCAAAAAAAAAAAAAAAAAAAAAAAAAAAAGAAATGACTAGCACTGTTTTTGTATTTGGGGATTATTTTTGAGCTTAAACATCCAGCATCTCAAATGAAGAACATATGCGTAATTCTTACATGAAAAGTAATTAGGATGGAGTGACAATTCCTCCCTAGCCGCTTGAGCAGTAGTTCTCAAACTTCAATGAGCAGAAAAATCACCCGGTGTGCCTGGTAAAAATGCAGGGTCCACAACCACCTCCACGAACTACCTCTGCTCACAACCATCGGATTCAGTGTGTCTAAGAAGAGGCCTCTGCCACGTTTCATGGAAATGCTCTGTTTGTGGGTCTTTAAATTCACTGAAGGAAGTAGATATGCCTTGTTCATCTGTGTATCCCAGACTCTTAGCCCAGCTCCTGGAACACGGGAGGAACTGAAGAGTGTTGTTTGAACATTCAAAGTGCCCGTTTACCCTTGAGAATAGAATCTGGGGGAATTGGAGGAATTCTTAGTGCAGAACTACCGTTAGGACCTTCATTTTATAATACAGCTTATCCAGAGGATGGGTGCTGAGCCAGAGCACGAGAGCATGACTTAGTCCTCCAAAATACTTAGTGCCTTTGATGGCAGCGCCCAAGATGCCATAGCGGAGAAAGGGCTGGTACGTACATTCCTAGGAGCAGAGTTTACAAGGAAATGTAGTAAGTCTTCAGAAGAGAATAAAAGAGTAATTTTTCTAAGCCAAGGAAGTCAAGTAAGGAGGGAAGAAAGGCCATCCTGAAAAATACGAAAATGCAAAAGCAGTGTGAATTCCTTTTTCCTCCTCCTTATAGCTTCTGGTTTATGCTCAAGTTCCCAGACCCCATCCAGCTCTGCTACTACCTAACTTCGTGACCAGGGGTAACCTCTTGGTTGTCCCATCTGGAAATAAGAACGATGTCATCTCTACCATGAGTAACAAAAAGCTGATCTTGGCCAGCTCTTGAGCCTGTCTTCTGCAGCCATGCTAAACTCCTGTGCTTCCAAGCTTTCGTATTTGCAATGACTCCTTCCATTACATCTTCCCTTGGCGATCAGACTCCTGCTTATCCTTTAAAACTCAGTTCAAGCATCAGCTCTTCCAGGAAGGCTTCCTTGAATGCTTGGTTTCATTTGGATGCTCCGTCCCCACACATGGTTTCCCATTATAGGACCTGCCATTCTCTTCCATATCTGCTGCCTTGTCTGTCTCCCCGTGAGATGCTGAGTAAGGACTGCCTTATTCACTTCTCTGTTCCCATCTTTTAGCACAAGGCTGGCACATTACAGATGCTCAACAAGTGCTCAAATAATTAGTTAATTAATTCGATATAAAATGGATGGAGAATAGGCTTCCTGGGTACGTGGGGGTGGTGGGTGGGGGCAAAAGCCAAGATGCACAATTACCCAGAATTGTAATACACTCACATTTTAACTCCCAGGAGAAAAGAAAGTGTACTAAATGACCAGGTTCACTAGAAATCATGCACAGTCCTGCTCTGTGGCCCTAATAAGAAAGCAAGTTGGAAAAGGATGCAGGGCATCTTCCCTGGAAAGATTTAGAATAGAAATGAAATATCTTGATGCAGCTACAGGCAAAAGTCAATACTAAAACAATAGGGGAGAAAAAGAAAATCTCCATTCAGAAAACTCCTTCAAGGGAGGATTTGGGTCATAAGATCCTGGTGGTGGGTTAAGTCAAGATTTCCTCCACAGTAAGTGGGCCCTGTTGAACTTCCTTTCCAGCAAAATGCAAGCAGGACTGCCCTCGCAGAGTTAGAAAGCCCTTGGATATGACATCAGGGAAATTGCCTTCCATGCTGAACAATATTCTTGTTCCTTTTTAATAGTTTCCTGGATATAAATAGCCTTAAGAAAACTTGGTCAATGTTCACTTGTAGGTTACAGAGGGAAGAGCCTGTGTCTTTAAATCAATCTGTATCTCCCCCTTGTTTCACACACACACACGTGCGCACACACACACACACACATGCACAATCTAAAATGGGGCCAGGCAGCTACGCAGGCTGAGCGAACACTCAGTCAAAACAGATTTGAGTCAATAATGACCCAGTCCTTTGCATTCCGGTTTGTTGACAAACATTTACAGAGTGCTCACCGTGTGCCCAGTCTGCACTAGTAGCTTGATATGCTTTATTTCATGCAATCCATACAATTAGTTTATGAGGCTAGAATATTACTTTCCCCATTTCACTGATGAGGAAACTGAGGCACAAAGAGGTTAAGAAACGTGCCCCTGTTTATGTAAAGAGTAAGTGGTGGAGCTGGGATACTGAAGAGGTGGAGCACGTGTAGATGCTGACTGCTGATCTGTCCTTGGTACCACCAGGTGTGATGGGCTGAATGTTTGTGCCCCTCCCCCCCCCACACACAAATGTGTATGCTGAAGCCCTAACGCCCCATGTGACTGTATTTGGAGATAGGGCCTTTAAGGAGGTAATTAAGGTTAAAGGAGGGCATAGGGGTAGGACCCTGACCCAATAGGACTGGAGTCCTTATAAGAAGAGATGCAGAGAGGAAAGGCCATGTGAGGACATAGTGAGAAGGCAGACATCTGCAAGCCAGGCAGAGAGGTCCCACCAGAAACCAACCCTGCCCGCACCTTGATCTTGAACTTCTGGCCTCCAGACTGTGAAAAAAAAAAAATTCTGTTGTTTAAGCCACCCGGATGTGGTATTTTGCTATGGCGGCCTGAGAAGACTGATATACCAGGCCAGCATCAGGCAAAGCACAAAGACAGACGAACTTACAACGTGGGCAAAGCAGGCCTTGAGTGCCTCCTCAGAGCCTGTTTGACCACAGCCTTCTCCTCCAAAACCCACCCTCACTCCCAGGGTCTTGGCGCTGATCCCAGCACCCTGGGCTCCAGTGGCAGCTCATTGTGTACGCCATCAGAGTTTACCTGTCCCGTGTCCCATCCTATTGGTGAAAGACTGGCTGTGTTTACCGTGAGTTTGCAGGCGCTGTGTTGGTGCTCTCAGCCTTGCCACTTTTAACCCCAATCACTGCCCAGTGAAGCCAGTGCTGTGGTATCTACCTGGTTGGTTGTTTTGTGGATGAAATCCAATGGTTTGTGTATAGGACTTATGACAGTGGTCATCACCTGGTCAATGTTCACTTGGCAAAATCATTAATGCTCCCCAAGTCCCAGCTGGTAATCGGTAAAGCTGGGACTTGACTCTTGATATTCCTGCCTCCAAAGACCAAGCTATTTGCTTTACAAGGTGACAACTAGCTCATATAATAAACCACTTTGACATCATGCCAGTGGTGACTCCCTCCATAATTCACTGAGCGATAGGATTTTCTTTCCAGTTCTACTCACTTTGGTTGAGAAAAAAAAGAACATAATATATAAATATGTATGTGTTGCATGCATGCGTGTATGTGCATACCTATTTTTTTTCAGCTAAAAGTCACATCCAGGCCCACAAAACCATGCTCTGGGAGTGTTTCTGGCTGTGAAAGAAGGACAGAGGCTGCTGGCCTGACATTCAGTACTTCTGACAGCTGTGTTTCTCCATTCCCAGCCTTGACTCTAATTTCTTAAAATACAAAGAATAAGATGCACGTTTTTAATGCCAGCCCACGACACATAGTAGGTTCTTAGTGAACATTTGTTCTTTATTGAATCCTACTGAATTGCTCTGGAGGTAAAGGGAGGTAGGTGCCAGGCATACGGGGCACACAGAGGTCCACATCCAGGGTAAAAAGCCAACACGCAGGATTGCTCCTTTGTGCATGGCCTCTAGCTCACATCTTGGACATACTGATTAAGCACTCGGCAGAAATAGCTGTGTAAGTGCTAGGATGGGAGCAGAATTTTAAGAAGCCATTAAAAATAAGCACAGCCTATGACATCATTGTCTGTTGCACGGTGAAGTTAGGGGAGCTGCAGTGGCCCACTGGCCAACTGGGAGTCAGGGCACAAAGACAGCAGGAGCAACACATGGATCCATGCATGAGGGACTGGGAGAAAAGGGGTCTCCATCCCGTTCCTAGTGCGGGGAGCATGGGAAGACAGCAGGATTACTGTGTGCATGAACCACTATCCATTAGGCCTCCCCACCAGCAGTCACGAGCCAAGGAAGAGGAAGGAGGGGCCCGGAGCCCCATTACTTGCTCCCAGTTCAGTGCGGAGGCTGTGAACTTCCTGCAGCTCATAGGCTAGACTTACAACTCACGCTCTCACTTTGCAAAGCCAACACCAGTTTCTAAATTTAAGCAGCTAGAAATGTTCATTTTAAGGCCAAGGATCTGGAGTCCCTTTAAGCAGGGAAAATACCACAGTCCCAACCGGCTCACACGCTGTCACTGTTACAGTGTCCGCAATGAATGGTGAAGTTGCAGCTTGCTTTCCAAAAGGTGGCAGCCATTTTTAAAATGAGCTCATCCAAGCAAATGGCTATTTTAAATCCAAGAAAAACACATATGCTTATGTCATAGGAACACTCTGAAAGAAGCCAGTCCACTAAGTTCCCAAGCCCCCAAAGAGCCTAATTCACTGTGTCTTGTAGGGGACACCACTTCCCGGGATGCAGAAGTGAGAGCCATGTTCTAAACCCCCTGCCAGACACACAAGCATGTCAGGTGCCAGAAACAGGGAGCCAAGTTGCTCTCACCATGCAGTAAATTAATCTGCGTGAGCTCTGCCTGCAGAAGGAGAGGCATGTTCCTCCCCACGAGCAAGCTTGCCTCAGAGAGATGCAGGGCCCAAAAGCAGGACCAGGTGCAGGAGGCTAAATTCCCAGGTGTATGTAGAAGGTTTGAAATTGTAGAACATTCTTACAGTTGGTAGCAGCAGATGATTTTCAGAGCCGTCGTGGCAGCCAGTCTGGAATGATCAGGAATGGGATTAGCAGGGAAGGGGCAGGAAGGAGCAGAGTAAACCTCATGTCTGGGAAAGAACTGCTCCATAGCCGTGAGAAGACAGAGAGGGATTTTAAGCACAGCAGCTTTCCAAGGAGGGTGTGTGTGGTTAAATGGAAGCTCTCAGTTTTGCTGAGCATCTGATGGACGTGGATAAACCAAGGGCGAGCCTTTCTTCTCTAGCACCTTCTATCAGGCTCTACATAAACAGAGCAAGAAGAGTTCAAGGTCCAGGGGCCCTGCCTGGAGTGAGGGGTGAGGATGGGTGCTCTAGAGAGGAAAAGAAGCTTTCGAAAAAGCCTGAGGGGCAGATGGCCAACCAGCTTTTCCGAACAGGAAATATCTACTGTTTAATTTGAAGATGCAGATGCTGCAGTGTAAATAAGCACCTTCCAAATTGACATCAAAGTCTGCTTTACACGCAAAGATCATGAATCAAAGAAAATAGATGCGTTTCCCAGAGGGGTCAATGCAGGGCAGAGAGAAGCAGCTGATGCTGTCGCACGACGTGATGAGCCATCAAATGAGCTCGTTGCACAGAGGCGGGCACTCAGGGCGAGGCAGCGAGGAGCGCACTCACATCTTGGGAAGGAGGGCCATCTCCAATGCAGGCGTTGCAATTCCACAGGGCCCGCAGTGGCAGCTGCAAGAGATAGGAGCTAAACCTTAAGGGCTGGGGAGATCCACCTGTTGTCCAGGCAGATTATGGGGAAAGGGAGAAGTTAGACCAGAGTGCAGACAAAGTGGGACACATGGGGGGCCCTGGGTGAAGGAGCCTCATTGTCAGAGAACGACGTCACAGGGAGAGCAGGGGTCTGTAGCTCAGAGGTCACCACTGAGAATTTCATCGTGGGATTTGGCTTCCAGAGCTGGTCTGATGGGCTGAAAGCTTCAGAACGTGTGAAGGAGGAGCTGGGCAGCTTACATCTCCCTGCATCCCCTTCCCCCACGTGGGGGACTCCAACAGCCTAGTTCTAAATACTCTTCAAGGAAGTGTCCTGGCAAATCAGGTGGAGAAAGAAGAATATGAGCCATGGAAGGTTTTGGAGTAGGAGGCTGACATGATGAAACAGATGTTCTAGGAGAATGATCTGGTCAGGATGCCAGGGTGAGTTGCTGTGAAGAGATTAGATGGAGAGGGGGCGTTGGATGGCTCCTGTGATAGTTGGACCCGAAATCATAACCACCTGAATGAGAGAGTTGGCCATGCTGATGATGGAAAAAAATAGAACTGTGTGCATCTCTACAAAGTCTTCACAAACTCTATGGGGCCTAGGGCAGGAGAGAAATGAAAGATTTCAAGCTTGTCTGATAGGGAAAATGATAGTGAAAGTGGTAGAAATAAACAAGGAGGGGGTGTAGTTTTTAAAGGAGAAAGCAAGATCATCTCAGAAATGCTGAGTCTGAAGTGACAGCTAGACAGCCAAGTGAAAGTGTCTAATTAGACCTTTAAAATTATAAGATGGAAATTAAGGCCAGGGCTTGAGATTGTTTGTGAGTCATTTGCCTAAAGTAAATTAAACTGCAAGAGGGAAGCATGTGATAGAAAATTGGAAATGTCTGCAGTTGCAGGAGGGAAAGAAACAGGGTGGTCAGGGAAGGCCCAGCTCGGGAAAAAGGAGGAGGGAGAGGAGAGGGCCGTGTGGCGGAGGCCGAGGGAGTGTGACAGTGGCCACAGAGAGGGCCTCAAGCCCTGACTCCAAAATGACCTTGACTGATGCTCTGAGGAGAAAGTGGCCTGGTCAGTGGCCCTTGGGGGCCCATTTTGAGAAACAGCCTCAGGAGAACACTGAGGATGGAGGCCACCCTGTTAGAGATCAGAGGGAGAACATGACAGAAGAAATCACCACTTTCTCATCAAATTCAGCAGTAAAAAGGAGACAGGAAGGAATGCAGGAGTTGTGAAGAGGTGGTATGCTGTCCCCCAGAGGCATGCAAAGAGGAAGCAGCCAGTAGGGGAAAGGCTCTTAGAAAACAGAAATGAAAGAATAAACCAGGATGAAAAAGGAAGTAACTGGAAACAGATTAGGCTCAGAAAAGAAACTCTTCTCTGTATCAGTTAGCTACCACTGCATAACAAGCACCTCAAAACTCAGTGACTTAAAACATTCCATTCCATTTGTATCACCCATCTACATGTAGGCTGGGGAGTTCTGTTTTCTGGACCAGGACTGGCTGATATCAGCTAGGCTTGCTTGGACGTCAGTGGTCAGCTGCTGAGTTGGTTAGGAGCTTGGCTGGTCTAAGATCACTCTGCTGGGGCACCTTTGTTCCCCCTCTCCGTGGTGCCCCATCTTCCACTAGGCTTACCTGGGCTTATTCTCATGGCAGTAGAGGGGTTCTGAGAGAGAGAGCAGAAGCCCATACCTGTTCTTAAGGCCTATTCTCGAACTAGCACACCATCTAAGCAAATCACAAAGCCATTCATGATTCAAGAGGAGCAGGGGCAGCTTCTCTTGTGGAGAAAGCACAAAGGCACCTTGCAAGGGGCACAGATATAGGAAAGGAAAGACTTGAGGCCATTTTTGCAACCAATATCCTAGGGTCTCCTCACCTTCATCTCCTCTGAAACATGGAGATAAGATGCATTGCTAAGGAGGCTGAAAGGTGAAAAAAGTCACAAGGTCTTTTTTTTTTTAAAACAAGGCCTTGATTTGCCCAAGTTCCCCAGAAATAGAATAGACCTGGAGGTTAAGAAAAATGAGGAAAATTTGGTACAGCCACTGTAAGCCTTGTGGAGGGAGCCTACCTGAAAAAGAGGAAAGGTTGGACTTCCCTGGGACAGTGGTTAAGAATCCGCCTGCCAATGCAGGGGACACAGGAAGATCTCACAGAGATCTAAAAGGGGCTCTATACAGATTAAATTCTTTATAAAGATCTCTGGGAAACTTTCTACTATTATGTCTTTATTTAGTATTTTCACGTTTGTTAAGCTTTTCTGATTTCTATTTTCCAAACAGTGAATTTTCCTGTACAGTTAGTCTATTATTTTTTTTCTCACATTAAAATTATCCATTTGTTGGGGCCTCCCTGGTGGCACAGTTGTTAAGAATCTGCCTGCCAATGCAGGGGACATGGGTCCATGCCCTGGTCCGGGAAGATCCCACATGCCACAGAGCAGCAACTAAGCCCATGTGCCACAACTACTGAGCCCGTGTGCCACAACTACTGAAGCCCACGCACCTAGAGCCCGTGCCCCGCAACAAGAGAAGCCCACACACTGCAACGTTAGCCCCCGCTTGCCGCAATTAGAGAAAGCCCATGTGCAGCAACAAAGACCCAATACAGCAATACACTAATTAATCAACTTTAAAAAATAATAAAATAAAATAAAAAAAGAGGAAAGGTTGCCAAAGAATACAGTGAAGACTCACTGAGAGCAGGAAGCAGGGACTGTGGGGCCCCAGGACCACCCAGGGGCACCCAGGGCCTGGGAACGGGGGCAGAAACCTGCTAGGTGGGGGCTTAGAGGGAGAGGATGAGACAGAGCAGCAGCAGCAAGGTCAGGGCTGCTGCGGGAGCCAGTGGTCCCATGTGTGTGCCTCCTTCTCCTCGCACACGCGGAGCAGAGGGCCTGTGGCCAACACACCCACTTGCCCTGTGAGCGCTGGAGAAGTCCAGGCCCCTGGTGTCTCTGGGGTGCCCTCCATGCTGCCAGGACGCCCCATGAGGAGCCCCCAAAAGTGTAAAAAGTAACTGAGTGAGTGGATGTGACTCTGAAGGGCAACAAAATCAATGAATGGAAAATAGTTCTTTTCTGTCCCATTGATTTTTTTTCTTCTGCTCATTGAGGACGCGGCTACACATTGTCATTAAACTAACCACTTTTCAGTGAAATGCTTTAACTCACTTTAAGACCGACTCCTGCATAACCAATTCCTAAAATAAATTATTTATAATGCATCTCATTCTCAAAAGAGTGAGTTTTTACGTGGTTGCATAACCACAGTGGGGCAGTCAGTACAAAGGTTTTTTCCCCACCCTGCAGCGCCTCACCCCCTCGCCCTGTGCAGGCATCAAGGCTTTGAGCCCCACCCTCCTGTGTGAGACTCCCCTGCCCTCTGCCTCTATCCCAGTCGGGCTTTCCCTCTGAGTCCCCGAGCCCTTCTCCCACTCCTCTTGCTCTGAATCCTTTGATTGTCCTCTTCTTGCCCCCTCATTGCTCATCCTCTAGGCCTCCGGCAGTGGTCAATCTTGAACCCACCCAACACATCAGACAGACCCATCCTCTCAGTTCAGTAGCCCTAGCTCACCTTAGGAGTGGTCCTCACTAGAGGGAGGGGCTATTAAAACCTTGGGGGCGGGGCTTCCCTGGTGGCGCAGCGGTTAAGAATATGCCTGCCAGTGCAGGGGACACGGGTTCGATCCCTAGTCTGGGAAGATCCCACATGCCACGGAGCATCGAAGCCGGTGTGCCACAACTACCGAGCCCACACTCTAGAGCCCACGAGCCACAACTACTGAGCCCATGTGCCACAACTACTGAAGCCTGTGTGCCTAGAGGCTGTGCTCCCCAACAAGAGAAGCCATCGCAATGAGAAGCCCGCACACCACAACAGAGAGTAGCCGCCACTTGCCACCACTAGAGAAAGCCCGAGCGCAGCAATGAAGACCCATCTGAGCCAATAGAGAAATAAATAAACAAACAAACAAACAAAGCTTGGGGGCATAAGTGTCATTTTAAAAACTCCCCCACCTTCCTGGATTCAGACAAGCTTCTCCCTCCCTTGATCCCTCGTTAAGATTCCAGCCTCCCTCCCACCTCTCTGGTCTCTGGGAGAACGTTTGTTCACACAGAGCCTGAGGCATGGAATAAGTCTACAGTTTGCCCAGAAACCTGACCACCCACCTGGCAGGCTGGCTCTTCTCTGCCTGACCCTGAAGAGGGACACAAATTGCAGAGAGGCTAGAAGGTGTGGCGAGGGAAGTGCGATAACTTCCAAAAGGGCCTGAGGTTCTGTTTAGCCTTTATTTTGACCTTGTCTAGAAATTAGCTGGTATACAAAATAACTTTTAAAACCTTCCCCTTGGAAACTTTTTTTCTTAAGAGGGTGACGGTGTTCAGGCTTTCACAGATGGAAAGACTGTTTGTTCTTGTAAATCCATCACCTTCAAGAAGTATCCTGCCCCACTCTCCATTTTCAGGGCTGATCTTTTCTCCCGAGCATTTTGCTCCCCACGGCCTTTGAGACCCTTCCATTTGGGTCCAATATTACATTAAAAGTCAAAATGCCTCGTTTTGCATTTTATGACTTGCACCCCAAATTCAGGGCTACCTAGTGACGTTCTAGTTTCTGTTAATGAAACTCTAGTCGAGGTTCAAAAAATATTTTGTAATAAATAAAGAATAGACTGATGCTTTTCCCAGGCTCCTGGGTCCACCGACATCTAAGGACTGGGATGGGGAAGGAGCCATGCACTGCTGGGCTCCGAACGAAGAGCAGAAAAACACTGGCTGGTGGGAGGTGCGGATGCAATCCTGGTGCTGCTTTTTGTTTGTCCTACGACTTGGTAAATTCTCTCAAATGGTGGGAAAACTGCAGCTGAGGCTCAAGTAGCAGACAATGAAAAATGATGTAGATTCACTAACACTAAAAAAAAGAATTTATCTTCAAATTTTTCAAATAAAGAAGCATAGATTATTATTACTATTAAATTAACCTGATTTCGCCTGCATAAATATGTACAGAGTGGTGATAGGGTTCAGGACACACTCTCCCAAAATATGGCACCTTGGCTTATTAAGTATCTTAAGCTGAAAAAGTTTGAGAAAACAGCAGAATTAGGCAAGTCATTCTGACACCCCCTCAACCCTTCTTCCCTGAAACAGGTCAGTAAACTCCCATGTGAAAGGTACCCTCCCTGAACCAGGAGGAGGGGAGACATTCTTATCACCAGAAATGGGGAATTGGGGGCTGAGAAATCTGTGCAAACTTGTCCAACTAACCACTATCTTCCTGGTTACTTGTTCACTATTTACTACCCCTAGCACAAACCCCTCTGCCTTGTCAATACTTCACAAATGTATTGTTTCTTTGTCTAAAAGGTATAAAAGCTTCCTGCTCTGGTCACTTGTTCAGGTCTTCATTTTCTTGTGACAGCTCCCATGTACCTGTAAGCATTCACGAAAATTTATATGCTTTTCTCCTGTTAATCTGTCTTTGTCAGGTTTCCCTGGTAGCACAGTGGTTAAGAATCTGCCTGCCAATGCAGGGGACACAGCTTCGAGCCCTGGTCCGGGAGATCCCACATGCCTCGGAGCAAAAAAGCCCTTGAGCCACAACTGTTGAGCCCACATGCCACAACTACTGAAGCCTGTGCACCTAGAGCCCGTGCTCCGCAACAAGAGAAGCCACTGCAATGAAAAGCCTGTGCGCCGCAACGAAGAGTAGTCCCCACTCGATGTAACTACAGAAAGCCTGCACGCAGCAACGAAGATACAACGCAGCCAATAAACAAAAATTAAAAAAAAAAAATCTGTCTTTGTCAGTTTAACTTTCAGACCCAACCAGGGACCCTACAAGAATGAAAGAAAGCTTTTCCCTCCCCTACAGTGGAATAGGGGGAAATGGAGTTCCACAATGGGGTTTTTCAGGGCTTCTGATTCCCTTAGATTACCCATGTGTAAGGTTAGCTGAAATAATAACCTGAATTAATGTTCCAGTGTTGGTAATTCATTCACTCAGGAAGTGTTTCTGACTACTACGTCCCTGGCATATGATAGGGATATAGCAGTAAATATAGCAAAGACCCTGCCCTCATGGAACTTACCTTCCAATGAGGGAACCACCTGATTCCCACCCCAAAATTAACAATGACCAAAAACCTCCAAATACATGTCAGGTGAATAAAGCCAGGTAAGGAGAAAAAGGAGTCCCTGGAAGTGGAGAGGAAATTGATCTTTTACACGGCACGGTCCGTGTGGGCTTAGACAGGTGGCACTGAGCAGAGACCCAGAAGAAGTGAAGATTGACTTCAAATGAGCATTCTACAGCTGGCCTGCCCTGGTTCCAGATGGTTCAGATATGGCCACTGTGCCAGAGGCGGGGTTCTCAAAGGTGGTGTGGTTGGTCTCCACCAGAGTCAACTTCAGGACCCCAGGGCCCCCACTGAATGTACGGTCTTGTTTTCCTGCCCCCCGCTAGTGGGGAAGTAGCAAAGTGGGATCCTCACACTTGGGTAAGCCCGAACCCTCTCATCCTTTTCTGCACCCTTTTCAGATACACCAAGAGCACATCAGTGATGCAGGAAGGTACCCGGAAAAAGTGGGGCCAGTGCTGGAGTATAGCACGGCTGTGATTGGCAGGAGCAGCTCTACTGTTTTGGCCTGGTTTGATACCTCCAAACACTATTACCTACCAATGCTGTTCCAACCAATCTAGATGAGAGAAGAAAAATGTGGTCAGCCACCTGAGGGGAATCCTACCAACAGTTCAGAAGCAAGAAATGTGCATCTGATGGGTTTAAGATTTCCTCCAGCAAAATGTTCTGTTAATACTTAGGAATTGTTACCCCTCAGCCTGAATATCCATTCTTTCTGTCCCCATTCAACTTGCCAGGGCCCATGGTTATAGACAAAAGGCAGTCTTATGTTATATTTTAAGTTTAACTATATGTGCTATTTAGCCTTTCCCTTTCTCTCTCTCTCTCTTTTAATATATCTTTATTGGATTACAGTTGCTTTACAATGTTGTATTAGTTTCTGTTGTACAACAAAGTGAGTCAGCTGTATTTATACATATATCCCCATCTCCCCTCCCTCCTAAGCCTCTCTCCTGCCCTCCCCTCTTTCTTTTATTTATTCTTTATTTCTTCCTTTGGTTTTCTTTCCTTCTTTTTTTTTTTTTTTTTTTTTGGTTTTACTCTGACTCATAAAGAATAAATCAGTTCTCTGAATCTCTGAGTCAACACTTGTATACTCCAATCTCAAAGTAGAAACATTGGTAATAAAAAGCAGAGAATGACAAAAAAAAGAAATAGCAGGAGACAGAAAGGAAGAAAAGTCACAATAACAGAAGAAAGGGCTACAAATAGAGCATCAATAGACAGTTTGATGATGCCTCTCTGTTCCACCAACCGCTCCAGGTACCCACAGCCTCAAGCCCTTGTATGAGTGTGCTCAGGCTGCCATAACAAAGGACCACAGACTGGGCGGCTTAAACAACAGAAATATAATGCCTCACTGTTCTAGAAGCTAGAATAGAAATCTGAGATCAAGGTGTCAGCAGGGTTGATATCTTCTGAGTCCTTTCTTCTCTGCTTGTAGATGGCCATCTTCTCCCTGAGTCTCCACGTGGTCTTCTCTCTGTATGTGCCTGCATCCAAATTCCCTCTTCTTATCAGTACACCAGTCACTGGATTAGGCCCTATTTTAATGATCTCATTTTACCTTAATTACCTCCTTAAAGACCCAATCTCCAAATAGTCACATTCTGAGGTTCTGGGTATTAGACCTTCAACAGATGAATTTGGGAAAGACACAATTCAGCCTGTCTCAACCCTAAAGCTTTAGGATATCCGAACTTCTGTTCCCCTTGCCTTCTTCCTTCCTCCTTTCTGGGCTGCCGAGAGGCTGGTTCCACCACAGCTGTGGTGTGGATGCCCTGTCAGCTCCTCCCACTCAGAACAGGCCCAGAGGTGCAGGGAACACACGGCCCCGCCTCAGTCCCAGTGAGCAGTGCAGCTGCCCTAGACTCCCAGAAACAAGGGACCAGAATTGCGCTCTAACAAAAGATGGGTTTCCTCAGGGAGGGACCACTAGGGAAATGAATTCCTCTTTTCTAGGGAGTAGTCATGAGTCCACGAACAGAAGTCAAGCTTCTAATCATCCCTGCTTCCCTCACCCACACACCCATCAGCACCTGCCCCCAAATCTGAACATTCTGGAAAGGACCCTGGATTCCTGAGTCCTCAGAGGTGAAGACAAGTTCTTAGTTCCATCAGCCATCACCATCCACTTCCTCCAGACTTCTAGGAAGTTCTCAGGCCTTGTCCTAAGACCCTCTGCCTCACTTCTGGAACTCATGCCGGAGTTCCCCTGCGCAGGATCTTTCAAGCTCACGGTGCAGTGAACAACCCTCTCCCAACTCCCCGCAACTGGATGTTGTCCCAAATACAGGACTGTTTTCTCATTTTTCTCCCTCAGCCTCACCCAGCTTTGTGGGGGAAGCTGGAATTCAACAGCATCCCCATTCTTGGATGACACAGTTACACAACAACGTTCTTCTCAGACAATGGAAGGCTCACCCTGGGCTAGAGCCTGTGGTGCTTTGCAGATAAGATGGATTCCGAGAGAGTTTGGGCAGAGCTGTCAAAGGAGGGCAGGGCTTTAATGATTATGCAGAAATGGCCCCTCAGGCTTTCCGTCTCGCCAATGACATAAGCTAAAGCTACAGATACTGGCGAGGCCTCGGATGAGTCTCTGCTGTGTCCTCCTCCCAACCCCACTCCTGCTTCTCAAAAATCAAGGAGAAATGGGCTGTTCACAGAGGTGCGAACTGCCCCTCAGGGCCCATCAGATAAAACTGTTGAGCAAACAAGCATGAGTTTTCTAAATTTACTGCAGAAAGAGGAGCATCCCCTTGTGCGGGTCTCAGCAGTATTCCAAAAGGGGGAAGTTAAGGAAGAGTATTTATAGCGCTTTGGGGTCTGGGCTCAAAAAAGTTTAAGGTGGGTCTTTTAAGGGAAGGACTTGGACAAAATAAGGCAAAGTTCCTGACATAATAGTTTAAGTTTCATGGACACAGTAAAGAAAGGGCTTCGATATGAATCTTGATAGGCACACTCTTCTAATATGTAAGGTGTGGGTTTAGGTAAGCAAATTATTATTCTGATAAGAGAGCTCTTTGTGCATATAAGAAAACTGCTTGTCTGCCTACGTTGGTTTGCAGTGCGGTTACAATCACAGATGTCTCAATTCTTAGTCCCCCCTTGTGGGCATTCTCCAGCCTAAGCTGGAAAATAAACCCTTTCCTTCTAGGGTTGGGATCAACCCAGATCTGCACTGCTGTTGGAGGTGTCATAATCACGTATCAGAATCTGACTGCAGCTATTTCTACCTGTATAAACATCAGGTTTCCCTGTTTCTGCTAGGCAGAAAAGTGGCCATGCCCTAATTCCTGGAACCTATGAGTATGTTATACTACATACATGTCAAGAGAAACTTTGCAAATGTAATTAAGGTTACTGACATTAAAATAGGAAGATTATCATGGATTATCTGGTAGGCCCAGTCTAATCACGAGCCCTAAAAAAGCTAAAAACTCTCTCCAGCTGGAAGCAGAAGAGATGGAGCAGAAGAGGAAGCAAGAAAGATTACAAGTGTGAGAAGGATTTGACATGCTTTTGCTGGCTCTGAGATGTAGGCGCCCATGTGCAAGGACCAAAGAGAGGCCCATAGGAGCTAAGGTAGTCTCCAGCTATAGCCAGCAAGGAATGAGACCCTTTGGTTTATAGCTGTAAGGAATTAGATTTTGGCAACAACTTGAATGCTCTTGGAAGCAGATTCTTCCCAAAGTCCCCCAGTAAGAGCCCTGTCTGCAAGCACCTTGATTTCAGCCTTTTGAAAATTTGAGCAGCCCAGCCCAGACTTCTGACCTACACAACTGTGACATGATAAAGTTTTGTTGTCTTGACCCACTGAATGAGCGGCAATTTGTTACAGCAGCACTAGGAAACTGATACACTGCTTTTTGCTGGCTGGTCATTTGTTGGGTCTTTTGATGGAACAGCAAGAGCACATCAGTATTTGAGCACAGCAGCATGACTAATGCAAAGAAAGGAAATATGATCAGTTTGCAGTCCATTCCTAAGGGAGGAGCCAGGTACGTCCAAGAGAAAAGACCCCATTCCAGAGGGAACAGCTTACAAAACCATATATGGGAGTATTAGTTAAATTACCTACTTTCCTGTTTTTTTATGCTAGTTTCCCAGATCTCTAGAAATTTGATTACAACATTCTCCCCTGAGATAGCCTGTGTTCCACCTTTAAAGGCCAGTATTTTCTCTGCGGTTTCTCTGTTGTGAATCACCATCTGTCCAATCCTATAACCTTCTTGAGTCAGGATTTCTATGGCCTTCATAGCATTACCCAGCTCCCCTGTCAATGAATGGGCCATAATATATAGACAATTCCAGAATCTGAGGGCCTTTATTTAAGACATGAGATAAAGAGGTTGGAAGAAAAACAAAATAGTTCAGAATTCTGCTTAATGATTAAGACTCAGGGTATCAAATCTAGGCTCAGTTTTTTGATTTATCTAAAATCTCTTCTTCCAAGAGCGAAAAATGGATGAGCCAAAACAAATTCTGGGTGATATCAGAGACTATTGCAAGACGGGCAACAGCTTTTCCAGGATAACAAATCCCCATCTGGCTTGTGAGTTGTAGGCTTTTCAGCCACAAATGCAATTCTAGCTATTGGGAACCTCCCAGTGACCAGTAACCAGCCAAATAATCCCCATGAAGTTGCTGGATCTGGTTTTGGCAGTACTTGGCAAGAGTGGTTTGGCATGAGCCAGTGAGATTTATAGGCAAGAGATCATTAGGTTGATCTGAAACAAAAGAGTAGGAAGTTGGGCTTAAGTCTTGAGCCTTTCTGGAACAGTCTGCAAAAGTAAGGCAGATCCCAAATGTTTATGGTACCCTGGCCCATATGTTTCACAGGGCCTTTCCAAGGTCTGCTTCTAGGAGCCTTCAGTTACATAGGCCAGTTCCCATAAAAGGTTCCCAGGTGTTGTTTCAGTGGAAATAGGAAGTTTCTTTCCAAGGTGTGATGTGACAGCAAATCTTAGATTTTTAGCTTTTTGGTCATTTTTGATGTTTGCCATCTAAAAAGTCACCAAATGATTGAGGAAACCAAATGATTCATGACAAAGAGCTGGTGCCGAAGAAAGATGGATGGAAACCAAAGAAAAATGAGTATAAAGCCAACAGTTGGTTTCATTGTGTATTTTAGCCAAACCTTGAGCAAATCATAGCCAGATATTAGACTCTAGAATGCAAAGAGCAGTCAGTATGAAGACAGGGGCCTATGCGTGTCACTGTTAAGGGTTAACAAGTAGCTGTGAGCAGATTTTTAAACTAGCTGAGAGGAAAGAATAACTTGCTAGGAGAACAAAAACAAGAAATGCAAATTAAACCATGATCACCCATGGCTCAGGAAATCTGGATTTTCTTTTGTGGGTCTTGGGTGGAAGTTTGCAAGAACAATTTACTCCATTGTCTACTTGATCCAGGTATTGGGTATATGCTGTCTCCTCCTTTCTGAAGACTGTCAGAATCCTCAGCTTAAAGCCCCCAGGTGGGGCAGTCTTCCAGGGATCTTTATTTGAGAGACATAAATCTAAGGGTCAACCCCTTGGAGTTTTACTGCTGTTCTAGTTATTTTTTGACTTTTTTTTCCCTAGAAAATCATGTTAGCGTGATATATCTTTCTTCATCCATTTACTTTTAATCTATATGTGTTGTTATATATAAAGTGGATTTCTTATAGACAACATGTATTGAGGGTCTTGCTTGTTGATTCACTCTGACAATTTCTGTCCTTTTTTTTTTTTTTTGTTATGCCATATTATTATTATTATTATTTTTTATTTTTATTTTTTTTGGGGGGTACACCAGGTTCAATCATCTGTTTTTATATACATATCCCCATTTTCCCTCCCTTCCTTGACTCCCCCCCTCGAGTCCCCCCCCACCCTCCCTACTCCAGTCCTCTAAGGCATCTTCCATCCTCGAGTTGGACTCCCTTTGTTATACAACAATCTGTCCTTTAATTGGTGCATTTAGACCAATGATGTTGAAAGTGATTATTAATATAACTACCATATTTGTTACTGTTTTCTATTTGTTGCTCTTGTTGAATTTTTTCTCTCTATTTTTGTCTTCCACTTTTTATCTGCCTTTCATGATTTTAATTAAGCATTTCATATAATTCTTTCTCTCCTCTCTTAGCATATCCAGTAGAGAAATGACCTGGTTTTCTCAACAAATAAATGGCGTGATAAAAAAACAAGTGGGAGAAGTGTTACAGGTTTAAAGAGATATTAACCAAATGCAATGTATGAACCTTGATTTGATGATGAAACAAACAGAAAAGTAAATTTGTGACGTAACTGGGGATGTTTGAACACAGTGTGGGCACTAGATTGTGTTATGAGATTATGGTTAATTTTGTTAGTTGGGATAATGATTTTGGTGTTTAATTATGTTAAAAAATGACAGGACAGGTAGATAGATGAAACCAGCTTGCAAACGTTAGCAAGCTGTATAATGAGTACATAGGGATTCGTTATTTTTTCTCTCTATTTTGTTTTGTGCCAATTTTCCATTATAAAGATTTTTTAAGCTGATAAAAGTGATCTTTATAAGATGTGGTACATATATACAGTAGAATATTACTCAGCCATTATAAAGAATGAAATAATGCCACCTGCAGCAACATGGATGGACCTGGAGATTATCACACTAAGGGAAATAAGTCAGACAAAGACAAATATCATATAATATCACTTATATATGGAATCTAAAAAAATGGTACAAATGAACTTTACAAAACAGCAACAGACTCACAGTCTTAGAAAACGAACTTATGATAACCAGTGGGGAAGGTGGGGATAGATTGGAAGTTTGGGATAGACGTGTACCAGCTGCTGTATTTAAAATAGATAACCAACAAGGACCTACTGTATAGCACAAGGAATGTTGCTCATTATACTGTAATAACCTAAATGGGAAAAGCATTTGAAAAAGAATAGTTACATGTATATGTAATTTTTTAAAAAGTGATCTTGAAAAAGTTGCCAATCACTCTCATAGAAATGATCCAGATAACTAATTCACATTAGGTGACAGAAAGCTAAAAACCTATCTCCAATTTCTCAACATGGCATGATTCCATTGAAATAAAACCAAAATAAGGAATCATAAAACATGGCTTCCAGTACGAACTGGAACACTCACTTTAACCTCCTTGGACCTCAGATGATTCCTGTTCTGTGAAGACAGAATAATAACCCCACTTATTTAAATTAAATAGGCATTTAAAAAGCTTATAGCAGGGACTTCCCTGGTGGTGCAGTGGTTAAGAATCTGCCTGCCAATGCAGGGGACACGGGTTCAAGCCCTGGTCTGGGAAGATTCCCACGTGCTGTGGAGCATTTAAGCTGGTGAGCCACGATTACTGAGCCCATGTGCCACAACTACTGAAGCCCATGTGCCTAGAGCCCATGCTCCCCAACAAGAGAAGCCACTGCAATGAGAAGCCCACGCACCACAACAAAGAGTAGCTCTCGCTTGCTACAACTAGAGAAAGCCCGCAAGCAGCAATGCAGACCCAATGCAGCCAACAAATAAATAAATAAAATTTATATTAAAAAAGCCTATAACATTAAATAAGGTAGTTCACATTAAATCTATCTAAAATATGTAACGCTGCATAAATGGATGCAATTGTTAATGTTGTAGTTATTTTCATCAACATCACCATCATTATTCAAATGTATTTAGTTATAGGAAAGTGAAGGTGAGTATCAGGATATTTCCTGTTAAGGGGAAGCCTGTGTAATGGGCCTGGGTGCTTGTTAGAGAGGAGATGATGAAATAGACCAGAATGGGGTTGGATTCTCCTTGCCTGGTTTGAGAGACCTAGATACCGTCAGGAAGCTGGGGCCTTCTAGGCCAAGACAGCTTTTCATTCATTCGTTCGTTTGTTCATTGGTTCGCTCATCCAACAAACATGTATTAGGTACTTAGCACTACACTGAGCTGGGTGCTGAGGAAGAAAAGGAGCTCAAAGTTGAGTGGGAGGGACAGACATCTAAAATGATTACAACAGGATACGGCATTATGGGAACATGGAAAAGAGACATCCACTCAGCCTTGAAGTGGGAAGGAGAAATTGTACATAGGCTTCTTCAAGCTGTGTTGGTCAAATAGAAAGAGTGGGAAAGAACATTCCAGCAGAGGCATCGCATGACCAAAGACATGGAAGATGTGCTTTAGGAAACCACAGAGTGGCAGGGGTGGTGTTTCTCTGCCAGGGGCAGGAAGATCTGAAGTTGAAGTCACCAACAAGATGGCAGAGGCCAGAAGCCAGGCACGGGGAGTGTGATCCTGAAGACAGGGGATCCATGGACCTGGTGACCAGGCTGCAGTGGCAACCAGGAGTCACCTGGGGGTTGGAAGTGGTAAGGAGGGAGCTGCTGGGCTTTTCCCTGCATTATGGTTCAGCTCCACTTAAAGGGCCTCCAGGGTGGCACACCCGACTTTAGGCTGAGGAAGCTGAGGGCACTGCTCAGTTTTAAGCAAGCCACTGGGCTGAGAGTGGTATAAACAACAGCAGACTTTAATCAGAGATGCCACAGAGGAGTGTGCCGTGCTGAGTGCACATGAATTAGGGCCTCCCTGGTGATCAAACAGAAGTACCACTTCCAGCTCAGTTAAGAAAAATGGTAATTAAGAAATATATAGATATAATAAAGTTCAGGTGCCTCTCTACTGTCTCTTTAAGTCAAAATTCCATCTGTCCTTTGATTTTGGGGTGGTGAGTGAAGATACCCCTCTCGCTCATGCAGCTGCAGAGCAAATGGCATCCTTTGACATTTGCGCCCATCAGATGGGCCCATGGAGAAGCTGCCAGCCTTCATCTCCCAGCTCCTGTCTGACTCAGATCACTCCTCCCCGCCTCCTTATATGAGAGTGAACCTCAGTGTTGCTGCCCTCCCAGTAAAGGAGATGGATGTATAATATGTAGATACAGAAGCTTTTTCTCATTTCTTTCCAGGTAGCTGGGGTCGGTCCATCATTTGGAAAGCTGAGACACAAGGAAACAGTGTGAAGGGTGTGATTCTCAAACCAGAATCCTAGGATATCTAGGTGTGGGGCTGTTCCTGGAGGTATTCCCAGTATTCCCCAAAATCTTTATATCATTTTTTAAATTTTGTATTTTTGTTTTAATCATAACCTTAAACATAATGAAATCACATTCTGGAGTCATCTTACAAGTGGCATTATGGGATTCTGTGCTCCTGTTGACCCTCATGCCAGCAGAAGACCAAGTTGTTTCAAGCCACGATGTATGAACAAACGTTTCCAAATAGTTTACATCAAAACATCTATAATCCCTTAGAATCAACTGCTCCCTAAGTGGTATATGTGTCAGGATTTGTAGTATTAATGGTTGCAGGTAACTGGTACGTAAAGGATATGAGGTAACTTAAATTTCAGTTCAGAAAGCAAGGGATGCGATTGTCACATTAGAGCTGCTGTGCCACACTCACATCTCTTTTTGTCACTGTAGCCCACTGATGCCAAAAGAATGGTTTTGTAAATAAAATTATAGATGCATCTTAAAAATAAACAAAAGCAAACAAAACAAAGAAAAAAATCTTTGTAAGAACAATCATCACATCTACTCTCCAACAATAGTGCATTTAATTTGTATTTAATTTTCTGCATTAAATAAAATCTCTAATACGAATTTTTTCTTCAAGTAAGTGGGATACCTTTAAAGAATTTTTAAATAACATCTCATTAGAATTGGCATTTGAGGGCTTCCTAGGTGGCGCAGTGGTTAAGAATCCGCCTGCCAATGCAGGGGACACGGGTTCGATCTCTGCTCCAGGAAGATCCCACATGCCACGGAGCAACAAAGCCTGTGCGCCACAACTATTGAGCCTGCGCTTTAGAGCCCATGAGCCACAACTATTGAGCCCATGTGCTGCAACTACTGAAGCCCACGCGCCTAGAGCCCATGCTCAGCAACAAGAGAAGCCACGGCAATGAGGAGCCCACGCACCACAATGAAGAGTAGCCCCACTCAGCGCAGCCAAAGAAGGCCGGTGCACAGCAAAAAAAGATGCAACACAGCCAATGAAATATATACATACATATGTACATACATACAAACAAACAAAACCAAACCACCAAAAAAAAAAAAAAAAAAAAATTGGCATTTGAGATTGACATGCTGGCCATTTTGATCAATTTGTAGATCTGATTGTCCTGAAACAGCAAACACAGCCCCGAATTTACCCAACATCACTTGGACTAATATACTTAAAGGCATTCTTGTCATTACTATTTTTTTTTAATTTTTAAAAATAAATTTATTTATTTATTTATTGGCTGCATTGGGTCTTCATTGCCATGCATGGGCTTTCTCTAGTTGTGGTGAAAAGGGGCTACTCTTCCCTGCGGTGCACAGCTTCTCATTGCAGTGGCTTCTCTTGTTGAGGAGCACAGACTCTAGGCATGTGGGCTTTGGTAGCTGGGGCACGCAGGCTCAGTAGTTGTGGCTCACAGACTTATTTGCTCCCCCACATGTGGGATCTTCCTGGCCCAGGGCTCAAACCCGTGTCCCCTGCATTGGCAGGCAGATTCTTAACTACTGTGCCACCAGGGAAGTCCGATTCTTGTCGTTACTATTATTACTGAAGTCAAAATAAAGAAATAATATAAAAGTGAACATGAGGCTGCAAATTTCCCCTGCTGAGCCCAACAAGCTGTTTTCAGGAAGCCGCATCATCTGTGATTGTGGGGTCGTGGTTCTGGGGACAGGCGGTGGAGGTAGTCCTCAAAGGGAAAGGCCCTGCTCTGCCATTGCCCAGCTATTTGTTTTCTCTACCTTTGCCCCTTCAACTATAAAGTGCGAATAATAATAATACCTGTTAAACAGGGTTATTTCCAGAACTAAATGAGTGAGTAAATAAATGTAAGCTTATTAGAACAGTGAAAGAGGTTAAAAAAAATTAGTCATGAAATGGTAATAGTTTAGTAAGCAATGGGCAATTGCTTCAAACCAAGATGGGGGCAACTGAATGGTTACTCACGACTACCCTTTGGGTGCCCTCAACTGGCTTCAAAGCTTCATGTGCTGGAGAGAGGGGCCTTCACGGACAAAGTGGCCTACGTTCACTTCAGGAGTGGTTTCCAGCTATGCTCCTTGGAACCCAAGGGTTCCCTGAGTTCCATGACATGTTTTGGGTTCCACAAATGTTTTGACTCAAATTTATAATATAATTTTTAACTCAACACAATCTCAGATGTGCTCTGTGGTAACTTTGGTATTGTAGACAACCAACCAATGGGTTAACTTCATTCTGCCTAGTTAATTTGTTTTTGAGCAAACCTTGGAGAAAAACTACTGACAGATCCAGGGATATATTTGAAGGGCTTGTAAATGAGTCATTGATTATGATGTCTGTAGCTCTGCACTGATCTTTTTAAAATTCAAACATACACAAGTAAAAATCAAAAAGTAAAAATAAAGATGTATAAATAATCCAATACTCCATGAGAGACCATGCAAGGTCGGTTTGTTCATTCATTCATTCAACAAGCATTGATATTGAGTCTTGTCGGTGGTTGGTTCTTCTCTGGGTTCTTTCATACAGCTATGGACAAGGCTCACGCATGCTTATGCAGCCTATACTGAGTCATAATTAATATGCAATAAGTAAAATCAGAATGCTTTTCATCGTGTTACTGTCATAAAATTGATAGGCTTAGCATTTATTGTAAGTGTGGAGTATTTGTTGAATGACTTCTGTATTTATGGTAAAGAATGAGCTTGCTGTTAGTTGTTGGTGATTCAACTTTGAAACAAGAAAGTCCTACAAGTCTTCTTTAATGCTTTGGATCAGTTTGATGGAAGAGGATCTTGAGATTGCAAGGTAAGCTACTTGTCTGTTGGAATCAGGATTTTCTTGATATTGTATATCCAAAACAGATAACAGAAATAAATTGAATATTGAGACTTGTATAAGACTGCAAATGTCAGCCACTATCATGATTTCCAATTTTTTGTGTTCATCAAAATAGATTCAGTACTCTCTTTGACTGACTTCATAATAATTAGGAAAAGGTATCAGTATGAATTTATTAAATAAGTTTATAGGTATAAAATGCTGCCTTTATGTGTATATTAGGACAGTGAGTAAAATTTTGTCTAGAAAAAAATCACACCTCTGACATTTTTAAATTGCTGGTCTAAAGAATCTGGACTGAAGGAAAGAGGTTTGATGAGTTCCACCCTCATAAATTGAAAACGAGAGCAGGGAACTATCAGGCATTCCAGTTACTAACATAGGAAAAGAGTCAGAAACAGGTTAAGTTCCTATGAGAATGTTTTAAGGTTCCAGAACGTTTTAATTTCCTATAGTTTTTTTTTAATACCTCAAATCCCTTTATCCTTGCCCTTTCTTAAGTATTGGCAACAGAACCCTTAAAGCATAAAAGCTCTGTAGTTCTATTTTAAGGGACCACAAAGAAGAGAGCAGCTAGGGAGACTGGTCCCACCCCATTTTAAAAATATGATCAGCCCTGAGAGCTCTGATTTGGAAAGCTATTTTGCACTACTAACCCTAGCTCCCCAGCTTTACCTATGCTCCCAGTGTGGGTGGCAATCTTTTCCCTTATTCCTAATGAACTTTCTCCTTAGTTGGAACAATTATTCCAAACGTTTGACGTGGTCCCAATTTCCCTGCTGTACCCCAGCCTACCTTATAGTGCACATAAAACTAGGCATTAAGGTTAGAGAGGCAATCTGTGCAGTGGTTAAGAACATGTACTCTTGAGCCAGACTAACTGGGTTGGAATCCCAGCTCCATCACTCAGGAGGTGCATGAGCTTGGGATGAGTTAACACCTCACATGCCTTGGTTTCCTCATCTATAAAATAAGATACAAATGTGATGGTTAATTCTATGTGTCAACTTGGCTAGGCCAGAGGGCACCTAGCTGTTTGGTCAAATATTATTCTGGGTGCATCTGTGAGTGTATTTTTGAATGGGATTAACATTTGAATTGGTAGACTGAGTAAAGTAGATTGCTCTCCCTAAATGTGGAGAGGTCTCATCCAATCACTTGAGGGCCTGAGTAGAGCAAAGTGGCTGACTCTCCCCTGAGTAAGAGAGAATGCCTCTGGCCTCACTGCCTTTGAACTGGGACATTGCTTTTTCGTGCATTAGGACTCTAACTGAAACATTGGCTCTTCCTGGGTCTCGAGCCTGCTGGCTTTTGGACTGGAACTTAACACTGCTGGCTTTCCTGGTTCTAGGGCTTTTAGACTTGGACTAGAACTACACCATCAGCTCTGTGGTTACATGGCTGGGTCTTCAGCTCGCCAACGGCAGATCTTGGAACTTGTCAGCCTCCATGATCACGTGAGCCAATGCTTTATAATACATCTTTTCTCTATTCGTTCTGTTTCTCTTGAGAACCCTGAGAATACAAATAATGACACCTTCCTCACAAGTTAGGCTAATGATCTGATAGATGTAGGCTCTTAGAAAAGAAGATGGAACCAGTAAGTGTTCAATAAATGTTAACTGACTGAACACATAATATTGCCTCTCTTCTATTCCAAAATCATGTAAGGACAAAAGAATTATAAAAACAAATCTATAGCAGCACTAGAAAGTCAAGAAAGGAGCCAACTAGTAGTCCACACCAGAAGAACTTTCTGAAAAGTAAAAGGGAAAAGATTGACAACAAAGCCCACAAAACAAAGGAAGTTGCAAATCCAACAGGTGAACAGGGAAAGCTTTATAAAAAGTGAATTTTCCATTAATCCTCCAAAGAACGCTTAAAATCATAGGCACCAAAGGATAACATAAGGCAAATTAACTAACCAATGAGTGATGGAACAGCTGTTCTGATTTCCTACCTTCAGAACAACTTATTCCAGTATT
The DNA here is from genome assembly GCF_030028045.1 of Hippopotamus amphibius kiboko. Taxonomy (NCBI): domain Eukaryota; kingdom Metazoa; phylum Chordata; class Mammalia; order Artiodactyla; family Hippopotamidae; genus Hippopotamus; species Hippopotamus amphibius. The sequence continues at coordinate 174,240,323 of NC_080188.1, read as the reverse complement.
TACTTCAGTCAAATTTTAAATACTGCTCTCTAAAATGGGAGTTCTAACAAAGTTTTAACTTGTCAAGTCAGCATTAGGGCTGGAGAATCAGGGTACTGTTCCGAGTAACTGAAGCCTACAGTGACTTTGAATAGTCTTCTCTCAGAAACTAAGCTATATGCATACCCTAAATCCATGGTTCTCAAACTTGGCCATATCTTGGATTCATCAGTGGAGCTTCTGAAACCAATGAAGCCTGAGTTGAACCTCCAGTGCTTCTGAACTAATTGCTCTGAGGAGCAACCTGAGTGTCATGATTTTTTAAATCTCCCCAAGGTGATTCCAGTGTGCAGGCAAAGTTGAGAATATGCTAAATAGAAGCCAACTGTCAGCAACCCCTTCCAATTACAAAACTAACAGAAATAAGGTGTCTATTAGGTCGTACTATATGAAATTTCCAATGTTCAACCATTTTTTAACCTATAAACGTGGCAATTTCACATAGCTCATTAAGCATTGGAAATTGGAGGAAAGGGGATCTTTGTTATGTAGTGACAGAAAGTTTAACAATACTGTCACTTGCAGTAATGTGGACAATAAAAAGTATACCCAATGGACTGGGTGATCTAGCTGGAGATATTTACAGGCAAAATGCCTATAGTATTGATAGGAAATGTAAAAAGTGAAAGATATACTATAGAAAGGACTGTGAAACATGAAGGAACTGGGAATTAATGATTTTGAAAATTCTCAGGCTCTCTAGATAGCAAAGGATGCCAAAAGTAAGAAATGGCTCCTAAGCCAAGATCAAGTCTAGGGCATTGCCAGGAAAATATCTTCTAAAGATGAGCTGAGGGCATGGCTATAATATTCTTTGTTAAAACCTCAGAAATATCAAAGATGGTACCTAGCATTCCGTTTTTTCCAAAGATCCTTTAAAAATTTCAACGGTATGCCTAACGGATCCTCCAAAACAGATAATAGGGCTTCTAGGAAGCTTAAGGGTGTTGTCCCTTAGCAAAATCCCAAGAAAGAAGGGCGTATCTCAAACATTTTTTGTGGGAGTAGCTTTTGTCTAGTGGAGTTAAGTCAATAAGGTTCCCAGGAGATCCACAAAGCTTTTGAAGGAATTATATCAATGAAAACACTGCCAGCTTGGAGGGAAAAGACAGAGACAATACAAAATGAAAAGATAGGTCTTTGGACCCTTAAAATTCTACTGAAAGGAAGCAGACTAAGAAAATCTATCAACTACACACACATACTACCTTTCAAGGATGGTTCAGAAAGTGGATGCAGAAGCCCAGAAAGAAAATCTGTGAACCACTGAGTCCTAATCAAGGAACTTCAAACATTTGCTTGGCTGGCTATTTATATGAAGTTTAAGAACAAAGTTATTGTAAGGCAATAGAAATCAGAACAGTAGTTGGAAATAGTATGGTAGGATTTTACTGGAAGATGGGAGGAGGGAAATTTCCTTTATATAACATGACTGTAGGCATTTATCAAAACCTATCAAATTGTACCCTAAAGATCTTTTCATTTCATTTCACTGTATGTACGTCTTATTTGCATTAATAAAACATAGAAAGAAATAAAATATTGAATATGCTGAACTAAGGCTAAAAGTCAAATGAAAAATCTAATTCAAATTAAAATAATGAGGGAGCTAGAAGCTCAAAAACAGCAAAATAACTTTTAATAGAAGGAAGGAATTAATAAAGATAATTGAAAAATAATGAATTGTTTAAAATAGACCTAATAAATTCTGGTTCCTTAAAAAAAGACAACTTTTGACATAATGGTCAAGAAAGAAAAGAAAGCATAAATGAGGATAAGTACATAACTGCAGGTATCTAGGAAAATTTAAAGATTAAAAAACGGGGACTTCCTAGGTGGTGCAGTGGTTAAGAATCCACCTGCCAGTGCAGGGGACATGGGTTCGATCCTTGCCCCAGGAAGATACCACACGCTGCAGAGCAACTAAGCCTGTGTGCCACAACTACTGAGCCTGTGTGCCACAACTACTGAAGCCCACGTGCCTAGAGCCCATGCTCCATAACAAGAGAAGCCACCACAATGAGGAGCCAGCACACAACAATGAAGAGTAGGCCCTGCTTGCCGCAACTAGAAAAACCCTTGTGCAGCAATGAAGACCCAACTCAGCCAATAAATAAATAAATAAATAAATAAATTCATTTATTAAAAAAAGATTAAAAATGTATTATGTACAACATTTACCACTAAATATGAAAGTCTAGATCAAAGTATTATTTGCTAGGAAAATATATAAACTACTAACAAAATTTTTCAAAGAATATAAGCCCAGATTAGATCAACAACCATAGAAGAAACAGAAGAATATTATTTTTTTATTAAATACTTATATTTTAATATGGGTAGTGGGTACTAATGGTATTTTTTTTATTGGAATATAAATCTTTACACTCTTGTACCAGTTTTTGAGGCACACCAAGGTCGATCATCTGTATTTATATGCATATCCCTGTATTCGCTCCCTCCCTCGACTCCGCCCCACCCTCCCTGTCCCAGTCCTCTAAGGCATCATCCATCATCAAGTTCATCTCCCTTTGTTACACAGCAACTTCCCACTGGCTATTTTAAGGTTGTTAGTACATATATGTCTATGCTACTCTCTCACTTTGTCTCAGCTTCCCTTCACCCCCCCAAACCTCGAGTTCTCCAGTCCATTCTATGCATCTGCATCCTTATTCTTGTCTTGTCACTGAGTTCATCAGTACCATTTTTAGTTTCCGTATATATGAGTTAGCGTACAATATTTGTCTTTCTCTTTCTGGCTTACTTCACTCTGTATGACAGACTCTAAGTCTATCCACCTCATTACATATAGCTCCATCTCATTCCTTTTTATAGCTGAGTAATATCCCATTGTATATACATGCCACATCTTCTTTATCCATTCATCACTTGATGGGCATTTAGGTTGCTTCCATGTCCTGGCTATTGTAAATAGTGCTGCAATAAATATTACGGTACATGTTTCTTTTTGGATTATGGTTCTCTGGGTATATGCCCAGGAGTGGGATTACTGGATCATATGGTAGTTCTATTTTTAGCTTTTTAAGGAACCTCCAAACTGTTTTCCATAGTGGCTGTACCAACTTACAGTCCCACCAACAGTGCAGGAGAGTTCCCTATTCTCCACACCCTCTCCAACATTTGTTGTTTCCAGATGTTGTGATGATGGCCATTCTGATCAATGTGAGGTGATACCTCATTGTAGCTTTGACTTGCATTTCTCTGATAATTAGTGATGTTGAGCATCTTTTCATGTGTTTGTTGGCCATCTGTATGTCTTATCTGGAGAAATGTCTATTTAGGTCTTCCACCCATTTGTGGATTGGGTTATTTGCTTTTTTGGTATTAAGCTGCATGAGCTGCTTGTATATTTTGGAGATTAATCCTTTGTCTGTTGTTTCATTGGCAACTATTTTTTCCCATTCTGGGGGTTGCCTTCTTATCTTGTTTATGGTTTCTTTCACTGTGCAAAAGCTTTTAAGTTTCATTAGGTCCCATTTGTTTATTCTTGATTTTATTTCCATTACTCTAGGAGGTGGGTCAAAAAGGATCTTGCTTTGATGGATGTCATAGAGTGTTCTGCCTATGTTTTCCTCTAGGAGTTTTATAGTGCCTGGCCTTACATTTAGGTGTTTAATCCATTTTGAGTTTATTTTTGTGTTTGGTGTTAGGAAGTGTTCTAATTGCATTCTTTTACATGTAGCTGTCCAATTTTCCCAGCACCACTTATTGAAGAGGTTGTCTTTTTTCCATTGTATATTCGTGCCTCCTTTGTCAAAGATAAGCTGCCCATATGTGCTTGGGCTTATCTATGAGTTTTCTATTCTGTTCCATTGATCTTCCTTTCTATTTTTATGTCAGTCCCATACTGTCTTGATCACTGTGGCCTTGTAGTACACTTTGAAGTCAGGAAGCCTGATTCCACCAACTCCGTCGTTCCTTCTCAAGATTGCTTTGGTTATTCGGGGTCTTTTGTGTTTCCATACAAATCGTAAGATTTCTTGCTCTAGTTCTGTGAAAAATGCCATTGGTGATTTGATCGGGATTGCACTGAATCTGTAAATTGCTTTGGGTAGTACAGTCATTTTCACAATGTTGATTTTTCCAATCCAAGAACATGGTATGTCCCTCCATCTGTTTGTGTTGTCTTTGATTTCTTTCATCAGTGTCTTAAAGTTTTCTGCATACAGATCTTTTGCCTCCTTAGGCAGGTTTATTCCTAGGTATTTTATTCTTTTTGTTGCAATGATGAATGGGAGAGTTTCCTTAATTTCTCTTTCTGCTCTTCCATTGTTAGTGTATAGGAATGCAAGCGATTTCTGTGCATTAATTAAAAGATTTAAAATGTATTATGTACAACATTTACCACTAAATATGAAAGTTTAGATCAAATGTGTAGATCAAAGTATTACTTGCTAGGAAAATATATAAACTACTAAAAAAGTTTTTCAAAGAATATAAGCCCAGATTAGATTAATAACCATACAAGAAACAGAAAAATATTATTGAAAAAAAAAAAATCTCCCCTCTGAAAAAGTCAATACAGACAGATTTGAAGATGAATTCTACAAAGTCTTCAAAAGTTTCTTCGTTCTTTGAATGCTTTAAGGGCTTTAAAGTACCATAATGGTACTTCATAAAGCAAGTACCATTATGGTAGCATAAAAAAGAGAAACCTTAAACTATAAATGAATATGATTTTGATAGAATTTTAATCAAGTAAAATAAGAAAACATTTAATCCATTATACACATACACCATGCTAATTATCATTATGTTGGCTTTATTTTGAAATCACAAAGATAGCTAAAACTGGAAATCTAGTAATGCAAATTATTGCATTAATAAAGAGAAATACTTCATTATGTCTTTCCAATAAATGGTAAAAGGCATTAATAAAAATCCACATTCATTTTTTATGTAAAATATTCTTAGAATAGTGGAAATGTAAGTAAGATTTTTGTTATTTGAAGCATATCTACCAGAAATCTACACAAACATTAATGGTGAAACATTTGAAGTTTCCCACTCAAGTCAAGAACAATATGAGAGTGTCATTAGCAACATTCTTACTCAATATTGTTCTTACATCCTTGCCAAAGCAGTAAGATAAGAAAAAGATCTGAGTATAAATGTTGACTAATCTAATACTAAATTTTAATTATCCAAAGACAATATGATTCTTTATCTAGAAAATCCAAAGGAATTAACTGGAAAACTTTTATAGCTAGTAAAAAAGATATCCAGTGATCTGGCCAGATAAAACTTATATGCAAAAACTAAAGACCATTAATAAAAACCCTTTTAACTTCCAGTGCCTGCCATACCTACATATTTATTTATACCCATATTCAACTTTACTGTACTTCATTCCCTGCTCAACTTTAGAATATACTGCAAACAGCTTTCCAAAATGGTTGTATTAATATGTACTTCCACCTACAGTGTAAGGCAATTTCAGTTCCTCTACCTCCTTGCCATTATCAGTGTGTTTAATTTCAGCCATTTTAGTGTGTGTACAGTGGTAGCTTATTGTCGTTTTAATTTGCAATTCCCTAATGGCTAATTAATGTTAAGAATCTATTCATGTTTACTGAGCCATTTGGATAGTCTCTTTTGGGAAGTGTCTTTTCAAGGTATTTGCTCATTTTTTACTGGGATTTTTGTCTTTTTCTTATTGATATATGAGTTCTTTATATATACTAGATATGAGTTCTTTATTTGACGTAAGTATTAAAATATAGTTATACTTTGATATAAGTATTATAAATGTTTTACTGCACTCTGTGGCTTGCTTTGTCCCTCTGTTAATAATGTCTTTTGATAAAAATGATTTTAATGTAGCTCAATTTATCACTTTTTTCTTTTATACTTAGTGGTTTTTGTGTCATGTTTTAAAAATCTTTGCCTACATGAAGATCATGAAGATATTTTCATATATCGTCTTTAAAAAGCTTCATAGTTTTACCTACTATCTGTGATTCATTTTTGAAATTGGTTCATAGGGAATGTGAAATTAATTTTTGTATGACTATCCAACTGACCCAGCATCATTACTGAAAAGATTTATTTTTCCTATTCAAGAGCTTCTTAACTATTCTCAGCCAACCTAATGCATTTTTACTTCTTGCTTTCTTCTAAAAGTGGTTTGATAAGCTCCCAACTTTCCTAAACATCAAGTGTGATGCATGTTTTCCCACTTGGCCCTTACTTAATTTTTCTTCCACCACTTAACACTCTTCACCATTGGCTCCTGAAAACTTTCCTTTCCTTTTTTTCCAGAACAACATTCTCTTCTGGTTTTTCTTATTTTTTCTTTACTCCTTTTCAGTTGCTCATCCTCCTCCCCAGTTACCCTTCCTCAGTCTTCTTTTGTTTCTTTTTTCAGCCTTGTACTCTTTTTAGGTGATCTTGTCCAGATCCATGCCTTTAACTTCCTCCACTCATAGATGACTACTAAATGCTATTCCCAACCCAGATTCCTAATTCTCAAGTGCAGACAAAGATACTGAAATACACCCAGAACTGAATTTACTAATGTCATCAAAAAGAAGTCCAGTAAATTGACCAGATAAAACTTATATACAAAAATTTGAAGATCATTCATCAGAATTCTGTTAACTTTCAGTCCCTACCACATTTATAAATGTCTAAAAACTTCCCTACCACACATCCATCCTTCTTATATCTCCTGTATCTCCTATATTTACTTAATTGCCTCAGAAAACTTGAAATCTCCTTCAATTACTTCTTCCAGTTTATTAGTCATCCTGTTCTGATTACTTGACTTACTAAGCACCTTTCTGAACGATCTTCTCCTCTCCAACCCCACAACTACTGCCCTATTTCAATCCTTCACTGTGTCTTCCATGGTTTTATGACAGCATTTTGCCTGATCTCCCTGTATTTGGTCTAATGTCATCAATTTCCAGACAAAAACTTTTAGTTGGTAATTAACTTTTCCTTCTTCTTCTTATACACCTGTGATTGGTTCTCCCAAGTAAGTAGCACTGGTTCCATATTCAAAGTCACCATAAAATAAAACAGCCACCTGACAACTATATACCCCAGACAGTGCAGTGTAATGAGAGTTTGGATACAGAAGCAAAGGGGTTTGAAGCACTGCTGGATGTGGAAGAAGATTGAAGCTTTACTACTAGGGCAGAAGATATAGATATACTTGGGAAAGTTCCCAAGACTGGTATCTCTTTATTCTAGTTATATTTTGCATTGACAAACAATAATGGCAACCATTCCCAATTAAATCCTTATTTCCTATTTACACTTTGTGGCCCAATGACACTCTGATTCAGTAGACACTTGGCATTCAAGATGCTAACATTATCACCTACCAATTACTAGTAGCCCCAAAGATCTTTGACATGTGGGGATATGTGATTTTGCAGAGGCATAAATCTCAACCACATATGCTATGAGGCTGCTGTTTGTGAGTCAATCATTTAGCAGTGAGAGAGCCAAACATTCTGGAGCTTGTTGAGTGATACATTCAGGAGTGGAAACTGCAGGCCAAACCTCAGGATTTGTAGCGAATGGTTTAAGGCAAGGAGGACCTGGGTGCTTGTCATTCTGAGCTAAAAAGGAGGGAGAAAGCTGAGATGGCAATACTGCCCTTCACAATGAATCTCAGTGGGAGGAGAACCCCAGGGGCCGAGTGGCTGGTGGGCAATTTGGGAAAATTGAGTTATTGGGAACTTTGACAAAGAGAAGAGTAGGACAAGCTGGTCCTAGCCTGAGTTGGAGACCCAGAGCTGGGTTGAGCTCAGTAAGTCCCGTATGCAGCTTACAACAAGAACCAACCAAAAGAGAGAAGTTAACATCCTTTCTTCCCCATCAGCATGAAGAGTCATCACTTTTATTATTCTAAGTAAAAATGACTTAGAGCACAGCATGTTGGCCAGGATGTGATAGCTGGAAGAAGCTGGTATGTAAGAGACAAGCAGGAGTGACATAGAATCCTCAGGCTCCTTGCCCAGAAGGGCAATCCCTCAAAAAAATGAGTCTTATTTGGGCAAAGATGTCAGACTCTTAGTACCCATTTATATGACTTGTTTCTGCTCCCTCTTATACTCAGGGGTGTCTGAATAAAGCTACCCAGTGAATAATAAGCCCATCTTACCTCCTTAGGGGATCCTGCACCTTTGGGGGATACATTATCCTGGAAATCAAATTAAATGCCCTTTCGTATTGAGCTCATCTCGCTTGTCGCCGAGGGCTGGGTACAGCAGCCGAGGGAGATGATGTTGCCAGAGCCAGGTCTTGGAAGGAAATGGGTTTAAGTGTCTAGTTCAGTTTCAACACTTGGAAATCATCCATCTTGATGAGGAAATGAAATCAGATCTTCTATTTTGCTCATTTAAAGGCAAGGAGACATTTCTCTGCATCGGATAATGGGCTTGTGACCCCAAAGGACACTTGCTCTCTCCACTTTGCCTTGGCAGCTGTAAGCTCTGAGCAGCAGATGTGAGCATGAAGGAAAAGGGGCTTCCTTAATATTCACAGTCAAGGATGGATGGTCTGAGCCAATAGCGAGGTCAGGGATACAGGGAACCCCAAACGGCAGTTAATTTTAATTTTAATTTTAATTGGCCTTGGCATACCCTAGATGATTTCCTGCACAATAAATCCATCCCTCTAATTATTAGCCTAATTAACCTAGTTATTGGTTGGGCTAATATTTAAGTTAGTTGGTATTCTCGAACTCACTCACAGTACACGAGGGCCCATAACCATGCAGAACCAGGAGGACTGAGCTGAGATAACACTGTTGGGTTATTGGAAATTGACAGACACTCCCACGGCAGGCATCAGGCACACTGTTGACCTGGTTAAACAGGCAAACTGGTTACCCAGTGTTCTAGGTCAGCCAGGCTCCCCAAACTCTCCAGTCATCCTTCAGGGATGGTTTCTCTCAATGGTGTTGACTTTACCTGGGGTGCTGAAATGGGGGACATGGCCCCAAGTCACCATGCTGGTGCTCACCTCCACACCTTGATGCACCCCACCTGTAGCACCCTACTCTAAACTTCACTGGGCTCACTCCTCCTCAAACTTTAGGTTCGAGCTCAACGGTACCTGGGAGCCTTCTCAATGGGCTTCCTAATCATTGTTCATGTATCAATAGCATCCAACACATTGCCTGGTGGGGAAAGGCACTCAATAAATGTTTGATGAAGAAAGGAATCAATTACCCTGTGCTTAGCACTTTTTACACTCTGCAGTGATTGCCTGTTTTCTTATTTATAACTCCAAGTACTGTGAACCCCTTGAGGACAAGAAACACTTTATTCATTTGTATGTCCCCACTCCTAATAATTCATGGTGCAGAAAAGGCACTTAACAAACAGGGGAAGAGCCCATAGTGGGAAGCTGACTTTTCTGTTTAGAGATTATACTTAAATAAGCTAACTTTCACGTAAAGCTTTCTGACTTATAAAATGTTTTTGATGTCTTATTATCGCTTGTCCTCGTTGGGGGTGTGGGGGCGGGGTGCTGTGAATTAAATACTTATATCATTCCCATTGCACAGATGGGGAAACTAAGCCATGTAACTAGGTTACATGGCTTGCCCATGACCACACAGCTTATAGATGAAACAAGAACTCAAGCTGGTTGTCTGACTTTGAATCTATACTCAGTTATTTTCTAATCAACAGCAAAGGTTTGTTCCCATTTCTTACCCACAAGTCCTGTTTCCCTCCTCTCAGTTGGCTATGAACTAACATCCGTTCAGAGGTTAGCTCACTGGCAGTTTAAGGGTTAAGATAAAACCATGTACAGAGGTCTTTGCCTTTTAAGATGACACTCCTGAAAACTGATGCCTAAAAGAGAATGATCTTCAAGTACAAGAGTTGCAGACACCAGGCCAGATAAGGAGAAGATGCTAAACAACTATAGGCAGTGACTTGGGAGACCCAAGTTACTCATTTATCGTGTATGGTACTTAAAATGACAATATTAGTCAATTTTGGCTGCATAACAAATTACTCCCAGACTTAGCAACTTATAACAACAGTAAACATTTATTTTTACACACAGTTTCTTAAGGTCTGGGAACTGGGATTGGCTTCATTGGGTGGTTCTGGCTCAGGGGGTCCTGGGAGGTTCTGCAGGCTTGACTGGGGCTGGAAAATACACTTCCAAGATGGCGCACTCACATGGTGCTAGCTGTTAGTAGGAGGCCTCAGTTCATCCCCCTTTGAGTCTCCCTCTCCATGGGCTACTTGAGTGCCTTTGGGGCACAGCAGCTGGCTTCACTCAAGGTGAGGGCTCCAAGAGTGAGCAAGGCAGAAGTCACAACATCTTTGCCAATCCAGCCTTGGGAGTCACACTTTCTTCCACAGTATCCTGTTGGTAGCAAGGCCAGTCCTATTCAACATAGTGGGATATGTAGAAGGTGAGGGTCATTGGGGACCATCTTGGAGGTGACTACCACAAACCAGTAGGTTGCTATGACCAGGATCTCTACTCTGCCTCTAGCTTTGCTTCACTGATGGCTCCAGCATAAAATAAAAGTTTTGATTTATATGTGTTTTAAACAAGCAGACCTTTAGTAAGATATTAAAGCAAAGAGAGTAAAAAACACAAAGAGAGGTCCCCTATCCTAATGAAGATGAGGTGATCAAGATCACACGGCTGGTTTCTGGAAGAACTCAGAAGAGACAAGCAGGGCAGGTGAGCTAGTTGGTCTCTATATTCACCATGCCCTAAAAGTAGACTTCTGACCTTCTCTCAAAGGTATGCACACAGTCCTAAATATACACTGATGGGACTGAAGGAAGAAGACCTTCACTATTCAACCTTAGACTTGATTTTGTGACCATGCAACACTGCCTATACAGTCACAGGATGACTGTGAATTAACATTTTTCTAGGTTTTGTGACTATTAAAATATATTACATTGCCTTTTTTTCTGTAAAGAGCTCTAATTTATAAAATATAAACATTTGAGATATTGTTCAGTTTTTACAACTCTCATTTTTAATGGTTTCTTTTATTTTAATATACAAGGAGCCTCAAAAAATTGAAGTGCCCCAGGTCTCTCTTAACATCTGAGAGGCTTTATTCTCAACACCCCCCATTCTTGTTCCATTTGAAAAAACACAGGGGTTGAGTAAAAGACTACTGAGTTCCTTCCAGGTCTAGAAGTCCTTTAAGCCACTAGAGCCACAGTTGTCAAAGTGTATCTGTCAGTGCTCTGGGTGTGCCCCTAGATGCTTGTTTAGTAAAAAGGAGAAAGCAGGAAAGGGAAGTGTAAAGGACAAATTCTGGCCATCACACCGGTACTCTTTTCACAAGATAGTGAGCAAGGTAGGTCCGTGAAGTAGGAGAAAAACATAGGGATCATTTTGCAGGGTCTTTTCCCTGATTCATAAAGTCACATTGAGATTGGCTGCTGGTTTGAAATAGAGTCCAGCATATTCCACTGGGAGTTCACTTCTCCTCTGTGGTCCGGCTTGCTGGCCCTCCAACGGCCCCTGCAGCAAACCTAGTCTGGAAGGGCTACATATAGATGCCCTGCCTTGGAAACTGGGCCACAGAAGGGCTGGCCATTTATTTTTGCTTCTTGTCCCCATTAGAATCTCTGCAAAGAATAATGATTGCAGCCGTGGGCCAGGGTGCAGGGCTGGGACAGTGTGGGGAGGCAGGTAACACAGCCGGGATTCCTGGTGCCCACGGACGGTCAAGTTGCCATTGGTGCTGCTGGTGCTCTGCTAAAAAACATATTCTGGATGTGTGGAACTGATAAATAGACTTCCTTGGACTGGGGCGGGGGAGATGGCTGGGTGAATGAATGAGGGAGGAAATCTTTGCTCACCACCCATTTCTGAGCCACCTCCTGACCTTGGGAATGGCTAGTAACCTTGACTTGGTTCCATTAAGACCCTCCCTCTCCTCTTCCTTTCCAATGATCCCTCACTGGTCAAAGGTCCTTGTCCTCTAGCAAGGACGCTCTGCTCTCCTTATTCCATGGCATTCAGCAAAGTCCCCTTCCTGGGTACCAGATACCCAGAAGGATAACAAGCATCTCCTCCAAACTTCCCATCATGCCTGATACCAGCTAGAGCTAAAGAGTCCAGTGTGCCTCCCCTCCCCCACCCCCACCAAGAACTTGCCATAACTCCCAGTAAGCTGCAGAGTGTAAATTCAGCTCTTCTTTTAAATGCCATTGCAGCTGAAATCTTTTGCCCTGGGTGTGACTTGCCTCAAACCTAGGTCTGGCCCTGGCTTTTCCTTCAGTCTTTCATTTTGGAGGAGGATCTGAGTAAGAAAAGAGAACCACCTGGCTTTCGGAGATGGATATGTTCTCTTGTGGAACATCTATTGACATTGTGATGCCACCAGAAACCAGCTAGAGGGATGGGGCTCAGTGAAAGTTTTTAAAGTTACTATGTGATTGGGAAAGAAAAACAAACAAAACTTTGCTATTATAGGAACCTACGAAGATATACAACCATTGTCTGCAACCATGTGAAGAGCTGCCACAAAGAAGAGGGGATTAGGTCATTCGTTGATCCCAAAGGAAGGGCTGAGACCACTGGGGGAAGTTAGTGGGAGGCAGATTCCAGCCTAAAGTAGCATATTCTGCCTTAAGAGGTGGTGAGCTCCCTGCCACTGGGAGTGTTCAAGAAACAACCTAAAATATCAGACAAATTTCAAAATGAAAATTAAATTTGAGGAGACTCCAAACCCAATGGAGATCTTCTTTTTTAATGGAGTTGAAGGAACAGATAGATGAGTGTATAAATGGAGGGACACTTGAGCAAAGGAATTTCTTGTTATCTTTTTAGAGTTCCAAATCTCTGTCCTCTGGTTCCTCCAAGACTTCAGGAAGCATGGGGCTCCCGGAGGAATAAGACAGTGTGCCCAAGCCAGGGCCCTCAAGGAAGATGGGCTGAGGGAAGACTGGGGCCTCTTCAACTCTGAGCATCTGTGAATCTGTCAAGGAAAAAAAAAGACGCCCAGGAGATAAGGAAAATACTCCAAATCATTTCCAGACTGAATATTTAACAAAATTGGGTTTTGATTTTTTTTTAATAAGGCATCAGTGGCTCCTTTTAAGCAACAGAGACTGTTTTATGCACATTTCCCTTCACAGCTTTCATTAAGATGTTAACATCTTTCTTGTCACAATATCTACCTTATTACAATGAGTCATAGTGCTTCTCTATTCTCTTGCTGAGACATCTCTGTAAGATAAACTCTCTGGACTGAGAGCAGGGCCTAACTTTTTTTTTTTTAAGTGTAAATCTCTTCTTAACAATTCTAAGGAAAGGGTTGAGACACAGGAGATTTAAAAAAAAGAAAGAAAGAAAGAAAAAAAAAAAGACCTCTTAGTTTGGTGAGACTGAAACCGAGTGGGGCCCAGTGGGGCTCCTGGGCACGGAGGACTTTCTGCTTCTTGTAGGCAAGACTCCAGCCTCCATGACCTTCCCTGAGTTCCAAAGGGCAGATTCAAACAGTTGATAATCAAGGGAGGAGCAGCCAAGAAACCACTTGAGGGGCTTCCCTGGTGGCCCAGTGGTTAAGAATTCGCCTGCCAATGCAGGGGACATGGGTTTGATCCCTGGTCTGGGAACATCCCACATGCTGTGGAGCAGCTAAGCCCATGCACCACAACCACTGAGCCTGCGCTCTAGAGCCCTTGAGCCACAACTATCGAGCCCACATGTCACAACCGCTGAAGCCCACGTGCCTAGAGCCCATGCTCCACAATAAGAGAGGCCACCGCAATGAGAAGCCCGTGCACCACAGCGAAGAGCAGCCCCCGCTCGCTGCAACTAGAGAAAGCCCACGTGCAGCAATGAAGACCCAGCGCAACCAATAAATAAATAAATAAATAAATAAATAAATTTATCTATTTAAAAAAAAAAGAAACCACATGAAGCAAGATTAAAGGGACCAGAGAAGCGCATCAATATTAGGAAACCGATCACCTGAGAGGAGGTTAAGGGAGTGCAGGCCCTGCACACACCCTAATCTTGTCAGCCACCACACCCTTGAACTATTGCTATAATACCCCTCATCAAATCCTGCCGGGTGGGGACACATGGTTTTTCAGGGCAGGAGCCCACTGTGTCCCCCTTTGCCTGGCAAAGCAATAAAGCTATTCTTTTCTACTTCACCCAAAACTCTTCAATTCGGCACCGGTGCACAGAGGCCAAGCTTTTGATGTCAAGACCAATGGGTGGACCTGGACACATTCCTGATGAAGAAAGTGGGCTGGCTTGTTCTGATGGTTATGATTCAACTCCCACTGGACACCAAGCACGTATCTCTCGGGCTGGGAATTTTCAAATCATTCCGCTTCTACCAGCGAGGCAACATCTAAGCCCTTTAAGGACAGCCTCCACCTCTCATCCAGGTCCTCTCTCTGGGCCATGGGTAAGTAAAGGGCTGTATGCTCACAAATATTATTTTTCCTCTTCAGGGATTCATTCCATGGCCCTAGAATGAGAAAAATAAGTCACAGGAAAATAAACACCATGTATATTAATGTATATAACTCTATGGTCATGGGGATGGGAGGTTTTTGAACAGCAAGGTCCAAAAGAAAACGAGCAGGAGTGCTTTCCATTGAGACCTAGACAGGAGAGCTGAGACCAGAGCACAAGCCATCCCCAGCAGCCTCGGGCTCCTCGTGCCCTACGAAGGCGGGCACCGAGCTGGCAGGTCAGGGCACGGGGGCAGCCTTCAAGGAGAACAGACATTCCTCTAGACCAGGAGTTGGCAAAGATTCTGTGAATGGACGGAGAGTAAACATTCTAGGCTTTGAGGGCCATATGGGCACAGAATGAGTGTGGCCGTGTTCACAATCAAGCTTTATTTATGGATACTGAAATTTGAATTTCATGTTAGTTTCATGTCACACACACAAAATATTCTTTTTGCTTTTTTCCCCCAACCATTTAAAAATGTAAAAATCATTCTCAGCTAGCAGATTGTATAAAAACATGCAGAGGGCCTTTATTTATCCACCCCTGATGTGGACTGAACAACTTCATGACGGAGTCTTTCCCACACTTGCATGTGAGGGCCAGACACACTTCACAACAGGACGGGAGCTCCCCACGCCCTGGGGGTGTCTGACTAACCACACCTGGGAGGGCTGCATCCCAGCTCACGATTCCTTTGCCAATCTGACCTCGAATGCAATATTCCTGCGAGGAAACCTAAGTGTTCAAAAGTGCTGCTGTTCTGCCTGTTGGAATGTGATGAAAGCATGCAGGAGGCGAGCAGGGAGGCCAAGGACCTTCCAGGAGACATTTGGCTTGGGCAGAGAGCCCGATTATAAAGAATGCCTCTAGAATCATTTTAAAGAAGGATGGTGCTAAGAATTCATTGGGAAAGAGGAGGTTGCATGAAAGAGAAGTGAGTTAGAAGAGAATGGTGTGGAACCCAATCTTTCGGAAATAGCTTGGCTGGCAAAGGGGGTCATAGGAAAGTACGCACCACAGACAATTCCACAGTCACGGAGCGGGGGGCTCGTATATATGAAAGGAGGGGGGGCAGGGCCGTTATTCCACGCGGCCTAGACCACAGAGCTCAGGGGGGGTTACGAGAGCGGGGTGCCCTCTGGTGATGACTCTCCCGGCCTTAAGCTGAGACACCCCCTGCCCCTACACAGCCCCTTGGGTAAGTTACTTACCTTTGCATGTTTGCTCTGGAGAGCAGACCTACTGCACACGAAGGACAGAGCATGGCAAAAATAAAGGGGCAAAAAAATTTTAAAACATAAAGGGGCGATGAAAGCTGGCTTTTATCATCGTTACAACCATCCCCACTTCTTAAGTCTCTTCTGTAGATTTCCGTGAACACATATAATTTCAAATTTGTTATGCTTAGTGGATCTTACATTAGGTACTGTGCGCTTAAAATTGTTGTATATACTTTTCCCAAGTATCTGAATAACTTTCAATTTGCGGCCAACGGTTTTATAATATTTCTCTGAACTTACAAGGTTCCAGTTATTTAACCTCTGCTCAGTGTGTGAGGACTTGGGGCCTCACTATCATAAGCAGGGATCCCATAAAGAGCAAGCTTGACTCTCCCAGAAGGGGAAGCACAAGCCTGAAGATGGACTCATATATGGGGTACTTATGGTCTGTCCTCTAGAATATTAACATTGACCCTGGTGATAGGAGAGAACTCCGGTCTGCAGAGAGCTGCACCAGCATTGGGTTTTATTATTTTAGCTTGTTTTGCTAATAGATATGAAGTGGGAGCTCACAGTTGGTTTATCTTTCTTTCTTAAAAATTAATCACATACGAGATGCGTCATCTTCCTCACTCACTTTACTGTTGCGTTTGATGTTTGTTTACATTCTCTGGCCACAGGGTAAATAGACACGTGGTTTCATCCCTTGTGTAGGCTCTTTGTATACATTGAATATAAATTTTTTTCACAGGCTTTTCTCCATTGTTATCTGTGATACCCATTTCCCACTTATTTCCTTTTATATCTGGGTTTTGTTGTTTTTCATGAAGTTTTTATTTTTAATTTTTATTGGTTTGGCTGTGTTGGGTCTTCATTGCTGTGCATGGGCTTTCTCTAGTTGCAGCAAGCAGGGGCTACTCTTTGTTTTGGTGCGCAGGATTCTCGACAATGGCTCTTCTTGTTGCGCAGCACGGGCTCTAGGTGTGCAGGCTTCGGTAGTTGTGGTGCATGGGCTTAGCTGCTCTGCAGCATGTGGGATCTTCCCAGAGCAGGGATCGAACGTGTGTCCCCTGCATTGACAGGCAGATTCTTAACCACTGTGCCACCAGGGAAGTCCAGGTTTTAAATCTGTATGGATCTTAACCTGTCATCCTTATTACTGAAAATGTTATGATTCAAGCAAGGAAGAAAGCAGCTCCTCTCCACAGTTAGGAAGGATAAGATTCTATTATATTTTATTTTTTCAACGCTGTATCTCTAACCCACCTACACATACGATGCTACGTGGTATAAGTTGCGGACCTGGGTTTTTCTCCACATTGCTCCTAGTGATCCCAAAGAAACAGTCAATTATGTGTTTCCCCGTGGTTCCTTATACTTCACTTATCACATGATTTTAAAATATTTCCTCTTTATAGTCTACTTCTGGAATCACTGTTGTTGCCCAATAAAATGGCCTATATTCTGTTTGTAAGCCAGTACTATAGCATCTTAATAACTGTTACTGTGAAAAAAATACCCGTGAGAACAAGTTTCTAGCAGGCAGCCCAGTACGTGACATACAGAAGCTCATTAAATGTTTATGGAAGAAATGAACAAAGCTTTCCAAATTATTTTTATTCTTATGTGTCATAATTTACAATAATTTCCATTTAATTCTGTGGAGTATCTTCACTGTTTATTTAATAGGATCAAATCTGTAAGTTAACTTGCAGAATACTGTCATCTACTGTACTTGCCTTGTCATTCAAGAGTAGATTTCCTTATTTCTGATTGGAGTTTAGGAGTATAGCTATGTGACATTGTAATTAAGAATCTTGTACACCTGCCTAATCCCCTTTGCTTCTATTGTTTAAGTTGCAAGATGCCACAGACGTTAAATTCTATTTCTCTTCTTTCTATTTTTTTGATATATCATTTCTTTGTCTTTAAAGTTTTACAGTGATTTTTCTGATCATCTTTCTCTGCTAATTAATTCTAAAAGGGGCTCTATACAGATTAAATTCCTAATAAAAATCCCTGGGAAACTTTCTACTCTTATGTCTTTATTTACTATTTTCATGTTTGTTATGCTTCCCTGATTTCTATTTTCCAAACAGTGAATCTTCCTGTACAGTTAGTCTATTATTTTTCTCTTGCATTAAAATCATCTATTTGTTGGGGCTTCCCTGGTGGCGCAGTGGTTAAGAATCTGCTGGCCCACATGCCGCAGAGCAACTAAGCCCGTGCACCACAACTACTGAAACCCATGTGCCTTGAGCCCGTGCTCTGCAAACAGAGAAGGCACTGCAATGAGCAGCCCACGCACCGCAATGAAGAGTAGCCCCTACACCCCACAACTAGAGAAAGCCTGCACGCAACAACGAAGACCCAACACAGCCAAAAAATAAAATAAATTTATTAAAAAATTATTTGTTTGATCCATCTATGTTTTTATTTAATTTTCCTGCTTATCTTACATCTCACACATTTATTGTTCCAGAGTCAACTTTAATATTTTTTTCATTTCTAAAAATGTTTGATTTTTATGATCTCTGTTAAGCAACTATAGTCTCCACCTATTTGTGTTTGTTATTATTATTAATAATAATAAGCCTTAAATCTTCTTTTATTTTTTTCCAGGCATATTTTCTCTATTTCCTGAACCCTGGCTTGGGGGTGTGCTGGTTTCATTTCTGTCACTATTAAGGTTTTTCCTGGGCTTTTTTTTTTTTTTCCTGCTGCAAAATTTGTATTAATAAGGTTGGGTTACTTCAGGAGGGAGAGGGGTACAGGGTCCTTTGAACAAGGTTAAAATGTGCCATTGCCCAGCTGAGGAGAGGTCCAAGCGATGAAAGTCATAAGTGACCCAAGGAGGAGAAGGGTTCATTGACCAAGAGATGCTTGAGGAAGAGGAAACCAGGGGATGGTTCCAGCAGTAAATTGATGGGGCAAAGGCGAGACCTGGAGCATCTCCAGGTTGGGCAGGAGGAAGAGGGAAGAGCTGATTCACATCCTCTGTGTCTGTAGTTCAGGAAGTCAGGCTTCAAATAGACCTGCAAGACAAACGAGGAAATAATTGGCTCCACAGAAAGAGGCAGAAATTGGAGAAGTTTCCAGAAGACTGATGAGCTGAATTTATGGTGCTATGTAAACATGAAAGCTTAATGGGAACAGTTTAGTAAGAGGTCATGATCGCACAGCACTGTACAGCCAATTAAAAGTCAGAATTGGAGCCTAACTGCTGTTTGTATTCAAGCCAATAAATCAGAAAATTAAATTGGTGGCAGAATTTTAGTGAAGAGGACAGCATTTCAGCTCTCAGATCTCACGTGGGCTCACTCCTCACCTGCAGATACAAAGGAATAGCTCACAAGAACAAACGAGGTGCTGGTGGAGTGTTTTGTACATCGCAGGGAGCAGAAGATGGGAGATACTGGGTGTGGGATGCAGAAATCCAGGAGTTAGAGTGTGTCATGTTTCATCAAAGTGTTTCCTGCACTGTCCAGATGACAAGGGCCCTTGCCCAGTGATAGCAGTGGCTCAGTCAAGTGCCTGCTGCTAGAAAGTGACCCACCCACCCTTCCAACGCCTGACATTTGATGCTTGACAAACGTTTGCACTCATATTCCTCTCCCAAATAAATATGGTTCTGAGAGGAGAATTCACTATCCATCAGGAGCTTTCCAGTCTGCAGTGTGTTGTGTTTTATTTGCTTTTTTTGTTTTTTGTTTGTTTGTTTGTTTGTTTTTTGTGACCTCCCAGAGTGGAGCTAACAATAATGGCAGAATCTGTTGGAGACTGATTTGGGTAGAGTTTTGGAAGCAAGATTTCCAAGGACAGAGCGGGCAGCCCAAGAGGTGGTAAGTGGGAAGACCGCAGACGGGGTTGGTAATTATGTAAACTGTTGGACAAGACCACCTTGAAGACCATCTTCCAGTCCTGAGTTTCTGTGGGGTTAGGTAAGGGGAGGCAACTTCCGGGTCTTCATCTGCAGGGGAGGCAGCTGCTTCTAAGTGGAGGACAGAATCCTCAGAGGAAAGTCCAGGAGTTGAAGTCGCATCTTACAGGCTGCAGGACCTGAAATAGATCCTTGAACTTTCTCTAGGCTGTAAGATAAGAGGTTTAAACCTATTTACCTCCAGGCTCTAAGTCCTACTGACTGTACCTCCAAAACAAATTCTCCCTCTATGCCTACTGCCTCAGCCTCTGCTGGACCCTAGTCCTTTCTCAGCCAGACTATTACAAAACTTTTGTAATGAGGACTCTGGCGTCCTTCAGTGTCCCTCCCCTCCAGTCCCTCCTCCACCCGGCTTCCAGAGTGATCTTTCCGTGATGCATATTGGATCACATCACTCCCCTGCTTACAATTGTACAGAGGCTCCCTGGCACCATTATAATAAAGGTCAACTTCCTTAGTATGGCCCTGCAGACTCCCAGCCAGCCAGCTATAGGGACCATATGCAGCGTGTTCCAGCACCTCCAGGACCTAGCTCCATGCCTGGCACGAAAAAGAGCTCCACCAATATTAGCTGAGTGAATGAATAAACACAATTCCTGCCAGCCCTGTTATCATCCTCTATGTCAGCCCCAATTGCCAGCGTCTCTAAAGCACATGCCTAACACACCTCTGTATTCTGAAGTGTTCTCCGCCACCACCCCAGCCCCAGTCATTCCCCTGCTTACCCCTCAATACCCCATCCTGCCTTTTCTGGAGGTTTCGGAACACAGAGGTTGTATACTGTTGAGAACAGAGTGTGGCTTTTTAAAGTGCACCCTACTTTGACTGCATCTGCAAAAAAAAAACCTCATGATGCCCCAAGGAGACAAAAGTCACTGCCCCAATCGAAAGCAATGAACAGCCTACCCCTGCCTGAGGCTCAAGGCTCGGGGTGGGGGGTTGGGGGGCGGCCTCAGGTCTCCGAGAAACAGTGAGAGCCCTGCTTTTTCTTAGCAGAGAGGAACCAGAGCTTACCCAAGCTGCACGCTCCTCCTCCCACGCCTCCCTTTATTCAGAAAGGAACAAATAAGATGAAAATGGCTGAAAAGGAGAAAAGGGGAGCACATTACAGGCCAAGGTCAGGCCAAGGGGGTGGCTCTGCTCTTAATGAGCAAGAAAAGCCCCACCAGGTAGGTGGCGGGGAGAGGAAGGCAGCACAAGGCTGGTAATTTATTGGGAGGCAGGAAAACTGCTGAACGTGACGCTGGTGTAGGGAAGATGTCCGTTGCACATCTGTTCCCGACACCTTAACAACTAATTATTTCTCCCTGCACTGCGGTCAGTGGGTGGCAGAGCCCAGGGGTTGGCTGAGTCCTGTCAATAAACCGGAGTTTGACTAGCAAAATAAATCAGTAAGTAGATAAACACAACTCTCAGCCACAGGAGACAATAACACCCAAGCAGCCTTCCTTACCCGTTAGGATCAAACAATATTTGTGCCTGGCAGGGCAGGGGAGCAGAGGCAGACGAGGAAAAGACTGAGAGAACCCCACTCCCACCCCACCCATCACCTCCTGGTCTCAAGGAGCACTAGCTCCCATTTCTGGGCCTCTTATTCCATAGCTGCTGAAAATTTCATCCGCTGTCAGCCCACATCTTCCTTGTTATCACAATCTGTGAAGACCGGAAGGACCAAGAACATTTTTTAAGAGGCTTTTCCTATAGTGTCTCCTATTGGATTAGATTGCAGCCAGGTTTCAAGTTTCTTCGGGAAGCTCTTTCTGCATCCTTTTCCCCCTTTTGATCTAATCTTTCCCCTCTCCACACCTCTTACCTCCCCTGGGTCTCCAGCAAGGGAAACATCTGGCCAACTGCTTCACACACCATTATCAATTTAATCTGTGACAGCTGGTTTTCATATCGTTTTCTCCAAACTGGACAAGAATCATTTCTGTAAACCTGATGCCTGGTACATAGATAGAGTCCAGTAAAAGGCTGAGGGAGAGAGGAAGGGAAGGCGAGAGGGATGATGTTGGCAGGAATGAATGAATGTTAGTAACGGTATGTTACCCCTCCTGGACTCCATGAAGAAAACAAGGCTTAATTCCAAAATGCAAATTGGAGTAAGAAACTGAAGACCACACCTGCATCTCTGAAACTTCCCAACTCAGAGAAAGAAGTCAAAGCCCTGGAAAGATGGAAATGGGGACACAGTGATGCCCAGTCTGAGAAGGAACAGGCAGAAATAACCATAATTATATTGTCACTACTGAGTGCTCTGGCCAAGGGTGGGGGTGTTGCTAGGGAGGGAGGGGGAAGGAGTGATAAAGGCAAATAGGTAAAAAGGGCTGTGGCTCTGGACCCGAGTCAGTCATCACCGTGGGCCTCACCAAGTGCCATCAGTAGAGCTTCAGAATACCATGCGCTCTTGCTGGTGGTAATCTCTAAGACTCAGTTTCCTTGTCTGTAAAATGGGTATTGGAGAGCCTCCCTCAGAGGGTGAAAGTCAGTAAGAAAATGGAGCTTCTACCATCCTGCATTCAGAAGCTTTTCCAAGACACATGTCTGCTGGACTGCTTCTGCTGAAAACACTTCCATGACTCCGGACGCCCCTAAGAAAAAAGCCCAAGTTCCTGCACAGGGCTCACACAGCCCCACGGGGTCTGTGCTGCCCTTCTTTTCAGCTTCTCTGCCCCTCATGTTTGCCTAGGCACACAGATCTTCTTTCAGTGCCTCAGCCTTGACTTGCTCCCCAACAGGGCCTGTGCATTTATGGGCTGGAATATTCTGTCCTTCCATCTGCACCTAGCTACTTCTACTCGGCTATCAGGTCTCAGTGCAAATGTTGCTTCTTCAGGAAAGTTTGCCTTGACGTCCCTAACCAAGTGGAACCCTCCTATAGTAGAGGAAATTCCAAAGCCCACACCACCTCGCCTCTTCCACCACCTCCAACCTGGCCCAAGCCTCCATCATCTCCCCTCTGGGCTCCTGCAACAGCCTCCTGCTGACCCCCTTCCTACCACGGTTACCCACCTACAGTCTTTCCACATGCAGCCAACATACTTCTAGCCTCAGGACCTTTGCACGTGCTATTCTCTCCACCTGGAATGATATCCCTCCAGATCTCTGTGGGATTCTTTCTCAGCTCTTCCGGTTCCCTGCCCAAGAGTCATCCTTTCAGAGGGGCCCTTCCATATCACCCTGCCTAGAGTCACAATCTAACCACTTACTCTGCTTTATTTTTATCATCACACTTATATATCATAGCACTGAAATTACATTATCTGTTTATTTTGAAATTATATGTCCAGTTGTATTTTGTCTCCTGTACTAGGACATAAAATTAATGAGGGCAGGATTTTTCCCTGTTTACTGCTGTATTCTCAGCTCCTGGAACAGTTCCTGACACACAGAATAGAGCTTCAGAATACCATGAGCCCTTGTAGGTAGTAATCTCACAGTGGTTTCTGACTGCTCAATATCTGCTTCTTTCACTGAATTATAAGCTTCATCAGGGTGGGGACCATATCAGTGTTTCCTAATCACTGTCTCCAAGGCCTCAGTAAACTGCCTGTTACGTAGTAGGCACTCAATAAACACTTACTGAGTAAATGCACGCATAAGAGGACAAGTGCACAGAAATGGAAAATTATAAACATAAACATCAGGCCCTATTAGGAAGGGATGATTAGCTTCGGTCATATCTCTTGGTCATACTTTCTAACACTGGGGAACAGGGCCGTGGAGAATTTAAGTCTCTACTCTCCTGGTTCAATTCCCTCTATTGCTTTTCTTAAGGCTTTTTGAGGGGAGGGGCAAGCTCATGTGAACACGTTCCCTGCCTCTCCAATTTCTCCTATACTTGAAAAAAGTTCAGGCCCACAAACTCAACTGTAAGGTTTCCCAACTTGTTTCCAACACAATTTACCACTTCCCCCAATTTGGTGCTCAGAGTAACCTCACATAAATATTACCATCTTCTATGTTGAAAGCACCCGTGAAATCTCCATCTTACTTGTGGGCAGCCTGTAAACTCAACTTAGAGCAAATACTCTCCCTGTCTTGTGTCCCCCTCTCTATGGAAGAGGCTGAGAAGGCACGAGAAAAGAGCTGTGATTGCCTACAGGTTGATGGTGTGTGATGCCGTAAACCTCACTGCCACATTTTTGAGGAGACAGAAATAAGTTGCTGGTATCTCTGCCACTCTGATGAAACATAGTCATCCCCGACTTGGGAATATAAACTTTACAGCACCCAGCTCTCTCAGAGCATGATAACTCGCTTTCCAAGGGAATTCATCAAAATCCAGTTTATTTCATAACAGCATCTAGTGTGGTGTTTCAAATTACTGTAAGCCCTCCAGAATTTGTCTAGGGCTCAAAGAAGTCAGGAATATACATCTAAACAGACTAACAAAAACGTCAACAGTCATAGTTCTGAACTCCTTTCCTGTTCTACCCAGAACTTGGTCAATATCTTTTGATCCATCTAAGGTCTGTCTCTTGGAAAGTACAGGAAAAAACTGACGGAAAACATTGCAGGGTAGTCCTTTTAGAATAAGAGTGCTGTAATGTTTTTCTAACTTTGCATTTTAAGGTCTTAAAATGTGACCAGTATTATTTGACCTCCTTTCCCAATGTTTCCCAGCGCTAACTAACCAGCTCTGGCCCATGGCTTAGTGAAAGGAGTGTGGGGTTAGAAGACCTATTGATTAATCCTCTGACATAGGGCAAGACATCTAATAATTCTGAGCCTCAGTTTCCTCCTCTGTGAAATCAGTTGCCTCATAAAACTGTAATGAGAATTAAGTGAGATCATCAAGGGGGCTTATAATAGATGCTCAGTAAATATTGGTTTCTTTTTCTGGAACATCATCTCAATTCACTGCTTTCTGCAGTATCAGACTCAGTCTAATTGGTCAGCACTGACTCTTGCTTCTGCTTTGAAACTTTCCTCCTGTCTTTTTCCTTGTGTTTGTTCTGATTTCAAGCTAGATTATAAACTCTTTGGGGATAGGAACTGCCTCCTTTTTCTTTTGTAAATCACGATTTCACAACATCTATCTTGACCTGTGTACAAGACACATCAGTGATCTATTGACTGGGTAGATTTACAAGTGGTGAGCATGGTGACATCAGAGAGAAGGCAGTGCTCTGAGGCTGTGGGGAGAGCTGAGGAAGAGCTGAGCCTCGAGCACTGGTCTTTTACACCTTGTAAGCAGCAGAAAGGTCCTGTTCCAGAAGACCAAATTCTCATTTCTCGGGTAGGAAGAATTTTCTCTGTGGACCTAAAAAGGCAGTTTTTTTGTTTTGTTTTACTTTATTTTTTGCTGACCTAAATATCATATGGAAGGGTAGCCCCAATCACCATAATAAGATCTGGTTTGGATGGGGGTATAGAAGATCAGGTATAAGGTTGCCAGATTTAGCAAATAAAAATGCAGCTTACCCATTTAGATTTGAAGTTCAGCTAAACAACAGATAATTTTATAAGTACATCTGATTCTATATTCGAGACTTCCTTACACTAAACAATTATTTGTTGTTTAGCTGAAATTCAAATTTAATGGGGCATTCTGTATTTTACCTGGCAACTCTAGTCAGGTGAGGGCAACCACAAAACAGCTAGATAGAGAGGGGGCAAGAACAAAGAAAGAGGGAGAGAGAAAAAACAAAAATCCCCAAACTTCCCACTCAAAATGAGCCTTCAAACCAAAACCCTAATATGCATGAAGAACTTAGAAGCTAATACATGTACAGCACCAATACTTCAATTAAAAAAAAAAAAAGCTAATACAGCCAGCAAAGCATTTGCAACACAAATTCACTCTAGATGAAATTATTGTTTTTTCAATAAATGACATTAGGGAGAAATGTAATATCAATATTTTTTCTTGCCAAGAACATTTCAAGCATACTAAAGATTAAAATAATTTATTGTGTCTTTTTTCCTTTTTAAAACATAATGTATATGGAGTAAAAATAATTTAAATCCAAGCCAAAAAAATTAATAAAAAGAAAGAAATGTAAATAAACTATATCAACTTCTACCATGGGGAGATAGATTATCACTGCTCTCATTGTGGTGTCTTTTTAGTTAAGACATGAAGGACAAAAAGCCAGTCGTCAAGCACTGGGCAAAGAGCTTTGCAGAAAGAGAGCAGTATGTGCAAGGTCCCTGAGGTGAGAAAGGTCTTGCGTTTAAGCAACTAAATATGGGCCAGTCTGGCCAGAGTGAAGAGGATATTGGTGAGATATGAGGTTGTATAGTAACTAGTGGCCAGTTCATGCAAATCTTGCTTAGGTTTATAAGGCTATTCTATGTTCAGCAAAAAGCTATAAATAGTTCTAAGCAGAAGTAGGGTATATATTTAGGAACTATCCTATTCATATTTTTCCAATAGTATTTTAATAATTAGTTAAGGCTTTTCTCTTTTTTGGTATGACTTTTTAAAAAATTGAGATATAATTGACATATAGCATTGTATTAGTTTCAAGTGTACAACATATTGATTTGATACATGTATATATTGTGAAGTCACTACTACAGTAAGTCTAGTTAACATCCATTACCACACATAGTTACAATTTTCTTATTTGTGATAAGAATGTTTCAGATGAAACTAATTTTGTACAATAGTTGGATAAAGACTTTTAATTACAGTGTCTTTAGTATGTTCTTAGAGAAAAGTGAAGCTATAAGTTCCATACTGAAAAGGATAAGGTATTATTAAACAAAACTAGCCAGCAATAAAGTAAGGATAGTAAAATCCTAAAATTTAGTTCTAAGAGAGAACTCATTAGAAATCCTAGAAAGTAAAGAAAAACGTCAGTAAATTTCCAATTCAATAGTTGGTAGAAACTCAGAGAGGACATTATTAAAGAAATATTTCATAGTCTAGAAGATAGAACTGAAGAATTCACACCGAACCACACACAGACACACATACACACATACACACAGAGTATATGTAATGCAGTTAAGTGAGAAGAAAGAACAATTGAGAGAGAGGTTTTAAAATTCATCTAATTCCAGAAAAAGAGAGAAGGAAAGGAATGGCAGAGAATCAATATTTTAAGAGAGAATTATTGAACTATTTCCAAAATTGGATAAAGACATGAATCATTAAACAGAAAGCACATTCTAAAAATCTAGTAAGATAAATACAAATAAATCCAGTCACAGAAGCATTAAAAAAATAACAAGGGTCATGGGGAAATCTTTAAAATTATCAGAAAAGACAGAACAATTAGACAAACAGCAGACATCTCCTCCACAATAACAGATGCTAAGAACAATAGAATATCATCCTCAAAGGGTGAGGGGAAAACAAATATCAACCTAAAACTGAATTTTCCTGTTAGCATCAGCGACCTGATAACAGAGGCTTGAATAAATCAAGTAAAGGCTTCATCGTCTCACATCATCGGGACGTGGAAGTGGCAGCCCAGGAGTGGGTGGAGCATCACAAAATCCAAGTCCATTCCCGTGCTTCTGCTCTACTTACCTTAGCTTCTCTCTTCATTGTTCCACCAAGGCTCCTGTGTTCCACAAAAGAAGGACAAGGGTAAAACTGTACTCCTCGTAGCTAAGTCAACTCACTTTAGGGAGGTCTCCCCCTACTCAGTGTTTTCTGTTTACATCTCATTAGTGACTCATGGCTATGAGAGTCTAGAAAACATAGGCTTTCTGCTGAGGATACAGATGCCCTAAATAAAGTCAGTGTTCCAATTCCATTTCTAGGGAAGGAGAAAGACAAGATGTGGGCTAGGCAGCTAACAGTCACTGCCACAGCTACTATTTAAGAGAGCAAGCAAAATAAAGACACATTTAGCCATAAAAAAATACTGAAAGAATTTAACACCCACAGCCTCTCATTAAAAGCGCTATCAAGATTGGGAGATTGGGATACCAAATTGTACACTCTAAATATATGCAGTTTATTGTCTGTTAACTGTATCTCAATAAAAGTTCTTAAAAAAAACAGCACTATCAAGGATGTACTTCATTTAGAAATAAAGTAAAACCCTGAGGGAAGAACTGGACCCCAAGAAGAAATGGGGAGCACAGAAATTTATAAAATGTGTCAGTAAATGCAATTGCAATTTACTGAAAAAGTAAATATTATATTTCATTTTTTAAAAGGGTAAAACTAAACTGCAAGTGAAAATTACAAGATGGTGGGGATATTTAAGTGTAGCAAAATGTTAGGGTTTTACAAAGATGGTGTTGAGAATATATATTGTATATTACCTGTTATATTTGCCTATGAGCTTGGAATATCTCATAATTTAAAAAACTGAGAGGCAAGACTTACATAGAAATTTAAAACATCTTTACATCAAAAGATACCACAAAGTTAAAAGACGAGAGAGAAATACCAGAGGCAAAATGCTTGCAATGTACGCAACAACAACACAAAATCAATGTCTAGAAGATAGAGCATTACTTTGCAGCCACAGAGGAAAGCCAAAATCCAGTGGAAGGAGAGGGAGAGGGTACAAAGGAAATTTTGTAGAAATACAAATGGCTATTAAGTATATTAAAAGGATGCTCAACCTCATAATCAGGGAAATTCAACTTAAAACAATAGGACATTATTTTCCACCACTAGAGAAACAAAAACCTAGAGATCTGAAAATACTCAGCTTTGACAAAAGAATAGAGAATGGCTACTCTTGGACTCTGTGTGAGCATGTCATTGGGCAAAACTTGTTTGGATTAATAATTTGGTAGAACTTAAAGTTTTTAAATATTCATACCATTAGACCCAGAGCTACACTTCTAGAAATTCATTTTACAAAAACCACTGAACATGTGCACTGAAAAGTATGAATAAGAGTAATCATTATAGCATATACTATAATCATAAAAATTGAGATTAACCTAAGTGACCAACAATAGGAGAGGGGATAAATAAGTAATAATACACCTATACTGTAGAATATCATGGAGCCACTTAGAAAAAATTGCAGCAAACCTTTAGTCAGTGACATATTGTGAAGTGCACAAGGCAAGCAATGACTACAGCATGATCACGTGTGTGCTTGTTAAAAAATCATACGTGAGGGACTTCCCTCGTGGCACCGTGGTTAAGAAACTGCCGGCCAATGTAGGGGACATGGGTTTGATCCCTGGTCCAGGAAGATCCCACATGCTGAGGAGCAACTAAGCCCATATGCCACAACTGTTGAGCCCACATGCCACAGCTACTGAAGCCCACGGGCCTAGAGCCCCTGTTCTGCAACAAGAGAAGCCACTGCACTGAGAAGCCCATGCACTGCAACCAAGAGTAGCCTCCACTCTCTGAACAGTGAAGACCCAACACAGCCAAATAAATAAATAATTAATTAATTACTTTAAAAAAAGAAAAAGAACTGAAATGCTTAAAAAAAAAATTCGTGAGTATGCGAAAAAAAGAATGCTGAAATGATACAAAAATACTTATAATGGTAAATTCCAAGGAAGAGTGTGGGAGAGCTGCTCTACTTTCTTCTGTACTGTTCAAATCATTTAAAAGATTTGATATTTTAAAAGCAAGAAAGAGATGGTAGAATGTTCTGGAAGTAGTTCAGGAAACATGCTAGAACTCATTTTTCTCATATATAAAGTGAGGATAATTGCACCTGACCTTGCCCTTTCACTGGAGTTTGTGAGGTTCAAATGAAGGCACAATGAACACCTGTTTGGAAAAAAAACAAGACCATATTCAAAAGTAATCTATTATCATGGAATAAGTGGGGCAGGCATTTTACCTATGAAATAGACTTTATTATTTTAATTATCTTAATGATAAAATCAGTCTAGTGAGTGGCAGTGCCAGGGATTGAACCAAAGTTATTCTGCCTTCTTGCTTCCCCAGAACCCCAAAGTCTAGCATCTTTTTTTTTAATTAATTAATTTATTTTTATTTTTGGCTGCATGGGATCTTCATTGCTGTGCATGGGCTTTCTCTAGTTGCATCAAGTGAGGCTACTCTGTTGTGATGCACAGTATTCTCATTGTGGTGGCTTCTCTTGTTGCAGAGCATAGGCTCTAGGTGCACAGGCTTCAACAGTTGCAGCAAATGGGCTCAGTAGTGGCTCATAGGCTCTAGAGCACATGCTCGGTAGCTGTGGCTCACAGGCTTAGTTGCTCCAAGGTATGTGGGATCTTTCCGGACCAGGGACTAAACCCGTGTCCCCTGCATTGGCAGGTGGATTCTTAACCACTGCACCACCAGGGAAGTCCCCCAGCATCTTTTGAGAAGCTGTGCCTGTAATGACTAAGAACACAAACTGCCTCAGTTTGGGTCTCCTCCTCTGTGACCTTGGGCAAGTTGCTAAACTTCTCTGTTTCTTAGTATTCTCTTTTATAAAATAGGTATAATAACAGAAGCTACTGCAGACAGTTATTGTAAAGATTAAAGGAGTTAACACATGTGAAATACACCAGTACCTGACACAGAAGATGGCCTGCAAGTGTTGGCTGCTGTTACTATTTGCTTCAATTATCTGGTTGATCAATGGGGGAGAGAAGCATTTTCCTAGGCTCCCTCTGCTTTGGGGTTGAATGAGGACTGAAAAACTCAATATGCACCTCTTTTCTCCCTTCAGAATACTTTGTATACAAGTAAAAAATATCTTTACTATACTCTGAGTCCCCCATTCTGGAGGACATCTCTACCAATCCCCCCCACCAGCCACACAGAAATTCAAACACCAACCAGGTCCAGAAATGGGACTAGCCCCTCACATGTTGTAGACTCCAACTGCATCAACTCCACTCTTGGGGGCTCTCTGAGGTTGCCCCTGTCTAACTTAGCACTCTTGAATCCATCCTGCCAAACCAGAGACCAACATGCAGGGGTTTTTTTAGCCCATGGATGGATCAGAGGATGGCAAAAGCCACATATCCGTTAAAGCTTCTTTTTGAGAGGCATTATGGAAACCTGGTGTTTCCTTCTTAAATTGCACATCTTCCCAGGACATGGAAAGTCTGCTCCTCTCCCTGCCACAAAGGACCAGGGGCCTAATTGATTCCAGCTCATCCTCGTGTGCCAGGTCTCCTGTCATCCCACTGCCACGCTCTCATGGACTTCCAAGAAGTTCATGCATATCTATCCACTCCTTCCACATGCAAGTAGGTGGCAGGATGTTGACTGAGGACAGAAAGACTAGGCATCTACTGCCTGCAACACTGGGGAGCCAGAGCTGTGAAACCCCAGGGGAAGCTCCCAGGAGGGGCTGGCTCTGTCTCGGTTCTACCAGGGACACATGAAGGCAAGGGATCCACTGTCCTCAACTTCATACACTTAATCCAGGGCTCAAGGTTGCCAAACAGTATTCTTCCACTGATAGGTAAAAGGCCTGGGAAGCACTGAATGGCAGAAGGACCAGAGGCAAAGAGGAGGGAGAAGTAAAAAGAAAAGCCAAAGAGATGAAAAGAGCCCTCAGGAAACAGCAGTTCCAAAAAGCAGCGAGATGCTCCGATCTTCAGGCAAAAGAAGAACATCATCTGATTCTTACTGTTTGTGGATTTTTGCCAACTGAAAAACACTTGGGGAATGTTCTTTTTCAGGAATGTGACTGTAGCCCCTTCGTCCTAAAGAGGTGGCTTTGAGCAAGTGTCTTTGCTTAGCAGTCTTCCACTTTGAAAGACAGGATAATCATACCCACCATTAGAAGATGGTTTGTATTGATTCAAACAAGATAGAGGTTTATTATCCTCTCATGTAACAAAAATCTAGAGGAGGCCATTCCAGGTTCCAATGGCTCTTTCATAGTCATTGGAGGCTCCAGGCTCTATCTTCCTATTTCACCATCCTTGGCACATGACTTCCAACTCCAAGATCATCTCCTAGTCCAAGAAGGCTGTCAGAGCACCATACATCATGTCTGAATTCTAGGTAGAAATTAGATGGAAGAAGGGATGGGCAAGAGGGCATATTCCCAGATGAGTCAGCCCCCTAAAGAATTTTCCTGGGACTCCCAACCCCCAACAACTTTTGCTTGCATCTCATTGACCATCCACAGCTGTAAGGAAGGCTGGGGCATGCTTTTTAGTTTTGCGCATTGCCCCATGGAGTAAAACGAGGCGACTGTTAGGAAGGAAGTAGATGAGCGTAGAGACTGGGCAGACAGTCTTTGCTGTAAAACCTCAGAGAGTTGTTAAAGAACTACAGAAAATAATGCACGCGAATAAGCACTTTGTAAACTCGAAAGGGCTTTGCAGCTGTTCTCAGTCACCTTCACAACAACACTGTAAAGTGCAAACTGAGGTGCAGAGAGACCTCCAAGATCAATAGCCATTAAACGACAGACCTGGGATTCTAAGGGATGCCTGGCTATGACTTTTCTGTACCTCCCCTTCCAACAGGAGTCTGTTGAGGGGGTCGGCAGCCACGTGCCTATGACTGACTTCCCATTCTGCTGGGTCTAGGTATTGCGGGGGGGCGGGGGGTTCTCTTGCGAGCTGAGAGCCTGGGCTGCTATCCACTGAGTGTGCAGCACCGGAGGTCCCCAGTTATTTTCAGCTTCCGTGAGCTCTGGTCATGGTGTCCTCTTTGAGATTATGGATGCTTTTAATTCTGCCTTTTACCAAGGGCCTTGGGACCAGAGGCCTTCAGGCATGAGTGCCTATAAATTGCATCTTATTACATGATTAATTATCGTATTATCTGGAGTCAAATAACTGATTGATTCTTTGGCAAGCCATGCTGTGAAATAGAAATCCTTCCTATTCCCTTCCTCCCTGCCCCTCCCCAGCTCACAGGAAGAAGGTAGGGGATCAGACTTCTATATGTGTTATGAACTCTTTGAAAGAACCACCTGTGACCATGAGAGGCAGTTATGCTATGCGTGTGGGGAGCACAGTGCATCACCAGGAAGAGGTTAACCCACTGGAAACAGAACGATAGAAACAGACGTACTGGGACACCTGGAATTTAAGATAATGCGGGGGGGGGGGGGCACCAAGCGGAGATGAACCAGCCTGAGGTCTGGATGCAGCTAACAAGAGAAGGTGGGAAGTAAGAAGATGCGTGTTGCATGCTACTTTGTGGGGGCAGACGGGCTAAAGAAAGGTGGCTACTGGACCTGGAGTAGGCTGCAAGCCTCCAAAAGAGAGAAAGGGAGCACTTTGAAATACAGGGTTTTTCCTGGGGTGTAGGCAGGAAGGCCCTTGGGTTCCTTGAGAAGGCTGAGAGGGAGCCCTGCTGGTCCTGGAGAATAAACCCTGGAGGTCTACGGAGGCATGGCAGCTGCGCCACTGGGGAATCGTCCGTGCTGCTTAGCTGCCCTTTGCTTGGAGTCTGTGGTCTCTTCCCCAAGGCTGCCCCAACCCTGTAATCGTTCCTGCTTTCCAAATAGTGCCTCCAAGGACAGCACTTGGGGTACCTTAATCCAGAAGAGAAGCATGAGAATAAAGTGGCAGCCCAGGTACCTGCTCTGCAGAAGGAGACCTGTGTTTGCTTCTTGGTCCCCCAGTACCTAGAACCTTGTACCAGGGCCAGAATCCTCTGGTGTGAAGGCATCCTAGAAGGTCACAGGCTTTTGTGATATTCCAGGACAATAAGATAGGGCTGCCGGTGGGTGGCAGATTTTTAAGGATCCATGACCTTCTCAAGTTGCTGCTGACAGGTGATAGAAGCACCCCCTCCTCGTCTCCCACCATCTTACAAGTGGTCAGACATGCCGCGTTGGCAAGAGTGTTGATGGGCTCTTCACGTGGGAAGTGAACACTTGGCATCTTCCTGCTGCATCTGTACAGTGGGCAAAATCCCTGCCTGCAGACTTGCTGTGATGGGTAAGTTACATACCTCAAGCCCTTCACATAGTGCCTGACGCAGAATAGCTGCTGAACAGATGTCAGCGACATATCACTGCACAGGGCCCCTCCCGTAAGTATTGTAAATGAAAGCACTGGTGGGGAGGGCAGGTGGAGGAGGTCAGGGCTCCAGGGAGGAGGAGTTCTAATGTTCTAAGAAGGGGGACTCCTGGGATGGGGGGGTCATCACCCACAGTGAAGGTCCTCTCCTCCGTCTTTCCAGCTTGGGAATAAGAGCCACCTGCAGACTCTGAAGCGAGGCTCACACAGGGTTTAGCCTGAGTCAAACTCGGGTTTGGTCCGAACTCCGCTATGTACTAGTTAGATATTCTAAGCCGAGCTGCTTAACCTGGCCAGGCTTTAGTCGCCTTACCTACAGAGAGAGATTCATCATACTTCCCTCAGAAGACCGATGGTCTTTGAGGAAAGCCCCCCACCTGGACCTGAGGGTGCAGAGAGTTGGGGAGGCTGAGCCAGCCACACATGCCCCTGTGGTCCCCACGAGGTGGCTCCTGGAGCCTCTGCCAGAGAGAGGCCAAAGCAGAGGCAGCTGGAAGATTTCTCTTCCCTGGGTGAGGATGAGCGTGTGGAAAAGCACCAGGATGGTGCCCCAATCTGTGGGCTTCCCACCCTGAGCCTGAGAAACACAGCTACCATCATTAGTCCTGACCCCACCTGGCTTCCCAGCCCTTTGGAATCAGAGACAAGGGGCAGGAAACCCAGGTCCAAAGAAAGATAGTCTGGAAGGGAATCATAGGCCTAGGAAGAGTGAGTACTCAGGCTTCCCATAACCAACACTCAGGGTGAGTCCAGACTCAACCTATGGCTTGTCCAGCCTCTCTCTCTGGTACCTGTGTGCACGTGGTTACCTGCATGGACACAACCTAAGACAATCTGGACACAGACTTTTAAAACTGTGTGAAACTTGCACATGAAGTCTATGGAAAGCAGAGCCACTTTACATGGGAAGTGAACACTTGGCATCTTCCCTGCTGCATCTATAACAGCGGGCAAAATCTGTTCAATTGCTGTGAGGGTCAAGTCACATACGTAAAACCTCTCACCAGGTGTCTGACACAGGGTAGCTGCGTAATGGGTGTTAGCTTCATGTTACTGCATTTGGACCCCTCTCAGGTCATTCACACCACCACTCAGGTTGTGTGCTGCCCAACTCCAGGAGACACTGTTCCCATAGACTGTGTTGTGCATGGCCCTTCCTGGATTTGGGCAGTGCACATCCTGCACCACTGTACTTGGTAGGCCTGCTGAGGGCCTGCCCGTTACTCAGAACAGAAACACACCACCCTAGGAAATCCCTTCTGACTTTGATGCTCTGCTGACCTTCTCATCCTTTCGCTTGCTTTTTCTCCACTGATGGAAAACCGAAGTGGTGTAGCCACCAGGAAGGCAGTGCAGGCAAAACTGAGGGCAGTCTGAGTTTCTTTCCTTTTTCTCTCAAGATTTACCTGAATCTTTAGTTTCTTAACATTTTTAAGGGCTAGTGGCTGATTTTTGAGACAAAGTGCGCTGCCTTCCCTGGCCCTAAGCCTGGGCTCTCCAGGCTGGGTCCTTCTAGGCCTGGTTGGGCTACAGCTGTCACCAGGTAGAAAAAGGATGTTGAGGGATCATGAGGTATTTTACTCAGCAAAGTTGGAGAAGAAAACCTTGGAGGCTGCTGTTGCTGCTGCTATTTCCACTTAAGAGTTATCGAGTCTCAATCCCCAAGTCATTTATCTGGTGAGCCAGCCAGGCAGGGACAGAGCCTGGCTCTCAAGGCCGGCCCAGCTCCCAGTGCACTAATGATACTTGACAGACAACAAATCCTAGCAATTTCCAAACAAAACCTTGATGCTCCAATCCCAGGGCTCCGGGGAAACACTC
Organism: Hippopotamus amphibius kiboko; assembly: GCF_030028045.1. Classification (NCBI taxonomy): domain Eukaryota; kingdom Metazoa; phylum Chordata; class Mammalia; order Artiodactyla; family Hippopotamidae; genus Hippopotamus; species Hippopotamus amphibius. The sequence goes on along the minus strand of NC_080188.1, from coordinate 174,205,001 downwards.
CATTGCTTCCCTAGGCTTTGCTCAGCTGGTCCTCGCTGATGGCCAGCAATCCCCGGTTGAGCAAGTCCCCTGCCCTCCAGCGCCTCCCTCCCCTCCTAGCCCTTCCCTGTCCCTGTCCCTGCTTCAGCTGGGGAGGCCGAGTTAAGCTCTGAGAGCCCTCTGAGAAGCTGGCCAGGCGGTACAGCCGGCCCTGATTTATGCTGCTTATAATAACATCACCTGTCTGTAAGGGCTTTATCCGGCTGCTGAAATGATGCCAGTGGTGGACCCAGCTGGGATGTGCAGGTCCACCATTTGGATGTTGCGGAGTCCCAGGGCTGCTTCCAGTATTGTCTGCCAAGTAGCAGAAGATGGCCGCTTTTCACTCAAAAAAGACGTTACATGAGGCCAAGACGAGACAGATTCACAGCCAGATGTGAGTCCCTTTTACTCTGCTTCAATTCTTGTTGTTAAAACATGGGGAATTTTAAAAATTGTATTGTTATTTTAATGACGGAATAATTCACTTAAAGAAACATCATCTATATCGTAAGCCACCACGCACCCACCACCCCACTTTAAGAAGGAAACAACGAATGTGTTGAGAACTACCAGTGTGAGCCCATCCCATCCCCGTGCCTCCCAGCCAGTTGTTGCCACCATCCTAAACTGGGTCCACACTATCCCCCTGTCTTTATATATTACATTATTTTTTTAAGTTTTCATCTTGAGATACTTGTAGATTCACATGCAGTTGTAAGAAATAATAGAGAGAACCTGTATACTCTTCACCCAGTTTCCCCTGGTGGTAACACCTTGCAAAACTACAGTACAATAGCAAAACCAGATAACTGACGTTGAAACAACCGCCTACCAGTGTGACAGGCACCTGTTTGGGGGCGGGGGAGAGTGGGTGGGTCCATGTGGGGCATGTGTGTGTGCATTTAGTTTCATGCACACTTCCCTCCTGTGAAGATTCATGTGATCACGACCAGAGTCAGATACAGAACAGTCCTATCACAAAGGTCCCTGCCACAGTCATCTTCTCTTTTCCCCTCCCTAGCTCTTGGCAACCGCCAGTCTGTTCTCCACGTCTATTATTTTGCCATTTTAAGTGATATAAATGGAATCGTATCATATGTAATCATATAAGACTGGCTTTTTCCTCCCCACTAAATAGAGTGCCCTTGAAATCAACCCAAGTTTTTGCATCTATCACTAATCTGTTCCTTGTTACTCAGTACCGTTTCACTGAATGGGTGTACTGTGGTGTGTTTAATCACTCACCCACGGAAAGATATTTGGGTTGTTTCCAGTTTGGGACTGTTACAAATAAAGCCGCTATGAGCGTTTGTGTAGAAGCTTTGTGTGAACTTAAGTTTTCATTCTTCTCGTGAGAATGGCTAAGATTGCCCTTGCTGAGTTGTGTGGCAAACACATACTGTCGTGGGGTACTGATTCACTTCTTTTAAACATACATTGGTATCACAATCTGTGTTTATTCTTCTGTGACTCACTTTCCCCTCAACATGTGTTCCCTCAGACTTATCCACGTTGATACATGTGGCTCTTGCTTATTTATTTGTACTGATATGTAGTATTCCATTGTGTGAATATACTACAATTTACTGTCTATTCTAACGCCAGTTCTGGAAGGCATAAAATCATTACAAGAGAATGGGTTTGGTAGGTATGGAGGTAATTTATCTTGCCAGTTTTAGAATGGGATGATATGGAACAAGGCTTAACTAGCCAAGAAGACAAGCCTTGGTAATTGATTTAGCCTTGGTTCTCTCCACTCGATTACCTTGGTAAAGTCACCTAACCTACCCAAGCTCAGCTTTTTCATCTGTAAAATTGGAATCTCAATAATAAGATTTGCCCTAAAACTCGTGGGAATTCTATAAAAATATAGTATGTGAACTAAAATAAACTAAACTAAAACATGCGGAATAAATGACAATTACATTTACTAGTTAATATATACAATTAAATACCAATTCTCACCACTGGAAAGAAAAACCAAACTATACATTCTGGATTTTTCATGGAAAATCCCATTTCAAATTATCTCCCCCATTATTCCTCTAAGTTGCTTCGTCAGGCCTGTCCTGCTTTGGAGGTCAGAAGATGCCTGCCGTAACAAGGTCATGGTGACCACGGAGTTCCTCGTCCTGATCTCCCTTTAAGGTGGCAATTGTCATCCCATTTTATAGATGAGGAAACTGAGGCTCAGATGTTGAGTACCTGGCCCAGGATCACACAAGAGCTGGACCTTACTCCTTTAGTCTGGATTCAGAGGCCACACTCCAACTTCCTCACTGACGTGAAGGGTCTCTGGGAAACCCTGAGCTACCCACACTTGGTGTCCAGGCTGAGGGGGGAGGCGTGAGCTCCAGTCCTGCTCAGAGGTGGCCAGAGGCTCTTCCCTGTTCCCAGCAACCCTGAGAACCTCCCCCACCCCCACACACCCCTCCAGAGGCCAGCCCATCCCCCTCAGGCTTCTGGAACGGGGCGGGGGAGGGCCCCACCCCCAACCCCCCACCCCCAACACCCCACCCCCCACCAGACCAGCTGGGCAACCACAGGATGGGAGGAAGGGAAAAGGGAGCTGCGTCAGACCAAAAACAAAGTCTTTAAATATGCATGGCTGGATTGCTGGGCTAAGCAACAGCCAGGGTGACATGATAACACTCTCCAAATATTTAAAATGTGTGAATCCTCAGGAAGGAGAATTTTTTCAGGCTGAAATGAGGAGGGGAGGCACTGGGGTGGGGGAGAGGCTGGTGAGGAGCGACAGTACCGGGTTCAGGAGGAGAAGAAACTAGGATGTAGGGCCCAGAGCCCCATTCCCTGACTCTGCCTCAGTTTCTCTCCCTGTAATGTGAGGGGGGCAGTTGGCTGAATGTTCTCTGAGGTCAGCTCAACTCTGGAGTGTTCTTAGGAAAAATATTAAAGTTTTTACATCTGATGTCAAGGAACTGCCTGTCCCTCAGGGAAGCAGAGAAAAGAATGGTCCCGCAGGAATCCCCGTTGCCCTGAGGGTTCCATCGGGATAGCACAACTTCCATGTGATGTGCTTGCTGTTTTTTCTGGCTCCCCTACCTCACTGTCTACTTGAGCTGGGATGTTTCCTGGGACTGCAAGGTAGGAAACTTACTTAGAGAGGGAGAGGGTAGGATGGGGAGATGGAACCAGGGTTCCAGGGAAGGACTTAATCCTGGTTTCCAGAAAGGGCAGTGCCTGAAGCCCTGTTTTCCAAAGTGAGAGTCACTGAGCCCAAGCCTGGGGCCCCACCCTTTGTGACTCCCTGAGCAAAGGGCCTGAGGGCGCATCTGTCCCGGGTACTGCTATGTTCTTCTTGCATCTCCACACAGGGAGCAGCCCCATCACATAGGAGAGACCAAAAAGAGGCCTGCAGCCACCAGGCACCCCAGATGCAAACCAGCCTCCCTGCGGTTTTGTCATTCAATGGTCAGGACCCCTGCAGCTCTTCCCAAGGCTCTTCTCCTGCAATCTAAGCCTGCTTTCGCAGGGGAGGCAGCCCACCCTGGCAGCCCCTTCTTAAGAGTTTCTGGTAGAAAAATGTCTAACTGGAAACTCATCACCATTCCAGGAAAAACTGAAAAGAGCTGCTACCTCCACCCTCTGGTCATTCAGCGAGCTCTGCTCTCCACCCTTCTTGCCCTCACCTGGTCCATTCCATCCTCTCATTCCCTGATCCAATCAGGCCTCTTTCAAAACACTACCTCACCTGTCCCCGCCCTTCTGTGCCCAACACCACCCCCTCCTGCACACAACGTGCTTTCACGTACATCACAGGCCCACATCCCTCATCTGAACCCAGGGGGCCTGATGTGCATTGGCATTCAGGCTTCAGATTTTAGGGAGGTGACATGGTGCTTGTCCCCTCTGGTGTCTAACATACCAGCAAGTTCTGGACCAACTCTCTGCAATCAGCCACATTAATACTTCAGCAGGGAGATCCATGAATATTCACGCCAAACGGGGATAAATAAAAGACTATAAATAGCCTTGTTCAGGGCAGGTTTTGCCTCCAAATGAGTTCCATAAGAACGCTGTTTTCTGGTTTCTGTAGATAAGAGAGTGAGGGCCTGACTCAGTTAGTCCTGGCCTCACCAGACACCTGGGCCGTTCCCCACTCACCTCCTGATTGTCACCTCACTACTTTGTTCAGAGTCCCTGCCATGCCCCAGTGGTCTCCTGCAGCCCCCTTGTCTCATCCTGCAGCTCATCTGCTCAAGACCTTCCAGACTGCCCTTGAGAATGCAAGTCCCTTCCCTCCCTCCCCTGGGCTGCTCTTCCCCAGGCCAGCGCCAGGCTCACGTGCCCCCTTTACCAGCAGAGTGGATTCTTATTGCACAGGCTCGCCTGAGCTTGAAGCTGGGCGATTATTTGTCCTGTTGTACAAGGGCTTTCCACTGATGGTGCAGTGGGCGTAGATGGGCTGCGGGTCATAAGGAGAAATCGCTAAAGGAGACGGAGGCGGCTGTTGGGGTGGTGTCTGTTCCTGGCATCGCCTGCTCAGTGGACCAGGTGTGCAGCCTCAGCCTGAGGCCTCAGGGCAGGTGCCGAAGGAGCAACATCCCCCTGTGGATGCCCTGAGTCACGAGCACAGACAAGGCCACTGTGGAGCCCGGGACAGAATGTGCAAACCAGAATGGGGATGAGGGCAGGGCCGAGCCTGCCCTTATGGTGCTTTTGTGCAAGTCACAAAAAGCCTCCCCCTCCAGGCAGACATCACCAGAAGGCCCATGGTCCAGCCAGCCCCATGGCTCAGCTCCTACCTGTGTGCAGGTCACCGGGTATGTAATTATACAAGGTGGCCCCAAGGAGGGAACTTCCTGACTTCCGCGTGGAACACTGTGGGGCTTTGAGGAGGCTGGGCTGAGTGCATGGCCGGGGGCAGGTTTGCAGTTCCGGGGGTACCTCTTTCAGGCTAGACAGTGGGAAGTCCTCCCTCAGATGGCCTTGACAGGCAGCCAGCACTGGGGATCCCGGGCGAACCCATGGTGAGCTTGCCAGACACTCGCCAGAAAGATGGGGGGCGGGGCGGGGGGTGTTGGGCAGGGAGTGGTCCTTTGATGTCGTGCAGATGAGGGTCAACATCCAGGCCAGTGAACTTTTGTCACCCCCTTCGGCCCATGGACCTGCGACATCTGGGGTTTAAAGACCCCTTTGGCCCTTAGGTAGTCAAAGCCTAGTTTTCTAGCACTGGCTGGCCCCCCAGGAGTCAGAAATCTTCCTGCTGCTATTAAGAGAGGGGCCCCTCTGCTGAGGTCAGGAAGCAAGGTGGAGAGAGAGACCCAGGGGCTGCCTCCTGCCTCCCTCCTGGGTTCTGCAATGGCCCTCCTTGTGCCCTGGGCAGGACCCCAGACGCACTAAGGAAGAAGTGTGGTGGACAGAAAGCTGTAAGCAAAAAAAAAAAAAAAGAATGACAAATAAAGACAAAGGAAGGGGAACAAAGTATGAGAAGGGCGCACCTCAGCTCACCTACCACCTCCCCACTCTCCCCAGAAGATCAAATTATGACCTGAAATCACGGGATACATATTTTATTATGTGGATAATTTAAAAGATTAGAGTGAGACAAAGAATTCATAAGCTGTAGTCACATTAGAAGACAAATTGTTTCCATTAATCTCTGAAGAAGAGAGGGAAAGAGAAATGAGAAAACGGACTTGAGCAGGAGAAAGGCAGGCAGAGAAACCGGAGTGGGGGCGAGGCGGGGGAGGGCGCAGGTGGAGACAATGAGGCTTCTTTCCTCCCCATCTCTCGCAGCGCCCCCCCACCCCACAAAACGAGCTGAGGCTCTGCTCCAAAGAAGGCTGATTTGCATTGCAGATTTGTCTCAGCTGCTTTTTGCTTCTGTTGCCAACCAGAAATGGTTTAAATAACATGTATTGTTCTGCGTGATGCCTTATGCAAATGTTTCTGGCCTGTTTGTTATTCCTGAATAATTTCCAACGCCTGCTGTCTGGGCAGAAGAAGCAGCTCACTTTCCCAGCTGTGCTAGGAGTCACCTGCTGGCGGCAGGGTTTTAATGGCCCCAGTCCCACTCCGGAAGGCCAGCAACGGTGTCCCAGAGAGCCCAGTAGGCAAGTCCCAAGCCTGGGCTCAAGAATGTCATAAATGGGAGAATTGCCAAGAGTCTAGTCTAACTGTAGGATTTTATGTAGAGGAAACCGAGGTCCAGAGGAGGGAAGTCCCCTCTGTGACTCAGCCCACCATGTTTCTTTCTGAGGAGGAGGCTTAGGGAGCCTGGAGCCCTTTGCAAACACAAGCCATGAAGCCAAGGACTTGCCTACCATGAACGAACTGGTGAATAAAATGAACGGCCTCAGATTTCATGAATGAATTGTGTGGGCACCCACTTTTTTCCAGGAATGGGGTTTAGAAAATAAGAATGTTACTGAATCAAGTCTGGGTCTGCTCCCCCGATGTGCAGAAAAGCCGATCTACTGATACTGGTTGTAGTGAAGCAAAGTCCAGCGTTTACTGCAGGGTGCCAAGCAAGGAGAATGGGCTGCTCATTCTCAAAAGACCTGAACTCCTCGATGGCTTTTAGGGTTTGGTTTGTTTGTTTGTTTGTTTGTTTGTGGCTGTGTTGGGTCTTCATTGCTGCTCGCAGGCTTTCTCTAGTTGTGGAGAGCAGGGGCTACTCTTCATTGCGGTGCACAGACTTCTCATTGCAGTGGTTTCTCTTGTAGCAGAGCACAGGCTCTAAACATACGGGCTTCAGTAGTTGCAGCATGTGGGCTCAGTAGTTGTGGTACATGGGCTTAGTTGCTCTGCGGCATGTGGGATCTTCCCGGACAAGGGATTGAACCTGTGTCCCCTGCATTGGCATGTGAATTCTTAACCACTATGCCACCAGGGAAGTCCCTAGGGTTGGATTTTTAAAGACAGTGTGAGGCAGAGGGTTGTGGGGTGTGTGATCAGCTCAAGCTCAATACTCTGATTGGTTGGTAGTAAGGGGTGATGTTTCAGAAATCTCAATCACCAACCTTTCAGTTCCAGCCAGTCTGAGGTCTGCATGCAGGTGATCAGCATGCAGTTAACTTCCTCCACCTGGTGGGGGTTTCCGTATCTGTAAAACAACTCAAGGATATGGTTCGGGATATTATCTAGAACTCTTGAGGAAGAACTAAAAGTCCTTGACTTTGTTTTATGGCTAAACTATTATACTTTTTTTGTCTTCTTGACTGTTTTCCTTTGTTTCTTCATTTTCTCACCTCTCTGAATAAATTTTCTCTTTGGAACTTGGGGAAGGCCTAGGAGGCTAAAGTTTTTCTACAAACAATAGGCAGGGGACATGGGGGCTACCCCCAGGAAGGCCCCATGGCTCTTGCTCAGTTTCAAAAATATAAAAGAGACCCTCTCTCAAGAAGCTCCAGAGCCCAGGCTGCAATATGTATGTGAAGCAACACCACCTTCAAGTTTAAATTCCTTCTCACTTCCCTCCTACCAGATCACACTTGTGCCAGGTGGTCCTAGTCTTGTTTGGGAAAGAGAAGACCTGGAGGCGCACTGAGAGTTCTCCTCAAAGACCTGGAGGCTGCCCAGGGACCAAGTCCAGAGGGCAGGTGTCAGTACCAGCCACCAAAGATGTATTTCTGCTCAAAGAGAGGAAGAATGTTCAAATACTTAGTGCTGTCTCATCAAAGAATGGGCTGCCTTGAGGGGTAAGGAGCCAATCAGAGGATGGACACTGCAGGATGCTGGGGAGGGAATTCCAGAGTTGGCTGGGACATTGGACTGTGCTCTGCAAAGCTCATTGAACTTCAGTTCCAGAATGTGTAGAGCACACAACATGTGCTCTAGTAGGTAGAAAAAGGGAGAAATGAGGAGTTTTCCAGGAGGAGAGGGCCCCCCTTACACATGAGTGGACTTTGAATTATCGCAGATTGGAACGTTCTCAGTGGGGAAGCTGCAGGACCAGTTCCCTCTCCCGTAGGTGGTCCTGCCACCCTGGCCTCAAGCTCCTGACTTCCCAGGAGAAGTGCCAAGATGGCATGTGTAGGTTGGGCAGTCCAGGCTTCAAGAGGCGCTGCCCGGGCCTTGCCGGGGGCAGGCCTGCAGCCATCCATCGCAGCAGCCCTGGCCACTCAGCTGCATGTTCAAACTCCGAGGAGTCTGATGTCCTCCCCTAGCCGGAGCTGGAGGGCATCATGTGCTTGGAATGGGGACGAGTGGACTGCAGCTTGGTTGAGCGGGGGTCACCTTAACCATCAAATCCCATTACTCACTACACAGGCCATGCTGTCAGACGTGAACGGGTCAATTGAGAAGCGGTGAAAACAAGCAATGTTTGCTGTGATCACCATGCCCAGTTGCTGCCGGACCCAGGAAATCAATAGGCCCAGCTGGGGCAGATGGTCCAGAGGTGGGCACCCCTGCTGGGCTTCTTACCATATGTGGGGACACTGAGAAAGTGACTTCACCTCTCCAAGCTCTAATTCCCTCATCTATGAACAGGAGGGAAAATGCTTATGTCACAGGGTTTCCAGGAGGACAGGAGCAGATGGAGCAATACGCGTTCTCATGGGACAAAGATGGTGTCCAGCACAGAGTGGGCACTCAGCAAATATCCATCCATTTGTTTTATGGCCTCATTTTGTTGATGGTGATGGACAGGTAGTGGGATGGGGCTCTTTATATGGTACCTGAAAAGGGTCCCCCGTTTGGGGTAAAAGGAGGATCTGTCACCCCTATAAGCTGTGCTCCACCAGGCTTGGTTTGTTCTCATTTTAGTGCAAAAGATGAGAAAGAAGGGCAGTCATCCAACCGACCTTAAAGCCCACTAGCTTTGGGGATAAGGATTCCAAATGCACATCTGAAATATGGAGATAAGTGACACTCATCTCCTACCTTCCTCCCCAGGGTCCTAGGCTGAGTGGGGTGTGTAGCATCTTAGCTCCATCAGTTTACAGCAATTTTAAGCAAGTCCTAGAGCCTTAGTTTCTCCCTCTGTAAAATGGGGGTTGGAACACTTACTTCACAGAGATGATGCAAGGATTAGGTGTCACAGTGCATACGGCGCCCAACACAGAGCTTGCAAATGACCAAAAAAATATGAGCTGCACTCTCCTTCCCTCTCCTGCTGCTGATTCTAGCCCTGGGCTGGGCACCACTATCCTAAGCAAGGTGCTCACCCCCTTGCTCCCTCAGTCTCCCTGGCAGCGGACTGACGGTCATTCACCAATAGCTGAGACTAGTACACAGGACCAAGCAGAGTGGCAAGGGGAGAAGGAAGAAGCAGCACCGAGAAAAGTGGTCAGCATTTATCAGAAAATTCTTGGTGGATCTACGAGGAATTAGTGTACCTTGTCTCATACCAGATGCCACACTGCTCTATCTTTAGAAACCTCAGGACGAGGGAAGTTTCCAGGCATGTGAGCATCCCAGCTCTGCAAGGTTGGCTCTATAAATACCCGCCCAGCTGGCCTCAGCAGCCCTGTCCTCTGATTCAGAAACAGCCCCTCCTCGCAGCAACCGTGGAAACACAGTGACCCAGAGCCCCGAGCAGCGCTGGACACGCAGCAGGGCCACCAGCTGCCCACCTCCCGCTGTGTCCCTGAGGGCCATGCCGCACCTTACAAGCTTGCTCTGGAGCCTCGAGGGGCAGGCAGGAAGACGGCAAAGACAGAAAATAAGACCACTTGGGGGTGAGAAGGTAGGGGCACGAGCCAGAGGGTGGAGGATGCAGGAGGAGGGCTGATGTTCATTCTTTCTGAAGCTGTTCCAGAGCCAGGCCTGGAGGAGCTCGGTGAGGACAGACTCAGGCCTGCCCTCGGGTAGACCAGAGTCCGCTAAGCCCACAAAGCAGGAAGCAGGCAATCCTCTCCTTCGGTGAGGAATAGAAATTGAATACCAAAGTGGTTTGAGGAAATGGAGCCTAAGGAGAGAAGGGGGTCTACTCAATACTCTGTAATGCTCTATGATGGGAAAAGAATCTAAAAGAGAGTGGATACATGTATATGTATAACTGATTCACTTTGCTGCACACCTGAAACTAATACAACATTGCAAATCAACTATACGCCAATAAAAATTAATTTTTTTCTAAAAAAAGAGAGGAGGGAAATCCTCAGAAAAGCCAGGAAACTGATGTATTTGCTCAGCTCTCTCATCCACAGGTGCCTTCTCCAGTATCTCTGCAGGTGGATGTGTAGATGGACACTGTGTAATGTCCACCCAATGTGTAAATATCCATCATTTGAGTGAAGTAAGTTTTTAAAATATTATTTTTATTGAAGTACAGTTGATTTACAAACTATAGTAATTTCAGGTGTACAGCATAGTGATCAGTATTGTACAGATTCTTTTCCATTATAGGTTATTACAAGATATTGAATATAGTTCCCTGTGCTATACAGTAAATCCTTGTTGCTTATTTATTTTATATATAGTAGTGTGTATCTGTTAATTCCCTATTCCTAATTTATCCCCGCCTCCCCATCCCCTTTGGTAACATTAGGTTGGTTTTCTAGGTTATGAATCTGTTTCTGTTTTGCATATACATTCATTTGTTATTACTTCTTAGATTCCACAGATAAGTAATATCATACAGTATTTGTCTTTCTCTGTCTGTGTTATTTCACTAAGCATTAATATTCTCTAGGTCCATCTATGTTGCTGCAAATGGCAGAATTTCATTCTTTTTAATGACTGAGTAATATTCCATTGTGTGTATATATCATATCTTCTTAATCCAATCATTTATTTGAGTGATGTTTTAAAGGCACCAGGAGGAGCTCCATATTTAAGGTGAATTACGAGACCCTGTCTGTGATGAAGCTAATTGTGCCCCCTGTACACACACACACACACACACTCAAGGAGGCACCACACTTTGCCTGCTTCATCAGCCTAAAAGACTCACTGTGAGTTTCTAGAAGCCCGCCACCCCAGACTTGGGCAGCTTTGAAGAAGAGAGCCTCTATTCTCAGCCACCCTGGGCTGCTTCTGTCCCCTGTGCACTGCCACAGAGCTGTGTCTTCGCGCCATTCTAGCTGCTGTCAGGCAGGGCTTCCCCACTGCCTCCCCATCACCCTAGAGGTCACCCAAGGCTGGGGCAGCAGCGGAGGGATGGAGAGGAGGTGAGGGGGGAAGGAGAGAGGAGGGGAAAGGGAGGACTGAGACAAGGAGATGGAAATTGGGACTCAGGGGAGACAGAAGGGGAAGGAGGGGAGGTAAGTGGTCCTCACTTCTCTTCCTCTCCATCTGTTTCCTCAGTCCCCTCTCCTCTCTTCCTGCTGTTTACCCCAGAGCCCTACCTCCCTCTTTCTCTCTCTCTCTCTCTCTCACACACACACACACACACAGACACTCTACCCTCCATCCCCACATCCTGGAATCTGAGCTCCCCAACACAGATATAAAAACCAGCACATGGACCAGGCTCTCCAGTGGCCATGGGTGGGGTCTTATTCTCCAGTGAAACTCTTAGGACTACAGTCCTAGGAGAGGACAGAGAGCAGTGTGGCCTCAGCAAGACCCTAAGCCTCCTGTGCCTCGTTCGTGGGGGCTCATGCAACAGCCCCACACCGCTGTGGGCATCAGGATGATGTTCTGAGGGACCAGGGCAGCTGTTCAATAAAGGCCGCTAAGCAGCTGCAGAGAACGACCTTGGAGACATCATCGGTTTCATTTGTGCCTGGAAACGGACGCGGGGACCCGGCTCCCATCACAGACTCGGTTTCCCCAGGAAAGGCCTTCCAAGTGCCCAGTGCCCGACGGACATGGGAGTTATGAAGGCGATTCCTGTAGGCGCCGGGGCCACCCCACACGCCCACAGCCAGTGACCCTCCCTCGAGACCCATCTGCCCTTCCTCTGGTAACGGGGTTTATTTTGTGACTTGGCACCAGAGGGCCTGAGCCGCTATTTGGAGAGGTGGATGGTTTGTTTTGAAACCCCTGTGTCACAGCGAAGCAATCACAGGCTTGTTCCTGAGCCACTGCAAGTAGAATTAAACAGTCAGCAAGACTGCAGGGTTAAAAGTCAAGAAAGCAATTTTTTAAAAAACCGACCTCAACTCATTCTGTAATATTTCCTATTTACATTGAAGAAATGTCAGTTCTTGGCTTTAGGTCTCACAAGAGACCAAGGATTTAAAGATACTTATGAGACAGATATAAATCTTTGATAAGACAATAACCGCAGGGAGAGACATGCCTGGAAACGTTAAGCGGGTTGGATTTGGTCACAGCTCTTTCCAGTTTCCTCGACGTCACTCACACACGTCCGGGCGCTCTGCTTACCCCTGTTTCCTGTAGCTAGTGCAGGGTGTGCGTGTGACTCGGGCACTTCCTGCCTGTGCCTGTTGTTCCTAGGGGGACAGGGCAATTAGAAATGTGCTAATTATCCTTTTATCTGTGTGTTGGTCCCTAAAGCTTAAACGTTCAGCTTGCATTTATCTTGGTGTCTGATGCAGCTGTGGCGGTTCCTGGAGGCCCCAGCACCGTCTCTAGCTCCCCTGCTAGGAAGGCCAGATGCAAATCAAATCAGGTCACCTGCCAAGCATCCAGGTGGAGTCTAGGATCAGGGCAAGAGCCCGGGGCAGGAACTGGGACGTCAGGAAGGACTATAAATCCTTGACTGGACTCTTTGTTTCTTGAACCACACACCTGATCTTGGGTTTGGGTAAGAGGCTCCGGAAAGAGAAGCAGCATGCCCAACGCCGCAGAACTGTGATGGGCCAGACGGGGTTGGAGCCCAGGCTGCCCTGCTCTTAAGGCTCATGCCACCACTTTATTTGGCTACCCAAAGGCCTTCCCCAAATTAGCCTCCTCCACTGCTGTCTGAAACCCTGTAACTTCCCGGCTCCCTGCCTGACTTGGCTGACTCTCCCAGACGCGCAGTTTAGCTGACGATCTTGTGCAGGTCATGCTATTTCGAGCTTCGGTCTGGTTCACTCTTATTCTCCACCTGGAAGGAGCTGGGCTTGTCCACCTTTCTGTCCCCTACAGCCTCCGCGTGCTCACCTCCATAGCGTTTGGCAGCCCTACTGTCTGTCACCAGGGGCCCCTCTTGCAGCGGCCTCTGACCCCTCCGCCCACAATCAGAAGTTGACAGAAGCCTGGGAGGTCATCTTGTCCAGTCTCCCACCCAGACTGCACACACACTGTTCCAGTCAATGGCGCTCTCACCTGGTTAAGGTGACCCCAAAGCGGGACTGCGAGTCACCTCATTGATGCCACCTGGAATCACCTGTCTCCCCCAGGAAGCCGAGAATTCCCAACTCACTGCCCAGCCCAAGGCTTTCCTGGCAAACGAGGAAGCTGCTCCACGGCAGCTGTCCGCACACCAGACAGCCCGCACCCCTACACCCCAGACCTGCCCCTCTTCAGGCTAATTCCAGCTCCTCCCTCTCCCACTGGGACCAGTTCCAGGCCCCTGATCATCCTGAAGACTCCTCAAGCCTCCAAAGTCATCATTAAACCTGGCCTGTGAGTCCTCCCTTCAGGGTGGCCTGAGTGGAGGTTCCTCGGCCTCATCAGAGCCACTGGGTGTTTCCTCATCCAGGAGAACTGCCCGCAGGCCACACGGCCCACCCTGCAGAGGCACTGCCCACAGTGGGCGTGAGGCCTGGGCACCCCCAGTGGGGGCCTGGTGGGCTCTCAAGGAGGGCCCGCAGGAGCCGCCTTCGCAGGGGCAATCGTCCCTTCTGGTTCACTGAAGATTAGGAATGGGTGGGGCCAAGCTTTCCTCCCGAGGAGGCTCTGAAGGTGGTGGCCTGGTGGGCAGATGGGATGGGGCCTAAGGGGCTTCCCTGGCTCAGCATAAGGTGCTCCTGTGTTTGGGAAACAGCACACGTATCTGTGCACCGGACACTGGAGGATGGGAGGGTGCGGGCGGGCGAAGCTGGGGCCTCTTCTCACAGCTGTGCAGTTAAGTACCATCAGGAGCCACCACCCATATCAGTAAAGCTGGTGGCGGGTGGGCGCAGATCCTGGTGCTTAGCTTGCATCAATCCCTTTGAGAATCTCCTAAATGCAATGGATCACACGTAGCAACGCTTGCCCACGATTTCAGGGATGTGGCTGAAATCCTGGGGCCCCGTGGATCTAAATCTGCCCAGCTGGCCTCCCCAGCTCCCTTCTGCTTTGTCCCTCTGCTCTCTAAGCACACAGTATGATCACAGTGTGACTCCTGCTCGGGCAGGGGTCACCTCCTTCCTTCTGCCCCAACTCCCAGGAACGAGACACCCCGAGGACCCTAGGCTCAGCCAGACAGGAGGGAGTTTCCTTCAGACTCTTATGACTCCAGCTACGAAGGGAGAAGAATGGATAGAGGACACTCCTTCTGTGGTTGCTGTTTTCTAGCTTGGTGAAAGATTTGCTATTTTGCGCTGCTGTAGAAGAAAAATAGAACCGTGACTGGTGTATCTGGGATGTGTGGCTGAAGTCACGCACATTGGTTGGTCTGGCAGGTTTCTCACAATTACACACATGTCTCTTCCCCGCGGGATGTGGGTGGAGGGGGCACAGTCCTCCTCACCACCCTGCTAGTCTCCTGGGGAGCTCTTGGAGTCCTGCCCGGGAGAGAAAATATCGAACGGGGAGCCCCTTTGGGAAGGTTGGAGGGGCGCCGATAATCGATAGCACAGCCCTCATCCATCTCAGATCCTCATTGGTCTGTGGCCTGTTAAGCGCTCCCTGTCTGTCAATAACCCACTAGTATTGCTCTCTTGCTGAGCGCGCTGAGGCCAGCTTCCGTTTGGCTGGAGAAAAATAATGATTGTTTGTTTATTAGTTGGGAGAAAATATCCAGCCACAAACGTGCCTTTGGGCCAGCGCCACGTTCCATCAAGCCCTCCCTCGGCCCCGGCTCTGCCCTATGGATCTCCTGTCCTGGTGGATCTATAGGCTGGGCTCCATCCCATGCACGTGGCCCAGGGGCAGCAGGGGTCCGAATGGAAGTTTCCACACAGCTGAGAACGCACAGGCACCCTTGGCTCATTCTGCGCTGCTGCAAGGGAGGTGGGGGCATGGCGGGGGAGACTCTGGCCACACCACACATACTAACGGGACTAAGGAACCCAGGCTGGTCTGGCCATGGGCTTGAGCCCTTCTGGGTAAGCCCCGGGGGATCTGGGCTGGAAGCTGCTGGCTGAAAGCTCTGACCACCTTTCTGAGTTGGGGCCACCGGGCCCCGGGGGGCCTGGGCGTGAGTAACCACGTCCTGCCCTGTGTCTGTTCCCACCCTCTCTCAATCACCTTCCCTCAGCAGGGATCTTTGGATCCTACTGACCTGGCTTCAAACCCCAGCTCTGCACACTATAGACTCTGAGACCTTGGCAAATTGGCGAACTTCCCTGAGCCTCATATGACTGCTGCAGGGATTGGGAACCCTCTGATCATGTGAGGTAATATACGGCAAGCGGGTAACCCGAAGCCTGTGCATTCCGGGCCCTCAGCACCAGGCAGCTGAGTTGCTCCTCTCTCCTCCTGGGAAGCCCGCACCTTAGATTCACTGGGGGCCGGAGCTGGTTGCATGTCCTCCTAAACTGTCTTCTCAGAACTTCCCCTTCCCAGTGGGCTGAGGGAACCCAATCCCTACCTCCCACCTTCCCTGCTATGCTTCAAGTCAAATCATTTTCCCTTTACTTTGGAAAAGTTTCACTGTTAATCAGTAAAGGGAAACAGAGAGATGCAACCAAACTAGCATTGATCAAGCCCGGGGCCGAGTCCCAGCTCCGACAGCCACTCCCAGGGTGACTTGGGACAAGCCATTCGGCCCTGCAGGTCCTCACCTGTCAAACAAGAGAATAGTCCTAAACAAGCTTGGAGAGTCTCTCCTACCCTAAAAGGAGAAACATCTTGCAACCTCCTCCTAAGTACCATCTCTCATCTATTTCCTGTGCCTGCTGACCTCACCTCTTCTTACCACGTTGGCCCACTGTTCCTGGGATGCTGGGGCCCCTCGCCACCCTCAGTGGTCTCTGTCTGCCCCACAGTCTTTGGTTGGAAGACCAATAGGGGGTCAGGTAACTCAGTGAGCCATTTACATCTCAGGGGACCTTCCAGGTGCTGCCTTGCCCTCCGTGGCTCCCAAGTTGGCCCAAGCAAGGTCAGAATCAGCCAGTCCCTAGGGCATTGTCCTCCCTTTCCTCCTCCTCCTTTTGTCACATCATCACTGTACCTGTCAACTTAAGCTAAGTCCAGTAGTGGCAACAAACAGCCCCAAATCTCAGTGGCTCAAGCAGCCAGGAGTTCTTTGTCGCTCACGCGCGTGTTCCTGGTGGGCCTGCAGAGCTCTGCTGCACACCCTCTCCACTCCAGCACCAGGGCTGATGCAGAGCAGCCCTACCTGGCTGAGGAAGAAGAAATGATGGGACCATGCAATGGCTCTTCAGGCTTCTGATGGGACCTGGTGTCCGTAACTTCCACTAACATTTCACCGGCTAAAGCAAGTCACATGGTCAAGCCTGCCTCAGTGGGGGAGGTGTCATAACCTTCCCACAGGAACAGACAGTGAGTATCTCGACAATAACACAATCCCCATACCAAAGCCTTACAGTGGTCCTCTAGCCCACTCCTCTGGTTTTACAGGTGCAGAGAAGAAAGCTCAGAGATAGGAGACTCTATACCTGAGGTCACACAGCAATCAGTGGACGCGGAGTGGCTAGAGTCCAAGTGTGCTGATGACCTTCCGGTTCAGATGCAGGAGTGCAGCCAAGAAGAGACAGGTTTGAATTGAATCCCAGCTCTGTAATTCTGGACAAAGGATTTCAACTCTGAGCCTTGGCTTCCCTCTCCGGAATAGGGAGTAAGGGTGTCAGTCTCCTGGCAGGGACATTGGGAGTTTGTGTGAGATTTAATAAAGTGTCAGGCTCAGTGTTTGACACAGAGAGAGCTCTAAACACATGTTTGTTCTGGTCCCTTCCCTCCCTGTCAACAGCCCCAAACTCCTTCATCTCATTCCCCTCCACTCTTTTCCTTACCTGCTTCCAAGCCCACCTCTTCTTTGTCAAGAAGTTGAGCCAGAGAAGTTCCTGGATGAGAAGCCTTCTGGTACTGCCTCCAAGCTCAGGAAGCAGAGGGTCCTCATAGCAAAGTCTTTCTCAAGGATCTGATAACTCATCGCCCCTTGACACCTACTGTCTCCTCAAAGCCTCACCGTAGCCCTGGGCAATATTCCCATTACACAGATGAAAAGACTGAGGCTCACAGTGGTTAGGGACAGAGTTTCCCTCCCCTATAGGAACCAGAACTTCTGGTCGCTGCTCTACACATCTACACTCTGCTACTGCACCTGAGGTTGGGCCTGTCCCCATGATCGCCTCCCCCTCCTCCTCCCCCTGACCCCTTGTAATGAGAGGAATGCCTCTGAGCTTCCAGAAGAGCCATGGTGGCTTTGGGCAGGAGAGAAATGCACCTGGTGTAAAAAACAAGAAAAAGCCTTCAAGAACAATTGTCACCATTTCTGTTTGGCTTTGTCTTATAAAAATTCTGTTTCCAACAGTCATGAAATGAAGGTCCAGGAAAGTCTGTTCAAGCAGAGCCATTTCCGGAGAGATCTGACAGTTAACATTTCAGGGATGTGTGTGTCTGTGTGTATATATATATATATATTTCAAACATCCCTCTCAAAGACAGCTCTGGAACCTGTTTGGAATATGTTTTTATGATTAGATGAGGGGCGCGTGTGTGTGTGTGTGTGTGTGTGTGTGTGTGTGTGTGTGTGTAGGTTGCTGCTGCTCTGTTTGTGTTCTCTCTCCCTCTCTCCTCTCTCTGAAGGGCTGTTTTCTCTGTTCTAGGAATCTGGCTCTACTTGGAATGTCTAACAATGGCACAGATGGTCCCAATTTACTGCCGCCTTATCTATCTGGGGAGACATCTCCATGCCCTGTCCTCCCTCCACACACCTGTCGCCCTGAGCATCCTGGGAGGCCTATTCTGCAGCTGGCCTTTGCTTCCTTCCTGGGACCCCCTCTCAAGAGCCCTCCCATCCACACCTGGCAGCTCAGGCCGCCCTTGCCCTGGGGGGCAGACATCTCTGCCCTGTGCTCAACTGAACCGGGAAAACTCCTCTGGTTCCCAAATCTCCAGCCTAAACCAAGGGTGCAGACCTACCCAGCCTGGAGAGAGACCTGCCTTGCAGGGTTTGCCCAAAGCAATGGGACTCCTACAGAGAGCAAGAGAGAGACTCTGCTTTACTGATTTTGAACTGATTGTGCCTGAAGGGGAGGAATGTGTCTTTATAATGGAGGGTGAGATGGAAACTTGGGGTTTCGGTAGCAGCAGGCCGGGTCTTCCCTGTAGCCCAGGGCCTCCCTCCCAGCAGTGCAGAGCCTGCACTTACCCCTCCTGCACAGCTGGAGTGGGGGCTCAGTCCCTCATTCATCAAGCATTTTCCGAGAGCCTACCACATGCCAGACATGGCTCTAAAAATCAGGGATATGGCAGGGGAAGAAAAAGAAACAAAATTCTTAACCAGCGTGGGGTGCGGGAGGAGTTGGATCAGAGGGAAAGAAAGAAGTTATATAATGTATTGGAAGTGCTAAGCATTCTGAGGAAAAATAAAGCAGATGGAGAGGATAGGGAGACCTGGGTGGGGGTTAGCGCGAAAGTTTAAGTATGACTCGAAGGAGGTGAAAACTCAAGCTGTGCAATCCAGAAAGAGTGACCTGATGGGCAAGTGTGAAGCCCGAGGTGGGGTGAGCCTGCTGTATTGGAGAAGCAGCAGGGAGGCAAGTGTGTCTGAAGTGAGGCAGTGCCAGGGAGAGAAGGTGAGCTGGGGACTTGATGGGGGACCAGACTGTAGCCCAGGGGCACTCCAGTGCTGGCCGTTACTCTGAGTGCAGTGGAGGCCACTGGATCTTTCAAGAAGGTTCAGGATCTGATGTGTTTTGAACACAGGCCAGAATGTGGAGCCAGGAGATGAACTGGGATGCTTCTCCAGGGCCCTAGGCAGAAGCCACCAGCAGCTCAGGCCACAGTTGCAGCAGTGCTTGATTCTGGGTGTATTTTGAAGGTAGGAGCCGATAGCATTTGATAGTGGCTCAGCAAGGGGGTGGAAAAAAAACATGAGGTCAAAGACGTCTCCACGGCAACTAGAAGATGGAGCAGGTTTGAAGGGGACGCTCGGGGTTAATTTTGAGTACATTATGTGAAGTTTAAGATGCCTGTTAGAGATGGCGAGGCCAGAGAGACACATTTGGGGATGGACACGCATGGTGGGTGTGGAGCTGCACATGGAGGCCTTCCAGTCCCTGTTCCCACCCACCATATCCTCTGGTCTTCACCACGGCCTTTAGAGTTGGGTGAAAACAAGCTCAGGAAAGTCAGGCGAGTTTCCCGAGTTCACACAACCAGTAAGAAGGGCCTAGAGAAGAATTCATCTTCTGGGAGGTCGTGACTCTTGACCTTGGGCACGTTACTCCCTGAATCCTATGTTCCTCACCCGTGTTTGGATCAGACATCACACATCAAACAATAACATCAGACATCATTTTCCTCTGAGGATCAAATGAGACAGGGGGCTTCAAGCAGATGGTAGGCCCCTCCTCGGCCCAGGCTTTCTCCAGCACCTGTTTTCCAGTTAAGATGCTTCTTAATCACCCAGGGCCCCCAGGCTGTGTGTTTATTTTGATGACTTTCTTACAGAGGCTCATTTAAGACACCTCAACATCACCCACCCTCCACCTGACTGTAAGAATCAAGCAGTTGTATTTTCTCATCTCTTGAACCCCATAGCTTCTAGAACAGTGCTTTAAATTTTGTAGATGGCAACCAGACTGGAGAACCAGAATTATCTTTCTTGGACCCATTTCCCCAGCTTCCTCCCACCCTCCCTCCCACTCTTCTCTCTGTGTAAGTCAAGGCCATGCTCCATGCAGTCTTCTAATTTCTGTGACTTTGTTCTGGAGTGCGGGGGTGGGGGGGGGGTGGGAAATGGGGTAAATTCTATGACTGAACACCTTCCCCTCAGCCAGTCAACCTCCCGGGGGCTTCAGGGTCTGAGCAGTGCTGCCCAATAAAAATATTCTGTGAGCCCCTTCTGCACTTTCTAGTAAAAAGAAAATTAATAGAAAAAAAAGTGAAAGTAATTTAACAATGTATTTTATTTAGCTCAATATACCCTAAGTATCACTGCAACACATAATATAAAAATTAAGAATGAGATGCTGTACATTTTTTTTTCATACCAAGTCTTTGAAATCTGGAATGTACTTTACACTTACAACATATATCAATTCTAAAAAGCCACATTTTGAGGACGCAGTAGCCACATGCAGCCAGTGGCTACTATACTGGATCCTGAAGGTGTTGGGGTCAGACAGCTTTCCCAGTTTATCAGGTGTTCCTGGGTCCTAGCTGGTCCTGAATCCCTGGACATCCCACTTGGCCATCCATCTCCTGGGTCAGGAGGGAGCCTCCGCCAGGGCCCCTCCCTCTCCCTTCCCGTCCTCTCCCTCTTTTTAGCCCCTTCTTTTCCTCTTCAAGATCCCATCTGCCTCTGTCCAGCACCTGGCACCTGGTCAAAGTCCCTGTCTGCTGGCCTGGTTAGGTGGCTGCATCTGGGGAAGGGAAAATGGGGCACTTCCAAATCTTGAGGGTAGGGCGGGGCAGGGTGTAGGTGACACGCTTATCTGGGTGCTGTAAGGGTAGCTAAGAAAGCCCAAGTTGACCTTCTTACTCGTGCAACCCCCACACCTGATTCGGCTAAAGAGAGTGAGAGCTCCCTTCCGGCCTTGAATTCTGTCACGACGGCCCTTTCCAGGCCTTGGCTTTAGGAGGATCTAGGGTTCAAAAGGGACAGGCATGGGGACTTCCCTGGTGGCACAGTGATTATGAGTCCGCCTGTCAATGCAGGGCACACGGGTTTGAGTCCTGGTCCGGGAAGATCCCACATGCCATAGAGCAACTAAGCCTGCGAGCCACAGCTACTGAGCCCGAGTACCACAACTACTGAAGCCCGTGCACCTAGAGCCCATGCTCCGCAACAAGAGCAGCCACTGCAATGAAAAGCCCGCACACCACAATGAAGACCTAACGAAGCCAAACCTAAATTAATTACTAAGTTAATTAACTTTTTAAAAAAGGGACAGGCATGGGACTTCCCCATGGTTAAGACTTCCACACTTCTAATGCAGGGGGCATGGGTTTGATCCCCGGTAGAGCAATTAAGATCCCATGTGCCGCGTGGCCAAAAAATAAATAAATATTTTTTTTACAAAGGGACGGGCATGAAGAAAACCATCTCTGCCTCCTTTTCTTTCACTTCACTCGCCCCAGGATTTTGTGACCTCAGTTCAGATTGCTCCTCTCGTCCCTGGTCAAGTTCATCTCAAGCAAATTCATTTATCTTGGAATTTGTTTAAGCCTGGGGCATTCCCCACTGTCACCCTTTACTACACATACCAGACCTAAAGCCTGGAAACTCCTGGGGAAGTCAAACATCACCCCTCACCCAGGCCCTCCTCTCGTCCACCGCTCCTTCCAACCGCTGCTGCCTCAGCTACACCCAGACACCCATAGGCAGGGAAACTCATCCTGCACTGCTATTCTTGGTGGGCCTTCCCTGTGTTCCCCAGAGCACCCCCGCTATGCTCCTTCTGCCCCTCACCCCTGAATCTCTTTGTGTCAAATGGAAATAATAACAAAATCTATTTCATCAGAGGTACTGTGAAGATGAAAGGGGTTGTGTTTGTAAGGCTCGTAGGATGCACAGAGTGCTTCGTGCATTTGTTTCAGGATTCCCATAGCGAGTGCATGAGATAGGCATTTTAACCCCATTTTAGAGATGAGAAAACTGAGGCAGAGAGAAGTGAAATACGTTCCCAGCCTTCCAGCTAGGAGATGGCAGAGCCTGGACTCCACCACATCACATTCAGCAGCCTCAGTGAAAAGAGAATGAATGGTGCCTGCCCACAGGAAATGCAATGCAGTCAAGGAGACTATAAATGCATGGAAAATTCCTGAGACTGTTTCGTAACCAGGGAACCCAGAGGGAAGGAGGTTGAGGGGCAGGATGGGCTGTCTAGCTCTCCCAGCAGCTGTCATCAGCAGGGTTCCGACTCCCTGCCCCCATCAACCCCTTAGTGAGGAACCTGGATCGCTCTTCTCCCTCCCCCCACCCCTCAGTGTGGGCCTCAAACTTCTCTTCCTGGTTTGATTGACTGCCAGGAAATAAACAACAAAAAGCCTGACTAGATTAGCAAGGCAGCATATGCTGCTCATGGGAACTTAAACAATTGCACTTCTAAATAACAGCTCAACACAGAATAGAAGAGATGTCACGAGGCAGGATATGATTAATTGCCACATGAATTATTGAAATTATAATTGCGGAGGAGTTCAGAGGAGCATGTGATTGGTGCGGGTGGGTTCGGTCAGGAGAGGCCTGGGAGGAAGGCTGTGTGAGCTGCGCTTGCGGTGAGGATGGCGATGGACAGGGCACAGCCCGGGAGAAGGGTGCTCCTGACAAGGGGCGGAGGTGGGATGATCTGGCTCTGATGCCCGGAGCTCCCGGGAGCTGATCTGCAGACGGGCCCACCCACCATGAGCATCCTCTCCCTGAGGACCTCACCCTCACCTTCACCTTCCATCTGCTCTCTGGGTCTGTGGGGTCTGAGTGCTGATCCTCCACCCTTCTCTGGTCTAGCAGCCTCCTGTGTCTGTGCCTCAACGGTTCCATCTGCACAGTGGGTTGAGAGGCGTGTCTTTCACACATCATAAGAGAGAAAACACGTCTTTAAGCTTGGAAGCGATAAATACAAAATTGGCAAGGTTTACTGCATCTCTCTATTTTTTTAATTTCTATTTATTTATTTATAAAATATTTATTTATTTATTTATTGGCTGTGTTGGGTCTTTGTTGCTGCATGCGGGCTTTTCTCTAGTTGCGACAAGTGAGGGCTACTCTTCATTGTGGTGTGTGGGCTTCTCATTGCAGTGGCTTCTCTTGTTGCAGAGCACAGGCTCTAGGTGTGCAGGCTTCAGTAGTTGTGGCACACAAGCTTAGCTTCTCCTCAATGTGTGGGATCTTCCTGGACTAGGGATTGAACCCGTGTCCCCTGTGTTGGCAGGCAGATTCTTAACTACTGCACCACCGGGGAAGCCCCTGCAGCTCTATTATATTGAAGTGCATTTTTACAAGGGGTCAAATACCCAGAGAGCCAGATCACGTGTCCTGGAACATGGCATAAGCATAGGCTTAGAAGTTATACAGACCTGCGTCTCAAGCCCTGCTCTGTCTTGTAATGGGTGTGTGATCTTGCATAACTGCTGAACCTCTCCGAGCCCCACTTACCTCATCTGTAATGTGGAGCTATGTGTGGCTATCTCATGGTTGCCTTGAGAATTGCCTGTGATCACGTATACCAGGTGCCCAGCTCCTACGCAATGGAGGTTATTGGCAAAGGGTGTCCTAACAAATAATATCTCAAATAGCTGTTCTTGGGGTCCCCGATGGACAGTGTCATAAAGGGTGTGACATCCTATCGTTGTCCCAAGTGGCAGGGATGCAGCATGGTTAAGAGCACAGGTGCCAGAGGACAGAACAGGGACCAGACATAAGGACTGGGCACATGGGGATGTGCTCAGGGAATGGAGAGAAGCAGTGGCCTGCAGGGAGCCCTCAGCATGTTGGCGGAAGACAGGGATTTGAACCCAGGCCAAAGGATAATTAGGAAGACTCTGCAGAGATGGAAGAAAAGAATACTTTATGAAAATGGCAGAATTATGAAGTAGTACACACACTCTGGTTGCAACTAAATAAAAATGTTAAGGTAAAAAAAAAGCAATTGTGGAATTAGGCAAGTGCGAGAGTGAGGCTAGAACTATTCTGAGATGATACAGTAGATGCTGTGTTTGCCTCCTTTAAGCCATTCCTCAACCTGTTTGTGTTTTTAAACACTTCACTGAGGGGTGAGACGCCCTATTGTATGGGGCAGTTTTAAGTCAGCATAATCATTTCGCAGACTTCTATGATGCTGTTGAGGTCTTGGGCAATTGATACAGCAGTTGTAAATCCATCACACAGTTCACTTAAGAAAAGGTTTTATTCGCTTTTCGACATAAATGTGCCTCATCGGAAAGGCGGTGTCTGCACAGGGAGGGGTGGGGTTTCTGCCTCTTCTCCCGACCAGAACCTTTGGAGGATAAGGCTTAAGTTTGGCTGCAGGTGTATTTTACTGTGATAGAGTCAAACGTGTCCGGTGAACAGGGTCCCCAGGTGGCAGTCTGGGAGTGCTGTGTGGTAGGCAGTGGCCCACGTTGGTCCTCCCAGGTGAAGGGTTGGCAGGGAAGAGGTGTTGGGAGGCAGTGCGGCCTGGACCCTGAGGGCAGGGGTGGGATGTGGGGCACAGGTGGCAGAGGGAGGCCAACATTTGGCTCACGTAAGGAAGAACATCTGAGGCTTCAGAACCTCCTGTGAAGCAATGGATGGATGACCCGCGCTCAGAGGGCTGGGACTGCAGAGGGACTGGGAGGAGCCGGCAGCAGGTGGGCCTGGATCCCTGGCTCAACAGAATCAGTTGGGCAGGGGTTGGAAAATACAGATTCCTGGAGCTCTGCCCCAGGCCCACTGAGTGAGAGTCTGCAGCCTTGTATCAGAATCTGCACATTTTAAAAAGCCCCCCCTGGGTTCTCAGGCAGGGAGAGAGGTCGGCCCTGGGAACCGCAGGCTGACATTGCCCCTAGTGGCCTGGGAGATGTGGTGCTCAGGGCCCTTATGGGGAGATGCGGCTGTGGGCCCTGGGCTCTGTTTGGTCCTTGCCTCTAAAGCAGCTGCCACCCTCCTCCTACCCCAGCCCAGCCCAGCCCCCTCCCCTGCCAGGGTTGCTCTGATGGAGAACCCTCCCAGCCACTCCCTCGGGAGGGTGGGAAAAGCAGTCCTGAGGCTCTAGAATTCTCCCTCCTTGCACTTGCTGAGCCAGATCAGGCCCAGACAAAGTGGAGTCAAAACCATATATTCATAATGGATGTGTACGGAGAGTTTGAATTTCAACTGACAAACAGAATATCACATTTTTTTAAAAAAATAGAGTGAAGTTCAAGTCTCCATTTCCCCCAACTTGAATAAATTTACCCTCAGGCACTATAAAAGCTGCTCCTCTCACCCAGGATCTTACACAAGCTGAGGCTTCGAAGAAGACCTTCTGGTGGTTCCCAAGTGAAACGGTCCACCCCTCAGCTTCCTCGTGGGAAACAGAAAAGCTGCTGTGAGGAGGCAGTGAATTAATACCTGTAAGGCATGGAGAACCAGGCCAGGCACAGAGCACTCAATAATGACTGTTATTGTTGTTGATCTGACAATACTGTTTACTACTGAGACACCCATTTTCCTGCCCTCATGATCCCTCCAGGCCCACATCACTCTTAGGGCCCATGAACCTTCAGGAAGAAGCCAGAAAACTCCTCTAAGCTCTTGCTATCGTCCCAATGTGCTTTCACCAAATAGCTCCCAGCTCCTCACTCTGCCCCAGGCCGTTCTGCCCCAGGGAGCCCCTGTCCCTCCCCCTTCTGGTGCCCTCAATGGCATTTGGCACAAGCTTATGTTGTCTTGCATCAAGGCGTGAAGCAACTTCCGAGGCTGCCAGGCTGAAATGGGAGATGGGGAAAGAGAGGGAGAATAAATGAGTGTCAGTGAGTAGAGCTGGGACTTGCATCCAGGTGCCTAGAGCATCCAGATTCAAATCTCTGACCCAGAGCCGCAAGAACCCCCAGCTTATCCACACCCAGAGAGGCTCACAGAACTTGCCAATGTGGTGGCTAGTGACGGCTTGCTGTCTGTGTACAGGGCCACCCTCCAGGGCCACTCTACTTTGAAGGAGGCTGCCAAGGACAGATAGCTCGAAGGACTGGTCCTCTGGTGGTAAAGTCTGCAGACCTTCAGGGAAACATGAGCTAGAAGTGTTGGGGAATAGAATCTACCAAGCCCCTCAAATCATACCCACAGGCCTCAGGCCACTGCATCTTTCAGTCAGTCAGTCAATCCATCAGAGCACGGGGGGACACAGAGCATTGGAGGGACACGAGAGTCCTTAGAGACCCCGGGATGGGCCATTAGGTTTTATACCCTGGCTCCCAACTCTTCCTCCACTTGAGCATCACCACAGGCCATCAGGTCAGAGGACAATGTCCTCAGAAAACCCTGCTGGCAGTGTTGCTTTATTAGTGTAAATATATCCTAAATATTGCATGGGACATATGTGTACTAAAAAATTAGTTGCCACTTATCTGAAATTAAAATTTAACTATGCACCCTGCATTTTTATACTCTACATCTGGCAACCCTAACTCCCAGGGGTGCCTATCTCTAATGCACAGCCCCCAGGAAACCACCAGCCTGCATTTTTCAAATCCTGTAAAAAGTGTTTGCACAGGTACAGAGAGGATCACAGATGCCCCAAATCACAGAGGTAGTGAAAGCACAGTCACGGCTAACACTTGGTACTTTCTAGGTGTTTCTATGGGCCGGGCACTGTTGTAAGTGCAGACCTGTATTACGAGTATTAATTCATTTGATGCTCACAACAGGCTCATAAGGGAAATGCTATTCCTATGCCCCCCCCTACAGGTGAGGGACCCGAGGCCCAGAGAATTCAGATCATGCAGCTAAGAAGGGCAAAGCCAGGCAGATCTGGGGTATGAAAGCAACTCCCCAGCTTGTGACATGGACTTTGATAAAAACGGGTCCTGGACTTATACTGAGAAGAAGATGGCATGAGTGTGTTGGCTGGTGCTGGAGCTGCCAGATGGGCCATGCGGTCAGCCCAGTTCCCTCTCCAGTGTCATATAGAAGTGTCGAATTGTATATTTATCACACAAACACAGCTCCATTTGCATTCAGAATACTGACAGCATTAACCAGCTGCCGGCCCTGTCTGTCCTGGGGAACGTCTGGTGCACTACCACCAACAGGCAGCTTTGCAGACACATGGGGACATCACTGCTGGAGGACTGCTCCCCTGGCCTCCGCAGGTCTGTGTAAGATCTGCACCACTTCTGACACTTTACACTTCATATTCATAATGGTGTGTGTACCACTTGTCTCTTCCAATAAAAGGCGACCCCTAAAGCTGAGAGCATGCCTTCTATTGATCTGTTTGCTGAATGTTTTTTGAGCACTTACTATGTGCCGGGAGAAAGGCTGAGGACTGAGATATGTGTCCCTGTCATGGAACTGACAGCCAGTGGTGGCAGGGCTGGGTGGCAGAGACAATGAAAGAAACTAGCGTCATGGACTAAGATGGTGATGTATTCTAGGAGGAGGGCTGGATACGGAGAGGAGGCCGGCGGGGGCAGGCAGCTTAGCCACGGTCAGGAAGAGCTTTCCAGAAGGTCAGAGCCTGGGGAGGCGAGCCTGCTAAGGACCTGGTGGATGTCATCACGCTGGCCACGGTCCATGCTGCCTGTGGCCAGGCTCCCAGCGGGGAGGGAGGAAGTGGAAACATGGGGGGAGGGCAACAATGTCAGTGTTCCCCTTTTTTCCCATGAGGGGAAGAGAAACAGAGCAGGGGCTTACATGGGGTGATTCGGTTGTTGCTTTGCGTTTCTGGGTGAAAGACGTTTAAGGATAATTAAATACAGAGGGAAAGGATGCTGTGCAGAGGGCGAGGTGGAGGATGCAGGAGGGAGGAGGGAGAGTGATCAATAGCACAGAGCAGGTCTGAGGTGCGGGGGTGGGGCTGCAGGCACAGGGGAGGAGAGGACCCCTCCCCCCATCACTGCTCCAGAGGGAGGGATGGGAGCAGATGCAGCTAGGGAGTCTCAGCCTCCCGCTTCTGTCTTCTCTGTAATGGAGACAGTAACCCCCCAGTTGGTGGTGGCTCAGGCAAGAGCTTGAGGGTAGAGGCGAGGGCTTGAAGCAGCCACTGTGCGGGACAGGAGAGAACTGAAGAGGCTCACGTCCCTGCTTCTAGCTCAGAACAGGGTCCACGGTTGGTGCCCGAGAATGTCTGCTGACCTTGACCGAACTGACTCTGGGCTGCCTCCCGCCCCCACCTGCGGCGTTCCCACTGCCTTAGTCCAGCTCTTACTATGGTCTGCAAGGCTCCTGAGCCCTGAGCCTGCCCACGGCCCCCTCATCTGCAGTGCTCCCCCTGCTCCCAGGCCTGCCCTGGGTCCTCCTTTTGTCCCTCCTGCCCTTTCCTGCTGGGGGAGAGATATTCTCATCTGCACATCCAGAGGGGGGGAGGGTCTGTGCAGGGACCCCTACAGGCTCATTCCTGTCCTGGGGGCCTTGGCACCTGCCCTTCCTTCTGCCTGGAAATCTCTTCCCCCAAGACTCCCCAAGGCTGCTCTTCTTCTCTTTCAGCTCTGATACCTCCAGGCATCACCCTCAGAAAAGCCTCTCCCCGCCACCTTAGGTAGCTGGACCTCCCGACCCTTATTTACCCCAAACGACCATGTGACTCCCCTATAGCATTTATTACTGAGGGTATTGGCATCTGTCGTTTATTTAGTGCTTCCTCTCAGGAGAATGTGATCTCTATGAGGGTCAGAACTAGTCTGCCTTGTCCCCTGTCTGGCCCCTAGGAAGCACGTAATGACCGTGGAATGAATGAATGAGTGGATGAAGAAACCAAACTGTCCCCTGTCTGGCCCCTAGGAAGCACGTAATGACCATGGAATGAATGAATGAGTGGATGAAGAAACCAACAGACCCTGTCCCAGGCACTGCTGAGCTCAGCTGTCACAGAGAGAGCAGCTGAGGCTTCGCAGGAACCCCCCGGGCCTCCTCTTCCTGTCTGTTATTTTCCTACTAAATTGTCTTCTGGGCATTTTGATGAGTTGGATTAGATAGCGTAATCAAGATAAACTGGTTCTTTAAACAAGGCCCCCCGTGGATCACCCTATGACTTTTCTAAAATGCTTTTTTACCAGGCATTTTCTCTTCTGGGGATTAGGGCTTGTGTGGTAGGCCTTTAAAATGTGTTTTGTTTTTTAAAAGCAATTTTCTCTCTCTGGCCTGTCAGGTGCACAGCCCGCTTCATCCATATTGAATAGACCACTTCCCAGCTGTGCGGTCCAGGGACCCTGCAGAAAGCACAGCATCTTTCCTCCTCCCTAGAGAAGCTGCTGGGAACATGAGACCCAGACCTCAGGGGGATCACGGAGAACAAAATCCGCTGATAATCCGTCAGTTTGTAGCTCACACTGAGAGAGGCTTACGGAATGCCCGACACTGCTCTACATGCTTTTCCATATCATAGTCCTCAAGAACGCCACTGGATAGGTGTGTCCCTATTTTACAGATGGTGGCTGAAGCACAGAGACATTAAGGAACTTGCTCTAAAGTCACATGGTAAGTGGAGGGGCCAGGACTTGCCTCCACGGAGTTCAACACCAAAGCCAGCACTGCACTGTCTCTTTCACTTTTCCCAGCCTGTCCTGAGAGTGTGGACCAGATGTCTACAAGGTGACAAGTGACTGCAGGGGCTGCCCTCTCCATCCCTCCCTCCCTCACCTGCCAACAAACAGGCCAGTGCCTAGAAGCGGGTAGGAACCAGGCACACGGCAGGACGCAGTGGAGCTGCCCAGCTGTTGGCACCAGACAACTGGGGTCCGATCCCAGCTCTGCCTTCTAAACACTCTCTGTTTCTAAGGGTGACACCCTGAGCTTCTCAAAGACACATTCCATCTATGGCTTTGAATTTCTTGGAGCAGCTAAAAAGAGAAAAGAGATCAAGTAGGCACACCCTCGTGAGATAAATCCATACACTGAAAAATTGGAAAGGGCCCTTAGGTACGAGTCAGACCAAATGCCAGGTTTTAGGGATAAGGAGACAGAGGCCTGTGGTGGGGAGTGACCTGTCCAGGGCTCAGGAGGCATCGGTGAAAGAGCAGAGCCCAATCATTCCTCCCCTTCTCTTCTCTCCACTCTCCTTCCTTGTACATCACCAGGGAAGGTGTGCTCCGTGCCATGTGGTGTGTTTCTCTCCCTGCTTTAGAGAAAGGCTGGCCCTGCCTGGCAGCCGGGCCACAGATAAGACAGACCTAATGGGACAGGGATGACAGCCACACTCGGGGGTCATGTAGACTCTCCACTCACCATCCCCCTGCCCCTCAAGAGACTTGGACATAAGAAAATGAACCACAGAGGGAAGTAGTTATGAGAGGAAATGAAGGTTTTTAAAAACTTTTGCTGTGGTCTACCTATCTCCCTTCAAGACATTCAAGAAAAGTTTTAAGTGACACACTGGTTGTTAAATAAGGTGCTGCTCAGAAACCTGACCATAGGGGTCCCAGCATTGCTTCATAAGCAATATGTCTTTGGGCACCAAATGTGTTTCAGACACTCAGGGCACCAAGCTGTCCTGGAAACCATGCCCCAGAGTAGGGATCTGAGTCGTTCAGGACCCTGTTTTTTATCCAGCAAGTATGAACCTAAAAACTACTCTGGGAATAACTATTTTTGGTCCCTGTAGGCAAGCATAGCTATGGCACTGCTCCCCCTCCCACTTTCCAGGTGTCTATGTATATTTTTCAATAGACCTTTGGCTGAAAATAACAGAAAACACGTGATAGAGATTGAAATAAAGATTTATTCTTCTCACTTAACAAGAAGTCTGGAGGTGAATAATTGCTGCTGGTGCTAATTAGGTGGCTCCTTCAGTCAGAGCTAATGTCTCTAAGGTTCTTTTGATCATTCCCTCATGATTGCAATATGGCTGCAGAAGCACCAACCATCAAATTCTTATTCACAACAGGAAGAATGGAGAAAGGATCAGGAACCTTGCAGTAGAGTTCCATCTGTCATATTAGCTAGAATTGTGTCTCCTGGCTATGCCATGGGAAAGGGCACTGGTAGGAAATAGGTTAGGAATGGGGCTTGAGTCAGGCAACCCATGTGATCAGTCATACTCTCCTGGGCCTGCTTTTATTTCTTCCAAACTCAGC
Source organism: Hippopotamus amphibius kiboko (assembly GCF_030028045.1). Taxonomy (NCBI): domain Eukaryota; kingdom Metazoa; phylum Chordata; class Mammalia; order Artiodactyla; family Hippopotamidae; genus Hippopotamus; species Hippopotamus amphibius. The sequence goes on along the minus strand of NC_080188.1, from coordinate 174,174,143 downwards.
TGAGGTTACTGTTATCTAAAGTATAAGTTGACAAGAGCTTGAAGGGTTGCCCCCTTAGGAGGAGACTTAAGTGGTCCAAAAGCCTTCAAGACAAAAAGGTATGAAGCCACTAGCAGTATCAAGCAGTATCAGCAGTATTTCGTCTTGTGGAACTGAAAACCACAGCCACAGAAAGATGGAGAAAATGAAAAAGCAGAGGACTTTGTACCAGATGAAGGGACAGGATAAAACCCCAGAAAAACAACTAAATGAAGAGGAGATAGGCACCCTTCCAGAGAAAGAATTCAGAATAATAATGGTGAAGATGATCCATGACTTTGAAAAAAGACTGGATGCAAAGATCAAAAAGTTTACCAAAGACCTAGAAGAATTAAAGAGCAAACAAACAGAGATATGCAAGACAATAACTGATATGAAAAATACACTAGAAGGAACCAATAGCAGATTAACAGAGGCAGAAGGGTGAATAAGTGACCTGGAAGACAGAATGGTGATAATCACTGATGTGGAAAAGAATAAAGAAAAAAGAATGAAAAGAACTGAAAACAGCCTAAGAGACCTCTGGGACAATGTTAAATGCACCAACATTCGCATTATAGGGGTCCCAGAAGGAGAAGAGAGAAAGGACCCAAGAAAATATTGGAAGAGATTATAGTTGAAAATTTCCCTAACATGGGAAAGGAAATAGCTACCCAAGTCCAGGAAGCACAGAGAGTCCCAGGCAGGATAAACCAAGGAGAAACACGCCAAGACATATAGTAGCCAAATTGACAAAAATTAAAGACAGAGAAAAGTTATTAAAAGCAATAAAGGAAAAATGACAAATAACATACAATAACTCCCATAAGGTTAACAGCTGATTTCTCAGCAGAAACTCTGCAAGTGAGAAGGGAGTGGCATGATATATTTCAAGTGATGAAAGGGAAGAACCTACAACCAAGAATACTCTACCCAGCAAGGATCTCATTCAGATTCGACAGAGAAATCAAAAGCTTTACAGACAAGCAACAGGTAAGAGAATTCAGCACCACCAAACCAGCCCTACAACAAATGCTAAAGGAACTTCTCTAAGGGGGAAACATAAGAGAAGAAAAGGACCTAGAAAAACAAAACAGTTAAGAAAATGGTAATAGGAACATACACATGATAATTACCTTGAATGTAAATGGACTAAATGCCCCAACCAAAAGACACAGACTGGCTGAAGGGATACAAAAACAAGACCCATATATATGCTGTCTACAAGAGACCCACTTCAGACCTAGGGACACATACAGACTGAAAGTGAGGGGATGGAAAAAGATATTCCATGCAAATGGAAATCAAAAGAAAGCTGGAGTAGCAATACTCATATCAGATAAAATAGACTTTAAAATAAAAAATGTTACAAGAGACAAGAAAGGACATTACATAAAGATCAAGGGATCCATCCAAGAAGAAGAGATAACAATTATAAATATATATGCACCCAATATAGGAGCACCTCAATACATAAGGCAAATGCTAACAACTATGAAAGAGGAAATGCAAGGCAGAAATAGAGACACAGATGTAGAGAACAAACATATGGACACCAAGTGGGGAAAGCGGGGAGGGTTGGGGGTGAATGAATTGGGAGATTGGGATACCAAATTGTACACTCTAAATATATGCTGTTTATTTTCTGTTAACTGTATCTCAATAAAAGTTCTAAAAAAAAAAAAAAGATATGAAGCCACAAATAGTAGGAAAGCAGGTGGGTAGAAAAAGATATTGAATCCAAACTGTGCTCAGTGGTGAGCCTGGCCACATCATCCCTTGATGACGTGTCCAGCGAATGTGCCAATGAGCGATGAGTTACAGAGGGGAGCATGTCTGTAAGTGCCTGGTTTCTCAGGTCTCCTCAGTACTTCCAGACATGAGAAAAAACTGACTTCTGATGGGAAGGGGGTTTCTCAGCCCATTTCCCCTCCAGCATCAATACAACCACCCAGGAACATTTAGTTCAATTCTATTCACAGAGATGTAGGAAGCACATGGTACATGCCAGCTCCTGGGTGAGGTAAGCAGTAAGACACGTGGGACATTGTCACCCTCTATCTTGCTCTCAGGGACTCCACAGTCTAGATCAGCACTGGATTACCCAACCAAAAGATAAGACATGCATCTAGGAAACCCAGAGCTCCAACCCAAGAAGCTATTTGATTTTTAGCACGGAGGTACATTTTCATTACTTGTTATTTTACTGTGCAGCATCGCTGAACTTGAACTGTCTACGGTGGGAGGTGGGAGACTCCTCTCACTAAACACACCCGCAGTGGGGCGCTCCCCAAGGGCAGGCGCTGTATTTACTCTCGTTTTGGCGCCAGCACCTAGTGTGTGTGTTAGGGCTCAAACAGCTGATGCAGCCCTGCTACATATTGTCTGTCCTCCCGGCACAGAAATCCTTTACAGAGTCTTTCTCAACCAAGTTGTGGGGTGTCAGTTTTGCCAGTTGTGTCACAAATGAGCAGCTACTGAAAACAGTTTCAGGGCCTAAGTTAGCAGTGATGTTTTAAAAACTATGAAGTATTTCAGACATACGCCCATTAAGACATTAGAGCCCACTCAGGCTAGTCTGTATAATGTCACTTCCACCTCTCTTGCTCTGATACATTCTCTAGGCCAGAGGGAGGAAAGCAGCTCCAGGGCTGTGTGGATGGCTTGTATGTCACTGGCTTTGTTCAGCATGAAGTCTGAGTGCCCTTCAGTGTGAGGCCATGGGCATATGGGGAGGGGGTGGGATCAAAAGGGCAGTGCTTATAAGTGCTGGGCTGACAAGTGAAGGGGCTCCAGGTGACCCTTCAGGGAGGCTCTGGTGAAAGGGCAGGTAGTTGGCAGCAGGGAGCCCCCTGAGGGGATGCAGAGAGGTGGGACTCTCCCAGGCCTGGCTTCTCTGCTCCTAACTGGAGTCAGAAACACGGATGGTTCTCCAAGGTGGTCAAGCATTCCTGGATGCAAATGGCCCTAATGATGGGTTTGAGTGCAATGCTTGTAAACTGTGCTGCTTCCAGACACTGGGGAGCTACAGATTTAGCCAGACCTCAATGAATATTAATCATCTGAGCCAGGAGTGCTTTGTGTTTTGTTTTGCTTTTAGATGCCCCTTTCTTTGTGTTTAAGTCCCACCCGGGGAGATCTTGGACAGGTGCTCAGAGCCCCTCTCCCTTATCTCTAGGGCAGGGAGTGGAGGAAGGAGGGAGGGAGTAGAGGTGGTAGGAAGTGAGAGGGCCTAGGACCAAGAGTGAGTGGGCACATCCGAGCTGGAACCCGTCCTCTGCCATTTCTGCAGGAAGAAGGAAAGCAAAACAAACCAGTCCCTGTTGGGCAGTCATGTGCCCCTGATGGCTCATCTCCATCCTCACCCTCACCCCCAGCTACAGGTGACCGAACCAGGGCTGGGAAGTTGGCTCAAGGGGAATCAAACCACAGTTTGGTTGGTGGCCTGAACATGGACAGAGAGGTTAGTTTTGTTTTTGTTTGTTTCTTTTAATTTTTATTGGAGTTGATTTACAATGTTGTGTTAGCTTCAGATGTATAGCAAAGTGAATCAGTTATACATATACATATATCCACTGTATTTTAGATTCTTTTCCCATATAGGCCATTACAGAGTACTGAGTAGAGTTCCCTGTGCTGTACAGTAGGTCCTTATTAGTTGTCTATTTTATATATAGTAGTGTGCATATGTCAGTTCCAATCTCCCAGTTTATCCCTCCCCACCCCCCAAACCCCCTGGTAGCCATAAGAGAGGTTAGTTTTTAATCAGGTCACTCAACTCTCCCACCTCAAACTTGAACTCAGAAATTCTCTCTCAGGACTTTTCTGGTGGCACAGTAGTTAAGAATCCGCCTGCCAGTGCAGGGGACACGGGTTTGATCTCTGGGCCAGGAAGATCCCACATGCTGCAGAGCAACTAAGCCCATGCGCCACAACTACAGAAGCCCATGTGCCTAGAGCCTGTGCTCTGCAACAAGAGAAGCCACAGCAATGAGAAGCCTGTGCACCACAACAAAGAGAAGCCCCCACTTGCCTCTAGAGAAAGCTCACATGCAGCAAAGAAGACCCAACACAGCCAATAAATAAATAAATAAATAAATAAATAAATAAATAAATAAATTTATTAAAAAAACACAAACCTCTCTCTATCCATTTAAACAAAAAAACAAAAAACCCCCCAAAAAACAAAAAAACTAGTGAGCAGGGGAAGCTGTACCCAAAAGGACTGGTTGCATGAGAGAGTGTGGCTGGATGGGCCCTTTGAATGGTGCCCCAAACTCCCTACTCCCCACCACGGCAGTAGTCCTGAGACCTCTGTAGATGGAGGGTCAAGGAGCGGAGGCAGGGGGAGGCCAAGTGCTTCTCACCTCATCCTGCTCGGCTCCACCAGCAACCGTCCTCGCCAGATGTGAACTACTTCACAGCTCTTTCCAGGAAGCTGAGAGGGGCCGATGAGGGGGTCTCAGGGTGTGGAGGAAGGAGACCCCTCTGGCAGTCAATTTTTCATCTTGTTCCTCCTCTACCAATAACCAGCTGTTACTGGGGGCAAATGCACCTTAACCTGCCTGGGTTTCACTGGTGAAATGGACTAGCTGATGTTGAAGATCTTATTTGACCATCTCAGTTGGTGAAAGGTGCTCTGAAAGAAATAACTAAGGAAGAAGAATGTGCGTGTGTGTGTGTGTGTTGGGGATAAGCAGTTCCTTTGGTGGGCTGGTGAGGGGACCCTCCTGAGGATGCCACATTCGCGCCACAGGAGGGGCGATGGATGAGGGTGAGTGGTGAGGCTGTGGCGCTCCGGCAGTCTGATGGGAACATGCCTCTCGGCGTGTGTGTATTAGAGGACCTAGTGCTCAGTCACAACGTTGTCTTGGGTGCCTTCTGTGTGCCAAACACCACAGCAGGTGCTGGGGAAGAGAAAACAAAAGAACAAAACAGAAAATACAGTGCCTGCCCATAGGGAGCACTCCCCTGACGGCCTGAAGTTTAGCGGGGGGTTTATCCGTTCTGGTGCCTCCCGGACTGTGGGGGAATCAGAAACTGACACCTCCCATCTTTTTCTTCATGGAAAATGGCAGCACCTCTGACTTCCCAAGGAAGACATGACATAAAGAGGATAATGCTGGCAGACCAGGTGGGGACAGGCTACAACTTAGTTGAAGCATGCAGGTACCTGTGAGAACAGGACACGTGGAGTTCCCAACAGGAAAAACCTATCTCAGAAGCAACTATTTATTCAACACATTTTATGGAACACCTGCTGTCGACTTGGTCCTGTCCTGGATACAGAAAGGCTAGGACTTGGTGACCGGCTGGGTGAGGTGACAGGTACCCCACTCCTCCCTGCAGGTGAACGAAGCTCAGGCTCTGCAGACACCCGGCAGCCTCAGAAGCATCTCAGGTTCCCCAGACTCAGGGCCCAGAATGGTCAGCACCACAGGTGGGGCTTGTGCAGAGCCTCCCTGGGTGTCTGGGGAGCTGGAAGATGGGAGGGCTGCCTGGCTGCCTGGGCTTCTCACATCGTGTGGCTAAAGCCAGGGAAACAAGCAGAACCGTGAGGCTCCTCTGGGCTATAAATAAACCCAGCCTGTAAATACGTCTGTGCCTCAGCGCTGTGACACTGTCGTAATCTCTCACTTCCCCGTCTGAAGGGCAGCTCCTGCACAAGCTGCTGCAGGGTCGGAGGAGAGAGGGGTGTGTGTGGGAGATGGTGAGCCTGGGTGTGGGGACGCCATGGTTCCTCTCCTGCAGAAAGGGCAGAAATGGCTGTTCAAACATGCGTCTATTGCCTGCTACCCACAGTTATATGGCGATTAACAGGGAATCAGTGGCAGACGGAGCCCTTGTGACGTTCCCCGTGTTGTGGGGACATGTGTGCCTACATAAATCACAGATCCACCCTTTTCAAGGCACCTGTCCCAGAGCGCTGTGGCTGCACGTGGCAGAGGCTGATTTCCACAGTGGACACAGTGGTGGTGGTTGGGCGGGGGGGTGGGGGGTGGGGTGGGGGTGGGGGCAGGGAGAGGGGGCTATGAAATCATGGAAGGTTTCCATGGGGAAAGGGCTTTCCTGGAGGCAGGCTTAGCTTGTGAGCAGGCTGAGTAATGGGAGATTCAAGGATGTTCTAGGATGGTAAATATAGAGGCTAGAAACCGCTTACCTATTCAACAAATATCACGCCCGTTCTGCATCACTGCTGGGTGCTGGAAGCTCAGATGTCAGGGCGAGGGGAGCAAGTGGAACCGGCAGAAAGGTGCGGCTTGCCCATTTTATGAGGACTTTGAAAATCAAGCTGAGAAAGCAAGTATATTTAAACAAACTGGGAGGGACGGGGCAAAGATCGCCAGTGAGGGGATGACTAAGGTCATGTCCCTTTCCTCCAAGGATCCTTAGCCTACTCCTTTGGAGAAAAGTCCCTAAATGAGGGAAGCAAGGGGACACACACACAGTTTCGTTGCAGGAAGAGACTTTAGAGTTCCGTGGAAACCCGACTTGGCAAAAGGCAAAGGAAATTGGGGCCACAGCAGTGCTCAGAGGAGGCACAGGGAGCCTGCCACCAACCAAGCCTTTGGATTCCAGGAGCTTCGGGAAGCTGGTCCTGACACCGGAAAGGTAAAGATCTCATATCTAAGGTTGGCAGAAGGAGCTGAACAAGTCTCTTCTGGAGAACCCTATGGGATCCGAACATACAAAAAGAGAGATAAAGAAAGAAAATGACAGCAACAACCCAGCACTCTTCTCGAAGCTGAGCAAGGCCTACGCTTTAAAGTCATCTGCAGGCTGGGCAGCGGTGGAGTTGGTGGCTATTAAAGCCACACCTCCATATGGCTGTTTGGAGTGAAAGTCACACCTTTTCCACAAGAATATATAAGAATACAGTGATACCACAGGTAACATATTTGCTGATGCTTTTGGAGAGTGTAGGAGAAATATAATTATAATAGAATACAATACAATTACAAAAGAGATCTCCCAACCCAGACATCCTTTCCACAAAGTTAGTAGAGAAAGAAACCCCTGTGATGACTGAATACGTGTGAAGATGGAATGTGATGTGCCTCACAGACAATCCACTAAGAGGCTGTAAAGACAGGAAGGAATCTCCTCATCTAGCCAAGTGGACACGGCCCATCACATACATGTTTCTGAGATGATCAATCACTAGTCTTCAAGTAAGAGGACTCGTCAACACCTGTGTCACGCATAGTTCGTCCTAACTTTATTTTGGTAACTGGGGAGACTGCTTGTGTTGGCTTTATCCGGAGGAGAAACAAACTTCTCTTATCTTTAGAACAAAAGGTAGTTTTGCAAATTGGAGCAAGGTGCCCACGGAAATTAGGCTTTTACCCTCCAATAGGTAGTGGGAGACAGGGGTGCTAGCTCCCTGGATGCTTGTGTTTCAAAAAATGTCTCCCAGGTCCAGGAGAAAACATTCTTGAACTGAGACACTGGCTTGAGGCTTATTTAGTCATGACAAATATTTATACACATATGAAAAGGACAGGGAAAGAAATTCTGAAAGAAAAAAGGAGGTGTTTTTTCCCTTATTTTCAACACGGAGATTTAAGCCTCATTTTTTAATTTCTATTTGTCCTTACAATTTCCTCCCTGTGTTACATAAAATAATAATGTTATAATCTTCTAATTATTTCCATTGTGGTGTCTACCTTTCTCTGGGAAACTTACAGTTGCCTAGATAGCCAGTAAGTCCACAGTAAAATGCGAACAAAGCAATTACCAGAATTACCATGTAATGTAAGGATGAATAAGTATTCAGTTCAGCATATGCAGAATAACCCAGCGTTAACCTAGTGACATTAGGCCAGCTTTTTGCAGTCTTTCTGTCTGTTAATTGGATATTCTTTTCTACATCATCTTTCCAAATAAATCAGTTGACGTTTTGTGTGTGTGTAACATTTAGAGCTTGAGTACCTGGGTGCATGTTAATTACTTTCACTTTGCTACTATCAAAACCCACAAGTAAAGACGGTCTTACTTGGATTCTGCTAATAACCGGGCTACTGGACTTAAGTCCAGACCATGTTCATACTGAGAGCACACTTTAGAGATGATGAGAAATAGTGGGGACGGTGGTTATTGGAAGTGCGGAAAGAAAGAGTAGGATTTGTTTTCTTGTAAATGTGATTTTCAAAGTAAGTGGAATAATCACGGCCATGAGTAGGACAGCCAGGCAGCTTATGAGAATAGTAACACATTTTCTAGAATATTTCTTTTCAGTGGAGGGTGATACCAACTGGTTCCTCTGGAAAAGTTACATGTTAGGCCCTTGAGAGAACCACAGTCCAGTCCTCCTGTGGTGCTGGCTTCACGTGGGAGGCATGATCCAGCTGAGTTGTCCTTCACTTTGGTAGCTTATGGGGGGGCAGCAGCAGAAAGTGTCCCTTCCAACTTGGTGACCGCCGTCTTTCTTCCGGAATACCTTTACGTAGATGAGGTCTCCCAGTTGACAAGGGTGGCTGACTTCCTCTGTCAGGTCCTTTCGGATCTTTGTGAATTTAAGTTTCATGGTTTCTGGGAAAAGAGAAACCTTGAACACGATTTTAAGTATTGAACATAATTATGAGCGGATCCCATTAAAGTGGACACAGGATATGGCCCCAGACCCAAATTCATAGGCCTGACAAACTTAAGTTCAAAAGAAGATAGTCCATGTCTGCTTGCAGGGGCCATTCTAATTTCTAACAAGACTAGTGGTAAAGCTCTAGGCCAATGTTAACCTGCTAGATGCTGAATCTTTTTTTTTTTTGAGGTACACCAAAGTGAATCAGCTGTATTTATACATATATCCCCATATACCCTCCCTCCCGCGACTCCCCCCCCCGCCCTCCCCGCCCCGGCCCTCCAAGGCATCAAGATACTGAATCTTATTCAAGGTGTTTTTGTTTTGTTTTAAAGTCTGATTCACTTGTGCTCCTCGTTCAGAGGACTGGGGCTTATAGGAACCTGCAAACGTTTGCATAATTCCTGGACAATGTAGAAATAAAGTAACTCCCTCTGATTCAATATAGTACAAGAGCCTCTGCCACTGCCTGGGAATTGGCTTTTGAAGAGGAAGACACTCCAGGCCCTCCAAACACGGTATACACCGTAAGTAGACCACAGTCTCTTATCTTCCCCAGGCATTACTCCTGTGAAATCCAATGGCTACCAGGTTCCTGTTAAAGCTGTTCAAGGAGAACTTTCTATGCTTACTTTGGGAGTGGCCTGTAAAGAATTCTGTTGGCAAATAACACATCTCTTTTTAACCTGTTTTGAATAACTTTACCTTTTTGGTAAGTGTAGTATGAGTTTAGTGTCTTTAAAATCCTTCTTTTATTCAGGTGATTTTGTTGATGACAGAACATCTACCAAGCAAAAGGGCACTAGCTTGTGTTAGGGGATTCCCCTAGCCCAGTCACATTTCTTTTAGCCACTTTTATATTCCTTTTCTCCATTTTCTTTTGCAAAGCGTGGTTATAAAAATGAACAAACATTTTTCGTTGTATCAAAAGTGGAGGTCCGCCATGTTTTAAATGCAGCCTTTGCAGCTCTGTCAGCAAAAAGAGCTACTGATATCTGAGCCGACAGTTATAAAGCCCCTAACAAATCAGCTTTCAATTTGACTTGAGATTGTTTTCATTCTCATTTAAGTCAGAAATCCTCTATTTTTAAAAAGTTTTGCATGACAGATACCAAAGACATATTTACTACAAATATATATTTTCATTTTAAGCCCAGAACCAAAAATTGCAGCTCTAGTGACTATTAACTCAGCAGCTTGTGCCAATTTAATTCCAGATAGAACATAAGCCTCTAAAATTCCATGAGAAGTCACTATTGCATAGGAAGCCTTAAGTTGGCCATTCCTAGTCTGGTTACGTGCCTCATCAGCAAAGATGATGAAATCTGCATTTTGGTCTGAGATGTCTGATAAATCAGGTTGAGGCCTAGTATCTTCTTCTATTACTACTGTACAATCTACTTGATTGGGTTCTTGGAAGAGGGTTTAGGAGACTGTACCTCCCAAGCACAATATAAGGACTGGATACCAGTGCTTGCTCATAGTTAGTTTGATGGCACACTGACAAATGCCAGGGTTATGCACTTGAAAGATCACTGTCATAGCAGATGGACATGCATAAAGTCAAATGACCCAAGGTAAGAGCTTAGGCCTTTTCAGGGACTTCCCTGGTGGTACAGTGGTTAAGAATCTGCCTGCCAAAGCAGGGGACACAGGTTGGATCCCTGGGCCAGGAAGATCCCACATGCAGTGAAGCAAATAAGCCCGTGCACCACAACTACTGAGCCTGTACTCTAGAGCCTGTGAGCCACAACTACTGAGCCCATGCACCACAACGACTGAAGCCAGAGTGCCCAGAGCCCGTGCTCTGCAATGAGAGAAGCCACTACAATGAGAAGCCCGCACACTGCAACGAAGTGTAGTCCCTGCTCGCTGCAACTAGAGAAGGCCCGTGTCCAGCAATAAAGACCCAGTGCAGCCAAAAATAAATACATACATACATACCAGTTTAAAAAAAAAAAGGCTTAGGCCTTTTCAATAAGAATGGTGGCTGCTGCCACTGCCACTGCTCAGATCCATGCATTTCCGGTACTGCAACATCTAGAAAATCCAAGAAATAGCTATTGGTCTATGGCCTAGTCCCAGTTTTTGAGTTAATACTAAGTAGTAGCTCATGACTGAACAAATGGAAAGGTTTTTGAAATCCAAAATCCCCAAAGCTAGGGGAGAGACTATAGTCAGTTTGTTGTTCAAAAGCCTCTTCAGATTCTAAGGACCAGACCGGGGGTTCTGGAGAGTTACCATGGAATTTCTCCATCAGAGGTTGTGCACACTTGGCAAAAGCTGGGATCCATTTTCTACAACACCCAACTAGTCCCCAATGTTGTCTAAGTTGTTTTTTTGCAGCAGGCTGTTTTATATGCAAATTTGTCTGACTCCCTGATCGTGACACTTTTTGGCCTTCAGCTGACAATACACGCCCTAAATATTTACTTCAGCTTGGCAATACTGTAGTTTGTGTAATGAGGCCTTATGTTCTCATGAAGCAAGGAACTGCAATAAGGTCAAAGCAGCAGTTTTTCGTTGTTTTTTTAGTTTCTGAGGCTACCAGCAAATCATCTACACATTGTATGATCACAGATCCCCCTGGTGGGACAAATTTTTTCTCAGTTTTCCTATAAATGACTAGAGAAGATAGTAGGGAAATCTTGAAACCCTTAAGGAATTTTTTTAATCACAAATATTGGGCTCCTTCGTAAGTAAAAGCGAAAAAAATTTACCCTTGTCCACTAGAAGGACAGAAAAAAAAAAGCAGAACACAGATTGATCAGAAAGAAATATACAGTAAAACCTCAGTTTGCAAGCATAATTCGTTCCGGAAACATGCCTGTAATCCAAAGCACTTGTATATCAAAGCGAATTTCCCCATAAGAAATAATGGAAACTCAGATGGTTTGTGCCACAACCCAAAAATATTCATATAAAAATGATTACAATACAGTAATATATTACAAAATAATAAAGAAAATACAAAATATAAAGAAAAATAAACAAATGCATTTGCACTTACCTTTTAAAACCTTCGTGGCTGGTGTGAGGGAGACAAGAGAGAGGAGGGTTATTGTGTAGGACGACTTTCACTATCACTAATGGAAATCACTGCTGTTTATTGGCTCAGTGGAATCTTTTTCTTTCTGTGCAACTTTAACAAGGAACCTATCCAATGACACTTGCTTTTGCCTCCTTTTGAGGATTTCACGGAAATGTGACATTGCATTGTTGTTAAACAGATTCATCACTTGCACTGCTACAGCCTTATTTGGGTGGTGCTTTTCTACAAAATTTTGCACTGTTTCCCACATTTTACACATCTCCCTATTCTCATTTGAAGTGATGGATTCCTCCGCCTTTTTTCTCCTCCTCCTCTGCAGATGAGATCTCCTCCAAAACCTCTTGCTGTTGCTTGGATGCGGGTCCATCAGTTCATCTGTGGTCAGCTCCATTGGCTCAGTTGTGATCATGTGACGTTCGGTGACACGTACTACTCGTATTGCAAGATATCGCTTGTTTATCAAGTTAAAATTTATTAGAAATGTTTGTTCGTCTTTCAGAACACTTGCAGAACAAGTTACCTGCAATCCAAGGTTTTACTGTATTTTGTAGACAATGGTACTGAAGTCAGGGTCAGAGACTACGGGGATTAATGGGACAACAAACTTATCATTTCTCTAAGATCTTTTACAAATCTATATAGTGATCGAGTAGTTTTATCACATTTGCCTTCCTTCTTTACTAGAAGTATCGGGAGTATTACAGGGTGAATGTCCCTTTTTAATTACTTCTAGTTTTCTAAATCTTTTGTACTCAGCTTTATTCCTTCTAATCGAGTTCTCGACAAAGGATATTGTTAACACATGGCCATGTTTCTTGTAAGCTACTTTTATTCGTTCTAGATCTCGACTTAAACCAATCCCATTAATCCCTAGGGCTGTAAGCGATGCCTCCATTTGCTTTGGGGTGCTTTTCCAGCATGGTGTGAGACTGCCACTTTCTGCCATCCCCTCTTTCTCCCAGAGGGCACATAGCAACCAATTCAAGTGCAGCCCCCTTTTTTCAGGGAGCTCCACAAACACTCCATCCAGAGTATACAATACAGTTGCCTTCAATTTGCACAGTAGGTCTCTCCCTAGTAGGTTTACAGGAGAATCAGGAGAAAGTAAAGCACACACACTCCTCAGGAAGGCACCTGTCTGTATGGGAATCACAGAGGAAAAGGAACAAAAGGGCTGACCTGAAAAACCAACAGCTTGTACTATCTTTTGTCAGATAGAAGGTGAGAAATTTCCGAGGAAGTTGCAGAATAAGTAGCACCAATATCTCCCAGAAAAGGCAAGGACAGACAACCCGAATAAACGTTATTGACGTATTTTGTTCTCTACTTCCCACCTATGAGATTCCCTCAATCTGTCTATTCTGAGCCATTTGCCAAGTATTTCCTAGCAAAGGGTTTTGTCCTGCTAGGTCTTCCTGATTTGCCTGTCTCTGCAACCGCCACATGCTCCCATGGAGCTCCCTCTAAGGTCCTTCCAATGCCCTGGCGTTTTGCAATAATGACGTACAGTTTTCTCCTCTTCCTCTGCTGCCTTCATAGGTTGGCCAGAGTAGGGTTTATCCCCTTTAGCGAAGAGTTCTGACTAAGCAGCCAACACAGAAGTCTTTAAACCCTCCTTTTCTTGTCTTTCTCTCGATTATCCCCAAGCTGAGTAGCAGCTGCTAAGGTCTGAACAGTAGCCTGGGCTTGTCATCCTTCCACCTTTTCCTTAATTTGGGTTTAGACAGTTGGCAAGAGAGCCGAGAGAACGGTTGTTAAGACCAGTGTCTGGATTTGATCTGCCCCTGGGTCCATGCCTGTAAAATTAAAGAAAGCCTCAACAAACTGAGGATGAAAATCAACAGAGGACTCACCATCTTTTGCACACACCGCCCACAGCTTTTCCCAGCTCACCTTTATTGGAAAGGTTTCCAGTCCTGCGGTCAGCAACCCCTCTCCATGGGTCTCTCATGCAATCAATTCTTCCATGGTCGTAGGGAGTGGTGGAGAGTCAGCTTCTCTCAGCACAATGCCCCCTTACAGGTGAATTATTTCCTGGTCCGCAACGAGCTTGCTCCATCAAATACTTGAAATCTGCTGGTTCCAGAAGTCCCCACAGCATCTAGTGCACATCCCCATGTGCGGATGTCAACTGAAAGCATGCTGAGGTGCATTACTGAAAACTTTTGTGGATCTTCCCAAAGTGCGGAGGGGAAAAAGCCTTTAGATGAAAGACATCAGCAGGGTAGACAGGCATAGGAACTCCAGTATTTCCTGTGTCCGAGGGACTTGGGTAGCTTCTCAGCTGCATCACTTTGCTAGAGATCTGAATAGAAGGGCTTGTTTTCCTCACCGTGAGATAGGAAAAGGGTAGGATTATATGGTACCTTGGTTTCTTTTCCCATATTTGTAACTATCAGCTTAACTCCTTTCTCGTTTCTCTTTTTTCGAGTAACTAGTGCAACTACTCTCCATCCTGCTGCCTTCCCATGGGAACACAGTTCTCAGTCATCCCATGATCTTGATAATTTCTCATTTCTGCCTTTGCAGCTACACGGTGTGTGTATAAAAGGGACTCCCGGAGGTAGAGTCTGGTCTAGGACATGAAGTAGACTTGGCTAGGCCAGCAGGCACACAACTCTGCCTCCTCAAGCAGGGCAGGTAACACATGATCAGCAAAGAAAGTCAATCTTTCTCAGGGGAACCTACTCATCAAGGTAACCACCATCTAAAAGACCATCATCTACCCATTGGCAGGAGTCAAACTGAGGCAGGGAAGGTAAAGTGAGGCAGGAGGAGCAGAGGGGGTGACACAGCAGAGAAAGGTGGAGGTTTCTGTGAAAGAGAAAGTACCTTTAATTTCCACATTCCTGAGTTGTGAGAATGGCAAGAGGCTTATTTAACCATTATGAAGATATGTATATCTCTATCTATCATCTATTATCTATCATCTATCATTATCATCATCATCATCATCATCTATCTAATTTGAAAAGGACAGAGAAAGAAATTCTAAAAGAAAAAGGAGAGGAAGTCTTTTTCCTTGTTTTCAGCAGGAAGAATTAAGCCTCTTCTTTTTAATCTGTATTTGCCCTTGCAGTAGACAAATATTCCACCTATTTTCCTCTCCCTCTAAATCAATGAATTAGGATCATATTTTCAGATCTGAAACAGATCTGAAGGGATGATTCCATCTAGGCCCCTGCCTTCTGGCTGCTGAGTGTCTAAATCATTTAGGACCAACAGTTGTCTCATCACCTCTGATAATCTAAAATGGAGATGTCACCCACCAATGTTGCTAGTGGCTTTCAGTGTTTTAGCAACTCGATAGGTTCAGAGTTTTATTTTGCCTATTTGAAGTCCTTTCTGCTATAAATTAATTACCAGGTAAATAGCATTAGATAATTTATCATCAAAACTAGATTCTTCACTATCTTGATAGGGTCAAGATGTGTACATGTTCTCGTCCTTGAAGATAACGCTCACGTGTCATTTAGCAGGTCAGTGGAAGTAAATCAGACGTGATTCAGTATTTTTAGAATGCCACTTAAACCCTACATCCTCTATGCAACCCATTTAACACTCTAATTTGCCCTTTTAACAACCTTCTCATTACAATAATGCAGTAATTAATTTAACCCTTCTGAGTCTTTTTTTTTAAAAAGCAACGCTTAGTTCGTAGCATTACTGTGTTATATAAAAATTATTTTCACATGTGTATATCTTATCTGCTTCAAGCTCCATGAAGGGATCATGCCCTGTACTATCTGACATCTTCCAGAACACCTAGCAGTAAGAACTAGGCCTAGTGGTGAGGGGAAGGGGTATTCCATTGGGATAGAATTCAGCTCAATGTTGGAAAAAAGCTGCCTCACAATGAGAACCATCCAGGCAGGAACCAGTGAGCTCTCTCAAATGCTAGAGGTACTTCAGTAGAGACTACAAGACTACCAATCACGGTGCCCTACGAGGAATTTCTGCACTGAGTGTTCAATTCACTGGTTGCTTTGGAAAGAGTTAGGACTGGCTTTTTGACTCTCGGAGGGAAAAAGAAGGGATTACTTAATGAAATGTACTGAAACTTAGGTCATGAGGGCTGGATTTCTGCTCAACTGGAAATTACCTCCCCACCCCTCAGACCATAAGAAAGGTGAAACTAATGTCACGGTTCTCTGGAGATTCTCAGATAATGGAGAAACAAGAATGCAGAGTTAAATAAACACTTGGTGTCCCTAGATTGCTTACCCTCATATACCAAGGAGAGGTGAGGAAAGAGACAAAGAGACATTCCTCTTCTGCCATAAAGATATGTTACAACACAATTAGACAACCAGAGTGGCTAGACACTGGAAGGTAAGAACACTTCCTGGGGAATGAAGCCTTGGGAAAACATCTTTGGCCTCCACTTGTGGTTTTATGGATGTGACTGTTTTCCACAACAACCAATCTCTTCTCTTGCCTTCAGTCACAATTCCCCTACCTTCTCTACTCTTGTTGCCTGTGCAGAGAAATGAGACTGAAAAGACCCCAGTAAAGGTGATGCAGGTTTTTAAGTCTGTAGTCACCTAAATCCTACTCTAAATCTTCTCTAGGGAGAGAATGCACTGCGCATGTGGCAGGAAAAGGGACATTTGGGAATTTCACTGTGGGCATTTTCCTAAGCTAACCTTTCACAGCAGCTATGATGGTGGCCTTCTGAAACGTCAGCTCACAGGCAGATGTCATGTTCACAGAGCACAGGAGTAAAGCCATTTTACAGACACACTGAAACTTCCAGAACAGCTAATCTAACCTTTCAATCTTTTGTTGTTGATTGCAATTTTTATAATTTATACTGCTTTATTCTTCATAATGGAAAGAAATGGAAGAGTGACTACAATTTTAATATGTGTATGCTAATATACTACCCAGTATTCAAGGAATGCTTTTTAATTTCCAAGAGTGCCAGAGGCCTTTCCAGAGAAGATATATTACTGAAACTGCAAAGCTTTGCAATTCAGTTACACAGGAACACCACACCCCAGTTCTAAGAATAGAAAGGGTGCCTTTCCCATGGGAACCACAGAGCTCATGAGACTGGTCAAACAGAATTTGAAAAGTGGAAATGAGGACTCTTTCTTATAGTTTAACACTGACCAGAGTTTGGTCTTTAAATACGAAAAATATTGAAAAAATATAAAATGCTTACTAACTAGGCTGGCATTTAACAGTGGTTAATTTGCTTCATTTAGGGAAAAAGTCATTTTGTTGCATCTTTCAAAATTTAACCCTCAAAATTAGCCATAAAATATGCATGAATACTTCTAAGAGACTCAGTCATTCCAAGAAAACATCAGTCAGGTTCCAAGTCTCCATGAAAGTGCTATGAGCTTGAGAAGCTTCTTTTATATTCAGAAAAGAAATTTCAACAGCTGAGAATGAAAGAATCAGAGAGGAAAGGGTGAGGGTTGGGGGTGGAGGTGGGGAGCAGCTTTGCGAAGTATCCTCTGCTTTCCCACAGACAACAGGCTGCCTTAAGCATAAACCTTTCAGAGTATTCAGTGAATAATCTCAACCCCAGCCCTCTCAGGTCTCTCTGTTCAAGGAGTAGAGATCTTCATATTCCATTCAAACAGTAAAATGTTTAAAATGTCTTACTGTTTACTGAACTTCAACATAAAAGAGTGTCCCCTGGTTCTGTGAGAATGCACACACCAAGGTACATCAGCACTGCTTGTGTGCACGCCTGTGAAACTGCTATCAATCCAGCAACAATGAAAGCTTTAGTCACGTAGTGTGCCCTCCACATGGCCTTCCAGGTTCCTGTGGTAGAGATACACCGTTATGGAAAGAGAACTCCACTACTGCAGAAATACTTTTATCCACTTGACTGCAAGCTCAGGAACGAGTGAATTTTTCCTGGTTTTCCTTTTTTCTTTCCCGTCACTGCTGTATGGTGAGCACTTAGAACACAGGTCAGCAAACCTGGGCCTGCAAGCCAAATCCAGCTGGTGGGTTTCTGTATGGCCATGAGCAACAAATGGTTTTTTTGTTTCAAAATGCTTGGAAAATAATTTTTAAAAATACCGTGACACTTGACAATTAAATGAAATTCAAATTTCAGTGTCCAGTCATAACGTTGCATTAGAACCCAGCCACACTCATTTGTTTACATTTTGTGTAGAGCTGCTTTCAGTGCTACACTGGCAGAGTGGAGCTGCTGTGACAGAGAATGTGTGGCCCACAAAGCCTAAAATATTTACCATGGCCCTTTACAGAGAAAGCCTGCTGACCCCTAGCCTGGAAGAAACTACCTCATAATAGGCACTCAAATTTTTGTTGAACGGATATGGCCACCATATGCAAGTGGTTATCGGACTTGATTCATCTCTTCTGAGCAACAGCCCATATCCATTACAGACCACTAGCTGAGGATACCAAACATGGGTGTGAACTGAGTTATTATTAGGCTGCTACTCCACTGAAGCTCACTCACAGAAAAGTTTCTGGGATAAAACATACTATCAGCTGTATAAAACTAAAGGTGAATCCTTACATTTAGAACATACAGTAATTACTTGTGTTTGCCTTGGTTCTTTCTCTTGAAAATCCTGGAGACTATTTTTTAAATGTGGTTCTTCCAAAAGACTCCTGAACCTCTGGTCACAGGTTAGTACTGACAGTAGGGCAAAAGTGGTGCATGTAGGAAAATCCATAACATCATTTTCAGACAGACCGCAAAATATATTACACAATGATGGATTAGTCCACACTGTTACCATCTTTGGGAAGTTTAACTTAGAATTCATGAGAATCCCTACCCAGTTCCAATGCAAGATCTCCTTCAGAACAAAGGCACTAGGGAGTTTGATTCGAAAACCGATCAAGGACAAATGACTCACAGAGACACGAGAACAAATTAAAACCATAAGCAAATGGGAAGATTTCTTAATTCTCATATTGAGAAGCTGTAACGATCTCAGGTGAAAAGAAGAAACAAATAATTGTAGGCACTCAGATATCTTAGTGACCAAATCACAAGAATGACAATGGACTTTGTATAGTACAATCTTATTTATTAAGAGAGATTAGCATGTCATTCTCAGTAAGTAGAATTTAGAGATAAACATGGAGTACAGAGGTTTACTTTTGCAAAACTATGCAATTTCTTAGTGATAAAGTTGAGACTAACTTGAATCTCCTCTAAACTCCATGTTTGCCTCCATTTTTGTTTTAAAGTGGTAGCTCGAACAGATCATTGTGGTTGATCGTGTACTTCTCCAGCTTCAACTCACACTACTGTCTTGCACTTTATTTTGTACATACTAAATCTATCCTCATAACTTTTGTTTTTGATAAACTTACCTTAGAATGGTACGTTTAGATTTACAGAAAAATTGCAAAGAAAGAGTTCCCACATAGCCTATTCAATATTTCCCTATTATGAACATCTTACATTAGTATGGTACATTTGTTACAATTAATGAATCAATACTGACATGTTAATATCAACTAAAGTTCATGCTTTGTTCACATTTCCTTAGCTTTTATGTAATGTCCTTTTCTGTTTCAGGATCCCACCCAGGATATCACATCACATTCAGTTATGTCTTCTTTAGGATGTGAGTTTCTCACTTCCCTTGTTTTGATGACCTTGACAGTTATGAGGAATACTAGTCAGGTATTTAGTAGAATGTCCTTCACCAGGGAGTTATCTGCTATTTTCCTCATGTGGACTGGGTTTATGAATTTGGGGGAGGAAGATCACAAAGTGTCATTTTCATTATATCATATCCAGAGTACGTAGTATCAACATGATATAACTTTGGATGCTGCCCCGGACCACCTGGCTAAGGCAGTATTTGTCAGTTTCTCCACTGTACAGTTAATCTTTTTTTCCCTCTCTTTCCATACTGGACTCTCTGGAAGGAAGTCACTATGCACAGCCCATACTTAAGGAGTGAGGAATTATGTTCCATCTCCTTGAGGGTGGAACAGTTACATAATGTGGAATTCTGCATGGAAACTTTTATTTATTCAATCATTTATTTATATAGGTATGGACTCATGGATATTTATATGTTGGGTTATAATCTACAATCCAACACTAGTTTATTATGTTTCTCAAACTGTTCCAACTTTGGCTACTAGAGGCTACCTGAGCCTTTTTCTTTGCTTGCCTTGGTCTTGAATGTTCCTTTACCTCTTTTCAGGATTCAGCTGAGATGAAAAATATTCCTAATATAACTCCTCTACCCTGATCGTTAATTTCCCACCACTCTAGCTTATATATTTTTCTGGTACATCTAAAATTTACGTCTACTATAGTACTTATATATTTATACTTATCTGTCTCTCCTACTGGACAACAAACTTTTTGAGGGTAGGGATTACATCTTATTTATTTTATACGCTTAGTATATAGTACATAGTGCCTCGCTCTCACAAAGCAGGAGCTCAAGAAATATTTCTAGAATGATCACTATGGCCTTCTCTTTAGTCAAAGAATCTAGGCGTGCCTAATACGTTAACCAGAAGCCTCAGAGGAGTTGGTTACTAACTGCTCTGGAAGGAATTACAAGGTGCTACTGTTGTGTTAATGTCAATAATGTAACACGTGTAACACAATAAGCTCAGGATCTAACTTAACACTTCCTCACGTCTCATTTCTAAGCAAGCAGGCTTTTCCTGACTATTAATCCCAGTTATGTGTGCATAATCATATTAAGGGCAATGACCAATTACCTTTATATTTAGAACCAATGCTGGGCAGCGTCTAGTTCCGCTTAGCTTAGAGAAGTCATGTCCCCAAAACAGCACACAGGAATTTTGGTCCTGAGGTTCCCAAGTGACTTACTGCTGGCTGAAGACTGCATAACCACTGAAGAAATAAATTTGCTGAGTTGTACTCTTTGTTGTTAATACATATTGAGAAAATGACTTTAAAAATTAATCAAGAATCTTCCAAGATAACCTAATAAGCTGACACAGGTTTTCAGGCTGGATCATGCTAGTCCAAGGCACCATTACCTCTTGACTGATCACTTCGTAACTGCACTCTTCCTGCCATCTATCCATTTACCATAAACGAGATCGTGTCATTCCATTTAACACTTCTGCTTAACTGCTTTTATAACAAAATCCAAATTTTCAAGCATGCCCTAGAAGGTTCCCACATATCTTCTGGGCTCCTTTACCTCTTCAAACTGATCCCATACTCATCTGTTCCTTGACTAGTAACGGTCCAGCCACGCTCATCTTTCTGAGGTCATGGCATGGTCCCATGCATTTTTTGATGTCTAGTAGCTCAATATTCTTACAGGAACTTTTTCAAAGTTTTTCAATCCTTAATATTTCTTATATGAGTAGTATACCTAAAAGCAAAGGCAACTTTGTCTAAGAAACCTCTACAAGTACAATGAAATAAAGATTAGATTAAAACATTAAAAACCCATATTCTTCTTGAGTTAGATGCTTTTTTGGTGTTAAAATGTACATTATTGTTAAGCGTTAGTTAACTAATATGTTATTTTTCTAAGAAACAGTAATATTTGTTTGATTTTGACATCCTGCAAAGACTAACTCAAATTTTAAAATGGTTTCTATTTACAAGAAAGAGTTAAACACAAATTTAAATAAAAAATTGCCTCCTTAAAATAATAAACTGAAAAAATTGAGTCCCTCTGATAACTAAAGGTACTTTACTGCAGCCTTCCAAATGTATGGAAATTAACATAACCTTACAATACTGACAGCCTGAAATAAAACAAAAAAAGTCAGACCAAATAAAAACCATAATAATCTGCTTCTATTTAAACACAGTCAAAGAGGCATTACCTCTGCTTCCTATTTTGATGACTTTCTGGACGTATCTGCATAAGTAAAGTTAAGTGAAGAATCTACATGCGAATATTCTATATTTTTGCAAAAAGACATTCATTAATCTCAGAAAAGAAGCCGAACTGACACTGCCCTGGTTGATGACAGGTGTAACTTTTGAATGATAGTAACCTTTTCTCTCAGAATTGAGTCCAAAGGTTATCAGGTTCTTAACTCTCATAAGTTAGTTAAGATATAATTGGGACTTCCTAGGTGGTGCAGTGGTGAAGGGTCCACCTGCCAATGCAGGGGACACGGGTTCGAGCCCTGCCCTGGTAAGATTCCACATGCTGCGGAGCAACTGAGCCCGTGCGCCACAACTACTGAGCCTGTGCTCTAGAGCCTGTGAGCCACAACTACTGAGCCCATGTGCTGCAACTATTGAAGCCCATGTGCCTAGAGCCCATGCTCTGCAACAAGAGAAGCCACCACGAGGAGCCTGCGCACCACAATGAAGAGTAGCCCCCACTCACAGCAGCTAGAGAAAGCCTGTGTGCAGCAATGAAGACCCGATGCAGCCAATAAATAAATAAAATAAATTTATAAAAAAAAAGATATAATTGTCTTGAAGCTCTAAAAACTGAAAAATTTCACTTAAGTTTGAGGCTGACTCATGTGGCAGTACAAACTGACCTGAACTGATGCAAGACTATTTTTAGTCTTTATTAATCTCATATAACGTGAACATTCATACATTTTGCTGCAGAAATATTAATGTGTTTGTAAACAGAGTATCGCTCCAGACTCTGTTGGAAGATGTTACATAATACATAGTAAATGTACTCTATTACTTTCCTAAAAGTCAAAAAGTTCTAAATTCCAAAACGCATTTGGCCCAAGGGTTTTAGATAATGAAATGTGGACCTGTAGTAGGTTTCAATAATTTTAAATAGAGGGATACATGGGATATTCTGATAACTCTTATTATCCATATACTTATTCACACCAAGCTTTTCCAAGTGTCTATCTTTATAAAATACATGTGGCGTATAATTCTGTTTATATCTTTTTCTAAAAAGTGTTCAGACTTAAAGTAGCTCAAACAGAAAGCTTCGCATTACTTTTGCTTGACCTGCTACTCTAAGTTCTTTCCTTTTACAAATTGAAAGCAATGTGTAAAATTAACTAGACAGTCTAAGAGATTCTATGGCTTGAAGATGTGGGTAATAGGGCTTCAGATTCTTTTCTTTTAAGTGAGAGGCTGGCAAACTACGGTCTGTGGGCCTTGACTATTTTACAGCTATGCCCATTTGTTTATATATGGTATGTGGCCACTTTTCTGCCACAATGGCAGAGTTGTGTAGTTGTGGCAGAGATCATATGACCTGCAAAGCCTAAAATATTTACTATCTGACCCTTTACGGGAAAAGTCTGCTGACCTTTGCTCTAAGTCGATCACTCCATGATGGTGCTAATACCTATGATTATCTGATAGCAATGATTTTATAAAATAAGTTGATTTGTCTGCATTTAGGGCTTATTTAGGGCCTTATGGATGACATTTCAAAGGCAAAGACAGAGACAACTGTCATAGACTGATATTCCATGTCCGTTTGAATGTGGTCTCAAAAGGTCAAAATGTTAGACCCTTGGCCAGATCCAGAGGGACTGAGGAATATGGTAGTTGCTGACAATATAAATCTGGTCAGAGAATGAAGAGAGAACTTCATAAAGCAATTAATCTTCCTACCTAATGTAAATATTTAAATTCACTGAAAAGAATCCATATACTATATATTTATGTTGATATGCATAATTCCAAAGAGGTGGGAAAATATGGACCTTACAAATTATTCATCAGTATATTATACTATAGTTCATGTGTGCTGCTTCTTGAAAAGATAAAATTATCTCTTGCCACATTTGACAAAAGGTTTCCCAGCTCAGCTGTGGCTCAATAAACTTTTATTATCTTTTGTTATTTATTTTATTCAAAAGAATTTGTTTCCCTATCACAAAAATTAGATAACCATACCACCAACAGCAGCAAAGTCCATAGAGTTACATTGATGGTGGAGAGCTCACTGGGTATTCCCAATGTCCCAAAGATCATAAAGGAGAAAAAAAAGGAAAAGAAAAAATACTCAAAACAAATCCAAAACCCATGATGACTTTGGGGAGAGACATCACATGACAGTTTCTGTCTTCTCTTATTGTCAGCTGCAGATGTATTTCAGCAGGATCAAGTATAATTCAACTTGAATAATCCCTTCATACCAACTCTAGCACCTAATAGGGAGAAAAAAGAATCAGTATAATAAAATAGTTTTAAAACATAGAAAGAGTATAATCAGTCTTTATTGTATTGTAAATGAAGAACCAAATCAGGTAACCTTTTCCCAACTGCTAAAATGCCAAAGAATTTGAAGAGGTTAGACATTAGTTCATTCTTACTTTCAATTCAACAGCTGCGTGAACTCTTTCAGATTAGTTATCTCCACAGTTAACTAAGGCACCTTCAAGATAAACTACATGAAACATGCAGATAAATGAACTGGCTGATGCACAGCATGAGTATAACACCTTTGGAATATTATGTTGATATCTTTCCACATTCATAAGAAAAATTTTAAGTACTGCTGTGTAGAATTTTAATCTATTTATTTCTTGCATTGATAAGCATTTTATAGTGATCAAGGTATACAGGACCTAAAATCTTTTCTTCTCCTACTGTTTCATTTATTTTCTAGTCAATCATCTTGGTGTCAAGATATTTTGTTAGCTATTAGCGTTAAAATAGTACCTTATCATACAAAAAAGTTGTGATATTGCTAAAAGTAAAAATAAGAAGCAATGAGCAGTTATAAAAAGAGTAGAAAAAATGGCTGAGAAAGGACATCCAACACGAGGACAATTATGAGCACTGTCAAAAAGGATTATGTTAGATGGAGGCTGTAATTCTGGGTGGCAAAGAATTAAAGGAGCAACTTATCTCCTGCCATGCTAAGGCTTGACTTATGCCTGTGCTTTCATAATACTTTTTGTCTTTACACTTCGCAAGCAGACTATTTTACACAAAAAGTCGACACTTTTGAACAAAAATCTTAGATTTGTCACTGAGATTCTATAAGTATTTATGTAGCTTTGAGCTTTCTGTAGATGCATTAGCAATCTCCACTGCTTCAAAGACCAAACTTGCTGAAGCATGAAGCACAGCTTTTTCAATACATGCCTTGCCATGAGAATAAAGTACAGAAAGACTAGAGATCGTAGAGAGTCACTTAAAACAGAGATTCCAAAATCTTCTACCATCTTGCTTGAGGCTTTCAGAACATAGCACTGGCTTCTGTCCATGGCTCTCTAATGAGGCTTTCCAAACAGAGAAACTAGCTGCATAAAAAGAAGTATACCATGTAAATTAACTGGACCAGCTAATGGTGCAGTTCTGCTTTGAGTTTGCTCATTTCATCTCCATTGGACAATGTGTGAGGCTTGGATTTCCTCTCTTGGTTGCTGGGTCATTCTCCACTCAGAATGAGTGGAAGGAAGCCATGGCAAAATTAGTGCTAATTGGCAGGGGAATAGATACATATTATTAAAAAAATACATCCTGATACTTCTGTATCAGTAGAGAACATATGGAAAGAACTGGTACCCACAGAATAAGTGCTAATCAAACCCATGTACTAAAAACCTCCTCCAAAATGGTGTTTTGTTTAAAAGCTCACTGCTTAGCTCAATTTATTTATCCAATGTATTGTGCCCTGGTGCTGAATATCCAATGGTATAACTAGATAAAAGTTTTACTTCCTAGAACTCCTAACCACAAAGAAGAGTATGTGGAAAACTATGAGGGTAAGTCAAAAATTATCCACACTCTGGCTGTAGAACTTACTTTAATTAACTTTTAGAAAAGACAAATACATCATTTTTTGACATAATCTCCTTGCTTTTCAATACACTTTGTCCATCTGTCAACAAGCTTTCATATTCCCTCATTAAAAAATGTTTTAGGCTGAGCTGCGAGCCACAAATGCACCGCTGTCTCCAGCTCTTCACGTGGACGGGCACACAGCTCCTTCTTGATGGCTAACAGTTGTGCGACCTTCCTTGAACTTTTCTATCCATTCATACCCACTTCTTCGCGACAAAACACTTTCTCCATACTGTGCCAAAGTCTTCGAAAAATAATGGCACCAGGTATACCCTCAGAACACAAAAAAAGAGTCACTACACATTGCTCTTCTTTTGTGCAAATCACAAGTGGGGCATCCATTTTTGCTCACACCGCAGTTACAAATGAACTGATGTAACTCATTCACACCTGCAGAGCAGTGACTGGGGAGATAGTAGCCTTGAACGGAAAGTGCTGATAAGACATTGCAGCCAACAGAAGTTTTAATATAACTGGAGTGTGGGTGATTTTTGACTCACCCTCATATATATGAATTTGGGAATGAGACTGTGAGTGAAGAGACATTAAAGTTTTCAGATTACATCAACAGCATGATCACATGATCAATCAATTTTCAACAGAACACCAGAATACCTTCTCTTCCCCTAGCAACTGAGGAAAATTCTCTTTGTCATGGAAGAGAAGGATGAGAAACACGAGGAAGAGAAGAGTAAAATAAGAGTAAGATATTTTAAAATTTGGTGAATGTCTAAGCATCTGCTGCTGTATCTTGGATCCTGTCCCTGAATACCCTGTGGAGTAGCTGTACTGGCATAACAGAAGCTGAGCAGTGCTTGGCCCACAGTGAATGCTTAGTAGTCTTTATCTTTTTTCTCATTCTGACCGCCTTTCTAACCCTTCAGCATTTGTATAACCTCTAACAAGTACTATCATCTTCTCCATAGTTGCAAGCTACCTATTCTTTCCCCCTTCAATCAGAGCCATTTCCAAGCAGACAGAGACCCATGATTTGGCATGCTCTCTAAGGCTTAGTACAACTCTATATTTCCATGTTATACTTATAGTCTTTTATAGCCTAAAAATGGAGATTTATAAAATAGCTTACCTTAATTGTACCCTGACTGTTAGCAGCAATCAGCACATTGGACTCCTAGAAAAGAACAAGAACTTTTAGAGTACAGAGAAGGATGCCTGGAGGGCAGTCCACAAGAATAATTTCATCTTCATCCTTCTTTCTTTGCTTCACCTTAAGAAACCAATAAACTAGAAAATCAACTTTAACATGCTTTTAACTGTGAATTACAAACACAAAATCCAATATTTTGAGGATTAAGTTTCAATAAAAAAATAAAGTTGGAAGCAGAGTAAGAAACTTTCAAATGTAAAGAAAAAAGAGAAACAGATTGCCACTAGAAGGAAAGCGAAGAGAAACAAAGACTGAAATAAAACACAAATAAGAATAACTTGAAAAAAACAAAGTACATAACCCTTCCCACAGAAAACTCCCCCTTCATTCACTTTCTCCCATAAGACACCAGTAATTGGCATAAATCTCTATGGATAGCTATTTGGTTTAGGAAAACAAAATAAAACAGAATGTGAATATTCATCTGGGAGAAAGAAGGCTATATCACTTACTATATGCATTTTTAACAACCTTGGTGATTACTTGAAATAGAATGCATGTGGTAACATATATATATATATATATATTTAATATTCTAAGCCTTAAGAAAAAAACTATTTCTCTAGAAAGTAGAAAGGGTGGAAAAAGAAACAGACAAGACTGAGTTTACCAGAGAGAAACTCATTGAGTAGGAAGAGCTAGGACATGCCTTTCATTGGAAACAGAGTCTAACAGGCTCTGAGCTTGGGAGTGTACACAAGTCTTTTTGTTTTTCAGAGCAGGCGGCCAGAAGGAGGTAAAACAGACTCAAAACTGCCACAGAGGCCATATGGCTGATGGGAAGACCAAGTCCAAATAATAGCTTTCAGAAACAGATAAAGTGGTCAAACTTCACTGAAGGATGGGATCTGAATACCCTACAGGGTTTCATCAGAAAGTGATGCAGAGAGGAAAGAAAGCTCTTGATCTGTATTCTGGGAAAGTTATTTCAGCCAATCTGAGTTAAAACCTTAGTTTCTTTGATACAAGGCATTTGTGCTCTATAAACCTCTACATTTCTATCTTTTAAATTTCTCTTTGATTCCTAGTAAAGTTGCTTTTGAAAAATGCTCACCTTGTTGCTACCTATGTAAGAGGAAATAAATAATGTCTTACATTCACCCCCAAATTTGGGGGATCAGAATATTCCTTGCATGCAGTCAGTGGTGATAGTATCAATGGTCAGTTGTATCAAGAAGGAACAAAGATATGTTTTTTCTGGAGGTGGGCATGGGAATTACTGATGATAGAGTATGGAACATACAATCCCCCAATATGGCACCTTGACATACTGAATATTTCAAACCAAAGGAGTTTGAGAAAATGGCAGTAGCAGGAAGGTCACTCTGACCCCCCCCCCCAACCCCTCACTCTTTTCCCCTAAAACAGGTCATAAAACTCTCACGTGGGAGGTGCCTTCCTATAACCAGAGTAAAGGAGCATCCTTATCTCCAACAACAAAGGAATGCTAAGAAGAATCCAAATGAACAGGCCATGCCAAGCTTCCTGCAGCTTACTATTCCTGAGTGCAACTACCTCATACTCCTTACCCCATCACATTGCTACATGACTACCAACTCTTCACAAACACAGCAGAAAATACACAAGTCTATTTTCTTGGGTCTTCATTTTCTTATGAAGGCTCCCATGTCATGTAAAACATACTAAGTAAACCTGTATGCTTTTCTCCTGTTAATTGTCTCTGTCAGCATAATTTTCAGACCCAACCAAGGATCCTAAGAGGGTCTGGGAAAACGTTTTCCTCTCCTACACTGATATTTTCCTAGCTGAGCTTTTCCCTGAAATCAGCACATGTATTCTTGAAAATAGTAACACAGGTAATATAGCATTCACTATTAGAATTAGTTTCAATATCCACTTTCAGGAATTATGGCTATCACTGGGACTGAATGTACACAGAATTAATACTTCCATATTGGGCGAGGTGGGGGGTGGGGGTGGAATAAGGGGTATTCCCAAATGCGCCTTATTTATCTACTCTTTTGGTCAGCTGAGTTCAGAAAGCGGTTGGCATGAGTTTGAGATATCCTTAGGGAATATAATAACTCACTCTGAGCTGCACCAGAGGTGGAATTTCTATGTCTGCCTTTGAAAACAACAAAAAAAGGCACTGAGGTGTAATGTGGAGTTCTTTCAAGCAAGAACTTTAAACAAGCTGTGTTACATCACAACTGCCACCAGAGAACCCAGAAACGTTTCTTCTGTGAACATCATCCAGAAATGAAGCTACAAACAGATCAATCTAGTTTCTGTTTGAGGAAAGGTTCCTGTCTCCAAGAAAGCAATTACCATCATTAGATGCTGCAGTCACCATGAACTGCTCCTTCTGCTCTGGGAACACATAATGTCAGGATTATGAAAAATTTATAGGCCAAAGCTCTCTCTCTTTCTGCCATTTTGGTTCTAGTTACCTTTTAATACAGAAAAAGGCAGAAAAACCTGGTGGAGATAAAGATTCACCTTGAGGGTAAGGGGGAATCCACTTCTCCCAGTTGTAGAGATTATGAATTACATAAATTTTTAATTCCTAGTCGAAGAACATTTGAAAACCGTGGTATATTATCATACAGTATGAAAGAGTATGCTCAATATAAATTAAAAAATCTAGTTAGATCACCACGTAAGAGCGGTCTGAAGTCTGTACAATTACTACAGTAAACCCAAGAAGGAAGGCATCTGATAACCCAACATGATTAAATGATGTCTTTTTACAACCTGAGGATTATTATGGCATTAAGAGGTGGCCATATTAGGTGCTACCAGAGAGTTAACTCTAAACACCTTTTCCTATGAGGACAGATAAATATCTCATTTACAAATAAGCCAACACAGAAGGTGATTGGCTAGTTGGAACTGTCTTTTAGGACTAACATACAGATGACAGAGTGTCCTAAGAACTTTTAGAAACACTCACAACTATTCAAATTAACAAACAATGAAAGAAAAATAATAGCTTTACTTCTCAGTATGTCCCTCCCTCCAAAGACCATGAACTTATTAAAAAGGGACTTAGGATTAAACTGTCTTTCACATGGCTAGATATTAGCTTAAGATAAATGAATTTTTACATGCAACGGAAAAATAAATCAGGTATTTTACTTCAGCACAGAGGTACAGAAGTGATAAGTACAAGGTTATTACTGTAGGTTTTTGAGTAATTCTTGTTTGCATTTTGAATGACTAGTAATTCTTAGCTGTAGCTGTAGCCTGCCAGAGCCCTAATGTAAATAAGTTCTGGTTCAACGGGTTGTTTTTACTTGCTAAAGAAAATAAAAATGCCAGCCAGTAATTCTCATTATTTCCTCCCTCTTTCTTGGAAACTGGTGGCAGTTTTGCTGAAAAGCCCTCCTCAAGGTTAAGATAATAATGCACCTACTATTTTCTTCTTTAGAGAGATTAAGAAAAGACAATGGAAAAATTAGCAGCAAGTCTTTTATAAAAGTAGAAGACACATACATAACACACACCAACTTGCTTATAAAGCTGGAGATACTATGCAAACTTACACTAAAACAAAACTAGCATCCACTGGAGCAGTTTCCTCTTTGCCAGCTTGCCTATAAAAGTGCCACTATAGCTACTGCATTAAAATCCTGAACAAGCTGAGAATTAACAATTATTCACTTAATTTGCAATTGGAGGATTTATTCCTAGAGATAGATAGCTGACTCTAAAAGTGAAGTAATTTCACTAGATACATAAATATGTAATTTAAAAAACTTCTATTTCTGGCTGTGATAGAATACATGGAATGGATTTGCTCTCTTACCTTAAACAGCTAGAAAACTGAACAAAATACGTCAGACAGCACCGGACAACAGGCAGTACTGGACTGTAATCATTACAAGGGGAGAAACAAAAAAGGTCAGTCCTATAATCACCCTGGCTCTCTGCCTGGAGGCAATTTCTGGACCACATAGCAAGGAAGGGGAATCCAACTACAGCACAGAGCAATCTAAGCAGACCACAGCAGACTAAGTTGAAGAGACAGAGGTTGTAAGCACAGGGTATCTGCAGGGCAGCTGGAATTGTAGGACAAAGTACCACAGAAGAGAAAGCCACTTAAAGGTAGAATTCCAGGAATCTGTACTGGGGTCCCCTTGATTATACATCAGAATAATAAACTGTGTGTTCATAGGGTGAAACTACACAAAGCCAGGCAAATAACAATGAACAGGGAAAGTACAACTACTGAGAATCTATAACACTATCAAATGCCAGAGTTCACACAGGGTTAGGAGATGTCTGAGCAAAGAGAACATTCAGTGCCCTCAATGAACATTCAGGGCATTTAGCAGAGTTCCCAGAAGGGTCATGCCTTAACAGCAGGGCTAAACTAGGCTTGAAGCAAATGTTCCTCTAGACCAGGGGCCAGCATACTGATTCTATGGACCAAATCCAGTCCACTTGCCTGTATTTTGTATTTCAGTTTTAGTAGAACCCAGCATGGTCATTAGTTTACAGTTGGCTCTCGTTCCACATCTGCAGGTTTAGCCAACAGTGGATCAAAAATCTTTGGAAAAAAACAATCTAGACAGTTCCAAAATGCAAAACTTGAACTTGCCATTTGCTGGCAACTGTTTACATTTTATTTATAACTATTTACATAGCATTTACATTGTATTAGGTATTATAAATAGAGATGACAAAAGTATACAGGAGTATGTGCTAGGTTATATGTAAATACTATGCCATTTTATATAAAACACTGGAGCATCCACAGATTTTGCTACTTGTCAGGGGTCCTGGAATCAATCTCTGTGAATACCGAGGATGGAGGGTACATACTGTCTATAGCTGCTCTTGTGCTACAGTAGCAGAATTGAGGAGCTGCAACAGAAACCATATGGCCTGCAAAGCCTAAAATATTTGCAATGTGGTCCTTTAAGAAAAAGTTTTGCTAACTGCTACTTTAGAGTCATCCTAATAAAAGTTTAAAAACAAGTGTCAAATGAATCAAATTTATCTCCAAAAACTTAATTTTCTGTCAAAACAAACTTCAATATTCTTAAAAAAATTCAACAAAATCTAGACATTCAGCAATAAAGCACTCATAATGTGTAGCATTCAAAAGGCAACAAGCATGACCTATAATAAGGAAAAAATTCAATGAATATAAACAGATCTAGCAATGACCAAGATAATAAAAGTAGGAAATGAGGACTTTGAAAGCAAGTATAATTATATTCAAACATTTAAACAATGAACTCAATGAGAAAAGTAACAGAAGACCTAAGTAAAAACCAAATGAAATTTCTCCACCTGAAAACTATGGTATCTGAAATGAAAATTAATTGGATGGGCATAACAGTAGATAAAACAGTGAAGAATAAAACATCAATAAATGTGACAACACAGAAACAAATTCCATACTGAAGCAGAAGGAGAAAAGATTGGGAAGAAAGAAAGAAAAAAAAGATTAGTATTTGAGTGAAGAGTAGGACAATGTACAATCTAGTAAATGTGTAACTGGAATCCCAAACAAAGTAGAAGGGGCAGAAATGGTATATGAAGACAGAAGACTAAAATTTTTCCAAATGTGAAAACTGTAAACCCACAATCAAGTGGAAAAAAGCACAACACCACATTAAGATATTACATCATAAATACTAAACATGAGTAAAAAAGAGAAAATCTTGAAAACTGCCAGAGGTAAAGAGGACACATTACGTAGGGAGATCAGACAGCAGAGCCTGGCAGAAAGAAACACTCCCTCTTCTTGCCTGGCAAGAGCTCAGCCAATGAGAGACAGTTACAACCCAGATAAGAAAAAGTCATGGACTCTTTGCTTACTATACCTCCCCCAACTTCCTTTACCCCTCTATAAAAGAGTTCTCTTCTCCATTTTTACGGGGAACTTGTAGGTGGCTTGCCATGACTGTAGACCCTAAATTGCAATTCTGTGATCCTGAATAAACCCACTTCTGCTGGAGAAATAACTGGCAGTCTATTTGTTTCAGGTCAACATTTCAGTGGCCCATATGGGGATCCAGACAAGACCCCCCCCCCCCCCCCACCAATGACTCCAAGGCTGGTGAGCAAACAGGTGTAGTACCCACACTGAACCCATTGTCTCTGACTGCTTTTCTTGCAGACCTTGGGGTTTGAGGGTAAGTCTTTCTCCTGGATTTGAACTTCCACCCTCTTTGTGGTTTTGAAGCTCACAAGATTTTATTCAGGATCTATTTTAAGGCTTCATCCTTTCTGGTTAAGTCCTTGTTCTGTAGGTAAGTACTCATTTGTTACTTTGGCCTGATTACTGAAAGCAGGCTGTTCTGAATGAAACTGTGTGAGCCTTCAGCACATTCCTTTTGGAACAGGGAGTGTTTCATTAGAACTGTACCAGTTAAGCCTTTGGCCTGACTCCTCCCGGATTGGGCTTTTCTAGTGGAACTGTACTGTTAAGCTTTCTGCCTGCCTCCTTCAGAATTAGGCTGTTTCATTAAAGCTGTGCAGTCTTCACCTGGCTCCTTCTGTACAAGACTGCTCCCTTAGGACTGGCTGGTATTAAGTCTGCAGGCTATTTGACCTATTTGAGATGTTTAGGCTGTTTGAAAATTATTCTTTTATTCTAGAGAAAAACGTCTGAGAAATGGGATCCCAGTTACCTAAATATTTTGAGGGTGCCCCCCACCCCTAGGGGACTCTGGTCAATTTTATGTTTAAAAACCAAGGTCTTCCTTCATGCACATTTTTAACTAAATGGACCAACCTAACTAAAGACAATTTAGAACATCAATGGCCATTATAGGGAACTTTTGGAATCCCTAAATTTACTTTTATAAAAACCAAATGACTGTGACATCTTTTATTTGTTCCATTTCTGATGGTACTAGAGCTGATTTTAGAAACACTGATCATCTGTCACTATTGAATCAGCTACCACCCTCCTTATGGGCAAAATCTCTAACTAATATTGGCAAAATTCACAGTGCACCTCCCATCAAGATTCAAACAGATTCCTTAAAACCTCTTCCTCAAATTAACCAATATCTTATAAGTAAAGAAGCTCTTTAAGGCATAAAACCCCTAATAGATTACAAGCCTCAAGGTCTCATTATCCCTTGTACTGGTTTCTGTAATACTCCCATTTTACTGGTGAGAAAACCTAAGGGCAGAGGGTGGGGTTTTGTCTAGGACTTTTGAGTGATAAACAATATTGTCATCCCTTCACACTCTGTTGTTCCTAACTCTCATACATTACTAACAACCATTCCCACAGGAAGCAAATTCTTTACTGTAACAGATTTATGCAGTGCATTCTTCAGTATTCCAGTTGATGAAGCTATCCAATACCGTTTTGCCTTTACTTGGGAAGAAAAACAACTCACCTGGGCAGTAAATTTTGCTCAAGGTTTTACTGAATGTCCTTACTTCTCACAAACCCTGAAGGCTGATCTGGATGACATAAAGTTCCCTAGAGGTTCTACTTTGTTGCAATATACGGATGATTTGCTTCTTTACTCTCCTTCTCGAGACTTCCGCGCAAGACAGCATTCACTTGCAAAAGCTTTTAGCCTTAAAGGGACATAAGGCTGCCAAGGAAAAATTGCAGTTTGCCCAAACAAAGATTCAGTATTTAGGGTATCTAATATTAGAACAAGGGCTACACCTAGAACCAGAGGTTTCATGGCGTCCTAAGTTTAACAAAACCCCAAACTCAGTCTAGTTGGTTACTGCCAAAGTTGGATTTCGAACTTCTCTTTTATGGCCAAAGCTCTATATGTTTTACTCAACATCTACAACAAACCTGAACCAACTTTATGGGAAAAACCAGCTGACATAGCCTTTAAGGCCTTAAAAGAGAGTTTGATGAACCTACCTACCCTTGGGCATCCCAATTATCAGATTCCCTTTTTCCTTTTTGTTAATGAAAAGGAAGGAAATGTCCTTGGGGTACTCGCCCCGTAACACAGGGACCATCATCAACCCAGAGGGTATTATTATAGGCAGCAACTGGACCCTGTGGCATGTGGATAACTGATTTGCCCTATAGCCATTATGGCTACCAAAAAAAAAAAAAAAATCATTGTGGGATCCCCTTTAACCACATGAAGTATGCTGTCTCTAAAGGAACCAAGAGCAGTGAAACCCTGTCATGGTCCAAAGGGACATTTCTCCAAATGATAACTTAGAAAAACTGGCTAGAGAAGCCCAACAACTGACCTTAGAAAAGGAAAAACATGATTGGAAATTGAACAGTTATTGGTTTAATAAAAACAGAAACCTCTGGCTTGGACCAAGTAACAATCCAGTCCTACTGGAGACTCTAAAATTCCTACTCCAAACCACTGTACATGCATTAAACTACTGACTTACTGATAAAACAATAGCATTCATGAATCGATATTGGTAGGAAAAGCATTAACAAGGCTGCAAAAAGTGCCTACCTCACTTATCCCACTTGTCTAAAATACAACCCAGGGAAGCCTGTTCATACTGCTCCTATACATTTCAGACTATTTAATGGACCATTCAAGGTCTGGCAAGTGGATTTCATAAAACTTTCTTTGTCTTGTGGATATAAATGTTTTAGTCATGGTCTGTATGTTTTCACACTGGGCTGAAGCCTTTTCTTGTAGACAGACTACTGCCTCTTTTGTGGCTAAAGTGCTCTTGGGAAAGATTATCCCTACCTGGGGAACTCCTCTTGAACTTCATATCTTTTCACAGCAATCTTTTTCAAAAGATGAAGACCTTAAGCATCACACTTTGCAACACAGAGATTTCACCTATTGCAAAAGATACCTTCCAGAAAGACTCTCTTTAATCTTGTTGGAAAGGCCCCTATCAGGTACTGCTAAACAACCCCTGTGTTTCCAAACTCCAGGGAACAGACTCTTGATTCATGACACACCAAAAAAAAGTACCAAACCCTAACTAGACCTGTACATCATCTGGTGACCTGAAAGTAAAGATTTCCCAGAACTGAAGAAGATGACAGCTGGACCAGGTCTGTTGGAAATTTGTCTGCACAACCTTTGATGATGACATAACACTTCAGATGATCTCCAACGTCTATGATCTTGATAGTATATGGTCTTTATTATCTAAAGTGCCTGAGAGGTCTCCCTCTTATCTCTCTTTGTTACTCAAATGTGACCTCAATAGGTTTCCAATCTCTGCACTTTCCCTCTGATGTAAAGCACTACAACCAGGAACAGTCTTTCCTGGCGTTAAGGGGAAAAAGCTACTAAAACTGGAAAGCCTGACTCATGACCAGTAACGTTTTCAGAGAAAAGATCTTGATCAAAAGGGGGAAATGTAAAAAACTTAAACAGAAACCTCAATTAAAATATAGGTGGGATACCAGAAGGGGCAGCTTTCACATCCTATGACAAGAGCAGAGCCCAGGAGGAAGAATAAAGACTCCTCCTTCTTGCCTGGCAAGAGCTCAGCCAATGAGAGACAGTTACAACTCAGCCAATAAAAAGACAAGGACTCTTTGTTTACTATAGCCCCCACAACTTCTTTTTCCCTTCTATAAAAGAGTTCTCCTCTCCATTTTGCTGGGGACTTGCACATGACTCACCAGAGTTGCAAATTTTGAACTGCAATTCTTTGATGATCCTGAATAAACCCATTTTTGCTAGAGAAATAACTGGCAATTTGTTTTAGGTCAACAATTAGATACAGAGGAACAAGGTGACCAATTTGTCATCAGAAGCAATGCAAGCCAATATGATATGTCTTTTTAAGATGATGAAAGAAAATACCTGTCAACCTAGAAATACTGTTTAAAAATAAAGGCATTCTGAGACAAACTGAAGCTGAGATAGCAGCAGATATGCACTGTGAGAACTGTTAAAAGAAATTCTTATAACACATGAAAACTCAGATTTAAACAAAATGATGAAGTGTTAGAAATGATCAATATATGGGTAAATATAAAAGATGTTTGCTTACTTATTTTTTAATATTATTCACAGATAATTGCCTATTTAAAGCATAAATAACAACAATGTATTATGTTATTATAACATAAACGGAAGTAACATATATGACAGCAAAAGTACATAGGATAGGGGGCGGGGGGTGAAGGGGAAACTGAGAAGAAGCGGGAGAGTAGTACAGACATATATATACTACCAACTGTAAAATAGTCAGTGGGAAGTTGTTGTATAACAAAGGGAGTCCAACTCGAGGATGGAAGATGCCTTAGAGGACTGGGGCAGGGAGGGTGGGGGGGAATCGAGGGGGGGGCGTCAAGGAAGGGAGGGAATATGGGGATATGTGTATAAAAACAGTTGTTTGAACCTGGTGTACCCCCCAAAAAAATAAAATAAAAAAAAAAAAAAAAAAAAAAAAAAGTACATAGGATAGAAGGGGAATATAGAAGTACACTAGAAGGTTCTTACATAATATAAAGTGGTATAATCTGATAACAGATTGTGATAAGTTAAAAAATGACTTATAAACCTTAGAGAAACCACTAGAAGGGTAAAAGAAACACTATAGATAATAAGCTATTAAAGGAGATAAAATGAATTATAAAATACTCAATTAAAAAAAAGAAAATGAGGAATATGGGGACAAAGAACAGACAGGAGAAATAGACAACAAATAGCAAGATGGTAGACAAATGTCCAACTAGAATGACAAGTAAATGTAGATGGTATAAATACTACAATTAAAAGGCAGAGATGATAAGACTTGATAAAAGAGCAAGAGCAAGTCTATGCTGTCTATAAGAAACACACTTTAAGTTAAAAAAAAGATATTTTGAAAAAGAGAAAAAGATGTACTATGCAAACACTGATCATAAGAAAGCTGGGATGGCTCTAGTAATATCAGAAAAAGTAGATCTCTGGGAATTCCCTGGTGGTCCAGTGGTTAGGACTTGGTGCTTTTGCTGCTGTGGTCCAGGACAAGGAATATAATCAGGAATAAGAGTAACATTTTATAATTAAATAATTTTAAAAAATCCTGAATGCGTATATATCTAAAATAGAGCTTCAAGATACACACAAAAAATGACAAAACTGAATTGTGTTTGCAGATTTCGACACTCTTCTGTCAATAATTCAAAGAATAAGTAGATAGAAAATCAAGAAAGATATAAAAGACTTGAATAATACCATCAGAAACAAATTGAACAAATTAATATTTACATAAAATCTTTAATGGCAAAAACATGCGTTCATTTCAAGTGCCTGTAAACTATTTACCAAAACAGACTATGTGCCAGACCATTAAACAAATCTCAGTACATTTAAAAGAATGAAACAATACAAGTGTAATCTCTGATCAAACATACCTAAAGTAGAAATTGATAACAAGAGATACCTACAACAAATCTCCAAATATCTGGAGATTTAAAAACACATTCTTAGGTAACTCAGGGCTCAAAAAAGAAATCACAAGAAAATGAGAAACAATATTAACTAAAAGATATTGAAAACACAATATATTAAAACTTGTGTAATACAGCTACAAAAGTGCCTAGAAAATTAAATGTCAATGCCTATATTAGTAAAGCAGAAAGTTTAACATTAATTATGTAATAACTTGCAGCTTAACTTAAGAAGCTAGAGAAAAAGCAAATTACACACAAATATAAATATGGTAGTAATAAAAAGCAGTAACCAATAAAATAAAAAGACAAAAATAGGTAAAAATTATTAAAGTCAAAAGCTAGTTCTTGAAATAAAATTGATAAATCTCTACAAAAAGAGACAGAAAATGTAAGGTAACGATATCAGGAATGAGGGGCTCTCACCAGACATCCTATAGATGTTAAAAAAGATAGAGAATAAATAGAAACAACTTTATGCCAATAAAATTGACATACAGTGAAATAAATAAATTCTCTGAAAGATGCAATTCCCCAAAATGAAAGAAGAAGTCAGAAAATAGAGGAGGAAGGAACACTTCCAAATTCAGATTATGAGTCAAAGCAAAAAAATTACAGACCAATTACCTTTATAAACAGATGTAAAAATCCTTAATGAAATCTCAGTAAACAGAATTCAGCCATATAGAAAAAGAACAATACATCATGCCTGAGTGGTTTCTATCCAGATACTCTAGTTGGTTTAACATTTTCCTTTAGACAATGAATGTAATTAACATTTTTTAACAGAATAGAAAATTACAATTGACATGGAAAATGCATTTGACATATTCATAATTCAACACATATTCATAATAAAAACTCTCAGGAAACTAAGAATAGAAAGGAATTTCCTCAAGGCGATAAGGTATACCTATAAACAACTTCCAGCTAACATCATACTTAATGATGAAATGTTGAACTTTCTCAGACTGGGAGCAAGGGGAGGATGCTTGCTTTCACCACTTCTATCTAACACTGTATTAGAGGTCCTACTCAGTGCAATAGTCAAAGAAAAGAAAGAAAAAGAACATAGATCAGAAATGAAGTAAAATTGTCTTTATTTGTAAATGACATGGCTACCTATGTAGAAAATCTTTAAAAATCTTCAAAACAGCTGCTAGAACTAATACTGACCTAGTAGCATTGTCAGATACAAGGTCATTATATCAAAATCAATGTATTTCTACAAACTAGCAATGAATACTTAGCAAATGAAATTTTTAAAAAAATACCACTTATAATAATATCAAAATACAAACTGCTTAGAGACAAACCTAAAATATAAGACCTACATGCCGAAAATTACAAAACAACACTGAGAGATATTAAAGAACACCTAAATAAACTGACAGATATACCATGCTCATGGACCAGGCACTCCCATAATACAAGGATGGTTTTATGTGTAAGCCTTGGTACTCATGATGATAAAAAACTTTTTTTAACCTGAAGAAATAAATGCCGATTAAACAAAATCAGAATTTTCTCCTTTGCTTTATTTACTTTCTTTTTCCAAATGTTAAGCATTATGTTAAACTGACTTCTCCTTCTCTCAGAATGAGAATAATAATTTTGTAGAAAAATAGAAATAAAAGATTTTATATTAACAGAGCAAATATTTAAACCAAGTGGAAAAATTCCAATAAAAATTGATCAAGAAGAAATAGAAAACATGAATCATCCTACAGGCATTTAAAAAAAAAAATCAATTGTCAAAATTTTTTTCTACCTCAGGCTTATATGATTTTACCTACGAGTTCAATCAAATAGTCAAGAATGGAGTAATTCCAATCTTATACAAATTTTTCCACAGGAAAGAAAAGAAAGAAGCACTTCTTAACTTGCTTTATGAAGCTAATGTAACTATAAAATCAAAATTTGACAAGGACAATGCAAGAAAGAAAAATTACAGGCCAATGTTATTCATGAAAATAGATGGAAAAAATCCTAAACAAAATAGCAGCAAGTCAATTTTAACAATGTATAAGGATAATACATCTTGTGCAAGTTGGGCTTATTCCAGCAATGTAAGATTGGTTTAACATTAGAAAAAAAATGGTACCTATTTCATCAATATTTCAAAGAAAAATATATCATCTTCAATAGGTACAAAAGAAAGCAATAATATACTTTAGCATTCATTTATGATAATAAATCTTAAATGAGCTGACAAATGAAACTTCCTTGTGAGGGTATCTACAAAAATCCTAAAGCAGAAATCACATATAATAGTGACATACTCAAAAGTTTTCCCTTTGGTGAGTAAGAAGATAAGAATGCCAGATAGCAACACTTCTATTCAATATTACACTAAAGCTCCTGGCCATTGGAATAAGTCAAAATGAATAAAATGTATCAAGGTACCAAAATTGG
This sequence comes from Hippopotamus amphibius kiboko, assembly GCF_030028045.1. NCBI lineage: Eukaryota > Metazoa > Chordata > Mammalia > Artiodactyla > Hippopotamidae > Hippopotamus > Hippopotamus amphibius. Next base: position 174,133,905 of record NC_080188.1, on the reverse strand, counting down.
AAAGGTAGATTAGACTTTCATTATTTGTGGATCATGTTATTGTGTACATAAAAAAATCCAAGAAAATGTAGAAATGCATAATTAAAATTGATAAGAGTTTGGCAAGATTTCTGGATTTAAAAATGGGGACAATAATGCACCATTCTTCAGGGACTGCTATGATAACTTGTCTCTTAAAATAAAAAAATGGTTTACTTGAAGAGGTAGAATACATGTGTGGTAAAAATCCAAACAGTACAAAGAAAGAGAGGAAAAGTGAGTGTCTCCCACTTTCCTGTTCTGAGTCCCTGGAGCAATTACTGTGATTAGATGTGAAATCTTTCCAGATAAATTAGCATCATTACTGTGAAGTTCAACTGTATGGTAAAACTTTCTCAAGATGTAAGGAATCATGAGTTTTCTATCTGCTAATTCTTTTCTTATCTTGTTTGAGTTTAGGATATCAAACAATTCTACTTCCAATCTGGAATTTCATCCTTGTTAAAGTGAGAAGCTATAGTTTATATTCAATTCTAAGCCCCTTGATCACCTAAGAGAGGTTTTTCAGCCTCTCTTGCAAAAAAAAAAGCAGCTCCAGAGAATTTACTTCTCTATTTTGGGACATACTAGTAATTGGTCATCGGCATGAAATGGGCCTAAATCTGTATCCCTAACATTAAATTAACAAAACATGCAAACTATGCTATACAGCGAGCTCAAGTGGCAGAGTGGAATAAACACAGTCATTGTAGTCAGAAACACTTGAGTTCAAAGCTCTAACACTTCCCAACGATGCCATCCTGGACAAGTTACCAAACCTCTCTGAATTTCAGTCTCCTCCACTGTAAAATAAAACTGAGCTAATGAAAACTGAGCTAATAGAGCTAAGGGAAGGGAAAGGGGAAGGGGAAAGGAAAAGGAGGAGGAAAGAGGGAAGAGGAAGACAGAAGAGGACAAGGGAAGAGAGAAAAGGGACGAGGGAAGGGAAGGGGAGAAAAAGTGAGCTAAGTGAGTTGTTATGATTAAATGAGGCACATATATAAGTATTCGGCATATAGAACGCATCTTATAAGTCATTGTTTTTAAGTAAGGGAAAGTTCTTTTTAAAAAAGAGAAGGTATTAGGTCCCATTTGTTTATTCTTGATTTTATTTCCATTATTCTAGGAGGTGGGTCAAAAAGGATCTTGCTTTCTTGTATGTCATAGAGTGTTCTGTCTATGTTTTCCTCTAGGAGTTTGATAGTGTCTGGTCTTACATTTAGGCCTTTAATCCATTTTCAGTTTATTTTTGTGTATGGTGTTAGGAAGTGTTCTAATTTCATTCTTTCACATGTTTCTGTCCAATTTTCCCAGCACCACTTATTGAAGAGGCTGCCTTTTTCCCATTGTATATTCTTGCCTCCTTTGTCAAAGATAAGGTGCCCATATCTGCTTGGGTTTACCTCTGAGTTCTCTCTTTTGTTCCATTGATCTTCCTTTCTATTTTTGTGCCAATACCATACTGTCTTGATCACTGTGGCCTCGTAGTACAGTTTGAAGTCAGGAAGCCTAATTCCACCAACTCCATTTTTCCTTCTCAACATTGCTTTGGCTATTCGGGGTCTTTTGTGTTTCCATACAAATTGTAAGATTTCTTGTTCTAGTTCTGTGAAAAATGCCGTTGGTAATTTGATAGGGATTGCATTGAATCTGTAAATTGCTTTGGGTAGTACATTTTCATAATGTTGATTCTTCCAATCTAAGAACATGGTATGTCTCTCCATCTGTTTGTTCGTCTTTGATTTCTTTCATCAGTGTCTTACAGTTTTCTGCATGCAGGTCTTTTGCCTCCTTAGGCAGGTTTATTCCTGGTATTTTATTCTTTTTGTTGCAATGGTAAATGGAAGCTTCCTTAATTTCTCTTTCTGCTCTCCCGTTGTTAGTGTATAGGAATGCAAGAGATTTCTGCACATTAATTTTGTATCCTGCTACTTTACTAAATTCATTGATTAGTGTTAGCAATTTTCTGGTAGCATCTTTAGGGTTTTCTATGTATAATATCATGTCATCTGCAAAGAGTGACAATTTTACTTCTTCTTTTCCAATTTGGATTCCTTTTATTTCATTTTCTTTACTGATTGCTGTGGCTAAAGTTTCCAAAACTATGCTGAATAATAATGGTGACTTAAAAGCTTTTGCACAGTGAAAGAAACCATAAACAAGACAAGAAGACAACCCTCAGAATGGAAGAAAATAGTTGCCAAAGAAGCAAAGGACAAAGGATTAATCTCCAAAATACACAAGCAACTCATGCAGCTCAATATCAAAAAAACTAACAACCCAATCCAAAAATGGGCAGAAGACCTAAATAGACATTTCTCCAAAGAAGACATACAGATGGCCAACAAACACATGAAAAGATGCTTAACATCACTAATCATTAGAGAAATGCAAGTCAAAGCCACAATGAGATATCACCTCACACCGGTCAGAATGGCCATCATCACAAAATTTAGAAACAATAAATGTTGGAGAGGGTGTGGAGAAAAGGGAACTCTCCTGCACTGTTGGTGGGAATGTAAGTTGGTACAGCCACTATGGAAAACAGTTTGGAGGTCCCTTAAAAAACTAAAAACAGAACTACCATATGATCCAGGAATCCCATTACTGGGCATATACCCATAGAAAGCCATAATCCCAAAAGAAACATGTACCATAATGTTCATTGCAGCACTATTAACAATAGCCAGGACATGGAAGCAACCTAAATACCCATCAACAAATGAATGGATAAAGAAGATGTGGCATATATATATAATGGAATATTACTCAGCCATAAAAAGGAATGAAATGGAGCTATATGTAATGAGGTGGATAGACCTAGAGTCTGTCATATAGAGTGAAGTAAGCCAGAAAGAGAAAAACAAATACCACATGGTAACTCATATATATGGAATCTGAGAAAAAAAAAAAAAGGTCCTGATGAACCCAGTGACAGGGCAAGAATAAGGATGCAGATGCAGAGAATGGACTGGAGGACATGGGGTCAGGGGGGTGGGGTGGAAAGGGGAAGCTGGGACGAAGTGAGAGAGTAGCATAGATATATATACACTACCAACTGTAAAATAGATAGCTAGTGGGAATTTGCTGTATAACATAGGGAGATCAACTCGATGATGGATGATGCCTTAGGGGACCAGGACAGGGAGAGCGGGAGGAGTCGCGGGAGGGAGGGGATGTGGGCGTATATGTATAAATACAGCTGATTCACTTTGGTGTGCCTCAAAAGCTGGTACAAGAGTCTAAAGCAATTATATTCCAATAAAGAGCTTAAAGAAAGAAAAGAGAAGGTAGTCAAAACTGTCAAAAATCATGAGAAGATGAAAAGATTGTTTAATAATAATAGGTTATTAGATTTGGGCATTAGATGCTATTAGTGACCTCAGAAGCAGCTCCATCCAATGGTCAAAACTGCAGCATCAAGGACCTTTGCACAAGTCCCTGGAGCTAACTCTGCCTTTAGAACTTAGCTTTGACAGAAGCTTCTGGGAAACACTTTCCCTTATCTCCAAGGTAATAAGGTAACTCACCAAATTGCTTCTACAGAGAGAATAAATGTCCATTATCCTAGCACTTTCAGGATATGATAGTGGCTTCACCATAAAGTTTATTAATTTTATGCCATTTAAACTCTTCTACCATTATCCATCCATTTATCATCATTAGAGTAGATATTATATGCCAGGTATTGTGCTGGGTACTGGAGTACTGAAGATGAATAAAACGTGATGTCTGATCTTGAGGTTATAGAATAGAAGGGGAAATAGACTTTTAAACAAAAAACTACATGTATTATTATGGTATAAGATACATAGAGTTCAAAGGGTAACTGAGGAAGCAAGAAGGAAAGTGGGAGAGATAAGAGAGGTTTCATAGACAAGGCCACAAATGGAACATGGAAGAGTAATAGTTGAAATTTCTCAAGAGAAAAGATGGAGGATATTTTAGGCAAAGGGACAAGGTCATGGAAATACCATGAGTTTGAAAGAAAATGGTGCTTTGGGATGATGAGAAATTGTCAATCAGCCTGTGTATTAGTTGATGAGATAGGAATAACAGGTTGGGGTAAACATGCAAACTAACTTTCTCATACCAGAGTCAGGATTTTACTCATGGATAACAAGGAGTCAGTGGCAAGGAAAAGATAGGATTATCTTTTACTCTTGGTGTTCTGTTCCCTCAGTGATGTCTCAAACCCTGACCCCACCCCCAGGCCCTAGCATCATCCTTAATCATACCCCTTAACAAAACTCTTCAGTTTGCATGTATTAAGTTCAGAAATTGAAATCCTTGGAAAAAGTAAAAAAATTAAAAATAAAAAATTTAAGTTGGGTGCCAGTAGGCGGGAGATAATAATTATATCCTTAAAATAGTTCAAAAGAGTTTTTTGAAGTGAATATATTGAAATACGTTTAAATACACGTTTATAATATGTGACGTCAACATTTTTTAAAAGGAAACTGAATACAGAAAAAATACTGATTATTTAATAACCTAACTCTCTACTTCCAGTCTTCTCTCACTATTATGCACTCTATATACTGCTATGAAAATATTCTCATGTGATAATCTCATCTCCCTGTACAGTGGGCTTCAGCAGTTTACTAATCCCTACAGAAGAGAGCCCAAACTTCTTTTTCTGTATGGCATTCCAGATTGTATACTCTGGTACCTCTCCAGCCTCATTCCCCAATAGAGTTTCTATCCTATCTTCTTATATGTACTACTTTATTAAAAGTTTCCTACAGATCTATTACAGTTTCCCTCATCCATACCTTTGCTCACACTTTCCTTCAACCTGAAGGCAATGTAACATAAAGAGCATGGGTTTTGGAGTAAGGTAGACCTAAATTCAAATTTCAACTCTACTACTCCTTATTTAGTTGTCTTGTCTTCGGTAAATCAGTTAATCTCTCTGAACCTCAATTTCACTTGTAAACAGACACCAAAAGTATATAACTTAAAAGATTTATAGTGATGATTTTGAGTTAAGATAACACATTATATAATGCTTGGTTGGTAGTAACCAGAGGCTGTTTTATGGTCTTCTGTCCAGATATATCCTTTCAATGTCTTAAGCCTTCTGAAACTCTTTTTGTATTTATGAAGACCAGCACAAAAGCCAATATCTTCATGAAGTCTTTTATAATTCTCTCACTTAGAAGTAATCTCTCCTCTCTAGGGCCAATATTTTCAGGGATAATTCTCTTGTAAGGATTTCTTTCATTCAGGCTTATATCATAGTTATTTGTTTATAAATATTTGTGTTTACTAGGTTATAAACCATCTAAATGCAGACAATATAGTTTCTATATTGCAAAATTAATATCTGATTAATTAAAAACAAGTAGTTATCTAGCTATGTCGATTAATGTATAAAATATTGAAGATGAGAGCAACATTTATTATTTATCGATTAATCATTTCCCCTGAGTTTCCCACCTATCGCGATACTTTCTAAATATTTTCTAATTTTATCCCACAATATTATGTAGAAGATACCATTATTCTGATTTCATAGAAGAGGAAACTGAGGCACAAAAAGGTGAGTAACTTGCCCAAAGCCTCAAAGCTAATATTTAGAGGTGAGAGGAAGGAAACCTGGCAACCTGGCTCCAGTAATATGAATCAGAACACTACCCTAAGACAGAAGTTAGAAGAATATTAAATATATGAAGAAAGAAAGAAGTATATAAAAATTTTAGATAACTAGGCTTCAAACAATAACAACCACATTATATCTGTTACATAACAATCTACATTATATCTGTTAATTCCTTAATATTCTCTCTACAGCAGCTCTTGTCTTATTTGGTGTTCTCTTTCTTAGGAACACAGATATCTTGTTTTCTCACTGCCAAAAAGGAGCGTTAATTTGGAGTATGACTGCAGTGTCACTGCAAATAGAAGACCACACTTCAAGCTCTTTTCATACCAAGGTTATAAACACAAAAATAAAAGTAGGGCCTTTTGCCTCCTTTTATTTCTTTCTTTGAGGTGGGGTGAGAGGTTAGTAATATTTGTATTCAAAATGCATCTTGAAAATTAAAATGGCTTTTCTCCTCACGTAGGAGTTCATGGACTGTGTGCAGCTGAATCTGATTTTCATTCAGGATCCTACAGCCACAGAACACTTCCAAATGAATTTGCCCTTTAAGCTTTTCTGTTTATGTATGACCTACAGTTGTCTTATGAACATCTTCTTCCTCTCCCTTGAGACGAAATGCAAATACAATATGCAGAGATTCTTAGCTTTTCTTCCATCAATGTTCTGTTAAGTGATACTATTCAACTGTCCAATTTTTCCACTTCTTTACACTTCCTTCAAACCATCCCAAAGCCTTTATGTACTTCCCTATGGTATCCTCTGATTTAAATACAAAGAGAGAAAATACTCAATTAAAGTACTAACATTTTTTTGCTTCACCTTACTGAGCTATAGTGGATTTCCTGACAGGCAGAACCATTCTTCTATTAAAACCACTTATAAAGGTTCTCTTTTATCAAGCTTCTATTGTTTTTGGACCTCGGAGTTACAGGCATTTCACTTCCGTCTGGATCTGATTTATCAGGAGAGTCCCCCAATTTGCCCAGAGTGGTCATTTACCTTAATATAGACATACATCTATGCTGCACATGGGCAGCACGTGGGAGCTCACACAAAGATATTCAAACATTGGTTCCAAGATGATCTCCAATGGCTTTTAAATAAATGCCATGGCTAAGACAAACAGTTTCTTTTTGTCCCTGACCTTTCTTTCAGCATGTGGTTTTTCAGAAATGACTTAGTAAAAATACATGTAAATATGTCTAAGAGAGAATGAATACAAAACCACAATCTATCAATAAGAGGTCCTGCTCTTTAAACTAAAATGTTACAGTCAGCCTTCCTGCATTCATTAAAGGATCCAAAATTGAGTGAATTAGTTGTTTGAATTGTATTTTTAAGACAGACAATAAATAAAATTTGTGATCCTAGAATCTAAGGTTCTCATTTTACTACTGTCTCATTGTCTCATTTTACTGTCTTACAGAGACAGTTAAAAAACAAACAAAACAAACAAACAAAAAAACAAAATGAAAAACAAACCTCTATCATCATCACATAACTATTTGTTGAGAACTACAGGCCAGTTACTGTGTTAAGGACTACATAAATTATTTCACTTAATCCACATACCAATCCATTGAGGAAGATAAAGATGCTATTTTTATGCTTAATTTACAAAGAAAAAACATGGTCTTAAAGGGACTTAATAATCTGTCCAAAGCCATACACATAACTGTGGAATAGCAAAGCCGTGATCAACATATGGAGACTGATAAAATACAACAATTGATGGTTTTTAGCATATTGATTCAGTAAGTTTATCACATGACTGGCCCTGATCTGAATTTACAAATTCAGAAGGGAAGGAGAAAAGGGTCTTAGGTGAGCATTTGATATGCATAGGAGAACCTCAGCTCTCAGACATTATATATGGATATTACATCTCAAGTTTCATATACCTAGACTCCTAAAAGCTTTATTATATGATGAATTTGGTTTTTTATATATCTCCCCATAAGTATGATTTCAAGTAATATCATTAGAGAAAAGGACTTGGCCATAGAAATAAGGTGGAAGGGAGTATACTATAGTCAGTATATATAGTGGCTATGGCAGGCTAATACCCACCTCTCCAACCCAATTTAAGATCTCGGAGACAAGTTTCTTCATCACAAGCGCACACTTTTTCAAGATTACCTAGTTAAACACAAATCTTCTCTTTTCTCCCCACTGGTATCCTTGCTTAGGAAGTTACTGGGTCCCTTTATAATCCCAAACTATGAAGACTATTATGAATAGAAATATATAGTCATAATCTATGATTAACAGAATAATGGGTCATTATTTTCATCACCTTCATCACACTTCAACTCTTTTTGATTCATTCAAAGAAATACCTACTTTTATAACTGACTTACCTAACGGGAGGAAATGATTTATACTGCTAATCAAAAGAACTTCTAGACTTGCTGGCTAATTATATTTTCAATTCTAAAATTCTTAAGCTTTATAAATAAGAGTTTCCTAAATAATGAAAATATTCCATGTTGAAGATTTTTTTACGATCATTCTAAGACAAGGTGGGCCAGATATTTTTATGGCAAACAGATGGTGTTCTAGGTGCTGGATATCTCCTATATTGCATGACTAGATTTAAGAAAGAGCAGCATTAGTCAGACAGAAGACATAAGCGCATATGAAATTCAAATTTTATCTAAAGGTAAAAGAGTCTAAGGTGATCATGAATATAAACACAAAATGAGAGCCCACTAAATTTTACCACTGGAATCTGTCTCTACCAAATAAATGTGAAAATCATCATTCATTAAACATAATCTGGTATAACCTGCTTCTCTCTCTGGGAATATGGCCATACACACATATACAGATTGGTCTAGTGAGTATAATTTCTTTGTAGGGTTTCTTCTAAGATGTTTTGCCATTTGAAAGTCTAACTTAATATAGCAAGAACTTATTCAAACTTCAAAGTAGTAAAAAAATTATGTCTAAGTGTTCATTTGGAAAGATATGTATGTGTAGACAGAAACACACACACATTAAGGAAGGAATGACCTACCTACCTACCTATCCCAGAATCACCAGATTATCAGATTTTCTCCCTGCCCCCATCTTACTTGCTTTCTGTTAAGACATAATCTTTTATTTGGTATCCAAAGGAACTTGTACTCACAATTAGAACATACATAACACATACTGCTTTCAGCGGTGGTTATCAAAAATATTTTAAAGACTTTTGCCAGACTCATCAAGTGAAAAAGAAAAAGGGCCCAAATAAATAAAAACAGAAATGAAAGAGAAGTTACAACCAATACTAAAGAAATAGGATCATAAAAAATTACTATGAACAATTATATGCCAATAAAATGAACAACCTAGAATAAATGGATAAATTCCTAGAAATGTACAATCTCCCAAGACTGAATCAGAAAGAAATACCAAATACAAAGAGACCAATTACCAGTAATGAAATTGAATCAATAATAAAGAAAATTCCCAACAAACAAAAGTCCAGGGCCAGATGGATTCACATGTGAATTCTACCAAACATTTAAAGAAGAATCAATGCCTATCCTTCTCAAACTATTCTAAAAAACAGAAGAGGAAGGAATGCTTCTGAATGCATTCTATAAGGCCAGCATCACCCTGAAACCAAAACCAGACAAAGGTATCACAAAAAAAAGAAAATTACAGGCTAGTATCATTGATGAACACAGCTGCAAAAATCCTTGATAAAATATTAACAAACAGAATTCAACAATACATTAAAAGGATCATATACCAAGAACAAGTGGGATTTATCCCAAGGATACAAGGATGGCTCAATACCTGCAAATCAGTCAATGTGCACAACACATAAACATACTGAAGAATAAAAATCATATGATTATCTCCATAGATGCAGAAAAAGCTTTTAACAAAATTCACCGTTCATTTACCTTAAAAACACTCAACAAAGTGGGTATAGAGGGAACATATCTCAACATAATACAGGCCAGAATATGACAAACCTACAGCCAACATCCTACTCAATGGTGAAAAACTGAAAACTTTTCCTCTAAGATCAGGAATAAGACAAGGATGCCCACTCTTGCCTCTTTAATCCAACATAGTATTGGAAATCCTAGCCACAGCAATCAGACAAGAAAAAGAAGCAAAAGGAATATAAACTGGAAAAAAAGAAGTAAAACTGTCACTGTTTGCAGATAACATGATATTATACATAGAAAATTCTAAAGATACCGCCAAAAAAAAACAAAACCCAAAAGAAAACATTAGAATAAATGAATTCAGTAAAGTTGCAGAATACGAAATTAATATGTACAAACACAACATAAAAATAATAAACTATCAGAAAGAGAAATTAAGAAAATTCCATTTATAATTGTATCAAAAAGAACAAAATACTTAGGAATAAATCTAACTAAGGAGGTAAAAAAAACAAAAAAATAAAAAACCCTGTATTTGGAAAACTATAAGACACTGATAAAAGAAACTGAAGATGATACAAACAAATGGAAAAATATACCATGCTCACTGATTAGAAGAATATTGTTAAAATGATCATATCACCCCAAGGCAATCTACAGATTCAATGCAATCCATATCAAAATACCAATGGCATTTTTCACAAAACTAGAACAAAAACTTCTAAAATTTGTATGGAAACACAAAAGACTCCAAAACAAACTTGAGAAAGAAGAACAAAAGCTAGGGATATCATGCTCCCTGATTTCAAACTACGCTATAAAGTTACAATGATCAAAACAATATGGTCCTGGCATAAAAACAGGTATAGATCAATGGAACAGAATAGAGAGCCCAGAAATAAACCCACACGTCTATGGTCAATTACACTATGACAAAGGAGGGAAGAATATACGATGGGGAAAAGAAAACCTCTTCAATAAACAGTGTTGAAAAAACTGAACAACTAAATGCAAAAAAGTCAAACTGGACAGTTTTCTCACATCATACACTCAAAATGGATTAAAGACTTAAATGTAAGACCTAAAACCAGAAAACTTGTGGAAGAAAACATAGACAGTATGCTCTTTGATATTAGTCTTAGCAATATTTTTTTGGATATGTCCCCTCAATGAGGGAAAGAAAAGCAAAAGTAAATACATGGAACTATACCCAACTAAAAAGCTTTTGCATAGTGATGGAAACTATCAACAAAACAAAGAGGCAGCCTATTGAATGGAAGAAGATATTTGTAAGATTATATATCTGATAAGGGGTTAATATCCAAAATATACAAAGAACTAATACAACTCAACATCAAAAAATACCAAACAACCTGATTAAAAAATGGGCAGCACATCTGAACTTACATTTTTCCAAAGATGACATAAAAATGGCAAATAGATACATAAAAAGATACAATCACTAGTCATCAGGAAAATACAAATAAAAACCAAAGTGAAATATCACCTCTCACCTGTCAGAATAGCTATTATTAAAAAGAGAACAAATAACAATTGTTGGCAAGGATGTGGAGAAAAGGGAACCCTCCTGCACCGTTGATGAAAATGTAAATTCGTCTAGCCACTATGGAAAACAGAATGGAGGTTCCTCAGAAAAATTAACAATTTAACTACCATATGATCCAGCAATTCCACTTCTTAAGTATTTTCCCAAAAGACACAAAAAGACTAATTTGAAAAGATATTAACACAAAACAGTGAACACAAAAAACCCCTGTGTTTACTGTAGTATTATATACAATAGCCAAGATATGGAAGCAACCTAAGTGCCCATCAATAGATGAATGGATAAAGAAGATGTGGCATGCATACACACACACACACACACACACACACACACACACAATGGGATATAACTCAGCCATAAAGAAGGATGAAATCTTGCCTTTGTGACAACATGGATGGAGCTAGAGGGTATTATGCTAAGTAAAATAAGTCAGACAGAGAAAGATAAATACTATATGATTTCACTTATATGTGGAATCTAAAAAACAAAACAAAGGAACAAACATAACAAAACAGAAACAGACTAAAACAGACACAAAGAACAAACTGGTGATTGCCAGAGGGGAGGGTTGGGGTATGAGTGAAACAGGTGAGGGAGATTAAGAGGTACAAACTTGCAGTTATAAAATAAATGAGTCATGGGAATGTATTATTCAACACAGGAATATAATCAATAATACTGTAATAACTTTGTATGTGACAGATGTTAACTAGACTTATGGTGATCATTTCATAATGTATGAAAGTATCAAATCACTATGTTGAACATCTGAAACCAATATAATACTGTAAGTCAACTATATGTCAATAAAAAAAATTAACAACAGGTAGAGACACCAATCTATCATAAAAAAATTGTACAGCTATACCATTACATATCTGATTGTCTCTGTTTTTAGCATATCCTTGGACATAAAAGTAGTTATAGTTCCATCCAATCTTTAAGCATAACAGTATAGACATGGTAAATATCCATCTTATAATGGGATTTAAAATTTATATTGTAGGATCCAAGTCTAAGCTTCCAAAAATTCTCAAATAGAAAAGAAGCATATATAAATGAAGCTTTTAGTGCAGTGTACAAAATACTTCTGTTTACTTCAAATAAGTCCATCTTTAATTAACATGATCAGCTTTGATTTGTTATATATGAGGATCACTTGATTCTTATATTCACATACACCTGGTTTGAGTAGAAGCCAGCTGTCAACTACTAGATTTCACAGAGTCTGTAGAGGAAATAGTCTTAACGGGCATATAAAATGCAGCAGGAAAGGACATGGACACACATGTAGTTACATGGAAGAAGAAACAAAGAACATGGTGGCAAGTAGACACAAAATGATAGGGGGCACTGCAGAGGATTTAAGAACACAAGGTAAAGTACTACATTTCTTGGCCTTGGTTGAGACATCCTAGAAAGTAAATAAAGAGTGGTGGGTTTCCTCTGCTGTGTAAAAGCTTTTGTTTCATTAGGTCTCATTTGTTTATTTTTGTTTTTATTTCCATTATTCTGGGAGGTGGGTCAAGAAGGATCTTACTATGATTTATGTCATAGAGTGTTCTTCTGCACAGCAAAGGGAACCATAAAGACAAAAAGGCAACTCTCAGAATGGGAGAAAATATTTGTAAATGAAGCAACTGACAAATGATTAATCTCCAAAATACACAAGCAACTCATGCAGCTCAATATCAAAGAAATTAACAACCCAATCCCAAAATGGGCAGAAGACCTAAATAGACATTTCTCCAAGGAAGACATACTGATGGCCAGCAGACACATGAAAAGATGCTCAACATCATTAATCATTAGAGAAATGCAAATCAAAACCACAATGAGGTATCATCTCACACCAGTCAGAATGGCCATCATCAAAAAATTTAGAAAAGATAAATGTTGGAGAGGGTGCGGAGAAAAGGGAACTCTCCTCCACTATTGGTGGCAATGTAAATTGGTACAGCCACTATGGAAAACAGTATGCACGTTCCTCAAAAAACTAAAAATAGAACTACCATATGACCCAGCAATCCCACTACTGGGCATATACCTGGAGACACCATAATTCAAAAAGACACATGTACCCCAATGTTCATTGCAGCATTATTTATAATAGCCAGGACATGGAAGCAACCTAAATGCCCATCAACAGATGAATGGATAAAGAAGATGTGGTATATATATATATACAATGGAATATTTCTCAGCCATTAAAAGGAATGAAATTGAGCTATTCATAGTGAGGTGGATGGACCTAGAATCTGTCATACAGAGTGAAGCCAGAAAGAGAAAAACTAATACTGTATGCTAACACATATATACGGAATCTAGAAAAATGGTACTGATGAACCTAGTGGCAGGGTAGGAATAGAGACGCAGATGTAGAGAACAGACTTGAGGACACCGGGGTGAGGGGAAGCTGGAACGTAGTGAGAGAGTAGCATCGACATATACACACTACCAAATGTAAAATAGATGGCTAGTGGTAAGCTGCTACAGAGCCCAGGGAGACCAGCTTGATGCTTTGTGAAGACTTAAAGGGGTGTGATAGGGAGGTTGGGAGGGAGGCTCAAGAGGGATGGGATATATATATACAGGTGGCTCTTTCACTTTGTTGTATAGCAAAAACTGACACAATACTGTAAAGCAATTATACTCCAATAAAGATTAAAAAAAAAAGAATGGGGGGACATGTCTCAAATATATTTGTAAACATATGTTGAGACACGTTCAGTCATAAGGCATTCTTCTCCCTTTTGAATTAGACCTGAATAATATTTGTGTTAATGATTCTTAGTCACAGGTCATTTTAGTGAAAGGTCTTGAATCTAGATTTGAGTTGATCATCCAAAGAAACAGAGAAAAAATAATATGAGTAAAAAAATCATGAAATGGTTCATTAAAATGAAGATCAGAGCAGACTAAGGACTTCTAAAAGAGCCTAGAAAAATAAGACTACTTATTCAACTATGGTCTAATGCAATAACCGGTCAGAATAAGAAATCTGGGATTTCAGAACCACAAACAAGAATTGTCACAGAATTAATTATAAATAAACCCAGCAGTGGCTTGCATACCCTGATGCTGTATATCACACCTCAGTGCATTAGAAATGCCACAGCTGCTCCTTCCCCTGTTCCTGTATGCTTCCCCACAACTTACTGCAGAACATACACAATGAAAAACTAAGATTTCAAGTTTAGTACTAGGTTAATACTTAGTAGCAAGCTTTTCCTCAGGAACAGTCATTCCTGAAATCTGGTCATAGACTAAAAGATTACATAAACTATATTTTGGAAAAATCACTTTCTTAATGACAAGTCAATGCTTAATAATTCATGGACGTTAACTCTGAACAGCTTCTTCATATCTCAAATACTGACTGACCTTTGCTGATAACTCTGGATTAGTTAAGCCACTGTGGTCCCTCAAGAAAACAACATTTGTGTTCATTCTACTTCCTGGTTATAGTTTCCTTAATCAAACAAAATAATATCTATTTTTTAAAAATGGTATTATACCTCAAAAACTTGTTAAGATGGATGCAGAAGTAGTCTCACCTGGTAGTCTATTAATAATCTAGTACACTTAATCAGCAGAGATAGCAAACAAAATGGCAAGGAAAGCAGTTCTTGGAGTGCTGGTTTTAAAGGCTGTATGGAGGGGAACGATCAGACTTAGCCAGCTGTCCCAAGTCAGACAGAGACCTCCATGTTAATGTAGGATCACTGCAATTTGTAGACAAACAACATTTTCTCATTTGTCCACATGGTTGGTTTCTGCAGGTTCCATTTCTGCTATGCTTCATTATTAAGAAGGCTTTGTTATCCAGTCTTTTCTATACCAACTTCCTGACTTCATCAAATCCTCATTTAAATACACTTTAATGCATTCAAATAAGCTACAGGAAAACAAAAAACAAAACAAAACAAACATGATTCAGAGAACAGAAAAAGAACGATTTAAAAAGTAGACTTAGCATACAAACTCAAAATGATCCTTACTCGTAGGGAGAAAAGGTTGTAAAAAACATGTACAGGGGAAAGAGAACAGATATACAAAAATATCGTATCATTTTCACCATCTTTCCTTCATTCCAAATCTTTCCAAAGTCTTCCCCTTCTCACCAAGCAGTCCTAATGAACTTAATTTTCCTTGCCACACCAGACAACTTCCCTCACATATCAATACCACTTGAGCTTGGAAGCTCCCCTGAATAGCGCTTGAGAACAACATGCTTGTAATGGCATATCTGACAGAGAAAATGATTCTTTATTGCTGGTTAATATAAAGGAGGGCCTCTGAGCATGGAACTGTGCATTTCTAAGGGCACTATTTGCAAAATTCTTTCAGAGTACTCTGGCAAAGCTGTTCCAAGAGTTCTGTACTATTTTAGGAATACTATGTAATGCAGTAGAAACAGCAATTAATTTAAGATAAGGAGAACTGGACCTGCATTTTGGTTCTGCCATGGAACTGTTCAACCCTCTTAGAAACTCAATTTCTCAAATTATAAAACAGATAATGTTAAGTATTTCACAGAATTTTTACAAAGACTCAAAGAAAACACAGTAACATACCTAACCAAACCAAACCAAACCAAACAAACACCCAAAACAACTGGCATATTTTAGGCACCAAACAAATAAGTGGCAGCTATTCTTAATAAGACACTATAACCTAAATTTCTTTACAATTAAAGGGCAGTTTTCTCAAGTATGACTGTACTACTGTATTATTTTCATCACCAGATTTATGATCTTATAAAACTGATTAAAAGCACAATGTAGGCTCTCCAGATTATGACTTAAATTTTATCTTAACTATAGCTCTTTCCTAGAAAATGGAGTAGCTTTTTTATTATGGCAGTTGCTAGTGTTGATAATTTTTGCTCTCAAAGTAGAAGCAAGAAATATAACTAAGGCAACACTAATGAAGTACAACCTTACAGAAAAATACACTTGAATGACCCCTGGTATAGTGCATTCCATAGGTGCATCAGTGCCTGTGAGAAACCAGAAACCAAAGGGATGAAATGGTTAAGAGAAGGATAGAAAAGTAAGGGTTAGACAGTGACAGGATGAGGGGATTCAGATAAATGGGAGAGAGAGGACAAGGCAATACAGATATATAAGGAACAACATGAGCACAAGTTCAAAGGTAAAAATAGGAATAGTATGGGGCAATGAAGAAACTTTCCTAATAGATGTTCTGTGCTAAAAAAAAAAACAAAAAACAAATAAGATTGGACAAGTAGTATTGTTCTAGAGTCTTGAAAATCTTGAACACAGGAAACAGTTTAGATATAATGCCAAAGATCAAACACACAAGGAAAGAGGAATCACTAAAGGAGCAGAGAGAGGAGTAACAATTAAAAATCATGTCTATGATTACTTTATACTTATTTTAAAGGCTGACTTCCTAATTAATTACTACAAAATTTAAATCTGAGCTACTCTTGCATCAGTTCTTCTACTGTATTTTTTTCTATAATTGGAGTTGGATTTTTTTAAGGATCACATTTAATAGTGAGGGCAACATAATTTTTAAACTAGATAAAGGTGTCTCGAGTGAAAAAGATAAAATAATTGATAAGTTCAGGTAATACAGTTGTCAAATTTTCCCCTAATTTTTTTTTTTATTTTTATTTTTTATTTTTTATTTTTTTTTAAATGTCTCTCCCCTAATTTTTAATGATGGCCAAATACACAAGTTGGAGTTACATGCAAATATTGAGTTTGAAAGAAACTTTTCTACATCAGTTAAAGGTAATAAGCAATTTTTAACTCTATTCCTCTGTGAAATGATTAAGGACATAAAGGGATTAGAAGTAATCTGTGGGGTGGGAGTAAAAGAAGAAACAGGAATGAGATGAAATGCATAAATGAATGAAAACAGAAAAATATAGGAGATATTTGAAAGAAAGTATTGTTTGAACGATAATTAGAAAAAAGATAGATAAAATCTAATTTGTTAACTTCAACAAATATTCACAAGGCAAATATAAAAAGAGGGAAAAAGCTCAAAAACTGATACCGTACAGTATCGTACACACTTTATTATGTGTGAATTCCATGAGTAGTGTGTTAAAAATGGAGGTTCTGGAAGTTCTGGGCTGGTGAATCCATGAAAGTGATGAGAAGATGGCTTGCCCAGAGAGGGCATGGAAGCCCCATACCTTACCACCCCCACCAATACCTTTCCCTATGCATCTTTTCTACTTGGCTGTTTCTGAGTTATATTCTTTATAATAAATTGGTAAACATTTGGTCAAATTAGGCTGATTAAATGTAAGCATGCCTTTTGGGAGACAGATCTTTGACTCCAGCTTTAAGATCCTGATTTACCATAAACACTACAAGAATGTCCTAGCCTTTATTTCTGCCATTGAGGAGATCACTAAGAACCCCAGTCTATTACCCAATGTTTCCCTTACAGTTGGTCTTTATAGCTTCCAAAGTGACCAACTTCCAAAGGAACCTTGGAAAGCCTCCTTTATGTGGCTCTTGGAAGGGTCTGAGATAGTACCTAATTACTCCTGTGAAATGAAAAACAGGTCTGTGGTGATCACTGTTAGAAACTCACTGAAGACACTTTTCTTTTTTCCCCTCTTCCCAGATGAAAACACTATTGGATCTCCATAAATTTCCACAGATGAGAGCAAGGCATTGCATAGGGAATGGAAATCTGCTTCTTCCACGTAATTCCAGGCTTTTTAATAAAAAGAAAGTTATGCATCCCGCAAAAGAAAAAACAACAAAAAATGGAGGTTCCTGGGTCTCTACCTGAAACTCTGGCTTAATGGAAGTCTGGTGTTTAAAAATTTGCATTTTTAATACACATCCCAGGTAATTAGTAATTGTGAAGTAGATGATCAGTAGATCATACTTTGAAAAACACTACCATAGATACAGGAAACTGTCTATAAATGTTGAACTCAGAGAAAGGAGAAATATGCATCTTTCTACCTTTGGTCAGGGGGCTGGTGAGAGGGAAGTAGAGAGAAAAGATTTACTTGTTCATCTGTTTGTATGTTTTAATTCACTGAGTGTCTATTTACCAGATCCCATGCAAGCCAACAAAATACCAAGATAAACAGGACAAGACTTTTCAACCTATGAAAGCTTTTGAGTTCCATAAGAATGATTATACATGTAAAGGTTATTTGTAATACTTTTACAAAGCTATATAAATTTATTTGGTTAAAATATTATATTCAGTACTGGTATTTGAATTATACAAGTGGCTCACAGAAATTTAGAAGTAAAGTTAACCTTACAAATGGAAATATATAAGAATTTAAAATAAATAAAATGGAATGCAAGACAATATTGAGTTTCTACCTATACTAGTGTAGTTTACATAATACTAGTAATTGTCTTATTCTCTTTTCTTTCAGTCTCCTATTCCCACATTTTAAACTAGTCCATGAAAGTGCAAAGTACATGAAATCAGCACGACTTAATAGAATGCAGTTTTGAACTCTTTGCTTACTTTTTCAAGCGACATTATATCCCCAAAGGATTCAAGTAAATCAAGTAAATTCAAGTAAATCAAGGTAAAGAGTGGATTAACACAATGAAAATTATCCAGCAAATGTTGACCTTTATTGTACACAGAGCCACAAGTTCTTGAACATTACACAGATAGAGATATTTACTGTTTACAAAGTGATGGGAAAAAAAGATAAGAGCTGTTCTTAATAGGGCAACTTTGTAAGATTTAGAGCTAAGAAAAAAATATAATGGACTTCCTTATGAATCAGGAGCTCCCTGTCACCAAAAGTGTTCAAAAAATTTGAAGCATACTTCCATTAGAAATATGATATAAATCATTTCAACAATGGGCAAAAGGTAGGGCTAGGTCAATCAAATGGCAGTCAGCCACTCAATAAACACGCCACTATTTTTATACACTCAGCACTGTCCAGTCTAATGACATTACAATATGTAACAAACAGAGGTGCAGGAAAGGGTAACTGGACACAGTGAGCAGGAAAGTCAAAGGCGCAGAGGTTAAAATGCAAACAAACACACAAAAAAACCACCAGGGGTGTCTGAGAACCTATAAGCAGTTCAATGTTGCTGGAGTATAAAATATGCCAATGCAAGTGGCAGGTGACCATGATGGAGAGGTAGCTGGGGGGCCTGATGCAAGAGGGTGATGTCAGATGTCACATCAAGAAGCTTAGGTTTTACTCTGTAACCACTGCGACACTATTGAAGGATTTTAAGCAGTGTAGGGAAATGAGCCTGGGACTACTGAGAAGTAACTGCAGGGAATGATGAAAGTCTGAACTAGTGGTAAGTGGCAGAGTAGCAGGGGTAGAAGTGGATGATGGATTCAAGATATATTAAATAAAGTCAATGAGATCGCCTTTGTGCTTAGATTACATACCAAAACTTGATTTTACATTTGTAAGATTCCAGTTTTTAATGGTTAAAACTTTGTACTTGAATAAATTTGATTTTAAATGTATAAAATGCCAAAGGGACTGTACTTAATAAAATTTAAGAAAATTAATCCAACATTTTCTATGATATAGTAAACCATAGAAATAGCCTATATTATTAGAATTTCTACAGCAATTTGTAAGTAGAATGCCAAATTGGCATGAATGTCTTCACACCTGTCAGCTGCATATAAAAAATATGGCAAACTTTTATAGAAACACTAAATATTTGAGACTAAAAAGTTCCTAAAGGTTAAGACCATGTCACATCACAATTTCTGGATAGCCTGAATATTTCCCTCACATGTTTAAAATTCTTGCCCCTGGCTAAATTTATATTGAGACTTTCATTTGAAAACTAATTTCGAACAGATGATTCCATTGCCACTACCAATTCAGAGACTGAATTGCCTTTTGTAATTGGCATTTCTTTTGTTACTAGATTGAATGATTTTATGTGGTATGGGGGGTGGCAGTGATAGACGGATATATATTATAAATGATATTTTGAAAAAAGTAATCATCTCTAAAATGTTACAAGAAATAAAATGTATATTTACTCTTAACATAGTTTCAAAATATGCTGACAATACACAGGTTTAAAGAGCAAGAATACAAGTCTATGATAACTGATTATTAAAAACCCCTTATATTTATTTATATCTGTAGACATGAGTATTAAAAACTAGAAAGCTGAGCTGAGAGATGGAGGAACCTGGAAAGAGTATTGCTCCTGTGCTCACAAGTGCTAGACAATTTCAAATTAAGGACATTTCTTGAAACTACTAGAGAACTGAGTCCCAGGCACAAGCTATTATCAGGAGAAACTGGCAGCTATAGACTATGTGCTTACCTGGCATAGAAACAGTTGGATAACCAAGTAGGGAGATTCATGTTTAACAAAATGCTACAAGGTAGCTAGGAGCATGTGAGGCCCCTGCTGCTGTAAACATTGTGGGGAGAGGGGGTAGAATCCTCTTGCAAACTTCTCCTCCATGAACCCCATCAGGAAAGACTGGAGAGAATATTGAGAAACCTTCTCATGGCGTTGGGTGGAGGAAGGGAATAACAACCCCTTCCTGAAACCACCCAGATGGACATCTACTATGTCCCTACTATGTCCTACATGTTTTGAGAGGAATGAAAATGGAACCTTATGTACTTAAACAGAAAAAAAGACTCTTATTGAAAAATTATGTGTGTAACTAACTACTCATGCAAAATGTATAGTTGCTGAATTTTCTTAACAACTGACCTAAGTTTCACAAGGAAGAATCTTTTGTTTTCAAGATTATTACATTAAAAAACATGTGAAAATGCAGAGCAGTTAGTAAGGAAATTATGTGCACAACAATAAATGATTTTCCATTTACAAAAACAGCAAGTATATAAAAAAGCCAATAAATAAATAGCTCAACATCCTTTTTTGTTACTTTTTACCTATATAACACATTTATTTCACATTCCTTTTTTTATATTCTGTATAAATACTTGTAGAATCTACCACCAGGCAAACTGATAATCAACAAACTGTAAGACAGGACACAAATTATAAATACAGTCCTTTTATTTCAAATTCAGATATTTTACTATAAACAATTCTTCCTACAAAGCTCATGTTAAAAGTTAAAATGTTTTATATTTATTCAAATTTATATTAATAACTCTTGGCATAACACCATAAAATATACCTTTGAAGACAGGTAATCGAAGTTGAAACCTATTTTCACAGATTTAATATCTTAGATGAGGAAAAAAAGATTTTTTTTATGATCTTATTTACTTGTTCTTGCTTTTTATTTGTGAGAATATGCAGATTATTAGCAATTTTTATGGAGTTATTTTTTTTAATTATGTATTCACAAAATGTGAAATTCTTTACAACTGCTCTGTTCTATATGTGACACATGTACCATGAATAAACATAATGTTATATGAGTTAAAATGTCTGTTCACAGCCAAAAATCTCATTTGAGTTTTACAACAACCCTGAAAGGCAGTAAATCTGGTGTTATCTACTTTTATACAAGATGAGGAAACAAATAAACAGAGGCAAAGTGATTTACTTAAGGTTTCTCTCTCAGAAAGTAATAGATAACACAAATCGAGACTGGAAGAGGTAGAGGAAAAGAATGAAAGAATTAAAGAGCTTCATTACAATTATTGTGACTTTTTCTTTGTTTCATTTTAAGTCTGTCTAGATATATATAATTTAATGTAAACTTCATACTAAGTGAAGTAAGTCAGATAGAGAAAGATATCATATGATATCACTTATATGTGGAATCTAAAAAAATGATATCGAGGTAGACAATAGATGGGCCCCTGGGCTGCACAGCTGGAGTGTGCGAGCAGAGTAAACTGGAGCTTTGTTTTCCCTAGACAAGGACGAAGGTAGGGGCAGGAGCTGAGCTGCTAGAGTGAAGAGATAAGGTGACTACATCTGTCACCTCCCTGACTGCACAGGTGCAGAAAGGTTCCTCGGGGGTCAAAAAGGGAGGGGCACGACCCCATAATAAGTATTGTCAAACCTGCCATAGTCCCGTGCGCTGAAATCCATCTTAATAGAAAGCTGCACATGCGTGTTGGAAAAAGAGTCCTAGAGGAGGTCAAGTGTGAAAAAAGAAATAATTGCCTGAAGGTAAACAAAGACCCTGAAGAACTGCCCTGTATAAATGATTTAACCACCTCTTTACTGTGCTCCACATTAGGGAGGATACTCACATCCTTTCTCTCAGGGTGTGTATTTCTGCTTTGCTTCTGTCTTAAATAAATAAACGGTTTCTCTGTCTGCTCTCCCACATGTTGTGCTGTGTCTCTTATAACAAACTTTGTACCTGTTTTCACGTTTTTGCCTCTGAGAAATTCATTTTTCAAATGGGGCAAGAGCCAGGGGAACTTTACTTCTAGCCTCTAGCCACTGGCGGTCTAGCAGCTAGGATTCCTGGTTTTTTCACCCAGGCTACGCAGGTTCAACCGCTAGGCAGGGAACTAAGACCTTGCTTCAAGACCACTTGCTGCTGTCTCTCTGAGATCAATACAAATGAACTTATTCACAAAACAAAAACAGACTCACAGATACAGAGAACAAATTTATGGTTACCAAAGGGGAAGGGAGGGGAGGGTAAAGTGGGAATTTGGGATTAACAGATACACACTACTATATATAGACTACTATATATAAAATAAACAGCAAGAACCTACTGTATAGCACAGGGAACTATAGTCAGTATCTTGTAGTAACCTATAATGGAAAAGAATCTGAAAAAGAATATACATACATGTATATGTGAAACAATCACTTTGCTTACACCTGAAACAGTATAAATCAACCATATTTCAATAAAAATTTTTAAAAAATCAATGTAAACTTCAAACTGAGGGCAGAAAAAACATTTATAATTTTAATAATTGGTATTGCTAGTATAATTTAATTCAAGACAACTTGCCAGACTACATTCTTTTAGCACTGATTTTTAACTACTAATGTTTTTATCCCTTTCTGGAATCTAATAAAAGCAATAAACTCTCTTTCTAGAAAAATAATTACATGGACATGACAAACTTTTTCATATGCTTTTAGAGGGACCTCCAAAGTTAAGACTTTTGTACTTAGAGGAACCAAAAAGCCCCAAAGAACCATAAAGAGTAATCAAACGTGGTAAATGCTAATCTGATATACACATTTGATTTACTAAGGAGCTTTAAGAAAAGAGTCCTAGAAAACTAGTCAGTCTCATCAACTAACAGCTCTCGTCTAAAGTGTTATTAGAATTACCACTCATTCTATTCCTTTTAGTATTTCAATATTAACAGAGCAGTGAGGAGGGTGCTAACTCATACAAACATTTAAAGACTATTAGTTACATGTAGAAAATGTGAATACTTTTGCATCAGGGCTTTCATTTTACAGGTTATAGGTTAAGTTGTACAATCAATACTTCAGAGCGACGTTAGAAAAGAAAAAAGCATCAGTCTATTATTTTTCCATCTCATGATAATTCTTTAAGATACTAAGTGATTAGAACAGAAATTCTTCACTAGAGGAACATGACAGAAACACATGTTATTAAGATGCAATATAAACTCAAATACAACACTTTCTATTAATCTGTGGCAGGAAGAGTCTATCAGAACATTCACTGATGGTGTGAAGTTGCCAAAGTTAATGCAAAAAATAATGCACTAATTACAGTAACAGAAATATTACATTAAGAATTAATTAGTAAAGACCGTGGGAACAAAGGACATTCATAACATTTCAGAGATTTTTTTTAATGATGTATTTATTTTTCTTACCACTGTTATCTGTAAAATACTCGTGTTAGAGCTATTCATGTTAGAGTCCTCGAAGGTGTTGCAATTCACTCAATAAGAATTTCTACAAATAGTCAAAGAAAATTCATTTTTTCTTTGAAAATTGCTGTTAGTAAACTTTTTGCCCCATCTTCTCAACATCAAGAAAGTTTCTATTCTGAGGTGAGTTATGTTCAACTGGCAGAGGATTTCCTTCCCTGCGCTTAAGGGACACCCTGGAACTGGAAGCAGTTATTCCATTTGTAAGTGCATTTAGGAGCTCAATCAAGAGAGAAATAATGCAGACCAAAGAGTTTTTCAGAAAGTTTGCTACACATGAGGTAAAACAAGGTTTGATTTGTTAGTTGATTTACATATAAACAATATGGTCTTATTATAAGCACAGTTGGTCTTACAAATGGCCACTGGGCAATAGAAATCTAGTATACAACTCCTTCAAATTAAACAGGGGAATGAAATTCAGACATGTTAAGTGACTTACCTAAAATGAAAAAAGCTTAATTAATTGCCATAAACCTAGAGTCATCATTCCTTTAATGAAACAGCAGATCTTCCCAATTTAACCGCAAACCTATCTCCCAAATTTTGAAACCAAAGTAAAACCCTGTCAGCAGTGCTTTTCTATTCTAGCTTATAAGTATGCACTTCTGCTAGCACTATCTTTGTGGTGTTTTTTTTTTTTTTTAACTAAAGTAAAACTACAAATCAAAAATGGAAGTCAATCACTCTTCTACAGTCTTTGACAGTTGCACAGATAAGGTTCAAGGTTCTTAACAGAGTCTAGATTGATCCTTAAAAATCACTCTTCCTAATCTACCATTTCTCACTTCATTCCACTTAGGCAGTTAAGTCCTTGCAGTCTCCAAACACACTGCATTCTCATATTCTCAAGTTTTTGCACATGTTGTTCCCTGTCCTAAAATACCGGGAATAGATTTGGATAACTTATGCAAAATACTAAGCAAAATACCAAAACAGGATAGATACCCAAATGTTAATTTCCCAATTTTTACACATTAATTACTTGTAGTTGCTACCATTTACTTACTATGTACAAATGTTTCATGCACATAATCTCATTTATTTCCTAACACTTTAAATATTCATATTAAAACCCACTTCAAAAATGAAGAAGTAGACTCAGAGAGGATAAGGAATTTTCCTAAGGTATCACAACTAGTGACAAGACCAAGGTTTATACCTAGAGATCAGATCTCAAAGACTAAGCTCCATGAAAATATACATATATACACATGAATCATCTCTCTTTATCTTATCATCATCTCCAGTCCCCAAAAACCAGTTTTAGCATGGTTAAAGGAAACTGAAGTTTAAAAATTGGTTTTTTTTGGAAATCAAAATTATAATAGGTATTAAAAGCTAAAAAAATATTTGAACCCTTTTCTATCTACTTATGGGATTTTTATATTACAAATATAATATTACAAGATAAAAGGGGAAAAACAATTGGTCCAAAAACAACACAAACTTAGAATCAAGAAAAAATTAGAGGCAGCCTGAGTGTTTAATAATAACAGACAAATAGTAATTGGTAGTATATATAAATGCTTTCTACTAATATCCTGATGTAAGGTGAGAAAATGCTAGATACAAAATATACCTATAAATACTGTAAAACTAAAAACTGTAGGCTGAAGACTGAAAGGACAACATCAAAATGTTAACTGCGGTTCTGTTCACATGGCAGAATTACAGGTCAATTTTCCCTATTCTCTACTTTGTAAAAGTTTTCATTAGTGGAGAAATACATAACACTGTGAAGCAAAGATGCAGAGAGCTAAGAAAGGTCATTGGGTCTCTTGAATAAGATATAACAGAACTTAGAGGGTCCAAATGCTGAAAATAAGTTTCTGCTTGGTCAGACATTACTTTATAGCTTACAAAAGGCTAAGAAGGAAGCTTGTAGTTGTTTTGACTCTACTGATGTACAACCTGTATATTTTAACATGAATAATAAAAGAAAACTGCACATTAATTCAAATGCAGGTTGTTCATGCAAAGAACCAAAACCTCATACTTATTTTAAAAAGTAATTGCCACTTACCAATTAGTAAGAAACAGGCCACCTAACCTGTATGGGAGAATCTTTTCCTAAGGTTTTTTGCATCTATTCTGAGCCAATAGTTTCACTCTTAACTTAGATTGATGAAAACCCTTACATTTAAAAAACAGGACATAAAAAGCTCAAAAGTAATTTATGTTTTTGATAAATCTCATCCAATAGAAAAAAATACACCTTCAAACAATTTACTAATATTATCAGCAAAACAAAATCTTTCCTCTACATTAGTTGTATTAGATGAGTAAGTTTAAAGTTAATGACACTTACACAAAGACTAGCAAAACAAAAACCTCCAAAAAACAACCCCAGGTTATTAACCTTGAAAAGTGACCTTTTTCTCCATATCCCTAAAATAATGATTTGGAAAGGACAGAGTGAAAAGGAAAAAGAGAAACAAACAAAAGCATGCAGTAAATGTACAGAACAGCACAGACTGGTCAAAATTAAGTGGTTTTCTTCATGCTATTTCATTATAGAATGACTGAAAACTGTTTTTTAAAATTCTTATGGAGAATATAAAATCTATAGGGTAACCAGGCTTTCCCTACCAATGAGACCAGTTAAATCCCCCAAAGGCAGCTATAATTTATTTTGCTATCAATAATTCATCCTTTCCATTACTGAAGGGAAAACAGTTGTCAGATCTTTAAAATCCAGCAAAATGTAAAAGGCATAGAATTAAAAGGTCTTAATCCTTTACAAAACAGAAACTTTGAGGAAATGAAAATATTCCTTACAAACAGAAATTTTTGTTGAATTTCGAAGTTCCAAGGTTAACTTATTGGAAGAGGCATAAACCATGCTATATGTTATTCTTTTCAAAATATAAAATAAAACTGTTTCTAAATGTAAATACCCACATAAATCTCTAGATCAATTATCCATTCTTAGTTGACATTTGGATTAATCTGAACCACTACCGTCTTCCATTAGTACAAACATCAAGGATTACCACATGAATTACAAATCTGGTTAGTAAAAAATGGTAAGGGCTCATGAGTATGATTTGTGAAACAAATGACTCTTGGCTGCTAAAAATAGGGATTATATATATCCAGTTACCTATTTCAAAATATGCAAAGGTATTTAGATACTCTGGCATGAAATAAAGTATTTCATTTCTTATTTATCACATGATAATACTACCATACAATCCAAGAGGACTTTTTTTGAGAGATATAATAATTCTTATCAACTTTTTTTTTAAAAGATAAACTCTTGGGTCTCCTAAAATAAACCAATGTTTGGAATGTTGTGAGAAATAAAAATATACTAAAAGAAAAGACAACTGCTACTATTTTTCTCTCCCAATCTCTGGAAAGCAACTCACAAAGATATGTGGTGAATCACAAAGCCACAGCTCTAGATACTTAGAATTTAAAACAGCAAATTAACAAAATGGAACTGAATCTTGAATTCAGACTGACTTTCTATACAATCTATCCCTAAAGCTTCCTACTTTCATCAGAGAGTCAAAGATCTTGAAGACAAATACAACCATAACTAACTACCTATTTAGTTCTCGACAATGTATAAATACTTTGTCATTAAAACCAAATGACTTAGATTTATTTTCTGCCTCATCTTCATTTTTTGGTTGGCTATCACAGTTCAAATAAAGAATCTATATTTTCATCAAAGTTGATCTTTACTACATAAAAAAAAAAGACTAATATGAACAGGCACAAAATTAAATGGCTTCTTCACAACTATTATAATAGACTGACTTTTGTACATAATCAAATTATTCCTATGTTCAGCAGCAATAACTTTTCTATCATTCTGGGAATAACCAATGTCAACTTCTGATGGCTTTATTTGGGAAAATGCTGCATAAAATGGGATTTAAGATATAATGGAGTAAGAGATATGAAAGGTACAAACCCTTTTAAGGATCACATCAATATAGGGGACTGTCATGAGAACAACAGAGATTAGCACAAGATTGTGGAAGTGATAATACAAAAATATATTTCTTCTCCCCAGAGAGGACGCAAGTTTGAATTAGCAGGAAACACTCTGCTCATAAGCAGCTGCTGTCCTTGGTTAATTCTGCTTTAAGTAGCTGTTAAATATATTTTTTATTCAATTAGAAAAGAATTATCATAGCCTTTCACACATACACTTCAACATATGAAACCAATTCAAGTAGTGTTCTTTAAAAACATTTAAGTCAAGGAAATGATATACAATATTTACTCTTTCCTTCTACTGCTGCTATGGAAATTTGTAGGAATTGTCGGAAGACAAACATTTAGAAACCAAAGTTAAATTCCTTCCCATTTCAAAAATACTTTGGACACTTTTAAGCATGGTGGGGTAATAATTAAAATTACTTATAAGTTAATGGCACAATTCAGAATATACTTTCAAATTAATATATTTTTTCCCTTAAAAAAGGCAAAACAAAAACCAGAACCAAGTAGCTTAGATTTGTGTCCATTCTATTCTTCAAAATTGGCATACTTCAGAAGGACAAATGCTATTTTTAAAGAAGTATATAGTAAGAAAAAAAAATTATAAGAACCATTCTAATATAGGTCAAATTCCATTACAGTACATATAAAAATGAAAATAATGAAATATTTAAAATGTCAACTTATAGACCCACTAAATTATTTTGCTGATTTCATTACATTTTCACCATAAAATATCTAATGCAACAAATGTTTCACAGAAACTGTCCAAACAGTGGTGGACATTAGGTTAAGGAATATTTACACTTAATGTAATTTAGAGAAGAAATAAATTACAGGTTTGCTTCAGGTTTCCACAAGCTTCTTGTCTCCTCTATTTTCTACTTCCCCACCCCACTCTAGTCTGGACACTAAGGGAAGAGTGGGGCACTTAGGAGGAGATGCGAGCCACAGTGTTCCTGGAAGTCAGGGTCCATGCTCAGAATCTTCTTTCCTTCCACGCCCAGGACAGACAAGAGTTCATTCAGATTGGCCCTCTTCCAGTCAGGAAAATTTCTAAAGTGTTATAAACCATCCGGCTAGAGGGGAGAAGAAAGGAAAGGAAAGATAAAAGGAAAGGAAAGAAACAGAAATGAAGAAAGGAGAGAAGAAAGAAAAAGAAGCTCCTATGTTGCCTTCTCAGTGTTCACTAAAGAACTGAGGATGAGAAACGGTTTGTAAGTGTGGGAAGTCAACACATATTAAAGGTAGCTTTTTTTTTAATTAAAGAAAAGAAAAAAAGACCATAATCTTACTCTTTTGTGTGTTTCTTCCTGAAAAGGATAAGGGAGTAGCAAAATCTAACAGACATTAGGTATTCATGATTACAATTACTCCCTCTTTAAGGGATGGTTGAGAACCATTACTGCCTCTTGGTTACTATGTGTACAAACCTCCAGTGGTAACATAAAACATCTGTTTCCGAACTTGACTGTTCATTTAATTTTCTACAGAGACCTGGGGAACTTTTCAAAATACAAATCTCTACTCTCTTCCCTTCCTCTCCGCAAAGTATGGACTCAGGGGTCAAAGAAGAGAACTGTTTTGTTATATATATATATTCTGAAAGATTCTAAAGTGATTCTGATGATCAGTCAGGTTTGAGAATCACTGATAAATTTTATCACAGATGCCTTCTGCATTTTAATGGACGCAGACTGGCTTTACACATACACTTTAGCTTCCCTAGTTTAGTACAATCTGATGCCTTATACACAGTGTTTACTAAGTCAGAGGGGGACACTTATCTCTTGGAGAAAAGCATATATAAATTGGAAAATAGATATGTAAGTCTTTTTGAGAAAAGACTGAATTGTAAAACAGCACAAATGCAATAGAGAGAGGGAAGGACCAATAATAAATACCGGTTCCTCCCTAGCAGCACACACTTTAATGTTTTTGTTGCTTTCGAAAACATGCAAAAGCTTGGAGGTTATATTCCAAGGTTAAAATGGTAATTATGAAATAGTTACATAGGTACCCATGAATGTTCATGTCAGGAAAACTATTTTTCTTAAATTGATGTAGTCTTGATATTACCATTGAGTTTTAAGTATTAGAAGTCTCCCTCACCCCTACTCCAGCATTTCCTTGGTTTCAAAAACTAGTATGTAATTAGTTATGCAACAAACAAGATAAATGAGAGATTTAGGTAAAAAAAGAAGATCTCCATAAGAACACAAAGTTTTAGTTAAAAACACTTTACAATAAATGTTTCATTATATAAAGTTTTATTCATTAGAAATAAGAATAGAAAGAATATATTTCATTATATGACTAAAAAAGATGCTTTTGCCTAATACAGTTATAACTTTGTACAGTATGAGTGATAACATTGTTAACAAATTCCCAGGCTGAGTTTTGCTGGAGCTGCTTTCAAGGGAGGGAGATAACAGAAATCATTATCCTGACTCCTTCACTATTGAGTTAGAGAAACTTTAAATATTACTCCCAGTATTTCAAGCCAAACCCACTTTATATATACATATTTGTCACTTTTGAAGAGTTATGAGAGTCTTAAGTGTCCTTTACAAGCATTGCCTTTTACCATTAGATATCTATTTAGAATTGGCGACCTAAAACTGGATAATGATGTATGATGTAATAGCCTTGGCGGGAGTCACCATGGACTCAAGGTCTGCCTCCAACAAAAATATGGTGTCCCTTCACACAGACATGATCACTTGACAGAAAGTAATTTGCATTTCTGAATCAATTTATATTTCATTCCAACAGTTTCAGATAAGAGTTATGCCACAGAATTGATACACAGATATAGAACATACATAATCTCCTTTATCTAACTTCCATTCTCTGAGTAAAGCAGTGATGACAAAGAAAGGTAAGACAAATATATTGTCCCAAATTTACCTTTGCTTTGTAGCATTACATTCAAGGTGGATATGGGGTGTAGGAGTTTATGAAATAGATATAAATTACTAATACCAAACTGCCAAAGGACTATAATTATTAAACAATATTTCAGGTGCATAGTATTTCCTTTTCAAGCAAGAATTTCTTAACAAAACAAAAACAAAAATACAGTTCTCAGTATGTAAGCATACAACTTGTAAAAAGTCAAAAAATGTTTTAGAAAATTGTTTATGGAAACAAATTATTAAAAAATATTATTTTACTAACAAGATATTTTCAAACTGGCAAAGATACTGGCTTATATTCCATGTTTTACGGGCATGGTCAAACTGAAATCCCTGGACTTATTCAGTGCAAGACCAAAAGGAAACAGCCTATCCTAGAAGGCAATCTATCAATTTTAATCAAAAACTTTAAAGCTATTCATTTTCTTGAAATAAATAAATCTCAAGTTCTTTTTTAAAGAACTAATTAGAAATTTAAAGATTTATTGCCAAAATATTCAAGAAGCATTATTCATAGTAAAAAGTAAACATGAGTATCTTCAACAAAACAACGGTATACCAGTTATGGTAAATCCTTAGACTAGAATAATATGGAACCACTGAAAACACTCTTTTCAAAATATCTAGACCTGGGAAATGACAAAGGCAAAAGGTAAAGAATACATGATAATATATAAAATATTCATTGTTTTGGGTAAAAGAAGTCCCTATGAATGGAAAAATTACATGGTTAATTACAATGTTCATATTAGTTATTTCTGGGAAAAGTGATAACAGATATTTTCATGTTTTTCATTTTTCTAAATTCTCTAAAACACACATGTATTCATTTCTAATTGATTCTTTCAGTAACAAGCTACTATAATCATTAAAAAAACAAAACAAAACCTGAAACCTAAGAGACAATGTTCCAAGATGATCAATTATTCTCCACCAATGCACTTGAAGAGACATTCACTCTGATTCTACACTCTCCTAACGTAAAGCTGCAAAAAACTTTCTTTCAATCAACTCTAAATTAGTTTAAGGATAATTACTTAGTTAATGAATTATCCAAATCATTTCACTACTGCCTTTTACAAGGAAGGGAGGGAAGGAAGGAAGAAATAAATCTTATGTTAGTCCATATTAATACTTGCTAGAAATTGTGAGTAAATATAATATTTTGGAAAGAAAGGTTGAAACTAGAACTAATATAAACTGTTGATTACAACTTTAATGATACAGAAAATGGCTGTGTCCAATAAGTATCAGACAGCAAATGCTACTATATCTGGAAACAAGAGGTTAAAATAAATTATGGGATACTTTTCAAGGAAGTAGAGTCACAAAATGAATTGAAATTGTAGTCTACTAGCCCACCATTCTCTATATTCAAAAGTATAGAGTTGACTGCCGTATACTGAAATAAAGCAAACCACACTTATTTCAAAGATTGTAGAATTATTCAAATGGATTTGTATTTGGATGTTCAATCATATATGGATATAACACATTCAAGTACACAGTTTAGAATTTACAATTGCTTCTTTAAATAAATGAAGCACTAAATTTCTTTTATTACAGCAAGTTAAACATATGATCAAGCTCATTTCATCTATATTTTTAAAAATAACCAATGGGGAAATTAAATTCCAAAGCCTAAATAAAAGTAGAGTGATATGTAGTATTCTAAGTAGCTATTTCTCATAAATTTCCCCTTTTTTAAGAAAAATCATAAATACTGAAATAGGCAATGTAAATAACATTTACTCTTGGGGGTTAAAATCCTAAGAATTAGGCAATAACAGAATATCTGTATGTCAATAATTCTAAATTACTAAAGTTTAATTAAAATATCTTCAAATGAATTAAAATAATATAAAATGAAGAATTCTACATTCTTCATTAGTATAGACTAACTATTACCATTTCTAAGTATGTTAGAGAGGACCTATGTTGTAAAATTAAAAAATTCTTCTGAAAAAAAAGTATTTTCAATACAGTTCGAATAAAACTTATCTTAAAACTCTTTTGAAAATTAAATGTGGTATAAGAGGTTGGCACTTTAATGGTAGAAATGCTGGAGGCACTACCTTTGCAAAACAAAGCTAAAGAACAAAGGACAGAAGACTGTCAGCAAACCCTAAAGTGACTGAATAAAAGTGCTTTTAAGACACAGGGAAAGTATTTGGAAGAAAGAAAAAGAGAAAGGACAAAGTACTGTCCCTCAGATTAAAAGAAACAACTTTAGACATATTTTCTGTCTTTAAACAGAAGTTATTAAAAGCGAATACTGTAAGCCTGGAAGAAAAAGTAGACCACATGGCGAAGGTAAAGGTGGGAGAGAAGCATGCTCTTAACTTCCACAACACTGAAATGAAAGGAGAGACCCAGTAAAATGAACTTGACCAACATCTCAAAAAAGGGCAGTGTATAGCATTCTTTCCAATTTATATGCAAAATGGCAGAAATAAGAAGAGCAGAAATTATACATAGTCTTGGTTGATTACTCAATACAGGACTTGAGATTGCTAGTTCATTTTCAGCCAGACATAGCCAAAAAGAAAAATACATGCGTCTAGATTATAAGAAAGAACAAGGCTACGCAAAAATTTAATCTGCAGGAAAATATTCTAAATTTTTGTAAAATCGAGATACTGTCTTAAGAGAATATATCTCTTTGTACTTGTGCCTCTCCCTCTACCACTCATTCTTAATTTCTCATTCCCTCCCTATGACTAAATCACTACCATAAATGGTAACAAAGATAAATGCAATTTTATACCATCATTAATTGAAGAGTTTTATGTTTTCTGTTCATTCATACGGTAGATTTGATATACCACTAATATATGTCCAAACACTAATTAGGTAGGATAGAAATAAAGCATAGAAAGACAATGAAATGCTTGGCCTTTCTAAAGACAGCTACTGATTTCATGTCTTAAAAAAGACATGTAGGTGAGATTAAACATGGTACTCTTTTCTTATTCTCCCAAACAGTTCTCTGTACTTCACCATATCCAATGTCACCCTTCCCTTTCCTTCTTAAAACCACTCCAGTCAAACTCCCATCTTACCACGCCTGTTATTTTTTTTTTTGCTCATCTTACAAATCAGCCAAACTGATTTTTTAAAAATTTAAGTCAGATTGTATCACTACTTTGCTCAAAATCTTACAAGGGCTACCAACTCCCAGGAGAAACAAAAGTCTTTACAATGGTAAACAATGCTCTATTGAAACAGCTCTTCTCTGCTGCTCTGAAATAATATACTACTCCCCACCTAGATCACGAGAGTACAGCAACACTGGCCTTCTTTCTGTTCCTTGAACACTAATCACAGTCCTACTTCAAGACCTCTGAACTGTTTACTGCACCTGGAATACTCTTCTCCTACATTTAAATATGGATTACATCTTCATCTCCTTCTAGTCTTTGCTCTAATTCAGCTGCTCACTAAGGCATTCTGTCATCACCAATTGAAAATTACAACTCCTTACTCCAGCATGCCCTATCCCACTTTTCTGCTGCTTTGTTTTTCTCCAAAGCACTTGTCACCTTCATATATATATATATATATTTTTTTTTTCCTTTCGTCTTCTTCTTTTTTTTTGGGGGGGGGGGGTCTCCTCCAGCACATAAAATTCTAAGTCTCCTAAGAGGGCCAGAACTTTTTCTTACAATTTTGTTCAGAGTTTATCTTCAGTATCTAGAACTATGACTGCACATACTAAGTATCTGCTGAATAAATGAGCAAAGGACCCTCTCACACCCACCTCATCTAAAATAAGAAAATGAAGTTATTTTTTAGTGGCTAATCAAAGTGACCGTTCTATAAAAGTCAGACTTAAATTAAATCTGGAACAATACTGAAGTGAGTTACAGAACTTTTAATCTTTTATTGTTAAATAAACAAGTTCCCTGGTGATGCTGCTGCTGTTGGGTTAGGCAGCATACTCTTAAGAACTTACTTTGGAGGTTATCCTATGATCTACAATATACATCCTTTCAGTCTAATATTATTTAGTACTTCTGCCACCTTCCTTGACAAAGCAAGGACTTGAGAACATTTACATTACACTTATTCTTCTGATTTGTTATTATTGGCAAGCACTTAATTCTATACGTGTATTAAGTCCAACAGGACATCCTTGCTTTATACAGTCAACATGCATTTAGATTTACTGCATATTTACCATTTCTATTGCTTTCCATTCCTTTCTGCATCTCTTACTTTCATCTTCTGCACTGTTTTTTTTTTCCTTCTGCCTTAGCAATAACTTTTAAAATTTTCTTTAGTGTAGGTCTGCTGGTGGCAAATTCTTCATTTTTATTCATCTAAAAATGTCTTTATTTTACCTTTGTGTTGAGAGATTTTCACTGGATATGGAATTTTAGATTGGCAGGTATTTTCCTTCACACGCTGAAGATCTGGCTCCACTATCTTTTGATTTTTATTGCTTCATTGAGAAGCTGGCTGTCAGTCTAATTAACTCATCCTTTGAAGACAGTTTTTCTCTGCCTTCCCCCGTTGTATTTTATTTTCAGCAGTTGTACTATGATGTGTCCCACCAGGAGTCACAGGATCAGACACAATTACTTTTAATCTAGCACTTAGGTAGCTTTATAGAAGGATACAAGATAGGATATTCAGCATGCACAGCATCTTCAAACTCGGAAGGCCAAGCAACCATTCACATGCGTAGCTTCTTGGATCTCTCCCCAAACCACACAGAGTGAGCACAGCTGCCAAGGACAGCTGCGGTGCAGGTGGTTCACCTCAACACAGAGATGTGCCTTGGTCTCCTGCCAGTCTTACACTGTCCACGTTACATAGATGTAAAGCCAATATGTCAACTCACACTTCTCTCAGTCCAGAGACAATACTACAGATGAGGTTTCATAGTAAATTTAAGAGGTAACTAGCTCTTAGCACATAACATTCCTTATTTGTCTTAATTTCTTTCCACAGAAGAGTGCTATGAGAAGGCAGACCCAAGGTCAGATTTTCAGGCAGGCCTAGATCTGTTCAGGTCCAGATCTGATATTACATTTCTACTCACAATGTAGGTTTCAAGTCATTTATTCTCTGGGGTATGAAGGCTTATTGAATTTCTACCTTAATGTCTTTCATTAATTTTGTAAAGCTTTCAACAATAATCCTTTCTAATACCTGCTTCAGCTGCAATACTTCTCACCCCTCCTTTTAGTCTCCTATTGAATATGTTTGACTTTCTTACTTCAACCTCTGTTTCCTCTTTATTTCCCATCATTTTTTGTCTCTCCATGCCTCTTTCTGTATATTTTCTTCTAACTTTTCTACAAGTTCACTAATTCTCTCTTCAACTGTGACTTATCTTCCACTAGACCCATCCACTAAGCTCTTAATTTTGGTAATTATATTTTTTTAGCTCTGGAATTTTCATTTTAGAAATACTTTTTATTTTGCAATTGAAATTTCTGACCTTGTCTTTCATCTTGTCAGCATGGTTATTTTCAGGCTATGTTTGATAATATCCAGAGCTGCTGGGATTTTGTTTCTATTGTCCAATGTTTATACTAAATTTATTCATGTCGTTTTGCCTTTTCCTATATCTTTTATTTTTTATTGTGTCCTAGTTGTTATATTTGCAATTTTGAAAAAAATAAAATTCTAAGATGATCTTCTTCAGAAGGCCTTCTTACAGAGAGGATTAAATTTTGCATCTGTGAACACTAGCAGTCCAAGATCACCTCAATTTATTCAGGATTGATATGATCTGAAGTTGAATTGCAAAATCACTGGGGGCTTATCTCCCACTAGTTTACCCTAGACTAGAGAGTCCTAAACGAAAGTAAGTTCACCTGTATGGTGGTGGTAAGCACTAGACTCCACTCCCTGTGCCCCCACAAAGCTACCATAAGCGCTCTTAGCCATCCCACCAAAATTGGCAAATGCTCCTGGGGAAAAGAATACTCAAAAGCCAAGCTCACATTCCTAGACTGGTAATTCTTTTCTATCTTGTTTACTTTCCAATGACTTAAAACAGGTTTTGACTTTTAAAATGCATATACTTGGTCTAACTTTTCTAGTTCTACTTAGAGGGAGGGTTGCTCCAAATCACCTAGTCTGCCATTACCAAAACTGAAGTTGAGTAACAGCACTTTAAACAAGATAGCTTGAATACACCTAATTAAAGTTGAACTGTACCTGGAACTCAGATGTCTTAAAGTACCTATCAAGTAGAACTTTTTGTGTGTCAAAAATAAAACCAAGTAATACCTAAAAAGCTACTTTTTAAAAAAGGTGACATTAATGAGTGACTAATGTTTACAAAATCAAGACAATAAAAACAATTATTTCTTCATATAACTTATGAGCAAGCTTGTACTTTAAAATGTATAAATAAATGATAAGTTTTAGGAAGCTTTTTTTTGGGCTCCTAGAAGTGCAACTTTCTTGTTAAGAAACTGAATGTGTTTAAATATTCTTGTATAAATGTATTTTGTAGAGAGCATTTCTGCCCTGAAATAGTATTTAATTAGGTATAGATATAGGCCACTCTCCTTTTCCTACATCAATTTTTTTTCCCTCCTAATATAATACCAGGTTCAGTTGAATATTTATTGAGCCTACACTGCATGTGATTAATAAGGAAAATGAGACACAGTGTGTTTTCTGGAGAAATTTCCAGTCCTATAGGAGAGATACAGAGATAATGTGATATGCTGTAACAGAGGTATGCACATGATGCTGTGGGTACACAGGAGAGACATTGTGTCAGCATGAAGTGACTTTTCAATTACTGTTCCATTAGTGACATTCCAACTACTACTTTCTAAAATGCCTGTTTCCTTTTGGGATGCAATACTAAGCAAAAAAGAAAATGTATATGACATAAGTTATATTTTAAACTTATAAAAACAATTTATATTTTAAACTTATGTATATTTTATATATAAACACAATGCATTATATGAGACACCAAGGTGAAAAAACTGATATAAAAACTCACCCCATCTGGCAGTGCCCTCCAGCACACAGCACTAACAAATTCATTTGTATCATCTTCTTTTCGGTCTTTGTCCAGAACACTCTTGACTGTATCAAACTTAAAAGTTAGCAGAGTCTTAGAAAGTCCTTTATAGTACAGGTAAAGAGAGTTGTTCTCGCTTCCTGAAAAAAATTAAAAAATAGTTTTTTCAGAATGGGAGAACTTAGAATTCGGACATCACATTCATCAGGTAACTATCACTCAATATTCAAGTTCAAAGACTAATAATCTTTTATGGTAAAATATGA
Source organism: Hippopotamus amphibius kiboko (assembly GCF_030028045.1). Classification (NCBI taxonomy): domain Eukaryota; kingdom Metazoa; phylum Chordata; class Mammalia; order Artiodactyla; family Hippopotamidae; genus Hippopotamus; species Hippopotamus amphibius. The sequence goes on along the minus strand of NC_080188.1, from coordinate 174,095,873 downwards.
AAGACCAGAGCACAGGATTGCTTGGGAATTATGTGAGAAAAGGATTCACAGAGAAAAATGTATACTTTCCTAAAGAAATAACCCTCTGTCAAATGATGTAACAATATTGATACAAAAATCATTTTAGCAAAGGTCTAGAGAAGTGTGTTAGTATAGCATGATCTTAAATTACACTTATAAAGATTTCTGTCTAGAGGCGAAAAGAAGTTACAGCACTTAAAAATGCAGATTTTAATAATCTACAAAACTTATTTCCCATTCCCCAATAAAAGATGAGTAGTCTAGAAACCTATATTTTTGAGCAGTCTATCAAAGTAAGAGATTTGCTTTGACAGGGTTTAGGGTCATATACATGTAGAGATAGTCAACTTTACTGAATAAAGGCCAAGTCATTTGAAAGTACTGATGAAAGTTCATATATTCAGGCATCAACGTATTAAAGCATTTGAACAGTACAAAATTTGATTTTTCTACTTCTAATTTAAATTTGTACAAATTGTCAACAACGAAACTCCTAGAATAACAGATCAAGGCTACCCAAACAGTTTACTGAAGCGAACACTATATAGGGGAAAATGAACATCAAGGTTAAGAAGACAAATGTCTCCAAAATCAAAGTATCATCAGAAAGTAATATTTTCTGTCTTCAACATAACATCTATAGAAACTATGTTTTATTGGAGAACAACTACAAAACATATTTAACAATCTTATGCTGTTTCATGTGGTCAGGGCTTGTGCTCAGCGGAGGAGAGAAGGACCAATGCTTTTTCTAACCCAAGGAAAATTCAACCTGCTACCTTCTGAATGTATAGATCATTTCCTGAGTTGGTATACAGTCTATTACACTGAAAGCAATTTTAGTGACAGATACTTATTTAAAAGTTCCAGGGAAAGATAGTTTCACTTACCACAAGCTATATAATCGCCATTGGAAGCGAGGCCTACAAAGTTTTTTTCATTGATATGACCCTTGAAGGAACGTAGACAGTATGGCTTCCCTACATTCCACAGCTTTAGCTGGCTGTCTGTTGAACTGAGATAAACACAAGAAGTTAGAACTCCTTTAAGATTTCATGACATGAAACTCATCACTCCTAATTAGATGCAATCCAGTTTGGTGGGTGAAACGGCAGGCTCTGGAGCTAGATTGTCTGAGTTAGAATGCTCAATATGCCATTAATTTGCTTTTGACCTTAGCAAAGTTATACAACCTCCTTGGCCTCATTTTTTCCCTCAGTTAAATGTGAAATATAATGTTTCCTATCTTACAGAATAAATTAGATGAATCCTATAAGATATTGTAGAAATTAAATTAATTCATTTTAAATGCTTTCAATAGTCCCTGGGCATATAGGAAGTAATAAACATTAGCCATCAACACCACCATATCATCACCATCAAACAACAAGAGAGCTCTATTGGGAGTTGGGCTTAATTTCAGTTGTTCCAGTCAATTTGATTTACTTTTCAACTGTTGAATTATATTACTATACTGAATATAAACTATTTTCACAGCTTAGTTGTATCTACAGGGGTGGAATACTATGCATGGTTGAACGGTCTATCTTACTAAAGTAATATGCAAATGCAGTAATTAATCAAAAAATAACTGAATATAAAAATCATTGCTAATCCTGTCACACACAGTCTTAGGATTGAATAAAATGCTATGTTTTTGTTTTCTTCTTTTTGTTACAAAAATTGTATCATACAACACATTATTTTGTAAAGTACTTCTTCCTCACTCAACAATTTGTTTTACATTATTTATGTAAAATAAATACGTTTCTCTATCTTTATTAATGACTATACAATAAATAGTCTTTTCTCTTACTCTAACATTCACAGAATAGGGCACCATGCCAGATATTTTACATACATTATTTTATTCAAAGATTCACAACATTAGTAGTATTACTAGCTCCATTTCAGTGGTAAGGAAATAGATTTAGAAGGTTAAGAATATTTTCAGGGTACCACAGCTAGTAAATAATAGAGCCAAGATTGAAACTGTCTTATTGCCAAACTTCAAACTCTAAATACTTCTCTACTGCTTCTCATCATTTTTCAACATATCATCTATTCTTAGATGTTTATGTTGTTTTTTTGTTTTTTTGGCAGTGCCACATAGCTTGCGGGACCTTAGTTCCCCAACCAGGGATCAAACCTGGGCCCTGGCAGTAGAAGTGTGGCGTCCCAACCACTGGACTGCAAGGGAATTTCTGACATTTATGTTGTTTTAAATTTGTTTTTTGCTTAAAAATATTGCACTGAAAATCTCTTTATATGTGTTTGTATAGTCCAAGAATTCAAAGGTTGCAGCAATATGTATATATTTTAATATTACTTTTCAATATTTCCAAATATATTTGTGGGTAAATTTATCTTACATACTTCCAAACACCAAATACGTCCAAGAGGAAAATCATCATGATTTATAAAAACTAAGAAGGAAAAAAGACTGGTGAATATACAAACCACAAATCTACATAAAACAGTCAACAAAGATTTCCAGTTTATACAATTAGGTATACATATACTTCAACTAGTTGAAATTAAACTAATTGATTCAACACCTATAAGTCTGAAATTTAAGAAAAATACTTTTGCCATATAAGCTATCATTCATATTTGAATCTGGATAAAGTTTTATTTACTGCCCATTATTACTCCTAAAGATGAGATACTTTTTAATTGGTTATCACTTAATTTAGATTTATAAACTAATTTCCTAAATTAACTCCTCTTAGAAAGCTCAGCTCTCACTTTCTTTTCTTCCCTTTTTCATAACTCAATTCAAATTACCTTGTTAAATCAATTCAAACCAAGTTCTTATCTAGAGCAACCAGTATGGAGGCAGATGTGGTGGAAGACCCCAACTATAAGGCACTGGCATTAGTAATCTCCTAGGAGATATTAGAAACTATGTGAAAGGAAGAAAACAATGTATGATGATGCTTGAGAAGAAATAATACATATGAAAAAAGGAGACTGAGAATGGGTATTTATTAGGGTAATATAAAATAAAGAGAACAATGAAATGGATAACAGAAAGAAGGGACTGTCTCTGTTAGTAGAAAAGTTTAGGCAACAGTATTTTAGCAATTGAGATTTATTTATCTGGTTGACATCTTGTTATATTCAACAGAATAAAAGACAACTAAAAGCTAATATTGTGATTCTCTAGTTCAGAAGGCCTCTCAAAGAATATGTGTCAGGTGTAAGCAGTCATATTTAGAAAGTTCTCTTCAAAACATATTTAAAAGTCACCATTAAATCAGAGGGAGATCAAGTAACATGGAATCATGAAAGTCAACCAAATATTGCCGAAAACCAAAATACTACTACACCACAATACAGATAAATATATGATAACATGTTAATGGTCTTTAATAAATCAAACACTTCTCATTCTACTGCATCGACTGTGTTGCTTCTCTCTTTTTAAGGAGCAGGGGCTGAAATCCAATCTGAAGTTCAAATGTTTAAGGGGGCAACATTAAAAACTAATATCATCTGGATTTTATTCACAAATAACATAAAAGTGAGCAATACAGACTAGAATATACATGTATTTTAATTAGACAAGTTATAAAAATCTATTTAAGAAAAAGTGCATACACCACAGTGTTACTCTTCACAAAATCCACGGTGACATTACAAACTGGTAAATGATGACATGTTAATAAGCTCAACTTCTGAAAAGAGTAATACTCACGCAGAGACAATTTCCTCACCACTCACAAACTTTGCATAAGAGACAGCTTTTCGGTGTCCTTTGAATACCATGATTGGCTGTTTAGTGTTACGAAGATCATAGTAGTGAACACAGTGATCTAAAACAAAACAAAACACACAAAAAGAGAAAAATGCAGTAAATGAAGAAATGGAAGCCAAAGCTAATTTTAACTGGTTTGGGTGTTTTTCATCACGTTTCAGAAACAATATCCCACCTATAACAGTCAGAAAACTAAGGGCAATGACTCATTTTCAAAGATAAGAAGATATCATAGCTTTTGAATCTAGAAGAATATGGTTGTGTAAAAAAGTGTATACACACATGCTAATGTCAGTCTGAAACGGAGTTCCACTGATATTTCTGGAGATCCTGGCTCTAGAGACAGTATTAAGGATTCAAAATAACTGGAAAAATTTTAATGTATCCTTACATTTTGATGGCTTTATAAAAGTAATGTAAACATTTTAGGCTTCTGGTTAAACAAAATGCAATATAATTTTATTTCCCACATCTGCTTTTTAAAATACACTTTCTTGAGACACATTTTACACATAATAAAAATCTACTCACTGTTAAATATACAATTCAATGATTTTTAGTAACTTTACCCAGTGGTGCAACCAACACCATAAATCAGTTTTAGAACATTTTCTCCATCCCAATAAGATCCCTCATGCACATTTACCACCCATCACCCTAGGCAATCACTATATTTTACCTCTATAAATTTGCCATTTCTGAACACTTTATATAAATGGAATTATACACTATGTGACTTTTATGTATGGATGGCTTCTTACACTTCACATAGTTTTTTGCAGTCCAACCATGTTTTAACACGTGTCAGCAGTTCATTATTTTCTATTGCTGAATAGTATCCACTGCATGGATATACCACATCCTGTCTATCCACTCACCAGTTTATGGATATTGTTTTCAGTTTTTGGTTATTGTGAATAATACTGCTATAAACAATCACATTCAAACCTTTGTGTGGACATTTATTTAGGTCGCAGGTAGATACCTGAAAAGTGTAATTACTGTGTCATGTGATAATTTTGTGTTTAACTTTTTAAAAAACTGACAAACTGTTCACTGTACCATTTCACATGTGTCCCACCAGCAATACATGATGAATCCAATTCCTTTACTTGAGTTCTTAGAAAATTTTGGATACACATCCAAAATGTGTTTTGCAAATATTTTCAGTCTTTCTGTTGCTTATCTTTTTAGATAAGTATGGAGTCTTGAACTTTGATAAGGTCCAATTTATCTTTTTTTCTTCCATAGAACACACTCTTGGTGTTGTAAATACAAAAACTGACTAATCCAAGGTCTTATAGATTTTTCTATTTTTTTTTTCCCTAACAGCTTTATTGTTTTGGTTCTTACATTTTAAATCTGTGATCAATTTTAAGTTAATTCCTCTGTATGGTGTGAAGTAAAGGATTTAGTTCATCTTTTTGCATGTGGATTAATATGAATCCAGTTGTCCCAGCATCATTTGAGAACAGACTATTTTTTCCCCAACAAACTGCTTTGGCACCTTTGTTGAAAATGAACGTACTATAAATAAGGATTTACTTCTGGATTCTTAATTCTAATCAACTGATCCACAAATGTCTACTCTTCTGTCAATACAACAATATCTTAATAACTACAACTTTGTAATTTTGAAATTGGGAAGAAAAAGTCCTCCAACTTTTTTTCCCCAAAAATTGTTTCGGTAATTCCTGGTTTTTTCCATTTTGAGTTTATCCTACTTTGAGTTCACTGAGCTTCTTGGATGTGTAAATTGATGTTTATCATCCAACCTGGAAAGCTTTGGGCCATTATTTCTTCAAATGTTTTCCTGGCCCTTTCTCTCCCACCTCAGCTTCTGCGAGTCTGTACTGTATATGTCGGTATGCCTAATGGTGTCTCACAGGTTTCTGAGGCTCCATTCACTTTTTTCTTCATTCTTCTTTCTATTACTTAGACTGAGTAATCACAATTGATCTACCTCTAAGTTCACCAATTCTTTTGCCAGCTCAAATTTGCTCATGAGTCCCTCTAGCGATTTTTTTCATTTCAGTTATTGTACTTTTCAACCACAGAATTCCTATTTGTTTTTTCTTATTTTTTAACACTATGTGGTAAAACATATTCATCATATTTTCCCTTAATTCCTTAATTATAGTTTAATTCATTGAATATCATTTATAACAGCTGACTTAAAGTCTCTATCTAGTTAGCCCAACATACGACGGGATAGTTTCTATTGACTGAATTTTTCCTGCTTCTTTGTGTATCTCATAATTTTTGTTGTTAAAAACTAGACATTTCAGATAATAAAATGTGACAACTCCAGAATCAGTTACTCCCTCCCTCTCCCGGGTTTATTGCGGTGTTGCCACTTATTTGTTCAGTGACTTTTCCAGAACTAATTCTGTAGAGTCTGTAATGCCTGCTGTATGGAACCACTGAAGCTTCTGTACAGTTCTGTTCTGTCCTTTTTTTGTTTGTTTTTTTTAAAACCTAGCTGAGGAAAGGTTGCTACTGGGTCAGCATCACTTAGTAGTCACAAGATTTCCTTAAATGGTTTGAGTCAGTATGTCTTCTACCCTTTGCCAAGGGGATCTTTGTGTGTGTGTCAGGGCATGCTTTCAAAGCTCAGGCAACTTATATATCTGTCTTAGCCTTCACTTCTTGCTTACACAGAGCCTCAAGGTCAGCCAGAGGTAAGCGACTAAAGCCCTCTCCAGTTTTTCCTGGCCAGCACACTTGCCTGGACACGCACAAAGCATTCTCATCCCAGGAACACATGAGAGCTTTTTCAAAAAGCTGTGGCTCTTCTGTTGCCCAGATCTTCCTTTCAAATTTTTGACAGGGTTCCTGTTTGCCCCAACTGGTATCACAGCCTTTGACAGCTGTAATACTACATGTGATTGTTTTCAACAATACCCTGGGTACAAGTCTTTCCCCATGGAGACTCTGAATCACTTCAAACAGAAACAACATCTTGCAAATGGAGTTTTTTCTAGTGAGTTGTAAGTCAGGTCAAATAGTGACAATGATCTGGGAATGGAGATTTTTGAGAAGCTCCATAACCAGTTTTTACCCCAGTGATGACAACATGGCTGCTGGTTTTCAAAACTTCCATAACTACAATGTTGGTTCATTTTTATAAATTTGCCAGTATTTTTGTTGCTTATATGAAAAAGTATTCCCATATTCCAGTTTATGTTTATTGTAACTGCATTAAGTGATCACCTCAAATGACAGCATTCAGCTTATCCTGTGGAAGCACAAATGTATATAGCTGTAATTTGGTATGTGCTAGAGTAAAACGGGAAGAAAAAAATCCTCCTTCATCTGAGTGCTTATGTTAAATTTATCAATAAAAAAGATTAAACTTCTCTTTTGCAGTAAATAATTCAAAATTGAAAATCATTTTAGTAAAATAAGTCTAATTTCTTAAGTTATTTTATAAGCTGAAAATAATGATAGTATAAAAGAGCATACTACAGTATAATGATGTATTACCTCATTCTCAGGCTAATAAAAAACAAAGGGGGATGTAATATGTAAAAGACATAGGGGTGTAAGAAAAGGTTAAATTATGTCATCGTGTATTGCAAAAAGATTTTTCAGTAACTGGAATGAGAAAAGTAGTGTGGAGACTGAGTATGAAATGTAGATGTTTCTGTAGACACGGCAGCCTCAAAAGAAATTGCACTGCAATACTCAGAGCCAGTTTACCACGTGTGATTTATTTTCAGCAAAATATATACTAGCTACCACATTACTGTTATTATGTCATTGTGTTGGTTTTTTGTTTGTTTGTTTTACATTTTGACTGTATTTAGTTAGAATTTTATCTGACTTTATAGTTGCTTTAAGAGCTAGGAACATACAGAGGTGATCTTCAGTTTCATATTTGTGCATATACTTTAGTAATATGATATAATTTAGGTAAGTAGGTACAGTCCTCAATAATTTCCTTTCCTTTATAAAAGGAAAGTCTTTCTGAAGTGTCATCCTAATTCTAATATTCTTAATAATATGAAGATATAGTATACAATCCCATTTCTATTTTTCTTTTACCCCTTTTTACTTTGAAAAATTTCAGATCTGCAGAAAAGTTGAAAGAATAAATACAATGAATACCTTTGTACCCTTCAATCTAGACTCACAAACTGCAAGCATTTTACAGTATTTGCTTTATCCACCCCTCTACAAACAAATACAAACAAACACACGCGCACTTTTTTCCCCCTTGAACCATCTGAAAGTAAGTTTTAAATATCAGGATATTTTACCCATAAAAATGCCAGTACCTATCTTCTAAAATGAAGAAAACTCTTCAACAATATCATATGTCATATTCAAGAATTTAATATTGACATAAGAATATAATTTAATATGTATTCTGCATTTAAATATCCCAACTGTTTAAAAAATACCCTGAAAACTATTTATTTAATTTTGCTAAAGGGTCATACACTATATTTGGTTTCTATGACTCTGTCATCTTATATATTACAATTTCATAATACTATTATTTTTGAATCATCTAGGACAGTTGTTTTTGCAAAGTGTTCCACAAGTCTGAATTTGTCTGAATGTTTTCTCATTATATCCTCCTATTACATATTTTTGACAAGATGACTATAAAACTGATGGTCCTTCCTACTGCATCACATCAGGAGGCAGTAGTTTGGTGGTCCTAAATTTGATTAACTTTTCTAATCAAACTATGCTACTTGTACAACCATGAAGAGGAATACCAACATAGAACAATTTCCAATACAATGAATAATTTTCATATAGAGATTTAAAAAAAAAACAAACCAAACCAAAACACAACAAAGCAAAACATCCAAACAAACACAGTTTCACCATTAATAAGGTAATCATTGCTGATAAGCTAAAATAATAGGATGGAAATAATTTGCTTGGAATAGATGTAGAAACATCTTATTGAACTTAATGTTTAATGAAGAGTTCATTACCTTCTACTAAAGTAAGAATAAAACAACTATAACTGATTAGTCAAACTTTTTAAATACAGTTTATGGCACAGCCATTCTAGACTGTTCCAAAAAGCAAGAAGACAATATGGCCAATCAGAGATCAAACTGAACTTCAAAAATCCTCAGTTGTATTTTCAGGTTTCCCACATGCTTGAGAACTTAAATCCTTAGAAAGCTTTCCTTAGGCAGGGCAAATAACTTAGTATTTAAAAATACACAGGTTCACTGGTTACTGATATTTACCTCATATAGCCATCATTATTGTTTTTAAAAACAATAATCAATTCAGTTTTTACCTCCTTTAAGCCTTTGATGATATCCTAATACACCACCCTCAGAGATCTGAAAGCTAATCATTGGAAACAGAAAGATCAAGCAAGTATAAGTTAAACAATACAAATGCACATGGAATACTTTGGAAGCAATTCCTTTTAATACCAGCTCTGAATTTGGTTGTTAGATCTTTGTTCATCATTTGACAAAGAATCAGAAATTGTCATTGCTTATTTTTTTTTAACTGTATATAAAACTCTAAAAAAGACACATTAACATTAGCCCACTATTACATACCCTTTACGTTATGAGTCACCCCTCCTCACCAATCCGTAAAAGACATGCAAGCAATTGTGATATTCCCCTAGTATCACAGAAGTAGCAATTATCTATCTGTACATTAGATAAGCCATAATCATCAAATCAGCAGCAGTTAAAACAAATGAAAAAGCTTTCCAGTTCTGCATGTAAGGTGCTTAGAAGTTAACACTCCATCCTAACAACTAAAAGGTGAACAGACTAAAAAAATCAATGACACTTCTAGGATCCATAAGAGAGGTGAGGGCCCAGGTCGACCGCTGCCATAAAGACTTGCAAATACAGGGAGTCACAGCTTATCAGAGCAGAGACTCACAAGGAGAAATTGCCATGGGGAACCAGCATCTGGGTATAAAAATTTGAACTGTAACAGACGAAATGTTGAAGGCTCAGTGTGGACAAGTCTGAGAGTTAAAAATTCCAGAAGGATCCAGTCATAGGAGTCCTCCATAATTTTGTCAGATTTATTTCTAGAAGCTTGATCAGGTTCTTAACGGCAGAGCACAGAGGATTTTTAGAGCAGTGAAAATACTCTGTATGATACTATGATGATGACTACATCTGTCCAAATCCATAGAACGTACACCACCACAAGTGAGCTGGTGATTATGATGTGTCAATGTATTTGGTCAGCCAAAAAGTTCATTTGGTTTTAAGTAAAAATAGAAGACACAATTTTCATTTTCACCAAGAACTTTATTGAACAATGTCATTAACTGAATGAACTTTCTGGCCAGTATGTTCATGTATTGTAACAAATGTACCGCTCGGGAGGGAGACGTCAATAATGGGGCACTATGCATGTGTGGGGGCAGAAGGCATAGGGGAACTCTCTGTATCTCCCTCTCAATTTTGCTGTGAACCTAAAACTGTACCAAAAAAAAAAAGTCTTTAAAAAAAGATAAGAAGTCTCAGTAACGTATAATTTCCCAAAATTAAAAACAAAAAACAAGATCTTAGTTAAGAAAAAGTAGCAAAAACATTCATAACAACGTCTTCGCTGGCCTAACTTACTTAGAACCCTGGGATATAACACAGATTAAAGTAAGAGTTGTTCTGATTAGAGTCCAAGGTGGAATAGGTGCCCTTTTCTAAGCCTTCATTTGGCTTTCCTATCCACCTGCCAACTCTTGAGAAATCTGGAGACAGAATTTGAAAAATATTAATTGTATTATTGATCACTACGAAAAAAAGTCTTCATTTATTTTTTTCCAAATTTATCTCTTTTTATGGTAGGGAGAGAGTATACTGATGAATTTTTAATGCTTAATTCCAAAGTCCATGGGCAATTAAAAACCTTTACAAATTGCTAGTATGACCCCCCCAATCCAATTCAAAATATCAATAACATCTGCTTTTTGCAATAATATCTATTTGTGTATGTTCATGATTTGTTGGTTTTAATTATCTCTGATGGAAGAAAATGTGTTTCCCCTACAAGTGTTTCTCTCGTGCTATCTCTAAAACTAGACTGGCAACAGGGAGAATATTGTTTAAATCTTCATACTCACTAATAGGACCCAGTACGATATTCTACACATAGACATTAGTGGCTAAACAATGATACTGTCAGCTTCATCACTAGGAAATGCAGAAAAATATATATCAGATATAGAAAAGTTTTATAATATGTGTTTGTTATGTGAATTCATCTGAAAGTATACAGAACAAATTACATGTGGAATATACAGTTTTATTATCATACTACTATAGCAGGTTACAGATAAATGTAAACCACACAATCTAAAATATCCACAGTGGCTTGTAAGATATTAAATAAGCACAAAATGTGGGCAAAATTTCCTGGTTTCACAGTGTGCCTGCTTTGGAATCAGTTTCTATACAATAAAATACGTGCTAATTACCAAGGAAATTTAAGGATCTGTTTTCCTCTTCTGCTTAGTAGGTGATATTTTTTTAAAAATTAGATTTTTATAAAATTATTCAAACATCATAAATCTAAATTCGGAGGCAATGCCTTGCAAATCTAAATGGCTTTAGAAATATAAAATTGGCATACCCACACTGGAAATAAGGCTGAAATACATACTCAAAATGCAGTAGAAAATTATTTCCTCAACGTAGTAGAAAAGCATTTCCTAGTTTGCTAAGTTTACACATAGCCAAACTAAGCACCTGCAAAAATATGTGAATATTTATTTTGTGAGAATTAATTTGCTTCAATCTTTACTGATCTGCTTTACTTCGATTTCTTTTCACAAAATGGTTGTCTAAATTAATGGTAGTAGGAAAGAACCAAAAAAGCTTAAAATAGGGTTTTTATACAGCATTTAGCTGATAATTTTTAAATTTTTAATAAAATAACCCAGTCAGGGAATTTGGTCTTTGAACTGGTAAATTTAACCTGTTTCAATATAATGTGATCAGATTAATCAGATGTTTGGATTAACTCTCATCATCTTAGATTTCACTTTTTATCCTGGCTTTTTCTACAGTTCCTCATTTCCTTGTTTCCTCCTTCTACAGACTGAGTTCTTTCTAATATGGATTGAGTTTTCTCTCCTACTGTAGGTTTGGAAGTAGAGATTCTATTCCTATTCTTTAGTGAGTATGCTTAAAATTTTAGAATGCATGCATGACTTAAAGGACAAAGCTAATTATTACAGAGATTATACAAGAACCTTAGATTGTTTTCCATTTCACCAATACTCCTCCAAAACCTGGGTTACATTTTTATTGTCCAAATTTTTACTTCCATCTTTTTAAAACCTCCAAATTAGTCTTATTCTTCTATTATTATTGTTGCTGTTTTATACAGTCAATGCTAGCTAAGATTTACTCACATTTACAAATTTCTTTGCTCACAAGATTTCACTTCTTGTATTTTATTTGATTCTTGATTTAATTCTCTTCTTTTGTTTATTTCTCTGTGGTGGGGGTGAGAAGAGGGGGCATCCTATACCGTGAAGGCCGTGATTAGAATTCTCAGCGGGCCAACTCCTTTCCACCACTCAGAGTCCAGGCTAAGACAAAGTTTCTGGAAGTTTCCCCATGTAGATACACAGATAGGCAATTACAACACCCTAGATACACACTCCCCAGGTCCACACCATCTGCTCCCTCCCCACTAACTCTTCAATATCCAAGTCCCTGGATTACTGAGGCCAGCAACTTTCCATCACCACTGGGCAACATAACTTCAGCTCACATGTTTATTTCTCTGTTTTTATATTCTGCTTTGTTTGTGACCCTCTGTGATTTCAATACTTAATAAGCTATGCATCTAAAATAATATTTTATATATTTTATCTAAAATAATGTTTATCTAGAATAAATGTTTATTGACAAAGGAGTTTCAGTTTATCTAGTCTATCACACTGCTAGAACCAGAACTCCCTTCTGAGAATCTCATTACTTTTATTGGTATAATCATTTGAAGCAAGTTTCAAAATAAAAGGCTGATTAACCCTCCACTTATGTCAAGTAACTACTTTTCTGGTATACTTCACAACTGTCCCTCCATCTCCAGAGGTACTTTCATCCAACCCAGGGTATTTTTATTAACATAAAGTATGTTTCTATATTAAGTGTCTTTCTATAGCATCTTTCTATAGTAATAATCTATTAGGTAGATTCCATGCAAGAAGATGACTGAAAAACTAATCTAAAATGGATAACTTAAGTGCAAAAGATAATGTAGATTTGAGGTTCAGTCTATATAATGACCTCCTTTATGCTTTTCTTAAAGTCAAAAATGAATCCTATTATCTCAATAATAATAGTTCATAAGAAAAAACAATTTGGTTTTTCTCTTTTACTAGACAGATTTGATCCTTATGTTTTGCTAAATGCTATTAAAAAAGAGACAATGTTTTAATGCAATTATGTTCATCAAACAAAGCTTTCTTACTATGACATATAAAGGGTCTTCATTACTTAGCCTATATCTACATTTCCAAATTCCTATTCCACCAATTCAGGAATCTGTAAATATTTTTAGCATAGTTATTCTTGTCCCAGGAGAAGACAGAGGGGTACACATGAAAATGATCTGAGAAGCAATTTTAAAATACGAATGCTTGGTCTCCTCTCTGAAGATCTGAATTCAGTACGTCTGTGATAGGGCCCAGACATGAATAATGTTTCAGCTTTTCAAAGAAGACTGATATGTCTCAGGTTTTAAAAATACTATTCTAATGCTATTTTTTTTAAAACATATTATAACTTATTTGCTTGTCTATCTTATCTGTGACATCCTGAGGGGTAGGATTATTTTTTATTTTTGTATACATGGTAACAAAGTTACTTTAAAAATGTTTGTAAAGTTAATAAATCAATGATTTAATTCTGATGAAAATAATTCCAAGTATACTGATTAATGCAATATAGGGGGGGAATTTTATTTTATTTTTAACAGCACATGGTCTAGTTCCTCTAATCACTATTTACTTTCCTTTCAGGGACTGTAAGAAATCTTTAGATATATGTTACACATTGGATAAGCAGATCTGTAGTTAAAGTACAGAGTACAAAGTTCACTGTGCTTATGCTGATCAGTATCATAACATTCTATTTGTGGATCCAGAGTGCAGCTAAGTATCACTTAACTTGCTAGTCTCACAGATGTTTCAACCCAGGATGACCACAGCTTCCTAACTCTAACACACCCCTACTATGTGTCTTCTAATATGCTTTTATTCAGAATTCAGTATTCTAGAGTTATACAAAATCAAGTGGCTGCTTTTGTTTTTATTTTCTGCAATTTATATCTGGAATAGAACCACCTTTTTGTATCCATTCATCCATCATCCATCTACACATTAAACTCATCGCAGTTTCTACACACAGCTTTTGGTTGTTTGAAAAATCTTTGTTTTTATTTTAAAAAAGATTTTTTGGCTGGATATAGAATTTTGGGTTAAAAAATCTTTTTAGCACTTTAACTGTTTCCATTGTTTTTTGGTTTGTATAGTTTATAGTGAGAAAATTGCTATAATTTTTATCTTTCACAGTATATACTACTTTTGTCTTCAAGATTTCTCTTTGTTTTTGGCATTTTGACTATGATATGCCTAGGTATTTTTGGTCTGTTTTTGTTTTTATCACGTTTGAGGTTTTGTGAACTTCTGGTATCTAAGGCTGGTTATCTTTCATCAATCTTGGAAAATTCTTGATCTTTATCTCTTTAAATATTTCCTCTTTCCTTTTCTTTTCTTCTGCTTCTAAAACTCCAATTACAAGTCTGTTTGACTGTTTGACATTGTCCAGCAACTCTTGGCTACTGTGTTCTGTTTTTCCCTCCCACTCTGTGTGTTTCATTCTGGATAATTTCTATTGACCTATTTTCAAGTTCATCTAGTTTTTTCTCAGTTTGTATCCAATCTGCTGATAAGCACATCAAACAAGTCTTCATTTCTGACATCAAGATTTGTGTTTCTAGTATTTCAATTTCACTCTTAAAAATACTTTGCATTTCTCAGCTGAAATTCTTCCTCTCTTTCAAGCACACTGTCTACCTTGCCCACTGGATTCTTTAACACATAATCATTTATTTTAAAATTTCTGTCTCATACCCCAACACCAGGGTTATTTATAAAATTAATAAGTCCTTTGAGTCCTGACAACAGGATGCTTACTCTCACTTATTTGTATATTACATACTTTTAAATTAAATGTAAGAGATCACATATAGAACAGTTGACACTGAAGCAAATAGTATTTCTACTTGGAAATGAGTACTTCTTTTTCTGTCAGGCCATTAGTGTGATGGAATCAACTGACTTAGTCAGTGGTTGAGCTGAGTTTTGGTTTCGGTTGTTAAGCTCACTGTTGTTAAGTGTATCACAGGCTTCAAAATTTTTCAACAATGAGCTGTCAACACTTTGTGCTTAATGTGGTCCTGGAGCAACAGAAATTTTTCTCAGTATTCCTGCTCTACCCTTACTTTTCTTAACAATTTCTGCATGTCTGAACCTAAGAGGAGAGGATCCTTCTCCATGCTACTGTCCCTCCTCCAGTGGTAGAGGACTCTTTCTTTTTTTTCTGGTGGTAGGATTCTACTTGGAGTGGGATTCTTAGTTCTTCTGGTCCATCATAAGTCCTATCAAGGGCTCACATGCCTGAGTTTCTGGTATGGGGCTTCTTAGCTTTCCAACCCCTCACCATCATGGCAGCCAAATTCTACATAGCATCTAAGGCAGGTCTTAGAGAACAGAGAGTTTTCATGTCACTCCATCAGTGGTAGTAGATATCTGCTTTGTATGATGCAGGATCCTGAGCCCAAGAAGCTTTCTTGCTTCTCTCCTAATAGCTTAAAGCTTCTGCTCCATGTGAGAAAATGGTCTGGAAAAAAGGTTATATTTTATGCTGGTCCTTCAGCAGGAACTCATCACTTCACGAACTTCTGACTATCACTGATGCAGACTACTGCCTTGCCACATTCATTCTGTGAGCAGCCAGTAGAGGGCCATGGAGAAAAACATTCCTTTTGTTTTGGACTTCCAGTTATTCTACATTTCTATGCCAGCCCACACTTGGCCTTTAAACATGAATTAACATTTTAGCTCATTTCTTCTTACCAGCTTCTATGGTGGCTACTTCTTCCTCTTGTGGTCTGCAAATGGTGAAATAGTTCATGTGTCCCATATCTCCTTGGAGGGACTTGGCATTTCTTGGAATTCAGTTCTCCTGCCTTGTGACCTCAGCTCTCTGACAGGCAGGGGTCAAGAAGAAAGTTATAATTTTGTAGCTCACAGTGTTTTCTGTTTTTAAGATGAGGGTTACATTTTCTGGTAGCTTTCTATACATGAAGCAGAAGTTATATCTTTTGAAAATATTTCCTTGTCACATCTATGGAGCACACATTCTTGCATACTTACAAGAAAACTACACTGATTCGGCCTGGTGTAGTGTTCCTTCTCATTCACACCAGCCTACAACAGTAACAGCTCAATCTTTCCTTGTTCACCTTGTAATAGCATCTATTAAGTATCTTGGCTAGAAAATTTTAATATGTATATTGGCAACCCTGGTCTCACAATCAGTTGGCTGTCTCTTTGACATCAGTATCACTATATACCCAGTTAGAAATAAAGTCTGATAAAATGACTCATGAAAAGAATAAATATAGGGCAGTCAATTCTAAGCTGATGGAAGAAAAATAACTTATTTTGTCAGCAAAATCTCAGATCTTTATTTGATTAGTAATCTGAAAAAGGCATTTACTCAATTTTTCTGGCATGGCAGAACTGTAAAGGGAGAGTTAACAAGAACTGAAGAGTGAACCGGTGATAATGAAAAGAAATCAGGAAATGTATGTGTAGAACTGTGGGGAAGAGACTCAAACATGGGTCTGAGAGCCTCTGGTAAGGGCAGAGTGACAGGCAGGACTAAAAGAAAACAGGAAAAGCAAGAGGAAGAGGAGGGGGGAGAAGGGAGAAGAGGGGGATTGAGAGAAGAAGGGAAGTAGAGTGGTAAGGAAGGAGGGAGGAAAGGAGAAATATGAAAGTGAGAAAGATAAGGGAGAAAAAGGGTAGAGGGGAAAAGGGAAAGATGGAGGGGAAGAAGAAAGAGCAAGGAAAGAAGGAAATAAAAGGGAAGAAGAGAAAAGAAAGGAAAAGAAGGAAGGGGAGTTGAGAGAGAACACTAGAGAACATGAGCAAGCAAGAGTCAGCAGATTGGGGACCTCCCTGGTGGCGCAGTAGATAAGACTCTGCGCTCCCAATGCAGGGGTACCGGGTTCAATCCCTGGTCAGGGAACTAGATCCCACATGTATGTCACAACTAAGAGTTTGAATGCTGCAACTAAGAAGCCAGTGAGCTGCAACTAAGGAGCCCACAAGCTGCAACTAAGACCTAGCACAACCAAGTAAATAAATAAATAAATATTAAAAAGAGTGCGTTTACAGGCAAGAAAAAAGTTTCTGAGATTCTGAACTTTTTCTATAACCACAGATGGTTCTACAATAGTTGAGAGAGCTCAGCTTTTCAGATTCATGCATAAATTTATGAAAAAATCCATATCTTACTAAAATTCCTTCATTTATAAAAATACATATTTCTTTACAATTACAAATATTATTTTTTCATTTAACATTGTGCAATAACTCATTTAAAGACTAATCTAACAATCAAAGCATTTAGCACCTAATTTTGACTAGTAATAGCCACTCACTGATTCTCTGTCACCTACAATGATCTACCTACATCTGTCCCAAAATTAACTAACCAAGTAGACTTCTAATTTTTTTTCTAAAAGAATACTAAAAAACTACAACCTCATAAATTTTTAAATCAATATCTAAAATTTTTCATCATATATTTACCATTTATAACATTTAAATAAAATTTTAAAATACGAATTCGGTATATCTAATGAAATCTAAATACCATAGTAATTTGATGTCAAACATCATCCATTAAAAAATACACATAAACAAGCTATTCTTTAATAGTGGAAAACTTTACATAATCTTTTCCTTGAATTTATATTTTCATTCCCCTTGCAAAACAAAATGTATTCAATTGATTTTATACTGTCTTTTTAGAATAAGTCTTATTTAGCATTTTCTTCCTTTGAAAAAAGAAAACGGATGTGTATAATACAAACAATTTAATTTTTTGTGACCAAAATGCTCTAAGTGTAAGACATTTTCTCCACTTGAGTTATTATAAAATTTATCAGTATATGATTGATTAAAAAATAAATTTTGATAATTATTAAACAAAAGTAATATTTTATTAGAAATATATGTTTTCATAAGATGGCTGTGGCATACTCTCTCCCTCTGCCTTTTGTGCTGACTTTATTCTGGTAACTACAAATGAATATTACCTGCTCTTAGAATTCCATTCTTATTGTACAGCATTAATTCTATTCCTATAGTTCATTTACGTATTTATACAGATATCGTCATAGAAATGGAAAATTTTCTCAGAGTATGTCATTCAATTTTTTAAATTCCAAGTTTGTGCCAAGAATCACAGTCATTTATTACCAAAAATATTTTAAATGATCTGACATCTTGATTGGCCCACACTTTAATTTTTCATTAACTACAAAGAACTGGAACCATCTACCTTGTTACCTAGTAATGAAGAGTATTTTAAAATCACAATTTTTGCAAAGTACTAAAATGGGTTTACCAACATCAAATCAAACGTGCAGAAACACAATCCCTTATCCCAAGCACTTGGGGCAGATAAGTTTCATAACTGAATTTTTCAGATTTTGAAAGGAAATAAGCTTCATATTATATTACACAACACTATGAGTAAGGTCTGTGTGTACACTCTGTAACCAAATACATTAATATTTCTACTGGAAAACTTATGAACAATTACACAAAGTGGGATATATAAAGATAAGTAGCTCTGCTCTATACTTAATCACGCCATCAAATGAAAATGAGTTTTTGGCCTTCAGCGCTTTCTAGAGCTTCAAATCGCAGACAATGGACTATGGATCAGTATTAATTATATCTGTTTATTTTGCAACTGAAGTAAGATCCATGTTCAATATTTGGTGCTAATGGCTTCTTTGCTTTGCTCTCGTGGAACATGAGAATAAGGAACAATGAATACAATTTTTGACAATACTCAGAAGCAGAAATAAGTCGTTTAAACAAAAAAAACTTCACCCACTTTCACTCAACAAATACCTAAAGTAAAGGAACTAAAACAAAGTACAAAATACACTTTTTCTAATGCCATGTTTCACTCAATAGAAATACCTATAAAACAAAGAATGACAGCAAATTACTCTAGTAACAACATCTAGAAGAAACATACCTTTCTTAGATAATCCTGAGGTTTTTACAACCTGGAAAAATGTACCATATTAAGATTCATTATAATGAGAAATACGCTTTTCTTCTGTAAAACAGAAAAAAGCTATTATAAAAGTTGAAGTGGAAAAGAAGAACTGGCATTATACCTCAGGCTTCACTGTAAGCCATATCAACTTAGATATGAAATTTGAGGATCTAAAAACTGATTTTCTTAAATCTGAAAGTTTCTACAGACACCCTCAATGCTTTTATTGTTCCATCAGGGTTTTCTTACTCCACTTTGGAGACCTTTGCTTCAGATAACATGTCAAATATTTAAGTATGTATTTCTCTATGTGAAGATTCTGTAAATCATATGCATAAAGGCACTAGAGTATTTTTATGTAGATTGTTTTCTGTGCTTTCAGACAAGTAGAAGCCAGTGAAGGTGATACAATTAGCTAAAGTACATTGATACTCTATAAGCAATGATGTTTTATAAACAGAAGATGATTAGAGCCTTGATAATTATGTAGAGAAATAGCCTTTATTTATTTAATACCACTAAATTTCCCAGAACAGTGTACTAATTAGTCATTGCCAGAAAACTGCTGTGTAACAAACTATTCTACCATTTAGTAGCTTCGAACCTTCATTTATTTTCATAGATCTGAGGGACAGCTCAGGGTTGGTTGATTTCAGTAGAGCTTATTTATGTGTCTGGAGGTTGAATGATTCGGCTGGGGCAAGTAAGTGCCACTCCAAGCGGCTTTCTTCCTGCCCCTGGGACTAGTAGCTAGCTTGAGCATGTTCTCTTCATGGTGATGGCAGAGGGGCAAGAGTAAGCAAGCCCAACTGTGAAAGCACATTTCAAATTTGTGGTCAATTTCTCACCTAACATCACTTGGGACAAAGCTAGTCATATGGCCAAGTCCAGGGTCAAGGTGGGGTTGTTTCCAACAGTAGGAAATCATTGTTTGGTGCCAGCGCAAAAATAAAGGGAGGAGTAAAGAATTGAAACTGAAAAAGCATTTTAACATAAATTTTAAAATCTGAAACAAATCTTTCAGCGTCTTATAACAATTGCTTAATATATTTTTTTAAGCTCTTTATTGGAATATAATTGCTTTACACTCTTGTACCAGCTTTTCAGGTACACCAAAGTGAATCAGCTGTATTTAGACATATATCCCCATATCCCCTCCCTCCCGCAACTCTCTCCCACCCTCCCTGTCCTGGCCCTCTAAGGCATCACCCATCATCGAGTTGATCTCCCTGTGTTAAACAGCAAATTCCCACTAGCTATGTATTATACAGTTGGTAGTGTATATATGTCTATGCTACACTCTCACTTAGTCCCAGCTTCCCCTTCGCCCCTCACCCCCCCACCCCATGTCCTCCAGTCCACTCTCTGCATCTGCATCCTTATTCTTGCCCTGTCACTGGGTTCATCAGTACCATTTTTTTTTTTTTTTTTTTAGATTCTGTATATATTAGTTAGCATGCGGTATCTGTTCTTCTCTTTCTGGCTTACTTCACTCTGTATGACAGACTCTAGATCTATCCACCTTATTACATACAGCTCCATTTCATTCCTTTTTATGGGTTGAGTAATATTCCATTTGTATATATGTACCAGTTCTTCTTTATCCATTGATCTGTTGATGGACATTTAAGTTGCTTCCATGTCCTGGCTATTGTAAATAGTGCTGCAGTGAACATTATGGTGCATGTTTCCTTTTGGATTATGGTTTTCTCTGGGTATATGCCCAATAGTGGGATTGCTGGGTCATATGGTAGTTCTATTTTTAGTTTTTTAAGGAACCTCCATATTGTTTTCCATAGTGGCTGTACCAACCTACATTCCCACCAACAGTGCAGGAGGGATCCCTTTCCGTCACACCCTCTCCAGCATTTATTGTTTCTAGATTTTGTGATGATGGCCATTCTGACTGGTGTGAGGTGATACCTCATTGTGGCTTTGACTTGAATTTCTCTAGTGCTTAGTGGTGTTGAGCATCTTTTCATGGGTTTGTTGGCCATCTGCATGTCTTCTATGGAGAAATGTCTATTTAGGTTTTCCGCCCATCAGTGGACTGGGTATTTGCTTTTTTGGTATTAAGCTGCATGAGCTGCTTGTATATTTGGGAGATTAATCCTTTGTCAGTTGCTTCGTTGGCATATATTTTCTCCCATTCTGAGGGTTGTCTTCTTGTCTTGTTTATGGTTTCTTTTGCTGTGCAAAAGCTTTTAAGTCTCATTGGGTCCCATTTTTTTTTTCTTGATTTTATTTCCATTATTCTAGGAGGTGGGTCAGAAAGGATCTTGCTTTCATGTATGTCATAGAGTGTTCTGCCTGTGTTTTCCCCTAGGAGTTTGATAGTGTCTGGCCTTACACTGAGGTCTTTAATCCATTTTAAGTTTATTTTTGTGTTTGGTGTTAGGAAGTGTTCTAATTTCATTCTTTTACATATAGCTGTCCAATTTTCCCAGCACCACTTACTGAAGAGGCTGTCTTTTTTCCATTGTATATTCTTGCCTCCTTTGTCAAAGATAAGGTGCCCATATGTGTGCAGATTTATCTCTGGGCTCGCTATTCTGTTCCATTGATCTTCCTTTCTATTTTTGTGCCAGTACCATACTGTCTTGATCACTGTGGCCTTGTAGTATAGTTTGAAGTCAGGGAGCCTGATTCCAACTCTATCTCCTTCTCAAGATTGCTTTGGCTATTCGGGGTCTTCTGCGTTTCCATACAAATTGTAAAATTTCTTGTTCTACTTCTGTGAAAAATGCCATTGGTAACCTGAAAGGGATTGAGTTGAATCTGTAAATTGCTTTGGGTAGTACAGTCATTTTCACAATGTTGATTCTTCCAGTCCAAGAACATGGTATGTCCCTCCATCTGTTTGTATTGTCTTTGATTTCTTCCATCAGTGTCTTATAGTTTTCTGCATACAGGTCTTTTGCCTCTTTAGGCAGATTTATTCCTAGGTATTTTATTCTTTTTGTTGCAGTGGTAAATGGGAGAGTTTCCTTAATTTCTCTTTCTGCTCTTCCGTTGTTAGTGTATAGGAATGCAAGAGATTTCTGTGCATTAACTTTGTATCCTACTACTTTACTAATTCATCGATTAGTGCTAGCAGTTTTCTGGTAGCATCTTTAGGGTTTTCTATGTATAATATCATGTCATCTGTAAAGAGTGACAATTTTACTTCTTCTTTTCCAATTTGGATTCCTTTTATTTCACTTTCTTCTCTGATTGCTGTGGCTAAAACTTCCAAAACTATGTTGAATAATAATGGTGAGAGTGGGCACCCTTGTTTTGTTCCTGTTCTTAAAGGGAATGCTTTCAGTTTTTCCGCATTTAGAACGATGTTGGCTTTTGGTTTGTCATATATGGCTTTTATTATGTTGAGGTAATTTCCTTCTGTGCCTATTTTCTGGAGAGTTTTTTTTTTTTTTTTTTGGGGGGGGGTACACCAGGTTCAATCAACTGTTTTTATACACATATCCCCATATTCCCTCCCTTCCTTGACGCCCCCCCTCGAGTCCCCCCCACCCTCCCTGCTGGAGAGTTTTTATCATAAATGGATGTTGAATTTTGTCAAAAGCTTTTTCTGCATTTATGGAGATCATCATATGGTTTTTAGCCTTCAATTTGTTGATATGGTGTATCACATTGATTGATTTACATATATTGAAGAATCCTTGCATTCCAGGGATAAACCCCACTTGATCATGGTGTATGATCTTTTTAATGTGCTGTTGGATTCTGTTAGCTAGTATTTTGTTGAGGAGTTTTGCATCTAAATTCATCAGTGATATTGGTCTGTAATTTTCTTTTTTTGTGACACCTTTGCCTGGTTTTAGTATCAGGGTGATGGTAGCCTCGTAGAATGAGTTTGGGAGTGTTCCTCCTTCTGCTATATTTTGGAAGAGCTTGAGACAATAGGTGTTTGATAGACCATTTAGAGAATGGTCTATCAAACATTTAGAGAATGTTTGATAGAATTCACCTGTGAAGCCATCTGGCCCTAGACTTTTGTTTGTTGGGAGATTTTTAATCACAGTCTCAATTTCCGTACTTGTGGTTAGTTCATATTTTCTATTTCTTCCTTGTTCAGTCTTGGAAGATTGTATTTTTCTACGAATGTATCCATTTCTTCCAGGTTATCCAATTTATTTGCATATAGCTGCTTGTAGTAGTCTCTCATGATCTTTTGTATTTTTGCAGTGTCAGTTGTTACTTCTCCTTTTTCATTTCTAATTTTTTTGATTTGCATCTTCTCCCTTTTTTTCCTCATGAGTCTGGCTAATGGTTTATCAAGTGTGTTTATCTTCTCAAAGAACAAGCTTTTAGTTTTATTGATCTTTGCTTTTGTTTCTTTCATTTCTTTTTTGTTTATTTCGGATCTGATCTTTATGATTTCTTTCCTTCTGCTCACTTTGGGGTTTTTTTGTTCTTTCTCTAGTTGTTTTTGATGTAAGTTGTTTATTAGAGATTTTTCTTGTTTCTTGAGGTAGGATTGTATTGCTATAAACTTCCCTCTGAGAACTGCTTTTGCTGCATCCCATAGGTTTGCGTCTTTGTGTTTTCATTGTCATTTGTTTCTAGGTATTTTTTGATACCCTCTTTAATTTCTTCAGTGATTTCTTGGTTGTTTAATAACGTATTGTTTAGCCTCCATGTGTTTGTATTTCTTACCCTTTTTTCCTGTAGTTGATATCTAGTCTCATAGCATTGTGAAGCACTTCTTTTAAAATATCAAGTTCTAGGTCACAGTCTCCTTGAAAAACACAGACTACAGATTTTAAACTCCCTTTTTGTATTTAATATTGAGAAAAAGGGCTTTAAATTTTATTTTAGACCATTTAAAATCTATTTGTGAGCCCTGTGATTATCTGAAGCATGCTTTCACCAGAAGAGAGAACAAGATTTTTGACATAAGGGTAAAGGTGTTTATTATGATGTTTTCTTATTGAGTAGAAAAAGGTAGAAAAATCATTTTTCTCCAGTTCATCTTCTCTAAAGCCAGCTTGAGAGAGCATTGTAAGTCTAAAGTAAATAAAATTCCTAACAATCTGTGGTTATAATAGACTGGTAGAGTTTTGCTTACTAACCTGAAGCATTTTGCAAGTTTTAAGACTGTAATTAGTATAACAGATAGGAAATGTGGGTATTCCTAAGTTATACTCTTTAAAGTAATAATAGTTGTGGTTTTTTCCCCCCAGAAATTAGTGATATAAATCAAAGGTAAGATTCATACTATTCGGATTCAGGAGTGACATTTATACTAATATCATATTCACTGGAAAGGAATAATGTTTCTAGAACAGACAAAGAGGAGTTCTGAAATGCTCTATTTAAATTGTGTTCTCAACAAACATTTTTAGTTTTGGTTGCTGTAAACTCTTTGTTACTCTCAGCATATTAAACAGTTCATACACATAAACATACACCATTCATTTTCCCATTTTCAATACTTCCTGGTTTTTGTGATTTGGTACATGATAACTCTTAGTCTTCAAAAGGAAAAAATAACCGTTTGGTTTGGTTTGTTTGATTTTTAAGTATTGATATTAATTTCCTTATTCTATAACTCACAGTGGTTTCTCATTGCTTAAAAAATAAACACAGATTCCTTTGCTTTCTGTTCTAGGCCGTCCATGATTGGCTTCAGTATTCCTTATACTTGACTTTCGTTGTTTACTCTTCAAAAATTTTCACTCAGAAGAATTTTTATAAAGCTTCGCCTTTCATAAAGATTTCTTGATTCTCAGTAAAGTTGAGGCTATCTTACATATGTATCTTCCACTTTTAAAAATGCATGTAAACATTTAAAAATTGTTTATATTTAATTATACAAATAGTACAAGATTAAATCCTCATTCTCAACTTTCATGTTACCGATAAAGCTTAATGACAAGTTATTAAACTGTCTCTTCAGAGGTACTTCTTAAAATAGTTTTACAGGTGTCTTTCCAGAGGTAGATAAGGAGCATTTTTTGTGGAGGTGGCCAATAAGTATTTTTCTTTTTAGAATAGTTTTTGTTTTTAAAAATCAAGATGGATTCTAAAAGATGAACATGTGCACTATATAAAACACACATGATTTTAGATTATCTTTAGATCGCTGACGTGAATTTTTGGACTACTCTCTGCTCTTCCATGCCCTCCCCCTACAGCTGTCACCAAAATATATTTCATCCCTTTCAACTTAAGAACCTGGTGTTTAGTTTAAGAAGGTATGAAACCTAATTTAATTCATTTTATATTGCTGACATGGAGAAACTTGAGTAAGATGGATATGTAAGTGCTCAGGATATCTTTTATTACATTTTTCTGTCTTATTTACTTAATGGGAAGCATTTGAGATTTGTTAGGTTCATAAATCTGCCTTGTTTTTTATTTTATATAGTGGTTGCAAGTGGGGATATCTTTTCCTTCACATTTAAATAAGTGTCTGAATATGTATTTAAAAAATCTTAATTAGCATGATAGCATTCATGAACATGTGTTTCAGCTATCTATATTACATCAAGGACATTTTGTTTTCAAGTTTCTAAGTAATTTGTGTGAATGCAAATGGAAGTGGCATTCATAACGCCAATATTCAGGAAACAAACTATTCTATTAATTTGTCATAAAATCTACTTTTGGTAGTCTGGAATTTAAGAACAACTTTGAGGCACCTAGTAAATCTTTCACCTATTTATGTCTGTCTTGCCTTCCAGCCTGTGAGTGGCAGTTAGCTAGATCTTTTTAAAAAATGGGCTTCACAGGAAATTTTACATTCACATTAAATGCAGAGGTATTTTAAAGTCAGACATTGTATTATTCAGTTGTTACTAATATAATAGACACGATCATTCATTTTTTGAAACTAATATTGAGCAGTCACTACAAATACTGGGAAGTATGAAAAACATGATACACTTTCTAGAAAGATCATTAAAATAATAGATCCAAAGCACAAAATTCAAATTATTATCGAGGTCAGCAGCGAGTAGTAGAATATTTGGCTAATCAAAAAGAAAATGAGAAAGGAAAAGTATGAGAAAGGAAAGAGGGGGAAGCATAGAAAATTTGGGATAATTTAAAACCAGAAAATAAACTGATAGAAATTCAGATATGTCTAATTATGGTAAATGGAAACTACTTAACAGCTCCAAGTTAAAGGTGAGGATTAACAGACTAGTTAAAATGTTCAAAATATAATAATATACTCTTTACAAGAGACACATTTAAAACAAGGTTAAGGAAAATTAATGCAAACAGTTACATTTTGGCACAGGAATAGATAGACTAGTGGAACAGAACCAAAAATAGACTCATAAATGCATGGATATTTGATACTCGGCAAAGGTCATATTGCATAGAAGTTTGGAAAATATGGAATTTTCATAGTTGGACAATTGGTGTGGGAAAATGACGTTGTAAGCCATACTCCATACAATTCACAGTCAATCCCAGGTGACCAAACAACATAAATGTGAATAGCAAAGCTGTGAGTATTTAGAAGATGATTTAAGAGAGAATATCTTCATGATCTTGTAATAGGGAAGGCATTCAGATACAAAAAGCATAAGCCGTAAATGAAGGGTGGATAAATTTGGCTACAGTAAAACTAAAAACTTCTGTTTACCAAATATTACCTGAAAAATAATTTCTTAAGAAGTTATTAATTGGGAGAAGATATTTAGAGCACATGTAAATGACAGAAATCTTCATATCTATATTACATGAAGAACTCTTTCAAATAAATAAGGAGATGATAAATATATCCTACAGCTTTGGCTCCTTAAAGCGCAGTCTGCACAGCAGCAGCAGCAGCAGCTAGGAGCTGCTAAGAAATGCAAAATCTAACACCCTGACCAAGACCTACTGAATCAGAATTTCTGAAGGTGGACCTCAGGATCCTGTTTTTTAACAGGCTCCCCAGGTAATTATTATGTACTCTAAAGTTTGAGAAACCTTGCCCCAAAGAAATATGTATTTAAATCATGTATATAGTTGCATTGTTTGCATATTCACACTGTAGAACACATTCAGCAGTGAAAATGAATGAACTGCCACTCCATGAACTGTAACAAGCATAAAAATTGAATGAAAGAAAGTCATGGAAAAATACACAGTACAATTCTACTGATGAGCATGCAGACCAAACTATACTGTTTAGGAATATGTACAGTAACCATAGGAATATGTGGTCAAACCATTAAAAAAGAAGGAGATAATTATTCTAACTTCAAATATAGCGGTTACCTCTCAGAAGGAGAAAAAAGAAAATGTGATGTACAGGAGGCTTTAAGGTGTGGGAATATTGTATTTGTAATCAGTGGAGCAATTACAAAGATGTTAAAACTTTTCACATGTTTCATAAACTCTTCTGTATGCAGGCTACTTTCCAAGTCAGAAAGTTTTTTAAAAAGATGGAAAAGATGTAGACTAATTTAAACAACTGCTAAAAATTTAGCATATGGAAAATCATAAAATATATCATTAAATACTTTTAAGATGATTTTTAAAATATTACAATAGAAACTTTTATAATTAACCGAGTTTTGGACAGTTATAAGTGAAAATGGTTTAAATGAACAGGCATACATGGTAGTCTCTTTTCTTTTTTAATAAATGATTGAGACTTCATCAATTTTTGTTTTTTCCATTCCCAGTAAGTCACTAATGCTTCAATTTCAGCTACATCATTTATGTTCTTTTTTGCAAGCACCTACAGACAGGATGGGTTATGTTTAAGGGGATTGTTAGAATAAGCTTAATGCCAGAATAAATAAGATTGTCATTGTTTTCAAATATTCACTCAATAAGAGAAGGTTTTCACATCTTAATATATGTGATTTACTTCAAGGGTTCCAGAAAATGTGTTTTTCCTCATTAAGGTTTTAAAAAATTGACTTCTACATGTGCCTTAGTGTTGTAGATTATTGTAAATCTGTCATATGAAACACTTTAAACATTTTTGAAAAACCTATGGTAAAAAATTGATATCATTTTTTCTGAATTTAAATATTTATTTAGTGTTCTCACATTTCGTTTGCAAGGTTAGTTATTTTTTTTTAATATATTGATACTAAACACAGTAGAGTGATGAATCATCTAACTTATAGATTAGTGGGAGAATTAGAATGAGGATTGGAGAAGAGGCTATATTATAAAGGGCTGCTCCAGAAAATATAAAAGTTAGCTACTAGTGTCTGAGTTACAGATATCATAAGTAAGGCAGAGACCATGGTTAAATAATATCTTAATAGGGCTTAATTAAATTGAATAAAATGTGACTATTCTTTTTCCCCCTAGAGATCTTAGCTTAAAAAAGAGCATATAGATTGCCATGTTGGTATTACAAACCAAGAGCTTGAAAGCCTATCTAAGCTAGCTTTCTTTCTGTTTGGTGATTATTGTTTCACCTTTTTGTGACGGCCTAATGTATAAATGCAGTGCTTGCACCTCTTAATATTTTAAGAGTCACTTCTTCCTCTAATGGTTCTGAATTAATCTTAAGCTATATAAACTGTGTTTTAGATTATACAAATTTTACTTTAACAACAAAGCCAACTTAATTGGTCTCTATTAATCAATATTAAGCTATTACTGATGACTATAGATGCAAAAATTCTCAACAAAATACTAGCTAACAGAATCCAACAGCACATTAAAAAGATCATACACCATGATCAAGTGGGGTTTATCCCTGGAATGCAAGGATTCTTCAATATATGTAAATCAATCAATGTGATACACCATATCAACAAATTGAAGGCTAAAAACCATATGATGATCTCCATAAATGCAGAAAAAGCTTTTGACAAAATTCAACATCCATTTATGATAAAAACTCTCCAGCAGGGAGGGTGGGGGGGACTCGAGGGGGGGCGTCAAGGAAGGGAGGGAATATGGGGATATGTGTATAAAAACAGTTGATTGAACCTGGTGTACCCCCCCCAAAAAAAAAAAAAAAAAACTCTCCAGAAAATAGGCACAGAAGGAAATTACCTCAACATAATAAAAGCCATATATGACAAACCAAAAGCCAACATCGTTCTAAATGCGGAAAAACTGAAAGCATTCCCTTTAAGAACAGGAACAAAACAAGGGTGCCCACTCTCACCATTATTATTCAACATAGTTTTGGAAGTTTTAGCCACAGCAATCAGAGAAGAAAGTGAAATAAAAGGAATCCAAATTGGAAAAGAAGAAGTAAAATTGTCACTCTTTACAGATGACATGATATTATACATAGAAAACCCTAAAGATGCTACCAGAAAACTGCTAGCACTAATCGATGAATTAGTAAAGTAGTAGGATACAAAGTTAATGCACAGAAATCTCTTGCATTCCTATACACTAACAACGGAAGAGCAGAAAGAGAAATTAAGGAAACTCTCCCATTTACCACTGCAACAAAAAGAATAAAATACCTAGGAATAAATCTGCCTAAAGAGGCAAAAGACCTGTATGCAGAAAACTATAAGACACTGATGGAAGAAATCAAAGACAATACAAACAGATGGAGGGACATACCATGTTCTTGGACTGGAAGAATCAACATTGTGAAAATGACTGTACTACCCAAAGCAATTTACAGATTCAACTCAATCCCTTTCAGGTTACCAATGGCATTTTTCACAGAAGTAGAACAAGAAATTTTACAATTTGTATGGAAACGCAGAAGACCCCGAATAGCCAAAGCAATCTTGAGAAGGAGATAGAGTTGGAATCAGGCTCCCTGACTTCAAACTATACTACAAGGCCACAGTGATCAAGACAGTATGGTACTGGCACAAAAATAGAAAGGAAGATCAATGGAACAGAATAGCGAGCCCAGAGATAAATCTGCACACATATGGGCACCTTATCTTTGACAAAGGAGGCAAGAATATACAATGGAAAAAAGACAGCCTCTTCAGTAAGTGGTGCTGGGAAAATTGGACAGCTATATGTAAAAGAATGAAATTAGAACACTTCCTAACACCAAACACAAAAATAAACTTAAAATGGATTAAAGACCTCAGTGTAAGGCCAGACACTATCAAACTCCTAGGGGAAAACACAGGCAGAACACTCTATGACATACATGAAAGCAAGATCCTTTCTGACCCACCTCCTAGAATAATGGAAATAAAATCAAGAAAAAAAAAATGGGACCCAATGAGACTTAAAAGCTTTTGCACAGCAAAAGAAACCATAAACAAGACAAGAAGACAACCCTCAGAATGGGAGAAAATATATGCCAACGAAGCAACTGACAAAGGATTAATCTCCCAAATATACAAGCAGCTCATGCAGCTTAATACCAAAAAAGCAAATACCCAGTCCACTGATGGGCGGAAAACCTAAATAGACATTTCTCCATAGAAGACATGCAGATGGCCAACAAACCCATGAAAAGATGCTCAACACCACTAAGCACTAGAGAAATTCAAGTCAAAGCCACAATGAGGTATCACCTCACACCAGTCAGAATGGCCATCATCACAAAATCTAGAAACAATAAATGCTGGAGAGGGTGTGACGGAAAGGGATCCCTCCTGCACTGTTGGTGGGAATGTAGGTTGGTACAGCCACTATGGAAAACAATATGGAGGTTCCTTAAAAAACTAAAAATAGAACTACCATATGACCCAGCAATCCCACTATTGGGCATATACCCTGAGAGAACCATAATCCATTAAGAAACATGCACCATAATGTTCACTGCAGCACTATTTACAATAGCCAGGACATGGAAGCAACTTAAATGTCCATCAACAGATCAATGGATAAAGAAGATGTGGCACATATATATAATGCAATATTACTCAGCCATAAAAAGGAATGAAATTGAGTTACTTGTAGTGAGGTGGATGGACCTAGAGAGTCTGTCATATAGAACGAAGTCAGCCAGAAAGAGAAAAACAAATACTGCATGCTAACTCACATATACGGAATTTTAAAAAAACAATGGTACTGATGAACCCAGTGAC
The DNA here is from genome assembly GCF_030028045.1 of Hippopotamus amphibius kiboko. Classification (NCBI taxonomy): domain Eukaryota; kingdom Metazoa; phylum Chordata; class Mammalia; order Artiodactyla; family Hippopotamidae; genus Hippopotamus; species Hippopotamus amphibius. The sequence continues at coordinate 174,064,812 of NC_080188.1, read as the reverse complement.
AGGGAAGAATAAAGATGCAGATGTAGAGAGTGGACTTTAGGACATGGGGTTAGGGAGTGGGTGGTGAAGGGGAAGCTGGGACAAAGTGAGAGAGTAGCATAGACATATATACACTACCAAATGTAAAATAGATAGCCAGTGGGAAGCTGCAGCATAACACAGGGAGATCAACTCAATGATAGGTGATGACTTAGAGGCCTGAGATTGGGAGGGTGCGAAGGAGTCGCAGGAGGGAGGTGATATGGGGATATGTGTATAAATACAGCTGATTCACTTTGTTGCACAGCAAAAACTGGCAAACGGTGTAAAGCAATTATATTCCAATAAAGAGCTTAAAAAAAAAGAAAAAAGTGCTTGTAAATTTCTCATCCACCTCAAGAAATTTTTTATGCTCTAAGCTCCAGTGAAAAAAGCAACCAAGCAATCAACCAAAAAATAAATAAATAAATAAAACCCATCCCATCTTTTTCTATTATGGTAAAAGGTGAAACAGTAAAATAATGAGCACAAAGAGAGAAATGAATTCAATGTACCAAATGGAAATATAAGATCTAAATGAAAGTAGGCAGGAAAGCTTAGAATTAGCATGAGGCATCACTAACCAAGTAGGATCCATAATGCCCTTTGCCCTTCCAACTAGGAGTCAACCTATAATTGGTGGGTAGCTCACATACTAATTATCTATTCATCATAACTCCAAAAGCAATGTTTAAAAACGCACAGCCCATTCCCAATGTCGAATTCATCACCACAAATGATATTTAATTAGCAACCTCATGAATATGATTCTGTAATGCTCTCAGTGGTAAAATAAACAGTACAGCTAAACAGAGACTGATGTTTTATAGTTTAAGGAACAACATTTAGATAATAGCCTACATTCTAAGAAATGTTTCAATTCTAAATGAAGATGATTCAACATCAGTCATTGTTTTCTAGTAGTAAAGGTTTTTCTTATGATTAAAGGCTTGTTTCATTCAGTAAAAGGTACAATTAAAAGCAGGGAATAAAGTAAGGACTATTGGCTTGATTAATACTTGCTCTGATACTAACCCCAATTTCAAAGCCAGGAAAAATAAGTTCTTAACTCATATCAACTATTCAGCATTGTGCGAGATAGGGCCAATGACACTGAGCTTCCATTCCCAACACCTTATAGTATTTACAGACTGTGGAAGATGGTAAGTAAAAATCTGTATTGCCCAGATTTCCATGTAGTTATGCTTCTAGATGTGAATTAGATTCCACAATGGGATGCAATTATGTACAATCTGAAAGGCAGGAATTTTTGGTCATTCTGCCTTGGAAATTTCTCTTGCAAGCATCTCTGTAAAGATGTGGAGGCTCTGTGGAACAGATGTGGTACAGTTCCAGTGTCCAGTCTCTAGCTTTGTGGCAATTTTAGTGAATTTCTGATCCTTTGATTACAGCAATGGCATCATGTTCTTGATCTCAACAAATCTTGATCCCAATAGTTCCAATGGTGGAGAAAGAAATTACAGCTCTCTTGGCTTACCTATACTTAGCGTGAGCTAAGAATTCATCATCACAAGTGGTATTTAACTAGTAATCTCATGAATATGATTCTGTAATGCTCTCAGTGGTAAAATAAACGGTACATTTATTCATTCCAGGAGGTTCAGTCTACAGATCTTCGACCCTTCCAATAAGTAAGTTTGCATAAGAACATTATGAACAGTGGAGATATGTCGTGTTCTAGCCCTAGAAGCACCGCCCATCCACACACACCCCTACACACATAAACACACATACATACACACACCTTGAACAAACTAACATATTTAGCTAGACCAACTAAGAAGAAAAAAGAGAGAAGACACAAATGACCAGTCAGGAATGAAAGAAAGAGCATTACTGCTGACACTACAGAAAATTAAAGGATCATAAGAGAATGTTACAAACAATTTTATGCCAATTAACTAGAAAAATTAAATTTACAAATTCTTAAAGATAATGACTACCCAAAATGACTTCAAGAAGAAACAGAAAATCTGAATCAACTTATATGAAGTAAAGAAACTGAACTAGGTAATTTAAAATCTTCCCACAAAGAAAAGCCCAAGTCCAGATTGTTTCACTGATAAATTCTGTCAAAGATTTAAACAAGAAATAATATGAATCCTTTACAAACTCATTCAGTAAACAAATGAGGAAACACTTCCCAACTTATTCTATGAGGCCAATAGTACTTTGTTATCAAAGCCAGAAAACATCACAAGAGAGGAAGCTACAGACAGACATCCACAAAAATACTTAAAACATTAGCAAACTAAATCCAGCAACACATAAAAAGAGTTTTACACATGGCCAAGAGGGATTTTTCCCAGGAATGAAAACTTGGTTTAACATTAAAACAACAAAACTCCAATGAAATACCCCATATTATTATAATAAACAACATAAACCACAAGATCATCTCAACAGAGGCACAAAAAACATTAGACAAAATCCAACACTCATTCATAATAAATACTTTTAACAAACCAGTAATAGAAGGAAATTTACTCAATCGGATAATGGGTATCTACAAAAACTCAGAGCTAATATCATACCTCATTGTGAAAGACTGAATGCTTTCCCCCTAAGACAAGGAAGTCCCTTCTGTCACTTCCATTCAATACTGTATAAGAGCTTTTAGCTCATGCAATAAAGCAAAAAAGCATTAACATAGAAAAGGAAGAAATAAAATTGTTTTTATTCACAGACGATACGATCCTAAATGTAGACGATCCTAAGAAATTCACTTCAAAAAGAAGTTCAGTTTAAAACTATGAGAAAAAGTACACAAGAGTAGCAAGATCACAGGATGCAGAATCAATATGCAAAAAATTGATTGTATTTCTGAACCCTAGCAACAAACAATCCAAAAATAAAATTAAGAAAACAATTCCATTCACAACAGATGTAAGAGTAAGAAAATAATTAGGAATAAATTTAACAAAAGAAGTTCAAGACTTACATACTGAAAATTATAAAATATAGATGTTAAAAATGGTTAAAAAGGAGACAAAAAGCATTACAGACCAATTTATGGTTACAGATATAAAAATACTAGCCATAAAGTACAGCAGTTTAGCAAAAGAATTCCATATTATGCTCAAGGAAGGTTTATTCTAGAAACACAAATATAATATCAGAAAATGTATAAGCATATCTCAACAAATTAAACCATATGATTACATCAAGTGATGCTGAAAAGGCACTTGATAGAAATACTGAATTTGCTCTTAACTAAGAAAAAGTTAAATAAATGACTTTCATTTAATAAATACTATTCTTCAGTGAATTCCCTGGCAGTCCAGTGGTTAGGACTCCACACTTCTACTACCAAGGGCCCAGGTTCAATCCCTGGTCAGGGAAGTAAGACCCCACAAGCCACGTGGTACGGCCAAAAACAAACAAACAAATAAACAAAACTATTCTTCAAAAGTGGATATCCTAAACAGCAAAACACTAAATCTGATTCAACTAAATGAAATAGATGGGAAAAGTATCACTAGTATCATATAACATGGCTTGTAAGACCTGAATGCAAAAAATCACTGGAAAAGAAAAAAATACAGCCATCACTTTTGGCTACTATCAAATATAAACAGGTAGCCTGAAGGACTCGAATAAAAAGCTACTAGAATTAATAAGAACAATTTAAATGGTGCCTAGATATAATACAAGTATCCAAATATCAACAGTTTTTATCTACTCTTAGCAAATGGTACTTAAAAGGAATGGAAAAAACATTTAATAACAAAATTACAGCATACATACAAAAAAATTAACCAGAAAGGCCTAGAACCTAAATGAAGAAAACTATAAAGTCTTATTAAAAGATAGAAAATAATCCAAACAGACAAAAAGATGTCCCATGTAACTGTGTAGTAAGAAGAGTGGTCCCAAAATTAACAAAAAAATATAATGTAATTATTCAGATGAGAATCCCAGAAGAATTTTTCTAGAATTGAAAAATATAAATCTTAAAGCTTACATGAAAATGTAAAAATTAACTAAGAAATATATGAAAATTTAAAACAATGAGAGCAAAACTGCCTGCCAGATAGCTGAAGCGTTTTTAAAATAGATTTCTCCTTTCCAGGAAGGAGAAATTTTCAAAGTGTTTATGTCTGGCATTTGTACATTTTAAATACTGATTATAACTTCTATTGAAAAATGATGGCCAATGGTTAGTGAGTATGTTTCTAACTTTAAAAAACTCAAAAAGCTACTTTAATTAAATGACTGATGAAATATTAATTAAAATAACTAAGCAATTACTGAGAATCATATTCTAAGAGCTGAGCTTTACACATAGCATCTTCCTTTCATAATCCTCATAAGAGCCCCAAAAGGCTATCTCTATTTTAAGGATAAGAACTTGGGGAGAGAAGTTAATCAACTTGCCCAAAGTAACATTTCTAAGTCAGTGACAAAACAGGGACTTAAATAATGGAATTGTAGGTCCCAAGGGAAAAGAGCAGCACATGGGGAAAAAAAAAAATCTACCTGTTAAGGAAAAGATAATTCTACCCACATATACATGTTCATCCATACCCTCCTGGAACTGAACTATGAAATTATGTCAGTATCCAAGTGAAATAAATAGTAAGCTGGAATAAGGAAAAGATGTAATAACAAATTAAGATTTAAATTTACCTTTTTAAAAGGTAATTAGTATTCATGATATGGTGCTAGATTATCTTTTATTTTAAAACTGAGATTATCAATAAAAAAAGAATCAAGAATCAAGGAGATTTAACAATGCAAAAGTTAAATTACAGCTGTTTATTGCTTCAGTAAACATTCAAGGTAAGAAACCAGAAGACAAAGGAGACAAAAGAGTTAAGAGTAGAGTGACCATATAATTTATCTTTCAACCCATACACTTTTGAGAATGAAAGAAGGCCCTAACAGTAATTATGATGGTAGGATAAATACAATACAAATTAGGACTGCTCTAGGCAAACCCAGACATTCAGTCACCCTAGTTAAGAAAAATACTTTAACAAAAAATTCTTCAGTATGATTTTTTTGAGTACTTATGTTAGCATGTACTCCATGATACAAGACCTCACCTGTCTTATTCACTGCCCCTAGATGGGTGCTGTGTGCATAGCAGGCGCTCAGTAAGTAGTTGCTGAAGGAATTAATAGGTTTCCTTTAATTTAAAAAAAAAGGTTTCCTATGTCTATACAATATAGCTTCGTTGTTTAAACATAATTATGACCTAAGTTTGTAAACAAATAAGCATTAATTCATGCATGCAAAGACTTAGAGGAACAGCAACAAAAAATAATCAACAAACCCACCTCTATGTATTAAACATAGGAGACAGAACACTGAAATTAAGGCACAGCAATTAACGAGTAAAAATGGCATACTACATACTTCTAATTTAGAGTGTAATAATGAAAACAAAGTTTAAACCTACAAAGAAAGTTATTCATTTTAAAATGTTTTTTATCTTAGTTATGCAAACCAGCAACAAAAGAAGACAAACCTTTCATTTCTTACCTGCACAGCCGAAAGCCAAATGGTATCTAGAAGAGGGGCTGAATTTAACACAGCACACATTAGCCTTCGCCTCAATGCTTGCCACTGAGTTGTCTAGGTTGGTAGACCATAGCTTCACTAAGAGTAAGGAACAACAAAAATGAAAATAAACAATACATTAGCCAATGCTTCTATAACCTAGAAAGTCTGCTTATTGCTATAGCTGTCTTTTCATGCTAATCTAAGCATTTTGGTTTGATTAGGGAGTGAAAAGCTGACTGATCAGAGCAGGTCAGATCTGAAAGCAGCAGTATAAAATCAAGATGTTATCTTGTAAGGTACCAGAGCAACCAACATATCATTTTTAAACAAAAATGTCTTAGTAGACACAACAAGACAAATAGACTTTCAAGATATAGGTTACAGTCCTGGTTGCACATTAGAATTAATAACGAACATTAACAATAATGACAAATAAAAACTTTCCAACCCACTGTTCTATGAATCCCAATGTCTCATCAGGACAGTGCCCAGACGGTGTCCAGCCAGGTACTGGTGGTTTTTTAAAAAGCTCTCTGAGTGACTCTAATGTGTACATTGGAACTGAAAACCAAAATATAGAGCTGAAGGCATAATAAAATTTAAAAATCTTTTTAGGATTATTAATACAGTAATCTTTAAATAAGAGTGAAAAAAGGTTAAAAATGGTTCCAAAAGCTACTGTTTCTATGAACATCATTTCATAAGAATAGAGACTTCCTCTGTGTGAACAGGATCATTTATCTTCTATGAACAGAATTTCACAAGAACAGAAAACTTCTTTAAATATGTGAAATCTCTGAATAAAAATTAATCATTAAAAAAAGTTATTTAAAACCTGATGAATCTATTAGCTTTCCCAGATGAATATAAGATACTCATTATTAAAAATAAAAAACTAAGTTTTAAATAGTAATATTTGATGTGTTTCACATTATTTTCCAATAGGAATCATGTGCTATTTCAATCAACATACAATTGTTCAGGCAATTAAGATATACAATTCTGAGATGAGACGGCTAGCTATAATTAAAAGTCTGGGGCTTCCCTGGTGGTGCAGTGGTTAAGAATCCCCTGCCTGTGCAGGGGACACGGGTTTGAGCCCTGGTTAGTGAAGATCTCACATGCCACGGAGTAACTAAGCCTGTGAGCCACAACTACTGAGCCCACGTGCCACAACTACTGAAGCCCGTGCACTTAGAGCCTGTGTTCTGCAACAAGAGAAGCCACCACAATGAGAACCCTGTGCACTGCAATGAAGAGTAGCCCCTGCTCTCCACAACTACAGAAAGCCTGTGTGCAGCAATGAAGAACTAGTGCAGCCAACAAATTAAATAAACAAAGAAATAAAATTTTTTAAAAAGTCTGCACGTCAAATAGCACTTGTAGATATTTATGCAGCACCTACTATTCCCATAACCTCACTACTAATCACTAAGAACCTTTACACACGAGGGTTATATATCAGTGTTTTATGACTATTAAATATAAGTAGGCATAAAAATGAACTAGAACTAACAGAACAGCAGCTAACTTAGAAGTGAGATCTCTTTGGGACTTCCCTGGTGGTCTAGTGGTAAAGAATCTGCCTTCCAATGCAGAGGATGCATGTTCAATTCTTGGTCAGGGAACTAAGATCCCACATGACGCAGGGCAACTAAGCCTGCACGACACAACTACTTAGCCAGCGTGCTGCAAACGAAAGAGTCCACGTGCTCTGGAGCCCGCGTGTCACAACTAGAGAAGCCTGCTCGCCACAATGAAAGACCCTGCATGCCTCAAAGAAGATTCCGCATGCCACAACTAAGACCTGACGGAACCAAAAAAATAAAAAATAAATAGATAAATAAGTAAAAGGTGCGGATATTAAAAAATACTAATAAACTAAATTTAATAGCACATTAAAAAGGTTTTACATTATTAAAAAAAGTAAGTAAGGTGTTTTCACCAGAAGTTAGGAAGGCAGCAAGGAAGGATTCTTCAGAGGGAAAAGGGCCCTGCCAACACCTTGATTCTGGGCTTCTATGCCTCCAGTATTGTGAGAGAATAAATTTCTATTGTAGAAGCCAGGCAGGCAGTGATATGCTGCTATGGCAGTCCTAGAGGACTAATACAACGGATATGATGTAACAACATTAAAATCAATTAAAATCAATTTAATATCCTAAGATAACATCATAAATCAAAAGGTAAAGTACTATAATCTTTTGGAGAAAGTGTGTAAGAAATCAATAAAAGTATCAGAAGAAAATGTCTAAGACTGGGAATTCCCTGGTGGTCCAGTGGTTAGGACTTGGCACGCTCACTGCCAGGGCCCTGGGTCCAATCCCTGTCAGGGGGAACTAAGATCTGCAAGCTGCAAGGTGTGCAAAAAAGAAAACAAATGTCTAGAACAAATATACATGAGATGTTCCTTAAAATAAGGAATTACTGTTCCTTTCTCCTTAAACGGATGATAGTAAGAATTTCTTTGAACTACAGAAATTACAATCTCATCATTTATTCTGAAAATTCTTTTTGGTAAGAAAAAATAAAAGTGAATTTAAAAGAAAATATCACCCTTAAGATGAAGAGCTAAGGCAATTAAATCAAACAAAACACACTGCCCTTATTTATATAGTCTCCTTTGATGCTCAGCAAAAAATCAAAATAGTGACCTCTAGGAAAATCATGTCAAAATGTAGGAGACTAAAAATAAAAACAAACCTGTTCTGAATACTACCTAGCTGACTTTAGGAACTGAATTTTTAACTTAAAACTAAGTGTTTTATTACAAGTTTGATTAATGTTACCAGGTAAAGAAACACGTGGGGTTTTTTTGTTTTTTTTTTGAGCAACCTGCATCTTAAGTCCTATTAAAAAGTCCAGAATTTTTAAAAATCCAATTACCCTAGAGGATTGGTGAGGTTTATCATCTACGAATCTGTAAAATTTGGGTTAAATACTCCCTGAGTTCTTTTGTTCAAAATTATTTTTTCCAAAAAACAGAACACATCACATATCTATAATAATGTCAGTACCAACTTCAATGTGCAGGATTTATAGGTTTCTGAGCTTTTCAGACTGCGCCCACTGTATATCTATTTGCACAAAGTTTCCTAAGAAAGAATTCACTGTAAAAGATAAAGGAAATGGGCCCAGGAGTTTGACACAGTAAGAAAGCCTGTCTTTAGTGAGGATGTGCAAGTATGAGTATGACTGACACCTGGTACTCCTGAACCCACTTCTGAACTACTCTCTAGATCCTACAGAAAACAGAATGAATAAAAAGGAAGAATGCTGCTTCACCCAAAACTACCATAAGCATCTACAGTATTTGATAAGTCTAAAAAAGTATGAAAGATTAAACACAAAGATGTGCACTTTCACAATGCTGATTATCAAACAAATTTTTCTTTCAAACTTCATCAAAGAGAAAACAGGCCTTGTGTCATTAATTAGCTATTGTTGCACAGCAAATTGCCCCAAAACTTAGCAACTTAAAACAACAAAATTTACTATATTACATAGCTTCTGAGAATAAAGAATCTCCAAGCACCTTGGCTGGGTGCTTTTCACTCATCGTCTCAACGCTAGAGACCAGAAGTCACAGTAAAGCTGAGCTAGAGGATTCGTTTCAAAGCTCACTCCACATGGTTCTTGGCATGAGGATTCGGTTCCCCGCTCTTTGGGCTTGTGATACAGCTAGGTTCTCTCAAACCAAGTGAATGGAAAGAGAATGATGAAGACAGAGGCTGTGGTATCTTTTATAACCTAATTTCAGAAGCGATACACCTTCACTTCTATAGTATTCTACCCATCATGCAGACTGGAGCAATGGGGAAGAAGGGGAACTAAACAAGTGTGGGAATACCAGAAACCAAAGATCAATGGGGTCCATCTGGAATGCTGGCCAAAATAAGCCTTTTATTTTTATTTTTTATTTTTTTTGCTGGTATCACTTCCTCTAGGACATCTTCATCCTTTTTGTCACAACCACTTCTCATTTATGTAGATAAGGTTGCCTTCACTAAGTCCCTCTGGCTGCATATCTATGCTCTTTCATGATAGAAGTGTTATCTTTCCCATGATACAATTCCATTTATGCTCAATTTGAATTTCACTTCCAGCATTATCACTTCTCATTTATTTGCTGCACTTTCAATTTGTTGATCAAATCTCAATTATTTTCTTTGTTTTTTAAATGTCATGGGTTTATCACTGGAAGACAAAGAAGCAACACAACTACATTTTTTGCTGTCTGTGAATGAACTGAATAAGAGATATTCAGCGACTAATCACCAACAGATTTTAAAAAAAAATTATTTATTTTTGGCTTTGTTGGGTCTTCATTGGTGAGAGATTCCTCTAGCTGCGGAGAGCTGGGGCTACTCTTCATTGTGGTGTGTGGGCTTCTCATTGAAGTGGCTTCTCTTGCTGTGGAGCACAGGCTCCAGGCACATGGGCTTTAGTAGCTGCAGCACGCAGACTAAGTAGTTGCGGCTCACAGGCTCTAGAGCACAGGCTCAGTAGCTGTGACGCAAGGGCTTAGCTGCTCCGAGGCATGTGGGATCTTCCAGGCCACCTGCATTGGCAGGTAGATTCTTAACCACTGCGCCACCAGGGAAGTCCTGAACATAAGCCTTTTAATTTCATTTGGATCCAGGAGATATTACACTTCATAGAGTTATAACGTATGAGAATGATAACGGTTATCATAATGCTGTTTATGTTGCAGTTCATTTTTTAGTCCTCTGATGAAAACAAGTGAAAGCATTTTACTCAGTATGATTAAGTAAAATTAATCTTTAAAATTTACCAAAATTTCAAATTAAGTACTTTTACATTAACTCATAAAACTATGAAAATTTAGAGTAAAAAAGGCTAAATTTAGGGTGTCCTAAAGCCTAAATTCTTCAAACTCATATTTGGAGGGAAAAAAACCTTTAAAGAATATGTTTATTCTATTTCAAAAGCAAGATTATTTATTGGAAATGACTGTTAGGTTATGCATTTTAAAAGGAAAATACATTTCCAAAAGAACATATAAAGTGGCTCATGAAATTCTTTTCTGATTACTTAGCAACATACTGACAGTTCTTTAACATGCAAATGTGTGCACATATAATTGGAAGTAAACTATTTTTATTTATTTATTTATTTTAAATATTTTATTTTATAACTGGCTTAGAAAAGTTAGATCAACATGGTCAATCTGTCATGGGAAAAAAGTTCAGTCATCATTTATGAGGAATTAAACTTTTTTAAAACACAGCATGAATAGATAAAATATCATTTGTAAGGACTGAGTATTTAATTATGCAATAAAAAAAACTTCCATTAGTAAATAATAAAAATTGAGTAAACAACAAATATATAAAATGTGAAATATATTTGTGTAAAATACATTAAAAGTAACAAAATATTTTTACTATAAAATTATTATAAAGGCTATATTTTATAAGTAAAATCACCAGTCAAGGAGTGATAAATATATTCAAGTAACATTAAATACAGGCACACCCATATTGAGGGTTTTGTTCCAGACCACCAAAATAAAGCAAGTATCACAATAAAGGGAGTCACAAAATTTTGGTTTTCCCAGGACATGTAAAAGTCATGTTTACATTATACTGCAGTCTATTAAATGTGCAATAGCATTATATCTAAAAAAAATTTTCTACATACCTCAATTAAAAAATATTTCATTGCTAAAAAATGGAAACCATCATCTGAGTCTTTTTGCTGGTAGAATGTCTTGCCTCAATGTTGATGACTGCCGACTGATCAGAACAGAATGGTGGTTGCTGAAGGCTTGGGGTGGCTGCAGCAACTTCTTAAAGTAAGATAACAGGGAAGTCTGACCCATCCATTAACTCTTTCTTTCATGAACAATTTCTCTATAGCATACAATGCTGTTTGATGGCATTTTACCCACAGTAGAACTTCTTTTCAAATTGGAGTCAGTCCTCTCAAACCCAACCAGTGCTTTATCAACTAAGTTTATGTTACATTCTAAATCCTTTGTTTTTATTTCGACAGTCTTCAATCTTCAGGAATATATTCCATCTCAAGAAACCACTTCATCTGCTCATCTATAAGAAGCAGCTCCTCAACTGTTCAAGTTTTAACATGAGATTACAGCAATTTAGTCCCATCTTCAAGCTCTGCTTCTAATTATAGTTCTCTTGCTATTTCTACCACATTTACAGTTACTTCCTCCACTGAAGTCTTGAACTCCTCAAAGTCATCCATGAGGGTTGAATCAACTTTTCCCAAACATTTATTAGTGTTGATATTTTGACCTTTTCTTGTGAATCACCAATGTTCTTCATGGCATCCAGAAGGTTTTCAATTGGCTTTGCCTGGATTCATCAGAGGAATCACTATCTATGGCAGCTACAGCCTTACAAAATGTATATCTTAAATAGTAAGACTTGAAAGTTGAAAGAGAAAAAGGATGAAACAAACAAACAAAAACACTAATCTCACTGTCTATCTACATCAGAGGTCCTGCATGACAAGGTGCATTGTCATAATCTTTTTTTCTGAGCAGGAGGTCTCAACAGTGGGCTTAAAAAATTCAGCAAACCATGCTGTAATCAGATGTGCTGTCACCCAGATTTTGTTGTTCCATTTAAAGAACACAGGCAGAGTGGATTTAGCATAATTCTTAAGAGTCTTACAATTTTCAAAATGGTAAATGAGCACTGGCTTCAACTTCAAGTTACCAGCTGCGTTAGCCCCAACAAGAGAGTCAGCCTGTCCTTTAAAGCTTTCAAGCAAGGCACTGACTTCTCTCTAGCTATGAAAGTCCTAGACAGCATCTTCTTCCAATATAATACTGTTTCATCTACACTGAAAATTTGTTGTTTAGTGGAGCCACCTTCATCATCTCAAATAGATCTTCTGCATAATTTGCTGCAGCTTCTAATCAGCACTTACAGATTCACCTTGTACTTTTATGTTGTGAAGACAGTTTCTTTAAGCTACATAAGCCAACCTCTACTAGCTTCAGACTTTTCTTCTGCAACTTCCTTTCCTCTCTCAGCCTTCATAGAATTGAAGAGAGTTAGGGCCTTGCTCTGGATCAGGCTTTGGCTTAAGGGACTATTTGATCTATCCAGACCACTAAAACTTTCTTCATATCAGCAATGAGGCTATTCCACTTTCTTATCATCCATGTGTTCACTGGAGTAACACTTTTAATTTCCTTCAAGAATTTTCCCTTTGCATTCACAACTTGGCTAACTGTTTGGGGCAAGAGGCCTAGCTTTCAGCCTATCCTGACTCTCAACATGCCTTCTTCACTATCTCAATCATTTCTAGCTTTTCATTTAAAGTAAGATTTGCCACATGTTCAACATCGTTAATTAGTAGAGAAATACAAATCAAAACAACGAGGTACCACCTCACACTGGTCAGAATGGCCATCATCTAAAAGTCTACAAATAACAAATGCTGGAGAGGGTGTGGAGAAAAGGGAACCCTCCTACACCATTGGTAGGAATGTATTAAGTTGGTGCAGCCACTACGGAAAACAATATGAAGGTTCCTCAAAAAACTAAAAATAGAGTGGCCATATGATCCAGCAATCTCAATCCTGGGCATATATCCAGACGAACTGTAATTCAAAAAGATACATACACCCCTATGTTCAAAGCAGCAGTATTCACAATAGTCAAGACATGGAAACAACCTAAATGTCCATAAACAGAGGAATGGATAAAGAAGATGTGGTACACATATACAAAATGGACTACTACTCAGCCATAAAGAAGAATGAAATAATGCCATTTTCAGTAACATGGGTGGACCTAGAGATTATCATACTCAGTGAAGTAAGTGAGAAAGAGAAAGACAAATACCATATGAAATCACTTATATGTGGAATCTAAAATACTACACAAATGAATTTATCTACAAAATAGAAACAGACTCATAGACTTAGAGAACAGATTTGTGGTTGCCAAGGGGGAGAGGAATGGGAGAGGGATGGAGTGGTAGGTTGGGGTTAGCAGATGTAAGCTGTTATATATATGATGGAAAAACAACAAGGTCCTACTGTATAGCACAGAAAACTATATTCAATACCCTGTGATAAATCTGAAATGAGCAAAAGCTGTTGGAAAAATGGCGCCAATAGACTTGCTCAATACAGGGTGACCATAAACCCTCAATTTGGAAAAAACACAGTATCATCAAGGTGCAATAAAACGAGGTATGCCTGTAATACTTTTGAGACAGGCTTAAATGCATTTGGGAATTTTAGTACCAACCAAGACAGTAATCTGTTAATCTCTCTCACTGTGAGTTTACTCTGGACAATTATCAGGAAAACAAAAACTCTGAGAAATAATATGGAAAACCAGTCATCTGGGGGAGGGAATTCAAAACTTAAAAGAAGTGATCAATATGGAGGTGAGAATACAATTTTGTTCCGCCCTCTATTCTCCCATAGAAAGGCAAGGTCACCACCTCAATCAGCAAAAACTAAGGAAAATCCCTGTGTATCTGGCCATAAGACTAATAAAAGGGGTTCTTGCAAGCCAGAGGTTTGGGAATAATTTTCATTGTTGTTTTCCGTTTGTTTGTTTCATCCTTTTTCTCTTCCAACTTTTCCCCAAGGTGGGGCTTTAGTCACAGAGCTGCAGCAGTATGGGAAGCTAATGCACCAAGAGCAACTCCATCTCCGTGGCCATAAAAAGGAGTAAACTCATCTGTACAGAAAACCCTACTTTCTTGATAAACCCTCAGTAAAAAAGACACTGGGAGATGAAGAGTACAGGAGAAACTTCAAAAAGAAAGCTCTGGATAAAGAAATCCCATAATTTTGTGTATGAACAGGCATAAGTCTTATAGTTACTTCTGAATTCTATGTGCAAGATGGACACAAAGTAGAATGGCAAAGGCTTTGAGCTTTGAACTGTGTTTGAAAAAACCTACTAATTTCCAGATTAACCCCTAACTGGCATATGCATCAGACAAACCAATGGAGCACAGCAAAGGCTTTGAAAACTGACTTGACAATGGAACAATCACGTGCACAAGCAAGATAGAACTTATAGTCAAAATCTAAACCAACTGGTTGCCCGATTTAAAAAAACAAAACATTCTCCAGAAAATCTGAACAGGACCCAGAGTTGACAAAATAATATTCAAAATGCTTAAGATATAACCCCAAAATTATTCAACATACAAAAATCCAGGAAAATGTGAAGAATTTTTCACAGAAAGATACAATCAGAAGAGACCAACCCTGTAAAACAAATTTTAAAGGAACTATTGTAACTATGTTCCATGGGGTAAAAGTAAACACATTTAAAATTAATGGAAAGATAGATGTACTCAGAAGAGATATTGTGAAACTGTGAAAAAGAACCAAATAGAAAATTTTAAAACAATTACAGTAATTTACATAAAAGATTCACTGAGTAAATGGATAAAGAAGAAGTGGTACATATATACAATGGAATATACACAAAGGAACAAAATTGGGTCATTTGTAGAGACATAGATGGACCTAGAGACGGTCATACAGAGTGAAGTAAGTCAGAAAGAGAAAAACAAGTATCGTATATTAACACATATATGTGGAATCTAGAAAAATGGTACAGATGAACTGGTTTGCAAGGCAGAAATAGAGACACAGATGTAGAGAACAAACGTATGGACACCAAGGGGGGAAAGCAGGGGTGGGGGTAGAGGGAAGTAGTGGGATGAACTGGGAGATAGGGATTGACATATATACACTACTATGTATAAAGTAGATAGCTAATAAGAACCTGCTGTATAGCACAGGGAACTCCACTTCGCTGTATAGTAGAAACTAACACAACATTGTAAAACAACTATATTCCCAATTAAAAAATATTTTTAAATAAATAAAATTTTAAAAAAAGAAAAATTTAAAACAATTAGAGTAATTTATATAAAAGATTCACCTTGTAAATTCATAGCAAAATGGAGACAGACACATAAAAGTTAGTGAACCAGAGACAGAAGAGAAATTACTCAATCTGAAGAAAAGATAAAATATTGACAAGAAATGGACAGAGTCTCAGGGACCTATAAGACAAAATAAAAAGGTTTAACATTCATACAATTGAAATCCCAAAGGAGAAAAGAAAGAGATTACTGGTTTGATGAATATCTATTATAACAAAGCAGTTTCAGAAGAAAGAATATCAACAGGGATGCAGAGTTACATTAAATATTGATAAAAGTGTCAGTTCACCAAGAAAATATAACATTTCTAAATGTTCATGGTCCTAACAATAGAGCTTCCCCCCAAAATGAGGCAAAACATCCTCCTCCCCAAGACAACTGAAAAGAGAAATAAAACTAGACTTCAACACTCCTGTTTCATAATTAATAAAACAAGAAGACCAAAAAACTACTATCAACAAGACTGATCTAACTGCTACTTATAGAACACTCCATCAAAGAGAAGAATATAGATTCTTTTCAATGCACTTGGAATATTTACCAAGGTAGATCATATTTTGGACCACAAAACAAATCATAAGAAATTTAAAAGGATTAAAATTATATAAAAATATGTTCTCTAATTATAAAAGAATTAAACTACAAATCAGTAACAGTAAGATTTCTGAATTTTTTTTAAAAAGACGGAAATGTTAGAACATTTACAAATAATTCTTAGCTGAGAAAGAGAATCACAAGAGAAACCAGATGCAATTTTATTTATTTATTTATTTAAATATTTATTTATTTATTTTCTGTCTGCACCGTGCAGCATATGGTTCCCTGATCAGGGATCAAACCCACGCCCCCTACAGTGGAAACATGGAGTCTTAACCACTGGACCACCAGGGAAGTCCCAATTGTAATTTTAAATTGAATGAAAAACATATTATAAGAAAATCTGTGGGATCAGCTAAAGTAGTGCTCAAAGGGAAATACATAACAGAAAATATTTATATTAAAAAAGATAAAATGCACATATCAATGACATAAACTTCAACTACAAGAAACTAGAAAAAGAAGAAATTAAACCCAAAGCAAGAAGAAAAAAATTAATGGACAAACATCAATGAAACTGAAAATAGAAAAACCAATAAAATCAGTTTGAAAAGATCAGTAAGATTGATAAATCTAACATCACATTGATCTAAATACATAAATAATAAATAAAGGACACAAAATACCAATTCCTGAAAGATAAAAACTACCAAAGCTCACTCAAAAAGAAACAGATTAATTGAACAGTCCTCAAACTACTAAAGAAATTAAGTTCTTGGATAAAACATTCAAAGCAAACTCTAGGACAGAAAGCTTCAATGACAAATTCTAACAAACAAGAATTAAACAGTAACAATTCTAAAGAATCACTTCCATCCACCCACCCCACCCAGGGGGTAGGAAGATCACACACACAGAAAAGGAAAATCATTTTGGAGGCCAGCATTATCCTGTTACAAAAAGACATTACAAGAATAGAAAATTAACCCTCATAAATATAGGTGTAAAAATCCTCAAAAAAAATTAGCAAATCAAATCTAAAAATAGAGAAAAGGCATAATACATCATGACCAAAATGAGGTTTATCCTGGAAGTATAAGGCTACCTCAAGATTTGAAAACAGATCATTATAGTTCATGATATCGAAAAGCAATATGATCATAAAAAGCATGACAAAATTCATCATCCATTCATGATAAAAATTCTCAGCAAACTAGAATAGAACTTCCTTAATTTGACAAAAAAAATGCCCAATGCAAAACCTAAATCTAACATCATATTAATGATGAAAGACTATAAGCTTTCCCCATAAGATCAGGAACAAGGCAAGGATGTTTGCTGTCACCACTCCTATACATCATTATTCTGGAAAAGTACAATAAAGCAAGAAAAAGAAAGGCACACATGTAGAAAGTGAAAAGGTATTAATGTTTCTGTTTGCCAACATGATTGCCCAAGGAATCTCCACACATAATCTCTTAAAAGTAAAGAGTGCTTTAGCAAGGTGGTTGAAAGGTAACTTACATTTTAAAAACCAATTGTTTTTCTACAAGCTAGTAAAAAATGAATGGATATTAATATTATTAAATATTAAATACCAGTTTCAATAGCACCAAAAATATAAACTATTTAGTTGTCATAATGTGCAAGATCTGCATTCAAAAACTATAAAACAATAAAACTATGATTAGAGAAATCCAAAAAGGACTAAATATGAAGAGATAAACCATGTTCATAGAATGGACGTCTCAATACATTAACATATCAACTCTTCCCAAATTAATGTATAGATTCAATACCATCTCAGTCAAAATCCCAGCAGGATTTTCTGTAGGTACTAGGAACTTGATTCTAAACGGTTTATAGAAAAGCAGAGAAAGTAAACAGCTAAAATCATTTTCAAGAACAAAGATGAAGGACTGACACTAAAGGATTTCAAGACTTAAGCTACAAACCAAGACAACGTGGTATAGTAAAAGAAGAAATACACAGATCAATGTAGAATCTAAAAAACTGTCACACTCCACTATCAGAAATTGACAGATCCAGCAAGCAGAAAATCAGTAAGAACATAGTTGAATTCAACAACACCATAAATCAACTGAATATAATTGGTATATACATACAACTTTATCCAACAACAGTAGGATACACATTCTTCTCAAACTTGCATGCAACATTCATCAAGACAGACCACATTCAGGGCCATAAAACACATCTTAATAAATTTAAAGGAACAGAAATCATACAATGTATCTCTCAGATTATAATTGGAGATCAAACAACATGCTTCTAAATAAAACATAAGTCAAATAAGAAACTGCAAGTGAAATTTAAGAATATTTTGAACTAAATGAGAATGAAAATGTAACTTATCAAAATCTGTTGGATGTAGCGCTCAGAGGAAAATTTATAGCACTGAATGCACACATTAGCAAAGAAAAAAGATGCAAAATCAATAATCCAAGCTTCAAATTTAGGAAACTAGAAAGAGAAGAGTAAATTAAATCCAAAGTAAGCAGATGGCAAGTAATAAAAATCAGAGCAAAAATCAATAAATTAAAATCAGGAAGTCAATAGAGAAAATCAATGACACCAAAAGCTGGTTCCAATCGATGAGCCTCAATGCAATCCCTAACAAAATCACAACGAAGTTTTTTGCAGAAATAAAGTCCCTGCTAAAATTTATATGGACTCTTAATAGACCTAAAATACCAAAACAATCTTGAAAAAGAAGAAAAAATAATGGAAGACTCACTTCCTGATTTCAAAACAAAGCTACAGTAATCAAAACAGTGTGGCAGTGGCATAAAGACAAACATACAGACCAATGGACGAGAACAGAGTTCAAAAATAAACCCTCACAGATATAATCAATGATTTTCAACAAGGCGCCAAGACCTTTCAATAGGGAAAGGACAATCTTTTCAAAGAGTGGTACCGGGAAAACTGAATATTCAAATGTAAAAAATGAGATCAGACCCTTACTTTACACCATATGCAAAAGTTAACTCAAAATGGATCCAAGCCACAAATTTAAGACCTAAAACTATAAAATTGTTAGATGAAAATGTAGGGTAAAAGCTTTATTACATTGGATTTGGCAATGACTTCTTGAATATGAAATGAAAGGCACAGCCAACAAAAGAAAAAAATAGGCATTTGGACTTCATCAATATGAAAAAACTGTGTGCATCAAAGCACACTACCAACAAAAAAAATCTGATAAAGGATTAATATTCAGAATATATAGAAAACTCCTAAAACAATTACAACAGCAACAACAAAACCCAATTTAAAAATGGACACAGGACTTGAATAAACCTTTCTCCACAGAAGATATACAAATGGCCAATAAGTACATGAAAAAATGCTCAGTATCACTATCATTGGGGAAATGCAAGCAAAGCAAAACCACAATAAGATTCCACTTCATACCCATCAAAATCATTGTTTGAAAAAAAAAAAAGAAAAAAGAAAAGAACTAGTGTTGTCAAGGATGTGGAGAAATGGAAATAGTTGGGTACCACTGGTGGAATATAAAATGGTGCAGCTATTGTGGGAAACAGAATGGCAGCTCTTAAAAAAAAGACTAAGCATATGCATCATATGATCCAGCAATTCCATTTCTAAGTATATACCCTGAAAAACTTACAACAGGGGTACTAAGAGATTTACTGCCATTCATGTTCATAGCAGCATTATTCACAACAGCCAAAAAGTGGAAGCAACCCAAGTGTCTATCCATCAACGATTGAAACAAAACGTGGTATATTCATACAATAAATTACTTTTCAGTCTTATGAAAGAAGGAAATTCTAACATGTGCTACAACATGGATGAACCTAGAAGACATGCTAAGTGAAATACACCAGTCGCAAGAAACAGAAAGTGGAAAGGTGATTGCCAGGGGCTGGTGAAGAGGGAAACAGAAACAGTTTCTGAAACAGAGATTCAGGTTTGTAATAGGAAAAAAAGTTCTATGGATTGACAGTGGCGACTGATGCACAACAATGTGAAGGTATTTAATGCCATCGAAAAGTATGCTTAAAAATGGTGAATAGAATCCAACAACAGATTAAAAAGATCATACACCATGATCAAGTGGGGTTTATCCCTGGAATGCAAGGATTCTTCAGTACACGCAAATCAATCAATGTGATACACCACATCAACAAATTGAAGGATAAAAACCATATGATAATCTCAATAGATGCAGAAAAAGCTTTTGACAGAATTCAACATCCATTTATGATAAAAACTCTCCAGAAAATGGGCATAGAAGGAAATTGCCTCAACATAATAAAAGCCATATATGACAAAACAAAAGCCAACATCATTCTAAATGGTGAAAAACTGAAAGCATTTCCTCTAAGAACAGGAACAAAACAAGGGTGCCCACTCTCATCACTATTATTCATTATAGTTTTGGAAGTGTTAGCCACAGCAATCAGAGAAGAAAATGAAATAAAAGGAATTCAAACTGGAAAAGAAGAAGTAAAATTGTCACTCTTTGCAGATGACATGATATTACACACAGAAACCCTAAAGAGGCTACCAGAAAACTGCTAGCACTGATGAATTTAGTAAAGTAGCAGGATAAAAAATTAATGTGCAGAAATCGCTTGCATTCCTATACACTAACAATGAAAAAGCAGAAAGAGAAATTAAGGAAACAGTCCTATTTGCCACTGCAACAAAAAGAATAAAATACCTAGGAATAAACCTGCCTAAGGAGGGAAAAGACAGGTATGCAGAAAACTATAAGACACTGATGAAAGAAATCAAAGACAATACAAACAGATGGGGGGACATACCATGTTCTTGGACTGGAAGAATCAACATTGTGAAAATGACTGTACTACCTAAAGCAAATTTACAGATTCAACGCAATCCCTATCAAATTACCAATGGCATTTTTCACAAGAATATTTTTCACTAGAACAAGAAATTTTATGATTTGTATGGAAACACAAAAGACCCCGAATAGCCAAAGCAATCTTGAGAAGGAAAGATGGAGTTGGTGGAATTAGGCTTCCTGACTTCAAACTGTACTACAAGGCCACAGTGATCAAGACAGTATGGGACTGGCACAAAAATAGAAAAGACGATCAATGGAACAGAATAGAGAACTCAGAGGTAAACCCAAGCATATATGGGCACCTTATCTTTGACAAAGGAGGCAAGAATATACAATGGAAAAAAGACAGCCTCTACAATAAGTGGTCCTGGGAAAACTGGACAGCAACATGTAAAAGAATGAAATTGGAACACTTCCTAACACCAAACACAAAAATAAACTTAAAATGGATTAAAGGCCTCAATGTAAGGCCAGACACTATCAAACTCCTAGAGGAAAACATAGGCAGAACACTCTATGACATCCATCAAAGCAAGATCCTTTTGGACCCACCTCCTAGAATCATGGAAAGAAAATCAAGAATAAACAAATGGGACCTCATGAAACTTAAAAGCTTTTGCACAGCAAAAAAAAAAACCATAAACAAGACAAGAAGACAACCCTCAGAATGGAAGAAAATACTTGCCAACAAAGCAACTGACAAAGGATTAATCTCCCAAATATACAAGCAGCTCATGCAGCTTAATACCAAAAAAGCAAATAACTCAATCCACAAATGGGCAGAAGACCTAAATAGACATTTCTCCAAAGAAGACATGCAGATGGCCAACAAACACATGAAAAGATGCTCAACATCACTAATCATCAGAGAAATGCAAGTCAAAGCCACAATGAGGTATCACCTCACACCAGTCGGAATGGCCATCATCACAAAATCTGGAAACAACAAATGTTGGAGAGGGTGTAGAGAAAAGGGAACTCTCCTGGACTGTTGGTGGGAATGTAAATTGGTACAGCCACTATGGAAAACAGTTTGGAGGTTCCTTAAAAAACAAAAAATAGAACTACCATATGGTCCAGGAATCCCACTATTGGGCATATACCCAGAGAAAACCATAATCCAAAAAGAAACATGTACCATAATGTTCATTGCAGCACTGTTAACAATAGCCAGGACATGGAAGCAACCTAAATGCCCATCAAGAGATGAATGGATAAAGAAGATGTGGCACATATATACAATGGAACATTGTTCAGCCATAAAAAGGAACGAAATGAAGCTATATGTAATGAAGTGGATAGACCTAGAGTCTGTCATACAGAGTGAAGTCAGCCAGAAAGAGAAAAACAAATACTGAGTGCTAACTCATATACACAGAATCTAAAAAAAAAAAAAAAAAATGGTGCTGATGAACCCAGTGACACGGCAAGAAAAAGGAGCAGATGCAGAGAGTGGACTGGAGGACATGGGGTTGGGGGGGCGGGGGGAGAAGGGGAAGCTGGGATGAAGTGAGAGAGTAGCATAGACATATATATACTACCAACTGTAAAATAGCTAGTGGGAAGTTGCTGTATAACAAAGGGAGATCAACTCGATGATGGGTGATGCCTTGGAGGGCCGGGACGGGGAGGATGGGGGGGAGTTGCGGGAGGGAGGGGATATGGGGATATGTGTATAAATACAGCTGATTCACTTTGGTGTGCCTCAAAAGCTGGTACAAGAGTGTAAAGCAATTATATTCCAATAAAGAGCTTTTAGAAAAAAAAAAGAGCTTAAAAAAAAAGTGCTTTGTAAACCACTTAATATTATAGTTGGCAAGGTGCTATTAATATTTTGAGAAATTATTTTTATTAATAGAAAAATGTAGGAAAGACATAATCCTTCCATTTGAGGTCCAGGCTTGCCTGAAATCACCTAATTTATGGACCCTGCTCTTTTCCGAAGTACCATAAGATACGCATGTCAGTGTTGTTAAAATTGCCCATAAACAGCTTTGAAATAATAGATGTATCTGGAGTTTAGTAAATGTTTTTCTACTCAAAGTATTCATATTGGATAACAACATTACTAGTACTGAGAGCTTGTTATAAATGCAGAATCTCAGGGCCTCACTCCAAACCTACTAAATGGGAACGTGCATTTTTTTCAAAATTCCCATGTGATTGTATCGTTAGGAATATTTGAGAAGTCTTGATAATGATCATCCTCAGTGAAATAAAATCATGTAAGTAAAACAACACTACCCCTGTTTCATCAAGTCAACATTTTATTTACTAAAGTAATTATGCAACCTAGCTGACCCCTTCCTAATCTCCCAACAATAAATTAAAATGTGAAAAAAAATGGTTGAAATGGTTTATTTCATGTGTATTTTAATACAATTAAAAATCAATATGTAATTTCAAAAAATCTCTTCCTACTTAAATTAATTCTGTTTTCCTGAGGAAGACTCTGACCAGTTAACACCTTTAAACAAATGTTTATCTTCAGTAGGAAAACAGTAGTATTCTCAATAAAGGCTACCCCACTATATTATTTAAAAAAAAAAAAAGTTTAACATTAATTAGTGAAACTTTGTATTCCAACATAAAAATATCAATTGTAGCACAGCGCTCTAAATATTTTAGAAATTCAAAGATAATTTCTTAAAGCAACCACAAAGTAAAGTATTACAATCTATATATAATGTGGGTAAACAACTTGCTAGTTTTTGATCCAAAACTTTTTGGGGGGCAATCCAGTCATGTAATTTCCCTTTCACACAACAGGACAGCTCTATCATTATATAATAAAGCTTTCAATACTAGAGCTACCCTTGCCTATCTACCCACTAGTCTGCAAGTTACATGTTGAAAAGAAGGAAAGGGAGAAGAAAATAAGGCTACTAATTTTAAGATAAACGAAATCTGTTCACAGGGCTCTATAAATCTAATGATTAGAAGAGCCAGGCCAAAATAAGGCAGTAAGGATAAGAGAAAAGCATGAATAGTAAAGATGGATATAACAACCAAAAAAAAAAAAAAAAGCAGAAGAGAGAGGTCAATTAAACTGGCAGAGAGAGACACAGAATTTTTGCCTTGAAACAGGATAAACTTCATTAAAAGATTTTGGTATGCACTCAGAATTTAATGTAATTCAGAATACAGAGATGTCTAAATATTTCAACAAAAAAGTTCATTTCATGGTATATATAAAGGAACGGATTATAAAAATGTCACAATGTGGCATGAATCCAGAAAACATTATTATAATGAGGATGCAATGTATTCATTTTTCTTTCACCCCAAGAAATATAGATTTCTGTGCTTATTAGACTATTTTTAGAGTAAACAGTAATCACAAAGGATGGCTATGAGTTTCAATAAATATATGCATCTCTGTCAGTATAAAGAATTAAGTTGGAGGAGGGGACTCAAGTCATACCTTTTGCATCATCAGAACCGGAAGCCAAGAGTTTAGGATCCATCAAGTTAAAGTCGACACTCCAACACCTCTTCTCATGCTCCTGGATGCAGAAGGAAGACAAAGTAGTATCAGACAGAGCATAGATCTTAAAATAAATAAAGCAAAACAAGCAAAACAAACTTGATACCAATTTATCATCATGATGGGAAAGAGAAAGGACTGTCTATGAAAACAAATGAGACGCAAAGTAGCTCCCAAACTTTTTATATATACATTTATAAAATTATTGGTTTTGGAAATTCACTTGATACATTCTACAAATGCAGGAAGTCTGAAGAGATGCTTCAGAAAAGCATGATTTGGAGTTACACAGGTACAGAAAGTGCTAAATAATGACTTTAAATTTATAATTATAAAACATATGAAGCTCTATCATTATTAAAACGTGAAAAAGTGATTCTTAAAACAAGTACCTAGTATCCTTATTTACCTGATAGACCTTTGATCTCTGTCCTGTGAATCCATCCCATAGGATGACGGTGCCTTCATAATCACTGCTGGCTAACAGGTTCTTATGGTAACTACTCCAACTGATACAGCTGAAAGAAAGGAATATAGTTAAGCCTCATTTTACATAAAAATGAATAACAATGGATATGAAGAATCTGAATGTGTTCAGAAAGATCAGAAGCCTTTCAAAATGGTTTACATGAATTCACAATCAGTATTCTGCCCACAACACTTCTGGGAAGAAAGGTATCAAATAATGCCTAGATTTTTCAACTGAAACCACCAAGTTATGACCCATAACCACTTTCACTCTCATCATGAACTGGAAATTGGATAAGATGAGCCTCAAGTTGCTACTGGCCATCCTTGATACATGAGGAAAGCACGTCTGTAAGTGAAGATGACTGAGCCAAGGGGGCACAAACATGCCACAGCAGAATGACAGAGACCTAATCAGACTGTTTAGGCCCCTGAATCCAGTTGGGCCAAATCATATAAACCACTAAACTGGTTTGAACTGGATTTCTGCATTCACACCCAAATCTTAACTAATATAAGTGTATGACTGAAATTTCAATTAAATGCATTTAACAGTTAGAAATAAACTTTTAATATTTACGGTTTCAGCTATTCACAGATGTTCCAAAATTGAGAATGCAACATCTAAAAATACATGTTTTTGGTTAGATAGACATGCGCATCATGCACACGGTAAAGCTAATGTATATTAAAGAAAAAAATCACTTAGAAAGCAGAGCAATTAATCTAGATGATTTCCAAGCATTTGGACACAAAGCCTTTTTGCCTTCTACTAGTTGCATTCACACTAAAGTTTAGGGGTTGGAAGAGTTCACTTGCAACTTCAAATACACTTATTAGAATTTCTGGGAGAAATTATATGGAATGGTTAAGAAGCTTTGGATTTAGATAGACCTGAGCTTAAATTCCAGATCTGCAACTTGCTAGCTGTGGCTCTGGTAATTTTCACAATTGGTGTGCTCCAAATTGGTTTTAGGAAAGCTTACATATTGATCCTTTTAGCCCAAGTTCATAGTTTCCAGCCTTGAACTGTTTCCTTCTCTTTATTCCAAGGTGCATAAAGTACTGCAATATTTTTCACATATGTCAAGACAGAAAAGGTAAACCCTCTAATCCATATTTTCATTATAGTAACATTTACTGTCAATTCTTCATATGGGCCACATATTATGCTGAGTGCATTATGTGGATTTATTTAAAGTACAATCCCATGAAACAGGTATTACTATTAGAGCCTCCATTTCATGCTATTCATTTATTACTACTTATAAATGAGTGGCATGAAATGGTTAGGAGCACAGATTCTGGAACTAAACTGCTTCTGTTTGAATCCTGGCTCCTCCAGAGACTAGCTGTGCAATCTTAAGCAAGTTAATGAACCTTTCTGTGCTTCAGCTTCCTTGTGTATAAAATGAGGCAACAATGGTCTGCTTAAGATAAAGCACTTAGGATCATGCCTGCCACAAAAGAATTCAATAAACCTATGTGCTACTCATGTTTTATTCTCTTCACTTAGGAATAAAGTATATAAACTAAGTACATAACTGTAACAGACTCACAATGATGAGCACCACTGATGAATGAGCACTATCAGTCTACCATTTTTATGAATGAATTAGAAAACAAAAACAGAAAGCTATAACAAATAAAGACTATAACACTCACTATATTATTAACATTATTAAAATGAGCACATATACATATATACTACATGTGTCATTCATCCAGATAAAAAAGGTACAAGGATGACTGGAAAATGTTCAAAGTTCTAAATACATTTATTATTAAATGATTTCTTTACATCACTCCCTTTTAAGCCAGTGCTTATGAAAACAGCTTAGGAAGCTTGTTTTAAAAATGCAGATGCTAGGATTCCTCCAAGATTTTGGGGTGCGGCAAAGGGGCAGCTCAGAAGTAGGGTCCAGCTTCTGCAGTTTTAATGGTACTCCACGTTTAAAAAGCACTCATTATGAACTCTAACCCCTAATACGTGAACCTTAAATACCATGCCCTCATGAAAAGAAGCATAATGTTCTTCTGAAAAGAATTCTTAAAACTGTTAACAATTATAATATTTAGATATGCGCATGCTAGAGGAAAAATTCTTGACTCTGAGACACTATTCATTGGGCTACAGTAATCCTTCATTCATCACCACATGAAAGGCCATCTACAAAAAAGACCTTTATCTGATTAAGTGAAAGAGGATTTTCATTTGGCAAACAGAAAAACACTAACTACTAACGCCACAGGGAAAAAGCAACCAATGTCTATAAAAAAGATATTCTGATGTCTACTCTGTATACAGTTACAGTGTTCCCCATGAATGAGTACAGGGTCTCATGAAAAGGTAATATAACAAACTCATACTAATTATAGATATTAACTGTTATATACACACTGCATTATGCCAAGGAAATAATGTAAATACCTGATTTTGGAATTGCAGGTCATTTCATTTTCAGGGTAGTGAATATCCACTGCATCCTGAATGACTGTGCCATATTCATAGACTTTGATCTTCTTTGTAACCCCAGCAATTGCAAAGTAGTCACAATCCCGGTCAAATTCAATACTAAGGGGAAAAGTACATACGTGGGTCAGTAAGACTATTTACCTATCCCTGTGATGTTTACAATGACAACACTTCAGAATTTTTTTTCTATTTCTAAAATGATTCTGTCAATAAGGATAACAGATCTACTTGAAATGCCCTCAAATTATACTAGGCCTTATGTCCATATTAAGTCATTATCGAGGAATATAAAATTACAAGTGGTAGAGAACTGTGCATAGCTACATAATTCTGAACCATAGATGGTTCCTGTGTACCTAGAAACTTGACATGATTTTCAATTCAGCTTTAGTAACCACATTACAACATACTGTCAAGGCTAACAAGTTATACTGTAAAAGTAGTGAGGGAAGATTTAATGATTTGGTATATTAAAACTACGTCAAAAGATAATTGTCAAGAACAAGGAAGCAGATACAGAGAATGGACTGGAGAACTCGAGGTATGGGAGGGGGCGGGGGGTGAAGGGGAAACTGAGAAGAAGCGAGAGAGTAGCACAGACATATATATACTACCAACTGTAAAATAGTCAGTGGGAAGTTGTTGTATAACAAAGGGAGTCCAACTCGAGGATGGAAGATGCCTTAGAGGACTGGGGCAGGGAGGGTGGGGGGGGACTCGAGGCGGGGGCGTCAAGGAAGGGAGGGAATATGGGGATATGTGTATAAAAACAGTTGATTGAACCTGGTGTACCCCCCAAAAAAAAAATAAATAAAAAAAAATAAAAAAAAAAGATAATTGTCAAATCCTTTCACAAATTCTATTTCTCTTCCTACCATTCTAGGGGGATGATAGAATTTCCCAATATTTAATATTATTTTAATAAATAAATGAATATACAAGCTGAGTTACTGAAACAAGGAAGGGGTGACGGCAAAAGGATAAAATACACATAAGAATGGAATCATTAAATAATCATTACGTTTCCCCCAATCCATTTCTAATTTCCCAAGCAAATATGATCTCTCTGACTTACGAACCACATGCAAACAAGCGAAAAACTAAAAATCTCTCCGTTTCAAATTACTTAGGGAATTCACCCCTCTCTTACTGACTTTTTACACAAGTTTCAAAATAAGCTACTTCATAGCAGAGCACAAGGCTTTATTCACCCTTATAGACCCTTAACTTGGAGTCCTAAAAAAGTTGTTACATAATCAGCAAGAATACTAAGTGACCTAATGGAAATAAGAGTAAAATGAATCATCACATACATTATTTCTCAATGAGTTAAGCATCCTTTCTAGAAGCTTATTCATAAAGTTAGAGAATACTTAAGAATTCTTATTGATCTTTAATTAATTATATAATAGATAACATTCACTGTTCACTCACTATAACCACTACACATATTGTCATCTAATTTTCATAATAATCCTATGAGATATGTATTAATTTATTCACATTTTACATATGAGGAAACTGAGGACTAGAGTTGAGGTAACTTGCTCAGAGCATCTTGTAAGTGGCTAAAATGATATGCTAGTAATCTGCATATTTCAAGCATTCATTAAATGCATACAAATACCTACATGACATATCTTTCTTTATAGGTTAAACTGTGATATCCTTTTACCAAAAAGTATATGGTGAGTTAACATAGTAACAAGCTTTGCTAAGCTGATAATGAATAAGGAAAATAAGTACACATTATGAATATTTACCATAAAAATACATACTGAAATGCTCACTTTTCATTATAGCTTTAAATCCTTCCTTAATTTTATAAAATTTTTAAAGGAATTTGATTAAACGTCATTGACTATTGCACAGTTCACCAAATGCTCCCTCCAATACAGATGACTATGTAGCAATGCAATAGATTTGTACAACAATTTCAACTGAACTGCCGTCTTAGCTACTGCTATATGCCCTGAAGACTCCAATGCAACATAACTGTATGAATGGCAACTATTCATCTATCCCAACTCATTTATACTCACAGCTTCAGGATACTGAAGGAGAAATATTACTGTATCTGGCAAAGGACAGAATTATCAGAACTTAAATCCTATCCTTAATTTAGAAATTTTGTTATGGCTGAGACTTCAAGGGAAAACCAGTTATCTCTAAATAGTTTTCCTCCCTCTACAAACAATACATGGCTAATAAATCAAAAACATATGCTATACCAGTAAAAGTTAACATGCCACTTCTAAACTATTTGTTTTTAATATTAAAAAAAAAGTTTAAACACTAATTTATTAAAATAAAAGTCCAAAGACAATGCAGGAAGAAAACTGGCATATAAATTAAAATGCTGTCTAAAGAATGGATGTGATTATATAAATAAGTAAGTCTATTTCTGTTGCTACCCTGTTATTCAACGCAGCTCTCTTTTTTCATCAAAGGTTATTTTTTAGCTATTTCAGGTCACTATTAACTCTCATACTAAAAATTTACCTTTTTGACTTTATTGCTGTTGTTTTCTTACATTCTGGTTATGTTTTCTTCTTAATATATTAGTGTACCATGGGCCTAGATAGTATCCTTTTTTAATATTCTAGGATACTGTGGTTCTTTGTAGTTTAAAAACAAGATTTTGACAGAAATACTGATCAAAAACTAGTAAATTCTGCTTAAAAGGGAAAGGAAGACAAACAGCTACCTTTTAAAAAAAAAATAAAAGTACTTTCACATAATTAAGATGCAGAATTTAAGTACTTCCAAACATGAATCATTTGTTCTCAATCTCAGATTTAATCATATCTGTTCCCAAAGACAAAGTTAGACTCTAGAAATAGACCATGGAATAATTCAAAAGAATAATGCACTTTTCAGGTACAGAAAGCCTTTCAGAGCTAATCCAAAATAGATGGCCTCTTATTTCACAATACAATATTTCAGCTGCTTTAATTTATGAAATCTGATAAAACAAACAAAAATAAGAAACAATGACTAGTTCGGCTGAAATAAAAACAAAATAAAAGGTAAACAAATAGAAACATACTTGCTTGTGCAATTAAATTCAAAAAAGAGCTGCAAGAAGTTTTGTTATATGAAATTCATCTCTGCTATCCACTATCACCAGTAACAAAACAAGTTGTTTTATGAAAGTTCATTGCAATAATAAATTCAGTTTCATAGAATTCCTTAAATTTAAAAAGTAAACATTTTGAAAAATTATATGAATGGGGACTTACTTAAACATGAAAATAAACCGCATTTTTCTTTCACGCTTGGAATGTTTCAACTGTTTTTAAAAAGTGATTTATTTAAGCAGTTGTAAAATGTAATTCAGCTGCAGGAAACTGGCTCTGTTCTTTGTCAAAAGGGCCATCAGTCAAGCGATTAAGCATCAAGGCAACAGACCACACAGGACACCTGATTAATGCATACATCTAGTACAGTGTAGGACAAAGCAACATAAAGACGTCAATATTTCAAGGAGGGAATTCTGTCAGTGTTCCCACTGTCTGTCATATTTTTTGTAATTATAAAACATGTATTAGCGAACAAGGTGGATTAATATCCCTGAACACTAGAATCCAATCTATCAAAAGAAAGTGTAAAGTGAACAAAGCTGTTAAAGGTGGAACTCTTTTATCACGTTAGTGTGCCCCAAGAGACAGGGGCTGCTATAATTTCAAGGGAAAAAAAAGAAAGGTTCAGAAACAGCCTTTTTAATGAAAAGAAATGAGCAGATCTGTTAATACAAACACAGGTAAAATATTGATAAATAAGAATTGAGGTTATTCAACCGACTCTCTTCCAAATCAATCAGCAGTAATGGTGAAAATTTCCATTAACACACTTAACACTCACTATGTGTCAAGCATTGTTTTAAGCACTTTACATAAAATGTATTTAATCTTCAAATCTCCACTGTATAGATAAGGAAACTGAGGTATTAAGTAATTTGCCCAAAGTTCACTGGATAATTCCAAGTCAAGTCATCTAGTTTCAGAGTCTATGCTCTCAAATCACTATGCAAAACTCCCATTTTAATGAGAACAAAGCAGTTAGTGTTCAAAGAACACATACAAAGGCAAAATAAACAATAATAACATAAATAATGGTATCTACTACATTATTTATATATGAGAGTAATAACATATCATAATTCATCCTGTGCAACAATTTAAACAGAAGGAGAAAAAAGAGAGTAAAGTAGCCTCACAGGGTTTATAATTAGTGGGGAAGATTATTTATTATTAAAAAAAGCAAATGCCAAATGATAAGAAGAAAACATGCCACAGGAATTCAAGAGGATAACTAAGGCCCACAGGAAGAAAATGGATGATGCCTGAATATTCTCATCCATCAAATATCTAGCATACCTGCTATCTGCACAACGGAAAACCAGGATGTTAAATCAAAACGCATTTGAGAAATTTGCAGAAATATACTTTAACACAAACTGGGGCCATTGTAACACCCTCCTTACAAGTCTGCCAGTCCTGACTTTTATCCTCTCTAATCCATTTGAAGGACTGATATTAGGGAAAATTCCCCCAACCACAGCTCTGTTCACGTAATTATCTTCATTTACTACCACTTAAAATCCAAACTCCAACCATTACTGAAGATCCTTCACAACCTGGCTTGAATCTTTTCTTAAAACTCATTTTATTTTTAAAATACGTATACGTGTAGGTAACAGTTCAAAAAGTGTACAGAGAAAAGCAAGTTTCCCTTCCAATACTGCCAAAAAAGCACCTGACTGGCCTCCCTAGAGACAATGAATAGTTACAGTTTGTGGTTACCCTAAGCATGAACAAGCATATGTGTACTCAAATTCTTTTCTAAAATTAAACACATGTGACGATATTGTACATACTGATTTGCACATTACCCTCCTCCCCCCATACCTAATAGTATCTTGACAATCATGTCACATCAGTACATATTAGGGCTACCTCATTTTTTTCCCCAGTGGTTGCAGAGAATTCCAACATATGGGTGTATCATAAATTATTTAACCAGTCTAATGAGAAGCATTTATTTACTAGTCTTCCACTGTTAAACAATGCTGCAATAAAATAAATATCCTTTTATGTGTGTCATTTTTCACATATGCAAGAATATCCTTAAATATACCTGGACTATGAAGTGCTAGGTCAAAAATCACATGCTTTTTAACATAGTTAAATAAAGCTAAACCTCTCTCCATCCAGATTAACACTACTAATAATTTCATCTCCAAATGTTCCATTTATCTTCTGTATCTAACTGAAACCCGGCTCGTCCCTGAAAATGCCAATTCCCCTAAAGCCCTCTCATGTTCCATGTTCAAATAGATGTGGGGACAAAGTCAGTGTCCTCCTTGCTATGCATAGCTTCTTCCAGCCATTCTCACTCCTCCCTAAAGCCTCCCAGCTCAAAATCCCCTGTAATTTATATCATGCAATACTGCAATACTGCTCCTTGTTACTCCTTCTACCAATCTATGAGTTCTTGGAAATTTTAACTTTCTGCTCAATATCACTCTCTCCAAATCTACCCCTGTCATTCTTAATCATTTCAATAACCACATAGATGATTATTCTAATACACTGGTCCATCAGTCTCTCTTTTTTTTATAATACATTTATTTATCTAGTTAGTTAGTTAGTTAGTTGTGCTGGGTCTTAGTTGTGGCATGTGGGCTCCTTAATTGAGGCAAGAGGGCTCCTTAGTTGTGGCACGCATGCGGGATCTAGTTCCCTGACCAGGGATTGAATCCCAGCACCCGGCATTGGGAGCACAGAGTCTTATTCACTGCGCCAGCAAGGAAGTCCCCCATCAGTTTCTTGACCTTCCCTTCTCCAAAGATCTTTTACTCTGCTCACTTCCACCCCACACGACCATGATCATACCCTATTACCAATAACTTCATTCCCTCCATAATTTCAATTTCACATTGCTTTCCATTCACTCCAGCTAACTCACTGGCTCCAACAATCCTTCAGGCCTTCAAGCCCATGGGGGCCTAAAAGTTCACTAATCTTATCACCACTATCCCTCTACTGCCTTGTATATTCACTTTTTCTTTACCCATCATAAGTTACATGGTCAATAATCGGGACTCCCTCACTTATAACTCTGTACTCCTTTACCATTTTTAATTTTCTTATTTCTTATACCTAACTTCCTTCGCAAAATTCTAACCCTAGTTAAATCTAACTCTCTACTCACTCTAAACTTGAACTGACATGGCTGAACATGGCTAGAGAAAAAAACATGTTCTCTCATCACACTTTAAATTCACGATTACTATCCTCAAGTGGAGCCCTAACACTGCCTAGGTTTATGGTAAATTCCCTTGTCCCATATACGTTCCTATTTGCTTAAAAGAAAGGTACATAATTTCTTCATTCTTCTCAAATTTCCCATGTCTCTTTCTTCTTAATCACTCTCAGCAGATTATTTTGCTCTCTAGTTTATCAAAAACAAACAAACAAACAAAAAGAGTAAGAAGGTAATTTCCAAAGGCTACCACCATCACATCCTGCGCTTACCAGCATATACCCACATACTGTGACATACTCTGCCACCTCTCTGATCACTCAGTAAAGGATCCACGCTCTTAGATTTGACCAACACTAGATCCCAGCTTTGCTTGCCTACTCTAGGATTGCTTCCTCAATTCTCCACCTCCCTCTTGTATTTCTTCCATTCCCCTGGATCTTTCCCATAAGCCTTTCAATATTTTCTTCCTTTAAGTAAAACACAAACAAAACAAAACATCTCTTACAACCCTAATTCTGTTTTAGCTACCATCCTATTCCTTTCCTTTCTGACTGCAGAACTTTACCAAAAGGGTTGTCCAATACTCACCGATTCCAATCCCTCTCCTCCCTCTCTCTTTAACCCACTGGAATCAAGCTTTCACCTCCACCACTGAAAATGCTGTATCAAGGTCAACAATGACCTCCAGTTTCCTAAATCTAATAGTCAGCTCTGAACTCTCATCGTACTTGAATATCAACAAGAGCTGACTTAGATGATCACTCCCTCATCCTCATCAGAGTTGATTTTTTTCCCACCTCACTGGCAGCTCCATCATAGAATGCAGTGTTCATTCCTCCTGTCTCCACTTTCACGCTCAAGTATCCCAGAGCTCAGACTATGTCCCTCATTTCCTTTTAATCTCCATGGACTTCTTTGGGGATCTCACCTAATCTTGAGGCTTTAAATCTATACACTAATGACTATCAAATATTTATCTCACATACCAGACCTCTCTCTGCACTACTGGCTCACGCTTACTCGACAGCTCTGATTTTAATCTAACAGGCATCTTAATCTGTCCTACACTGAGTTTCTGAATTCCCCACCAAATATCTTCCTCATCTTATTAACTAACCCCATCCCTCTTCCAATTAACTTTAACATCAAATCTTTCAGCCCAACCTTCAAAATACATATAGAATCTAACCATTTCTCACTAGCTCACTGCCACCACTCCCATGCAAGCTACCGTTATCCCATGTCTGTATTATCATCATAGGCTCCTTACTGGTACCCCTGCTTCCATACTTGACCCTTACAATCTGTTTTCAAACAGGTCAAATCAATACTCCTCTGGTTCAAAATTCTGTAATGGCTTCCTACTTGGTCTCATGAACAAGGCAAAGTGATTATAAAACAGTGTACGTGTTTTGCCTCCTCCTCTCCCTTGCTCCAGTTACAGTGGCCATGTCATGGTAAACCTAGGAAATTCCAAATCCAATCCCACCTCAGGGCTGACTGCACCCAATAGTCTCTGACCCTGAAGTGGTATAACCTGTTTCAAACTGCAGCTTTCTACTCTCTAGCCCTTGCTTCCCTGAATGATCTCCCTCTGCTTTATTTTTTCCCATAGGATTTAAAAAACTTATAACCTGTATTTTCTTCTAATACTCTGCCAGTTTCTTTTCTTTTTTTCATTTAAATATTCATTCCATTTGAAATTTATTTTAAACTATGAGGAGAGAAGAGATGTAAATTTTTATTTTCTCACATCATTACCTAGTAACCCCATTTACTGAATAATCTCCTTTCACCATTTATTAGAAATGCAGTTTATATCATATAAACCAAGTTATTACAAGAATAACTATAGAATAACTGTAGACATTCTCTGTTCATGGACTTGTACCACAAAGTTTTAATTACTGATTCATCATAATATGCTGTAGCATCTTGCAGGAACTAGTGTCCTTTTATTAAACATTTTCTTCAGAATTTTCCTAAGTATCTTGTAACTATATTTTTAGGTTTAACACCAACTTACTTATTTCCAAAAAACAAAAAGATGTATCCTATATGATATTTTCATGGCAATCATGTTAAACTGATACACTAATTAAGGAAAACTATATTTTTGTAATTCTTAGTCTTTCCATTTAGGCATACACTGTGTCTTTCCTTTGTTCAAATTTTGTTTCCTCAGCAATATTTTTAAATTTTTCTTCTTTTAGATTCTTCTGCATTTCCAGTTAAGTTTATTATGTTCTATTTGACAGCTTTCCCTAATTGTCCCATTGTAATTAGACTGTGTGGATTTTTGTCCCTTCTAGAGCCAGTTCAGACCATCTATACTGCCTACAAAATAATCTGTCATCTAAGATTCCAAGATTATTTGCAATAGACTTCAGCAAAGTAGCTTCTTATTACTTTTTCTTCCAGTGTACCTATAATTATTTCCTTAGTTTCATTTCTTATTTCACATATTTGAAGCTTCTCCTAGTTTTTACTTGATTAGGCTAACATGCATCTTTTAAGAAGCTCATTGATTGAAAACAATTGTTTTTTTAAAAATCACTCATTTTTTTTCACATTTACCTTATTAGTTTCCTTCCAGTTAACTTAGATTTATTTTGCTCTTTCTCTAACACCTTCAGTTAAATGTTTATTTTCATACTTTCTTCTTCATTAGTTAAAGTACGTAAAACAAGAAATTTTATTCTGAGCACTTTTAGCCACATTGCATTTGTTGTAATATATAGAAGTTTCATCAAAGTGGCTTCATTTCTACTTTGACTCTAGAGTTGCCAAAATAGCTTTTAAATTTCCATGTGGAGGGTTTTTTTCTTTTTTCTAATTGAGTTATGTCTCGTCTCATTGTACTGTGATCAGAGAATGCTGTCTCTGCTATTCTTATTTTCTGTAATTTGACGTTTGAAATATCACTCTGTATATTTCTAATGTTCCATGGACACTTTAAAGGAAGTCATATTCTTCATACATGTTTGTAAATATCTTCTAACTTCTTAATTACATTATTTAGGGCTTCTATAGTCTTATTTTTAGTCCACTTAATGTCTGGCCTGTCATGAACTAAGATCTGATCTGATTTAAAGTCTCATATAGCTAGTATTTTCATTTTGTCTTACAGTTAACAAAGGAATTTTCCAATGCATAATTATATTTAATAAACTACTTAAACTTCATCATGGACTGAATCTTGATCATTACAAAGTGCTGGGGTGGGGGGAGGGGGAGAAATGTGGAGAGAAAATGAGATTTAATGATTTCTAGCCAGAATTAAATCTTACTTTCAACAATCACAACTCCAAGTTTTAGGAACTCTTATATACAGCACAGATTTATGCTTCATATTGTGATCTAATGTGAAAATATTTCCCTTTTGGTGGGAGGGTTAGCCTATTTACATTTATTTATCGAGAACAAATTTGCTTTTATTTCTGTCGTTTCATTTTGTGATACATTGTTTTAACTGCATTTTTAATTTAAAAACATCTTTGACCATTTGATTTCTTTCTGCTTTCTGTGTGCTATTCTCATTAACGGGAATTGTAGTATTTCTGTCTAGTGGCAATTTTTATGACTTTATGAACCACTACAGAAAGAAATAAAGGATTCAATGTATCTATTAGGTCTCTAATCTGAGCAAAGGACAAAATGATTTTTGCCTTCCCTCTTCCCATCCTATCGATTACATTGATTATCTCAGAATTTACTCTACACATTCAAAGACATTTTTACCACTCATTCTTGTGCAAGTGAAAAACCTATAAATAACTATCTGAGCATAGAGATGAATCCTCTTATACATTTAAAGACAAACTAGCCATGCATTTCTAATTATAATCATTAATTGTTCCAAACTTATTCATTATAAATAGGCTCAAGTATCTGACTGCTCCATTATATTTTCTAATGCAGTCATATCAAGTAATTTACATATTAAAATGTACATTATATTTTAAATTATTTTCCTTTTATTTTTCCCTTATATTACAGTTAGGGCAACATAATTTTTTTAATGTGTATATAGGTTACAATGTCTATTAACTTTATTTCAGAATAGTGAAAATGTTCAAATAAAACTTTATTTATGGATGTTGAAATTTGAATTTCATACAATTTTCATATGTCACAAAACATTATTCTTTGTATTTTTTCAACTTTTTAAAAATTTAAAAACTATTCTTAGCTTGTTGTTGTACAAAATTAGACAATGGGTCAGAATTGGCTTGCAGGTCTTAATTTACTGACCCCTGTCTTCAGTGAATGAATACACTTGATTTTATTCCATAGGCACTAAAGTGAAGTCACATTTAAAGTCTATGTATATATTTGTATGATTATTTTCATTAGCTGGCTGATTTTGGTTTTAATCCCACAAAGCCACAAGACCTTGCTTTAAAACAACTACTTTAAAGAACTCTATTTTTCTGTTTCCTCTGGCTATCACTGAATAGCTAGAACAAACATGTATACTATCTGACATATATTCTGGAACACTTTTGTGAATGCCAAGTGTTAACACTGTGATAAAATGTCTTTCCACTCAAACCATTTAAAATTAAAGATGCAACTTGAGGCCCTTTAAGATCAATATACTGATTATCAAATTTTTCTCATTTAAGTCTATAGCAAATTATAATTTATACTCACTTAAATTGATTTAGTTGTAGACTCTTCATCTGTCCTAAAACACTTTTCTGTGTTCAGTATAAATATCACAGATAGGTGGTATTTATTAGAGAACTTTCGAAAACGGAAAATAACTTTTGAAGCAAAGATAAACAGAAAGATTGTATAAAAACATCTACTAGAGAAAACAAACAAGAGCTGGAAAACAAAATATATTTTGTCCCCAAAGCTATGATATTTTGTCCTCTCTGGAATATGTCTGTACTTAGTAAAGTGGAGGGAACCGTATGCAAGTAAAAGTTCCAATTCTTTACTTCTGAAATTCAAGTAGAAGATACATCTACATTTTCAGTTCTGTATCCTTTAGTAGCATTTACAAGCAATCAGTAAGATTACGATATTAAATCATTAATGTCACTGCTGGGGTGCTTCATCAGAAAACAATAAAACTATGATACAAAAAAACGATTCAATGTTACAGAGGGCTAATCTGAAGTGAAAATATATAATCTAGGAAAAACTTCATAATGAATATATAGAAGTGTGTCCTCAAAATATCAGTTAGCCAGACAGACTTCAATAAATCAAAAACCCATCTCATGTTTCTTATAGAAACAAGTAGACAAAACCACTGAAGAAAAATGTAAGAGAGAAAATGTGACTTTTACTAGATTAATCCTTTTAAACCATCACAGCAGGGGGAGAAAAAAGAGAGAGAGAGAGAGTGCTCTTGTTTTAAAATTTT
This sequence comes from Hippopotamus amphibius kiboko, assembly GCF_030028045.1. NCBI lineage: Eukaryota > Metazoa > Chordata > Mammalia > Artiodactyla > Hippopotamidae > Hippopotamus > Hippopotamus amphibius. The sequence goes on along the minus strand of NC_080188.1, from coordinate 174,025,862 downwards.
TACAGAAATGCAAAGAATTTAGACTAGCAAACACAACTTTAGAAAAGAGTATCAAAGTTGTAGGACTTACATTACTTGATTTGAAGGCTTATTATAAAACTGCAAAATTAAGAGAGTGTGCTACCAGTATAAGAGCAGACATGTAGATCAATACAATAGAACGGAGAGTCAAGAAGTACATTCACACATATTCACTCAATTGATTTTAAACACAGAGGGCAATGGGAAAAGTTCATCTTTTAAACAAATAATGCTTAGAACAAGTGGATATCCATATTGGGGGGAAAAAACTGAACTCCAACCTTTACTTAACAATCTAAATAAAAATTAACTTGAAATGGATTACAGACTGAAATGTAAAAGCTAAAATTATAGAAAATTAAAATTATAGAAGAAAACAGGAGAAAAATCTTCATAATTTGGGGCAGGCAAACATTTCTGAAGGAAAGTGCTTAAATTATTTTAAAAACCTGATGACCTAGAATTCATAAAATTTAAATACTTATGTTATCTGAAAGACACCACTAATAAAACGGCAAGTCACAGACTGGGAGAAAATACTATCAATACATATTTCTGATATCCAGAATACATAAAAAATTCTCACTATTCAATGATAGTGAGGGCCTGATTTTTAAATACTGGGCACAAGATTTGAATAGATGCCTCATAAAAGATATACCAATGGCCAATATGCACATTAAAAACCATTAGTCACAAGGAAAACACATAGTAAAACAACAAGGAAATATCACTATATATCCACAAATAAAAAGACTGACAATGCCAACAGTTATTGACGATTTGGGACAAATGGAACGCTCCTACATTGCTGACTGGAATGTTAAAATAACTCAATCACTTTGGAAAACAGTTTGGCAGTTTCTTAAAATGTCAAGCACAAACTAATCATACACTCAGCAATTTCAATCCCAGGTATCTACCCAAGAGAAATAGATACGAATATCCAAATAACTTGTACGTGAATATTCACAGCAGCTTTATTCATAACAGTCAAAAATTAAAAACAACTCATATGTCCATCAACACATGAAGGCTAAACAAACTGTGGAAATGGAATATTGCTAAATAATTAAGTAAATAACCAACTACTGATGAAACATGGATGAATCTCAAAACATGCTGAGCTAAACAAGCTAGACACAAAAGAGTACATTCTGTATGGTTCCATTTATAAGAAACTCCAGAATTACTATTCTATGATGACAGAAAGCAGATAATCAGTGGCCTGGGACAGGAGTCTGGAGAATCAAAGGCAAAGTGGCAGGAAATAAAATTTTTGGAAATGTTCTGTATTTTGACTGTGGTTTATACAATTCCCAAATGTAAAACTTCACACTTTATTGTAAGTAAACTGAACCTCAACAAGGATGGTTTTTAAAACTACCCAATTTGTGATTCTACATTTATTAAACTTAAATTATGTAAATAACAGAACAACAAATTAAGCCCTGTCAAGGATGGATCAAAGAACAGTATTTTATAACTTTAGATGCTATCAACAAAAACTACCTATTAATGCGGGAGGGGAAAAGCAAAAAGAATGTAAACACAACTAAAAACCATTAGTGGGGGGTTGGGGTGGGATGAATTGGGAGATTGGGATTGCCATATATACATCACTAATAAGAAAAAAATACCAAATTGTACACTTTAAATATATGCAGTTTATTGTATGTCAATGATATCTCAATAAAAGTTCCTTTTAAAAAAAACCATTAGTGGTAAAAAAGCCTCCATGTTTCAAGATTAGTATGATATAGCTAATCATAGTGTGGGCTTCTGTCTTATTTCAAAGCATTTTCAGCTCTACTTGATAAATAATTTTTAAGAGACACAAATAAAAAACCTTCTGCTGAACAAACCAGGGTTGGTTATTATAAGAGCACCAAAAACCTGTAGTTATCACTCAACCAATAATGGAGTGCTTACCATATAACAGGCCGAGTGATAGGTCATTTGTGTTAAGTAATGATAAAGCATATAAAATAGCCAGTCATCACTAGGAGATCAGAAAATCCAACAGAATCCCCTCCCACCTTTTTTTTTTTTCATAGACACACTAAGGCCGCCAAAATATGACAGAACTTTAATCAAGTGTAGCAGTAGGTCCTTAGAGCCTAAGCAAATCTGCTAGGTCAGGAGTCAGCAAACCTGTTCTGTAAAAGGGTCAGAGAAGCTGTGCAGGTCTCTACTGAAACTACTCAACTCTGCTGCTGCAGTTCAAAATCAGCCACAGACAGTATGTAAAGCAAAGAGCATGACTGTGTTCCAATAAAACTTTACTTATGGACACAAATTTAAATTTCATATAATTTTCATGTCATTATGGTAAGTCATGTGACTGTACATCATTATGTTATTATTTGTCTTTTGATTTTTTTCAACCAATTAAAAATATTAAAACCATGCTTTGTTCATGGGCCATTCAAAAACAGGTGATGGACCAAATTTGGGTCCCATGGATCATAATTTGCTGATTCTCGTACTAGGCATAAAAGTCAGTATTTTTCTTATTCACATTTTCTTTTATATAAATAAAACCAGTGCAAAGCTTGAAACTGAAAAATAACAAAAATTTAAAAGTAATTACAGGGGCTTCCCTGGTGGCGCAGTGGTTAAGAATCCGCCTGCCAACGCAGGGAACACAGGTTCGAGCCCTGCTCCATGAAGATCCCGCATGCCGCGGAGCAACTAATCCTGTGCGCCACAACTACTGAGCCTGCACTCTACAGCCCATGAGCCACAATATTGAGTCCACGTGCCATAACTACTGAAGCTTACGTGCCTAGAGCCCGTGCTCTGCAACAAGAGAAGCCACTGCAATGAGAAGGCTGTGCACTGCAACAAAGAGTAGCCCCCACTCCCTGCAACTAGAGAAAGCCCAAGTGCAGCAACGAAGACCCAATGCAGCCAATAAATAAATAAACAATAAATAAAATTTAAAAAAATAAAAGTAATTACAAAGAAATATGAATTTTTTTCATACTAATACATTCATACCAATGGAAGTATCTATATTTAAAATTATTTTTAATGGATAATAGAATAATATTTTCTGGATATACCTGTCTATTGCTCTAAGACAGAGTATGTGCCCAATAAATATTAGTTAAATAAATTTTGGAACCAATTTTTGATCCTCTGTGAGTGTAATCTGTCAAATGTAATATATTCCTTACTATCTTTATATGAACACACTGAACATAGGAAGGCGAACAGCCCTGCTGATATCAGTTACCACACTTACTACATCTCAGTGATCTCAGAGTCTATTAAGATATGGCAAAGCACTTGATCCCCTATTAAATAAAAACAGACTGCTTTACTTTTTAGCTCCTATTTGCAGGTTCACCATTTCTTACCTTTGTCGAGCTAACAGCTACCACTTCTTGCTGCTGTCGCTGAACCTATCTATTGAAATTTCCCTTCCCTTTGTAATCTAAAGAGACACAGATGAGATAACTAAGATCATGGGGATTGTATATAAAAAAGTCAATAGACATGAAGCAGTCCAAGAAGCTGGCCATTTGCAAATACAGGAGCTTCAGTCAATTTATTAGCATTTATTTTGTTCTAAAGCCTTTTTATTTTTCATTTCAACCTTGGTAACTGACTATTTTTCAGCCAGATGAGATTGCCAGAGGTTAAATTCTGTACAGGTGAAGTGTTAGCATAATATGAAACTCTCAGTAGATTTAACCCAAATCTAACTCAAAGGGGAAAAAAATCAAAATGATACATGTATACAACTGCTCTTAGAGTAACAGCCATTCTTACGTAAGTTTTAAATATCTGATGCTAGCAATGCATGGGCAAATTACCACATTTAAGGCAAATAATGGTACACTGGAAGGTACCTTTGTCAAATGTTTATATTATACAACGCTTCAAAAGATTAAGTTTTATGTATACTGATATCACAGTTATTTCTAAGTTGCAGTAAACTGCAGTCCTACTAAAATAACACTAGTGGTAAGATGGACAGAAACTCTGATTTTATTTGAAGGAAACCAGAATATGTCACCCCAAAATATGCCTCTGACATAAAAATTATTTTGAGCTGAAGGCAAGTAAAAAGCAACAAATGCAGAAAAAGCCCTCTCCATCCTTCCCCTTTTTCTGCCTAAAAACAGGCTATAAATGCTCTTTACTAGACACTCTAGACTCTTACCACCACACAGATGGCACCAGAGGAATCTGTGAACAAACTGGTTCCCTCTGTATACTTACCTTCCCACAGCTTGCTGCCGTTGGAAGCCTAAACCTGCTTTCCTTTGTCCTGTCTTTATTTTACAGATTTATTGTTCTTTGTTAAAGATGCAAGATAAGTCAGAGTTCTAAGTCACCTCTTTGAGTTACTCGTTTCCCTGGGTTTCTTTCATGTATATATGACATATATATTAATAAACTTCTGTTTTTCTTTTGTTAATCTGTCTTTTGTTATAGGGGTCCCAGCCAAGAACTCTGAAGGGTAGATGGAAAAGGATTTTTTCCTCCCTACGTAACCTCTTAATAAGTCAAAAGTGTAAAAAAGAGTGAATAAAGAGATTACATTTAAGAACATATTTTTTTTTCAAATTTTATAAGGTTCAAAACTTCCCTCTCAACCCCCCAAAATGTGTACCCTATTTACTGGCAGCCCAGTGACTCACTTCTATGTCAAAGTGAGATGGTCCTCCAGCAAGAGTAAGAGTTGGCTTCCTTTTAAGAATACAGCATTGCTGGTTAATTATTAACATGAAATATCAATATTTTATATGTTAAAGACCTCAATCTCAATTCTCACTATAAACTCCATTCACCAAAAATTACTAAAGAAACCTGGAGAGAAAATAAGATACTTAATTTCTTCTAGGTTCTCTAAGCTAGAGTTTCCCTATCACTGTGCAGCAGGTAAGACAATTAAGTTAAACATGTGATTAATCCCCTCGGTCCTTAGGACCTCCAACCCAGTTTTTACTCAACTATTCCAAGAACAGAAGGAATAAATGTCTTGGTACAAATGCAACCTATTCATAGCACACTATGACAACTTATTGGTTAGGAAACTATGAATTAAATGTTTTTTTACCTTATTTTCTTTGCTTTGTAAACTATAAAAAATAATGATGAATTAAAGTTAAAGAATTAAAATTATAAATATTTCCTACTAGAAGCAAATTTCTTCTATTAGAAGCAAATTTCTTCTATTAGAAGTAAATATCTTCTTTTAAAGCTCTTAACCTAAGACAGTGTCCTCAAAGTGCCACTTCAGACTAGCAGCATCAGTGTTTCCTGAGAATGTTAGAAATTCTTGACTTCAGCACAGACTACTGAATCAGAAACCCTGGGAGTGGGCCCAGCAACCCTTGTTTTAACAAGCCCTCCAGCTATATCTGAGGAATACCAAGGTTTGGGAACCGTTATCCTTAGGCATGTTAGTAAATCAGAAACAGTAAGAATATCACCTAACATTTACTTAGTAGTTACAATGTGTGACATAAAATGCTAAAAAATTTCAAATAAGTTCTCATTTCATCTCATTTTAAAAGGACAAATTGAAACTATTTCTAATTAGGCTAGATAGCTGAAATAAATGAAATTATTATTTGTTTAAACAACACGAGCTTAATTAACTCATTCAAATTGGTCTTCTTGCACCCATTCCAAATTAGTAGTTTTACTATAAAGATTTACAAAGGCCTTATCCTGTAGAGGTAGTCTACATCATTCCATATGTGTGAATAATTATATTTCCTCATTTCCCCTCCACATATTTTATCCAGAGAAGTTACAAACCAAGCTTTATCTTCCCCCTAAACTTAAGCAAGTACAATGATAGCCGACCTTTAACAATTACTACTTCCACCACAAACTTTGGCAAGACATTACAAAAGACAGGATTTTGAACACAATGAAGAAATAGCAGAAAATATATTAATGTCAAAATCTTAAAAATCAAGTAGAAAAAGAATAATCGATAGAAATTCAGAAGAAAAAAACAAAGAGAACCACTTCAAATACCTCTGGAAACCTGAAAGTCGTAGCCTAAATAATTCCCTCTTTAATCAACTCCCTCAGTATTTTATCAGATCCCCACAAGCATTTATTATTTATTTTTTACCTTGCCTTTTAGTTTATTCTACAACTGAGTCAACAAACAAGAGAGCCCATTAGATATCGGGTAAACTACCCAGTGTTACAAGTACAAAGATGAAAAAGAATTCCCTGCCAAAAATGCAAATACCTCTCTGACCACAATCTCCATAGCACCACCCTCTCGCGTGCAATCTATTTCCAATACAACCCTTCATTCCTGTCCTTTACAAAGCTGATTCCACCACTTCTGCCTCTTTCTCAGACCTCTCCTATCTTTATTTCCTTCAGGATGCAGTTTAAATTCCATGGCCTATAAATTTAATCATTTTCATCACTTAATACCTTTTTCCTTTACTCAAACATAAACACTAACCACCCTTTCTACCTGTCACTCTGAGATAACATATTGAAAAAGCATAAACTCTTAAGAGAAGAACTCCTTTAACTCCTTGTCACTAAATATACAAACATGACTGCCTTTGAACCCACTCTCTTCTCCTTCCCTCCTATTACGGAGGAGGAAGGATCCTCCCTTCTAATGAAAGCAAAAAGTCTTACTTTGCTTTGGATTCAATCCTGCACATGATCTAATCCTACAAATTACCTCACCTTTTCTCACTGGTTTGCATGGCAACGAACTCTCCTAGTTTTCATTTTCATCTAGAACCTTCTTGATTTGCTCTATTGGTTCCTACCCATATTGCCTGATCTTTAAATGCTGGAGCTCTGAGTCTACAACCATGATGTCAATTATCAACTGTACAAATTCCCATATTCACAGACCTCTTCTCTGTACAACCAAAGAGCCTATGCATAACCTCCCATGTGCCTCATTACCTTTAAACCTACTCTCCTCCAGTATCCCTATCTCTGTAAATAAAACCTATATTTTTCAGCCCAGCTACTCAACCCTAAAACCTGGAAGTTATTTTCTCCTTTTTCAAGGACAACACCCATTAATCATCAAGTTTTGTCTACCCTAATCCCCAAATATTTTTTAAACACTTCTTCACCCAAGCCCCACTGACCTCACCCCAGTAGAGGTCACAAGCCATCATCATGTATTGATACTATGCCTGACAAATTTCAATAACCACCTATATACTGGATTTTCCTACTTCCTAGTGTTGCTTTTTTCAAATCCATTCTCCATACTGTACCCAGTAGATGCTTTCATAACACGTACAACACTTTATTCTATATATATCGGCTTATAGGTTTGTCTCCCCACTATTCTGTATATCACTCTTTGTATTCTCAGCACTTACAATATTTGTTATGAATAGGTACAATTTTAAAAAATTAAAACTAAAACAATATCCTAGAAAAATACAGGTGAATATATATACATATAACTGATCTCAGGATTGGAGGAAATTTTTCTAGATTAAAAAAAAGAAAAACTAGAGCTTCATTTTAAAAACTCAGAGGAGCATATGGCAACTGCTTCCTGATGAAGCCTATTCCACTTCTGCACACGCTGACTACAAAGATCTTCCTTATATTAACCTTAAAATGTGGCTTCTAGCCATTAGTCCTACTGTTATCTCTTGGTACCAAAGAAAACCATTCTAATTCCTCTTCCTCTTTATTTGTTTGTTTATTTATGGCTGCACTGGGTCTTCATTGCTATGCTCGGGCTTTCTCTAGTTGGGGCGAACAGGAGCTATTCTTCTTTGCAGTGTGTGGGCTTCTCATTGCAGTGGCTTCTCTTGTTGGGGAGCATGGGCTCTATGCACACAAGCTTCAGTAGCTGCGATACATGGGCTCAGTAGTTGTGTCTCATGGGCTCTAGAGCGCAGACTCAGTAGCTGCTGTCGCGCAGGCTTAGTTGCTCTGTGGCATGTGCAATCTTCCCAGCCCAGGGATCGAATCCATGTCCCCTGCACTGGCAGGTGGATTCTTAACCACTGCGCCACCAGAGAAGTCCCTACTTTGATTATCTGAGGAGAGTCATTAGATAAACAAACTCTACTCTTTTCCAGGTAAATAATTTTATCATGAATAAAAGGCAAAATTCTAATTCTAAGCTTTTGTTGTAGGCATCTATTTTATGTTCTGATTAGCGACAAACTTTTATTAGTCTATTAAAATCTCCAATGCTAGCCTAATTAACACTTTCTTCGTGGTAATAAGCGTAAGATGATTTGAGTTTATGGTTTCACTCTGTACTACTGACAAGCCTCAGCCTAAGCAAGGGCAAAGAAAATTCGACAGGAAAAACAAGAGGAACTGATATGAGAAGAGGAAAAAATTAGGATAGAGGCTATGGGGAAGAGAGAGGATGTAGTAATTTCTAAAGCTTAAACTTAGACTGTTTGTATTTCACCTTTAGCCTATATCTTGAATTGTCACAGAAGCAGGAAACTCATTAACACTTGCTGACAATCTTGAACGTCTCTACTTTAAGTTGTTAACATTAACTTATTCTTCTGTCATGTGTCATTGGTGGTTTACAGACTTCTTTTTTAGCCTAGGGATACTTTTTTCAAAGGAATACTTATCAGTAAGCAAGTAAGCAGGTTAAGGTAGACAAGTGCTAGAGCTCTGCCTGCTCCAGGTCCTCCCAGAGCAGAAAGTTTTCCATTCATTCACACATTCATTCAACAACTATTTACTAAGGAGCACCTACCATGTACCATACATGGAGATGCAGCAGGAAATGAGGCAGATAAGACCCACTCCCTCATGAAGCTTCAAGCCTACAACACAATTTTTTAAGTTACTGCTTTAAAAAAGTGGTCCTGGGCCGAACTGGGCGGGGAAGAATCATTTCCTCTGCACTCCCACTGTTCCCATTTCTCACCAACCCCAGATGATCCAATAACTCTTAAGACAGTAACAGAAGTATCTTCTGACAAAAAGAGAAGTGCCTAACCAGTCCTAAAAATTATACTTCTTCCCTAGAAAACAAGTAATAAATTACCTGGAGACAACCTATTTTTAAGTACAAATTTAAAACTCACAGCACTCTACAATAAAGAATATATTAAAAGGTACCCTAAATCTGGATTAGCATTGACTGTCATTATAAATTGAAGTTTAGTAAAAAAACAGTCCTTATAACTGGCTACTACAAAAAAAATAAGTATTTAATTTGAATACTTTCAAACTACGGCAAAAGTGACATTGGAAAGTCATATCTACATTAAATTAAAAATAAAAAATTTTCATTACCAAAGCCAAGTTAGACAAGACAGTAATAGGGGTACAAAGTATCAGAAACTCAAAAGAATTACTTCTCTTGGCTGTCTCAAAAGTAAAGTGCTTTCACAATGATACTGGGACATTTGTAGAGACATGGATGGACCTAGAGACTGTCATACAGAGTGTAGTGAGTCAGAAAGAGAAAAACAAATATCATATATTAATGCATATATGTGGAATATAGAAAAATGGTACAAATCAACTGGTTTGCAAGGCAGAAATAGAGACACAGGTGTAGAGAACAAATATAAGGACACCAAGTGGGGAAAGCAGGGAGGGTTGGGGAGGAATGAACTGGGAGGTTGGGATACCAAACTGTATACTCTAAATATATGCAGTTTATTGTATGTTAACTGTATCTCAATAAAAGTTCTTAAAAAGAAAAAAGAATGAAGTGCTTTCAGAAACTTTTCCCAAGGTTTCAACAGATCCCGAAGGGACAACAGAACAGCAGAACTCAGGGCCCAGAATGTCTTGGTTCAAATCTTAATTCTGTCATTTACTAGTACTATGTTGATCTGGACAAGTTAGAAAATTTCTCTCTACCTTAATTCTTCATCTGCAGAATGAGATTAATAGCAATGTCTTATGCCACAGGATGGATATAAAGATTAAATGAGTTAGTGAAATACGTCATATAAAATACTTACAATGGTGTCTGATGAAAAGTAATCAAACACTTCATTACCAGCAGCAAAAAAAATGCCACAATATATACCCATTTTCTTCTTATGAATATACTAATACCTGATGTAATTCTATTTCAAGACTTTGAGAAAATATAAGCAAAACTGTTGAAATAATCTCTAAGCTACAGATGGAATTGACAACCATTTTAATCAAACAACCTAGGTATGCAAAATTCAAACCAAGAATTCAACAAATAGCCATTGCTACTAAGTATTCAGTAAGTTTAAACAATGCAGTTTCAAACCATTCCTCTCAGGTGGCCACTGAATACCTAATTTAAGAAAAAATGCAAAATGTGCCATTACTGCTATGTTTAAGAAAAGTTCTCTATCCTTTCTATTACTTGCTGATGTTAACCCAGGACCATCTAGTAGTCATGAGAATGAACTTCACTATAAGCCACTGATTTGCATACCTTGTGTTTGTCCAATAGTTGAGATATTGTCAAAATAAACAATGCTGCCATCTTGTGGGCTGATGACAATGGTGTTAAATAACCCGAAGTGATCCATTAGCAAAGGAAGACAAATTTTAAAAGCAAAAGTTTCTGGTCAGCTTTTTCTCTCAGTGAGATTCTCACTGCAATCATCAGTTCTGCCTTATAAACTTTTAAAATTGGAAATTTTTCCTTCAGAAATGTTAATTCAGTGTACATAAGAGAAAAGAATGGATGTTAACATGCAAGATGAAACAACTAAAGGTACCTTTAAGTTTTTTATTTTGCTTGAAATATTTTGATATAACTAATCCAACATTCAGTAAGTAATATTTCCAAACTGAAATCTTAAGTCTGCCTCAGAAAACACAGCGCTCTGATATACATGTCTTTGTTGATCAAGGTTTACTCATTTTTTAAAAAACAGAACTACATTATATCAAGCTAAAATGGCTTTCAGGAATGATGAAAAAAGAATAGCTTGTATTCTTTTTTGAATAGCTCTTACTCTTTTTTTGAATACTCTTTTTTGAATATGTAGAAATGAAATCCTACATTTTCTAACGAGAAATGCTGCTTTTGTAATATGAAGTTAAGGAGGAAATTTTTATTTTGTTTTTGGTCTTTTCTTCATTTTTATTTTTTTATTTTTTTTTTTAAATTTTTCATTTTTATTTTATTTTATATTTTTTTTACTATTTTTTTGGGGGTACACCAGGTTCAATCATCTGTTTTTATACACATATCCCCGTATTCCCTCCTTTCCTTGACTCCCCCCGCCTCGAGTCCCCTCCACCCTCCCCCCCAGTCCTCTAAGGCATCTTCCATCCTCGAGTTGGACTCCCTTTGTTATACAACAACTTCCCACTGACTGTTTTACAGTTGGTAGTATATATATGTCTGTGCTACTCTCTCGCTTCGTCTCAGTTTCCCCTTCACCCCCTGCCCCCTCCCATACCTCGAGTTCTCCAGTCCATTCTCTGTATCTGCATCCTTGTTCTTGTCACTGAGTTCATCAGTACCATTTTTAGATTCCGTATATGTGAGTTAGCATACAATATTTGTCCTCTTTCTGACTTACTTCACTCTGTATGACAGAGTGTAGTTCTATCCACCTCATTACATATAGCTCCATCTCATCCCTTTTTATAGCTGAGTAATATTCCATTGTATATATATGCCACATCTTCTGTATCCATTCATTTGTTGATGGGCATTTAGGTTGCTTCCATGTCCTGGCTATTGTAAAGAGTGCTGCAATAAACATGATGGTACAAGTTTCTTTTGGGATTATGGTTTTCTTTGGGTATATGCCCAGGAGTGGGATTACTGGATCGTATGGTAATTCTATTTGTAGTTTTTTAAGGAACCTCCAAATTGTTTTCCATAGTGGCTGTACCAACTTACAGTCCCACCAACAGTGCAGGAGAGTTCCCTTTTCTCCACACCCTCTCCAACATTTGTGGTTTCCAGATTTTGTGATGATGGCCATTCTGATTGGTGTGAGGTGATACCTCATTGTGGCTTTGACTTGCATTTCTCTGATGATGAGTGATGTTGAGCATCTTTTCATGTGTGTGTTGGCCATCTGTATGTCTTCTTTGGAGAAATGTCTATTTAGGTCTTCTGCCCATTTGTGGATTGGGTTATTTGCTTTTTTGGTATTAAGCTTCATGAGCTGTTTGTATATTTTGGAGGTTAATCCTTTGTCCGATGTTTCATAGGCAATTATTTTTTCCCATTCTGAGGGTTGCCTTTTAGTCTTGTTTATGGTTTCTTTCACTGTGCAAAAGCTTTTAAGTTTCATGAGGTCCCATTTGTTTATTCTTGATTTTATTTCCATGATTCTAGGAGGTGGGTCCAAAAGGATCTTGCTTTGATGGATGTCATAGAGTGTTCTGCCTATGTTTTCCTCTAGGAGTTTTATAGTGTCTGGCCTTACATGTAGGTCTTTAATCCATTTGGAGTTTATTTTTGTGTATGGTGTTAGGAAGTGTTCTAATTTCATTCTTTTCCATGTTGCTGTCCAATTTTCCCAGCACCACTTATTGAAGAGGTTGTCTTTTTTCCATTGTATATTCGTGCCTCGTTTGTCAAAGATAAGGTGCCCATATTTGTTCATTTTTAAATGGAGAAGAAAATACATACAACACAGGATGAATTCATGATGGGTGGGGACATTAGTCCATATGACAACAGAGCTCTAATCTGTATTGCCTTTCAGCTGGGCAGGAGCCATATGCTTACAGGTAAATGGACACACAGCAGATTAACAGTATTTCTTCTATAAAGGCACTGAAATAAAATTGAGAGCTCTCCTGAACCCAAGCCTCAAAGCTGGCCTGTTCATGGTTATACTCCTAGCCTCGCCCACACTAGGTAGTCAGTGAATTTTTGTTAAATAGGTTAATTACTAATTGAATTAACTAGTTAAACAAAACCCACAATCTACTGTATTTTTAAACTTTAATCACTCCAGTGCATGATTAGGAAATCTCACATTGCCAACATACAGAAAAGTAAATAAATGTATGATTTTTGTCTTATTTGTTACCAAGTTAAACAAGCTTGAATACAATAAAAGATTTAATGCAAATATCTCTTTAGCTAATGGCCTGAATTTCAAGATCAATATTCATATACATAAATAAAAATCTTAGTCATGTAAATGGAAAAGCACATGTAGTTTTAGTAATTTTTTAAAAGTTAAAAATTGTCAAATTCCTAATCTGCATCATAACTTTTTTTAAGGTTTCTTCATTCTTTCTAAAAAACTTGAATATAGGCTGGCAATTTGATGATTCCAAGGGACAACTGCTAATCGTGTTAGATGTGATACAGCCCTGTGGTTATACAATGCCCATAGTTTAAGACATACAGATTCTTAAGAAATGACACAATACCTGATATTTGCTTCAAAACACTTAAGCAAAGAAAGTAAGAATAAAGAGTATAAATGAAGCAAGTATAACAAAATTTGGATCACTGATGACTTTGGGAGATGACTGTATAAAGGATTCCATTCTTTCTATCTTTATATATATTAGAAAATTTTATTAAAAATTTTTAAAAAATGGTCATCAACATGAAGATAAAAATAATATAAATTAACAACTAGATATCTGAAAACTAATGTTTCAATAATCCATGAGTCAAAATAAAATCAAATTCAAAATTAAAAAGTTTTTTGAACTGAGTGAAAATGAAAAATATCTTTGATACAGTAACAATGAACAATCTAAAAAGAAAATTACAAAAATAATTTCATTTTCACCAGCTTAAAAAAGAATTCAGGAATTAACAAAGGAGGTGACACGTACAATGAAATGTAATAAACGCTGCTGAAAGAAACTAAAGAAGACATAAATGAAAACACATCTGACTTCCTAGGTAGCACAGTGGTTAAGAATCTGCCTGCCAATGCAGGGGACACAGGTTTGATCCCTGCTCTGGGAAGATCCCACATGCTGCAGAGCAACTAAGCCCGTGCACCACAACTACTGAGCCTGTGCTCTAGAGCCCGTAAGTCACAACTACTGAGCTCATGTGCCGCAAGTAATGAAGCCCATGCGCATAGAGCCCATGCTCCTGAACAAGAGAAGCCACTGCAATGAGGAGCCTATGCACCATAATGAAGAGTAGCCCCCACTTGCTGCAACTAGAGAAAGCCTGTGTGCAGCATCAAAGACCCAATGCAGCCAATAAATAAATAAATTAGTAAATTAATAAATTAATTAAAAAAAAACCCAACACATCACATGTTCATGGACTGGAAGGCTGAATATTGTTAAGATGTCAATACTACCCAAAGTGATCTACAGATTTAATACAATTCCTGCCAAAATCCCAATGACTTTTTTTTTTTTTTTTACAGAAACAGAAAAACCCATCATAAAATTCACATGGATTCCTAAAGGACCCAAAGTAGCTAGGGGACTCACACTTCCTGATTTCGAAACTTACTACAAAGCTACAGTAATCAAAAAACATAGATTAAAAGGGACATATCACCAATGGAATAGAAAGGAGAACACAGAAATAAACCCTTGCATATATGGTCAAAGGATTTTTGACAAGAGTGCCAAGACCTTTCAATGGAGAAAGGACAGTTTTTTCAACAAATGGTTCTGAGAAAACTAGATATTCACATGCAAAAGAATGAAGTTAGATCCTTACCTAAAACTACATACAAAAATTAACTCAAAATGGATCAAAAATCTAAATCTAAAATCATAAAACTCTTTTCACAACTTTGGATTTGGCAATGATTTCTTGGATATGACACCACAGGCACAAGCAACAAAGGAAAAAATAGGCAAATAACTCTTCATAAAAGTTTTTAAATTGTGTGCATCAACAGACAACATCAACAGAGTAAAAAGGCAACCCACAGAATGAGAGAAAATACTTACAAATCTGATAGAAGATTAATATTCAGAATATATAGAAAACTCCTGAAATTCAAGAACAAAACAACCTTGATTCAAAAATGGATTGAAGGGGCTTCTTAGGTGGCGCAGTGGTTAAGAATCTGCCTGCCAATGCAGGGGACATGAGTTCGATCCCTGCTCCAGGAAGATCCCAGTGCTGTGGAGCAACTAAGCCCATGAGCCACAACTATTGAGCTCATGTGCTGCAACTACTGAAGGCCACACGCCTAGAGCCCGTGCTCTGCAACAAGAGAAGCTACGGCAATAAGGAGCCCGTGCACCACAACAAAGAGTAGCCCCCAGTGACCGCAACTAAAGAAATTCCACGCACAGCAGAAAAGACCCAACACAGCCAATAAAATAAATAAATAAATAAATAATAAATTTATATTAAAAAAAATGCATGAAGGACTTGAATAGACATTTCCCCAAAGAAGATATGCAAATGACCAATAAGCACATGAAAAGACATTTAACATCACTAATCACTAGAGACATTCAAATCAAATCTAAGCAATCAATCCTAACCTCGCACCCAACAGAATGACTATGATCAAAAAAACAGAAAATAAGTACTGGCAAAGATGTGGAGAAACTGGAACCCTTATGCTCTGCTGGTGGGAATGCAAAATGGTATAGCCCCAAAGGAAAATAGTATGGTGATTCCTCACAAAATTAAAAATAGAATTATCATTTGATCCAGCAATTCCATTTCTGGGTATATACCCAAAAGAATTGCAAGCAAGGTCTCTAAGAGATATTTTTACACCCATATTCATAGTAGCATTATTCACAGTAGCTAAAACATGGAAGCAACACAAGTATCCGTTGACAGAGGACTAAAATGTGGTATATACATACAATGGAATATTATTCAGCCTTAAAAAGGAAGGAAATCCTGACACATGCTAACTTGGATGTACACTGATGACATTATGCTAAGTGAAATAAGCCAGTCACAAAAAGACAAATATTGCACCATTCCACTTCTATGAGATATTTGCAGCAGTCAAGATTATAGACAAAGAAAGTAGAATGGTGGCTGCCAGGACTAGGGGCAAGAAAGAACAAGGAGTTACTGTTTAAAGTGTACTGAGTTTCAGTTTTACAAGGTGTCAAGTATTAAAAAGATGATGATGATGACAGCTGCACAGTATTATGAATGTATTTAATAACACTGAAAAAAGAAAAGATAGCACATATAAATTTGTGGGATGTAGTTAATGCAATGCTTGACATGAAATTTATAACACAAATTATCTGTATTAACAAGAAGGTTTCAACTCAACCACATCAGTTTCTACCTTAAACTAAAAGATAAGAGCAACTTACACCTAAAAAAGCAGAAAATGGAAAATAATAAAGTTAAGAGTAGAAATCAATGAAACAGAGAACAGAAAAATGCAGAGTATCAATAAACCAGGAGCTGGCTCTTTGAGATGCTAAATAAAACTGAAAACTTCTAAGTCAGATTATTCAAGTGAAAAAAAAGGGGGGGGGGGCTAATTTTTAAAATCAAGGATGAGAAAGGGAAAATCATTACAGAATGTAAAGATATTAAAAGGATAATAAAGGAATACTACCAACACTTGTATGCCAACAAATTCAACAACCTATTAGATGAAATGGGCAAATTCCTTGAAAGGTACAAACTAAAAACAACGCTCAATAAGGAGGAATGGATAACCTGATCAGCCTTACGTCTCTTTTAAAAATTGGATTTGTATTTTAAAATCTTCCCTCAAAGAAAACTCAAGACTAAGATGGCTTCACTGGGGAATTATACAAAATATGTAAGAAAGAAATAACACCAATTCTTTACAAACTCTCCTAAAAAACTGAAGAGGAGAGAGAGCACTTATTAGGAGAGCATATCTGTCATCAAAACCAGACAAAAGAACTACAAGAAAACAAACTGCAGCCCTATGAGGTGGATACTAAAAATCATTCCATTTTAGAGATAAATTGAGGACTAAAAATCATTCCATTTTAGAGATAAATTGAGGACTAAAGAGATTCAGAAACCTGCCTAAGACCACAGAGCTAAAAACTGGCAGGCAACCTGGATTTCAGAATAGAGGCTCTTAACCATAACACTGTAACTGCTTCGCAAATGCAGTTAAATTCTAGATGCTCCTGCAAATGAAAATAAAGAGTGCTGCCCAATACTTACCTAGAAACTATGCTGGAACCATTATAGAGATCACTAGCATATGACAATGTAGCCAGAGGTCGTACTGAATTATATCGAGTAAACTTGGACAAGCATTCCTGAAATTCATCCAACTGGCTCGCAGTTCGACTGTCATCTATATGAAGAAAACAAAATAAAATAAATGAATTGAACTACAACATAAGTCAAAGAGCAATATCCACAGACTAAAAATTGTATTCTAAATACAAACAACAACTCTTAAAGAGTATCTAGAGAGGACTAATATAAATTAATAAGCTGATCTTTCAGCTTTAATAAAAATTTCTCAGTGGTTCTTGAAAGACATTGTCTCTTTCAACACCAGTAAGAAAATACTGTGAATTCTCTTTCTTTTTTAAGCAATAATTTCTTGCAAAAACAAAAAAGCACCTCTAATCAAGAGAAGTTAAATCATTTATTGAAACAAAATCCCTTATCAATGAATTAAGTGAAGGTGGAGAGAGAAGTACATATATTGGACAGGGTATCTATTAGTTTAAAGCAACATGTTTACAGGAATACATCTTCATGCTCATATTCACTTATTGTCAAAACACAATTTATAAAAACATAATTTAGAGTTAAAAATTGATTTCTAAGTAAAAAGAATGTGAAATATTTGTTCACATAATACTTTGAAGTGTTTCACATCCAATTATGGGATGGGAGTAAAAAACTGTAACGTATGAGTTGTTAATTTTCAAAATCAAACTTAAAATAGGTTCACTCAAATGTCTTGGTGGAATATGGAAAACAATAATTCCATCCAACAGAACTCTTTACAAATACTTCGAGTAAAGTCCATTTCAATAAACTATTCATAACTAAATGATGTAGAATTTAAATCGCAAAATCAGGTTAAAATGGACCTGAGAAGAGAGCTAATCTACTCTCCAGTGTAGAAAAAGGACAACAGTGAAAGCATGAATAAAAACATTGTTTTTCAAAACTGCCTAAAGTCTGGATCTTCCCTTCCAAAGAAAAAAGTAAAGAATACAATTACTTTAGTTAGCTTCCTATAATGAAACTTGAAATAAGCCTGTTACCACACTGTGTTTTCATACCTTCTTCCCGATTCTTAGCTCATATACATATATACACACACAACTTTTTTAAGGTAAACTTTTGTGATTTCCCTTCTGAAATGACCTCTGAAATAATAATAAGCAAGAAGAAATTAAGCTGTAAGAACCACTGTCAAAAGAGTTACTATACTATTACTATACGATATATAATAAAGAATTTATTTTATCTGGAGATTTCTGGTTATTTTAAATTGTTGACATAAAGAAATTTATCTAACAACTATTATAAAGAAAAACGATTATTTGAAGGAAACTAAGTAAGTTTCTGTCCCTAATATTTTATTATTATTAAACACTAACTTAACAGAGTCATCTAACGACCTACATTAAAAGGGTTCAATTTTGTAGTGTTTCCATTCTAGAAAAAGTAAAAGGAACACACCCCAGCAGCATGCAGTATCAAAACGTTACTGAGCTAAAGCTCTTGGTCGACAAAAATTATTCTCAGGAAATTCAACAAATTATAAATAAAACATAGGTTACTGCAAAAAAGTGGGGGGATGGGGGATATCAACTGTACTGCAAAGTGGTTTGGATACAACATTCTTTTTTATATATAACCCTAGTACTGTTAGCTACTTAATGTGATAAATACTGAAAAGACACTGACTTTAGATATCCATTTAAAAACTGTTTTAATGTTAATCTATTCTTTCAACATTTTGACATAAATCCCTAAGTACATAAAATTCACAAGCATTCAAGAATGTCTATTCTGCAGAAGATCACAATCCTTTTCTAGGGTAGTTGAACTTCTGGCCATCATACCCACTCATTTAATAACCTACTTTTAAGAGAAGTGATAAAAATAACACTAACAACAGTTATTTCAGTATTTGAAAGCACAGGGATTAGATTTTACTTATCTGGTTGTGAAGAGGTAGGATTTTCTTTGCTTGGTTAGTTTATGATTAACACCCATATACATCTGCTGGCTTATCACCTCTCCTATTCTAACTATAGATTAGTTTGCAAAAGTGTGTTCAGCGTCTCTTTTCTCTCTTCTAAATGCTTTATAATTTAGCTTTCCTTCCAGTTACAATTAAGAGTTCAAGGCATTAATTTCTTAGTCTTCATGTCTCATTTTCATAGATGAAAATAAAAGTTGGGGATGATGAGTGGATTCTCATTTGAAAATATATAAAAGGACAATCAAACTCTTAAGTACCCCATTACAAAGAAGTATACATTTCCTCTTTACAGTCAAGGACACTAGTAGGAACTTCATTTTCTGCAATATGATTAGTGTAGTCAAGGTGCAAATTTGATACATTAAATTTGAAATTCCTAAAAACTAAAGACAATAAGCGTTCAGTACAATACAGCCATGTCTATAAAAATAAAAAACTAGGGGGACTCGAGGAGGGGGGGGAGTCGAGGGAGGGAGAGAATATGGGGATATGTGTATAAAAACAGATGCTTGAACTTGGTGTACCCCCCCAAAAATAATAAATAAATAAATAAAATTAAAAAAAAAACAAAAAACTAATCTTCCTCCTGGCTTTAACTTACTAGTCTACCTTCCTATGAAGCTATATCTCCAAAATAAATTAAATTGGTTTGTGATTACCTTTACTATCCCATAGCATTCCTACGCTACAGTTACTTAAAAAATATTAATCAACAGTCTACTCCAATCTCTCTTTTCCATCTTTCTCTCTTTTTTTAATGTTTGCCATTTGTCTGTGGTTGTATTTCAACATCATACCAACAAATAACATCTGAAAGGGTTAACACGAACCCTCTGCCAGTCAGGATGTAGGTCTCAGACCACTTTCAATGCTACAGCTTCCTACTATAGTTTATAGACTATTACAGAAGTTTAATAAGCGACAATTCTTGGAAAATACAATGAAAGCTTTCCATCTGTATGAAAAATGCTTACTACCAATTTCAAACACATTTATAAACAAATCTTGGCTTTCTTCTAGTCTTCATAGGAAAAATGTTATGTGAATCTATATATTTTTTTCCTCTACCTCCAACCCTGAGGCAAATTTGTCCAAAGATTCTCTCTATAATGTGTAGATCATAATACAAATATGCCTATTCAAGAGAAAACCAAGAGCAAATTTTTAACAACTAATAAAATATTGGACTTTTTTTTTCTTGGTGGTCCCCATTTTGAGAAGGTCTATTACAAATGACATCAATTAATTGAGAATCTAACTTACACCAAGCATTGTATTTTATATGCATCATCTATAAACCCTAAAAAAAAAAACAAAACCGTAGGTTGGTATAAATGTCCCTGCCTTATTGGTGAGCAAAGACACCAACAAAGGCTAAAGAACAGAGAACTAACAAAAAGGGCACAGAGTACATTATTTTTCTACAGCAAGAAAAATATTCTACGCTACAGTGTACAAATCTTTGTGTAAGTTATTTCCTCTACTTTGAATATGTTTCTAATTACCTTTTTTAGTTAATTAGTACTAGCCTTGACTAAATACAACTTCTCTGAAACCCCTACAGGAATCATTCTCTTACATTTTTCCAGTTTCAACTGGGCATGGCTTTTGCACTCCCAGTTATATTAGTGGATAGTCTTCTCTATTCCCTTAATGCTATTAGCATATTTATATAACATATAATATCACATAGAATTATTTCCCTGTTGCTTTCCCCCACTAAATTCATAATACTCCTTGACAATAAAAAGAAGTTCTTTCATCTTTTTATTCTTAGTACAGAGGATAGTGCTTAGAATTTAATAAATGTTGAATAATAGAAGGCAACTGAATGGAACTTATTTTTGCTGGCTACATATTCATGGTTGATTTGTTTTTAACTTTATACAGCTCACTATACACAGATTAAAAATTCCCAAACAGAGAAAGAGAACACAAATAGCTATGGAAAAGCAATGTTCTCTAAGATGTCTAAGAACCTCCACAATGCTTTGCTAGACTATGCTGAAAACAGACACTTTTGCTTTATGAATAGGACTTTCCATAAATCCAGCATAAGAAGCTAGATATGGATATGAAATATGAATCTGAGATATTTTAAGGAGTCCTGAATATGTACCTGAGATACGAGACATCCTTGTAGAAAAGTAACATTGCTCTAAGTCTTCAAAATGAGCAGTGAGTCGTTTTCGTCTTGATGCTAATGTGCTGTTATACCAGGGCTGTTTCTTTGTCTAAGGTGATAACAAGAAAAGACACTTGTAACTCAGAACAAATCATGCTATTTTTCTGCACAGAATATCCAAATGCCTGAGTATTTACTTTCAAAAGTTCACATTAAAATAATTACAAATGGCAAAATCCCATAGTTCTTAGACCATATTTTCCAATTCTTATTTTAAAGGGAAAATTAGGCCAATTTTATAAGAATAAAATGAGAAGCTTCTTCCAACTCTCCAAATTAAATGAAGATAGAATCCATTATAAGTGCCATTCTAAAACTTAGAATTTTGAGAACTTTACTGTAATATGCATCAACTGTTAGAAAACAATCACCAAAAGAAAACTAATTACTTTTCCATCATCCCTATATTTTAGCCCTATACCTTTTAAATAATAGGAACAGCGCTAAATTATACGGAATAGGTGTTTAAATTTATACTAGGTTAAGGGGTAGTTAATACATATGTACTAAATACTTTGACATATACATTAGAAGACCAGAATAACTAAATCACATATGTATACTTAGACAGCAACAACAAATCTGAAATATACTGGCATATAAATCTTATTAAAAAGAAGTCTATAATCCTAAATATATAATATTACCAATACCATGTTAACTAAAAGGGTATGAAAACTCTTCCATAAATGGTTACTGTCTGTTATGCTTGAGGCACATTAACAGATACAGAGGTAAGACACATAATGAGATCTTGAGATGACGTAAGTTCACCAATAAGAATACCATAGCTGCAAATGTATTAAGAAATATTGTTACCACCATGAACAAAACACTTATCTAAAGTGAACTTCTGCTAAAAGTAAATGCTAATAATTGTATTTTAAAGCAGTGCTTGGATCACAAGAAAAAGACTATTTTCCAAATGATAAACAACCAAACAGGAAGCTGAACTCAGAGAGGTAATGGTAAACAAAATCTAACAGTGCAGAAAAGGGGAAAGAAGAAGAGGAAAATCTAATTTGAGGACAAATACCTACAAAAGAACAAGTACTAGATTTGGAGAATAAAAGGAGAATTTGCAAACTCGAAGATAAATATGAAAGAACTACCCAAAACGAAGGATAAAAGTCAAAAGGACAGAAAAATCTGAAAGAGAAGAAAAGAGACATAAAAGACAGAATAATGAGGTTTAAACATGGGCACGCAGAGACCCAGAAAAGAGGAACAGACTGAAGAAGACATATCTGAAGAGTTGACGTTGACAATTTTCCAGAACTGAATACATACATGAATACAGATGCAGAAATTATTCCTTTCAAAAAGGATAATTAAAAAGAAATCCACAATTAGACACACTAAAGCAAAACTGTTTTTTGGTCAAAAACAAGATTTTAAAATCAGACAAACAGAAAAGATAATTCACCTAACAGGAACAATTGAACAAGCAAAATACTTCTCAAAAGCAATAAAAGAAGCTAGAACACAGTAAACTTTGGTTATCCTTAAAAAGTTGAAGGAAAATAACCCCAACCTAAAATTCAGATCCCAACAAAATTATCCTGCAAAAACATAAGCAAAAATTTTTTTCATGTGAATGAAAACAAGGATTATCACCAATAAGCCGTTTCTTAAAAAATTTCTGAAATCGTATAATTGAAAAGCTCAGTAACACAAACCAGAAGGTCTGAGACACAAAATGAAAGAGAAGCAAGGAAACAGTTACCAAGTAAGTGATATTAAATATTGTTTGTATACATTAATTATAACATCTAATTTATGGGGTTTAAGAATAAGACAGAATAAATACACCAAAACCAACATGTAAGTCAGAAGAGACGGCCCAGATACTTTTACTTGAAAATTCTACCAAATATTCAAGGAAGATATAAACTTTACACAAATTCTTTCAGAAAACACTTTCCAATCTGTCTAATGAAACCAGCATAAGGGTAATATCCAAACCCAATGAAGACACAGGGGAAGGGAAGAGAAAGAAAGAAGGGGAATAAGGGCATTCATGAAAACAAGCACCCACAACCAAATAATAGCAAATTAATTCCAACAACATGTAAAGAGAATAACTCATCATAACCAAATGGAGTTTAGTCCAAGAATGCAGGATTGTTTTTGTATTAAAAAATCAATCAATGCAATTCACCAAGTGGGCAGAATAAAGGAGAATAACCATACAAAAATTTCAAGAGATGTAGAAAAAGCATCTGACAAAATTCAACACCTATAAATGTTAAAATTTCTCAACAAATTAGAAATAGAAGGAAACTTCCTCAACTTGATAAAGAGCATCTACCAAAATGCAGAGCTAACATATAAGTTGAAGTATAAGGGGGGAAGGGGAAGGTAAAAGAGGAAAAAGTACAGAAGGGAGATGGGGAGAGGAGAGGCAGGGAGGGAAGGAGGAGAGGCAGGGAGGGAAGAAGGAGAGGAGAAGAGGGGAGAAGAAGAGGAGAAGAGGGGAGAAAGAGAGGAGGGGAGGGGGGAAGAGGTGAGAAGAGGAAAAGAAAGCACACAAAGATAAGAAAAGGTAAAAATATCTTTTTTCTGATCACATGATTTTACATAGAAATTCCTGAGAATCTACAAAACTACTGGAATTAATAAATTTAGCAAGCTAATAAGAAACAAGGCTAACATACAAAAATCATGTTTATACATTCACAACAAAGTAGAAAATAAAAATTTAAGACAATTGTATCAATAATAGATAGCATCAGAAAAGAGTTAGAAACTAATTTAACGAAAGCATGGAAGACCTCTATATTACAAACACTGCCAAGGGAAATTTTTAAAAGATCAAAATAAATGGAAAGATATACCACATTCATGGATTGGAAACCTCCATATTGTTAATGTGTTACCATTAGGGAAACTGGGTAAATGGTACATGGGCTCTCTGGTTTTTGTTTTTGTTTTTTATGCTTTCTGTTTTGCTTTGGCCACACCACGTGGCTTGTGGGATCTTAGTTCACCGACCAGGAATCAAACCCAGGCCCCCCAGCAGTGGAAGCACAGAGTCCTAACCACTGGATCACCAAGGAATTTTCATGGGCTCTCTCTGTACTATTTTTTAAAACTGCATGTGAATCTACAATTATCTTAAAGTTTAAAAACTGATTTTTACAACTCTAAAAAAACTTAGAAATAAACTTATGAAGACATAGATAAAACCTAGACTCAACTCAACATCATAAATATATCAGCTCCCTCTAAGGTAATTTATAAGTTAAAGGCAGTTCTAATAAAGACACCAAGAAGCTTTTTTATGCAGCTAGAGAAAATGATACTAATGTTCATGTGAAAAAAAAAAAAAACAGGAAAAAATATTCTGTAAAACACTGAAAAAGAAATGCTGGGGGGTTGGGGAAATTAGTTCTATCAGACATTAAAACATACCAGAAAGAGGTGATAGTGGTAGATTAAGAGAGAAATATATCAGCAGATAGAAGAGAAAGACCAGAAATAAATCCATTTTACACACAGAATTTTTGATATGAGAAAGGCTGTATCTCACAACACTCAATCAAAGATAGATTTTTAAAAACTGGGTTGGGACAACTGACTAGGCATTTGGACAAAGATAAAATTAGATTCACACCTCAAAACATACACAACAATGAACTCCAAACAGAATAGGAATCTAAATGTAAAAAATGAAATGAGACAAGTATTTTAAGAAAACATGGGAGACTGGGATTGCCATATATACATTACTAATAAGAAAAAAAAATCAAATTGTACACTTTAAATATATGCAGTTTATTGTATGTCAATTTATGTTTATTGTTATCTCAATAAAAGTCCTTAAAAAAAGAAAACATGGATAAATTTTTCTATATCCTTGTTAGAGGTAGACATTCTGAACTATGACTCAAAACCCAGAGGGAACAAAAGATTGGTGACTTTAATAATTTAAAAATTTTGAACAGTTTAAAAAAAGAACAACAGAAGAACATATAGGTAGCATTTATCACAGATAAAGGGCTAATGTTCCCAATATACCGCCAAGTCTTAAAAATTGAACAAAACAGATCAAAAACTTTATAGAAAATAAAGGCCAGAAATATGAATACATAATTCACTAATAAGTATATTAATATACCAGTAATCATATGATGTTCAATCTCACTCATAATTACAGAAACACAAAGGCATTGTGAGATACATTTCTCACCTAACACACTGGCAAAAATTTTAAAGTAAAACATTCTTTTAGAGAGGTTCTCTGAGAAAGACTCTAGGAAAACAGACACAGTCACATATTGCTAAGGAAAATGCAAACTGGTACAACCCTTTGGGGAAGGAAGACGATTTGACAATATCAGTCTCTCTCTCTCTCTGTCCATCCATCCATCTACACCTTTGACCCAGAAATCCTACGTCTAGGAATTTACACTGAAGATACACCGTCCAACAATATGAAAATATATACGCACAACTGAATCACTGAAGCACTACTTGTAATTACAAAATAATGTAAACTACCTGTCTTTATCTAACAAATTGATTAAATAACCCTATGCAGCTATACAAACAATGAGGAAGAGTTCTATGCACTTCTATAGGTTTGTTTTCATGATAAATTGTTAAAACAAGCAAAGTGCAGAAGAGAATTACTAGGAAAGCTACCCTTTGTGTAAGAAATAAATAAGAGAATATGTATATGTAACATGAAAACCTGACTAATAAAACTGGTTACCAACAGGAGGGAAGAAACAATGTAGCTGAAAAAGATAAAGGGTTTGGGAACTGGTAGAAGGACTGAAGGGGTGATATTTATTGAGTATGACTTTTTGTATAGCTCTGACCCTTAGAATCAGGTTTACATTTCATATATTTAAGAAAAGTTTGTATGTAATAAAGATGAGGGTGGGTGATGGAACACAAACAGAAGCAAATGAACTTAATTGTATTTCAAAGAAATATCACAGTTAATACTGATGAAAAATTAACACAAATCCACAAACTTTAAACACACTATATTTTCAACTATATTCTCTCAGACTAAACACAAAAAGAAATTTAAATATTTACCACTAGTTAGTAGATTTGTTTTCTTAGTAATTTCCATTCTAGCTTATATATATAACATATATATACATATATTCTAAGACTATGACAATAAGTAAAATGTATTTTAATAATGACAGCTAAGTTTCTGTCAAAAAAGGGAATTATAGATATAGAAAGGGTTATAGCTACAATGAACCCTGTGATGGTGAATCATAATGGGAGCTCATCAGTATGAACCCATAGCTTTTATGACAGATACAGAAACACAGACACATTATATATATATATGATTATATAAACATTATGTTCATAAACTGAATAGTATAGATTAATCTCGGCTAGCCTGGACTGCCCACATGGTGATCTCCAGAACTACTGACTCTTACCTACATTACAAAATATATTAGATAAAGATAAATGATATTCCATAACCACGGGCCTGGGAGTTGTTTGGGAGCAGACTGTATCAGTCTGTCAGCATTGTTTAGTAATAATAATTAAATGTATGATTCACCTAATTTCAGTGCAGCCTGTAACTTAATGCATGGTCACATAACTAGAATGCACTGCCTATGTGACTAGCTTAAAATAAGAGATCCGGCCACAAGCCAAATTTGAATTTCTCATTACTAAGGTGCTTGAGATGCAAGCCAGTAGTGACTCTGAATCTGGAGACACAACAGTTCCTCTGTGACTCAGTAGCAGAAGAACAAAGATGACTGTGCCTAAAGTCTTTGTATCCCTTTCAATGAGTACCCTTCTTCTGCTTGACTGTTCTGTATCCATTGCCTGTAATGAAGTTCCAGAAGTATAAACTGCTTGATTCCCATGAATCCTTTCATCAAACACTTAGGTGATTAATATATAATTAATGGATATATATTATAACATGTTATATATACAGATGTATATGTTTCCTAGCTCCGTTCACTGAGAAGGCCTACAAGCAATGACACTCTAAGTGCAACGAGCACACTTAAAACCCAGATCTTTGTTTTGAAATACCATTCTCCATTAAAAGAAAACAGGGCTTCTTACATACATATCTGATTCCAGGACTGGAGCAAGGTATGTACAAGATGATGCTGGTACCTCTTGTTGTCTAAGAATGTAAGGAGGTACTTAAAGAATGATAAGAAGATGAAAATCAGCTTGAAGGAGTTCCAACTAGCCAAACAGGGAACAATCTGCGTTTCAAAATCATTAACAGAAAAAATAAAAATTCCATGATTCCCTAACCATATAAACAAAGAAAGAGGGAAGGAGTGAGGGAAAGAGCTCCCTTACATTAGAAATGCTAACTAATAAATATGGAAGTATTACTCAGCCATTAAAAAAGTGAAATAATGCCATTTGCAGCAACATGGATGGACCTAGAGATTATCACATTAAGTTAGGTAAGTTAGAGAAAGGCGAATATATGATATCACTTATATGTGTAATCTAAAAAAATAATATAAATGAACTTTTTTACAAAACAGAAATAGACTCACACACATAGAAAGCAAACTTATGGTTACCAAAGGAGACAGCATGGAAGTAGGGATAGATAAATCAGGAGTTTGGCATTAACAGTACTATATATAAAATAGGTAAACAAGGACCTACTGTATAGCACAGGGAACTATACTCAATATGTTGTAATAATCTATAATGGAAAAGAATATGGAAAAGTGAATATGTGTGTGTGTGTGTGAGAGAATCATTTTGCTGTGCACTTGAAACCAACACAACACTGTAAATTAACTATACTTCAATAAAAAAAATTTAAAAAAATAAATGTGGAAGAAAAAAGGAGTTAAAAATTATCATTTGGGCAAAAAACAATTATTTCAAGTAAGATTTATTAATAGGTGCTCAAATGGGAGAAAATGGTAAATTTATAGTGGACAAATCTGGCAGGCACCACCTTAATCAAATGATCAGAGTTAACATCACCAGTATTGAGCAAACAGATATCATATGGATCATATGGATCCAGATATGACAAACTATCAAAGGACACCACATCGGTTCTGTAGTATTCCTGATGAAAATGGATAATCTGAATCTAGTTATGTGGAAATATCAGACAAGCTCATATTGAGGAATGTTGTACAAAATTAATAACGTACTCTTCAAAAATGTCAACATCATGCACAAGTGAGGAACTGTAACAATTTAGAGGAGATTAAAGAAACATGACAACTAAATGTAACCAGTGATTCTGGATTTATACTGGAGAAGGTAAATTTTTTTCTTTTGCTATGAAAGAATATTAGTGGCAAAACTGCTGAAATTTAAGTACATTATCTCAGATAATAATATTATATTAACATTAATTTTCTTGATTTTACTAATTGAGTTATATAAAGGTTATAAAGGTTATATAAAAATTCTAAAGCAAAATCAATAGGCAATTATAAAAATCCAGAGGTATAAAATAATTGTTTCTGGCTTCACCTACATTATATTGTTAACATTTTCTTTCAATTCAATTTCAACTATAAACATTATTTTTAAGAGTAGTAAAATAATACACCCAATAGCTGTACCACAGCTTCCACAGCTATTCTACGACTGGGCATATTTATTTTTCCAGTATTTTTGCTTACATAAATAATACTGGTATATAATCTTTAGATAGTACTTTGAATCATTTCTTATAAGAAATTCCTCTTTATCACTACCAAATCACACATTTTTTGCATTTCCCATATATATGTATTGCCAAATACTCTTCCTGGAAGGCAACCAACTCTCTCTCTCCCCAATTCTTTTCCCTCTCGCTCAGTCCCCCATCCCACCCTCAATACTGCACCCACGTGCACACAGCAAGTAAATATTTCCCAGTTGGAAACATCCTTAGATATACCTATTAGGTGACTCCTTTGGTACCTCATACTACTTCATATTGTGCTTTTATTATTTAGGAAGTTAAGTATTATTTCACATGTGAGCTGGCCATCTGAATTTGACTTTTTTTCCCCATGTTCTTCATCTATTTTTTTTTTTTGGAGCTTTCATTTAAAAAAAAATGGAATGATATAAGAAACTTTTTTTTATTTTGAAGCAATTAAACCATTGACAATACCTTCCCCAGTTTGGGTTTAAAATCTTGTTTATTGAACTTTCTTATATACAGCTCTCTTTCTTAATTTCTATAGTTATGGTATTACTTTAATCATTATTTAGCTGATCTGAACTCCTACAGTAAGAGAGAAAACGGAAAGCTAAATTTCCTGCAAATGGTTTCCTGGCTATCACAACATAATTTACTTAATCTTCCCTTTCACCACCAATCTGCATATCCACCTTCACCATAGAGTTCACTCTTAATTACCTGTCAGTTAGATTTTGAATTTTTTATGTGCCCCTTTTGTTACAGCAGTCTTAGAATACGTTATAATAACTTATTGGGTAAATGCCCTTGTAATTATTATAACTCTGAAGCATTCATTCTACAAATAACCATTAAAGTAAATTGGTCACACTCTCTACAAACCCTTAAAAAATATTCTTGAGATTTTTTTATTGGAATCACATTAAGTTATGGTTATTGGTCTATTCAAATTGTTCTACAATTGCTTTAATTTATTTTAATTTTTTAGTTTTTCTTGAAAATTATACATTTTATTAAGACTGCTATTTTTATTCATATGCATCTGCATTGTTATTTTAATCTACTCAATATTATAACAGCCAATTTCAATTATATATTGTAATATCTTATATAGGCTCTTACTTCTCTCTACATTCACCATCTTACGTTTTTCCCAGTTTCTTGAGTTCAATGCCTAGTTCATTTATTTTTATTCTTATCTAAAAATGAGTTCATTTAATGATGTAATATTTTGGGAAAATTCTGACCAAAATTTCGTAAATTTTGATACATAATATTTTCACTAGCACTATTTTTTGAATTGTTTGTAGCAACATCTCCTCTGAATACCCTTGTGTCAAAATTTAGTTTACTCTCTTTCAGATTGTTAGAGTAGTTATTTATTTGAGGTTCTGATTCAGAGAATGTAGATGGCGCAACTGATACTGTTTTAGAATCAATCCAGTTTTCTAAATGCTCCAAGATTACTATAAATAATGTATATTCTTTGATGCAAAGTATAAAGTGAGAAAAATACCCATTAAACTAAGTTTAACTCATCTCAAGGAAAACAACCAATGTCTTTATAATGACCTAAGAAAATCATGCATCAACATGGCCTCTGTTATGTTTCTTACCTCATTTTTCTCCCCCTTCTTCATTCCGGTCCACCCATACTGGATTTCTGGACTATCTCAGGCATGTTTCTACCACAGGGACTATGTACTTATTTTCACTCAGCGTAGATCTTCCCAGAGATAGTCACATAGCTTGCTCCCTTACATCCTCTTTGTTCAAAGGTAATCTATTTTTATTACTATTAGCATCTCTCCAACTAGACTGAAAGCTTGGTTACAGCAGGAATTTCTGTCTGTTTTGGTTTTGTTCAATAACCAGAGGCTATAATAGTGTGCAGTAAATAGGAGGTACTCAAAAAAACTGTTGGTTGAATAAATTAATATTTAAAAGCACAGGCCCTAAAGCCATAATGCCTGGGTTTAAATCTCTGCTCCCCGCTCTGTTATCTCCTCTAGCTAGCTATATTACCTTGGGCAACCTCCTTAACTTCTCTTTGCCACAGTTTCCTCCTCAATAAAATATAACAGTAATAGTACTCATCTCATTGGGAAGTTCTACACATAAAGTACACAATGTCCATGAATAGTAAATGCAAAATAAATGTTACCTAAATACTATTATTTCTACTTTAATTACTTCTTAGGCTATACAGTAGGCTTTCCACACCTGCAGGTTCCACATCTACACATTCAAACAAACAGACAAAAAATATCCACCCCTCCCTACCAGCCAAAAAAAGAGAAAATTCCAGAAGGGTCCAAAAAGCAAAACGAATTTGCAACTGCACTGGCAACTATTTACACAGTATTCACATTGTATTTAAAACTTTTTACATAGCATTTACACTGTACTGATTATTATAAGTAATCTAGAGATGACAAAGTATACAGGAGGGTGTGCTAATAGGCACCAATTTATATAAGGGACTTGTGCATCCTTGGATTTTGGTATCTGCCAGGGTTCCTGGAACCAATCCCCCATGGATATTGAAGGATGACTATACTTTAAAATCTCTTACCATGTTTAACTTTTAACCAGTTTTTTAAATTTTCTAATAGGTTTTGCTTCATATAAATACCAATGCTTTATATTATACCACACAAATTACTACTATTTTGTGGGCTTATGTCTTTTATTATGTGAAAAACTATCTGTCTTCTATGATTTTTTCCTTGAGTTTTATTTTGGTCTGTACTTTTCTTTCCTTTGTTGTTGTTGCTTGTTTTTGTTATATTCCTTACCATTCTTATATTTGCCAGGCTTATCCTCAATTACTCCTTTGTTTTCAACCCTTTTTGTGTCAATTTGTTTTAAGTCTGTCTCTCCTAAAGAGTATACCTAGAAATGAAGAGTAAGGACTTGGGCACAATATGTCATATTAATTCTATCCCAAAAACACTAGTAGGTTTTCCTCCTCAACAACTTCCCTGTCCTCCAGCAGATGCTAAGGCTAGAGTCTCCTGGGAGACCCAGACTACTTCATCCAAAAGCATGCATTTTTTTCACTCTGTATACAGTGACTCACATGTTGGGCAGACCTAAGTATTCTTTTTATCTTCTATAAATTCTTTTTAAGTTTGCAGTGTGAGGATAGCAATATATCAATGGGATTTCTGTGGGTGGAGGCTGGAGAGATCACACTGGCTTAGCGTACCGTCTCAAACCAGAAATCTCCTTTATTATATACATCAGTAAAAATCAAAAACCAACAACAACAAAAAAAAAACCAAAAAACACTATTCTGATTCCTTTTTATTTTTTTTAACCTAGGTTCAATTTTTATTGTTTCTAGCTCATGGAATTTGCCAGAAATTTCAAACCAATGTTCTATAAATGGCAATAGCAGAAAATCCTCTCTTGTTCCTCCATGTAGACTTTGGCAATGCCCTGCAGCCAAAGACCAACTGGAACACACTTGTAGTTGAACAAGTTTTATTATTGCTCATTGCAATGAAGAATATAGCACACTACTGGTTAAGGTAAGAGGATGTTGCAAACTACTTATAGGATATAGGCTCATGTTAAGTAATTTCAGGGAGGGTTCAAGGAAGTAAGGCCTTGCTTTGGATTGGAAACTGTCAAGAAGCAGGGATAATCCTGTGATTATCTTAATAAATCTTACCTAGACAAACAGAAAACTACAGTGAGACTACAGTTGTAATTAGTAAAGAAGCATCAATTGTCCATATTAGCCAGGACAGAGGTATATTTGGTATTTTATGTGGTTTGAGCAGTGACTTCTTTTTGTATGTGCTTAGGTAAGTTTATGAAGTGATCTTGGTTTTTGTTTCATTTCATCACAGTCCCAGAGTGACTGTGTCTGATGTTGATATTCTGTGAGATTATGTTTAAAAAGAGAACATTGAGGTCCAGCTGTGAATGCCAAGCCTGTTTCCAGATTCAGAGATGCTTTTCCTATTCAAGTTCTTAAGGATGTTTCAATTTAATTCTCAAAAATCTCTCCTAATATATCCCATTATGTCTTATAAAAACACCTAGATCTGGTGCTTTCATGGCTGTTCAGAAATAGATACAAACCAATCTATAAACTTACTATAAAAAAAACAATAGGCCAAATTCAAGCATGCATTTGAAGATAACACAGGATATGCAGAGTAGTTACACAAACTAACCATAAAAGTAATAGAGGCAGTCGTCTAAGTAGTGGGGAAAGAAAAACACAAATAAAAACTCTATGATCTAAAAGAATTTTCTTTCCACTTTGATAAAAATAACTGCAATGTTACATAAAATGAATATACAAATGAACATGCCTTATTTAGATGCCTTATTTCTTTTTCCTTTTAAGGAAAAAATATAATGTAAGAACAATTTGTAAAATCTGAATAAGATATATGGATTAGATAATAGCACCATATCAACGTTAACTTCTTGAATTTTAAAATTATATTGTGATTACATAGGACAATATCTTTGTTTTTAAGGAAATATATGCTGAAGTATTTAGAGATAAAGGAACATAAAGTCTGTACCTTAATCAACCAATCCAAAGAAAAAATTTCATGTGTATATATGTAAAAGAGAGACAGAATGAGAATGATAGAGCAAATGTGATCAAATGTTAACATCTGGATAATCTTCATATAGAATATAAAGGAATTATTTTTACCATTCTTGTAACTTCTAAGTCTGAAGTTATTTCGATGTGAAAAGTTTTAAAAAAATCTCTGGCCTCAAAATTAGCTTTGACAAATATCAGCATCCCCAAGTCAGAGATGAAGAGAGTAAAAATGAAAATAATCATACAATTAATTAAAGAAAAGGAGAAGCCAGAATCTGTTTTACTCAAGGCTGTAGTTACTTTCCACAGAAAAGTTGCATGTTTCAACTTAATAATGGGTAATTGATCAATAAATTACAACTTTCTTATCTCTGAGAGAAACAATGCCCTGATTACTCATAGTTTCCTCATAGAATTTCCTTCCTCTCGAGGCCTGATGTTTCTAGTATGTTAAAAAAACTTCTTTAACTCGATCGGCGATGAGCAAATGCATAGCTGATTATGCGTCAGAGCTTATTCAAGTCCTAATCAATGCTGCAGCACTCACAACAGCTATCTTTATGACAGGGCATTCCAGTAAACTCATCTGTGGTTTCACAACTCAGGTGATTATATTTAAGGTATCACTAGAACATACTGTTAGATATATCATTTACCTGAGAACTGCCACTGAAACCTGGAGGTTGACTGTATTCTGTGGAATCAATAATACTACTGCAAAATGAAGAAAGAAAAATGTGATTTCAGTTTTTACATTCTCTTAGCAACAGAAAAAGTAAACCTAAAATATATCACATGTAAATCCAGTATTTCTAATTTCTAAGCAAATATTTATTGCCAATAATTTAATTATACACCAAATAAATACATATCCCATAAATAAAAAATCAGTGAATATTTAAACAATTTACCCCTTCATCCCACCACCTTAAATATACCCACCTTGAAAGAATGTCAACAGGGAATAATCACAAGACAGGTGTTTGCTACAATTTCATTTCAGATAAGTTAATAAGTTGTTTGAACTCTAAGGAAAAGAGGACTTAGAATACTGGGAAAAGAGCACAAGCATGCACTCAAAAGCTATGGTTAACAGATCCTGTTATGACACTAGAGCTATGTGGCCTTGGACAAATACCTTATAATCACTCTGTTTCCTTATCTGCAAAGTGAGATGAGTGGAGACTAGCTATCCCTTCAAGCTCCAAAACATTATGATAATCATCTCATATGAAAGAAAACTATCAAAGGAAATCAATACACAGTAAAATAACAATAATCTTTCTTTCATAACCCAAAACCTATATTCTAATTTCCTTTGCCCTAGTCAAACATAATCTGCTTTCTCCATTGGTTCTTTCTATTTGATTATATTCTCTGTGCATTCTCCTACCTACCCCTAGAAAAACCTCTAGAAGTCCAGACTACCTTTTCTTCCTAAGAGTTCTATCTTACCACATCTATCTTAGCACTTCACTCTTATCTCCCTCCCATCTTTAAATAAATTAGTCTATGAAGACTATTAACATCTGAAAATGACAGCATATACATCAACCATGATAGATCATTTATTTACATTTTAAAAAATTATTCCCCATTTCTACTATAGAAGTGTTTATATTCTTGTCTACCCTAATGAAATTTAAGCAATTGAGGGTACTAATTTCAGTGTATCTCTTACATAAATACACAAAATCACTATTCACTTTAGTACTCAAATAATCACAAAGGTTATAATATGAAAGGCACTCTTAAGAGTACAGAGTGGGTATGAATTTCACCTGTTAACAGCTAAATAATTCTGGGCAAGTTATTGATCTTCTCCATCTGCTAAATGAGTAAGATACTTCAGAGAGGTATAAGATTTAATTAAGTGGTTAATTTCTCAGTAAAATGCCAAAAAATGATAATGTTCAACAAATCTTATCCTCTATTAATAAAATTCATCAATAACATACAACCTTACCTTTTCAAAAATATAATAAATCAGATTGAACTGTCCTCATAGTAGTCTTTATTTTTTAAACCAAAACATAATAATAGACATTAATTCATTGTGTTCTTAACTGTCCCTATAGTAAGACTCACTTGTATAAGAAAGACCCTTCAAAGCACTTAGGCTACAAATTAAAGAATTAACACAATCTTGCAATGAATTTCTTCTGATGAAATATAACCAATTCTCATCTTTCTTTCACAGAGCCGTGAACTGATATGACAAGATCACATGCTATTTTCAGTATACTCTATCCAGGGACTAATAGCTCTAAAAATGAGGAGATGCCATGCACTCAAAATCTGTGTTCCTTCCAGTAATGAAACCCAATCCCCTAGTATCTGTATAAACATTAATAAAATTATGAAGCTGCACATTTAGAGGTTGACAGAAAAGAACAATTTCTAGATATAATTATTTTATGGTGCTGTAATTCAAACTTCTTTGACTGCAAGCTGGAACAATTACATTGATACATCAGTGTGTATAGTGAGATAACACTACATTTCAAATACATGTTTAAAAATAGTACTCATCAGATTGTTGAAGGTATTGAAATTACAGGTTTCAAGTGGTATTTTATTAACAATGACTGCAGAGATTAAAATTTATTTTATTTCAGATCTTAATCTTATTCACTAAGAAAAATTTATTAATGCATACACAACTGCAACAGAAGCAATCTGAAAAAATAAATCCCTTTAATTCTGCATTTTAAGTGTGTGTGTGTGTGTCTATGTGTGTATAAAGTAACATGATTAGAAGAGAATATTAGAAAGCACTGACTGGGCTGGATCCTCTTGACTCTGGTGCTACTCTACTTCTTATCTCTGAGTTAGCCACAATTCACAGATGGTAATAACAACAATATTAATAGCTATCATTTATTGAGCATTTACCATCCTCTAGGCACTGACCTAAGTAATTTAAACTTCATAACTCATTCCTATTTCTCAAGAGAGGAAACTCAGCCACTGAGAGAGTATATGTTTGGCCCAAGTTAACAAAGCCAACAGCAGAGTTAGAATTCAAAGCCATACAGTCAGGTTCCAGAGTCTGCACTGAACCACTGTGCTATGCTCCCTAGGCACATCATATTCTACAAATGAAGAGTGAGGAAATCCTGGATTAGCCCAACCCACTTCATAGACATAATTTAAGGACAGAAGTGAAAAGTCAACAACCTATATGAACGAAAGTCATCAATTATTTCAAGTAAATGTCAAATAAATAACTTGAAATCATTTCAAATTATTATTTCAAATAAGTTATAAAAATAAAGCCATCAAAAAATGACAAGGGCAAGAAGAAAATTTTGAGATAGTAACTAAAACTGAGTTAGGAATAATACACTTTACTCATGACGGGAAAAATAAGATGATAAAAAAAATTCCTAATGTTCTTGCTGGTGACAATAAGGAGCTGGGCTAAAAACATGTGAAAACTATACAGCTGTTAATCCAAGTTACAAAGGAAATTCAGTTATCCAAGTAGATGTCACAAAACTACTCTCACTTAAATTATTTGCTTCCAGAAGCAAAGATATACGTTGTAATTAAAAGACAGACTGTTACAAATGAACTTACATACAAAACAGAAACAGACCAGACATAGAAAACAAATTTAGGCACCAAAGGGGAAATGTGGGGGAGGGATAAATTAGGAATTTGGGATTAACATACACACACTACTATATATAAAATAGATAATCAACAAGGACCTACTGTATAGCACAGAGAACTATACTCAGTATTTTGTAATAACCTATAAGGGAAAAGAATCTGAAAAAGAATATATATGTATATGTATTTATGTGTGTATATATGTATTTATGTGTACATTTGTGTACACATGTATATGTGTATATTATGTTGTGTGTGTGTATACATAAAACTGAATCGCTTTGCAGTACACCTGAAACTAACACAACACTGCAAATCAACTACCCGTCAATTAAAAAAAAGAAATTTTTAAAAAATTTAAATAAAAAAAAGACAGACTGTTAAGTCAATTTTGCATATAAGCTATACATATAATGAGAAAACAGTGGTTTGCTCTTGGTAAAAATAATAGGTAACTACTTTTAGACTAGGCTTTTACTTGAAAAAGGATGATTCACATTTAAATTACTGACAGGTAAAAAATTAACTAATTAACATAATTTTTATATGTGAGCAAAATAAAGTGTACTGAGATCAATTAAGGCTGAACATAAAGAAAATAATGAGGTTTTTAAATAAATAAGGGAATTGAATAAACCAAAAAAAAAAAGAAGCTGTGTACACACATGAAATTAGACTAACTGCTGTCACTGATTTGTTTTTTCATTAGTATAAACTTAATACAGAAGAAAATAAACTCTACATTTAATAAACAATATGGGGCTATAGCCAAATCCTGTTCCTTTCCAGTATTCTACATAAAATTATTGAACCAGTTTCCCAAAACAACACATACTGAGCAACATATAACATGAAAATAATCAGACATAAATTTCAACAATAACTAAAACCAAACATGATTTCAATTTTTTTTAAATAGTAAAGTTTGTCACTATTCTATCCCCTTTCTACCAAGGCAGTAGTCCCTAGTATCATAAACAGATCAAAGCTAAATCACTTGCTTTCTTCAAAATAATGCTTTTCTGTCAATTACTTAACATAGAATCATTTAATTTCAAATTAATGGTTAATCCCATTTACTAAACAATCAAAATTTTCATGGCCCCAGTTTTGCAGACACCTCAAGAGATACTGGAAACCACTCTTCATTTTCGATTTTGCCTTTCCAATTCCACATATCC
Source organism: Hippopotamus amphibius kiboko (assembly GCF_030028045.1). Lineage (NCBI taxonomy): Eukaryota > Metazoa > Chordata > Mammalia > Artiodactyla > Hippopotamidae > Hippopotamus > Hippopotamus amphibius. The sequence goes on along the minus strand of NC_080188.1, from coordinate 173,987,611 downwards.
TTTACCATCTGACACAACTATTCAAACAAATCCTACAAAATCAATATGACTAATCTATTAAGAGCTACCATCTACCGAGTGCTTAATATGTGTCAGGCATTATTCTCTCATTTCTTTAAATGTATTACCACATTTTATCAGTCAAGACAGGTGTTATTATCCTTATTTTACTAATGAGAAAACTGAGGTTACAGACCTTAATAATAAACTTACTTGCCTAAGGTCAAACTGCTGATAAGGTATGGAGCCGAAATTTGAACCCAGACAGTATAATTCCAGAATCCTTATGTAAGACTGCCAAAGTGACATATGTTTGCTCATCTTGAAGAATCACTGCCCTGCCATTTTTGAACCATAAGGTTCTACTGACCTTCTTTTTGATGTTTTATTATCAACTTGATGATCTCCAAAACCCTTTTACCTCCCAAAGTTTTAGAGGCTCTAGAGTAAGGATGCCTGCTTTAGAATACTAATCACACCATTAACTTTGTGATGCTGGGCAAACTGCTTCATCTCTATGACTCAATTTCCTCATTTGTAAAATGAAAGGATACACGGCATTTACTGTGAGGGCTGTATGAGATAACACGTGTACATTACAAAACAGTATCTAATACACATATGCTATATTCTCTGACAGTTACAACTTTTGCAAATACAGTTCTCTAAGACAGTAATAATTTCCTGATTCTAATGTAAAATTCAATTGAAAATTAACATGAAATCTTTTCTTCTACAATGTCTCAGACTCATTAGAATAGATAGTACTACTACTTATCTTGTGGTATTTCTAAGAATTTCACCAAGATATTTTACAACAAATTTTATACAACAGATTTTATATAAATAAACACTGGTGATTACAATGGCCTTTTCAGCAATATATAGTTTGGCTTTTAAAAATACTGGGCTCAAAAAGATTACATAAAACTTCAATTCCTAAAACCCAAAACTATGAAAATCAAACACTTTTTGCAACTTTTTCAAGTGAAAACCTGACCTGAACGGATTTGATACCATTTACCTTACTGTCAACATTCATGTTTCAATGCTGAAATATTAATGTGCTTGATTATATGGAACAGCCTTTTTTTACTCCTCCTTCAGTGTATGTAATATATGGCATAGGCACTGTGTCACCTTTCTAAAATTGGGGAGGAAAGGGTATGGGGGCATAGACGTAACACCACATAATGAAACACATCTGACTCCAAAGGTTTCCCAAAAAGTTGTGAAAACCTATATATCATACAAGCTTTGGATTTACTTGAAGAATGTAAGGGTAGTTCAATAATAAAAAATATTGGGCTCCAGAATACATATCTATGATCCTTAGGAAAAAGAGATTCAATTTATTTTTCAAAGAACAGAAGTTAGAGTACTTCACATATCCAGGAAAAACTTTCCCCAACACCTTTTGTCCCCTTTTAATTGTAGATGGTTAGAAAGGATTGTAGTTACATAGTATATAGGAGGACTGTATGAATCTAATATTATACTGCCTTTTAAAAGGTCTGTAATTCCAAAATATTATTAAATTTTAAAAAGAAAAGCAAAAGAGCAATTCATTTTAAAGTTTTCTTTATAAGAGTTTCCTCAGGGAGAAACTTACTGCTGGCAGATGTAAAGAACAAATGTGCTGGAAAACTTCTGAAAAATGGAACAGGTCTGAACCTACCTCTTTACTGCCTTTGAAAGTAAATAACTTGCTTGGTAGAATTTCAAGAACACGAGAATAACAAACTCAAAAGAAAAAGACTGACAAGACTGATCTGCCTCCAACAAAACTAGTAAAAGTCCTAGTTCGTTAGATTAAGCACTGCATTTGACTCCTTTATATCCTACTACCACTCATCAATGAGTGGGAATAGATTACAATTTACTTATAATTCACAGAGAAAAAATTTTTAATTATCAGATGATATAGTTGTCACAAATTTTAGTGTTACAAAAACTCAGTTCTTTGAAATAATCTCAGAAAAAGGTTTTAAAAGCAAAGAAAGTAGAGGAAGCATTCCAAAAACAGCAACAAAAGATTCAAAGGTAGAGGATCTGGAGAATGGGGAAAATACACTGGGACTTTTGGGTAGGGGAGAGACAGTAAACAGCAGAAACAGAAAATGGTGACAGTACATGAAATTTTATGCTTGCATTCAGTTATCCTTATATCTAAGCTAAGTTTTCCCAGCCTCTCCCATTCCTGACCTCCCAGAATCAAGGTACACCTAAAATAAGCAGAGGTGAAAAGTTTCCTATATGACTCTAACCTGAAAGGGCAAAAGCCATACATAACAAGAGGATCTAATCACAGCAATATGAATGAAATCAACAGGGAATGGTTGGTAAATACCAATAATTTGCTTCCTTCCAAGAAACTTAATTTTAACTTTTCTGGCTTTCTCAAGCCCAGGAACATAACTTGAGGCATTTTTAAGACATTATAGGAGGATATATAACTTAGAGTAGAGAGTAAAATAAATAGAAATCTTTGCCCTATCTTCCCTAAAGATAAAATAAGCTTAAGATAGTTGTGAAACTTTAGTGTTAAATGTCAGAGTTTTCTTCTATGAAAAAGAAAATAAGCATATCTTACTTGAAGATTTTTAAGACTTGTCAGTAATATAGACATATTCACTACCCACTAAACCAATATTTACACATTTTTTAAAGTATGATCCTCCAGGCTTGCATTTGAATCTGTGGAACTTATCTCAGACCTAATCATCAGATTTTGGGGGTAGGGTTCAAAAGTCTGCATGTCAGCCAAGAGTCTTGGCTGATACTCATGCACATCGAAACCTGTCCTAGTCACACCTCAGATTTAAGAATTAGAAAGGACTGTTAGTATCTTTACCAAGCGGTGACAATTAGTTTATAACAAGAACCCAAAGATGTTTTTTTAAAACTCCTGAAATACCTACTCATCAAATATAATTACTAAAGTTTTAAAGTTAAACACATTTTGATTATTTTAATAATTGGAATCAAAAAGTCTATACCATATTTAAACAGGATAATTAATTTGACAGCATAACTTATTTTCCATCTTTTATATAATCATGAGAGCAGAGTACTAGGGTCTGTCATATTCACAGCTGTTATCTCCAGTGCCTAAAATTGTGTGTTATACATGCCTGATATACCTCTGAAAACCAGATGAGTGACTGAAGAATTCTTCAGATATTCTAAATAAAGGAAATTGCACTATTTCAAAAAAGATTTTCATAACTTGCTACATTTCTGTTATCCATCAAATGAATGATAAACTACAGATGTATGAAGAGTACCCTTTACATTACTGCCAAGGAAATTTGTTTTCTGTGTTTTGTGTTTCTTTATGTGTTTGTTCAAGTTGAAAACTTCATAAGATTCTTCAACGTCCTCCATCGCCTATTGCATCAAGTTCAACTCCTCTGCATGGTATAGGGTCAGAGTTAAGGCAAGTAGTCCTTAGTACTCACAACAATAAATGCAAGTGTAGCAGAGATTTCTTAAGATCTGTTCATAATCATCTGGAGATACAGTAAGTTCCCTACATATGAACCTTCAAGTTTCGAACTTTCAAAGTTGCAAATGTGTGTTCGCATGTCAAATCACGTAAGTTAGTTCACGTGTCTGGCATACATTGTCACGTGTGTGCATCCTCTACAAGTGGCTGTGCTTTTGTATACTTTACTGTACAATACTGTATAGAGTACAGTAGTACAGTATCTTTATTTCAAGCCCAGGATGTCCAGAAGTAAATGTAAAAGCAGCAGTGACTTAGCTGGTACTGCTAAGAAGCGCCAAGAGAGACGAGGAAGAAGTAACTGAAGAACCAATTCATGACGCAGGAAATGGCAAGGGGATTTTCTTTATTTGAGGAGACACTGTTAGTTTCTGAGGTATAGGACCCAAACATAGAACGGTACACGAAGGTTGCAGCAGCTGTTCAGAATGCAATCCAGTGCTACCGTGTCATTTGTGACATGAGAAAGAGAGCTACTACCTAGACATCACTGGATCGTTTTTTCAAGAGGGTATACAGAATTGAATCCAGCAAGGAACCAGAACCTGTGCCATCAACGTCAGGTGTGAGTGAAACTGCAGCTTGCCCTCCATCTCCTATTACTAACGATCCTTCAGCTCTACCATCTCCCTCCTCCAGTCAGTAACTCTTCTTGCCTGTTCACTCAATGCCAGCCCCTGTATGCCAGCTGTTGTACCTGTACTACTGTACTTTTCAAGATACGTACTGTAAGATTAAAAATGTTTATTTTTTGTGTTTGTTTTTTATGTATTATTTGTGTGAAAAGTATTAAAAGCCTATTACAGTACAGTACCATACGGCCAACTGTGTTAGTTGGGTACCTATGCTAAGTTTGCTGGACTTATGAACAAATTGTACTTACGAATGCACTCTCGGAAGGGAACTTGTTCATATGTAGGGGACTTACTGTTGGAAAATAGTGTCAATGTATATAGATACATAGTTACTTGATTAAGATCATGTTATTAACAAAAATACAAGTTAAATACATATTTGATCAAACATTATATCACAAAAATTTACCTTGTACCTTAATATTCTGAAAAATGTAATTTAGATGTTTGCATATTATTCCCATGATATGGATGTATGAAAACCTATTAATTCAATGTCCTATTACTATCTGTGTATTTTATATAAATAACTATGCATTTGAATCATTTGCATATAAATTACTTATACTATACCTTTTATTCATTAAGTTCTTTTTCTGAATGTAAAAAAAAAATAGTGTCAGGCTGTGTATGGAGAATTTCCTATATTGCATAATTCCCCTCCTGGATAAAGGGAAACAAATATTATAGTAAAAACCCTTTAGGATTATGTAGAAGATCTGTTTAAAATATATAATAATTAGGGACAAATCTATAAGGATTAGAGTTAGACTTGACCACAAAAACATTTCAATTCCTACATTTAAAAAAAAGTTATCTTAGGGAATTCTCTGGCAGTCCAGTGGTTAGGACTCCATGCTTTCACTGCTGGGGGCCTGGATTCGATCCCTTTTCGGGGAACTAAGATCCATAAGATATGAGGTGTGGCCAGAAAATAAATAAAAGACAGTGAAAAAAATAAATAAAAATTAAAATAAATAAAATGTTAAAAGTTATCTTGGTAAGTAAAATAAGGCAGCTGAACCAATAATAATTGCCAAAAAGTACCAAAAACTTAATAATTAATATGTGAAGAAGATGCCATTAACACTGCTCTGGTCATGGGTCATAATCCAGCCAGTGATCCAATATGCAATTATAGAGAAGATGGGTCCATTTCATCCACTATACCAAAGAGCTATCCCTAACCACCACCCACCCTCTCCTCACCACACACATTTTTTTTCAATGACTTGGGGGAAGGGTAGGTGTCACAGGGTAAGTGTAACAGTGAAGAGTTGTGTGGGTGAGTTAAAAAGGAATTTCTTAACCTAGTCCAGGAGCCATTACACAAAATCAAATTCCTTGAATTTTATTAGTTTATTCAGTCAAATTACAAAATATACAAATTCACAAGCTACTGACTCACTACTGTATCTAGTTCTATATCTACATATATATATTCTTAATAATAGTTTAATAATTCTAGCATCCATAAAGTGACCCCTTGCTTTTCCCTTCATTTTGATTCATCTGGACCTTTGTCTAAAATGACACACACACACACACACACACACAAATAAATAAATAAATAAATAAATAAAATGACAGACACACATGTCCATCAACAGAGAAATGGATAAAGAAGATACTGTATAGCACAGGGAACTCTACCTAATGCACTGTGGTAACCTAAATGGGAGGGAAGTCCAAAAAGAAGGGGCTATCTGTATGTGTATGGCTGATTCATTTTGTTGTGCAGTGGAGGCTAACACAACATACAAAGCAACCATACTTCAATAAAAATTAATAGAAAATAAAATTTTAAAAACTTAAAATTAAAAAAAGACAGATGCAAATGAAAGGTTAAGTCTCAAAAATATCTGATAGAAAAGTCTCATCTATATATTTTATTTATAAATATCCCTGTTCTACACCACAGAAAACTTCAATAAGCAACTCACAATTTAAACTTATGTATGTGTCTTTTAAAAAGTGAATTAAATTTATGATCAACAGCAAGTCTGTTATTGGTAAAGCATTTTAAAGATTAGAGATTCTAGATTAATCTTATTTACTATTTGTATTTATACTGTATTTATTTACTACTTTATCACAGGAAAACAAAAGTTACTCTGCAAATTTAACTCCAGTAACTATCTGGATCATACTAAAGCATATTCACCCCAAACAGATAAAGTAGCTTCAAGTAACACATTATCTTTAAACCAAGTTCTTTGAAGTTCTAAAACCACAGAGGTTAGTGACTAATAACTGACAATTCTGAAATACTTGCTTAATTTGAAGACAAAGAATAAAGCAATTATGAGACGATTATTTCTGAGATAGAAATCACATCAATGAAATGCATTTAAAAGATTACAAGCAAAACTACTGGTAATAAATGGCTTTGAAGAAGACTTAAAATATAAATTTTAGATTTTAGGTTTTCTCCGTCTAAGAATGTTTTGTTTTGTTTTGTTTAGAATGTTTTAATCTAAACAAAATCATCACTGTCATTGTCAAGTAGAAAATCTGACTAAAATGTTTCATACTCTCAGATAAAAAAAAAAAAACAACAACAATTCCACTGGCAACAAGTAAAAAGGACTGTGCTTGTCTACCACTCTCTAATTTACTCATAATTGGATATATACAGCCATGTAACAATGAAGTATAAACTATATAGTGTATCCTCTGAACTGTGGAGACTTTCTTCCTCAGAATCTAAAGAATTAAAAAGGCCCTGAAAGCAGCAATCTTTAGGGTTGAACTAATTCTAGTATGAAAAATTTGCAATGGATAAAGGCTTAAAAGTGTTTAAAAAAATTTTTTAACTGATTTTATCAAGGAAATAATCACACACTCATCCCCAACCTTACCCCAATGAAGCTTGATTGATTGTTTTTTTTAAAGATTACTATTAGTTTACTTATTAAGTATACTAAAAGATCATGCTTCAATCAAATTTTCACAAACTATGAAAATTAAACTACATTCTAGGTTAAGTATACATTTATTCAAAAACCTATTTTAAATCCTATTATGCATAAATGCCCATATAAAATTGTGGTAGCAGACTTCCCTGGTGGTACAGTGGTTAAGAATCCGCCTGCCAACGCAGGGGACACAGGTTCAATCCCTGGCCTGGGAAGATCTCACATGCCATGGAGCAACTAAGCCTGTATGCCACAACTACTGAGCCCTTGAGCTGCAACTACTGAAGCCCATGTGCCTAGAGCCCATGCTCTGCAACAAGAACAGCCACTGCAATGAGAAGCCCACACACTGCAACGAAGAGCAGCCCCTGCTCCCGTAGCTAGAGAAAGCCCACACACAGTAATGAAGATCCAATGCAGCCCCCCCAAAAAAACAAAAAAACAAAAAAACACCACCAAGTGAGAGTGTAAGAAAGTCCCAATATTAATAGGATTATAATACAGCACAGGAAATCCACACAAACTAGGGCACAAAGTACAGAGCAGGAACAAAATAAGTAGAAATTTAAAAATAAGAAAAAAAAAAAGGTAGTTAATTCTATCTCCCACTTCCTTCCTCCCTTTCATTTTTTTTAGGTAACTCATGTATCAAAAAAGAATAGAGAGGGGCTTCCTAGGTGGCGCAGTGGTTAAGAATCCACCTGCCAATGAAGGGGACATGGGTTCGATCCCTGCTCCAGGAAGATCTCACATGCCACGGAGCAACTAAGCCTGTGTGCCACAACTATTGAGCCTGCGCTTTAGAACCCATGAGCCATAACTATTGAGCCCATGTGCTACAACTACTGAAGCCCACACGCCTAGAGCCCATGCTCTGCAACAAGAGAAGCCACGGCAATGAGGAGCCCACACACCACAACGAAGAGTAGCCCCCACTCACTGCAACTAAAAGAAAGCCTGCGCACAGCAAAAAAGACCCAACACAGCCAATAAAATACATAAATAAGTAAATAAATAATTTTTAAAAAAAGGAATAGAGAAAAGCTCACCCTTGGTTGTATTCTTGGGGGCAGCTGGGGTTGGGGGTAGGGATGGGGGGTGGGGGGCGGTTGGATAGCTACTTAAGAGAGGAATCCAGGAGGAGTTTCTAGGAAAAAAACAATATAAGCAAAGGTACCCTAACATCCTGTTTGGGGAGCTCTCCATGAGATACTCGGGATCTAAACAAGGTAGAAGGCAGAGAAGAGACAGGATATAACAATTACAGCTAATCATGGTATATAGAAGACAAACTGATGGTGGGCAAGGGGCGGTAAGTTATATGTCTTTTGTTTTTATTTTCATTGAATACATAAACCTGACCATAAACCCAAAATCTATGTAAGGGATTTAATGATTTTATTAAAAAGGTCCTCAAAATAGAAAGAGGAAAAAAAATGAATTCACAGAAAGTCTTTTTTTAAAGTAAACAACTAAAAAAAGAGAGACCAAAACATTACAGTGAGGAATAAAAACAAAACCTGTCTGGTATTTAAATAATGAAGCTAATAATTATCAGGGGAAAATTATAATTCAACTACATGCTATTTCTTAAAAGTAAAACAAACTTAAATATTGACAGTATAACATTCTTCCCATGTTAAATACCACATCTTAATCTTAAGGGTCATTTACCAAGAATATTTAAAGCTACATCATTTTCCCAAGTGTCTCTCTGAAACCCTGAGTGATAATCAAATTACCTGTTTTAAGAAAATATAAAAACACTCTGAAGAAAATACCATGTCTATTTTCCCATCTTCAATTGTTATTCAGTCTAATTCTGCCCAAATCTCATTTGACAACAGTGCTCCATACGATTTTAGCAATTCAACAAAGTTTTCATGGACATCATGAAATCCTATATCTTTTATGAGATCGGCTACTTTACAATACAACCACTTCTCTTCCACCAATAAAATCCTATAAAATCCAATAAAATTCCACCATTTCCTCTCTTCTGGACTCTTGCAATGTTCCTAACCTTCCTCCTAGCTTCCAATGGCAGGGGGTTGAGAGGAACACAGAAAGTCTCTTCTCTATCCTCTACGTGGGAACCCCAGTAAATATTTTAAAATCTAAAACAGATCCCAGTCAAAACACCACATATAATACTAATTTGTCAACATGTTATTAAAGTCATCAGTGAGAGATTAACAAAGACCTGGACACAACAGATAGAGAGAAATGCTCCTATTAAAATGATATGACAGAGTGATAGGACAATGACAACTATCAGTTTATCAGAGAAGATTTTGTGATATGACAACTTTTACTTGCCTGCATGCACTCACATAGTAAATATCCCACTGACGAAGATTCCATGTATATCAGGAAGTGAATACTAAGCTTAAAGATATTATCCCACAGACTGAGTCATTCCCAAGTGTTTTAATGAAAATAAAATATGGACAAAAACAAGCTGAATTACACAGGTAAAGTGACCCCAGAATCACCTATTACTCATGAGGAGTCTTCATAAAATGGTTAATGAAAAATATCAAACATCCCAGGAATGCTCTTTAACTAAATATCCCTTGTGCCCCTTCCCCAAATACCATCCCAAAGTAGACCTAAAAGAGCTTTTCTGAACTGACACTGGCTCTGAAGGTCAGTGTAATCTCTTGTGTTGTCACTGCACTGCCTGATAATCCATGTGTTATCCTTAAACTATTTGTCTGAAAAGCTTCCACTGGACCACCATCCTAAACGGATTAGCAAGTTAAACACATGTAGAATTGCTCTTGCTTTGAACACAACAAAAAAGTTCAAGTTCAAATTTTAGGTAGTAAATATTTCATCAAATAGAACTTCAGAGCTATACAGAGACCACAGACATTCACCATATTTCACAAAAACTTACTGAAGGAGGCCAGTCACTATTGCTACTCTAAAACCTAGGGAAACAGTCATGAGCAAGACAAATGTAATTCCTGCTCTAACAGAGCATACAGAAGGGAAGATTTGATTAAATTAATAATGGGGAGTTATAAAGAAAATACCAGGGATATCTAAACTAACATCTATCTAATGGCTTCATTTTAAATCTGGGGAACAAGATCTGCAAGAAAATTCAAGAGGTTAGTGGAAAAGTCAAAGGTATTAGTTTATCTAATTTTTCCCTAGTATTACCATTTCATGTTCTCAAATTATAGATTTTTAATGTCACCTGATTTTAATTCACAAGATGTTTACAACTGCCATTATTTTAAGAAATCCACCAAACTTTTAATCCAACAGTGAGCTCATAGTGTTATAATAGTCTACTCACTGATCGTCCCTGGCATGAAAATTCAAAGCATTAAGGAAGCAGATAGGCCATCTGAATCTCATTTCTAGATCATGACCAAAAGTAATTTCTCAGTGTTTTGTACATTACATGGAAAAGGCTCCCAAGGACTAATACCATATGTGCACTTTGTAACATAAATCCCAAGCCATTACAAGTTTCAAGCTATGTACCTGTGTGATGGAGAAGGAGCTTCAAACTGAGGCACTGTGCTATCCTCACTGACAGGAGAGTATAAGCCGCTCATTTCCTGGAAGCACAATTATTAGAGTTATAGACACTCCAAAGAGAAGATGTATAAATCAAAAGGAGTTATGATATTATATCCCTTTCCAATCCCAGGTTTTATCAGTCCCTTTTTGTCTTAACATCCAAATTTCTCAAGGCTTCCTTTCCATAGAGTACAAAAGCAAGGATATCTGAAAGTTAAGAAACAAGCCTTTTCTATGATACACACTCTTAAAGAACCAGAAACTCTTTAATAAATATTCATTACTAATGAAGCCACAGAATGCAGAAAAAGACAAATGTAAATATTTTAAATGAGATGTACAGTACACTATGTGAACAATGAACACTAATCATTAATTCAGGTAAGAACCTACTGATAAATATTAAGATAAATACAATAGTATGGGAACTGGATCATGAGGTTCAACTCTCCAAAGTACAGAAAAACAGGATATGTCAGTCTCCACTTTAAAAATATTCTCTGCAAACATTAAGAAAGTAACATTCCTCTTGATTCAAATATTAGTTTTGTTTACTAATGTCTTAAACTCTAACTTTTGATCATTAACTCAGAGGAAAAGGCCTCCTAATAAACTATTATTGCATAAATTATGACTGTTGCTTTCTATACAGTGGAGACCAGTACCATAAGTTTAATGCAGCAATTTAAAGGAAAAGCAAAAACTTCATGAAACTGAAAAATTACTAGAAATATGAGAAACTCTGGATAGCTTACTTCCACTCTTTTGATATCCTCTTCTAAAACACTTAACTCCTTCTGAATCTGCTCCAGTTGCTGTAGATTAGAGAGGGAAGAAAAAAAAAGCCTAAACCAACCACACAAGCAACACCACAATCATAAAATAGCTTTACATTTGGAAAATGATTTCTAGGAAACTGTGCACTAACGGTAAATTGCAGGGGTGAAAAAATGCAGACAAAAAGCGCTAGAAGTTCCTATGTTAAAAAGTAAATGTAGGGCTTCCTAGGTGGCGCAGTGGTTAAGAATCCGCCTGCCAATGCAGGAGACACAGGTTTGATCTCTTCTCCAGGAAGATCCCACATGCCACGGAGCAACTAAGCCCGTGTGCCAAAAAAACAAAACAAAAAAAAGTAAATGTAAAGACAATATTTAAGAAAACAGTACTTCTTTAATACAAGGATTGACTTTATAATAAAAATATTAAAGATGAATGACAACATGACTTAATAAAAACAGAAGACATCCAAAGAATTTTCAAATTACCTCATTTAATTGTCAGCAATTAATGTCAGCATGTGAGTTGTTAACCCCATTTTAAAAATAAAAGTAAGTCTCAGAGATTAAATTCTACCACTCCAAAGCAATCACAAGTTAGCCTCAACCATTTTTTAAAACGTATTTAAGATAATGTTTTATCTTTGATATCTCACCTATTGCACCATAACCTTTCTCCGTGCCATTAAAATGCAAACATTTTAACTGTTGCATCACATTCAACAATATATTTAACCATCAGAGATTTAAGTTGTTTGCAAGCTATCATAAGTAATTCTGGAACATATAAGTCTGCATTTCAAGTTATGTAAGTCTGCATTTCAAATTTTATTGAGATTATTAAAACTGGAATTATTCAATCAAAAGAAATAGCAAATCTTCACTACACAGAACAAAACTGCTTACAGAAACACTATCAAATTTAAATTTCTATAACTATTATGTATAAGTGGCTGTCTTCACCTAACTCAAATATATTGAGCCAATTTTTAAGATGTAAAATAACAATAATGAATACTTATGTAATACTTGTTGCCAGATGCAAAATAGGAACTATTACACAGGAAAATGAAGCACAGAAAGGTTAAGTGACTTGCCAAAGATCATTCAGCAAGTACATGGCTGAACTGGAGTTGAAATCAAGGCAATCTTCTTGTTCCAGAACTCACGCTGTTAACTACCATGCTATACTATTTGTTGAAAACAGTACCTTGCTATTTAACTTTCATTTACCTAATGACTAGCAAGAGTAAACAGATTTTTAAGCGCCTTTTCTTCTGTGGCAACACATACATAGTTGACAGTATATTAATTAAATATTTACCCATCCTGGACTTTCCTGGTGGCGCAGTGGTTAAGAATCTGCCTGCCAATGCAGGGGACACGGGTTTGATCCCTGGTCCGGGAAGATCCCACATGCCATGGAGCAACTAAGCCAATGCGCCACAACTACTGAGCCTGCGCTCTAGAGTCCGTGAGCCACAACTACTGAGCCCACATGCTGCAACTATTGAAGCCCACTTGCCTAGAGCCCGTGCTTCGCAACAAGAGAAAGCCACCTCACTGAGAAGCCCACACACTGCAAAGAAGAGTAGCCAGCGCTCACTGCAACTAGAGAAAGACTGTACACAGCAACAAAGACCCAACACAGCCAATAAATAAATTCAGAAAAAAATTAAAAAGAAGAAAAAACTTTACCAAGCCTAAGCATTTTGCGAAGCACTGTAAAGAACAGGATTTAGAAACCTGTAGCCCTTGCCTTCATGGAACTCAGTCTAGGGAAGATGGCAGAAAGTAAACCAACAATTGAAATATCATAGGAAGCATTATAATGATGGTGTGTACAAAGAATTAAAGGTACACAGACTGCTCCTAACCTAGACGGAAAACCTGGGGAGAGGGGAAAGGCAACTGATAACTGAAATAGGATCTGAAATTATATGGAATGCAGAGCCTTGAAGGACTAATGGAATTTTGTCAGGTGGAAAAAAACAGCGGGAAAAGACAGAATAAGCAGGGTAAATTATAATACATAGAGACACCTAAAGGCTATGAGAAAGGGAAATAATAAATCTGAAGTTATGACAATGAATGAAATCACCCAGTGTCAATCAGTATAGTCAGAAGAGATGAGAACAAAAACTGGGTGTAGCGACCACCAATGGTTAAGGAAGGCAAAGGAAGAAGGCGAAGGAAGAAGGCGAAGGAAGAAGCAGCAGTTCTGTGTCAACCATCAGTACGGGCAAGGCCACCAAACCAGGAGAAAAGACTGCACAGTATCACAGACACCATGGTGGGGGTGGGGGAGAGGGTAAGAAAAAGGTGATTAGCATTGCCAAATTCTTTCAATTCTTCCATTCACTTCAATTAACATTATTCCACCCTAAAATTTTTCACACAATACTCCTTCCTTAACTGAAACCTTGCTTTCCCTCTGATGAGGAAATTGAAACTTCCATACTTGTAATTGCTTACTCTCCTCCATCTTGCAAAGGCCTGCTTGCCACTCTCAGTTAAACAGTAAAATGAATTACTAAGAGTGATCAGATAAGGGAAGACTGTCTCGCTCTCAGGCACCCACCCCAAGCCTTTGTTTGAGACCCTTTGCACATAGACTTGTTAAGTGACCATTAACTTCAACCTGCAACCAATGTGAGAATGCAAATTGTGACCTTAGTCCTGATAGGAATGGAATGTCCAGCTCCTACAAGTTCCTGTTAGGACCCCCTACTATGTGTGTAACCCCTGGCAACTCCCGCGCTCTGTAACTGCCCGTGACCTATAGTAATTTGTAGCCAATCAGTTTGTACCAATTATAGCTGTATGTTTTAACCTATATAAGGAGAAGACTCCCCTGAAACGGGGCCCCAGAATTTTGGAGTGTTAGCTCGTCTGGGTCCGCCGGCTCAATAAACCTGAGTTCTCCAACTCTCCAAGTGTTGTGCTTGGTTTCTCATGGGATCAGTTCTTTTCTGCAACACCTCAAAGACACAGTCTGTCTCGGAACTCTTTCAAATAAAAGTTGGTCAAGAGATAAATTCTCTCATGCCCCAGACTAGATGGGGACTTCCACTTCTACTGCATTCAAAGGCCATTCTCAATAATTAGTCTTCCACTCTAACATAAAAAATACTGTGGTCTGGCTCAATCCAGGCAGCCAAATCACTGTCTACAGATCTGAGACATCTGTAAATATCCCAGTTATTTCCTACCATCACTAAAGCCTTCTGCCTTTTGGTGCATAGCCATATTCAACTCTGCTGATTCTAACCTCTAATTCAGCAAAACATCCACGGTCACCCCTTAACTTTTTTCATTTAATTACCTTGAAATGCTCCACTGCTGAAATCCTTATTTAAACAAATGCTGAGGGGTCTTTTGTATGATTCCTTTAAAAATACATTTAAAGGGAAGGATGAAAGTAAACATCTATAATATCAAAATCCAGAGATAGCCAATATCACTCGTATGATACATAATACATAATTAAGATCAAGTTAAGAATCTTCATTCCACTTATGCAACTGAAGTACCAGGAAAAAAATTCCAGTATCACCTGAAATCTCAAAATACTAAACGCTAATGCCCTACACTCTGGAGATAATGCCCCATCCTTTCAGTGCCCCCAAAGCTTTGTTGGATAATACATCCATCACTATATATGAAGGGCATATATAAGGTGAACTATATAAAACTGTCAATGGTCAAGTAATTTTTACTTCCAAAAACAGCAATTTCATATGGTTCAATTTAAAATAAAACAACCAAGATACAAGGGCTGTCCTAATAACTACGAGGATGAGTCAAAAATTATCCGCACTCCAGTTATATTAAAACTTTTGTTGGCCGCACTGTCTTATCAGCACTTTCCATCCAAGGCTACTGTCTCCCCAGTCACTGCTGTGCAGGTGTGAATGCACTACATCAATTCATTTGTAACTGCAGTGCGAGCAAAACTGGATGCCCTACTTGTGATCTGCATGAAAGAAGAGCAGCATGCAGTGATTCATTTTTTGTGATCTGAGGGTGTACCTGATGCCGTTATTTATTGAAGATTTTGTGCGCAGCATGAAGAAAGTGTTTTTTCTCGAAGAAGTGTGTATGAATGGATAGAGAAGTTCAAGGAAGGTAGCACAAGTGTTAGCCATCAAGAAGGAGCCAGAGGCCCGACCACATTCACAGCCGATGACAATGTTGTGCGTACACATGAAATGATTCTGTTTTCTGGGATTCTCAAGGGCCAGCATTGGAACATTATCAGGAAAAAGGTTCAACAATCACAGTGCTCATTACAGTGAGATGCTTATTGAAGAGCTGAAGCCTAAACTTTGGATTAAAAACAGAGGACTGCTATCCAAGGGCACTGTGATCTTGCATGACAATGCACGTCCGCACACTTCTGCCCACACTGCCGACACTCTGCAAAAACTTCATTTTGAGGTGTTAAAGCATCCTCTCTATAGTCCTGATTTTGCTCCATCAGACTTTCACCTGTTTGGTCCCCTGAAAGCAGCCCTATGAGGATGAAGATTCACACCTGATGAAGAAGTGAAAACAGTGGTATATGTGTGGCTCGCAGCTCAGCCTAAAACATTTTTTAATAAGGGACTATGAAAGCTTGTTGACAGATGGACAAAGTGTATTGAGAGGCAAGGAGATTATGTTGAAAAATGATGTAATTGTCTTTTCTAAAAATAAATTAAAATAAATTCTACAGCCAGAGTGCAGATAATTTTTGACTCACCCTTGTACATAGGTATAGTGTATCAATAAAACAAAATGACGTAACCTACCTATGTGAAAAAGTCTGAAAAGGTGTCAAGACAAGAAAATTTTTTTAAAAAGTTTAGAGAATGGAAATTATTTAGAGAGCACATGTTAAATTAGGTGTTTATATTTCATGATGAGATTCTGAAAAAAGTTTAAAGCTCTAAATTATTAAGACATTGTGTTATTGTGATTTATAATAAGAAATACAGGCTCCTGTAGAGCCTCCAGATGGGGGTTGGCTGTCAGGGGAACCAGCCATGTGATTAGAGGGCTAGAACTTTCAGCCTCACCTTCTAACATCCTGAGAAGAAAGGGGGCTGGAGACTAAGTTGAATCAACAATGGCTGATCAATCATAACCATGGAATGAAGCCTCCATAAAAACCCTAACTTAAGGGGTTCCAAGGTCCTCTGGGTTGGTGAACATCTAAGCTGGTGAACACATGGAGATGCTGGGAAAATGGCACATCTGGAAAGGGTATGGAAGCTCCTTGCCCCTTCCCACATACCTCTCTTCTATTGGTTGTGCCTGAGTTGTATCCTTTTACAATAAACTGGTAATCTAGTAAGTAAACTATTTTCCTAAGTTATGTGATCCATTCTAGCAAATTATCAAACCCAAGGAGGGGGACATGGAAAATCCCAATTTATAGCCAGTAGGCCAGACGCACAGGTGCCTTCCTGGACTTGTAATTACTATCTGAAGGGGCAGCTCAGTCTTGTGGTACTGAGTCCTTAACCAGTGGAATCTGGGGCTAACTCCAGGTAAACAGTGTTAGATAGAACTGAATTGAACTGAGTTGTAGGACACTCAGTTGGAGTCCAAAGAAAACTGGAAAACTGGTTGGTGTGGGAAATCACCTATACATTTGGTGGCCAGAAATGTGGAGAGTAGTGATGAATAATGGAAAAAAGTGTTCTCCTTTCAGGCATCAATAAAAGACACTATTGTATGAGGAAATAGAAGCCAGACAAAGGATAACCATTTTAAAAGGCAAAAAGAAGAACTGGGCTAGCTTCACTCTGCAAATATGTTTCATAAACCAGAGAGGCAGACTCTATAATAAAAGCATGAATCAGAATCCAAGAATGTTTTGGAGATATATGAAGGAGTCAATAAAGCTGAACTAGCGTTATCTAAATGAAAATCCATCAAAAACTGGGAATGATAATAGACAAACCTCTGGATCAAACTGGCCTTAACACCATCATGAGTTTGGGGGCCACTAAAAATAATAATAATGATAATAAATACATAAGATGGAGAAACGCTCCTTGAGAGCACAGTCCTAAGCCATCAATAGCAAGCATTCTCTTAACACACGATATTGTACCAAAATCCAAAGAAAATTTTTAAAAAATTTAAATTTAAAAAGTAAAGAAAAACAGTCTCAGAATCCCTTAAGACTAAAACATAAAAGGACTCAAAAACAGAGCCCCCTTTTATTGATATTAGCTTTGGTGCAGGTAAATATCACTGGCACTCATTTATTTATTGGACCTTTACTATGATTTGATAAAAATATGCTAAAGTACTAAATTCAGTATTTTAATCTTGTTTTTTAGCGCTAATATAATTAGAATAAGTTATAGCTGCCAAGACTTCTTCAATTATCTGACATATTCAAAACTGAACAAAAGAATACTGATACACTTTCAGAAAAAAAAGGTTAAAAAAAGAGTAGCAAAATTAATATATGGATATAAAAACAAGAAAGCACTAAAAAAAATTAAAAAAAAAAAAAAAGCCCTGTATACCAATTAGAGCATCCAACATCCAGAGCACTGACAACACCAAAAGCCGACAAAGATGTGTAGCAACAACAACTCTCATTTATTCTTGGTAGGAATGAAAAACTGTACAGCCACTCTGGGAGCCAGTTTGGCAGTTTCTTAAAAAACTGAACATACTCTTATCACATGATCCAGTAATCACACTCCTTGGTATTTACCCAAAAGAGCTGAAAAGAGATTCCCAAAAAGCATACTGAGAGCAGCTATATTCATAATTACCAACAACTGAAACAACTAAGATGTCCTTCAGAAAATGAATGGATAAACAGTGGTACATCCAGGCAATGTAATAATATTCAGTGCTAAGAAGAAATGAGCTTTAAAGCCATGAAAAGACATGAAGGAAACTTAAATGCATATTACTACAGGGTGTATGGGAAATCTCTGTAGCTTCCTTTCAATTCTTCAGTGAACTTAAAACTTCCCTAAAAAACAAAGTTTTAAAAAATGTATAAATACATTCAAGTAACCCTTAAAGAAAAAAACATAAGAACAAGAAATCAAAAGAGAAAAGAAACATAAAACAAATAATAAAATGGCAGGCTTAAACTCTAACTTTTACATTAAATGTAAATGGTCTAAATACAAAATTATAAGATTGAGTCTGGCAGAGTGAATGAAAAACCTCTGCTGTCTATAAGAAACTCATCTCAAATAAGTAAGTGATATAACAAGGAACCAAAGACTCAGTAAGGATGCAAAAAATTCTCACCAAACATGTAACAAACTTTACACCACACCATGCAATTGCAGGAAACATTCTTTTCAAGCACGAATATTTCAAAACTTAATTAACCAACAGGTGATAATGCAAATATCATATTCAAAAAAATACACTAATTATTTTCTGGTAACAATGCAATTATAACAGAAAACCATAATTTAAAACAAAAAACAAGAAAATCCCCACATCCAAGTAAAAGAAGTTTATCTCTAAATAACCCACATGCCTAAGAAAAACTATAAAGAAAATCAGAAACTATTTTGAACTAATGAATAACAAACAAAATGCCATACTAAAATTAACAGATGCAACTAGAAGAAAAATTACGGCCTCAAATGCCTATATTAGAAAAAAGTCTGCCTACTAATATGTATATCCAAGGTAACAAATTATAAAAGAGACAACAAAATTAAACCAAAGAAAGTAGAAGGATGGAAACTGTAATTGTAAAGAGGGTAATTAATAAAATGTAAAACAAAAATAAAATAGATAACATAAAGCTGAAAGTGGGTTCTTAGATAAAACTTATAAAATTGAAACCTCCCTGGCAAGAACTGATCAAGAAAAAAAAGAATAATGCACAGCACCAATAAGCAGAGTCAGGAATGAAAGACATCACTAAAAATTCTGGGGGCATTAAAAACTTAGTATTAAGACCAATCTAATACCAATAAATTTGAAAATTTAGATGAAACAGACAATGCTTAGAAAAAGTATAACATGTCAAAAATGGTATCTAAAACAAAAACCTGAATAAGCAGTAACTGAATCAATAGACTAAAAGTTTATGCAAACAACAGGTCCAGCTTCTCAAGCAAAATCCTTAAACATTCAGCAAAGATATCCATCCTAGATTATACAAATTCTTCCAGAAAATAGGAAAAAAGGGTACATTTCCCAACTCATTTGATAAAACTATTCTTATAACAAAACTGGCCACAATCAGTGTAAAAAGAAAAATTAAAGAACAATCTCATTAATGAATATAGATGCAATAAGGAAGGTAAGTAGGGCAAACAACTGTCCTGGTGGGGTTTCTAGAATGCAGAATATTCAGTGATAAAACTAGAATACTCCTGGGCATATTAGGACAGTTGGTCACTCTAGGTGCAAAGCTGATTGACTTTTTAATGTTAAACCAATGTAATTATCCAGTTTAACATAAAAAAAATCATCTCACCTGCACAAAAATTTTGGAGAATACTCAACCCCCACTTGTAATTAAAAAAAAAAAAATCCTCTTAGGAAACTGGGAATAGAAACTTAGCTCCTTGAATAATAAAAAATACCTACCAAAACCTACAGAAAACATCATACCTAATGGTGACACGTCGAAAGCTTTCACTTTGAGATCAGCACCAAGACTAGGATGCCCCGCTATCACCACTTCTATTCATCATTGTACCGGATGTCCTAGCCAGCAGAGTAAGACAAGAAAAATAAATAAAGGATATAAGGATCATAAAGAAAGAAACTAAACTGTTATTATCTGAAGATGATGATGTGTACACAGAAAACACAAAATAATCTACAAATAAATTATTAGAATTAATGATGTTAACAAGGTGCTGGATATCAAAAAAAAAAAGTATGTGTAAAATCAACTACATTTCTATATGCCAGCAACAAATAATAAGAAACTGAAATTAAAGGCACAGACATCACTTACAAAAGCATAAAAATGACTGAAGACCTAAGGACAACTCTAAAATAAAGATGTGTAAGAACAGTACCCTAAAAAATGTCAAAATATTGAAGGAAATTCTTAAGGACCTAGATATATATAGAGAAGTACCATGTTCAAGGGCTAGAGGACTCACTATTGTAAAAACAGTCTCCAAAATTGATCTGTGGCGTCAAAGTAATCCCAATTAAAATCACAGCAGGTGTACCATGGAAATGTATCAGCTGGTTCTAATCATTTATAGAGAAATACAAAGGGCTATGAATAGCTGAGATTTACCTAAAAAAGTATAGTAACTTACTTTAAAGTTCTAGTATTTAATACAATGTGGTATTGCCAGAAAGACAAACAGACCAGAGGAGCAGAAGA
This sequence comes from Hippopotamus amphibius kiboko, assembly GCF_030028045.1. Lineage (NCBI taxonomy): Eukaryota > Metazoa > Chordata > Mammalia > Artiodactyla > Hippopotamidae > Hippopotamus > Hippopotamus amphibius. The sequence goes on along the minus strand of NC_080188.1, from coordinate 173,966,894 downwards.
GAGCCTAGAAACAGACCCACACATGTATGAACACGTGATGTACAACAGATACAGTATTTCAAAGCAATGGGAAAAAGATATACTTTTTAATTAAGGATGCTTGGACATCTGGATATCCACATGAAACATTCCCCAAGTAGATTACAGATGTGAGTGTGAAAAATAAAAGAATAAAGATTCAAACAGATAATACAGCAAAATGTCTTCATGATCTCAGGTGTAGAAGAATTCTTTACCTTATAAAAGATACTAATTATAACAGGAAAGATTTTATAGACAGAAATTTCTGCTCATCAAATGACATCATTAAGACAATGAAAAAAGCAGCTCAATTAGAGGGGGAAGAGATCTGCTATAGATAAGTAGATAGAACAAAAAATTTATATCTAGAACATATAACCAATAAACCAGTAAGAAAATCAACTAAATAGAAAAGATGCACAAAGCTTTAAACAAGTACTTCACATATACACAAAAATCCCAATGGCCAATCATAGTACTGCATATTCAACCTCATTAGTCATCAGGGAAACACAACTTAAAACCACAAAGAGATAGCAATACATATCCCAAGATTAGCTAAACTAAAAAAACGCAATTGATACCAAGTCCTGGCAAGAATATAGTGCAATAGGAACATTACTACAATGCCTGTAGGAAGAGTAATCAATACAACTGCTCAGGAACTGTTTGCCATGATCTATTAAATCTGAAGGTGTACTATCCTATGACTCATTAATTCCACCTCCACATACACTTCTACATACGTAGCATAGAGATATATTTGCTAATATATACCTGGATACATATATAAGATAGTAACATTGTAAATAGCTCAAAACCAAAACCAACTCCCAAGTACATCAACAACAAAAACAGGGTATATTCATTTTATAGAATACTACACGACAACAAAGATGAATCAATTACAGCAATATACAACAACAGGGATGAATCTTAACACAGAGCCAAAGACAACAACAAAACATTACATAATGTAGAAGTGCATTTATATTAGTTCCAAAGAAGAGACTTAAAAATACTTACGCATCAAAACAATAAAGAAAAACAGAGAGGTGATTACCATAAATATCAGAATATTGACTACCTAATGGGCAAGGGAGAAGGCTATAATCTGGAAAGGGTAGGCGGGGAGCTTCAGGAGTCCTAGCAAAAGTCTATCGTTTAATCAGGATGATGGTTACATGGATGGTAACTCTACTATGAATCTTCAAACTGTAAATCTGTTTTACGAACATTTCTGTGCTTTATTTCATATAAAAACATCGTAAAATGCAATTCATTCAAATATTCAAATTAAATTCCAAACAAAACCAAAAGGAAACGAAGACTCGTCAAAACTGTTCTATTACAATTAATTAAACAGGTACCACAAATGTCCAAAAGTACATTTTAAAATTAAATCAAATGAAATATAAGGCAATTGTTCAAATGCTGGTACAAATTTGCACAGAGGAGACTGGCTTTTACATGGAACCCAAAGCCCTTTTGTTCAATTTGACCATGAAGAAAGAATAACATGTTCATTTAAAAATATATATTTATTAAGTGCTGTGGTAGGCTGGCTCTAAGAAAGCTGCCAAAGATTCCCACCTCAGCATTCACACCCTTGTGTAATTCCCTCTCTTTGTGTGGGTGGGACCCAAAGATTTGCTTCTAATGGGAAAAACAGAACACTTGTTGAGATGTAACTTTCAAGATTAAGCTACGAAAAGCATGTGACTGCTGTCTTCAAGACCCTCTCCTGCTTTCTCACTCTGGGGGAAGTCAGCTGCCATGTAGTAAGTTACCCTATGGAGAAGCCCATGTGGTAAGAATATGGTTATCTCTTTCCAACAGCCAAATGTTAGAAATGAGTGAACTTGGAGGCATTCCTATCCCAGTCGAATCTTAAGATAACTGCTGCCCTGGCAAACACCTGGATCGTAGCTTGGTGAGAAACCCTAAGCCAAGACACTCAGTTACTCTGCACCAAGATTCCTGACACAAGATATTAAATGTCTGATGTTTCTAAGCCACTGAATTTGAGGGTAACTTGTTATATAGCAATAGATAACTAATGAAAATGCCTACTATGTGCCTTGCACATTCCCTTCTCTTAATATTTAAAAGAGAGTCAACAGGAAAAAAATAAATCACAAATAAAAATTAAATGTAGGATTCTAACGCAAGATGTGACATTGGAACAAATAAGTATATTAAATCTGAAAAGCAGATTCAACTTCTATAATGAGTCTAAACCAAGACATTAAAAGTTAACCATAAAAATCGCAAAGTTAATTTTCAAAGTCTGAATGTTAATCTTAGGGAAAAAAAATCAAAAGTAGTAGTTTGCCTACTGGTAAGTCTGTAGTTTGTTTGAATAAGTTCAAGTATAAATTACACTACAGGAGATAAGACCTTTAACAACCATATTCATTTTGAGATTAAACACACAAATATACTTTATAATATATGCAAAAAAATAACCACTCACTTCATTCTGTCTGCACTAAATCATGAGGTATTAATCAACTGCATTTGCTAGACTGAAGTTTACTATGATTCCAAATCACTAGTGTACCTGACTCCACCAATCATGGAAAAAATTTATGAAATTTAATCAAAGTAATTGGTAAGTTTTTAAGTCTCTTAACCTAGCTCCAAATTTTCAAATTTTTAAGACTTTGTTAACCAAGCTCCTCAGAGTCCCTTGTGTAGTTAAACCTCAAACACTCAGAATTACTCAACTATGAATACATTAAAAATAAGAAAACCAAAATGTATTAATAAGAGTATAATCATTTCACTGAAGAGGCACCAATATCCAGAAGTACTTGGAACCAGTATGTTTCTTAAATTGCCTATCATAAGAAAATATGATTCAAGAGAAAAAAAAATCCACCATTCACAAGGATCTTATAAGATTCAAACTAAACTCCAGGTGAAAAATTCTAACATAATATATAATAATAATAATATAATATATAATATTATCAGACATAATTACAAAATTATAGGAACACTGATACTAAGAGCTATGTGATCAAAGGCAATTATATCACAGAAGGAGTTATTGGAGGCCACCAGTCACCACATCAGAGAAAGGACAAATTAATATAACAAGGAAGTGTTACTGTTGGGAAACAACTCTCCATTGATCTCTCCCATTTCTGCACATCTTTTGATAACTTTTGTTCCAAATTATCTTTTCACAGATGTTTGTATAGTAAACACCCTGGCAAGGCAGAAATAGTGACTTCCTCCAAGACAGAGGACAGATTTGTTTTCTGATCAATAAAATAAAAACAGTGTCTCCCTGAAGGGCAAAGACTGAACAGACTTGCTAGCAGACCCCTTTAAAAGACTGAGGTTTCTTAAGCTCAAGGTTCCATGTTGTAACACATATCCATTGTATATGCAGAATCTACCAGAGCCCATCTCTACACCACCCTGTGGGAATTGCAGGTTATGAAGCTGATGCTGCCAGATATGTCATTGAGTAATCAAAACTTAATCTCCAACCCAGAAGTCTCATGTCTTCTGCCAGCATCTATGAAACTGTGGCAGGCTAACTTGTCAGCTTGCTAGTAAAAATCCCAGAACTTTTCGTCATTGCTTATTTTATAGTTATATGCTGCATCCTCCTTACCTGAGATAACTGCAAATCTAAATGTTACAAGCATTAATAGACACTAGAGAAGTGTGAAAAACCTCAGAGACTAATGAAAACCTTAAATAATTCAGATCATAGACAGTGATCAGCCATTTCATTTAACCCCCGGATATCCTTATGTTTACTTAATCGATTCATTATCAGGTAATTTCCTATGTACTAAATCTCACTCGATTAGTTCAAAGTAAAAAGAACCACATAAAGCTACTGCAAAACAATTTCACATTCTGTTTTAAAAGGGGAGAGGGTATGTATGGAATATAACAAATTATCACTTTTCCAAAGAATTTGCTATAGCAAAGATGGTTGAATGTATATACTGAATTAATAATTTTATTTCCATGTTAGAAAATGTTCAGCTTTGTTACTCAAAGTGTGGTCCAAGGACCAACAGTATCATCACCTGGAGCTTGCTAGAAATGCAGATTATCAGGCTCCAACACACACCCTCTTAATCAGAACTTGGATTCTAAGAAGATCCTCAGATGATTCTTACACAAATTGAAGTTAAAGCACCCACCAAAAAAAAAATAAAATTAAAAATCAAGACAAACATATAAATCTTAAATTCATAATAAAGATAATTTTAATAGATATTAAAACATTAAAATCACAACTGCTACCTCAGCAAAAGTTAAAGAAAAATACAATCATGAATCATGTAAAGAATATTTAGCTATCAACACTAGCACAACAAAGAAAAATCCAATCTGAACAAAGTAAGAAAAAGTTAAAAACAGACATCATGAACAGTTCAAATAAAGTGAAAAAATCAAACTAAGATAATGTAAAGTTCTGGCAATGCACACAAAGTACTTCATCAAAATAAGTTCTCATCTTTTTATTTTCAAAAATAATAGACAAGGCCTGGAATCTAACAAATATGGTTATATTTTTTTGAGTAAAAAAAAAAAATGTCCTAATTAGACAACTGAAAGTAAAAATATAACAGATTTGAGACAGTTAGGAATTTAAATATAAAACAGTTTTCAAAGTCATTTTAGCCTGCTACCAAGAACACAGGATTTTGCCTTTGGTCTTCCCATATTTTGTACTACTGCGAAATGACTGAGGAATCTTATAAATGTTAAATTAGGACATTCTGGTTATAAAACTGTTAATAAAAACTTATCTTTTAGTTATCCTGCATGACTTACACTTTCCAAATTCTAAATAGGTAGCTATATTTTTACTTGTTCCCCCCACTCCCCCAAGATGCATTTTAATCACAGGAAAATTGTAACCCTCTCTACTTAACACTTCATTATCTAAATTTTCCTACGTTTTCTTTTCAGGGTGAAAGTTAGGCTGCCATTTGATAATTCTATTTTCTATTCTTTATAGCTCTGAGGTAATGTCATTATATTCAATCTTATAGAAAACTTTTTACCACATCTCCAAAAAGGGATTTTTAAAATACGAAGTTGTAAACGTAAAAGAAGTTAAAACAACAAAGCTTAAAAAAAAATACTCCTGAAAATTCAAATGCTTTTAAATGTTTAAATGAAATTTTTAGCCTGAAATGCCTTCACAAAAATGGGGAAAAACTGGGAAGAGTCAACAATAGTAAATGAAGCATTATGTAAAATACACAAAATAATATACCTCTCTCTTATTTCTTCTTGCAACCTTGAGGAATTCCATAAGGATCTGTAGTTGGGCTGCATGTGATTCCTATAATAGAAAATTATAATTGTTCTTTTAAAAATATAACTTTGAGTTCAAAGTTTTCTTTAACACCACAGTATAATCAAGTATGAAGCAACTTTATTGATCCATTTAAGTTAGTCTCTTACTTCTATTTAGTCAGTTTTCCACTTGCTAATTGGCATTTTTAAAAGCAAGCCATTTCCCCTGAAACTAACTTGGAAAAAAAAACAGGTATTTTCAACTACATTTCTCATCTACCATGCTGAAAAACTATTTATGGGAAATGGTAATTCTGTTATCTGTCCTGGCTTTCTCTTCCACAACCAAACTAATAAAACATCAAGACAAAAACCATAGTGGAGGGACTTCCCTGGCAGTCCAGTGGTTAAGATTCTGTGCTTCCAAGGCAGGGGGTATGGGTTCAATCCCTGGTCGGGGAACTAGGATCCCACATGCTGTGTGGCGTGACCAAAAAATTTTTTTTTAATTTAAAAAACAAAAACATAGTGAAGCCAACATATGATCTAGACACTGAAATCACTTTCCCCATAAGAATTTAACTTGCAGGAGAGTAAGAAGCATAATAAACAGGAAGAAATTCATGCTTTTCAGAAGTCAAGTTTACTATTTCTGGTCATTACTTACTCACACAGATGTGAGAATTAATATATTTCTATGAAAGATTTCAGTCTAACTCAAAAATTTTTAAACAAAATTTTAATATTAAGTGGAGGGGGGTAAATAACACACATTGGTAACTGAAACAAAGATATAACAGATAAATGGTCATTTTAAGTTTAATGTTTTTGGGTTATCAAAAAATAAAATTAAAGGGGAATTCCCTGGTGGTCCAATGGTTAGGACTCTGAGCTTTCACTGATCAGGGTGCGAGTCCAATCCCTGTTCGGGGAATCAAGATGCCGCAAGCACAGACAAAATAAATAAATAAAATAAAACAAAATAAAATAAAATAAAATAAAAGTACCCATCTCAAAGAGTAAATATTTTGGTTTAAAAGGGTCTTTTTTTCTCTTTTTTTGCACCGTATCTTCAAAAGACTATTAACTGTTTAAAACAAAAATAACTGGTGGGATTTATAATATAATTTGAATCACAAAAGGCAGGAGCTTGGTAAACTGAAATACTATAAAGTCTTACATTTTCCATAAAATGGTATATAGTTGACCCTTGAACAACTGCAGTACTACATGATCCACAGTTGGTTGAATCCATGGATGCTGAACTGTGGATATGGAGGGCCGATTATAAAGTCAGATTCAGATTTTCAACTTCGCAGGGGTCAGCGTGCCTAATCACTGCTCTGTTTAAGGGTCAACTGTATATTCAATGTTGACTGTGAATACAATGTCCTTGAAGTGGCATACTATAAACTCAGTGTTGACTTGAAAAGTAAGAGGCACTTTGTAATCTTTAGAGAAACCACTAGAAATACAATAATAAGCAATATGTGAAAAATAGAGAAGATAGTATACTAAAACGAAATCCTGGAATCTCAATGATCTCTAAAGAAAGCAAGAAAGAAGAAACAGGAAATAAGGAATATATGGAAAAATACAAAATAAATACCAACCTGGTAGACCTCAAACCTGACCATATCAATAATTATTATATATTGCATTTAAATGAACTTAAGCATTTGAATTAATGAGCTTATTAGACTGCATTAAAAACTCAACTACATACACTTAAGAGTCACATTTTTAAAATATAAAGACAACAAAAGAATGAAAGTAAAAAGATACAGAAATATAACATTAAAAAAAAAAGAAAAATATACCATAGAAACTCTAGGCATAACTAAGATACTGAGGTTATATCAACATCAGAAAGTATAAAGGTAGACTTCAGAACAAGGTATATTTCCAGCAATAAAAATATACAATTAATAATGACAAAGGGGATGATTTATCCATTAGACATAACAATCCTAAACATGTATGCACCTAATAAAGGCTTCAAAATACATGAAGCAAAAATCATAGAAACCAATCAAAAATAATCAAAAATTATATTTTTAACACACCTCTATCAATAATTGATGGAGCAAGGAGAAAATAAATTTTTGAATAATATTAACAAACTCTACACTTGTAAAGTATGGCAAATAACAGTGTTTTTAAATGAAGGTGACCATTTAACAAAACAGACCATATACTGAGCCATAATAAAAATCACAATAAATTTCAACAGCCCAAAAGCAAACAAACTGAACTTACTGGCTAAAATGCAGTGAGAAAGATGGAATTCTTACTTTGAACCAAAAAACAGCAGGCCAGTTATATAAATGGATGAATTTCAGACAAAGGACCAGAAATAATACATTATCCCAGGAGCTAGGTGGAAAAATCTCGAAATACACAGGCATCAGGTAGAACACTCAAAAAGACTGCCTCAGCAGTGGGGCAAAATTAGCCTAGACAAAAATCCGTTCTACCCAAAAAACCTTAAAAACAAGCTTCAGAGAATCAAACTATTTCGAAAATACTTAACTACACACCAGAACAAACCTTAGGAATGCGTAAAGGAATACAAAAATAATAACACTAAACAAGGTAAAATGTACAATATCTGGCATCCAATCAAAAAATTAATAAGCATGTAAATAAGGAAAAATGCTGCCCAAAATAAGGGGGAAAAAATCCATCAATAGAAACAGACACAGGACTTCCCCAGTGGCGAGGTGGTTAAGAATCCACCTGCCAATACAGGGGACATGGGTTTAATCCCTGGTCTGGGAAGATCCCACATACTGAGGAGCAACTAAGCCCATGCACCACAACTACTGAGCCCATGCACTACAACTACTGAAGCCTGTGTGCTCTAGGGCCCAAGTGTCACGACTACTGAGCCCGCATGCTGCAGCTACTGAAGCCTGCTTGCCTAGAGCCCATGCTCCACAACAAGAAGTCACCGCAATGAGAAGACGGCGCACCGCATCACAAGGAAGAGTAGCTCTGCTCGCCACAACTAGAGAAAGCCTGCACACAGCAATGAAGACCCAACACAGCCAAAAAAATAAAAATAAAAATAAATAAAAGAAAAAAAAAAAGACTAGATGAGAGCATGCACAAGGGCAAGAAGGCATAATGGAAGAAAAAGAGCACCAACAAAGACCCAACGCAGGCAAAAAGAAAAACCCCCCAAAAAGAAAGATACAGCAATGACACAAATAATAAAATAAGCAAACACAGTCATAAAAAAGTTACTGTAACTACCTATATGTTCTACAAGTTAGTGCGAAGCATAAGCATGTTAAGGAGAGACAATGGAATAGAGAAAAAAGTAGTGAACTTGACAACTTAACTTCAACCAGCCTAATAGATGTGTAATTGGAGTCCCTAAAGTGGAAAAGGTGACAGAAAAATATTTGAAGAAATAATGACTGAAAATTTTCCAAATCTGATGGAAACTATAATCCCACCAATCCAAGAATCTCAAAGAACCCTAAGAACAAAAAACATGGAGGGGGAGAACTATACCAAGGTATATCAAAGTCAAAATACTTAAAACCACAAAAAGAACATTTTAAACTGAGAGAAATACATTTCATTCCAAGGATAAAGACTTCTCATCTGAAACAATCCAAGACAATGGACAATGGAACAGTATCTTTAAAATGCTTAAAAAAAAAAAAATCAAGAATTCTATGCTTATTTGGAAGTGCCTTTCAGACACAAAGGGTAAATAAAGACTTCAGCAGATATAGAAAGTGAAAGAATTCATCACCAGCAGATCTACACTAAAGAAATGATAAAGGCTGTCCCTCAGGCAGAAGGGAAACTGCAGATGGAATTCAAAAGCATGAATGAAAGAGTTAATGGAAAACAAAACAATGAAGTACACCAGAAATGATAAATATATGGGTGTATATATATAACTTTTAAAAATCTCCATAAAACATAATTTACTGTTTAAACCAAAATTAGTAACAATTCATGGTGGGGGGTAGGTTATAACATATATAGAAGTAAAACATTTGACAAAAATAGTACAAAGGCTGATTGAGAAGAAATGGAAGTATATTGTTGTAAGGTTCTTATAATACCAGTGAAGTAGGATAATATTACTCAAAGGTACAATGTAATAACAATTATATTAAAATCCCAAAAGCAACCACTAAGAAACCAAACAAAATGTTATATCTGACAAGCCAACAAGACAAGTAAAATGAAATCAGGAAAAATACTCAATCTAGAATCATATAAATCATAGTCTGACTCCAATACAATTCAACTAGAATTCAATTACCAAAATACTATTTGGCAAAGTAGCAATATCCAAAACACACACACACACACACACACACACTTCTTACAAATTAATAAGAAAAAAAAAATCTATTAGGAAAATGGATATAGGCTTGAATAGGCAATTCACCAAATAAGACACCAACAATACCAAGGGTTGATATGGTACAAATCCATAGAAAAGCAATTTGGCAATATTTAATACAGTTAAAATGTGCATGCAAACCCTATGAACAGCAATTTCACTCCTTAAATCACTAAGTACATATATATACATGAGCACAAGGAGACATGAATAACAATACTAAATGCAGGACTGACACTCATAATTATGAATTCAGAACAACTTAAATGTCCATCAACAGGGGAATAGAAATGTTCATGCAATGGATTACTACAGAGAAGTTAAAATAAATAAACTAGATCTATATTCATCAGCAGGAACATCAAAATGAAAACAAAAATGCTTCTATCAAAAGGATAACTACAGTTTGAAACTCTTTATATAAACTTCTAAATTATACAAATGATATTTTATACACAGTTGTAGATACAAGTATATTTTTAAAAAAGCTTATACACACTTGAGAAGGATCCCTGCCAACTTCCTATGGTGGTTACTCTGGGAGAACAGAATGAGATGAGAGGATTCTAAGTGTAAAAATTCTCAAAAGGCAGATCTGAGACAAATATGGTAAAGTGTTACTATTTATTAAAACTGAGAGAGGGTAAGTCAAGAGTCTCATCATTTTCTGTACTTTTCTGTATGCTGGATACATTCATCAAGTTAAATAATAAGGCAAAGTAAAATAGGAAAACAATAATGGAAAAATTCTATAATACCTATGATAGGAACTTTGCTTCTGAACTGGCTCCCTCATCAAAAAATAACAGAAAAGATCTAAGTTCTAAAACTCAGATACCTGTATTTTTTCAATTCTAAGACAGAGACAAAAAGCATGCAAAGATTAATGTTGACACATCAAAGGGGAAATAAGGTTAACAGCTCTCACATTTGGTACATAAACGTATCTATCTTCAGTACACAGCCCATACACCTTTAAGTGAGCCTGTGGTGCAATAGTTCAGAAAGTCTCTCTTTTACCACCACCAGGGAAAAAAATTCCAGTGTTCTCTTAAGGTGGAAAAGGGAGAATCACTTGCTATGAGTTGTTCAGGAAGGGATCAGATTCCAACTGCTTCTTAATCAGATTCTCAACAAATCATCCTGTTTTCAGCCTTTACTATATGAGGTATCTCATGCTCCCAATTCCAAGGCTTTTGTTCCACCATATAAATAGGGTTGGTTCTTAGCTATTCCCCACTGCCAGCTCAGTTTTCTCAGATTACTTTTCACCCATCTGCTTTATAGCTTATAAAACATTGCTGCCATTGTCTCTTCTTCCATTCTTTTGCCTTTTAAAAGTCCCTTTACTGTCATTTTAATAGCATTAAGGGAGCAAGATAACTACACATGTTCAATCTATCATAGAGAAGTATTTTTATATCACTTATCACTACGTGAAAATATCTACTAATTTAGTTTATCTCCTTAGCTACTCCACCCCATCTCCCCCACACACACACATAGCAGAATTCTGTCTTTTCTGCTACCCTTAACACAACATCTAGTACACAGTAGATACTAACAGAAAACTATTTTTAGAGCCACAGGAGAGTTCTGGCAATAATTTTGTGGATATGACACCTAAAGCAAAAGCAACAAAATTAAAAACAAACAAGTATAATTATATCAAACTTACAAGCTTCTGCACAAAGAAATGATCAACAAAATGAAAAGGCAACCAATGGAAAAGGAGAAAATATTTACAGATCATATATCTGATAAGAGGTTATTATCTAAAATACGGTATATAAAGAATTCATACAATTCAATAGAAAAGAAATTTAAAAATGGGCAAAGGATTTTCCAAATAAGATATTCAAATGACCAACAGGTACATGAAAAGGTGTTCAATGTCACAAATCATTAGGGAAATGCAAATCAAAACCACAAGGAGACATCACCTCACACCGGTCAGAATAGCCACCAGCAAAAAGACAAGAAAGAACAAATGCTGGTGAGGATGTGGAGAAAAGGGAACCCTGTACACTGTTGATGGGAATGTAAATTGGTACAGCCACCACGGGAAAACAGTATGGAGGTTCCTAAAAAAATTAAAAATAAAACTACCATATGATCCAACAATCCCACTTCTGGTTATATATCCAAAGGAAATTAAATTGCTATATAAGCGAAATATCTGCACCCTCGTGTTCACTGCAGCATTACTTACAATTGCCAAGATATGTTATTAACATGTGTCCATCAATGCATGATTGGATAAAGATGTGGCATATATACAATGGAATACTATTCAGCCATAAAAAAGAAGGAAATCCTGCCACTTGTGACAACATGGATGGACCTTTGAGCAGTATAAATAAGTCAGAAAGACAGACAAGCACTGTATGATTTCTTACATGGGGAATCTTAAAACAAGAAAATAAAATAAAATAAAAAAACCACCAAGCTCACAGAAAAAGATCAGATTTGTGGTTACCAGAGGCAGGGAGTAGGGGAACTGAATGAAGGTCAAAAAGTACAAACTTCCAGTTTTAAGATAAATAAGTACTGAAGATATAACATACAACATGATGACTATAGTTAACATTACTGGAAGGTATATTTGAAAGTTGCTCTTAAGAGAGTAAATCCTAAAAGTTCTCATCACAAGGAAAAAACTTTTTCTTCCTGTCTTTTTTTCTTTTATCTATATGAGATGATGTATGTTAACTAAATTTACTGTAGTAATCAGTTCACAATATATGTGTATCAAGTCATTATGCTGTACACCTTAAACTTACACAGTGCTATACATATCACTTACATCTCAACAAAACTGAAAGAAAAATAAATAAATAAAAGATAAAGCCAAAAAACTACAGGAGAAATTCCCACCACAAAAAAGACATAGCATGGGAGACTCATTTTAGTCAGCTCAACCTCACCTACTCCCTTCTCCCACTAAGAGATTCCCATTCTATTAAATGGTATCCAGATCCAAGCTATGTTAATCAGAATCTATCCACAGAATTTTTTATAATCAAGTTGGAAAGCTCTTTTTCTTCTTTTATCAAAAAACAAATGTAAATGAGGAAGTACAGGTGACCACATTATCTCCCAGGTGATAAAAATCTGAGAAAAGGAAATCAGACCTGTCCTAAAGAAACGTCATGAGAAGTAAAAAGCAAAACCTCCCAACAACATTCAAGTGCCTGATTTCACTTCCATGTAGTCTCCAGAGAACTGATGGTTCCAATCTTCCCAACATTTGGTTAAGTTCTTCCTTTTTATATGTGTGAGCCACTCAGTCCCTTATTCTGTCAATTTATATCCTCTTTTAGTTTAAGCTAGTGGGTATTTGCTTATGCTAAGGTATATATTTTTATAATGGAGCATACTCAATTCCTAACTAATACATGCAAATTCTCATTTCATATTTTTTGCATTTATTTACCAGAAATAAATGTAATTTTACATTTATTTAGATTCCATTACATGAAACAGGATATAATTTAGTTCTATTTCCCACCTTTCTAAATGCCCTTAGTTAAGCCATAGACTGCTACTACAAGCCAACTGACACCTGCTGGAAAGATTTTATGTAGATAAAAATAATTCCTATTTTTTCCACTAAATCCCATATGTGATGAGGGGAAGGTTCATCAGAAGAAAAAACAATCAATATAATTGTTCCCTATTAAAATGAAACTGTACTTTCCTATGACCTTAACACTTAGCTTGTATTAATACAAACTGGCCATTGCAAGTAAGCTGTATTATGAGGAATTTGTTTTTTCTTTGAATTGAAAAAGAGGAATCTGTTAGAAGTGGTAGCTTGAAGATGTTTCTTGTTGAATAAAACTGGATGCACTGAGTGATGCCACCCAATTATTTTTAAACATTTCTAGATCTTTTTCAATATAAGTGAAAGAGCACCATTTGAAACAATTTTTTTTTAAAGTTCAAGTGCCACTTACTGCTTCCAGTTGTTTCTTCTTTTGCACTAGTAACTCCAACATGAGGTTGACATTGGCCAAATCAAGGTTATCTTGGTCAGTTCCCAACAAATCCTGAAATATTTGCCACCTGTGGCCATTCTAAAAACAAAAGAAAAAACACAATAACTTCCTAAGACAATTGTTTTAGAGACTCAAAAATAAATCTTTGCTACTTCCTAACATGTTTATTAGATAATACATCAAAAATAAACTATAATGCTCCAAGCTATTCCTTCCCAGCTAGTAGCTCCCCAATGCCTTCTAAGTATAATTTAATCACTATTTCTCCCTTAAATAAATTTAAACAGCGGATATGAAAGGCATATTTAAGACATGTTAAGTCAGCATCTCTAAAGGTATAATTCCTTTCAAAATAAGTTCCTGGATTTTAATTACTTGTCTAACCATATTTTCAACTTTGTATTTAGCAAGGCGCACTTGCTTCAATAATTTGGGGCTAATCCTCTTAAACTGTGAGTTTTTCAACAGTTTTTTCAAATTACCACCCATAGTTTCATCTTGCCATATAATTCTTCAAATGTAATGTATTACAAGCCAACTCTGACTCAATGTAATCTCACTAGACCTTTTAAAAGATAAGAGTAAATTTTAGACAATGCAAGTAAGAAAGTTCTTTATTGAATAGAATAATCTTAAATCTCCTTTAAGAAAAATCAATAATATGCTAAGCTTTAATACCTAATTAATATTAAACCAATAAAAACAGCAAATTGAAATTTATTAAAAATAGTAATAAGAGTTGAAACATACGGTGCTACTCACTGAGTGGTCCAACTTGAACCTCTTTTCCTCAAATCTTTGCTTCTGTTTGAGAATGAGCTCATTCACTGAAAACAGAAACAAAAGAAAAAGCACATATAATCTGGTTTTTTTATTAAACGTATATTAAACACCTAATTGTTCTGTTTAGATGGATTCTATTTAACTTTAAAAGGCCCAAATCTTGGGGCTTCCTAGGTGTTGCAGTGGTTAAGAATCGCCTGCCAATGCAGGGGACATGGGTTCAATCCCTGCCTCAGGAAGATCCCACGTGCCACAGAGCAACTAAGCCCATGCACCACAACTATTGAGCCCCATGTGCTGCAACTACTGAAGCCCCCACGCCTAGAGCCCGTGCTCCGCAACGAAAGAAGCCACCGCATGAGGAGCGCGTGCACCACAATGAAGAGTAGTCCCCGCTTGCTGCAACTAGAGAAAGCCTGTGTGCAGCAACAAAGACCCAATGCAGCCAATAAATAAATAAATAAAGAAAATTATTTTTTTAAAAAGTCCCAAATCTTAAAACATGCTAAACAGAAAATGCTAGATTTTTAATTTCAAATTAGAAACAGTTTTGCTGCAGCTATTACTACTACAACTACTACTATTATTACCACTCCTATTAGTACAACGAGATTCTTCAGAATATGTACTTTCTTTTACACATCTCATTGATGACACTATCAGCACTTGAAGAGAGACAATTCTTCACTGTATGAGATTGTCACATGCTCTACAGGGTAACTGGCTGATTCTAGGAGGTAGGCACTAAAGATTTTTATTGGTTGTTCTTTTTGTTTGCGACATTTCTATAAATATCATGGCAAACACTGTCAGTTACTTATCCAAAAACCATCCTAATCTTTTTTTAAAAAATAAGAATATGATTTTTTTCAAAATGTCAGAATGCCAACTGTCACATACTTTCAGAGAGGCTAGATCCCTCACTGACCCCATGGTATGATGCTTCACTAGCCTAAGCTGGTCCAGTCATATACACCCTTGCCAGTGACTACCTAAGGGTTAGCTATGTGACCTAGTTTTGACCAATGAAGGGTATGCTGTCTTTCAGAAGAGAAGGATAGAAGAAAAACAAGTTCTTTTTTGGCCTTCATTAAAGGATGATATCTGGTACTGCTTAGAGCCATCTTGCAACCTTGAGGGGAGACAGCCAAAGGACCAACACATCTGCTGGGGATGGAAGGCCAGAAAGATGTAAAGAACTTGATAATATCACTAGATACCAACTTAACTACTTCTAGAAATTCTTTTTGAATAAATCAATACATGTTCCTTAATGTTCAAGCCACTTTTAATTGGATTCTTTTTTTTTTTTGGTTTCTGTTTCTTTTATTTTTTTTTTTATTTTTTTTTTTTTTGAGGGGTACACCAGGTTCAATCAACTGTTTTTATACACATATCCCCATATTCCCTCCCTTCCTTGACGCCCCCACCTCGATTGGATTCTTTTGTCTTTAACACCCACTGATAAAACAATAAACTGATAAAGAAAAGGGCAACTAGCAGTAAGCTAGTTTAACTTACTAACCTTAACTTTAATTTGCAGACATTATCCTATGGGTTATTCTTCACATTTTAGACATAGCGAAATATTAGAGCGTAAGGAACTTACTCACAGTGACATACAAGACAGAGCTGGGATACAAACCTATTTAACACTTGCTACTATACCACAATCTACTACAAATATTTTCAAACAAATCATACAGGTACCAGGACCACACTAGGAACCAAGCTTTGAAGATAAGTAAGATTCAACCTAAGTAAGACTTAATCCAAGACTCAAGCAACTCAGAGTAGGAAGACAAATATATATGGTGTAGCAATTACAATATAATATGATAATCAGTACTACCACTGAAATAGATTTAAAAAGGACACATGACAAGGAGCAGTTAAGATGTTAACAAGCAGGCTTCACACAGAAGGTGACATCAGAGCTGGGCCACAGCAGGCACACAGAGACTCACTGAAGAGGAAGAGAAGTGGAAAAGAATCCACACAGGGGTGTGTGGAGGGGGGGAATCCCCTGGTCGCCCAGTGGTTAGGACTCAGCGCTTTCACTGACGTAGGCCTGGGTTCAATCCCTGGTTGGGGAACTAAGATCCCACAGCCAAAAAAACAGTGTGTGTGGAGGGGGTAAAATCATAAAACAGCAGGAGACAAGATGATTTAAAATCAATACAGCTGAAACCCAAGGTCAGAGTGATTTTGTCAATGATTAATAGGGGCTAAGAACAAAGGCTGGAATTGTAGACAGATCAGAGCTTGATTCTGAAGAGCTTGTTACCTCACAAGCAGTTATTATTATAATCCCAGGAAAATGAAGGAGAGAACTTGAAAAAACGTGGTGGGAATAAAGAGGAGCACGTGAATAAGAATTTAATGTTTCGGTTATAGAATTAGGCATTTAAATAAAAATTGTAACTTAAGTAATTGTAATACTTAAATATATACACTACACTGTATTTTACCAAGAAACCTCATACATCATTGAACATGAATATTCTATATCCATAATTATAATTCTCTGGATCCTTATACTAGCTATACCACTAAGAACAAACAATGCCTTTCTACTGCTAAAGCTTTTATTCTAGCAACTATCCTTTTAGAGGCGGGACCGTACAGTAAAAGCACATACTCAAGCCAGACTGCTTAGCACCAAATCCCAATTCCGCCACTTACTGGCTGTATAACTTTACACAAGTTACTCGACTGACTTCCCTGTGCCTTGGTTTCCTCACTGGAGGAATGAGGATGACAACAGTTACCTATGTCACAGGACTGAGAATTAAGTGAGTTAACATACATAAAGCACCTGAGAAAGCGCTTGGCAGTAGTAAAGACTTTATATGCACTGGCTACTGTTTTTTAAACAGGGATTTTAAATTTTGCATGCATGTTGTCTTTTATATTAAAGAGTAAGAGGGTCATTCATTAGAGAGATACGAATATTCAATTTACAAATTTTATACATAGAGAATGCTAGAAAACAGATCGCTGGGGCCGGGGGGGTTGGGGGGTGCGGTGCAGGTTAGTAGCTAGAGAAAGATGGTGCACCATGGAGGGGCAGGAGAGCTAGAGAGTAAACTCTGGCAGGAGTGCAGGAGAGCAAGTGCAGAGGTGGGAGGAGACACACCCCCTTGCCCCACATGAGCCTTCCAGGATCAGGAGAGAAAGCACTCAAGACCAAGAATGACAGAAAGCTGAAGAGTGAGAGTGTGCCTTTTTTTTTTTTAAGGCGGGGGGGAAGGAAGAAGAAAAAGGAGGGACTGCAGTGTAGTACTTAGGGCATGAAAGGAAAAATCAAAATATGTCTTGACAAAAAAGTTCATAACTCTAATGACCAGAAAACCTAATCCTATTTGAGTGTTTGGCTTCCAATTCTTTGTTTTCATTAAAATTGAAAAAAGGAGTGGATTTGTTAACTAAAAGGGTCTTAAAAATTTTTTTTGACAAAGTAAGTGCTTTTTTTGAAGCACATAATTCAGAAAGAGATCAAAGAACTAAGTGTTGCTGCAGGAACAAAGTTTCTTCAATCCCCATCAAATTATCTATGTAAGCAAAGTTTCTCATGACATCCTTTTAAAAAGAAAAAGAAAAAATCTTAAACTTACACAATATTATATGTCAATTATGTCTCAATTTTTTAAAAAAAGCTGTGATGATCCTAAATAAATAAATTAAAAGAATACAAATGAAACTGAGTCCTCGTCCTAGTAACAACCTTCAATGGCAATGGAACTAATTGAGAAGGATACCATCACACGTTAAGCAGCCCATTTTCAATAAATTTTTATATCTAATACTTTATAAAATTTGTAAATATTTATTTGATCAATTGCATGTCTAATAATTACAAATAACTCAGAAAAAACATTTAAGATTTTTAAAACAATAGAAAATTATGTTCAAAAGAAATTTCAAAGTTTATAATTTCTATTTTCTGTTACAGAAAAGTATGACAGATAAATCAGTAAGAATTTCAAGCACAAAAATATATAAGGATAAAATTACGTGGGCAATATGCAATTTAATTAGAAGTTCAAAGAGACAGAATGAAATTTATCACTGTTAATGAAAAGCATCTATTTTTGAATCAATAAGTATCAAATCACTATATTATTCAGATTCCACTGGATACATTTTAAAAAGAGATAAAAGCTTATTTATAAATAACTGTATTTATAATACTCCTAAAATTGTATCTTTTACAACCACTTAAACTTATAAAGAAAAATTTTGGATGCTCATTTAAAATGTGGCATCAATGTGGGAAGAAGTACATCATATTTCAGAATTTTTACATGGGTGACCCAAGCAAAGTAGTTTGAAGACCACTGTTATAGAAAATGTGTAGCCCAGGGGCTTCCCTGGTGGCACAGCACAGTGGTTAAGAATCTGCCTGCTAATGCACGGGACATGAGTTCGATCCTGCTCCAGGAAGATCCCACATGCCACAGAGCAACTAAGCCCATGTGCCACAACTACTGAGCCTGTGCTCTAAAGCCCATGAGCCACAGCTACTGAAGCCCGCAAGTCTAGAGCCCATGCTCTGTAACAAGAGAAGCCACCACAATGAGAAGCCTGCGCACCACAACAAAAAGTAGTCCCCACTCACTGCAACTAGAGAAAGCCCATGCGCAGCAAAGATCCAATGCAGCCGATAAATAAATAAATAAAATTTATTAGAAAGAAAGAAAGAAAGAAAGAAAGAAAGAAAGAAAGAAAGAAAGAAAGAAAGAAAGAAAGTGTAGTCCAGTCCTTTATCCATGACTCAGGTAAATGTAAAGCATTAAAAGAGTCCTAACCTATAATAAAAAGGTGTAAGTCTACACAGAATACTTCAGAATCATACACTTATTTTACCATGCTCAAGAGGAAATCTGAAATTACTTTTAAAAGGCTCAAGGTCTTTTTAACCCAACCAACAACTATAGGCACTATACAAATCATGTAATCTCAAACTAAAGCAATGGGAATAAACAGTTTTTTCAGTACAGAAAAAACAAGTGATATTCCACTTTGACACAAACAGATCTCAGTAGCACCCTGAGCGCACAGGAACCTAAGGATTTGACCATCACTCTACAAAGGTAAAGACTGGAAAGGGTGATGGTCAGTAAAACAGAAATATATATCAGGATGAAATGTTATTTCTATGGCTGACATAAATAATCACACAGGAAGCTGCACTATAAAGACTTCAAATATGGGCATAAAATACTTACACTTCAATTACCCAAAACCAAAGTTTTTTTATCCATTTAAAGAGAAAGTTGAAAACTAGATCATCACTAAGATAACTTCTAGCTTAGGAAATCAGTAATTATGACTTAACTGAATATATACATTTGAAAATATATAAAGTATGAAGTTACTTTACATCTTAGTGCTGTATTTTTGTATTCCTTCCATATTAGTATAATGGTGCTCTCTCTATTTAGAAATTCACATAGAATTTCTAACTTGTAGACTCATTAAGGAATGTTGCCTGAAAATTTTGGTAAATATCAATACCAAAATCTTCAGACTATTGGATTCCTTTCTGTATTTAACCATTCCAAAAGAAGTAATTTTCCACAAAGTTGTAACAACTCACAGAAAAGTCATTCTAAAACCTACAAAGCAGCATCAATCTACGTGAGTTCAGGGACAAACAGTTCTGCTTTGCAGGACTTCGGTTTCCATTTTACCTAACGTAGCTCACGAAATCCAGTCCCACAGAGTATCATACCACTCAGTATTTCTTCTTTTCCTAAGTTCATTCTCCTGGTTTGCCACAAGACTTTATCTACCTAGAAAAACTTGGTATTCCAACAGAAAATCATCAAAATATTTCCTTCAGGGTTCCTTTTAGCTATGCAATCATCCAATGATTTTCCTTTATGAAAAGATACTGGATTGCAGTGAAGAGTGAAAGAGAAAAAAGTATTGAAGCCAATGTAATTTTAGAGCAGAGATTAAAAAAGGAAAGTTATGGCTGTAAAGGTTCCAATTAATGATTTATTATAAACCACCAAACAAATCAAACTGCAACCAAAGCACTGGCAGATCAGAATCTAATATACAAGTACACATCACATCCTTAACTCTGAGTATGTTACTCTTTAAATGAAGAATTATCCTTTCTGGTATACATACCCAATAGTGCCCTACTTCATACCTACCTATACCTGAAAATTAATACTTGGAGAATTAACCTTCGTTCCCCAAAACTCAAGCTAAATATTTTCCACACTATCTTAGACTTTTCAACACGCAGAATTTTTAGATTTTTCATAACTGGTTTCTGACTAGATATTACTCCCAACCACTGACCATTTACCTTAAGGGTTCCTTCCCTATTTGTGTCTCTCTTCTCCAGTCACCAGTCCTCCCTCAAAAGTTCCATATCCATGTCTTTCTTTCCCCAGTTTTACTTTTCAATTGCCTTCCCAGGTCATAGACTCTCTTCTCCTATCTAGGCGTCCTCATACCCAAGCTTTTTTCCCCCTTCCCCCTCTCCATTAACCTTTTCCTCCACTGCTTCTCACTTCTGCTCCAAAAGCAGAAACAACAGAAATGCACAACACATTATAGAGACAGGTATCTGGAACTCTGGCATGCTCCTTCAACCTCACATTCTGTCCAGCCATCAATGTAAGAATCTAAGAGTTGTATCAGTCAACTTTTTTAATAAAACTTGAATATAATATGATATGGTACTTATGGTACGGAATCAATGTCACAACCCAGGGAAGACGGCAGAAATCATCCTAGTGAGTAAGAGAGAGACTTGCTTACCTCTAAGCTTTGTTCTCTAAATAAATTAGTGCTAGCACACCCTTTCAGGAAATGAATATTTTTAAAAACTAAAAATCATTCCAAAAACTCACCCAAGAAATTAGGATAAAGATGATCAATATTATCCACGACATAGTTACATTTAGGACATCGATTATTATCCTCCAAACTCTGATGAATACACTTGTAGCTATTAACAGAGAAAACATAAAATAGGTTTGAATAAATCAGTGATAAATTAATAAACTAGTTACAAAATAATGCCTATTTGTTTTCTATTCCTCATTTTCAACATAAGTAATCTAGCAGTTATCAAATTTATTTCAGCTTATACTTTCATATTATAAACAAGATACATAGGGCATTTATTAGATAATAGTATACAAGTTATT
The DNA here is from genome assembly GCF_030028045.1 of Hippopotamus amphibius kiboko. Classification (NCBI taxonomy): domain Eukaryota; kingdom Metazoa; phylum Chordata; class Mammalia; order Artiodactyla; family Hippopotamidae; genus Hippopotamus; species Hippopotamus amphibius. The sequence continues at coordinate 173,945,253 of NC_080188.1, read as the reverse complement.
TAAAAGTAAACTCAAATAATAAGCCTACAGATATAAAATTTTAGAAGATATACTATTAAGTTTACGCAATTTAAACGGTACATAATGCCATCAAGAAAAACAAATGCCTATAATTTAGTTAAGCAAACAGACTATCTGTGTTCTTGGAGTGCTGATCTCCTTAATATAAAAAGAGTTCATTCAAATAAAAAGAAAAAGAACAGAAAAATCAACAAGACAAATATATTAGTCAATAAGCATGGGAGATTATCACCTTCAATAGGATGAAAAAATTGATTTAAAGTTATATACTAGTTTTTACCAATCTGAATAGAAAAATTAAGAAAAAACTATCAGAGTTAAGGAGTACATGTAGATATGAATAATTTCATATACTGTTGCAGGAAATGTAGCTGCCACAACTTTCTAGAAGGCAAGTTGTATGAAAAATCTTAAGGCTGTGTATTCTCTCTGACGTAGTGATTTTACTTCTAGGAATTTATCCTAAGGAAATAAGCAGATATATATATGTAGAAAGATGTTCAATTCAAAGTTATCTGTAATAGCAAAATAAATTAGAAACAACCAAAACACTAGGAAATTGACTACATAAATTTGTAGACATCAATCCAATGTAAGGTATACAGCCAATAAAAATCATATTGTAATATGTAACTATACGCCATGAAAAATAATCTAATAACTATTAATAGGTATAGCTGGAGAAATACGATTATGATAAATTTTTCCCTTCTTACATACGTCTGTAATGTTTGGTTTTTTACAATTGTGTATTGTCTTATAATAAAAAACTTTGAAAATGTCATTCAACTAAACCCCAAAGAAATATCAAATCGACATTAGGAATAAAGTCACTATATCACTATGTTATTGAATAAAAATAACCTCTAACACAATGGATATAATTCCATTTCTGTTTTAAAAAACTGTGTATGGGTACATTCTAAAAATTCTCTTTATTTATTAAACCATAATTGATTTACAATATTGTGTTAGTTTCAGATGAACAGCTTCAGATTCTTTCCCATTATAGGTTATTACAAGGGACTGAATATAGTTCCATGTGCTCTACAGTAATTCCTTGTTGTTTATCTATTTTATATGTAGTGGTGTGTATCTATTAATCCCATACTCCTAATTTATTGCTCTCCTCCCCTTTCCTCTTTGGTAATGATAAGTTTGTTTTCTAGGTCTGTCTGTCTGTTTCTGTTTTGTAAGTTGATTTGTCTTACTTTTTTAGATTCTACATATAAGTGATACAATATTTGTCTTTCTCTGTCTGACTTACTTCACTTAGTATGATAATCTCTAGGTCCACTCATGTTGCTGCAAATGGCAATGTTTCACTCTGTTTAATGGCTGAGTAATATTCCACGGTATACACACCACATCTTGTTTATCCACTCATCTATTGATGGAGATTTAAGTTGCTTCCATGTCTTGGCTATTGTAAATAGTGCTGCTATGAACACTGGGGTGTATGTATCTTTTCGAATTAGTTTTCTCCAGATATATGCCCAGGAGTGGGACTGCAAGATCAGATGGTAACTCTATTTTTAGCTTTTTAAGGAACCTCCAGACTGTTTTCCATAGTGACTGCACCATTTACATTCTCATCATCAGTGTAGGAGGGTTCCTTTTTCTCCACACCCTCTCCAGCACATATTTATTTATAGACTTTCTCATGATGGTCATTCTGACCAGTGTGAGGTGATACCTCACTATAGTTCTGATTTGCATTTCTATAATAATTAGCGATGTGGAACATCTTTTCACATGACTTTTTGGCCATCTGTATCTCTTCTTTGGAGAAATGTCTATTTAGGTCTTCTGCCCGTTTTTTGATTGGACTGCTTGTTTTTTTGATATTGAATTGCATGAGCTGTATGTTTTGAAAATTAAGCCCTTGTTGGTTGCATCATTTGCAAACATTTTCTCCCAGTCTATAGGTTGTCTTTTTGTTTTGTGTATGGTTTCCTTTGCTATGCAAAAACATGTAAGTTTGATTAGGTCCCATTTGTTTGTTTTTGCTTTTATTTCTTTTGCCTTGAGAGACTGAACTAAGAAAATATTATGGCAATTTATGTCAGAGAATGTTTTGCCTATGTTCTCCTCTAGGATTTTTATGGTGTCATATCTTATATTTGTCTTTAAGCCATTTTGAGTTTATTTTTGTGTATGGTGTAACAGTGTTTTAACTTCATGGATTTACATGCATCTGTCCAGCTTTCCCTATACCACTTGCTGCAGAGACTGTGTTTTCTCCATCATATATTCTTGACTCCTTTGTCAAAGATTAATTGACCATTGGTGTGTGGGTTTATTTCTGGGCTACTCTGTTCCATTGATCCATATGACTGTTTTTGTGCCAACAGCACACTATTTTGTAGCTTTGTAGTATTGTCTAAAGTCAGGGAGGGTTATGCTTCCAGCCTTGTTGTTTTCCCTCAGAATTGCTTTGGCAAGTCTAGGTATTTTGTGGTTCCATATAAATTTTATGATTTGTTTTAGCTCAGTGAAAAATATCATGGGTAATCTGATAGGGAATGCATTAAATCTGTAGATTACTTTGGGGAGTATTGCTATTTTAACAATATTAATTCTTCCAAGCCAAGAGCAGGGGCATCTTTCCATTTCTTTGTATCATCTTCAATTTCCTTTATCAATATTTTATCATTCTCAGCATATCAGTTTTTCATATCCTTGGTTAGGTTTATTCCTAGGTATTTTAATTTTTTTGATGTGATTTTAAATGGGATTTTTTTTTTTTACTTTCTCTTTCTGATATATCATTGTTAGCGTAATGAAATGCAACAGATTCTTATATATTGATCTTTTATCCTGCTACCTTGCTCAGTTCATTTATTAGTTCTAATAGTTTTAGCCACAGCAAACAGACAAGAAAAAGAAATAAAAGGTATCCAGACTGGAAGGGAGGTAAAATTGTCATTGTATGCAGATGACATGATACTTTATATAGAAAACCCTAAAGATTCCACACAAAAACTGTGTGCATTTATATGTGTACATTTAAAATAAATCAAAAAAGACATTCACCATAATGTTAACAGTATGTGCCTCTGGGTCATATAATTATGGGAAACTTTTTCTTTGTAGGTGTCTACAAGTTTCTATAGTAAACATGTACTGTTTCTAACAATCAGGAAGAGACATTATTTCTGAGAAATTACAAGGGTGATTTACATATAAAGATGATTCCTGAAAAGACAGTACCTCTTTTATTCTGTGTCCAAATTACTATAAATTTACTTCAGTTTCATAAACTGAAGCACATTTTTATATCTACCTCCCTCCCTCCACCTCATCAAAGCAAAAACCTACATCCATTAGATGGTTGCTCTGTTCTAATTATCATCTACTTTCTCATCTCACATTTGTTACTTGCAAGACAAGCAAAATGGAGGACATTATAGGGAATCAACGTAGCAGTGGTCTTTGGCACAGCACAGGCGCCTAAAGATTAAACACCTGGCATATAATAGGTACTCAAATATTACATACTGAACAAATGACTTGCACAGTGTTCCAAAAACAATATCATCACCTCCTGACAAGGCTAGGAATAACATATTACCACCAGATAGGCTCCATATCTGAGAGGAAATTTCCTACATGGACATTTCAATGAAAGAAATAACATAAATTTTTTTAAAATTTTACTGAAAAGGAAAAGCATAAAGAAGATATACAAATACAATAGATTAAGAGCACCAACATGGAAACATTTATAGTCTGCACAGGGGAAAAGGAAATGAGTTAATATTACCAGAATACATGCCCACGTGACAAGATTTAATCCTTAAAAAAACCTGCAAGGAATTCCCTGGCAGTCCAGGGTTAAGATTCAGCATTTTCACTGCCATGGCCTGGGTTTGATCCCTGGTCGGGGAACTAAAATACCACAAGCCATGCTACACAGCCAAAAAAAAAAAAAAAAAAAAAAAAAAAGCCATGCAAGTTCAAATAAAGCAAGTCATGAAGGAGAGAATATGAGAAAGTTATTAAAGATGGGAGACAGGGATTGGCAGATAAGCAGAAGGAGGACATTTGGGATTTTAGCAAATGTTACCATCCCTATCCTACCAAAGCCTGCTCTCTGGAAGGTATTTTAGAACACAATCACATCAGAGTATAACATAGTAACCTGAATTTTAATAAGGATCTAAACTTTACTTTCACTTGAAGGGAAAAAAAGGTATTTAAAAAACTAATAGGGCTTCCCAACAATGACCTAAATACACACCAAGAAGATTACAGCACTCACTGAAAAGGCCAGGCCCGTCTAGTTAGAAAGTCAATCAGTAATTTATTAAACTTTACAACATAGTGAAGCAAGATCACTGAACTGATTCAGCAGACTCTTATGGTTTTTTAAATGCCTCAATGAATATATAAATTAAAAGAGGGCAGTTAGGGAAAAAGGAAACCTCACTTTACAATCTGTTTCACACTTCAACACCTTCAAATCTGTGAAAGAAGGTGAAAGGGTAGAAGACAATGGGGGTTGGGGGCTAGAGAGCAGCAGCAGAAGATAGGTTGAATGACTCGACAAAGGTAAGTTTTAGACCCAGAACTAGTTTCCTAGTCCACCAACTTCAAGAACTTGCTCTTTTAGCTGTATATCATTAGTTCTCAACTAAGGGCAACTCTGTCCCCTAAGGGATATCTAGCAATGGCTGGAGACATTTTTGGTTGTCACAACTGGGAGTAGAAAGGTTGCTACTGGGTTGCTACAGAAGCCATAGATACTGCTAAACAATCTACAATACCAAGGACAGTTACCCACAACAAAGAAATATCTGGTCTAATAGTCAATACTACCAAGGTTGAGAAAGCCTACACTAAATCACCCAATTTTCCAGAATAATCAAAATCCAAAGTCTCTAAGAAAGTATATGATTTCCTAAGTAATGCTAAGGTGTTGGATCAATTAATGGACCAAAGAGAACACTACTGCTAAACAATCAGCCTGAAAAGACCAAGACCATACATGTGTCAGCCTAAAAGCAAAACCCACATGACAAGAATTTCAGTTAGCAGTATTAAGAAAGTGATTCACAAAAGATAATGTCAATGCAATGATATACCAGGAAATAAAAATTATTTAAGAAGGCAAGATGGCCTTTTTTCAAAAACCAACAAAAAGATTCTCAAAGAATACACAATCACTTCTTACCAGTGATAATCTTTGAGGAGGTAGAAAAGAAAGGCTAGGGGAAGGGAATCATTTACTTTCATATTATATCTTTCTGTACAATGAAAGTTTTTATATCCAAGAGTATACACTGCTCCTATCATTTTAGTAACTTTTATTTTAATAAAGAACATAGATAATACAAGCTAAGAAAGCTATTTTTGTTCTAAATTTCTCTTTAAATGACTGGCAGATTGGATATACCTATCAATGAAGAATCACACTCCAGATCAAACTAAAGGACTTACAAACTGGTGACAATAATCTTCTTGACTAATGGATATAAACCTATCAGATATCATATTAAACCTCAGTATAAAATTATGGTCTAATTTCAACATGAATTAGAATAATAAGGTATAATAGAACACAAAAGACATAGAGAGAGAGAGATGATTCATTGCAAGTGGAATACACCACCCCCAATCAAATAAACAAGTAAATAAATAAAAGAATTAAACAGGGACTTCCCTGGTGGTCCAGTGGCTAAGACTCTGTGCTCCCAATGCAGGGGGCCTGGGTTTGATTCCTGGCCAGGGAACTAGATCCCACATGCCACAACTAAGAATTCACATGCTGCAACTAAAGGTCCCACATGCAACAAAGATCCCACATGCCGCAACTAAGACGCAACACAGCCAAATAAGTAAATAAATATTTCTTTTAAAAAAGGAATTAAACATACACGAATTACATACCATTAGGATGACCACTATTTAAAAAAAAAAAAAACACACAGAAAACAACAAGTGTTGGAAAGGATGTGGAAAAGTTGGAACCCTTGTGCACTGTTGGTGGGAATGTAAAATGGGACTGCAGGTATGAAAAACACTATGGAAGTTCTGCAGAAGATTAAACACAGATTTACCACATGATCCAGCAGTTCTGCTTCCATGTATATACCTGAAAGAACTGAGAGCAGGATTTCAAGGAGCTATTTATCGACCAATGTTCAAAGTAGCATTATTAACAATAGTTAATAGGTGAAAGCAACCCAAGTGTCCAGAGAGAGATGAATGCAAAAACAAAATGTGATATATACAGTCATCCTTCAGTATCCACAGGGAATTGCTTCCAGGACCCCCATGGATACCAAAATCCAAGGATGCTCAAGTCTCTAATATACAATGGCATAGTAGTAGCAAATAACCTACTGCACATCCTCCTGAATACTATAAATCATCTCTAGATTACTTATAATACCTAATACAATGTAAATAGTTGCCGGTGAGCTGCAAATTCAAGTTGTGCTTTTTGGAATTTTCTGTAATTTTTTTTTTTTTTTCAAATACTTTCGAACTGTGGTTGGTTGAACCCACATATACAGAGCCAGCCGCACATGCAACTGAATGTTATTCAGCCTCAAAAAAGGAAGGAAATTGACACATGCTACAATATGGATGCAACTTGAGCAGACTATGCTAAGTGAAATAAGCCAGTCGTAAAAGACACTGTTTGATTCAACGTATATGAGGTATCCAGAGTTGTCAAATTCACAGAAAGTAGAAAGGTGATTGACAGAGGCTGGGAGAGAGGGAAACGGGGACCGAGTGTTTAATGGGTATAGTTTCAATTCTGCAAGATGAAAACATTCTGGAGACTGCAATGTGAACAATACTCAACATCACTCCTCTCAAAATGCTTAAGATGGTAAATTTTAAGATATGTGTATTTTATCACAACTGAAAATCTTTTAAAATACACAGATTAACATGACATAACATAAAGACAGCACTGAGCAAAGTGTTAAAGAACACAGAACCTCTTAATCCTCTAATATCCTTTTCCAATGACCTTCTTCTAGCCTGCTTTAATGGCCCTCGCATCTATCCCCCGTAAGTAAGTTAAAGGTGCTTCATGCTTCATCCTAATTATCCAGCACACCCCCAATTTCCTAAAACAGCAGTCAAAGCCCTTTAAACAATTAACAAACCCCGAAGTTTATTATTATAGTGTCATCTATAAGGCCAATGGTAAATCTAAGCATTTCACAGAAATTATACAACCAACCACGTTGGCCTTGAGCTGTTGAACCTGTAAAGATATACTGGTCCAGGAAATACCATTCAATGTAACCAACAGTAGCTTTTAAAAACATAACTTCTCACTGGCTACATTTACACACAAGTTAAAAATTGCCAAAAGACAATTTCAGTAAATAAAATCATCTTACCAAAAGCTGTGGCCACACTTCGTCATGTATGCTTCCTCAATCATATCAAAGCAGATAGGGCTAAAAACAAAATAGAAAAATAATTAATACATGATTTTAAGTAGTGATTACAAATTGGAAAAAGTCAGTAACAGTACCAACAAAACCATATTTCAATACATAGCTAAGCCTTCAAACTTTCTGTTGATGAGAGATGAAATTTCTATCACGCTGAATGAACTTTAGGGGATTGCTGGTAAAATGACAATTTAAGACGGCCCTAATGGCCACCAAGTTCTAAGATGAATTAAATGAATAATTTAACTGACCCTATACCTGCCCATAATTTTTGATAGTGTAATGCAATCACAAGAGTGCTTAAGTTCTACCATCTTTTTCGATCATCCCTGGTACTAGATAGTACTAGACCTACTCATCTAAATGCTCTCTTTTATTTCCTATCGCAAAGAAAAGTAATATCCTCAGTGATAAATATTCAGTTCTAATTTCAGTGACTCTTCTAGGTAGTGAAGATGCTAATGGTAACTAATACCTAACACAAACTATGCATGTCCATTAAAACAATGACATACATTAATTCATTTAATCCTTTCAACAGCACAGGTACCTATTACTAGATCCACTTTACAGATAAGGAAATTGAGACACAGCGATGTAAAGTCACACAGCTAGGAAGTAACACTCCTAATTTTCAAACTCAGATCCATGCTCTCAACCACTATTTTATACTGCTTCCAGATACGATGAGTTAAATATCAAGTTATACCAATTATGCCACATATTCTGGCCAAGGATAGGTGGTTATCAATCTCTGAGAGGGTACGGTCTACCAGAAAAATGCAAAGCCTTGTAAAAAGCAATTTCAATTTCCCTTTATCCTTTCTCCCTCCTCTTTCCAAAAATTCTGATGAAATCTCCGGAAATAGAAGAGCCAACTTATGATCATGAAGACAATAACCATAAGCTTAGAAGACAGGATACAGGTTCCTCGATAACATCCTTCAGCAGCTGCATCATCCATGAGAAAAGTAAACCCCAACTCGCTTAAACCAGTATTTATCGAGTTTTCTGTTACTGGTATACAAAATTCAATCCTTATTGATGATACGTGACAATTAAACTGTAAATGAAAATTTACCCACTCCCTTCAAGAAAAGTGTCCTGGGCATAAACACTATCTTAGAATGTGAGGTTATAAATAAGTTATAAAATCCCTATGTTGCACAAGCTCAGAGTTTCATCATGTACGGTGTGCTGGTTGGTTTTGTCTGTCTTTACTCTCCCAGACTCAGAAGAAAGAGAAATTTCCTAAATGTGGGGATTTGGTCATTTTTCTTTTGGAACAAAGTCCCTCTTGCTCTCGCCTGATGAAGTTAAGGAAGCAGGGGTCAGGGTCCCTCCTGAGGACATGTGGATGAGCTGTACAGGCTGCTCTGTGATTCCAGTTTGTGAGTGAAGGATGCTGAAGAGCAGATCTGGGACAGACAAATTTTATTTCCCATTAGTACATCTGGTCACTGGGTGCTCAAGCAGATATCTTAAGGCCCAAAACCGTGAGTAGAGGCAATACTTATTTCCCATCCCCCTTTTAAAGGCTTTATTTTTTTAGAGGATTTTGACATTTGCAACAAAATTGACAGGTAGGTACAGAGATCTCCCCTGCCCCAACACATGCACAGCCTCCCCTATTACCATCACTCACCAGGCAGAGCATTTTTTTTTAACCAAGAATGAACCTACATTGACATGTCATAAAAACTGAAGTTCAAAATTTACCTTAGGGTTCATTCTTCATGTTGTACATTCTATGGCTTTAGGCAAAACTGTAATGACCTATATCCTTCATTATATCATACATATTATTTACACTGCCCTAAAAAATGCTCTATGTTCTACCTATTCGTTTCTCTCCCATGACCCACATCCACTGATTTTTTAATGGCTCCATAGTTTTGTCTTTTTCCAGAATGTCATATAGTTGGGACTATATAGTATGTGGTCTTTTCAGATTGGCTTCTTCCACTTAGTAAAATGCACTTAAGGTTCTTCCATGTCTTTTCATGGCTTGATAGCTAATTCCTTTTCAGTGCTGAATAATATTCTAGTGTCTGGATACACTGCAGTTTATTTATCCATTCACCTACTGAAGGACATCTTGGTTGCTTCCAAGATTGGCAATTATGAATAAAGCTGCTACAAGCATCTTTGTGCAGGCTTTTGTGTGGTCCTAAGTTTTCAACTTTCAAGTGTGAGTAAATACCAAGGAGTATAACCACTGAATCACATGCTAAGAGTACTTTTGTAAGAAATCAACCAAACTGTCTTCCAAAGTACGTGTACCATTTTTTGTCCCCACTAACAAAGAATGAGACTTCTGTTGCTCCACATCCTCCTCAGTATTTGGTGGTGTTGGTGCTCAAGATTTAGCCATTCTGATAGGTGTTTAGTGATGTCCTGTTATTCTGATTTGCACTTCCTTGATGACATATGATGATATGGAGCATCTTTCCATATGCTTATTTACTATCTGTATATCTGTGAGGTGTCTGTCAAGGTCTTTGGTCCATTTTTAAATCAGATTGTTTTCTTATTGTTGAGTTTTAAGAATTCTTTGTATATTTTAGATAAAAATCCTTTATGACATATGTCTTCTAGAAATATTTTCTCCAACTCTGTGGCTTTTCATTCTCTTGACAGTGTCTCTCTCCTTGAGTAGAAATTTTTTAAGTTTAAAAAAGTTCTGTTTTTGATCCTTTCTCTCACAGATTATGCCTTTTGGTGTTGTGTCCAAAAAGTCATCACCAAATTCAATGTTATACAGATTTCCCCTATTTTATCATCTAGGAATTTAATGGTATTGCATTTCACATTTAGGTCTGTGACACATTTTTGAGGTAATTTGGTGAATGGGGATAAGGTCTGTTTCTAGATTTTTTTTTTTTTTGCAAGTGGATGAACAGTTGTTCCAACACCATCTGCTAGAAAGACTATCTTTTCTACACTGTTTCGCCTCTGCTTCTTTGTCAAAGATCAGTTGACTATATTTATGTGGGTCTATTACTGGGCTCTCTGTTCTTTAATATGAACTCTACTCTTGCTAATACCACATTGTCTTAATAACTCCATATACTATTTTGATTTTGATTTTAAAAAACTTTTCGTTAAATGGGGATATGTGTATAAAAACAGATGATTGAACTTGGTGTACCCCCCAAAAAATAATAAATAAATAAATAAAATTAAAAAAAAAAAAAAAACTTTTCCTTTGGATGAAACTCTGTTGTCCCAATACTGATTAATTTCTAAAACTCAACTGTTAAGTGGACAAGAGTAAACACTGAAATCTGCTATCACAGAAGGTCTAAATATTAACACACCAACCTTTTAAACAGCTAGTAAAGTATCTGTAAGATTTGGGGGAAGAGATCTGGGAGTAGCATCTGGGAGTGGGAAAATAGTAGAGGATGAAGGCAGAGAGATAGCAAGGGGTCATATCAAAGAACTTCCTTAAATCAAGTTAAGGACTTTGGCTTTTAAGTGAATAAAACAGGAACTCATTGGAAGATTTGGAACAGAAGAGTGATGTGACTTGAGACTGTGATGAAACAGATGACTCTAACCTATAGGTTGAATGGAGACTTAAGGAAAGCAATTGTAAAAACAGAAGCTATTATAATAATCCAGGTTCTAGATTAAACTAAGTGGGTAGTATAGTAATAGGATTAGTCAGAATCTAATATAATTTGAAGGTAGAGCTTTGGTTTCCTATGGATTAGATGTTGGGTATGAGGGAAAAGTGAATCAAGAATTTTGGCCTGAAAACTAAAAGAACTGACACTAGGTTTATTTCACACAGAACTCTATCACCCACTAGTTTACTTAAAAAAAAAAAAAAAAAGCAAAAAAAAAAAAGCAGGACATGATATGACTTGTCATAGAATATGTTCCACTAATACTATAAATTGCATGCAGTACCTAAAAATTACTATCAGATCAGTTTCAACAAGCAGCTTTTAAGGAATGGCTTCTGAATAACATGTGAATTAAACAGAAGAAAGTCTCCATTCTTTTCACCAAAAGCTAGCTTTTCAACCACATTAAAGGTCAAGACTGCCAACAAAAATGGAATTCAACTGAAATTAATCCTAGCTATGCCACCTACAGCTTTCTGACTTTGGACAAACCTATTTCCTCATTTGTATAACTGGGATGATACTTACATCACAGAATCACTGTACTGATTAAAAAAACATATAGTAAGTACTCAGTACAATTCCTGGTATACAATATTAAATAAATGGCAGAATACAAAAAAAGAGAATATGGAAAAACCTGTATCAATGATAGAAATGTGGAAAGAGTAGAATCCACGCAAACTAAAAACTCAAAGGAATTACTATTAGAAAAAGGTAAAATAAATCTTCATGACATTGGGCTTGGCAATGGCTTCTTAGATATGACACCAAAAGCATGAGCAACAGAAGAAAAAAAGATAAATTGGACGTTTTCAAAATTTAAAACTTTTGTCCATCAAAGGACGTTGTCAAAAAACTGAAAAAGACAACCCACATAACTGGATAGAAAATTTGCAAATCACATATCCAAGAGGGCACTTGTACCCAGAATATACAAAGAACTCTTACAACTCAACAACAAAAAATAAACAACCCTATTTAAAAAATGAGCAAAGAACTCACATAGATGGTCCCTGACTTACAATGATTTGAGTTACAATTTTTTTACTTTATGATACACATTCAACAGAAACCGTACTTCAAACAAAATTTATTTTTAAGAAATAGCTACAATAGAATAAAGGAAGAAAAGGACTGCCTGATCACTCGCCTTCCTAAGAAAGGAATGAAATATCCAGGAAATACAGAAATACAGAGGAGATTCTAACAAAACACGACTAACCCTTCCCAATTTTGTTTTCTGTTTTTGTTTACATTTTCTTTTTCTTGGCCGTGCTGCACAACATGCAGTATCTTAGTTCTCCAACCAGGGATTGAACCTGTGCCCCCTGTCGTGGAAGCACGGAGTCCTAACCACTGGATGGCCAGGGAGATACCAACTCTTCCCAATTTTGAAGAGCAAGAACATACCCAGAGTAGGTTCTGGGAAAAACTGTAAAGAAACAATTTATAGCCCCTTTTACTCTGACTATCAACAGCATTCAAGGACCATGAGCTAGAAGACCTAAGCATAAGTACAAACATAGCAGGTATATGAATTGGCAGCCAGGGCAAACATACAGATACCTGAAATTTATACAACCCCCAAAACTTTATATAGACCCCCAAAAATGTTTATGGACCCCCTCAAAACTTTTTATGGACATCTGACACAGTGGCAGCATCAAAAAGGGGGAAGAAATCACAAATGGATTAAAGCCCCTACTGTTACCATTCATGTCTCTCATACCACCATAACACAAGCAATTCTCGTAAATCAACATGTAAGATAGGGACCTCCTAGGTGGCACAGTGGTTAAGAATCCGCCTGCCAACGCAGGGGACACGGGTTCGATCCCTGCTCCAGGAAGACCCCACATGCAGCACAAGCCCGTGCAGCACAACCACTGAGCCTGCACTCTAGAGCCCATGAGCCACAACTATTGAGCCCATGTGCCACAACTACTGAAGCCCGCACACCTAGAGCCCATGCTCTGCAACAAGAGAAGCCACGGCATAAGGAGCCCATGCACCGCAATGAAGAGTAGCCCCCACTCGCTGTAACTAGAGAGAGCCCATGTGCAGCAACGAAGACCCAATGCAGCCAATTAATTAATTAATTAATTAAACATATATATATATATATATATATATATATATATAAGATAGAAAATCCAATAGAAAAAAATGGGAAAGAATGTCAATTCCTAACTCACAGAAGGGGAAAACACACTGCCTTTCAAGTATATGGAAAGATGTTCCAACTTACTAGTAATCAAAAAATGCAAATTAAAATAATAAAATAGCACTTTATCCCTATTAAATAATTAGAAAATTAGAATACCAAGTATGTTAGGGAGGAAACGGACAAATAAGAATCTTCATGAAGATATACTCTAGCAAGCAACCTACATTGCATATTCATATACTTATGACCTAGTAATCCCATTCTTGAGATTATTTGTAAATAGGTACAGATATAAACATAAACACATCCTTGAGGATATGTATATGTGCAGCATCTGTGTACATACATGTAAATATATATACATGTGTTCGCATTTATGTGTGTGTGTATATATATATATATATATATATACATGTAGCTCTGTGTGTGTATGTGTGTGTATGCACGCATGTGTGTACAACTAAGAGAGAAACATCCACATCTGTCAACAGGGAATTCCAAGAGGATACTTGCAACAAACTGTATACTTGTTGTTACAGTAGGGAATTAGAGGCAGCCTTAATGCTCAAAATTACTAGAATGGAGAAATAAAATGAGCTTAGATATATAATAGAAAACAACGCGCAACAGTCAAAAGGAATGAACCAAAGATACATGGAGCACCATGGCTGGATATTTTGTCAAGCTGACAGTAGAAATGAAAATAAGATCTATGACAACACAATTTACATAAAATTAAAACACAAACATATTTCACAGGTATATATATATTCAAAAACACATATAAATCACAATAGAATAGAAAACCAAGAAAAGAGGCAGGAGAATAAAAATGAAGTAGGGAGAGGAATACAATACCTTATTCAACAGAATCTAAAAATGACATCAAAACACAAATAATAAGATGTACCATTATATGCAACTAAAAAAGAAACAACTCTGCTAATTAAACTATGATAACACTTTCTTAGTTAGGAATTTTGCTCTTTTCTAAAAAGTTCTTTTAGACTTAAGTTTTACCAAACATCGCTTTTGTGGAAAACATACACACACACACACATACATATATCTAATTAGGTTTTCCAACAAATTCTCATTCTTCAGGGTCTAACTTTTCTGAATCACTTTTTTTAAATTAATTATTTATTTTATTGGCTGTGTTGGGTCTTTTTTGCTGTGCGCGGGCTTTCTTTTTTTTTTAGTTGTGGTGAGTGGGGGCTACTCTTCGCCAGCGTGCGGGCTCCTCATTGCCATGGCTTCTCTTGTTGTGGAGCACGGGCTCTAGGCGCGAGGGCTTCAGTAGTTGCAGCACATGGGCTCAACAGTTGTGGCTCACGGGCTCTAAAGCGCAGGCTCAATAGTTGTGGCACATGGGCTTAGTTGCTCCGCGGCATGTGGGATCTTCCTGGAGCAGGGATCGAACCCGTGTCCCCTGCATTGGCAGGCTGATTCTTAACCACTGCGCCACCTAGGAAGCCCTGAATCACTTTTTGACTAAGTCACTGATATCCAGATTTTTCCTCATAATACTGTCCCTTACTTTGGTGAAGTATCGTTTACTAGTAGAATCCATAATAGAACTAAAAGCTATTATTGTTCCTGGGATTGTAAGCCAAGTTTACGTTCAGTCAGCTCACCTACATCTGACTCCAGCTTTAGGAATGCTGCTAAACACATCTAATTCACCAAATTCCAAAATCTTCTCCACCTCTTACTCCCATATTCAAACATTTAGTTCACAGGGAATAAAACAGTAATTCACAATTGCCACAGAGACTTTCTTCCAATCTGCTGAAATTTGTATTCAAATTCTGAGACAGGCATTTTCTCTTATCTGTATGAAATGGCAGCTACCTTCAACTGCCACCTAGCCAACAACAATTTTTCTTAATTTCAACATCTGTAACACATAACCCAATTTTCAAATATGTCAAAGTGTAAATGGAGGAAAAATTAGAATCAAAGAAATATGACAAAGAAAAGCAAAGCAAAAGAGGAGCCTTGGGTGGGTCAATGAACAATGTGAAACATGATTAGCTCACTCTGCACTTGAGGTCAAAATTTAACTGAAGCAAACTTACCCTCTTATGAAGCACACTTAGGAAAGGATCAGGGGAATAAATGAAGCAACTGCTTTCAGACATTGGACACTAAGTAATACAGTACTGAGCTCTCTGAGGGAAGGGAAACAAATGAAGTAAACACTATCACAGACTCAGCTTTCTGCCTTCACAGAAAGTTTCACAGGCCCAAGGAGGAAGAACACAAGCAGAGCACCACAATCTTGCTGAATTCAGGAAGGATAAAGGGGAAAGAATTTACAGAGTAGGACACCAAAGATGGAGAAGCTATAAGAAGAAAATCTTAAAAAAATCTACATAGCATTCTCATCAAGTTCATTGCTGAATACTAGTCACACATGTTCAAGGTAAAACTCCACAAGATCACAACATCAGAGACAAAGGATCATTTCCATGGGCTCATTAATACATGAAATACAAGTTAAGAAAAGAAGCAGCAAATCAAAAGATGTCAACAAACAGTATCCAAATTAAAACACAAAGAGAAAAAGAAAAAGAAAATAGAGCATCTATGGGCTGTGGGTCAATACCAAATGAATCAAAAGAAATACATGAAGAGACAGTGGTTGAAATTCTTTTTAAATAACAACAAAAAAGACATCAGGACTTCTCTGGTGGTCCAGTGGTTAAGACTCTGTGCTCCCAATGCAGGGGGCTCAGTTTCAATCCCTAGTCAGGGAACTAGATCCTGCATGCCGCAACTAAGACCCAACACAGCCAAATAAATTTTAAAAAAAGAAGAAAAAAAATACATCACAGCACATATCCCAGAAGTTCAGAAAACCCCAAGCAGAATTTAAAAAAAAACCACCGTGACACATACACTGCATTTTAACTTATAAAAACAAAAATCCAGAGAAAATCTTGAAGGCAGTCATTAAAAAAAAAAGACATCACATATAGAAGAACAAAGATAAGAATACAGCAGACTTCTCAACAGAAACTATACTAGCCAAGAGAGTTGAGAGAGCTTCTGGATTGGTGAACACTTAAAGATTTGGGGAGAGTGGCACACCTGGAGAGGGCATGGATGCCCTGCACCCTTTCCCAGTACCTTGTCCAACGCCCTCTTCCATCTGGCTGTTCCTGAGTTATATCCTTTCATATTAAACTGGTAATATAGTCATTATCCAACTTTTAGAGGTGATGGATCATCTGCATAGAGGGGAATAGATTGCTTCAATACTCCATAACAGAAGTATCTGTTCAAGTCTTTTGCCCATTTAAAAAACTGGGTTGAAGAGAGCAGCCAAGATGGTGCAGTAGAAAGACCTTGAGCTCACTTCCTCTCATGAGCACAAAATCACAACAATATGCAAAACCACCATCATTGAAAAAGACTGAAACCCACCAGAAAAAATCTTCTACAGCTAAAAACATAAAGAACCACAATGAGACTGGTAGGAGGGACAGATTCATGATATAATCAAATCCTATACCTCCTGGGCGGGTGACTCACAAACTGGAGAGAATAATTACAGAGGTTCTCCCACAGGAGTGAGAGTTCTGAGCCTCAAGTCAGGCCCAACAGCTCAGGGGTACAGCACCAGGAAGAAGAGCCCCCAGAGCATTTGGCATTGAAGGCCAGCAGGGCTTGACTGCAGGAGCTCCACGGGATTGGGGGAAACAGAGACTTCACTCTTAAAGCATGCACACAAAATCTCACATGCACCAGGACTCAGGGCAAAAGCAGTAATTTGATAGAAGCCTGGACCAGACCTATCTGCTGGTCTTGGAGAGTCTCCTGGGGAGGCAGGGGTTGGCTGTGGCCCACCCTGGGTGGTGGATATATCAGGGAGCATTCAACTGTGTGAGCTCTCCTGGAGACTGACATTTTGGCACCAAGACCTGGCCCAGCTATCAGCTTAGGCTCAGGCCAAACAACAAACTGGGCAGGGACACAGCCCCACCCATCAGCAGGCAGGCTACCTAAAGAATTCCTAAGCACACAGCTGCCTCTAGACATTCCCCTAGACACAGCCCTGCCCACCAGAGGGCCAAGACCCAGTTCTACCAGCCAGAGGGCAGGCATCGGCCCCTCCCACCAGGAAGTGGCACAAGCCTCTAGACCAGCCTCACCCATCAGGGCACAGACAGCAGTGTGGGAAGACATTCAGGAGCCTTTCTGAAACCTTGAAAATGTTAAAGTATGTGGGCCCAGCGATGGGATTCAGAATGTCCTGCTTGAGCAGTGGAGGAGCTGAGGGTGCGGGGCGTGGAGACTAATATCACCCTGTTTGGCCCTGAAGGATGGCTGGTTAGCCAAAGACGGGTAAGATTCCTCAAGGGAGGAACAACCTAAGACAGGCACAGTCGCAGAGGGGCCAACAGGGGTGGGGCACAGACCCCCAATATCTGAGAGAGGTCTCCTGCCCCCAGGGCTGTTTTGCTCTCCAGGCCCAGCTCAAATCCACACCTGCTCAACTCGGACCCAGGAAGCAAACAAAGATAATTGCCTCAGTCATGTGAGGCCTTTGATTGTTTATGGGTGTAACCTGAGAATGTTAGCCCATGAACTCAATAAAAGCAACCTGGGATGAGTCAGCAGGGCTCTTGATCCGAGAGGTCTTGAGCCCCCCGGTCCCACTTTTCTCTTCAGTCTGTGTCTGTGTCTTCTTCAAGCTTGTGGCACCCGTCACTCACCTCGAGTCGCCGAGCTGGTCTCGGCACAGCAGAAGTAAGAAAACTATAGTCCTGCAGCCTGCAGACAGAGTCTGCAAAGGCAGGCCAGACACTACCCTGGGACCAGATGGCACCTGGCCATTGGGTGACGAGAGGGGAATGCACTGCTGGGACGAATAAGATGTCTCCTACAAAGGGTCACTTCTCCCAGGTTGAAAACACTGTTAAAATGACCACATTACACAAGGCAATCTACAGATTCAATGAAATCCCTATCAAATTACCAATGGAATTTTCACAAAAAAAATGTTTTTAATATGTATGGAAACAAAAAAGACCCCAAATAGCCAAAACAATCTTGAGAAAGAAAAACAGAGCTGGAGGAATCATGCTCCCTGGCTTCAGACTATACTACAAAACTACAGTAATCAAAAGAGTATGGTATTGCCACTAAAACAGACATATAGATCAATGGAACCAGACAGCCCAGAAATAAACCCATGTACTTATAATTATTTAATCCATGATAAAGGAGGCAAGAATATACAATGGAGAAAGACAGTCTCTTCAATAACTGGTGCTGGGGAAACTGTACATGTGAAAGAATGAAATTAGAACTTTCTCTAATACCATACACAAAAATAAACTCAAAATGGATTAAAAACCTAAATGTAAGACCAAATACTATAAAACTCTTAGAGGAAAACACAGGAAGAACACTCTTTGACATAAATCGTAGCAATATTTCTTTGGATCCATCACCAAGAAAAATGGAAATAAAAACAAAAACAAACAAATGGGACCTTGTCAAACTTATATGCTTTTGCACAGCAAAGAAAACCATAAACAAGATGAAAACACAACCTACAGACTGGGAGAAAATATTTGCAAACAATGCTACTGACAAGGGATTAATTTCCAAAATATACAGACAATTCATGCAACTCAATATTTAAAAAAAATATCAAAAAATGGGTGGAAGACCTAAACAGACATTTCTTCAAAGAAGACATACAGATGGCCAACAGGCACATGAAAAGATGCTTAATATCACTAATTACTAGAGATGCAAATCAATATTCAGTGAGGTATCACATCAGTCAGAATAGCCATCATTAAATAGTCTACAAATAATAAATGCTGGAGAAAAAGGAACCCTCCTTCACTGTTGGTGGGAATGTAAATTAGTGCAGCCACTACTGTAAACAGTATGCAAGTTCCTTAAAAAGCAAAAAATAGAGTTACCATAGGATCCTACAATTTCACTCCTGGGCATATATACAGAGAAAACTAATTTGAAAAGATACATGCACCCCAATATTCATAGCAGCACTATTTACAAGAGCCAAAACATGGGAACAACACAAATATCCATCAACAGATGAATGGATAAAGAAGATGTGGTATATATACACAAAGGAATATTACTTAGCCACAAAAAAGAATGAAATAATGCCATCTGCAGCAAAATGGATGGACCTAGAGATTATCATATGAAGTGAAGTAAGTCAGAGAAAGACAAATATCATATGATATCACTTACACATGGAATCTAAGAAAATGATACAAATAAACTTATTTATAAAGCAGAAACAGACTCACAAACATAGAAAACAAACTTATGATTACCAAAGGGGAGAGCGGGGGGGGGGGGGATAAATTGGGAGTTTGGAATTAGCAGGTACAAACTACTATTATATAAAATAGATAAACAACAAGGACCTACTGTATAGCACAGGGAACTATATTCCATATCTGTAATAACCTATAATGGAAAAAAAATCTCAAAAAGGATACACACACACACACACAAAACTGAATCACTTTGCTGTACATCTGATATTAAAACAACACTGTAAATTAATTATACTTCAATTTTTTTAAATGATTAAAAAAACAAACAAAAAACAAACAAAATAAACAAATAAAAACTATATGGCCAAAGCAATGGAGTAATGTCTTCAAAATACTGAAAGAAAAAAACTTTAAACTTGGACTTTTATATCTAGCCAAAAAAACTTCAAATATGAAGATAAAACAAGTAATTTTCAAAAAAATAACTTAGAGAATTCATTGCACACCGACCTTCGCTACATAATATATTTATGTAAGTTCTACTGGAAGAAGGAATACAAAGTCGAACAGCAAATACACACGAAGAAATAAAGACCTCTAAAAATGGTAACAATGAATATAAATATGAAACTTATTCACTCTAGAACATAAGCAGCAGAGAGAGTTCGCAGTTGAATATGGAACATAACACCATCCCTAGAAACACAAGAGGAAAACAACAAGACAAATGGAAATTAAAATCTAATATTTTAAGATGGACTAAAGGAAATAAAGAAAATGACAAAGCACTGAACGATAAAGGAAATCCTCAATTATATAACCTCAGAAATCATGCAGAGTATTAGGCAGAAAAACTGATTTGAAAAGAGGTGAAAGAACTCAGAAAAACTTAAAAACAAAGAAAACGAAAGACATAAGAGCAAATAAGCATAATGGATACTGATTTAAGAGAAAATTGGATGACCACTTCAGGCCTCTGAATACGGGGATATGTGTATAAAAACAGACGATTGAACTTGGTGTACCCCCAAAAAAATAATAAAACAAAACAAAACAAAACAAAAACAAAACAAACAAACAAAAAAAAGAGATTATGTTAAAAGCTAAGTTAGCGCTGACTTCCTAATTCTTAAAATATGCATTCATTTTAATTAAATTTGGTTGGTTGATTCATTGACTCATTCTTCATATATTCATTTATTCATTGGTTATTAATTAATTCCAAATATGAACTAACAGAACATATAGTAAATCAACTCTACGCCACTAAAAATTTAAAAGAAACAAAAACAAAAACAAAACAAACAATCAAAATATTTCTATAAACAAGGTACTTTGCTAAATATGGGAAACACAAGTGGAAAAGCAGAAGAGGTTCTGGCCCTTATGTAAGTGAGTAAGTAAATAAATAAGTAAATAAATAAATAAATAAATTCAGATAACCATAAAAGTTATGAAGAAATTATGTGTTGAGATTGAGAGAGATGAGAGACTTTAAGATATTCTGGGAAAGCATAATTGCTGATATTTTTACATTAACCTGCTTAAGCCAGGACTTATGATAAATAGTAACTACAAATGTGCCAAAAAAGATAAAAAGGAAAAAACCTGACTTGGATCAACATCAATTCAAATGTAATAATTTTTACCACCCACCACTTGGAGTCAGATGGAGAGAATTGGCCACCTATATTCAATACCCCCGGGACAACTAAAAAATTATTTAGAAGCATGGCTAAAACTATGTAAAATTGTCTTGAGTATGTTAATAAATTTTATACAGCTTAAACTCAAAAAAAAAAAAAAAACTTAAAAACAAAGAAAACAAAAGACATAAGAGCAAATAAGCATAATGGATACTGATTTAAGAGAAAATTGGATGACCACTTCAGGCCTCTGATTTTGCAACCTTACCACAGAACTTTAGAGAGACCACAAAGTGAACCACACCAATACTATTCAAATCATTATTAGTAGAGATTATTTGAACTTTTCGGCTTGTCATTGTTTTATTAAAATAATGACCTTCAATTGAATCTTGTGAAGAAGACATTTTCATACCAACTGCCAAAACTAAAGGTAGATATTATACTGCACAACCTTTTAGCTTGCCTAAAGGTTATGTGTGTCATTTAACTGCATTTAAAAACCAACAATGCAGAACAGATATGGATAGAGAAAATTATTTAATTCTACTATTTTGTATGCATAAAGCACATCATTTCAGTTAAGCAGGGGGTCTTATGACAATCTGTTTGATTCTCAAGTTAAACTTTTAGTCAGTGCCTTATTTACATTCTTCCTAACTTTTGTATGCATTATTTGCTTCAAAAGCAACATCCAAACTTATCAAATGGTATAATAATAATAAATGGTACAATAATAAGGACATGGCTCAATCCATATATATTTTGGTACTGACACTAACTCCATTATGCTTTCACAAAATGTGTCAACTGTCTTATAGTAGTAATGGTTCTAACTAACCAAGTATTCACTCTTTCCAAGGTTAAGTACTAAAAAACATAACATTATCAAAATAATCAGAGCCAGGCACAATTTAGAGTCATTTAGGAAAATAAGGAGTGGTTACATCTTACCTAACAGGACCAAAGAACCACTTTCATATTTTGGTACCAAATGTGAAATCCTGGCAAACACCACCTGATTCCTTTTGGTGATTTTATAATTTATAATGTCTTTATAAATGTATTATATAATCTAAACCTCATAATCCAATAATGAATACCATTACATCTCAATTTACAAATGAAAAAACATACTCAAAGTCAAATATTTATTTGCCCAAAGTTAAATCTCAGGGCTTTTAATTCCAAGTACAGTGCCTTTTGCACCATACTATGATCTCAGAAGATAAAAGAAACAAATACTTACATGATCACTGTGACCATGAAATTTCAAATAACTATCAGCATACAGAAAACGTTGGAAAAAATTATTTTGAATATGCTGAAATTTATATACATCCGTCAAGAGTGAAAGACACCCAGCAAAAGTCAGTAGCCACAGAAATGTTTCTTCCTTCCTCTCAAAATGTCCAAAACTTGACATTTCTAGATCTACCTTCCTTCTTCCCCTTAAACCAGCTGCTTTGCGACCACCCAAGCCATCCTTCATTCTCAACTGGCCCCAAGTGGATTCAGGACTGAAAGACAAGGAAAGAAATGAAAAGGAAAATAATAAACCTCAAATCATTGTTTAATACCTACACTGATAACACTAGATCCCAATGCCAATCTTCACAGGCAGCAGTTAAGTTTCAGCCTCTGTCCATTCATCTCACTCCTTCCTAGTTTCACTTAATATAATAAAAAGCCCTAAAAATCTTAAAGGTCACTTTTAATAGAGGTTAAATTTATTTGGTATTTTGTAAAGAGATTCCTTTCCTATCTCCACTAAGACCTGTATTTAACTTTGTCTTACGTAAGGATTCTATGAATAAGGATAGGAAAGGTAAGAAAGAAAAGGAATAGAAGGCAAACTTTTTTTTTTTTTTTTTTTTTGGCGCACGGGCTTAGCTGCTCCGCGGCATGTGGGATCTTCCTGGAGCAGGGATTGAACTCATGTCCTCTGCATTGGCAGGCGGATTCCCAACCACTGCGCCACCTAAGAAGCCCTAGAAGGCAAACTTTTTAGACTCTGTAATTTAACAATGAAATCTTTAAAAAAAAAAAAAAAAAAAAAAAAGAAGGGGAGAGTATCAAAATAGTTTCAGGGGCAGAGTTGTTGTTTTTTTTTAATGAGACCACATAGGCTATGGAAAAAAAGACACCATGATTAATACAAGAGAGAGGCATGAAAAGATAAGCAGAGGAGACAATCTCTGGTATTCTGCCCACCCTGCAACCCCTAAAAAAAGTACACTGGATCAGGAAACCAAATATGGCCAAACAGTGTCACTACTGATTCCTTCCAATGTGAAATCACCCCAATACACTCTCAATCTCCTCCTAGATCTTATTCTATTCACACACTCCCAAGATTTCTCTACTCAAACAGAGCATCAGTTCTAACCACTAAAGGCTTAGAGCTGGAGAAGAATTTTAATTAGCCTTGTGTAGTTATAAGTGGAACAATGAGGAGAGTTATCTCATAGCAAACACCGTGACCAGGGCTCACAGGATCTAGTGTTAGATTCAAGGTGGATCTAGGGACTTCAGTGCACTTATACTGAATACTTCACTAGTGCTCTACTATTAATGTGACTAATGCTTCTTTTTCTACTTCTCAAGGATATCATTAATCCTTGAACAACACAGGTTTGAATTGCATGGGTCCACTTACACACAGACTTTTTTCAATAATAAACACTACAGTACTACACAATCTGCAGTTGGTTGAATTCATAGATGTAGAGGGATGCAGATATGGAGAGCCAACTGTAAGTTAGAATGGATTTTCAACTGGGCAGAAGGTGGGCACCCCAACCCCTGCGTTGTTCAAGCGTCAACTGTATAGCCCTTCCAGCACCAGCACTACATTAAGGACTTTAATTTTTTTTAACAGGCCAATTCAAGTTTCTTTTTTTTAATTTTAAATTCTTAACACAGAAAACATGATTGACCCAAAATATTGTTTCAAGCCAATTCCAACAAGATGTAACTGCTATATTTTAGTCACTAATTCAGAAGAGCACCCATTACAGGCCAATCATCTGGTAAAGATAGCAGGTTCACACAGAAGAAAAACACAGATGTATATGTAGGAGGGCCTATAGAAACAAAAAATCCTATTATAAAAGTATGGACACGGGAGATATCATACCTAATATGTATCATTAGACAACATCCCCATCCCATTATCAGGGATAAAAGAAATCCCCAACTACATGGAAGATGTGTTCCTTGTACCCCAATCTGGATTTTTTAAAGTAACTTTTGAAAAAATTGCTTTAGTAGTTAAGCCTTACTTTATAAATACAGTACTGAATCTAAAATACAATTCAATTAAATTGGTCTTCTATTCTTGAACTGAAAATCCAAACACTATATATAATGTATACCTCTACAGAAAATTCATTCAACCAAACAATGAAAATCTGGACCACAACTTTTCTCTGAACTTTACTTTAGCCACCAAGAAATATCCTATTGACTGATCCAAGTTACTACTGAAGATCAAAAAAATAATAAAAGAATGATCAATAAGTTCATTAAAAGATGTTCAACATCACTAGCCAACAGAGGAATACAAATTAAAACCACAACGAGATACTACTTTATACACAATAGACAGGCTATAATCAAAGAAAGAAAAGAACAGAAAAATAATACACACTGGTGAGGATGTAGAGAAACAGAAATCCTTGCACATTATTGGTGGAAATGTAAAATGATGCAGCCTCTGTGGGAAAGTCTGGCAGTTCCTCAAAATGTTAAACATAGAATTACATTACTTCAGCAATTACACTCTTAGGTAAATACTGCAGAGCCTGGAAAACATCTTGTTCAAACAAAAACTTCCATATAAATGTTCACGGGAACATCATTCATAATAAATAAAAAATGAAAACAACCCAAATGTCCATCAACTGATGAATGGATAGAAGAAATGTGGTCTATAGCTAGAATGGAATATTATTAAGCCAAAAAAAGTGATACACACTACAACATGGAGGAGCCTTAAAAAGAGTATGCCAACTGAAAGGCACCAGACACAAAAGACCACATATTGTATAATTCCATTTATATGAAATGTCCCAAACATGCAAATCTACAGAGACAGAAAGCAAATTAGTAGTTGCCAAGAGAAGAGAAGTGACTGCTTAATACAGGGTTTCCTTTTGGTGTGATAAAAATGTTCTGGGATTAGACAGTGGTGATGGCTGCACAACACTGAAAATGTACTGAATTGTACACTTTAAATGGTTAAAATGGTGAATTTTATGAGGTATGAATTCCACCTCAATTAAAAAAAAAAAGAGAGAGAACTTACACTTCTTGCCATGAGGAGTAACTGGAATGGATCCTACAGTGTGGAAGCATACTATTACAAAATTCTCACATTGTATATAAAATGACATGACATTATTTGAAGGTAGAGTATTAAAAATTAAAAATAAGTATTGTGAACCCTCGAGCAAGCACCATCCCCAAACACACACACATCCCACACAACTATCACTAGTAAGTTAACTTTAGAAAGAAACGAGAAAACTTAAAAATAGCCAATTAATCCAAAAGAAGGCGGGAAAGGAAGGAAAAAAGAGAAAAAAAGAATAGAAGGGACAAATAGAAAACAAAGACCAAGCAAGACGTACACATAAAACCAAGCATATCATAATTATGTTAAAATGCAAAAAGTCTAACCAAGCCAATTAAAAGGCATATTGTCAGAGTAAGTAAAAAAGACTCAACCACATGCTATCTACAAGAAACCTACTTTAAATATTAAAACAGATATAGAATTAGTGAAGGACAAAAAAATATGCCACATAAACACTCAAGAAAAGAAAGCTGGAGAGCCTATGTTAACAGACTAAAAGATTTCAGAACAACAAATATTACCAGGAATAAGCAAGGACATTTCAAAATGATAAGGAGATCAATCCACCAACTTTAAATGTGTGTGAAACAAAAGTTGACAGAATTGCAAGGAAACAGCAAAATCCACAATTATACTTGGAATGGTTAAAGATTTTAACACCCCTTTCAGTAACTGACAGAACAAGTATACAGAAAATCAACAGGGGTAAAACAGACATTAATACATCAACAAACTTGACATTTATAGAATATACCAGTCTACACACAGCAGAATACTCATTTTTTTCGAATGCATACAGAACATTAACCAAGATGAAGTTTATGGTGGACCATGAAACAAGTCTCAATAAATTTAAAAAGACTGAATTCATACAAATCATATTCTCTGAACAAAACTGAATTATATTAGAAGTCAATAACAGAATGGTATGCAGAAAATTCTCACCTAGAAATTAAAATATTTCTAAATAATCCATTCTTCAAATGAGAAATCACAATGGAAATGATAAAAAGTATATTGAATTGAATGAAAATTAATGTAGGGATTAGAAAGGGAAACTAATAGAATTAAATGTTTTTCTTAGAAAAGAAGGTCAAAATAATCTAAGCTTCCGTATTCAGAAGCCAGAAAAAGAAGACTAAACTCAAAATAGAAGAATAAGCCAAACATCAATGAAACAGAAAATGGACAAGCGTATAGAAAATCAATAATACCAAAACCAGTTATTTGAAAAGATTAAGAAAACTGACAGTCCTCTGGCTAAACTGTTCAAGGAAAAAAAAGAGAAAACACAAATTACCAGTATCAGGAATGAAAGGACAGCCCTCCAAATCCTACAAACATTTAAAGCGTAAAGAAGTATTATGAATCTTATGCCAACAAATTCAAAACCTTGGATGAAATGGAGAAATCCCTTAGCAGACAAATTACCAAAGCTCTCTTAAGAAATAAAGAACCTGAATAGCCCTTTATCAATTAAAGAAACTTAAGTAGTGAATAAAAACTTTTCCACAAAAACTATGGCTTCCCTGACAAATTCTACCAGACACTTAAGAAAGAAACATACCGATTCCACAAACTCTTTCAGAAAATACATAACATTTCTCATCTCCTTGCAGAAATCCAGCATTACTCTGTGTGATCGGCTGAACTGTGTCTTCTCCCAAATCCATACATTGAAATCCTAGCCCTCAGTACTTCAGAAGACTGTACTTGGAGACTAGGCCTTAAAGAGGTAATTATGGTAAAATAAGATCATATATGTGGGACCTAATCCCAATATGACTGGTGTCCTTATAAGAGATTAGGATACATAGATCAAGGGACAGCCATGTGAAGACATAACAAGAGGTGGCCAACAGCAAGTGAAGAAGAGAAGCCTCAGAAGAACCCAAATTTGACACCATCTCGATCTTGGACTTCTAGCCTTGACAACTGTTAGAAAATAACTTTCTGGTTTTTAAGCTACCCAGTCTGTAATTATGTCATAGTAGCCCCAGCAAACTAATACACCCTGATATCAAAACCAATATATAGCAAATATATTTATGTGTTCAACAAAAGAAAACCATAAACCAATATCACTCATAAATAAAAATGAAAATATCTCTTTAAAAAATCAGTAACTAGGGCATAAAACTGGAAAGAAGTAAAACTATCTTGATTTTCAGATGACATGACTGTCTTCTCAGAAAATCACATAGGTCCTACCAAAAAACTGTTAAAAGTGGTAAGTGAACTTAACAATTCACAGGACACAAGGTCAATATACAAAAATAAATTTTATTTCTGTATGTTAGCAACAATTAGAAACTGAAATTAAAGTAACACAACAGCATCAAACTACTTAGGAGTAAGTTTAACAAACTATGTGCATGATCCAAACACTGAAAACTATAAAACTCTTCTCAGAGAAATTAAAGACCCAAATAACTGCAGAAAATACTATGTTTATGGTTCAAAAATTCAATGTTAAGATGTCAAATCTTCCCAAATTGAATCACAGATTCAAAGTAAACCAAATTAAAATCCTAGCATTTTTTTTTTAAATTGGTAAACTAAAATCTATGTGGAAATGCAAACATCCTAAATAACTAAATGAATTTTGAAATAGAGGAACAAAACTACACTATCTGATTTCAAGATTTACAACAATGATACAGAAATCAAGATGGTGTGATAGTGGCATAAGGATAAAGACAAAGATCAAACAGAATACAGCCTCCAGAAATAAACTTATATGTGTTAATCAATTTTTGAGAAAGGTTCCAAGAATATTCAATGAACAAAGATGATCTTTTCAACAAATGGGTGTTACTATAACTGGACATCTATAGTGGAGGGGAAAAAAATCAACCCTTATTACACACAGTATATAAAAGTTAACATGACATGATTATATAGCTAACCACAAAAAAAACTATAAAGCTTCTTCTAGAATATACAAGAAGATTTAGACAAAAATTTCTTGGATAGAACATGAAAGTCGTAGACCATTAAAGAAAATAATCCATAAATTGGACTAAAAATTCTAAATTTTTCTTTTGCACTTCAAAAGACTGCTCAGAAAATTAAAAAGTAAACAACTACCTGGAGAAAACATTACAATATATAGGACTGACAAAAGACTTGCAGCCATAAAATACAAAGAACGCTTACAACTCAGACAAGAGAAAAATAGGCAAGACATTAGAAGATACATTTTATAAAAGATATTTAAGTGGAAAAAAGCACATGGAAGTATGCTCAACGTCATCAAGTCATTAAGAAAATGCAAATTATGACAATAAGATACTTCCACACACAACGACCAGAATGACTGAAATTTGAAAGACTGAAAACAAGTGTTGCAAGAATGTGGAACTGAAACTCATACACTGCTGGTAGAAATGCAAAATGATACAGTCACTTTAGAAAACAGCTCTGCAGTTTCTTATAATGTTAAACATACATTTGGCTGTATAACCCCAGCAATACACTCCTAAATATTTACCCAAGAGATATGAAGGCGCGTCCACACAGAAGCCTGAATGTGAATGTTTACAACAGCTCTCTTTACAACCACTGAAAACTTTAGAAACAAAGGAACTCAAATATCTTTTAAAGGATGAATATATAAAGAAATCATGTTATATCCATGTAATGGAATATTACTCATCCATTAAAAGAAGAAAATTAATGAAACATTCAACATTACTGAATCTCAAAAACATTACTCCAAATGAAAGAAGTCAGGCACAAAAGACTACATACTGAATGACTCCATTAACATAAAATCCTAGAAAAGGAAAACTATAGTGATAGAAAAGAGATCTCCGGTTGCCAGGTGGCAGAGGTGAGGGTAGAAGATAGAGGGCAAAGGTGACAGAGGTGAGGGTAGAAGATAGAGGGCAAAGCTATGGCAAAGTGAACTTCCTAGCATGATGGAAATGTTCTGTATCTTGATTAGGGTGGTAAAATAGAGGTTTTCATTTGTCAAATAACTATACACCTAAAACTGGTGACTTCTATTGTATGCAAATTATACCTTAATAAAGCTGATTTTAAACAAAATCTCCAGCCTCTGAAAGGCAAAGTAATATATGGTTAAGAACTTGAGCTTCGAGCCAAAACATTTGGATATAAATACTGATACCACCATTATTAACTATATGAACTGAGACAAGTTACATAACCTCTCTGACCCTCATTTCCTCGTCTATAAAACAGGAATTTTAAAAGTATCTGTACCAAACAGTTGTTGTAAAGACTGCGTAAGTAATGTTAAACCCTTAGAATAGTGCCTGGCAAATGATAACAGCTTATATTGAAACATGTATTATTATTATATACACCATACCAATTGTTAGTACTTTCTAGTGAACTTGGCATTTATGAACTTTGAGTTTCAAGTATCTACATGAGCCCCCAAAATAGTTATCTGTAATTTTTACTAAACCCACTTTGTTTTATTATCTCTATTTGAGCCAAAAGCCCATCCTTAAACTAAATTGAGGCCTCATACCCAGTAAGACATACATTGTACATAAATGTTACCAAAAGTTTCATCAAACTTATCTTTATAATAACAGGTTCTATGATATCTGCTACTTTATTTCACTTTTTAATAGTTTGGAAAACAGTTACAGTAGCAAGAATAGTCAACAGATTTCACTTTTAGTGCTAAATGTGATTAACAGGTCCTAGCTGCCTAGATAGAGCGCTATGCTGAGGACCGTGAGGCAACATCTCAATTCAGAAAGAGTATTTAACATCCGCCATGGTACTAAGAGAAGCAATGATGCCAGGATGTGATACTACAATTATGTGATTAAAAGTCTTTCTTCACATTAAATCGTGAGCTCCTTCAGGACAGCCTATTATTAATAGTTTGACACAAGAGGCAGTCACATATTTATTAAATGGTAGATGGACTTAATTTAGAGTCTACCTACATTTTATCAGGCAGAGTTAATCTTCCCACAAGGGGCTTACTATCTACTTAAAAATACTTATTTCTGCTACAACTTAGAGAATATCTGGGACTTGAAGAGGTAAAAAAGGTCATTCCAGGGAGTTGGAAAAGCTAATGCAGAGGCAGCAGTAATGAGACAGCATAAAAGAAAGAAGTTGTCTTCCAAACGCAGGCTAGACCCATAATTTAAAAGGATCATGTAAGAAAATTTTGAAAAATCAAAGTCACAAAGACTTCCCTTGAATATCAGAGATTTACCCAACTTCAAGCTATATACTACTCTCTACTGTACTACAGATTCCTACCCCAAATGCTTGGCCAAATCAAATCTAGCTTGAAAATCTGGAAAACTGATTCCCATTAATAAATTCTTCTGAATATTCAACCTCACCAGAAAAAGAAACGAAGGACTATGAGAATTCTTTGAAAGTGAAATATTCCGAATCTTTAACTAACGACTCTCCCTAGACACTCCCACTTGGAATGTAAAAGAAAGCAGAAAAATCTAAGCAACATGGTTAAGACTCAGACACTGGTTTTAAATTTTTAAAAATTACATGACAGACTAATAAAAATTTTAATAATCTTACTCTTCAAAAATTAAAGTTAGTGCCAGCTGCTAATACTCATCCATCCCTCTCCAGTTCCCTATAAAATAGCTTATAATGAGTATAATGAAATGCACACAGTGCCTGGCAGACAGTAAGTGCCAAAGAAATATCTGCTGAATGAATGATTAATTCCTGTCTTTCTCACACATTTTACACTATCTTAGTGTACCTACATGGATGCTGGCATGTTTGTTTTCTTTTAACCCACCAAAAACTGAAATGCAAATGATGGCGAAAAAGACAAATTGTGCAAACCCTCACTTTGTTTCATTAGCTTTAACTCTATCATATGGTATTCTCTACTGGGTATGAACACAAACACCTCTTAGACCCAACCATAAACTGCTTATTTACAAAAAACAATTACAATTATAGCCCAGTTTCAGTGAAAAATGAATCAATTCTGAGTCCAGAATAATTTATGACAAGCAAAAGTATGAATAAAGACATCTTTACTGTAAGAACTAGAAACTGTAAGTCTAATCAATAACGTTCCTACAGTCCCAACTTCTAGTCCTATCATACTTAATGACAAGTCAGACCATCTTCAACCCTGAAGTGAATCAACTTCCCCTTTAATGACAGTGCAAGTCAACTTCCTATATCACTAATATTCTAAGGCTACCAACAATTTCCTCCAGAGGAAAAACACAAAATCTTACCAGTTCTCAGCTAAAAGCAATTCCTTCCTTGTAATCCTACCATTTGGATTGGGTTTGGAATACAAAATCCAATGAAAATGCGAAACACTCTCAAGCAAGACAGTCGACTCCATCTTTCACTCAATATGTATAATCCCTCTAGGCCAAATATCATAACTGAGTACTACTGCGTATCATTCAAGATGCAAACTACGATGACTGCACGTCTAATTCCTAGCGTTTCTCAAATTCGAAGTCCCAGTATACTGATGTGTTCATACAAGCGTAGTGCAGTTACATCTGACCCACGGATGATATTTAATAAATGTGGTCCCCTCTTTCAAGACATTCAGTTGAGAGGTGGAATTTTTTGTGAACAGACTTTCTCCACGACAGGAGACTCAACAACAGATTTAAAAGTAAGTAACCCAGCCTTGAAGTGGGAGGAGATATTCACACGTACACACGATGGATATTTACATCATATACCACTTCTCCTCAAATCAGCCACATCCACGTTTAAAGCACCATCTACCATACTTTCAATTAGCAAATTTTTACCAACAGCTCCCTCTCTCAGCATCCCAGGAAGCTTAATTCTCTCCCTTTACAAGTTTAATTCACGTCAAGGAGCAATCCGGACTGACAGGGTACCTAATTCACCAGAGAGCCAGAAAAATTCAAGGCCCAATCTCCATGCCCAATTTTCCTCTTTTATGCACAGCCATTTATTTGATCTTCCATCTCTCCCCTTATTTATCATTCTCTAAACTCCCTTCACTTCTCCCCACCAGCACGGACCTCTTTATCACGCCCACCCTGCCTCGGGACTCCGACATTTCCCCATCTCAGCCCATCAGCCTCTGCAAATGCTCGAATCCCTCTGCAGACACCGCCACAAGCGCCCAACAAAACCGCCCATACCCCGGACCCCAGCAGCCCCAACAGCAGAAACTCCTGAAGCAGAGAGGCGGAGGGGGCTGCTCGTCCAACCCACCAGACGAAGTCGTTGCTTTTGTCCTCGTAGGAGTTGATGAGCCCGTTGCACAGGGGGGCGAGCAGAGGCCGCTTCCTGCTGCCGCCGCCTAGGCTGGAGCCGCTCCCTCCTACGCCGGCGCTGGGCCTGGCCGCGCAGCTGAGCCGGGACAGGCCCGCGGACACCGCCCCGCCGCCGCTCCCGCCGCCGCTGCCGGACACGGCGGCCGCCACCAGCACAGGCCGCACCGGGCCCCCGAGGCCGCCCGAGCCCGCGGCCTGGGCCGCCCCGCCGGACCCCAGCGCCGCCGCCGAAGCCGCTACGGAAGGGGGCGACGGGGAAGAGGATAAGGACGAGGAGGCGGAAGTCACCGAGGAGGCCGCCGAGGAGCCAGGGCTGGTCCCGGCGGAGCCCGACCCGGCCTGGCGGCTCCCGGACATCGTGCCTCCCTCCCCTCCGGCCGGGCGCTCGGAGGAGAGGAGCCGCGACCGCAACCCGCCGCCGCCGCCGCCTCCCTCCCTCCCCTCCGCCTCAGTGCATCCTGAGGACGCGCACCGCGCCGGGAGGTGGGGCTGAGGAACAATAAAGTTGATTTTTGCAAGGCAACCACACAACAGCGTCCGACGGGAGGGGGCGGAGGGAACGATGAAGGCAGAGCAGGAACCGCTACCGCTCTCGAGGCCGCCGCCGCCGCCGCCGCCGCCGCGACCGTCGCCGCAGCCAACCCGAGCGCTCGGCGGGCCGGCCGTGCGCGCGCGCGAGCGGCGGAAGGGGCGGGAGCGGCGGGGGATACAACTCGAGGCACGGCCCGGGCGGCGCTCCGATACGCACGGCGCGCCCTGGGCGACGGCGGCGGCCTGGCAACGACCGCCGCCCTCGACGAGAGCCGGTTTCCTTCGTGACGTGACCGAGGGTAGGGCCGTCTTAGGGGGTGAAAGGGCTGCGGAGAGGGGAATGGCTAGTAGGAGTGGGGAAGGCGTTTGGGGAAGAGGGAGGGGGAGAGCGCTCTAAAAGCGACTGCGCACGCGCGCCCTGGGCGCCGACCCTTGCGGGTTACCCAGGGTCCCCGCTCCAGGCTGGGAGGAGCGGCGCGGGCGCGGGGCCCCTGCACCACGCATGCGTGGGGGCAAGCCGCATTCCTGTACGCGAACAGGGAGCGGTAGGTGTCGCCTTGGAGGCAGGCTGTGCGACCCAGTGGCGACTGCACGACAGGTACTTACAAATCTGGGATCGAAGGCTCTGAAGACTGGGACGCATGGAAAGAACCTAGAAGCTCTGAGCAGTTGAAAAGAGCGCTGGACTGCAGTCAAGGACTCTGGGCTCTGCTGTCTGCTGTTAGCCGTTCCACAGTATTGAAGTCAGTGAACGGTGCTTTGTAAATTGCAAACATTGTAGCAAGTGTTACCAGCCGTATGCGTTCGACCATCTCATTCTTGTATTTTGAAAAGTTATTTACCAAATTAGGTATAATAATAATGGGAAAACAGATTATCCTTAATCGGAACACAGCTCAGTTAAAACCTCGTCTGACGTGGATCTGTTGTGATTTTTAGCAGAAAACAAGGAAACCTGGCAGTGAATACCACTAGAAGATGCAGTTTCTGGTAGGCTTTTTTGGAGTATTGAAAGTTGATTACAGATTTTCATTTGCTATTTTGAGACTCCCTAAGGTTCTGGGGGATGTAAATTAGAAACAACTAACCTGATTTTTGGTATCTTTTCCAGGGCTATTACTTTATGATTCATAGAGGGAAAGATCTCAGAGTGAATTCTGTTCTGGGTATTGAAGACTGTAGGGGCAACTAGATGGCCTTTCCCTAGGAACAACTACCCATGCTTAGGGAACAGAGCCAGGAAAGGGCCTAGATGAAATCCCAGCAACAATAGCCATTCACCTGGCAGTGAACGATCATAAGGCTGCCATCTACTCAAGCCTGCCTTAGTTGCTCACCCTGGTATTCCCAGCTCAGGTTTCTGCTCAGAATAATGACAGAGGAATGGGCATATCAGATTTCCAAGAATCACCTTCCTTTTATAAATATTGTGTTATCCAGTACTTTAAATTCACTTTCAAAACTCAGCTAAGGACTTCCTAGGTGGCGCAGTGGTTAAGAATCTGCCTGCCAGTGCAGGGGACATGGGTTCAATCCCTGCCCCAGGAAGATACCACATGCCGCAGAACAGCTAGGCCCCAGCGCCACAACTATGGAGCCTGTGCTCTAGAGCCCATGAGCTACAACTGTTGAGCCTGTGTGCCACAACTACTGAAGCCCATGCTCTGCAACAAAAGAAGCCACCACAATGAGGACCCCACGCACCACAATGAAGAGTAGTCCCTGCTCGTCACAACTAGAGAAAGCCTGTGTGCAGGAACAAAGACCCAATGCAGCCAATAAATAAATTAATTAATTAATTAATTAAAAAGCTCAGCTAAAATGTGAAGACTTACTGATTCCACAGCAGAAAGAGTTGCACCCTCATTTGTGCCCCTAGGATGTTTTATTTGCACTTATAACATTGTATTTTAGTAGTTTACGTGTCTAATTCTCTTCTACTAGCCTATCAGCTTCAGCTTTGTATTCCCAGCAAATTCAGCACATAACACAATACCTGATAAGTGCTTATTAAATATTTCTTGGCAAGCAAATGTAGCAGTTGGTCTCATTTTTATTTTAATTATTTGCTTAAAGTCTGTCTTTCCAAAGTTCCATGAAAGAAAGGACCATACTAGTTCTCAGTGGACATTCACTTTTTTAATGAAGGAATGCATAAATAAATGAGTGTAAAGAATTTGATGAATATTTGTTGAAAGTTTATTACACATAGGCCTGGACTAGGCAAGGAAGAGATAAAGAGGTATATAAAACATTGCTTTAGGACTTCCCTGGTGGTCCAATGGCTAAGACTCTACACTCCCAATGCAAGGGGCCTGCATTCAATCCGTGGTCAGGGAACTAGATCCTACATGCCACAACTAAATATCCTGCATGCCACAGCTAAGACCTGGCACAGCCAAATAAATAAATAAATATTTTTAAAATGTAAAAAAAAAATGAATGCTTCTACATTCAGAAGGTTTACAGAATAATTGAAGAATTACAAAAATACATAGAAATATAAGTAATGTTACCAAGGTGCACATGCTAAATGCTTAATGAGTAAAGCAGAGAATCAACATTAGAACTGAAGCAAGAGCAAGTGCTTAGAGCCAGCCATGCAGATGGCGGGGGTAGTTAGGCCTAAAGAGAAAAGTATGGCTTGGTCAGAGTTTAATTAATGTCATAAGCCTAGAAAGTAAATAAGTAAAAATGCTTACATGAAGTTTAGATATCTATTTGATAAGGGTAAAAGAGTTCATTCAGTAAAAATTCATTTGGGGGCCCTATTGTAAAGAGCCTTGACTCTACTTTGAAAAACAGCCTACAAGCAATTGGAAGTAATGAAGGCATTAAGTGGGGATAAAATATATTCAAAGTGGTGTTTTGAAGATTACGTTTTCAGCAGATTAATCTTTCAAAAGAGGTGGGAGATTAGGAGCAAAGAGGCTAATTAGGAAAAAAATTATAGCAGTCCAAGCATAAGTGATGAGATTCTAGATTAGGGTGCTGACAAGGAAAGTAAAGGAGTATTCTGGAAAACACACACACACGCACAAGAATCTACAGGATTAAGTTACTCTCTGTAGAAGAATCCATGATCCTTGAAGGAATGATCCGTGTCCATCTTGTTCATCACTGTCTCTCCCAGTGCTTGGCATGAAGGCCAGTAAGTTGATTAAGTGAAAGTGAGGGAACACAAGGATGAATGGCTCCAATGATGATTTCAGGTATACCAGCATGACAGAATTAGAGATGGACAGTGGAGAGTCTAATTTTGGATGTGTTAAGTGAGCATGGGATGAAAATACATGCAAGTAAGCATATCTAGCCAGTAATTGAAAATTCAGGCAAAAGCACAAGAGAAAATTCAGCACATAACACATAAAACTGCAGATTCCTGAGCTCTATCTCCAGAGATTCTGAACCTATGGTTCTGGGCTAGGACCTATGAACGTGCATTCTTATCATCACCTCTTTGGAACCTATGTTCAGTAAAATCTGAATTCACAAAAGGAAGTTTGGGGCGGTGTGCTGCAATACAATTTCCCTTTTATACCAGATAAATGTATACAGTCTCTTCTAAAAATACACAGTCCTTTCTAGTTTCTAATGGCAAGATCTTCTGGGAAAGCAGAAGAGAAAAGAGGAAGAATGGTAACACACACACACACACAGAAAGTCAGTTCAGGATAAGTAACTAATAGGAGAGGAGAAGAAAACATTAAGGAAAAATAAAAGTAAATGTGAAATAAAAACTATGCCCTAATAACTAAAAGAATTTCATCATGTTGTTAAAAATATTAGTCCTGTGAATGACAAAAGTGACTAGACAATATCCAAAGTCTTCTACAAAAACACTCCTGAAGTAAAATCTCGTGTAGTTAAGATGGAATGGAATTACCAAGAGGATTGAACTCCCTATTTCTAAGGTGTCTTATCTAAACTTAATAGTTTAGGTAATTAAAGCTGCTGGTTTCCATCTTCAACTAACCCTGCCCTTTGGTAACCAATCTACCAAAAAGATCCTCCCTAAAAATCTTTATCTCCCTGACTCACCTGAAGGGTTTGCTTCCTGTTAGCCCTGTTGGCTGTCTAGCCAAATCTGAGTGAATGATAGCTTTCTGTTGTTTTTGTTTTTTGTTTTTAATTGGGGTATAGTTGCTTTAAGATGTTGTGTCAGTTTCTACTGTACAGCAAAGTGAATCAGCTATATGTATACATATATGCCCTCTTTCTTGGATTTCCTTCCCATGTAGGTCACCACAGCATTGAGTAGAGTTCCCTGTGCTATATAGCAGGTTCTTATTAGTTATCTATTTTATACATATTAGTGTATATATGTCAATCCCAGTCTCCCAATTCATCCCACCCCTCCTTCCCTTTTTGGTGTCTATACATTTGTTCTCTACGTCTGTGTCTGTATTTCTGCCTTGCAAATAGGTTCATCTGTACCATTTTTTCTAGATTCCACATATATGTGTTAATATATATTTGTTTTTCTCTTTCTTACTTCACTCTGTATGACAGTCTTTAGGTCCATCGACGTCTCTACAAATGACCCAATTTTGAATTTGTAAGGAGACATTTAAAGACCCCCAATCCTGAGGAATAAAAACAGAGCTGGAGGAATCATGCTCCCTGACTTCAGACTATACTATATACTACACTGTAGTATACTATACTATACTATACTATACTATACTATACTATACTATACTAAAAAGCTGCAGTAATCAAGACAGTATGGTACTGGCACAAAAACAAATATAGATCAATGGAACAGGATAGAAAGCCCAGAGATAAACCCACACACCTGTGGTGAACTAATCAATGACAAAGGAGGCAAGCATAAACAATGGAGAAAAGACAGTATCTTCAATAAATGATGTTGGGAAAACTGGACAGCTGCGATTAGAACACTCTGTAACACCATACACAAAAGTAAACTCAAAATGGATTAGAGGCCTAAATGTAAGACTGGACACTATAAAACTCTTAAGAGGAAAACATAGGAAGAACACTCTTCGACATAAATCACAGCAAGATCTTTTTCAACCCAGCTCTTACAGTAATGAAAATAGAAATAAAAATAAACAAACGGGACCTAATGGAACTTAAAAGCTTTTGCACAGTAAAGGAAACCATAAACATGGTGAAAAGACAACCCTCAGAATGGGAGAAAATATTTGCAAATGAAGCAACGGACAAGGGATTAATCTCCAAAATACACAAACAGCTCATGCAGCAATACCAAAAAAACAAACAACCCAATCAAAAAATGGGCAGAAAACCTTAATAGACATTTCTCCAAAGAAGACATACAGATGTCCAAGAGGCACATGAAAAGATGCTCAACATCACTAATTATTAGAGAAATGAAAATCAAAATTACAATGAGGTATCACCTCATACCAGTCAGAATGGCCATCATCAAAAAATCTACAAACAATAAATGCTGGAGAGGGTGTGGAGAAAAGGGAACCTCTTGCACTGTTGGTGGGAATATAAATTGATACAGTCACTGTGGAGAACAGTAAGGAGGTTCCTTAAAAAACTACAAATAGAATTATGATGTGACCCAACAATCTCACTACTGAGCATATACCCTGAGGAAACTGTAGTTCAAAAAGACACATGCACCCCAGTGTTCATTGCAGCACTATTTACATTAGCCAGGGCATGGAACCAACCTAAATGTCCATCAGCAGACGAATGGATAAAGAAGATGTGGTACACATATACAATGGAGTATTACTCAGCCATAAGAAGTTGTTTTTTTTTAATTTAATGTGGTTGCCCTATTATACCAACATAATGAGTGTGAAATACATACATGCTATTGAAAAGGTAAATTGAGAGAAAAAAGGAGAAAAATATTTTCTGTTCATGTGAATGGACAGGAAAGAAATAGAAAAGTTTCTGAAACCCAATAGCATAGTAATGCACCTAGCAGAAAATAATCCATAATCTACTGGTAAAATTAAAAGCCCCTATTTATACATTAAAACTAGAGGTAGACAGTTACCTGTGGAGAACTATAATTTCTTATAATTTGAGGACAGCTCTTTTCTGAAAATGTTTACCATGCTGTTTTCATTGCTAGAATTGCATCATTAGCTTTTATTCCCTTCTACTCTTTCTATATAAAATTACAAGCATTTTTTTAGAGAAAGAGAACTAATAGCATTAATACCTTAGTAAGTCAGTCATCCTATTAAAAGAAGTGAATTTCCTTTTGCAACCTACTGCTAGCAATTTTAGCCAAAGTACTTTTAAAATTTGGCCTAAGCCAGTCAAAAGTGTTGTAACAATGAAGAATTATAGGTGGAGCTGCGTGAATATGAATGCAAGTTACTGAATAGTGTTAGTCAGCTTAAAAACAAAACAAAACAAAGATTGGAAAAAGCCAACACTGACTACAGAAACATAAACTTGTTTTATATGTGGTGAATGTGTACAGATTTTATGAATATATGGGTAAGTTTAGATCCATTTAAAGATCATAAACCAAAACAAAATAAGGTCTAATGCATTCTGCAAAAATAGAACAATTGGTGTCATCATGAGGTGGAGATCAGGTAATATTAAAGGTCAGAAGAAAAAACACCTCACACTGAAACTGAAGCAGACAACACTGCAAGTCATTTGGCCCTTGGATTTGACCACCCATGCATGCAGTGTTGTGTACCTAAGTGATCTGGGAATGTGTGTATAACTAGAATCAAGAAATGTTTAAAACAGTATATTGTCCATTGTAATTTGCATCAAGTCTCTTCCTAGATTATGAGTGGTATTTCTTTCTGCCTAGTACCCTGAGTGTACTAGGATGCAATTGCTGGCAAATCATACTATTATATCTCCTCCAATACCCACCCCATCACCCACTGAATTCTGTAAGAAACTGGGAATGCTAAAGTAGCACTAAATTATGGATTTGTGTAAACAACCTACAGTGAAGGATGAATAGTATTTGGGTATAGTAATTATAATTAGATTTATATCAGGTTGGAAGAGAAATTAGTTTGGGAGCCTATTCTTAACCTTTGAAGGTGATGTCAAGTAAAACAAATATTCCCTCTGCCAATATGTTTCCTTTTTTTTTTTTCCTGAGTTTGTATGGCAGTTCTTATATTCTAAATGTGAATACTCAGCTACAGCAGGTATTTCTTTTTCCACCCTGCATTGAGTCCTCCCACACAGAGCCCTGGACATCTTCCATGAAACCAGTTCATCAACTGCATTTGCACTTATCAATTTATTGTGAAATAGTAGAAACTGGTGTTATCTCACCTTCCATTTAGAAAAATTAGGTCAAAGCAGTAAAGCTGCTGGCCAAAATCCCAGCACCCCACCCTATGTTCAGCAGCTGAGGTTTGCAGAATCTGGGTGATCTCTGTTTGATGATAGTTCAGCTGATATAAGAGCATATAATGGTTTTGAGTCAGTCAAACCCAAATCACAGGGGCTTCCCTGATGGCGCAGTGGTTAAAAATCTGCCTGCCAGTACAGGGGACACGGGTTCAATCCCTGATCTGGGAAGATCCCACATGCCGCAGAGCAGCTAAGCCGGTGTGCCACAAGTACTGAGCCTGCGCTCTAGAGCCCATGAGCCACAACTATTGAGCCCACATGCCACAACTACTGAAGCCCATGCGCCTCGTGTCTGTGCTCCTCAACAAGAGAAAACACCTCAAAGAGAAGTCCAAGCAACGCAATAAAGAGTAGCCCCTGCCCTCCACAACTAGAGAAAGCTTGCACACAGCAGCAAAGACAAAATGCAGGCAATTAATTAAATTTAAAAAACCAAAATCATAAATTAAAATTGAATATCTTATGCCATTCTTCATTCTTCCTTTGCTGTGTAACACTATTGGTACATAACTCTCAAATACTTGTTGGTACTAAGTTGTAACCAATGTTGATAATACCTCTGAAGAAATTACAAGCTGAATTCTATGCTGAAGGTCTAATTAAGTATTGGTATCCACTGCAGTGCCAATAGCAGTGTATGACTTTTCTATTGCTGCCAGAACAAATTACCACAGATTTAACAGTTTATAACAACAGAATTTAGGTTCACTGGTTTCCCTGCCTGAATCTCAGAAGATTGAAATCAAAGTGTTAGCAGGGCTTTTTTACTTTCTGAAGGCTCTAGGGAATATTCTGCCTCCAGGTACATTCAGGTTGTTGGCAGAATTGAATTCCATATGGTCATAGGACTGTTTTTGTTTTTCTTTACTGGCTGTCAGCTCAGGGCTAGTCTCAGCTTCTCAAGGTCACCTGCATTCCCTGGCATATGGCCCCCTTCCTCCATCACCAGCCCCACTAGGTGGGTCAAGACCTTCTTCCACTGCATCTCTCTGACTTAATCTTCTACTTTCCTCCTCTGCTTTTTAAGGGCTTATGTGATTACATTGGACCAACCTAAATAATCCAAGATAACCTCCCTATGTTTTTTGTTTTGTTTTGTTTTGTTTTTCTGGCCACGCTGGGTAGATGGCTTATGGGATCTTGGATCCCCAACCAGGGATCTAACACAGGCCCTTGGTAGTGAAAGTGTGGAGTCCTAACCACTAGACCACCAGGGAATTCCCAAGCTCGCTATCTTACAGTCAGCAAATTCCAGCTGCACCTTTTTTTTTTTAACCTTGTACCATTAACTATTGACAGATTCCAGGGTTTAGGATGTGGACATCTTTCGTAGGGCTTTAATCTGCCTATCACATAATCCATAATCTACTGGTAAAATTAAAAGTTCATGCTAATGTAGTATGTTAACAGAAGGGGAAATTGTAAGCAGGGAGGGGAGATATGGAAGTTCTATGTACTCTGTGCTGAATATGTCTGTAAACCTAAAACTTCTCTAAATAATGAAATCTAATAATTTTTAAAAACACATGGAAATAAAAATAAATTTCCAGAGGTTTGAGGATTACATACAGGATAACTGAAGGGCAAAATAGACAAAGAAATGTTAGAAGAAAACTTCCTAGACCAGAATAAAAGCTTTAAAGTAAGATCAAATGACCCAACAAGTGCCAAGCAAAAATATAAGAAAAACTTTTTGCCAATGAGTTTTCAGATCGTCAGAGATAAAAAGGAAATGCTAAATTATGTTCAGTATAGAGGAAGATGACTATTACTTAAGAATAATGAGAAACAGGGACTTCCCTGGAGCTCTAATAGTTAACACTCCACATTTCCATTGTAGGGGGCACAGGGTCATTCCCTGGATGGGGAAATAAGATC
Organism: Hippopotamus amphibius kiboko; assembly: GCF_030028045.1. Classification (NCBI taxonomy): domain Eukaryota; kingdom Metazoa; phylum Chordata; class Mammalia; order Artiodactyla; family Hippopotamidae; genus Hippopotamus; species Hippopotamus amphibius. Next base: position 173,902,689 of record NC_080188.1, on the reverse strand, counting down.
CTGCATGCTTCATGATGTGACCAAAAAAATAAAAAAGAATAATGAAAATCAGATTGACACTGGATATTGTTATGGTCTGAATGCCTGTGTCCCCCACCCCCCCGCCCCCCACAAATTCATATGTTAAAATCCTAACCTCCAGTGTGATGGTGTTAAGAGGTGGGGCCTTTGGGAGATGATCAGGTCATGAGGGTGGAGGCTGCATGAATGGGATTAGTGCCCTTATAAGAAGAGATAGACAAGCTTGCTGCCTTTCTCTCTCCCTGCTTTCTGCCATGTGAGGATACAAGGAGAAGACAACCATCTACAAACCAGGAATTGGGCTCTCATCAAACACCAAATCTGCCAGCACCTTATTCTTGGATTCCCAATCTCCAGAAATGTGAGAAATAATTATTTGTTGTTTAAGCCATCCAGTCGATGGAAATTTGTCATGGCACCCCAAGCTAAGACAGATGTCTCATAAGCAACACTACACGCTAATAGAAAACTATGCCCTCAAAGTTATGAAAGAAAACTATGTTGAGCGTAAAGTTTTTCAACCAGTCAAATTATCAGTCAAGTGTGAGGGGAAAATGAAAATATTTTCATACATCAAACTGTGTGAAATGCTTACCGCCTACTGTAGATGCTGATGTTGCCCAACCCAGACTCTGTTTACCTGGCACCCAGCTGCTAAGTGTTGGCTGTTAATGGCTCACAGCTGCCTTCTTGTCTGGAGGATTGCCCTTGTATATAGTGGAGGTGGGAGCAAGGACTCTGGAAAGTTGTTCTTGTGTGTACTGGAATGTTAACCTTACTAACCTGCTCCTGTACCTTTACCACCCCTCTCACCCTGGCAGCCAATGGCCAATGACTGACACTAGAGTAAATGAAAACCCATCCTCCTTGGGACCAACTTTGCAGTGTAGTTGGTGCTCCCAGACTCCCTGGAGGACTAGACTGAAAGTAGTCTCCAGTTGAGACCTCATCTTTGCCTAGTTTTCTTCCTTTACCCTATCCTGCTTCCTTCAGTTCCTTTCTGAGAGCAAACCCTCATTAAATCACTTTCATAAGAATTCCCATCTCAGGCTCTGCTTCTAGGGAACACAATTTCATGCCCTACACATTCTGGAAAAAAAAAAAAAAAGATTGCTTAAGATGAACTGCAATTTACACAGTGACAAAAGGAACCCAAGGAACTTCTGCTTCTGACCAATATGGAGTAATGTGGACCAAATTTGTCCTTCCACATGAAACAACTAAAAAAATGGGCACACTAAATGAAACAATGCTTTTAGATACTGGGTATCAGTAGCACAGAACAGTGATCCCTGAGGGGGGAAAAATGAGGTGAGCCCTACAATTGTCCCAGCTTACTGCCTGAGGAAATCTCCAGGCCATACTACAGGAAGGGGGACCTAGGTCTCAGATAAGGAAACAGAAGTGGGAGTCTGAGAAGTGGCTGAGAATCCAGTGACCAGAGTTTTCAGCGCAGAGTTACAGAGAGTTTGAAAGGGCTATACAAAGAGGGAGCTCCAAAGAACTGAAGAGCTTCTTCCTTAAGTCCAGCTCAATATTGATTAGGGCACGCATGTGAGGAAATTGCCTGGGGATCATTAGGGAAAAAACCACCCAAAGTACCAGGGGGACCACTACCAAAGCTCACGTAGAACTAGGAAGGGTCATTGAAATGTGAAAATTTGTTGCAGCAACTAGTGCAAATTACTCTAGCTAATAATTCACAAGAATTTCAACATGCTTTTCAAATTCTCGGCAAGCAGTGAAAAAAAAAAAAAAAGATATGTATATATTAGACAGAGACAGAACTAATATTATTCAATAAATCATGCTGGGGGAATTGTCCATTTAGAAAGATTATAAATGAAGTCCTTACTTCACGCCATGCAAAAAAAAAAGAAAAAGAAAATATATATATATACAACAAAACATATATTCCACATAAATTGAAGTTTAAATATAAAATAATTATCAAATAATAGCTAATATTTTTGATATATAATATTGAGCCTAATAAACCTTTTTCATAATCTTATGATATCAGTATACCATGACATTTAGGTCATAGTGAATGGTGTTCAGGCTTTAGAGTAAGACTGTCTGCATTTGCTCATTCCGCACCTTCATCTCTCACCCTCTTTTAGTATTTTAAACCTGAGATCACATCTTTTTTTCTTATCTCTTTTGTTTGCCAATCTGTGGACCTTTTCAATATGAATTATTTCATTTTTCCTTAATTCTGGGAAATTAACCATTTTGTATTTTGTCATATTATTTCATCATTTATTTCCTCCTTTTTCTTTCCTTCCAAGATTTCAATTAATTGAAATTTAAATTAAGTACTTTTATTTCTATCCTCTCTAGCTCTTCCATATCTATATGTAATTTTATACTTATATGTTCCTTGTTCATTTATTACCTTTTAGTAGAGTTTCTCTGTCTTATCTCATTAATGTGTTTTATGGCTGCATCCATCTGCTATTATCCTATCAATTATTACACTTTTCATACCAAATATTTTCACTTGGATCTTTTTTTATAACTTTTGGTTCCTGAGACAGATCTGATTAGCAGATAACATCCAATCATAAATTAATTACTCATTTGTAGGAGTTTCAGTGGGGCAGTCTCTCTCTATTCTTTAGTAATTGCATACATTCATTCAATAAACATTCGTCAGACACTTACCGTGTATTAACCACTCTACTGAGTTCTGGAGATATAGTACCTACACAAGCTTCCTTCCTAATGTGGTTTATGTGCTAATAAAAAAATAAGTTAACATTTAAGTCACTAAGTCAGTGGATAAGTCAGTCAGCTATAAAACAAAGTTGACTGATGGAAATGCTATTTTGATTAAGTTGGTCAAAATCATTTCTGAGACTTAATGTTTGGGCAGATACCTGAATGAAAAGAGGAAGTGGGCCAAGGGAACAGCAGGGGAGGATCATTCTGGGCAGGGATTATCAGAGCACGTGCAAAGGCCCTGAGAAGGAGTAATGCTTAGTATTTGAAGCTGAAAAGTCAGTATGCTGGAACAGCATGTTGGGGTGGGGAGAGAGTGAGAAAACGAGAAGAAATGAGGTCAGAAAGGTAATATCATAGGCAAAATTATATTCCTCCCTGCTCCAATTCATATGTTGAAGCCCTAATCCCTCATCCTTCAAAATATGACATTTGGAGATAGAGTCTTTAAAGAGGTGAATAAGTTAAAGTGAGGCCGTTAGGGTGGGCCCTAATCCAATCTGACCAGCATCTTTTTTTTTATTGGAATATAATTGCTTTACACACTTCTACCAGTTTTTGAGGTACACCAAAGTCAATCAGCTGTATTTATACACATATCCCCATATTCCCTCCCTACCTCAACTCCCCCCTCACCCTCCCCATCCCGGCCATCTATGGCATCATCCATCATCAAGTTGATCTCCCTTTGTTATACAGCAACTTCCCACTGGCTATCTGTTTTACACTTGGTAGTATATATATGTCTATGCCACTCTCTCACTTCATCCCAGGTTCCCCTTCACCCCCCACTGCCCCCCAACCTCGTGTCTTCCAGTCCATTCTCTGCATCTGCATCCTTATTCTTGTCTTGTCACTGGGTTCATCAGTACCATTTTTTTTTTTTTTTTTAGATTCCGTATATATGAGTTAGCATACAATATTTGGCCTTCTTTTTCTGACATACTTCACTCTGTATGACAGACTCTAGGTCTATCCACCTCATTACGTATAGCTCCATCTCATTCCATTTTATAGCTGAGTAATATTCCATTGTATATATATGCCACATCTTCTTTATCCATTCATTTGTTGATGGGCATTTAGGTTGCTTCCATGTCCTGGCTATTGTGAATAGTGCTTCAATAACATTACGGTACATGTTTCTTTTGGGATTATGGTTTTCTCTGGGTATATGCCCAGTAGTGGGATTACTGGATCATATGGTAGTTCTATTTTGAGTTTTTTAAGGAACCTCCAAATTGTTTTCCATAGTGGCTATACCAGCTTACATTCCCACCAACAGTGCAGGAGAGTTCCCTTTTCTCCACACCCTCTCCAACATTTGTTGTTTCTAGATGTTTTGATGATGACCATTCTGACTGGTGTGAGGTGATACCTCATTGTGGCTTTGACTTGCATTTCTCTGATGATTAGTGATGTTGAGCATCTTTTCATGTGTGTGTTGGCCATCTGTATGTCTTCTTTGGAGAAATGTCTATTTAGGTCTTCTGCCCATTTGTGGATTGGGTTATTTGCTTTTTTGGTATTAAGCTGCATGAGCTGCTTGTATACTTTGGAGGTTAATCCTTTGTCCATTGTTTCATAGGCAATTATATTTTCCCATTCTGAGGGTTGCCTTTTAGTCTTGTTTATGGTTTCTTTCACTGTGCAAAAGCTTTTAAGTTTCATGAGGTCCCATTTGTTTATTCTTGATTTTATTTCCATGATTCTAGGAGGTGGGTTAGAAAGGATCTTGCTTTGATGGATGTCGTAGAGTGTTCTGCCTATGTTTTCCTCTAGGAGTTTTATAGTGTCTGGCCTTACATGTAGGTCTTTAATCCATTTGGAGTTTATTTTTGTGTATGGTGTTAGGAAGTGTTCTAATTTCATTCTTTTCCATGTTGCTGTCCAATTTCCCCAGCACCACTTATTGAAGAGGCTGTCTTTTTTCCATTGTATATTCTTGCGTCCTTTGTCAAAGATAAGGTGCCCATATGTGTTTGGGCTTACCACTGAGTTCTCTATTCTATTCCATTGATCTTCCTTTCTATTTTTGTGCCAGTACCATACTGTCTTGATCACTATGGCCTTGTAGTATAGTTTAAAGTCAGGAAGCCTAATTCCACCAACTCCATTTTTCCTTCTCAATAGATTGCTTTGGCTATTCGGGGTCTTTATGTTTCCATACAAATCATAAGATTTCTTGTTCTAGTTCTGTGAAAAATGCCATTGGTAATTTGATAGAGATTGCATTGAATCTGTAAATTGCTTTGGGTAGTACAGTCATTTTCACAATGTTGATTCTTCCAATCCAAGAACATGGTATGTCTCTCCATCTGTTTGTGTCATCTTTGATTTCTTTCATCAGTGTCTTAAAGTTTTCTGCATACAGATATTTTGCCTCCTTAGGCAGGTTTATTTCTAAGTATTTTATTCTTTTTGTTGCAATGGTGAATGGGAGAGTTTCCTTAATTTCTCTTTCTGCTTTTTCATTGTTAGTGTTTAGGAATACACAAGATTTCTGTGCATTAATTTTGTATCCTCCTATTTTACTAAATTCATCAATTAGTGCTAGCAGTTTTCTGGTAGAGTCTTTTGGGTTTTCTATGTATAATATCATGTCATCTGCAAAGAGTGACAATTTTACTCCTTCTTTTCCAATTTGGATTCCTTTTATTTCATTTTCTTCTCTGATTGCTATGGCTAACACTTCCAAAACTATGGTGAATAATAATGGTGAGAGTGGACACCCTTGTCTTGTTCCTGTTCTTAGAGGGAATTCTTCCAGTTTTTCCCCATTGAGAACGATGTTGGCTTTTGGTTTGTCATATATGGCTTTTATTATGTTGAGGCAATTTCCTTCTATGCCCATTTTCAGGAGAGCTTTTATCATAAATGGATGTTGAACTTTGTGAAAAGCTTTTTCTGCATCTATTGTGATGATCATATGGTTTTTATCCTTCAATTTGTTGATATGATGTATCACGTTGATTGATTTGCATATATTGAAGAATCCTTGCATCCCAGGGATAAACCACTTGATCATGGTGTATGATTTTTTAATGTGCTCTTGGAGTCTGTTAGCTAGTATTTTGTTGAGGATTTTTGCATCTATATTCATCAGTGATATTGGTCTGTAATTTTCTTTTCTTGTGATATCTTTGCCTGGTTTTGGTATCAGAGTGATGGTGGCCTCGTAGAATGAGTTTGGGAGTGTTCAGCCTTCTGCAATATTTTGGAAGATTTTGAGAAGGATAGGTGTTAGCTCTTCTCGAAATGTTTGATAGAATTCGCCTATGAAGCCATCTGGCCCTGGGCTTTTGTTTGTTGGGAGATTTTTAATCAGCCTCAATTTCCGTACTTGTAATTGGTCTGTTCATAATTTCTATATCTTCCTGGTTCAGTCTTGGAAGATTGTATTTTTCTAAGAATTTATCCATTTCTTCTAGGTTATCCAATTTATTGGCATATAGTTGCTCGTAGTAGTCTCTCATGATCTTTTGTATTTCTGTGGTGTCTGTTGTTACTTCTCCTTTTTCATTTCTAATTCTGTTGATTATCTTCTCCCTTTTTTTCCTGATGAGTCTGGCTAATGGTTTATCAATTTTGTTTATGTTCTCAAAGAACCAGCTTTTAGTTTTATTAATTTTTGCTATGGTTTCCTTCCTTTCTTTTTCACTTTTTTCTGCTCTGATCTTTATGATTTCTTTCATTCTGCTCACTTTGGGTTTTCTTTGTTCTTCTTTCTCTAATTGTTTTAGGTGTAAGGTTAGGTTGTTTATTCGATATTTTTCTTGTTCCTTAAGGTAGGACTGTATAGCTATAATCTTCCCTCTTAGAACTGCTTTTGCTGTGTTCCATAGGTTTTAGGTTGTTGTGTTTTCATTGTCATTTGTTTCTAGATATTTTTTGATTTCCTCTTTGATTTCTTTAATGATTTCTTGGTTGTTTAATAGTGTATTGTTTAGCCTGCATGTGTTTGTATTTTTTGCAGTTTTTTTTCCTGTAATTGATATCTGGTCTCATGGCGTTGTGGTCAGAGAAGATGCTTGATATGATTTCAATTTTCTTGAATTTACTGAGGTTTGATTTGTGACCCAAGATGTGATCTATCCTGGAAAATGTTCCTTGTGCACTTGAGAAGAAAGTGTATTCTGTCATTTTTGGATGGAATGTCCTATAAATAAATATCAATTAAGTGGAGATGATCTAATGTGTCATTTAAAGCTTGTGTGTCCTTATTTATTTTCTGTTTGGATGATCTGTCCGTTGATATAAGTGGGGTGTTCAAGTCTCCCACTATTATTGTGTTACTGTCGATTTTCCCTTTTGTGACTTTTAGCATTTGCCTTATGTATTGAGGTGCTCCTATGTTGGGTGCATAGATATTTACCATTGTGATATGTTCTTCTTGAATGGATCCCTTGATCATGATGTAGTGTCCTTCCTTGTCTCTTGTAATAGTCTTTAAAGTCTAATTTGTCTGATATGAGTATAGCTACTCCAGCTTTATTTTGACTTCCATTTGCATGAAATATCTTTTTCCATCCCCTCACTTTCAGTCTATATGTATCCCATGGTCTGAAGTCAGTTTCTTGTAGGCAGCATATAGAAGGGTCTTGTTTTTGTGAAAATTCAGCCAGTCTGTGTCTTTTGGTTGGAGCATTTAATCCATTTACATTTAAGGTGATTATTGACATGTGTGTTCCTATTACCATTTTCTTAATTGTTTTGGGTTTGTTTTTGTAGGTGTTTTCCTTCTCTTGTGTTTCCTACTTAGAGAAGTTCCTTTAGCACTTGTTGTAAGGCTGGTTTGCTGGTGCTGAATTCTCTTAACTTTTGCTTGTCTGGAAAGCTTTTGATTTCTCTGTCAAATCTGAATGAGATTCTTGCTGGGTAGAGTATTCTTGGCTGTAGGTTTCTCTCTTTCAGGACTTTCAGTGTATCCTGCAATTCCCTTCTGGCCTGCAGAGTTTCTGTAGAAAGGTCAGCTGTTATCCTGATGGGTTTTCCCTTATATGTTATTTGTTGCTTTTCTCTTGCTGCTTTTAATATTTTTTCTTTGTGTTTAATTTTTGTTAGTTTGATTAATATGTGCCTTGGTGTAGTTCTCCTTGGGTTTATTCTGTATGGGACTCTCTGTGCTTCTTGGACTTGGTTCATTATTTCCTTTCCCATGTTGGGGAAGTTTTCCACTATAACCTCTTCAAATATTTTCTCAGACCCTTTCTTTTTTTCTTCTTCTTCTGGGATGCCTATGATTCAAATGTTGGTACACTTAATGTTATCACTGAGGTCTCTGAGACTATCTTCTATTCTTTTAATTCTTTTTTCTTTTTCCTGCTCTGTGGCAGTTATTTCCCCCATTCTATCTTCCAACTCACTTATTCATTCTTCTGCCTCAGTTATTCTGCTGTTTATACCATCTAGAGTATTTTTAATTTCATTTATTTTGTTATCCATTGCTGTTTGTTTGTTCTTTAGTTCTTCTGAGTCCTTATTAACTGTTTCTTGTATTTTCTGTATTTTATTATAGAGATTTTGTATCATTTTTACTATTATTACTGTGAATTCTTTTTCAGGCACTTTTCCTAATTCCTCTTCATTTATTTGGTCTTGTGGGTTTTTTTCCTGCTCCTTTGCCTGCATGGTGTTTCTTTGTTTTCTCATGGTAGTCCAAACTTTTGGGGTTGCTTGTCCCAGCAATAGAGGGGTTTAAAGAAGACTGTCCAAGCCCCAGACTAATGGCAGAGTGTTGAGTCAGACAAATACTAAGTCTAGGAAACACATACATGTATAAAACACACAATTACTGAATCCAATAGAACATAAGGGCACTGGAAAAACCTGACAGAAGAACCCCAGTATGCTATCAGACATTCAAAGAAACCAACAGAAATTCAAAACCAAAACAGAACAAAACAGAAACAAAAGCAAAAACAAGCAAACAAACAAACAAATAACACCACACACACATAAACACAAATCCAGGGAGATATTGAAAGCTATGATCAAATGTAAAAAAGAGCTAGTGTACCACCAGACAGAATGGAGATTCTCAGAATGAGATTAGCCAATTATACTAAGAACTAAGATAAAGACAAAAACCTAATAATAAATACCAAGGTGGTGTGTCATCTGGAGAATAAAGGAAGGAGACTGAGCAGATCAATAATGTTGCTTATAAGTATGTTAAGATAAAATAAACTAAAAAAGGATAGAATGCAGGGCAACATATGAGCATAGTGTGACTGGAAATATGAAAATAAAAAGAAAGAAACAGAAATGTATAAAAGATAGAGATGAAAAGAAGATAGGAGAGATATATAGTCCACACTACAAAAAACTTAGCTAGAAATAGAAGTATATAAAAAGGCTAAAAATAAAAATAGAATAAAAAATAGAATAAAAAAATGTTATAAAACTTGTAGATCCCTTAGGACTAAGATCATAATTAATAAAGAAAAAGAAAAAAAAAAACAAGCTAGAACTGACCCCAGAATGGACCAGTTCAATAGAGTTAATACTAATATTTCTTTTTCCTTGGAGTCTCAGCTGTAAGTGTCCTTCTACCCATCTTGGGTTTTTTGTATTATTCTGTGACCAACAGAGCTTCCTTTATTGTTCATCTGTAAGCACTGGTGTGTGGGGAGGGAGAGGGTACAATAGTGGCTCCTTTCCCTGGGTGTGAGTGAGCAGTGGTGCACTGTCTGGGTCATGTCATTTCAGTCAGGCATGGAGGTGCCTGTTGAAGAGGGACGCCAGTGGCTCAGGTGTAAACAGAACATCTCAGAGTTGGGCCTCTCTCCGGGCTTTTTTCTCTTGGCTGCCAGCACTCGCCAGCCCCACCCAAGGGCCTGAGGGCCTTTGTTATCCCTGAGTGCCTTAGCTTGGCCCAGAGGGGTCCTTCCTCTACCCGTTGCAGGCACCTAGAGAGAGAGAGAGAGAGAGAGAGAGGCTATGCTCATGTCTCCTCCCCCCCGCCCATGAGCCAGGAGCATCCAGCTGCCACCATGGCCTGGCAGCTCTCAGAGACAGGCACTCCTTGCTGCAGACCTCTTCCCTCCTGTCCTCTCAGTCCATCTCCCCACTGGCAACAATGTTCCTCACCCTGAACCAGTTCTCCTGTTCCCTCGCTCTGGCTCCCAGACCCCTTGTTCAGCTGTGAATCAATGTCTCAGTCCAGGAATGCTGAGCCATGGTGCTGACCCTCCGTGTGTTTCTCACTCCCTCCTGTCTGCCATAGCTCAGCTGCTTCACCCTCTTTGAGCCATCATAGATGCCTCCCTACCGGTTATGTTGGGATCCTTGGAGTCCTTTCTGGTGTCCAAGCTCGTCTGCTGGTGTTCAGTTGGTTCTCTGTGGGAATTATTGTGTCTTTTTGTGCATTCCCAATGCATCTATGGAGAGGGATGCATTCCGTGTCCCTCTACTTCACTGTCATCTTTTCTCCCTCTGACCAGTGTCTTTATAAGAGAAAATTCATACACACAGAGACACCAGGGGCATGCACAGAGGAAAGGCCACATTGAGGACACAACAAAAAGGCAGCTGTCTACAAGCCAAGGAGGGAAACCTCAAGAGAAACCAACCCTGCTGACACTTTGATCACAGACTTCTAGCCTCCAGAACTGTGAGACAATAAATGTCTGTCCTTTAAGCCACCCAGTCTGTGGTATTGTTTTAAATTAATTAATTAATAGATTAATTAATGGATTTATTTATTTTATTTATTTTAGGCTGCACTGGGTCTTCACAGTTGGGCTTTCTCTAGTTGCAGTGATCGGGGGCTACTCTTCGGTGCTGAGCATGGGCTCCAATTGCAGAGGCTCAGTAGTTGTTGCACAGACTTAGTTGCTCCTTGGCATGTGGGATCTCCCCAGATGAGGGCTTGAACCCGTGTCCCTTACATTGGCAGGTGGATTCTTAACCACTGCTCCACCAGGGAAGTCCCCCAGTTTGTGATATTTTGTTATAGCAGCCCTAGCAAACTAATACAGGTGGCCAGTAGGCATTTTTAATAGTAAACTCTTACAATTTGAATAGAGATTTCATTCATAGAAACTGCAAAAGTATGTGTTCCCTTTGTTTTAATGCTGTACTTGGTGGGACTTTCCTGAGAATAATATTAAGACTCAAAGTTAGAGATATGATCAAGATGGTGGAGTAGGAGGATGTGCACTCACTCCCTCTTGCAAAAGCACCGGAATTACAACTAACTGCTGAACAGTCATAGACAGAAAGACACTGGAACTCACCAAAAAAGACACCCCACATCCAGAGACAAAGGAGAAGCCTCAATTAGACGGTAGGAGGAGTGCAACCATGTTCAAATCAAATCCCATAAATGCTGGGTGGGTGACTCACAAGCTGGAGAACAGTTATACCACAGAAGTCCACCCACTAAAGTGAGGGTTCTGAACCCCATGTCAGGCTTCCCAACCTGGGAGTCCAGCAAAGGGAGGAGGAATCCCCAGAGAATCAGACTTTGAAATCCAGTGGGATTTGATTGCAGGATCTCCACAGGACTAGGGGAAACAGAGACTCCACTCTTGGAGGACACAAAAAAGTGTGCTCACCAGGACCCAGGGGGAAGGAGCAGTGACCCCAAAGGAGACTGAACCAGGCCTACCTGCTGGTGTTGGGGAGTTGGCTGTGGAGGTGGGGGGCGGCTGTGGCTCACTGAGGAGGCATGGCACTGGCAGCAGGGGTCCTGGGAAGTGCTCATTGGCATGAGCCCTCTCAGGGTCCGCCATTAGCCCCACCAAAGAGCCTGTGGGCTCCAGTGCTAGGTGGCCTCAGGCCAACGACCACCAGGGTGGGAACACAGCCCCACCCATTGGCAGACAAAGAGATTAAAGTTTTACTGAGCTCTGCCCACCAAATTGGATTAAAGTCTTAATGAGCTCTGCCCACCCAGCCCTACCCACCATCAGTCCCTCCCATGAGGAAGCACACAAGAGCCTCCTAGACAGCTTCCTCCACAAGAGGGCAGACAGCAGTATCAAGCAGTATCAGCAGTATTATGTCTTGTGGAACTGAAAACCACAGCCACAGAAAGATAGAGAAAATGAAAAAGCAGAAGACTTTGTACCAGATGAAGGGACAGGATAAAACCCCAGAAAAACAACTAAATGAAGAGGAGATAGGCACCCTTCCAGAGAAAGAATGCAGAACAATGATGGTGAAGATGATCCAGGACTTTGAAAAAAGACTGGATGCAAAGATCAAAAAGTTTACCAAAGACCTAGAAGAATTAAAGAACAAACAAACAGAGATATGCAACACAATAACTGAAATGAAAAATACACTAGACGTGTTGGAGGGATCAGTAGAGGTAGGCAGGACACCGAGGCTTGCAATATGGGAAGCAATGTTTATTGTACTGGTACAGGCCCAGTGGATTCACATCCAAAGACTGAGCCCTGAACCAAAGGAAAGTTTCTCCTTTTATAGACCAGTTCCTGTGCTTTTTGGGAGCCTATAGCTATGCTTATCTATACAGGAGCAAGGTACAGAAGCCAGAGTGCATATGTTAGGTTTTCCCTTATCTCCTTGGCTCAGATGTCTGCGCTGCCCATGGCAGGATCTTGTGAAAGAGGCCATAAGTTACTTATTCCCTGAGGCTTGCATTCTCTTATGTTTGCCTTGTCCTTTCCTGCTTTTGTTATTAACCTGCCTCAGAAGGAACCAATAGCAGCTTAACTGAGGCAGAAGGGCAAATAAGTGACCTGGAAGACAGAATGGTGATAATCACTGATGTGGAAAAGAATAAAGAAAAAAGAGTGAAAAGAACTGAAGACAGCCTAAGAGACCTCTGGGACAATGTTAAACTCACCAACATTCGCATTATAGGGGTCCCAGAAGGAGAAGAGAGAGAGAAAGGACCTGAGAAAATATTGGAAGAGATTATAGGTGAAAACTTCCTTAACATGGGAAAGGAAACAGCTACCCAAGTCCAGGAAGCACAGAGAGTCCCAGGCAGGATAAACCCAAGGAGAAACATACCAAGACACATAGTAGTCAAATTGACAAAAATTAAAGACAGAGAAAAGTTATTAGAAGCAACAAGGGAAAAACAACAAATAACATACAAGGGAACTCCCACAAGGGTAACAGCTGATTTCTCAGCAGAAACTCTGCAAGCCAGAAGGGAGTGGCATGATATATTTCAAGTGATGAAAGGGAAGAACCTACAACCAAGAATACTCTACCCAGCAAGGATCTCATTCAGATTCAATGGAGAATCAAAAGCTTTACAGACAAGCAACAGGTAAGACAATTCAGCACCACCAAACCAGCCCTACAACAAATGCTAAAGGAACTTCTCTAAGCAGGAAACATAAGGGAAGAAAAGGACCTACAAAAACAAAAACAAAACAATTAAGAAAATGTAATAGGAACATACATATTGATAATTACCTTGAATGTAAATGGACTAAATGCTCCAACCAAAAGACACAAACTGGCTGAATGGATACAAAAACAAGACCCATATATATGCTGTCTACAAGAGACCCACTTCAGACCCAGGGACACATACAGACTGAAAGTGAGGGGATGGAAAAAGATATCCCATGCAAATGGAAATCAAAAGAAGGCTGGAGTAGCGATACTCATATCAGATAAAATAGACTTTAAAGTAAAAAATGTTACAAGAGACAAGAAAGGACATTATATAAAGATCAAGGGATCCATCCAAGAAGAAGAGATAACAATTATAAATATACATGCACCCAATATAGGAGCACCTCAATACATAAGGCAAATGCTAACAACTATGAAAGAGGAAATTGACAGTAACACAATCATAGTGGGGGACTTTAACATCCCATTTACACCAATGGACAGATCATCCACACAGAAAAGTAATAAGGAAACGCAAGCTGTAAATGACACGATAAATCAGCTGGATTTAATAGATATCTGTAGGACATTACATCCAAAAACAGCAGATTACACATTCTTCTCACATGCACATGGAACATTCTCCAGGATAGATCACATTTTGGGTCATAAATCAAGCCTTGGTAAATTCAAGAAAATTGGAATCCTATCAAGCATCTTTTCTGACCACAACGCTAAGAGATTAGAAATCAATTACAGGAAAAATACTGTAAAACACACACATACATGGAGGCTATACAATATGCTACTAAATAACCAAGAGATCACTGAAGAAATCAAAGAGGAAATCAAAAAGTACCTAGAGACAAATGACAATGAAAACACAATGATCCAAAACCTATGGGATACAGCAAAGGCAGTTCTAAGAGGGAAGTTTATAGGAATACAATCCTACCTCAAGAAACAAGAAAAATCCCAAATAAACAATCTAACCTTACACCTAAAGAAACTAGAGAAAGAAGAGCAAACAAAACCCAAAGTTAGTAGACAAACTGGGACCTTTGTAGAGACATGGATGGACCTAGAGACTGTCACACGGAGTGAAATGAGTCAGAAAGAGTAAAACAAATATCGTATATTAACACATATATATGGACTATAGAAAATGGTAAAAATCAACCAGTTTGCAAAGCAGAAACAGAGACACAGATGTAGAGAACAATCATATGGACACCAAGTGGGGAAAGCAGGGAGGGTTGGGGGGGAACAAATTGGGAGAATGGGATACCATATTGTACACTAAATATATGCTGTTTATTATCTGTTAACTGTATCTCAATAAAAGTTCTTAAAAAAAAAAAAGACAGAGTTTACATCCATCTTTTCCCATGAGAAAAGAATGCATAATCATTGATGTGGTGGGAATTCCCTGGCAGTCCAGTGGTTAGGACTCCACACTTTCACTGCAGAGGGTGAAGGTTCAATTCCTGGTTGAGCAACTAAGATCCTGCAGGCTGGTGACACATGAGCATCTGCACCCTTTCTCTTTTTAGTCCATGAGACTGAGTCCATGGGGGAGACAGCCAAACTTCAAAACTCCAGCAAATTTAGCTTATAATCCAGACTTAAATCAGTGAATTACATTCTTAGTTCCTCCCCCACCCTTCCCACCAGAATTAGTGGTTCAGGAATAGACAAATTATTCAAGAAAGAGCTTTTCCTGGGACATCTAGAAAGGAGAGCTTGTATTTTCTCTTTGGATCTGAAGCCAAAGAAGCCATAGCTGTTGCTACCATGTTGGTACCATCTTGCTGCCATGTGGAACCCAGGAATGAGATCAACATAGAGGAAAGAAAAATTAATAAATGGAGAGAAATGAAATTCTAACCAAATCATTTCAGCTCTGAATCTTGCCATACCTGATATCAGCACTAACCTAAAATATTTATTTACACAGGCAGTAAATTTCTTACTGCTCTCATTGCACTTAACATTGTAATTGTCAGTATATTTCAACTAGACTGTCAGATTCTTTTTATTTTATTTCTGCATATCTTTTATTGTTTTCTGAAAGCACATTCCCAGAAAATATAAATGAATATAAATATATTTACATCTCTGTTATATTTTACTATTACCATTTTTTAATATTATATTCTGAATGGGAGAAGTTACCATAAAGTAGGCAATCTTAGACAATCAGAGAAAACATGATATAAATGAGAGAACACGTCTCATGATGAGAGAGTCAGAAAACCTGTGTCCCCTTCTCACTTCTACTACCCACTAGCTGTTTCAACATGGGAAGGCCATTTAGACTTTCTGGTTCTCTATTGATTCATATGTAAAATGATAGGAACTCTCCATCTCCAAAAATTCCAGAAAAATATTTATATTTTATGACAAAAACAACAGTTTTAGTTTGACCAATCATCCATTCTGATTGCTTAGAGTGTTGAAAAAACAAGAAGTTTTAAAAATCAATTTCTCATCAGTGGTTTTGGCAATGTGGTATCACAATCAGTGACCTTGGTAAATTAAGTATACTAACAATGATCATAGCATATTACAACTCAGAGAGTAAGATTGAAATAAAGCACTGAGTAAAATAAATAATGTATGGGACAGCATTGGCTTTAATGAGACAAAAGCCCATTGATCTTCCCCATTTCTATCTCTTTCCAGATCCATGAAAAGTTTGAATTACTCTGACCCAGATGTTTAAGATAGAGATCAGAATTTATAAACATTTCCACACAAAACAAAGGATAATCTAAAACTTGTATTTGTTGAACATAGGACAAAATTTTGTATACATTATATAACATTTAGACTGTCAGATTCTTGATTGCAATGACTATGTCTTTTCTGGTCTAATCCTAGCATCTGGCAAAATGCTTGATATATAGAGGGCAAAGTTCATATATTTTTTACTAAATATATGTTGAATTAAGATACTCCGATATTTTAAAGATATCTTAAAGACTTATCCAACTTCCTTCATAATTTTGAGTTTTTACAATATCATGAAGATATTTTCTAGTCTAGGGTGAATGCATGACTCACAGAGAACTCACTAATATCCTCTTAGTATCGTGACTCCATATTTTTGGTGGGTGATATATTTGATACACTTCCAAACACCCCCATAGCAACTGAAGTTTCAAAAATACACTCAAAAGTCAAATTTTCATCCTTGTCAGTTCATATACTATATATCATCTCAGATCAGAAGCCCCGGTTGCAATCTGTTTTGAAAGTCCTTGTTTGCCTTTTGCCTACTTGGAAAGGAATACAGCCTCCAGATTGATGTTATTCATTTGTTCATTCATTCATTTGTTCATTCTTTCATTCATGTGTTCTGTCAATGTATTATCAATCTGCTGCAGTATAACAAATGCCCACAAACTTAGAGGCTTAAAACAATACCACTAAAAGTCACTTGAGTCTATGATTCTATAAGTTGGCAACTTCTACTGAGTTCCCCTGGGAAGTTCTTCAGGTCTCACTTGGACTGTCTCCTGTGTCTGCTGGATTGGCTGGAGGCTAGATAGTCTGTAATGACCTCAGCTGGGACAGCAACAGTCTGCTGTAGTCCATGTGGTGTCTCATTATTTTATCCTGAGTATTAACTCAAGGTTAACCATAAAACATAAAACCCTATATTTGGGGTGTCACAGGGTAGGCAATACCAAGAGAAATCACTGAGAGACTGGACTAAAAATCAAATCTAGATTTAGTGAAGTTGAGACTGTATTTGAAAGGATTATTGCAAGAGAGGGAAATGAACTATTGCAAAATGGGGAGGTAGATTATTACCACAGGGAGAATGTTTTGACCATAAGGTCTGTAAGCAACTCCAGAGTTAGGCAAAAAGAGAAGAGTAAACAAAGCTAGAAAGAGCTAGGTGCAGGGAAGAGGGGATGTGTGAACGGGTGGCACATTCAGGTAGTAGACCAGGGGATATTTTATTCTACCCTGAGGCTAGTTTATTCTCAGGAGTGGATGTATACTGGCTTAGCTTGAGGGTGAGCCAAAGTTTAGGGGCCTGGAGTAAGGAGACAGATTAACAGGAGGAAAAATAATGATTTTAATTATATACTTATGGGACACCCTCAGAGATATGAGACTCAAAAGACAGCCAGAGGATTGAGGTTTATATGCCATCATGAGCTAACAAAAGATTTAGGGATCTGGGGCTTCAAAGAGGAAAAGTCATTTCTTGGTTGGTTGAGAAGAGAAAGTGTTTGGTAAATAAAGTTTGCCCTGCTATTCAGATATGTCTCTCAGGTGAAAAAATTGTCTCTAGTAATAGCTCTCTTCCTGGTATAGGCTCCTTTTCTAATGTAGATTTCCTTTATAAATGTAGATTTCTCTTGAAAAAAACAAAAAACAAGGGTATTTCTACTCTGTTTTCAGAGCTTCTCCTATATCTACAGTTTCTTAAAAATAATACAGTTCAGAAATATCCTTATGCCAAAGAGGCATATTTTGGGATGGCATATTCTGCTACCTTCAAAATGTTAACTTGTTTTTATTATAATAAACTGTAGCACGTCCTATTGTTGTCAAACACAAGTTCATGAGTGCAACACACAGTGAGGCCAGACTGAAACATCAGAGTTTAGAGCAGAGAATGGGTTATTGTAAAGGCCAAGCAAGGAGAAGAGGTGGCTTGTACTCAAAAGACCTGAACTCCACAATGGGTTTCAGAGAAGAGTTTTTAAAGGCAAAATTTGGGGTGAGGGCCAAAGGGTGTCTGACTTTCTTCTGATTGATTGGTGGTGAGGTAACAGGGTGGTGCTCTAAGAATCTTGTGCTCAGCCTGAAGTTACCATCCTTCACCTGGGTGGAGGCCTTAGCTTCTGTAGAAGAACTCAAAGATATGTTTTATGTATATCCCTTGAGGAGGAACTAAGACTCTGCTTTATTGCTGCATTATTGTTTCTCGACTGTTTTTCCTTTGTTTCTGCATTCCCTCACTTCCCTAATTAGTAACTGTTTGAATCTGCCTTTCAGAACGCAGGGAAAGCCTAAGAAGCCTTTTTCCTATAAGCAAGAAAACAGGGAACATGGAAAGGCTTTTGTACCCAGGAGGGCCCCATAGCGTTCTGCTCAGTTTCACTATCTTTTAGGAATGGATAAGTATAATAGAGCCTGGGGAGAAAGTGATCCCTCATTCTGGTGAGAAGAAGGGATCACTTTCTTGTGAAGAAGTCTTGCATGTCAGTGAAGATATGAATATTTCATACATTCCACTGGAAAGAGGCAGGAAAGCCAACTTCCCACAACTTACACTAAGTTAACTGAAGACTTTTTGGTTGTTAGGAGGGAATAATTTATAAGTGTGGACATCCTGATGGCAGTAGGCAGAAAGAGAATGAACTGAGACATTCTGTTAATATCAAAGGAATGTGTGTGGTTGTCTATGGTATGGCCATAGACGTATTAATATGCCAGTGACGTATTAATGACTTAAATGACTGCTAACTTAGGAAGTAGGGACTATTATATGAATTAAGAGCAATCCAGGGCCTTGGTCACAGCATGCTGATAAGACTGGGGTCCAACTGTCCTTGCCACAGCTTGGGAGCAATGGTTCCATGCAAAGAGAGGCAAGCTGAGGGGATCTTGGGCTGCTGCCTCCCCCTACGTCACTGAGAACTCAGCTTTTGCAGCAGGGGTGTCACTCAAAGAGCAATTTGCCATTGTTCCCAAGCCCAGCTCCAGAGCTTGTGATGGGGGAAAATTTGAAGTTTATAACTTTATGCTAGCTCTGTTTCTGAAAAGACTGCTTGCTGTGCTGCAATAAGAACAAGATGACCTAGCTATCCACTGTAACCTTAAGATGTTCTGATAAATATGGAATGTCCTGCTTCTGTTCATGTAAGTTTCTATTTGGAAACCGCCCCCCCCCCCCTTGTGTGTAACCCATAGCAACTCCCTCAGTCTGTAACTGCCCTAATCTATAGTAATTATGTAACTAATCAGTTTGTGCCAAACTCAACTAGAGCCTTGTTTAAACCAACCAATCAGTCTGTGCCAATTATAGCTATATGCCTTAACCTACAAAAGGAAAAGATTCCCCTGAAACGGGGCCCCAGAATTTTGTAGCATTAGCTCGTCTGGGTCCGCCGGCTCAATAAACCTGAGTTCTCCAACCCTCTGAGTGTGGTGCTTGGTCTCTCGCGGGATCGGTTTTCTGCAACATTTGGGCTCAGAAATTTTTCCTGGGAAGACAAGTGGGCCATAAAACAGATAGCTCCTAAACTTTTCCCAAAGGGAATGACTTCATTTGTAACAGAGTTTGGAGAAGTTCAAGCCTAAGGGCCTGAACGGGAGAGGTTGTGGTGAGAGGCATTGGGTAGAGATTCGTGGATTTAAAAAAGGTACAGATCAGAAGGTAGGCTGGTTGGTTTGTGAGAGAGGCCTGAGGAACAGGACAGCTGGGAGGACTCCTTTTGGAGGCAGAAAAAAATACAGAACACTAACTTCAGAAGCTATTTCTTTAAAGGCGGTACAGTTTGATTGGATTAGTTTATAGAGCAATTTATGCCCCAGGACATTGATGAAAAAAATAGAACTCACCAGCAATTGGTGGAGTTGAACATCTGGGTGTGGTCAGGGAAAGAGAGGAAGAAAGCAAGGTCATCCCAGGGTGACTGTGGGCATATCCCAAACTGTCACTCCTTAAGGAGCAATATGAGAGGTTTAACACTGTGTGTGTGTTTGTGTGTGTGTGTGTGCGTGTGTGCAAGTTGGCAGGGAGACCAGACTTCACTAAAATGATCCAGCCAATCAGGAAACAAATTGAGGGGGAGGCACTTGCTAGGCTAGTGTTGCTGCTAGCAATCTGGGCCAGCACGGTGGCCGAACTTAATGTCCCTTCCAAATGTGGAAAAGTTTGGGTAAAAATAAATGACAAATGAGAGGAGAAATAATAGCTGAGTGTAAAGGAGTGTATAACTGGGTTATGCAATGAGAGAAATCTGACCCCAAGAGAGGCTGAGAGCAAGAGAATAATATTATCTCTTAGCATAATTATACCAGATGCCCAGAAGGGCAAAGCTATGTTTGCCAAGACCACCCCTGCTTTTGATACCTGCCAAAGTCAAATGGCAGTCTACAAACCTGAGTCTGGGAGACATTCTGATTATAGGATATGTGTGATGAGCAGGATCAATGTTACTGACTAAATCAAGCCCTAATAATGTTCCGGTATCTTTGACTATTTTTCAGACTCCATCTATCAGTACTATAAAAGATATCACTTGGGAAGGAATTTCTGAGAACTGCTTCCTACTGGAATTTCAGGCCCTATGGTGGATGGTTCCCAGCAGACTGAGTACTGTGTAGCTATAAACCTTAATGAGCAATGCTTAGAAAGGTCCCTGGTTATAATGGACAGAATACAATGGCAGCACGCCCAACATGCCACAGTGTGCTATGCACAAACACAATCACCCTGGTTTTTGTGGATGGAAAGCTATAAGCAGAATGGGGAAAAACAGTGGGTTCCTGTTGAGATTAAAGCAGTGGGCATCATGTGGTGGATCTGAGATCCCCTGGGGAACAGCCCCACCCTTAGACAGGAAGGCTGTGGGAGGACTCATAACATACTCAAGCTAAATTACAGCTGGCTTTGTCCAACTAACCCCATTACGAGGTTCCCAACATTTTTGGGTACAAACTATGTATCCTAACTGCACCCAGGCTGTTAATACAGAGCAGCAGCAACATGCATGGTGGATTAAACAATGGCCCACAAGTCAGAAAAGGGGAGATAGATGTCAGTCTAGGTATACTGGGACAAGTGGAGTTTACTTTTAATAAAGAGCAGCATTCAGAGAAAGAAGATTTATTCACTAGAATAGGTGGATTAGAAGGAGTTCTCTTCCAGGTAGAAGGCAAAGGGTAAGAGGCAGCTTGGGGAGATAAAGAAGCACTAGCAAACTGGATTAGGCCGACTCAACAAATAACGGTCAGTAACACTAGAACCCAGGGTTAGGAAAGGGCCTGCACCACCCTAACCCAACAGGTCCTCTTGACTATTTTAATACAGATGGAGGCTGAAGTGGCCAGGAAGCAATGACCTTCTATCCTAGTCCCTGAGCCTCAAGGGAGCACCTATGGGAATCTTAAGGCCTCTGAGCTTACGGAAGTTCTCTGTGGGCACTCATAATTTACGCCAATGTATAATGACTGCACTTGCTCTCAGAATAAGTTGAAATAAAACATACCCTGCAGCATAGTTATTAGGGATAGGAACTATTCTAAATACTGCTCATGTCCTTCCCTTTGGAGGAAGATAGGCTCTGCTATGTTTATACACAATGAAAACCAGTCTCAGTACAAGCCTACGAGGTGGGAAGGGTGATTGACTTCTCCCTCCATTTAATTTGAATTAACAAAGATAAGACCAAGCCATGGCCTGTTGTAATGATACTTGTCTTTAATAACATCTGTTATATGGGAAAGGCTAAATTCTGTTGGGAACGCAAAGCATACACCCCTGTAATCCTTACCGATTTGTTCTGTGGTGAGGCCGAATTGCACTGACTATATGGCAATGTGGTGTTGCTGGAAAGATTCAACTGCCACATGTCAATGTGTCCTATAATACTGATACTGATCATCAAATGTATTGGGAGATTGAGGTAAAGCCTCCTCAGGATGTAATACCTAAGGAAAATGACTGGCTTAAGGAGGAACTAGATCTAGCTAACCATAAGCTGATTTCTGTGCTAAGTAGTTCTGCACAAGTTTATCGTAAGGTATAAATAGCAATAGATCAAGGGAAAAAATAATCAAACTAGTGCAAGAATATGAAAATGTTTATAATGACTTTATAGGATGAATTAGTTGTTTCTTTAAATCTGTCCCTACCCTCCACTGGCTTCTTCAAATGTTAGGTATATTTGTGTTGGTTCTGTTAAAAATAAACAACAGGTCTGAAATGGAGTCACTTGTGTTAAGGCCCCATGTCAGCAAACCAAGACTTAATACCTAACCTAATTGCAGTTACAACTTCCCCCAGGAGAGTAACCTTTAATGAGTCAACCTGAAATTTCTTGTTAGCTCTGAGATATTTGACCAGTAGTTCCTTCTATTCCCATTAGGAGAGTGGCCTTACCTAAAACAATGCATTCTTTGGTAATAATTTCCTTTTTCTTGCTCCCTCTCTGCCTTAAAAAAACTGAAAACCTTTCCTTTTTCTGCAGCTAGACAAAGCTCCTTTCTATTTGCTAGGTTGGATGGTGCCCATATAATGAATCATTTAATGAAGCCAACTAGATCTTTATATTTCCTCATTTGAATTTTTGTTACTTAACAAAACTATTGATAGAACTGTTCTATGATATAAATGTTACATCAAATGTAAGTGCTTTGATAGGTATTGCAGTAGTCCAACCACAGGTCAGAAAAGAATTTCCAGACATAAGGCAGAATATAAAGAAGATAGGATTTATTAAAGAGAAGGGACATTGCTAGAACAGTGGGCTGACTTCCTGCTAGCCAGACAAGCCAGTGGGTTGCTTGTCTGTTTTTATAGCCAGGGAACAAAGGGACTTGTAAGTCACCTGCTGATTGGGTAGGGTCTGCATGTTTCCAATGTGCAGAGTGGGAGAAGAATGGGATGACTACCTTTCCCCATATGGGATGGGAAAGGAGTGAGGCATGCTGCTTGGGAAGGCTCAGAGATGTTGCAATGGTTGCTATATGATAGAGTGATGAGGGTCCAGTAACTTTCTGTTCTGGCAATGTTGGCCCTTTGCATTTATCTTGTTCTCTGTCCTTGGAGCACACCATAGGTATGATCATTATGCTGTAAGGGTTCTGTGTTCAAAAACTAGGGAGTGGCCTGTGATATTGTGATATAATAAGAAATATATATATTGGTGCTTGTCTGTATTTTCTGCTTCTCAGCCCTCAAAACTCTTGTAATTTCCAAAATGATTAGAGCAGTAGGGGCATCTTTTGTTTTATTTGTTTTTTGCCTTTGATTCCTGCAATAGTTTTAGAGGGATAAAGGTAAAATGGGTGCATTTTGTTATTCACAACAAACCCTTTCAAACTCACCTGAGTTCATGTTAGGAAAATTTTCGAAGAGCTCTACATAAACTAAGGATGGGGACTGGTCGTCAGGGGAACTAACTAGGGTAATTAGAGGGTTGAAAAGCAGGTTGGTGAACAAGAATGCATCCATGTATCAGGAGGGTGGCATACCACAAACTCCATGGGGACAGCAGCTCCTGAACTTGGAACCCTTTAGAACCTTGCTCTACATCTCTCTCCATCGGGCCATTCATTTGTATCCTTTAACGTCCTTTGTAATAAATTGGTAATCTAGTAAGTAAACTGGTTTCCTGAGTTCTGTGAGGTGCTCTAGCAAATTAATCAAACCTGAGGAGGTGGTGGAACCCTGTGATATATAGCCAGCCAGTCCTTCAGAAGCACAGGTA
The DNA here is from genome assembly GCF_030028045.1 of Hippopotamus amphibius kiboko. Lineage (NCBI taxonomy): Eukaryota > Metazoa > Chordata > Mammalia > Artiodactyla > Hippopotamidae > Hippopotamus > Hippopotamus amphibius. The sequence goes on along the minus strand of NC_080188.1, from coordinate 173,879,152 downwards.
ATATGCTGAACTTGGTGATTGGTATCTAAAGCGAGGTGGGGAGAGAGCGGGGGGCAGTCTTGTGAGACTGAGTCCTTAACCTGTGGGATCTGATGTTGACTCCAGGTAGATAGAATTGAATTAAATTGTAGGACACCCAACTGGTGTTGCACAGTTACTTGCTGTGGGGAAAACTCTCAAATTTGGTGACTAAAAGTAAAATAGTACTGAGAATACACAAGTATTCTGTGAGTAGTGAGTAAAGGAAAGAAGGCTTTTCTTTACATAAACAAAAACAAGTAACAGTCTTCGCTGGAGAGTTGCCTCGATTTCCTGCTTCAACAGTGCTTGGAGGGATTCCGCCTCCTCACAGCCTCAAAGTCCTTCACACGCACTCTAGCGCCACCCGCTGTGAGGACCACAGACCCCTCGCAGGTGCACCAGAGCTACTGCTAGGACTTGGAGGCCGCTATCAAGCGCCGGATCAACCTGGAGCTCTACGCTACCTGTCCATGTCATACTAGTTTGATCATGGTGATGTGGCATTGAAGAACGTTGTCAAATACTTTCTTCACCAATCTCATGAGGAGAGGGAGCGTGCTAAAAACTGAGGAAGCTGCAGAAGCAACGAGGTGGCGGGATCTTCCTTCAGGACGTCAAGAAACCAGACCATGAAGATTGGGAGAATGGGCTGAATGTAAGTGTGCTACACTTGGAAAAAAATGTGAATCAGTCATGACTGGAACTGCACAAAATGGCCGCTGATGAAAATGACCCCCATTTGTGTGACTTCATTGAAACCATTACCTGCATGACTAGGTGAAATCCATTAGAGAACTGAGTAACCATGTAACCAACTCGTGCAAGAGGGAGCCCTCCTGATTCTGGCAAGGCAGAGTATCTCTTTGACAAGCACACCCTGGGAAACAGTGACAACGCGAGCTAAGCCTTAGGATGGTTTCCTGTAGCCATGGGGGTGACTTCCCTGGTCACCAAGGCTGTGCGTGTGTGTTTGCGTTACCTTTACTTTTTCTATAAGTTGTACCAAAACATCTACTTAAGTTCGTTCCTTAGAAACATTCCTTCAAATAAAGTAATTTGGTACCCATACCCACTTAATTAAAAAAAACAAAAAAGCAAATAGCAAAAACAGCCCTGGAAAGCGGCTTGGAGGACCAGTATTGCAGTATTGTAGTTGGTGCAATATATTATGAAAAATGTCTATTTTTTCAACAAAAAACTTTGAGGCATGCAAAAAACAAGGAAATTTTGACTTATACATACAACTGAAACTGTCTGTGAGAGTAAGTAGATGTCAGATTTAAGGGAAAAACACTTCAAGGTAGCCATTATAAATATGCTCACAGAACTAAAGGAAAGCATGATTAAAGATGTAAGGGAGATATGAGGACAGTGTGACATCAAATAGAATATCAATAACGAGATAGAAATCATAAAGAAAAGCCAAATGCAAATTCCTTTGAATTGGAAGTTGGAAATGTTGCTGGTAAAAAAAAAAGCACAACCTAAAAGTTGAGGATAATGCTTTTATTCTGCAAACTTGCTGAGGACTTGACTCTAGGAAGCAATCTCTCAGATAGCTCTGGGGACTACACTGAAGAGGTAAGGGAGGAGCCAGAACACATAGGAGTTCAAACCAACCAACCTGGTAGTTGAACATCAAAAGATTGCTGCTAATTAAAGAAAACCAAACATCTCAAGTGAATGAATTTTGTGCTTTTCTGTGTATGGACAGGTGCAAAAGTCTGGGCTCATTGAAATCATTCCTTTGATATGCACCTTAACTCTTTAGGGCCAGTACCCTGTTTTTCTCCATCCTGAATCCCCTCAGCATGCGCAGTGGGGGGTAGCTGCCTGCCGTGACTGATGGCTGAAACATCCTTTGTTTACTGATATGGCAGGCAATGTCCACGAAAAGTACAATAACGAAAAAAATTTGCTAGAGGGACTCAACAGTAGATTTGAATGGCAGAATATAAAAAATTAAGCAAATTTGAAGACAGATTGATAACCTTCCTGTAAGTACACTTTAGCTCCATCCAAAACATCTTGATGTATTTTAATTTTTATTTAGTTTCAAATATTTATCAACTCTTTATGATTTCTTTGGTTATTTAGAAGTTTTTTGAGGCTTTTTCTAAATGTCTAATTGTTATCAACTTCTGATTTAATTGTGTTGTGTTTAGAGAACATGTTCTGTAAAATTTAAGATTTTAAATATTGAGGCTTGTTTTATGTTCCAGCATAAGATGTGTCTTGGTTAATGCTCTATGTGCATGTGGAAAGAATGTGAGTTCTGCAGTTATTGAATAAACTGTTCTATAAAGGTCAGTTAGGTTAAAGTGGTTAATATTTTTCGATCTTCCACATCCTCCTAGATTTTTATGTAGTTATTAAAGAGGAAATTGATATTTCTACTTTGTAAATTTGTCTGTTTGTCACTTTAGTTCAGTCAGCTTTTGCTTCATCTATTTTTAGGCTCAGTTATTAGCCACCTACATTTTAGGTTTGCTATGTCTTCTTCATGGATTGATTTATTTATCATTATAAATGTCTCTCTCTATCTATGATAATTCTTCTTGTCTTGAGGTCCATTAAGTCTAATATTAATAAAACTCCTTCAGCTTTCTTTTGCATACGATTTACATGGTGTATCTTTTCCATCCTCTTCTTTTTAACCTATTTTTTTTTAACATTTAAAAAAAATTGTTGGTATGGTCAGATTTACTTCTGTCCTGTTTCTTGCTTTTTTTTTTAAATTGAAGTATAGTAGATTCACAATGTTATGTTAGTTTTGGTGTACAGCAAAGTGATTCATATATATATATGTTCTTTTTTATTACAGGTTATTACAAGATATTGAATATAGTTTCCTGTGCTATACAATAGAACTTTGTTGTTTATTTTATATCCAGTAGTTTGTATTTGCTAATCTCAAACTCCTAATCTATCCCTCCCCCTCCTTTCCCCCTTTGGTAGCCATAAAGTTGTTTTCTATGTCTGTCAGTGTGTTTCTGTTTTGTAAATAAGTTCATTTGTATCATGGTTTAGATTCCACATGTAAGTGATATCGAATGATATTTATTTTTCTCTGATTTAGTTCACTTGGTATGATAATCTAGGTCCATCCATGTTGCTGCAAATGGAATTACTCATTCTTTTTTTATGCCTGAGTAGTATTCCATTGTGTGTGTGTGTGTGTGTGTGTGTGTGTGTGTGTATCATATTTTCTTCATCCATTCATCTCTAGATGGACATTTAGGTTGCTTCCATGTTTGGGCTTTTGTAAATAGTGCTGCTGTGAACATTGGGTTGCATGTTTCTTTTCGAATTAGAGTTTTCTCTAGATATATGCCCAGGAGTGGGATTGCATGATCATATGGTAACTCTATTTTTAGTTTTTTAAGGAACCTCCATACTGTTTTCCATAGTGGATGCACCAATTTACATTCCTACGAACAGTGTAGGAGAGAGAGTTCCCTTTTCTCCATACCCGCTCCAGCACTATTGTTTGTGGACTTTTTTTTTTTTTTCTGTCAATTTTTTTATTTTTTATTTTTATTTATTTATTTTTATTTTTTTGGGGGGTACACCAGGTTCAATCATCTGTTTTTATACACATATCCCCGTATTCCCTCCCTTCCTTGACTCCCCCCCCTCGAGTCCCCCCCACCCTCCCTGCCCCAGTCCTCTAAGGCATCTTCCATCCTCGAGTTGGACTCCCTTTGTTATACAACAACTTCCCACTATTTTACAGTTGGTAGTATATATATGTCTGTGCTACTCTCTCGCTTCGTCTCAGTTTCCCCTTCACCCCCTGCCCCCTCCCATACCTCGAGTTCTCCAGTCCATTCTCTGTATCTGCATCCTTGTTCTTGTCACTGAGTTCATCAGTACCATTTTTAGATTCCGTATATGTGAGTTAGCATACAATATTTGTCCTTCTCTTTCTGATTTACTTCACTCTGTATGACAGATTGTAGTTCTATCCACCTCATTACATATAGCTCCATCTCATCCCTTTTTATAGCTGAGTAATATTCCATTGTATATATATGCCACATCTTCTGTATCCATTCATTTGTTGATGGGCATTTAGGTTGCTTCCATGTCCTGGCTATTGTAAATAGTGCTGCAATAAACATTATGGTACAAGTTTCTTTTGGGATTATGGTTTTCTTTGGGTATATGCCCAGGAGTGGGATGACTGGATCATATGGTAGTTCTATTTGTAGTTTTTTAAGGAACCTCCAAATTGTTTTCCATAGTGGCTGTACCAACTTACAGTCCCACCAACAGTGCAGGAGAGTTCCCTTTTCTCCACACCCTCTCCAACATTTGTGGTTTCCAGACTTTGTGATGATGGCCATTCTAACTGGTGTGAAGTGATACCTCATTGTGGCTTTGACTTGCATTTCTCTGATGATTAGTGATGTTGAGCATCTTTTCATGTGTTTGTTGGCCATCTGTATGTCTTCTTTGGAGAAATGTCTAATGATGGTCATTCTGACTGGTGTGAGGTAGTATCTCATTGTAGTTTTGATTTGTACTTGTCTGCTAATTAGTGATGTTGAACATCTTTTCATGTGTCTATTGACCATCTGTATGTCTTCTTGGAGAAATGTCTATTTAAGTCTGCCCATTTTTTGATTGAGTTATTTGATTTTTTTGTTGTAGAGTTCTATGAGCTGTTTGTATATTTTGAAAATTAAGCCCTTGTCAGTTGCACCATTTGCAAATATTTTCTCCCAGTCTGTAGGTTGTCTTTGTGTTTTGCTTATGGTTTCCTTTGCTGTGCAAAAGCTTGTAAGTTTGATTAGGTCTCATTTGTTTATTATTATTATTATTATTATTTTAAAATTTATTTACTTATTTATTGCTGCGTTGGGTCTTTGTTGCTGTGCAGGGGCTTTCTCTAGTTGCAGCAAGTGGGGGCTACTCTTCATTGCAGTGCTCAGGCTTCTCATGGCAATGGCTTATCTTGTTGTGGAGCATGGGCTCTAGGCACGTGGGCATCAGTAGTTGTGGCTCATGGGCTTTAGAGTGCAGGCTCAGTAGTTGTGGTACAGGGGCTTAGTTGCTCCGCTGCATGTGGGAATCTCCCCGGACCAGGGATCAAACCTGTGTCCCCTGCATTGGCAGGAGGATTCTTAACCACTGCATCACCAGGAAAGTCCCTCATTTGTTTATTTTTGCATTTATTTCTTTTGCCTTGGGAGACTGATCTAAGAAAATATTGCTACGATTTATGTCACAGAATGTTTTGCCTATGATCTCTTCTGGGGGTTTTATGATGTCATGTCTTAAATTAGGTCTTTAAATCATTTTAAGTTTATCTTTGTATATGGTGTGAGCGAGTGTTCTAGTTCATTGATTTATATGTGGCTGTCCAGCTTTCCCAAAACCACTTTGCTGAAGAGAGAACATGCTCTCTTGACTGTCGTAGCTTTAAACTAAGTTTTGAAACCAGGTAGTGTGAGTCCTCCAACTTTGTTCCTCAGTATTATGTTGGCTATTCTAGGTATTTTGTCTTTCTCTGTATATTTTAGAGTCATTTAAATGATTCAGTATCTACAGAATCAGTATCTACAAAATAGCTTACAGGGATTTTAATTGGGATTGCATTGAATCTATAGATCATGTTGGGGAGAAATGACATCTTAACAACATTGAGTCTTTTAATATATAGACATGGAATATCTCTGTTTATTTAGAGCCTCTTTGATTTTTTTATCAGAATTTTGTTGTTTCTACATATAGCTTTTGAACATATTTTCTTATATTTATATCCAAGAATTTAATTTTGGGGTGGTTGTTACATATGGTTTAAAATTTTTTTTTAATTCCAATTGTTCATTGCTGGTGTATAAGAAAGTGATTGACTTTTATATATTCACCTGTATCTACAAACTTGCTATGATTGCTTCTTAATTCCAGAATTTTTTGTCAGTTTTTTTTTTTTAATTTTCTATGTAGGCAATCATGTCATTTGCAAACAAAACCATTTTATTTCTTCCTTTCCAATCTTATGCCTTTTGTTCCTTTTCTAGTCTTATTGCAGCAGCTAGAAACTCCAATATAATATTGCTATTGACTGAATATTTGTGCTTCTCCCAAATTTATATGTTGAGACCCCAGTACTCAATGTGATGGTATTTGGAGGTAAGGGCTTTGGGAATTAATAAGGGTTATATTAGGTTATGAGGGTGGGGCCCTCATGATAGGATTAATGCTCTTATAAAGAGGAAAAGACACAGGATCTCTCTTTCTGCCTGCACACACCAAGGAAATTAAAATAAATCAAACTAATATTGAATTCCAATGTAGGGAAAATAACTAAACCTAACAAAAAAAGAAGGAACAAATAAAAGTACTAATTAATGAATTAGAAACAATAGAATAAATATGTAACCTAATAACTATTTTCTTGAAAACAAACTTTATTAAATAGAAAACTCACTAGTTTAACCTATCAAGGTATGAGGGTGAAAATGCAAACACATGGGACTTCCCTGGTGGTACAGTGGTTAAGAATTTGCCTGCCAATGCAGGAGACACGGGTTTGAGCCCTGGTCTGGGAAGATCCCATATGCTGTAGAGCAACTAAGCCCGTGTGCCACAAACTACTGATCCTGCACTCCAGAGCCCGTGAGCTACAACTACTGAGCCCATGTGCTGCAACTACTGAAGCCCATGCACTTAGAGCCCAAGATCCACAACAAGAGAAGCCACTGCACTGAGAATCCTGCGCACCACAATGAAGAGTAGCCCCTACTCGCTGCAACTAGAGAAAGCCTGCAGGAGCAACAACAAAGACCCAATGCAGCCAAAAATAAATAAGTAAATAAATAAATAAATTAGTTAATTAATTTTAATAAAAGGAAAAAGAAAATGTAAACACATGAAATTCCAGATGAAGGTGGAAAAAATAGCTGTGGGAAAAAAAATAAATTATAGGCAAATATTTTACAACTGTTAATAAATTTGAAAAATGTGGAATGGTACTGAAATTTGTATACTGTATTTCAAGTTTTATAAAACTTGAAAACTATAGTTTCTTTATTCTCTACAAGTGCTCTGAGCATTTTCATAAACTCATATACCAGTGAGTGATGGAAAAGTAAATGTATATTTGTTTTTAGAAATATTTTATTATCTTCAAGAATCTTCAAGAAAAGAGGACTGTCTTCAAGAGAAGAATCTCTTTTCTTAAAAACTGTCCCTTTTGGACAAATGCTTAGTCTTTCTGCTTTTCTTACCTCTCTTCTTCCCAAAGGAAATGTCTGGATATAGTTGACAGGAAAGCTGTGCTTTTCAGTGATGGCGAAGGGAAAGGCCTAGCCCTGGCTCTTCAGGGGACTCTACTATTGAGATCTGCTTCTGATGAAACTCCTGGTCTTCTCTCTCAGTGTGGGGAATATTTCTGGGGAGTTCGGTCAGCTTCTGTGTGAATAGGCCTTTCTTCAACCTTTACGGGTGCCTCTGGCCCTCTGAGATCTGGCTAAGACTTTCATGTGATTCCTCTTGGAATCTGCCCGCAGGTTCTCACCACATTTTTTGCTTGTCTCTTCTGTAGCAATCCCTTGACAACTTCACTATCAGCCACATTTTACAACTTTTCACAGGGCACATAGGAATCTCTGGATTCTTTAGGATGTTAGTACTATCTCTGGCTTTCTATAAATTTGGCGATTTCATTCTGCAGATTTAACTCTGAAATGGCTGCCCCATTTTGATGTGGAAACATCTGGAACCATTCCCCATCCCCTACTCCACTGCTCGAGGACCTTTAAGCTTTCCACTCAATCCAGAGCTTATGTTTTGGGAGGAGGAGCAGGAAAAGATAAATGAGGTGCTTAAGCTGAAAGAAACAATTTTAAGAAGTTCCCTGCTGGTCTAGTGGTCAGTACTCCCGGTTTTCACTGCCATGGCCTGGGTTCAATCCCTAGTTGGGGAACTGAGATCCCACAAGCCACGCAGTGCGGCCAAAAAAAAAAAAAGGAAGAGAATGAGCTACTTTAAACTGGCTAGTTTCTCTTCTCTCTGCCTTCCTGCACCGCTCACCAGGATGGGTACCCAAGAACAACACTGGATTCGTTATGGAAAATAAAAGAAACTTGCATGTTTTACACATCTCAATACTAATTATTCCATTTTGAGCTTACTATATTTGAGGTATTTTCAAGTATAATCTCATTGATTGTAAACATTGTTGTCCAGAAACTGTTCGTATTCAGAAACAGGGCAGATTCCATCTAAAACGAAGAATATTCATAGCTGATTTTTTTGGAATCTCTGGCAAAACACTCATCTGATGGTGAGAATTTATTAAGTGTGAAAAGAGATTTCTAAACAAACAAGTGAACACTTCTCTTTATATACCAAAAGCAAGGCTTGAAGCACTGGATAGGAAGTCTATCATAAGATGGAAAAAAACAGGATTTAAGGCTGGAAGCAACCAACAGTCAAGAAAAGGAGCAATGTTTCCACCTAAGAAATTTGGAGAGGAAAGAAAGGCTAAGTAGGGTCAGAAGTTAGCATCATCACATACCCTTTCAGGTCAAATCTTGGGACTCAGAAGACATAGTGGTACATCTAGATGGGCATAGGGGAATCAGAAGACAGTGGAGCTAGTGACTAGCTTGTCTAGGCATATGCAGTAGATGAGGGAGACCTCTTCAATTTGACCTACATTCAAATAGGGCCACACCTAAAACGACTCAGGAGCAAGAGAGCAGCACTGGAAAAGACAGGGGTTCCATGACTCATGTGTAGTATGGAAGATTGAGAAAGCCCAGTGTACTTCATGTAGGAAACACAGAAGATAGCCAAGCAGAGGACAGCTGGCCCTGTGATGGGGCCACCTTGGCAAGGAACAGGGTGACTCCACAGCAGAGGCTGTTGATTTAGTGGTCTCATCCGAGGGCAAGATGGAGGAAGTGGCTGAGACTCAGAGAATCTGCAGCCCCCTAAAGAGCTAAGGTGGGGCCATCAGACCCTGATTGTGTCTAGAAAACACACCAACTGATTCATTACCCAGGGACTTCAGTTAGTTCCAGACTCTAACCTAAAATTATACATGTGGACTCAAAGAACCTCCCTCATTTCTTTAAGGATTTATAATCTTCCAAATACACCTGATTACATCTTGGGTAGAGGGGGTGAGGAGGAATTCTAAAGCACTCAATTTTTACCCCAAAGACAAAATTTTTCTAAAAGAGACTGAATTTACTATTTTAAAGCTAAAGAGACTAAGATGCCTTTAGCTGGAAAGTTTAAAGTTTAAATTACCTAGCAGGTAGATGAAGTTTAAATTACCTACCTCACTACCCAGCAGGATGGAGGCTCAAAATCAAGATGAGTTTAATTACAGATAAGAAAGGTCACTAATACCAGACTAGATAATTTGGACAAACCCTCCCATTGAAGACAACTAAAAATATATAGACTATACACATACATTAATAAAAGCATCATCTAAAAATATAAAACTAGCAACTATGAAAAGTGATATTTTGCAATTTCTCTATGAAATGTCTAGATGTGTATTACTTTATTATCTAGCTCAATGGGATTCATTGAACTTCTGTGTATTGCTGTCTTTCATCAGTTCTAGAAAATGTCAGCCATTATCTTTTCAAATATTTGCATCAAACAAATCAAATAGAAAATATTTTAAGGCAGCTAGAGAAAAGAGACATTACCTAAAGGCATAACGGAGTTATAGCTAACTTCTCAAAAACAAAAATAGAGACGAGAAAACAGCGGAATGATATCTTCAAGGTGATTAAAAATATGACACCTAACCTAGTAGACTCTACAGAGTGAAAGAATCCTTTGGATATGAGAAAAAAATATATAGAAAACATTGAATAAACAGAAGCTGAGTTAATTACACAAAAAGGAAATTCTAACAAGGGTTCTTCAGATTGAAGGAAAATGATCATGAATGGAAAGTCAGAGGTTTAGAAAGAAATGAAGAGCACTAAAATGTTCATTAAATGAACATTGCATAAAAGAATAATTAAAAGGTCTCGTGTTTAGGATTTAGCTAGCTAGCTAGAGAAATAAAGTACATGCAGAGATATGAGTTGGAATGAGGATAAGTGTAGTTAAAGTGTTCTCAGGCCTTTGCTTTGTCCTGGAAGGTTAAAATCAACTGTGGTGAATTAAGGAGGCATGTGGTAATCTCTAGTTTAACTATTAAATTTTAAAAAGCACAAAAGCAATATATAATTTCCAAACTAATTGGGAGGATGGAATGATAAAAAATAGTGAATACATTCAAAAGAAGGCTACACCCTTCTGAGGTTTGCATTATCCATATAAGCCACCTTTGATCATGAACGCATACCAACGTTCCTTGATTATACCAAGAGAAGGATGTGTTACACAAGGACAAAAGAAAAAGGTCTTCAAATAACATTGAGGAGTAAGGAGAACATGAATTCTACACACAATTTAGGGGTCAGTGGAGTGTAAGAAGCACCCATTTGAGAAAGATTCAAGAGAAGAAATATCCATGAAGAACATTCACTGTTGATAATGTAAAAAAGGTTATTTTCCATGGTCTGGAGGGAAACTGTTGAGAGGTTTGGGAGAGAGGCATTGGATAGGCATTGGATCAGCAGGGAGGAGGCTAAAAGCAGTGTAGTAGGAAGGCTTAGATGACCAGAGCAGCTTCAAGACAGAACAAGCATAACAGCAGTAGAAGGAACACTGAATTTAACTGATCGAAAGATTTTCTTGTTAACTAGTCTCATAAATCCCCTGGCAAATCTAAGGCCTGTCTGAGACATCAGCCAAGGTTAGGGTGATTGGGTTTCTGAAAGATCCCTGGTCTTCAAACAGTCTAGTTGGTTCTCATGACTCACGCTGAGGAAATGACAGCAACTATTTGGCTTTCAGCTGACTTTGATAGTATCTGCCTTGAAAGTTTGCAAAATTGTAGTTATTTTCTAAAAATAGGTCTGTTAACAAATTGAATTTACCCTTCTTCAAAAGCTAGGTATTTTTTGGCCATGTAAATTCAAAAACTCGAGGTCATCTTTTCAAGAAGAACAAAAGAGTTCAATAAACAACCAGCTGAATTATGTGGCTCTGGACAGCTATGTAAATCATCAAATCCTGTGTCTTTTCAGCATGCACAGTAGTGAGTATCTTATCATCTCTTCCTTCCTCTTTAAATTCTGGTTTGTGCTCTGTGTTCAGTAATGATGGGCTTACCCTGATTTCCCACAAGTCACCTAATAACTCAGTGTTTTAATAAATTCATTAACATGGCTCATTTTAGAACTTACATATTCAGTTCAATGCATATTATACATTCTATCAATGGCAAAAAGTAGAGCGCGAACTTTGTTCCTTTTAAGTTTGTCTCTCTATTGGAATAAATGGTAAGACTCTAAGGTAATAAGGGAAACAAGAAGCTTATTTCTGTGGTCATTAAATGAATTTGATATGGTGGGAGTGTTGCCTTGGGAATAATGGCTGTTACTTCAATGATCAGTCATTATCAGCAGCTCTGCAGTGGAAGAATTTTAATGGTTTTAAATCCTTATTCTATAATAAAAAATCTAATTTGAATTCTAGAATCATAAACTGCTAGAGAAATACCTGATAAAATATTAAGGGTCCCGTTCATCCTGCTATATTACATCTTCTAAGTGGAAATGGAGCCAAGAGGTGGTGCATGGAAAGATCATTGATCATACTACTCCTTGAAGAGCTATTTTTTTTTCGGAATGCATTTTTTATTTTCTACCTTTTGTGAATCTTAAATAGGGTCTTCCCAAAGGCAAAAAGATAGGTTAGTGAAAGGATTGATCTCAAATTAGGGAAAAAGTTATGTGTGTATAAAAGAAACTTATTCTATGTGTGTGTACCTATATATGCATATGTTATCTACTGTTGATGTGTCATTTTTGGAATGGCTCAGTAAATTAATTTAATTCCATTGTCTGGACCAATGGAAGAGCAAGTAAACAGGCAGGCAGCTGTTAATACATAAACTGGAGCCTGGGGAGGAGATGCTACCATTTGAAGGCAAGTATTTAATACCTCTCAGGCAACTTGTTTCACTCTTTGTGCTGCTTCTCTGGCTCTGTTGGTCTAACTTGAGCTTGAATTGTTTCTTCTTCCCCTTTTAATATTACCAATTTTGGGGGGGTATTAAAAATAATAATAATTGTGGGGTAGAAAAATATAAAAGCACACAAAAGTATAAAATGCATTGAAGTGGGGAAATTATACCCAGTTATAGTTTTCTTAACATTTTAGTGTTCTTACATGTTGCAAAAAAACAACACACACACACACACACACACACACACACACATCCCTACACACAGTGTACTGATAATTCTCAATTCTGGTTGCACATTAAAAATCATTATCAATATCACTATATATGTAACAATAATGAAAGTTAAAAGAAATCATTATCAGAAAAAAACTGCAAAAAATACAAACACATGGAGGCTAAACAATTCACTCCTAAACAACCAAGGAATCACCAAAGAAATCAAAGAGGAAATCAAAAAATATCTAGAAACAAATGACAATGAAAACACAACAACCCAAAACCTATGGGATGCAGCAAAAGCAGTTCTAAGAGGGAAGTTTATAGCAATACAGTCCTACCTTAAGAAACAAGAAAATGATCGAATAAACAACCTAACCTTACACCTAAAACAATTAGAGAAAGAAGAACAAAGAAACCCCAAAATGAGCAGAAGGAAAGAAATCATAAAGATCAGAGCAGAAATAAATGAAAAAGAAAGGAAAGAAACCATAAGAAAAATAAATGAAACTAAAAGTTGGTTCTTTGAGAAGATTAACAAAATTAATAAACCATTAGCCAGACTCATCAGGAAAAAAAGGGAGAAGATGCAAATCAACAGAATTAGAAATGAAAAAGGAGAAGTCACAACGGACACCTCAGAAATACAAAACATCATGAGAGACTACTACAAGCAACTATATGCCAATCAATTGGATAACCTGGAAGAAATGGATACATTCTTAGAAAAATACAATCTTCCAAGACTGAACCAGGAAGAAATAGAAACCATGAACAGACCAATCACAAGTACGGAAATTGAGGCAGTGATTAAAAATCTCCCAACACACAAAAGCCCAGGACCAGATGGGTTCATGGGCGAATTCTATCAAACATTTCGAGAAGAGTTAACACCTATCCTTCTCAAACTCTTCCAAAATATTGCAGAAGGCGGAACACTCCCAAACTCATTCTACAAGGCTACCATCACCCTGATACCAAAACCAGGCAAAGATGTCACAAAAAAAGAAAATTACAGACCAATATCACTGATGAATATAGATGCAAAAATCCTCAACAAAATACTAGCTAACAGACTCCAACAGCACATTAAAAAAATCATACACCATGATCAAGTGGGGTTTATCCCTGGGATGCAAGGATTCTTCAATATACGCAAATCAATCAATGTGATACATCATATCAACAACTTGAAGGATAAAAACCATATGATCATTTCAATAGATGCAGAAAAAGCTTTTGACAAAGTTCAACACCCATTTATGATAAAAGCCCTCCAGAAAATGGGCATAGAAGGAAATTACCTCAACATAATAAAAGCCATATATGACAAACCCAAAGCCAACATCGTTCTCAATGGGGAAAAACTGGAAGAATTCCCTCTAAGAACAGGAACAAGACAAGGGTGTCCACTCTTACCACTATTATTCAACATAGTTTTGGAAGTTTTAGCCACAGCAATCAGAGAAGACAAAGAAATAAAAGGAATCCAAATTGGAAAAGAAGGAGTAAAACTGTCACTCTTTGCAGATGACATGATATTATATATAGAAAACCCGAAAGACTCTACCAGAAAGCTGCTAACACTAATTGATGAGTTTAGTAAAGTAGCAGGATACAAAATGAATGCCCAGAAATCTCTTGCATTCCTATACACTAACAACGGAAGAGCAGAAAGAGAAATTAAGGAAACTCTCCCATTCACCATTGCAACAAAAAGAATAAAATACCTAGGAATAAACCTGCCTAAGGAGGGAAAAGACAGGTATGCAGAAAACTTTAAGACATTGCTGAAAGAAATCAAAGATGACACAAACAGATGGAGGGACATACCATGTTCCTGGATTGGAAGAATCAACATCGTGAAAATGTCTGTACTACCCAAAGCAATTTACAGATTCAATGCAATCCCGATCAAATTACCAATGGCATTTTTCACAGAACTAGAGCAAGAAATCTTACGATTTGTATGGAAACGCAAAAGACCCCGAATAGCCAAAGCAATCTTGAGAAGGAAAAATGGAGTTGGTGGAATCAGGCTTCCTGACTTCAAACTATACTACAAGGCCATAGTGATCAAGACAGTATGGTACTGGCACAAACATAGAAAGGAAGATCAATGGAATAGAATAGAGAACTCAGAAGTAAGCCCAAACACGTATGGGCACCTTATCTTTGACAAAGGAGGCACGAATATACAATGGAAAAAAGACAGCCTCTTCAATAAGTGGTGCTGGGGAAATTGGACAGCAACATGGAAAAGAATTAAATTAGAACACTTCCTAACACCATACACAAAAATAAACTCCAAATGGATTAAAGACCTACATGTAAGGCCAGACACTATAAAACTCCTAGAGGAAAACATAGGCAGAACACTCTATGACATCCATCAAAGCAAGATCTTTTTTGACCCACCTCCTAGAATCATGGAAATAAAATCAAGAATAAACAAATGGGACCTCATGAAACTTAAAAGCTTTTGCACAGCGAAAGAAACCATAAACAAGACTAAAAGGCAACCCTCAGAATGGGAAAAAATAATTGCCTATGAAACAACAGACAAAGGATTAACCTCCAAAATATACAAGCAGCTCATGCAGCTTAATACCAAAAAAGCAAATAACCCAATCCACAAATGGGCAGAAGACCTAAATAGACATTTCTCCAAAGAAGACATACAGATGGCCAACAAACACATGAAAAGATGCTCAACATCACTCATCATCAGAGAAATGCAAGTCAAAGCCACAATGAGGTATCACCTCACACCAGTCGGAATGGCCATCATCACAAAATCTGGAAACCACAAATGTTGGAGAGGGTGTGGAGAAAAGGGAACTCTCCTGCACTGTTGGTGGGACTGTAAGTTGGTACAGCCACTATGGAAAACAATTTGGAAGTTCCTTAAAAAACTACAAATAGAACTTCCATATGATCCAGTAATCCCACTCCTGGGCATATACCCAAAGAAAACCATAATCCCAAAAGAAACTTGTACCATAATGTTTATTGCAGCACTATTTACAATAGCCAGGACATGGAAGCAACCTAAATGCCCATCAACAAATGAATGGATACAGAAGATGTGGCATATATATGCAATGGAATATTACTCAGCTATAAAAAGGGATGAGATGGAGCTATATGTAATGAGGTGGATAGAACTACACTCTGTCATACAGAGTGAAGTAAATCAGAAAGAGAAGGACAAATATTGTATGCTAACTCACATATACGGAATCTAAAAATGGTACTGATGAACTCAGTGACAAGAATAAGGACACAGATACAGAGAATGGACTGGAGAACTCGAGGTATGGGAGGGGGCAGGGGGTGAAGGGGAAACTGAGACGAAGCGAGAGAGTAGCACAGACATATATATACTACCAACTGTAAAATAGTCAGTGGGAAGTTGTTGTATAACAAAGGGAGTCCAACTTGAGGATGGAAGATGCCTTAGAGGACTGGGGTGGGGAGGGTGGGGGGGACTCGAGGGGGGGGAGTCAAGGAAGGGAGGGAATACGGGGATATGTGTATAAAAACAGATGATTGAACCTGGTGTACCCCCCCCAAAAAAAATAAAAAAAATAAAAAAAATGAAAAAAAAAGAAATCATTATCAGTTTGCTTTATGTGAGAAAGAAGAATTGCAACTCCAGTTATTTGAACAATGCTTAAAGAATGATCCTTACCCCACCTCAAAAGATTGATTAATAATATACATTTAAGTTTTAAAGGTTGTATATATGTGAATGTGCAAGTATAAAATTACTTATCAAATATGTATATAGTTTCTAATTTTGATTTTGTCACCTAATATTATAAGTATTTCTATATTATCAAAATTCTTCCCAGTCATCATCCTTAATGGCCACAAAAATTCCATCTTGAGAAAATACCAAAAAGGATTTAATATTTTTTATTTGTTCTCCAATAATTAAACATTAAGGTTATTTCCCCAAAATACACAATGATGAACAACATAAGCTAAATCTTTATGTACATATCTGGTTATTTCCTTAGGACAGACCCCCTACATGTGGACTCACTAGATTGAGAAAAGGAAAGTGGCAACACTTGGATCAAGAAAACAAGCTTCCCTAGGAATCCCACAACGGATTTCCACTTACATCTTATTGGCCAGAACAGTGTCAAGTGTCCACTCCACACTGGAATGCAGGAAGGGAGAAAAAGTTGGCCGAGCCAACAGTGGAGCCCATCCCTATGGCTATACAATTTTCCTACACACATTTTATCCTTTTTCATGGAACACAGTCATCTCTTCTCTGAGTTCAACAACCCCAAAGTCTCATGCAATTACTGCTTCCAGCCTGAAAACCTTAATCTCCAGGTGATAAACAATTCTTTCTATCCGGGATACAGTTTCCAGGGGTTCAACAACTTATAAACTAAAGCAATGGTTAGTAATCTTTCACATTCATCTGAATCAGCTAAGAGCTTGTTAACATAGATTGCTGGTCCCCACCCCAGTGTTTTTGATTCAGTAGCTCTAGAGTTGAGCCCCAAAGTTTCTGTTTCTAACAAGTTCCTGGTAATGCTGCTAGTCCAGGGGTCACGTGTATTACATATGTATTACATAGTTATAGTATGATATCACAACTAGGAAACCGACATTAATATAATCTATTAAGCATGTTTAGATTTCACCCATTTAGCATGTACTCACTTGTGTGCACAGGTGTATGTGTAGTTGTGCAGTTTTATTACACGTGTAGATTTGTGTGATTGCTACCTGTAGTTAAGATACAAAATAGTTCCATCCATGAATTCCTTGTGTTATGCTTTTATAGTCACCAAGAGCTCTCTCCTTCACCTGATCATTCAGAATTTGCCGACTACTAATCTGTTCTCCTTCTCTATAATTTTGCCATTTGGAAATGCTTTGTAAATGGAATCATGACCTTTCAAGATTGGCTTCCTTCACTCAGCAAAATTCCCTTGAGATCCATCCAAATCATTGTGTATATATCAATAGTTTGCTTCTTTTTATTGCACAATAATATCCCTTGGTATAGATGTACAGAATTTTTCTAACAATTTACCTGTAGTAGAACATTTGGGTTTTTTCCAGCTTTGGGCTATTACACATAAAACTCTTACAAACATCCATGTACAGTTTGTGCGTGTGTTATGTGAATATAATTTTACATTTCCTTAGGATACATGCCTAAGAGTGAAACTGCTGGGTTGTATGATAATAACATATTTAGTTTTATAAGAAACGCACAAACTTTTCCTGAGTAGCTTTATCATTTTACAGTCTCACCAGCTATGGATGAGTGACCCAGGTGTTTCACATCCTTACCATCATTTGGTGCTGTCACTCTTTGATATTTTAACTTTTTTGATAGATAATGTAGGATATCTTATTGTGCCTTTAATTTCCATTTCCTTAATAGCTAAGGTCTTGAACATCTTTTCATGTACTTATTTGACATCTTCATTGGAGAAATATTGATTCAAGTCCTTTGCCATTTAAAAAATTGAATTGTCTTTTTGTGGCTGAGTTGTTAGAATCCTTTATGTATTTGGAATACTAGACATTTATCAGATATATGATTTACAAATATTTTCTCCCATCCTGTGGATTGTCTTTTCACTCTCTTGATAGTCTTTAATGCACATAAGTTTTAAATTCTGACAGTTCATTTATCTATATTTTGGTGCTTATTCTTATTGTGTCATATCTAAGAAACCATTGCCCATTTCAAGGTCATGAAGATTTATCCCCTGGTTTCTTCTAAGAATTTTATGTCTAAGTTTTTAACCTGTCATTTGGTATCTTTGATATGTTGAACCTTCTGTTTGTATGTTTTAAAATTTTTTCATTGTTGTAAAATACAGATAACATAAAATTTCCTGTCTTAATCTTTTTAAAGTGTACAGTTTAATCATGTTAAGTATATTTGCTTTGTTGTGCAACCAATTCCTGGTTCATTTCATCTTGTAAAACCAACATTTACATGCTTATTAAATAGCTCTGCATTTCGCTCTCCTCCCAGCCCCTGGCAATTACCATTCTAATTCCTGTTTCTATGAATTTGACTACTCTAGATATTTCATATAAATGGCATCATATAGTATTTGCCTTTTTTGTGACTGGTTTAGTTCTCGTAGCATAATGTCCTCCAGGTTCATCCACATTATAGTATATGTCAGAATTTCTTTCTTTTTTAAAGCAGAATAATATTCCATTGTATTATATACCACATTTTATTTGTCCATCCATATGTCAATGAACAATTAGGTTGCTTCCACCTCTTGGCTATTGTGAATAATGCCGCTGTGAACATAAGTGTACAAATATCTCTCTGAGACCCTGTTTTCAATACTTTGGGGCATCTATGCAGAAGTGGAATTCCTGGAATATATAGTAATTCTACTTGTAATTTTTTGAGGAAACACCATAATGACTATACCATTACATTCCCACTAAATGTTAACAGACTTTTGTTGTGGTCCAAGTGCAGGTTGGAAAAGAATTTCCAGACAAAAGGCCAAATGCAAGGAAGATAGAGTTTATTAGAGAGACGTGTCGCTGCAAGAACAGCGGGCCGACTTCCTGGTAGCCAGGGTATTTTGACAACGAGCATGGGTTGCTTGCCTGATTTTATAGCCAGGGAACCTGCGGTTATCTGCTGACTGGGCAGAGCATGTATACTTTTAGTGTGCTGAGCGGGAGAAAATGGGGCAAATATCTTTCCTCACATGGGATGGGCAAGGGACAGGGCATGCTGCTTGGGAGGGCTCTGGGACATTGCAGTGGTTGCATTGCACAGAGTGATAGGAGTCCTGTAGCTCTTTGTTCTGACAATGTTGGCCCTTTGAGTTTATCTTGTTCTTTGTCTTTGGAGAGCACCACAGATGCTAGTTTCTCCACATCCTCACTAACACTTGAGGTTTAGTTTCTGTTTTTTGTTGTTGTTTTGTTTTTTGAGAGTAGTCATCCTAATGGGTGTGAGGTGGCATCTCACTGTAGTTTTGATTTGCATTTTCCTAATGATTAGTGATGTTGAACATCTTTTCATGTGCTTGTTAGCTACTTGCATATCTTCTCTGGAGAAATGTTTATTCAAGTCCTTTGGCAAATTTAAAATCAGGTTGTTTTTTGTTGTTGAATTGTAAGAGTTCTTTATTTACTCTGGGTCTTAATCCTTTATTAGCTACATGATTTGCAAATATTTTCTCCCATTTCATAGGTTGCCTTTTTATTCTATTGATTGTATCTTTTGCTGCACAGAAATTTTAAATTTTGATGTGGTCCAATTTATTTTTACTTCTGTTGTCTGTGTTTTTGCTATCCAACCCAAGAAATCATTGCCAAGTTCAATATCATGAAGCTTTTCCCATATGATTTCTTCTAAGAGTTTTATTGTTTTAGCTCTTTTATTTAGGTTCTTTGATCCATCCTATGGTATCTGTGATATGTTGAACCCTATGAATGTATCACCTCTAAAAAATTCAAACAAGAAAACTAATAAATAAACAACTTTGAGGCTTTTATTGGGTTGGAATTAAACTCATACAGTTATTTGGGAAGAATTGACAACTTTGTAATATTCAAACTTCACATATAGGAAATTATTATGTAACATCATTTATTTGTAGGATTTTTAGTGTCTGATTTAATATTTCAAATTTTCCTTCATAGGCTTTGCATATTTCATGTATTATTTCTGGGATTATACTTTAATGCTGCTCTAAATACTATATGTTCCTATTACAGTTTTTCATTGTTTACTATTGGCTTTGAAGAAAACTAGGTTAAAAAATAATTGCATTGTGTATTTCACTTTTTTTTTATGGCATGTTGCATTTCTGTAAGAAAGGGGGAAAATAATAATACATATTTTTATTTGCTTAAGAAAGCATTGGAAGCTATGCATATTTCATGTTAATTCTCTTTTATTTATAGTAGTTCTAGCACATTTTCCAGTTGTTTATCTAGAATTGCCTTTGTGGGAGAAAATGCATGCACTCATCTCTATTTCTAGATGATATGTTTGTCTACCAGTGTAATCCTAGAACATTAGCTTAAAATTATTAGAGAGATCAGCAAGGTGGTTATATTTAAAATAAATATAAATACATATTGTTTTCCTTTATATCTAGAAAATACATTAGAAAAATCCCCTTCAAGTTACAGGAAAAATGTGTAATAACCAAAAATAAAATATTTTCCTTCTAATTAATGCAGGAAAGATAAATGGTTTTGTATCACTTATCTTACACAGATTTTAACACAGAGCCGACGTTTACTAACCATGCAACTCTGGGCAATTAACAACCACCTAACAACCACCGTAAGCTTCAGTTTCTACATCTGAAGAGTGTTATTATTGTCCCTACTTCGTGAGCTTGTTGTAATAATAATGAAATGCTTGAAACAATTCAGGTGAAATGCTTAGTGTAGTGCACAATACATAATAAGTGTTAAATATACTGTCATTATTGTTACTTTATGGGCAAGACATCTAGAACAAAGTTATACAGTAAGGTTATAGCAGGCATTCCTTTATTCTCTATGGCACTAAGGAGGATGTTAGTAGTGTTTCAAAATTAAGCGTGATGCTTACCAGAGGTACATTTACCTTGAATGAAGCCTCAGATTCAGAGATTCCCACTTATACATGTCCCTAAGGCCCTGGACAGTGTGTTCACATGATCACACGTTTTTGTAAAATTTGCAAAAGTAAGATATTTAAACATGGTTTGCTAAGATTACCACCATTTCTTTCCAGGCTGACTGCCCCTTCATCAAATTTCCATTACCATCAGTTGGCATTGGAGTTACTGTGGTATATCAGTTATTTACTGCTATGTAAAATAAAAAAACAAACCAAAAAAAAAAAAAACCCCAAAACAAAAAAACCTCCCCCAAATTAAAAAAAATCATTTATTAATTTAAAATTCTATGGGTGAGTAATTTTGGCTGGCCTCTGCTGGATGGTTCTGCTGGTCCTTCCTGGGCTCACTCATGTGACTGCAGTCAGATGGTGGGATGGCTGGGGGTGGAAGAAGTTTCTGATCATTTCTCTCATATGTCTGGGATGGTGAGAGAACTGAACTTCATGTCTCTAGCATCTATCGGGTTATTATGGCAACTATATGCTTTTTGTCAGTTTCACACCACCTTGATTTGCTATAACTTTGAGTTCTCTAGATTTGTTCTTTTCAGAATTGTCTTGTAAATTCTAGTTGTTTTGCTTTTCTGCACAAGGTTTAGAATAAGCTTGTCAATATCTACAAAAAAAAAAAAAACCCAAAAAATCTTGCTGGGATATCTGCTAGGATTGTATTGTATCTATAGATCAAATTGGGGAGAATTAATATCTCAATAATATTTAGTCTTCCAGTTCATCAATGTGATACCTCTCTCCATTGATTTAGATCTTCTTTTATTGATGATTTGTAGTTTTAAACATACAGAAACTATTCTTATTTTGTTAGATTTATTCCTAAGTATTTAATTTCTTGTGATACGGTCATTAGTATTTTTATTGAAATTCCAACTGTTCATTGCTGATATATAGGGATATGATTGACTTCTGTATATTCACTTTGAATTCTACAACCTTGCTAAACTTACTTTTTAGTTCTAAGAGATATTTTGCAAATTCTTTGGGATTTTCTACATAATCATGTCATGTGCTAATAGAGTTTTATTTCTTTTTTCAGTCTTTATGCTTTATTATTATTATTATTATTATTTTACCTTATTACAGAAAAATTAGCCAGGATTCCCAGTATGATGCAGTATGGGGATGGTGAGAGAACACATCTTACCTTTTTCCTGATCTTCAGAGAAAACATTCAGTCTTTAACCATTCACATGATGCTGAATAGGAGGACTAGGAGTGGTGACAGAGAGGTAGGTATTTTGTAGATACCTTTATTAAGTTAAGGAGGTTTTCCTGTGTTCTTATTTTGCTGAGAGTTTTTATCATGAATGGATATTGAATTTTGTTCAGTGTTTTGTTTTTTTGTTTTGTTTTGGTTTTGTTTTTTGGTTGCATTGGGTCTTTGTTGCTGTGTGCAGGCTTTCTCTAGTTGCAGCGAGCGGGGGCTACTCTTTGTTGTGGTGAGTGGGCTTCTCATTGCAATGGCTTCTCTTGTTGCAGAGCACGGGCTCTAGGCTTGCGGGCTTCAGTAGTTGTGGCTCATGGGCTTAGCTGCTCCGTGGCATGTGGGATCTTCCCAGACCAGGGATCGTACCCATGTCCCCTGCATTGGCAGGTGGATTCTTAACCACTGTGTCACCAGGGAAATCCCTTATGTGCTTTTTCTATATCTAATGAGATAATCATATGATTTTTCTTATTTAGTCTGTTAATATAATTACATTGATTGTTATTTGAATATTGGAATAACCTTGAATTCCTAGTACAAACCCCAACTGGTTGGGAAATGTTATCCTTTTTATTATTTATGGATTAAATTTGCTGATTCAAATTCCTGTAATATTTGTCATTTTCTTTGCCATCTTAGATGTGGATCTTAATTTGGCATTGTATTTCATATTTCCTTTCATCATTCTTATTTCAGTTATCTTCCTTTTACCTCTTCTTTTATTTCAATTTATTTTCCCTTTCTGGCTTCATCTCCTGCTTTATCAAGATTTGGTGCTTTTTAAACCTTAAACTTTTAATTTTATCCTGGGCAGGTTGGTGTGTACAATGACCAGCAGACATTTGTCTTATGTGGGCCTGCTGAACTCTCATTAGATCTATGCTTGCTTTAACAATTGGGTTCTCTGATTTACTAAAGCATACGATGCATTTTTTTTCTGGAATAATGTGATAGGAAAAGATGTATTCTCAATAATGTTTTTATCTAAATATAGTTAGACAACTAAGAATGATTCGATGACTGTATCTCCAAATATCCTGTCTGCTTTTACCTAACTGAGCACTAAAGATTATAGTTTTTGAATAGATATAGAAAGAGAGGAAATAATAAAGTAGAAAAATCAAAGAACATGGCTATTTGTGATTCTGGCTTAGGCCGATATCATTGAAGGATGGTCATTTGTTTTGCTGCTTATTATATTCCCTGTGTCTCAGAATTGGAGACACATAGTGAGGGAGAGGTGAAGACTTTTCCTCTCTTTTTGCGGAGGGAGGGGGTTTCTTTGGTATTTTATTTTGGTTGTAGAAGTGTGATTTATAGTCCAAAAATGTTTGTTAATCCATTTCGATTGACAGTGCAGGTAATGGAAATTCCCTTTGGACTTGTCATATGGCCTTATGTGAAAAAGTTGTAGCTACCTTTTGTCATTTTGGGTATTGTCGTAGATTTTTTATGGTGAGTTGGGTACGAGCTGAGTTGTATCAGGCAATGCTACTTTGTTGTTATTACAGAGAAGCATCCTGAAATTTGTGGAGTAACTCATAAAGTCATAGGGCCTGCAAATGTGAACATTTGTATTTAAATTCAGTTTCATTTACTTCAGTGTCCAAGGTTCAAGAGTCATAATGAAGTTTAAGAAAGGGTTCAATGCAAGTGAGGGAATGAAAGTCATATAGAGGAAACCAGGTTTTATGAATTTGGAGGTGGAACAACACTGTATAATAAAATCCGAAGTATGCCTGTGTCATCTTGTAACTGAAGTGAAGCACTAGTAAGTGTCATTGGAATTGAGGAATTCTGTGGCCAGGGCACAAGGTCAATAAGAATGGGAACGGTATTGGGTAGGGAATTGGATGAATAGAAAGATTAACTCATTGATCAAAGTCATCAGGAATGGTGGTATGACCTGTAAGTGATGGTAATAAGAGTGGTAAAAAGCTGTCATGAGTTGATCCAGTAGGTTGGAGCAAGGCACATTCAAAACTGTATCTCCTCTTGCCCAGTTAATGAGAGGGACTTCCATTGGTCGAAAGGATTCTTGAGGTAGTTGTATTATCACAGCAAAACCATGTTTCAGTTGAGGCAACAAGTGTGGAAAATTCCGAGACTATATACACTAGGCTTTCTCACAATTTGAGTAATTCCCTTGAGGTGTCTTGGGTCCATGTGGGAGTATACCCCTTGGCTTCAGATGAAAACTGTCTCAGAGTCAATGGAATCCAACACTCATTTCCTGTCCTCACATGGTTCTATCAACACATATTAAATTTCTTTCCATTTCCTTGATATGAAAAAGCTTAGATCCCAAGAATTCCTCCATTTTTGTTCCATCTTTTTGCTTTTCCCCAGCTAGCCTTCTTTTGCTGAATTACCTTGACACTCTCTCATTTTTTCTTGGGAGAAACATTCCCTAGCCTTTAATTCTTTTTAGATTAATGTAGCATAAAATAAATCCATCTGCAAAGCCATTTATAGATGGATATTACAGACTTTGAATACTGTGAATTTACAATATCCATTCTGCAAGGGGAGAAAATGCATTTTTGCATTTTGCATGACACCCTCCCAATTCACAAAAATTTGGTGGAGGGTTTTTTTAAATTATTCATGTATATTTAATTAAGACTTAACCATACCTCTTGCTGTCCTCTCTCTAGGAAAGAAAAAGGGAGACTAAAGCTCCATTTGTTCTGCCTTCTGATAAATTGAGAATTCATATAGTGATATATTTTGAAAATATTTTCCCAGCTTTATTTATGAGTACGTCCTTTAACACCAGGATTAAAGTCTTTTTCCTTCCCTTTTTATCAATTATACCTGGCAGTCTGTCATGGAATAGTACATAGGTCTGACTGATTTATCCTCCCCAAAGTCCTGCTTACTATTCACTGGCATCTTGTGATCTTTTAGTGTTTTACAAATGAAATGATTGATGAGTTTGGTCTATTCAGGTATCAGAGTTAAGGTGACCAGGCTATAATTTTTAGGATTATTATTTTATTTTCATATTTAGAAGTAGGCCCTACCCGTGTTCTTTCTCTGTTTTTAGGCTTCATAGCTGTCCACCACGTGTTCAGAAAGATTATTTCTATGATAGGTTCAGGACGTGTCTTAAATATTCCTGGATCTACCTACTGGGGCATGCTGATCTGAAAACATCCACTATATTTAATCTCTGACTCATTTATCTCCTATTGTGGATGAACGTTGTATCCTGTTCCAAAGGTGGTAGAAACTTTGTTTATTTGACCACAGTTGAACCTTTTTACAGGCTTCCTACTCAAATTCAGCTTTAGAAAAAAAGAAAAACAATTACCCACATGGGAGCTCTGTAGTTCACAGGTCACAATCTTCCTATCCTGAGATTAGATGATAGAAAAAATTAGCAGTATTTGGAAAAACTCAGGAAGATGCCCAATAGTGGAGTACATATTATTATTTTTCTATGAATCTCTAGTCTTCTATTGCCATAGGGTATTTGGAAATTGATCAAGGAGGCTTTATGTCACCATGTTCTCCCAGTAAGTCTAACTCACAAGTTTTCCTAACTG
The DNA here is from genome assembly GCF_030028045.1 of Hippopotamus amphibius kiboko. Taxonomy (NCBI): domain Eukaryota; kingdom Metazoa; phylum Chordata; class Mammalia; order Artiodactyla; family Hippopotamidae; genus Hippopotamus; species Hippopotamus amphibius. The sequence goes on along the minus strand of NC_080188.1, from coordinate 173,853,428 downwards.
GGATGTCTTCCTAATATGACAAGCTAAACTTATTTATTTGGTTTATTAAATGAGCCGTACTCAGTAGAATGAAGCAGAAAGCACCATTATTTTTTTCCCTTGTTCTTTGGATTAGTTACATATTTCCAGCACCTGGAAAAAAATCTCAGTCAGGTCCCAAGTTTTTTCTGTCTCACTAAATAATTAACAGCACCATATAGTCGAATATCAAAAGTCCAAAATCGCATGCAGTTTAAAATAAACTCTTCTTCCCCAGTTTAGGTGTACCTCAGGCTTAGAGGATTGAAGGGATGGGAATGGGAGGGGCTTTTATCTTTTTCCTTCTCCTGCTTCACTGCATTCTCCACTTAATAGTTGCTGTTTGAGGGCCTTTTAATAATTAGAATAGGGGAAAGAGAAGTTAAGGGGCAGAAAAGTCCTCTGGACTGGTAAAGTTATAACATCGTGATGATGCCATGTGAGCATGATGGAATCCAAGGCTTACCCTTTTTTTTTCCTGAGATGCTTCTTTTAGTTTAGCAATGCTCTCCTTGGAGACCTTCATCTGCAGTTCTGTAAGGAGCGATGCTGCTTCCCTGTGGCCAGTTTCATCCCTCCACTCCACTTCTGCATCTGTGGGGCACCTTTTTCCGCACATTGTTGTGGCTGCCTCATTCTTGGCAGGGAATTTTGGTGGGACTTCTAGACAGCTAATCAACTTGACTATCCGTCATTCCACTCTGCATGGTTTGTATCTTATCCAAGGAAGACAGACCTACTGCCCTGCTGTCAGAAGATGTGTAACTTACTATTGATACTAACTTTTTCTTCTTTAGGCAGCTCAAGCTATATTTATTTTGTTTTTTGTTTCAGTCATGGATCACATACTTTGTTCCTATGTCCCTTAAATTCCAGAGAATGCATGTTAGCTTTTCAAATGGTTTAAAATGAGTTTTTTTGTTTGTTTGTTTTGAGTTTTCAATTGGCTTAAAGTGAGGAGGGAGCATCCCTTTGTGAGGAGGGAGGAAACTTACAACACTATTCATCTGTGTCCTAACATCTAACAACAGTCTAACAGAAAGAAAAAAAAAATCAGTCCTAGTTAGCAGCCTCTTCACCTTCCCAAAGGATTCTTAGTCATCTCTCAATCAAGAGGTGAGTGATTGAAGAGCTAGTTTCACAGTGTCTTCCGATGTCCACTGGAATCTAAGCAGCAATAAAGCAGGCTATTTTGTCTGTTCTGTTTATTGAGGTATCATTGGGTTTTAGAAGAGTACCTGATACATAGTAGGCACTTAATAGACGTATGCTGAACATATGAATGAATGAAGAAACAGTCAAGCACCTTGTTCGTACAATGTATATATATGGCAGCTGTTATATTCTGCACCTTTGGAACTTCTGTTGAAGCAAGGGGGGTGGGGGAGGGAGACAGAGAGAGAGAATGAATTTAAAAATTATCTTTACAAATAGAACAAAGTTTGTGGATCATCTTTCAATGGTGATGTTAAAAAATACATGTATTTTTCAGGGAGAAAAGGCCATAAATCCAAAACTGGAAGTTTACTAATCTTAGGCATTCCAGAACAAATAGGAAACTTGGTTTCTTTTAATAATTTGTCCCATTCATTTGCAGGTCATACATTCCAGCTGAAACTTTTTGAGTCTGTGAAGATTGTGCAGAAGTAGAAGTTAATGCTCCTCTCTCAAATTTCTCTGATATGTATCTGTGCCATTAAGTCAGTAGTTTTAAAACTTTTTCAGACTGTGGATCATGTTGGCAGTCAAGACTATGAATCAACTGGGACTTTTGGGAGTGCAAACATCAGCAAAGACGATCCACCAAGAATGTCCCTGGAAAAATCTCCCTGAGGTTAACTGGACAAATGGCACTATTTGAAGTTAAAAAGGAGGAATTTCACAATTAAATTTTTTATTTACAGAAGTATCACAAATGTAGACATAGAATGGCAAATGATTTTCTTATCATGTGCCAACTTCAATCAATTGGTAGCCGTGCTTGGAAAGCTAGGCTGAGAAGGGTTTTAAGACTAAATCCAATCCCAGTGCTGTATGACTGATCAGAGAGAACACACCACACCAGGGAAACAGCACGCTGGCATTTCTATTGTGTTTAACCATGGTTTGAATGTTTGAAGCATCCGTGATGGTTCAACTTGCTCATGCAAGAATTGTGGTTAAAAGATGATAAAGGTAATTCTACCCCACTTTCATCTCGGAAATCATCAAAAGCAACACAAAGGTTAAAGGTAAAGAGTAGAAAACATCTTCATTGATGGAAATATCAATCACTCGCCCCCAACCATAAAGGATAACTGACAAATTAGTAATATCAGATGAAAGGAAAAATGTGAAAGAGATACCTTATCTCTATATTTTTGAACAGTGTTCAGGATTCCCCAGAATAGATGGCTCAGATTTGAAGAGTGCAAACAACAATCTTACAATTGGTATAAAAATCATCCTATTTGTGTGGTATGAGGCACCCTGAGAGCATGAGGGTGTACTGTGGAGCACCCAGCATTGCGGGAAAATATCTGAGAAAAACATGTCCTTATTGAACTTGCCTGTTGTACCAACTCAGTTCCGTGGCTTTTTCCTCAGCAAATAATAGGCCTAGAGAGAATGGATTAGAAAGCACAGGCTTAATACGAAGTACAATACATGTAAAGGAGGATAGGAACCAAAGGCACAAAAGGTAGCAGATGAATACATATCAGAAGAATGTATGTTAAGCAGTAGCTGAACATTTCAAATAAACACTTGTCAGTGATAGCAAAGAAAATTTTTTAAATGCTGGTTTTGAAACTAGAACATAGGAAGAATTACCAACATTAAAGAGATAATCACTAAGACAACATACGGAGATGAAAAGTGATCTGAAAGCATGCAGGAAAGGCATGGAAGGGTGAAAAAAACATATTCCAGGAATAAGAGTAGTTTTAAACACATAAAACAATCTGTATGGAAATCAGATTTGAGAAATCTGTATGGAAGATAGACTTGAGAAAATTTTGCAGAAACCATATAACCAAAAAGTTATTAAAAGACTAAAGAGTTAAAAATGTGTATAGGATATAGGGTTCAATCATGCAGCAGAAACTAGACAGTTACTGGAGCTGGGAAAGCATAATATTAATGAATCCTTAACTACAACAAGAGGTTGGAGTAGTGGGGGACTGGCTAGTGTTATTTGTTCACTAGCGCTGCCACGCAGCAAGTACTATAGACTGGATGGCTTACACAACAGAATTCAATTTTCTCTCAATTCTGGAGGCTAGAAGTCAGAGGTTAAGGTGTCAGCAGGGTTTTTTTCAGAGCCCATTTCCTTTTTAGATAGCTCTCTTCTCCCTTTGTCTTTTGTGTCTCTGCCCACATTTCCTCTTATTACAAGGACACCGGTCATAATTTATGAGGGCCCACCCTAATGACCTTATTTTTTAATTTTTTTTTAAAAAACTATTTATTTATTTGGTTGCATTGGGTCTTTGTTGCTGCCTGCAGGACTTTCTCTAGTGGTGAGTGGGCGCTACTCTTCATTGCAGTGCGTGAGCTTCTCATTGCAGTGGCTTTGCTTGTTGGGGAGCATAAGCTCTAGATGTGTGGGCTTCAGTAGTTGTGGCATGTGGGCTCAATAGTTGTGACTCTCGGGCTCTAGAGCACAGGCTCTAGAGCACAGGCTCAGTAGTTGTGGCACATGAGCTTAGTTACTCCACGGCATGTGGGATCCTCTGGGACCAGGAATCAAACCCATGACCCCTGCATTGGCAGGCAGGTTCTTAACTACTGCACCACCAGGGAAGTCCCTAATGACCTTATTTTAACTTAATTACCTTTTTAAGGATCCTGTCTTCAAATACAGTCACAATCTGAGGTACTAGGAGTTAAAGATTTCAAAGTATGGATTTTGGGAGAACACCATTCAGCCCATAACAGCTAGTAAGGAGTAAAAAGAATTTTAAATACATAAATAGAAGATGGAGGTGGCAGTTACCTCCTTTTGGAATGAGGTGTATTAGATAAGTTATCCAAGCTCTAGAAGGCTTCTTTTCCGTCCCTCCGGGTCTGAGATCCAGGTCTTGTGGAGAGGGTGTGCTGTGGCTCACTCGGAGGCAACCTCGCTGAGGCTGCGAAGCTGTCCACCACGAGGTGCTGGGCTGGCAGAGAGCATTCTAGGGGAAGTTTCCCAGCAGGAGGTGCCATGTGCTGCTTGTTGCTGAGCGCTGTTGGAACCTGCTGCTGGAGAAACTGTGTATGCTGCTGGGTCAGGGCACTGCAGGAGCTGCATGTGCTGCAGGCACCTGCCTGGAGAAGCACACTGGAACCAGGAAGAGAGACCTTTCTCCTCTAGTGTCCCTCCAGTGCCCTTTACTCCCATTCTGCCCACTGACAAAAGAGAAATATTTATACAGTCCATCTTAATTATCATAGAAGAGGCAGAGAAAGAGAGGAAAGTCAGTAAATGAATAACTGTCTTTACCATTGGTGTCACTGAAGAAGAAATGGCAACAAATGGGACAGAAAATATAGTAAGAGGGGATGTGCAGTCCGTGAACACTACAAGGACAGGCACTCAAGGTCATCAGTAAGTTTTGTATTATTTATATATGTATTCTGTTGAGCTGCATGTTTCCTATAAAGAAGAATGCTATGAAGTCGAACATGGGATTTAAGAAAAGTGCTAGTTAGGGAATTCCCTGGTGGTCCAGTGGTTGGGGCTCTGAGCTTCCACAGTAGGGGCGCAGGTTCGATCCCCAGTCGGGGAAATAGAATTCCGAATGCCATGAGGTGTGGCCAAATGCAAAAGAAAAAAAGAAAAAAGAAAAGTGCTATTTGTACTTTACATGCCAGGAGGGAAGTTTGAGGAAGTCAGTAGGTAGATCCTTAGATTTTACAAGTCTTGTCTTGGGCAAGTTGCTGACTTTGGGGTCTGCCAGGTAGTGTGTCTTTGTGGTATGAAGGGACATGAGGTTGTTATCACCAAGCTAAATCCAGTTATCAGACATTATTTTTTTTTGCCTTGTTTTTAAAATGGTTTGAATATCTCTCAGTAAACTGATATATATGAATCTGATTATTGGAATGCTATGGGTGAAGTTCCCATTTCTTTGGGGTATTTAAACCATATTGTCCACTGTATTACTATTGCCTACAACAGTATTGGGTAGATACTCATTAAAATTTTTGTTGACTAAGATAATTATTAAATCCTGAAAGATAAAAGGAAATTCTAGAGTTTTGCTAGGTTTACTCCATTCAATTATAATGTTAAGGCTTTGTAACTTCAATAGATTTGTTGGCGGGGTTAGATTCTCAAGTTAGCTGATAAATCCTATGAGTGGGTGTGCAACTTCACTGTATACCAGTTTGAAAAAAATCACTATGGACACAGAGGAAATTAAAAGAACTATCATAGACTTCTTTGATCAACTCTTTGAAAAGCTAGTTGAAATAGATGGCTTTCCAGGAAAATATAAATCACCAAAATTGATAAGAGAGAAGATACAAACTATAAACAGACTGATTTTCTTGGAAGAAATAGAGGAAGTTGTCAAAGAGTTACCTACTAAGAAATACTAAGCCCAGACAGCTTTTTCATATGGTATCTCGCAAACCTCCAAAGAATAGATAATCTCAATGCTATTGTAACTCTTCCAATGCTTAGAGCAAACTTTCAAATACTCTGTGGTGCCAGAAAGCAATTATTCCAAAACTTGATAAAGGTGGTACAGTAGAAAAAGAAAATCACTGACAGATGTAGCTTCTAAATATCAAAACTCCAAAAAAAAAAAAAAATTAGCTAACAGCATCTATTAGTAATTTAAAAGAATAATACATACTAAGCAGAGTTCCTGCCTGGAATGACCATTTGGTTAAGAAACTGGTTGATTTAATTCATATGTTGATAGGTTAAACGGTTGAAACACATAGGGCTATCTTCGTAGATACTGAATGGGCATTTGATAAAATTTAACATCCATGCCTAAGAAAACAAAAAGAAATAAACAATAATAATAGCAAATTGCTTTAATTACCTTTTAAACAAGGTAAATTAATAATTCACCCAATGTGACACAACCAGTAAGGATGGAGCCTACATTTGAATCCATATAGCCTTTCATGCAGAGATCACTTAATCCTATACCCCTACAAACAGTTGTGCTTCTCAACCTTCCTCATGTTTTGGTACACAGGAAAACTGAACATTTTTTTTTATGGCATGATGGGAAATCAAAACAAGGCTGCTTGCAGAGCAACTGGCTTAGGGCTTAGGCTGCTTCAGGCCTAACTAAGCTGCCCCAGGGACTGAGGGGATCAATCTTTTGTCACATCTGTAACTAGTAGAGGTCTGCCTACCCTATATTACCTCTAGACAAGACCACAGTCTACATATAGGTTTTTAATAATATGGGAATTTGAAGGGTGCTAAAGATGACATTTCAAATCAGTGAAAAATATATTATTTATTAATAATATGATATTAAAGTATTGTATTTTATAAAAATTATATATTTTACATAAAATATAGTGTGTTTAATATATAAAATTTATATATTTTATTATAAACCATAAAAATAATTTATTAATTTGGTATTGAAACAACTGACTTTCCATTTGGGGAAAAATACAGCTGAATCTCTATCAACTTCTAAGTTGTCAGAAATAAGTAAAACAAACAAATACAGTACTTAAGAATAATATGCACATTTCAAAGTTAATAATTTGGGACAAGGAAGAATTTTCTAATGAAGATACAAACCAAAAATAGAAAAATACTGATAAATACCTATATAGCAAAGAAAAAGAAGCTTTCTGTACAGCAACAAATATTCTAAACAAAGTCAGAAGACAATTGGCAAATTACAAATATATATATAACATTTCAGGCAAAATATTAATTTTCTTAGTATGCAAGTATTCTTATAACAAGAATTAACAAAAAATACAAGCTATAAAAAAGAAAAAAATTATCAAATAATATAAATAGGTATTTTACAGAAAAATAAATGCAGATTATAAACACATCAAAATATGATCCACCTCATTTGTAAATGAAAAAAATGCATATTGAAATGAAGAACACAAGAGATGTCATTTTCTATCATATTATTGAAAAGGATTAAAATTGGATAATATAATAATAGTGAGAATATGGGGGGAGAAGTATTTCCATCCACTATTAGTGGCAATACAAATTGGTACAAATTATCCCATGGAGGACAATTTAGCAATATCCATTAAAATTCATCATACACAAAGCTTCTCATCCAGATAGTCCACTTTTAGGAATTTATCCAATTTCATACAAATCTGAAAAGATGTATACACAAGTTGTTGCAGCATTATTTGTAATGAGAAAAAAAATTGGAAGACAACCAAAATGTACAGCAATAGGGAAATATTATGCAGTTCTTAGAAAGAGAGAGATGTATTGTTAAAAAATATAGAATATATCATATTCCCCCATTTTTATAGAACAAAAGAATTAAGGACTTCCCTGGTAGTCCAGCGGTAAAGACTCTGTCTGCACTTCCACTGCAGGGGGCGCAGGTTTCAACCCTGGTTGGGGAACTAAGATCCCACATGCTGCATAGTAGGGCCAAAAATTAAAAAAAAAAAAAAAAAGATTGCTATTAAAGCACATATACATGTAAAAATGCATGGAAACTCTGGAAGGATGAGAAACTCTGGATGGATGTAATTTTGAGATACCGAACTGGCCAAGGGCCTGGAGTAGGAAGGAACTCCACGCTGTTCTGTTTGAAGTTATTTCCCCCTGCTCGTGTGCTATTTTATTTTACTTTTTCAAAAAGGAGTTCTCCTAACAGTATTGATCATCTTGGGAAGTCCTGTATCCTGTGGAGAAAAGCCATCTTGCTGAGCTTTTCTAGAATGGCCACTCTCCAAATAAAACGTATCATAAAATATCTCAGTGACTCACACCTTTACAACTACAACTGTAACCAAGTTTTTATGGTTCACGTTCTACTTGACCAAAGATGCATTTGTGATGGTCAGAAATTGACATTGGAGTATAAGGTAAGATTTTTCACTTTAATCCTGTTTCCCCTTAAACATGTAGAATAAACCCACTATGGCGTGGCTCTCTAGAAGAGATAATTCTCCAGATAAGATGATTGGAAGGTGGGGTGAGAGTGCTAGTGAGGATAGAAGGAAGGAGGTAGAGAAAGTACATTTTCAGTGTCTTCATCTGATCCTTTGCTCTCAGCCTATTGGAGGTCATTTCCAGGGCTGAAGTAGGGATTAGCCATTGGACTGCAAACACTGGTCCATTGTTAGAAGGATTTAAGATTGAATTTGAAATAGTCATGATGGAGGGGAGAAATATTTGTACTTTCAGGGGTATGTGTGCACACAGTGCCACAGGCATTTCTTTCAGTGTGAGAAATACGGACTCAGAAGGGAGGGGGAAAACTGGCATTTGACTGAATTCAGTTTCTAAAAAATGGAATATAGTTTAAGCCAGTTTTTTGTAGGTAAGGCCTTTTGCCGCTGATGCCTATTTTACGTAGGCATTTGACACAAAGAGCCCGTCGTTCACTCAGAATAGTTAGCGATTTAGATCGCGTTTTCTTGCGTTTTTCTGCTCCCTCGTCTCCCCTAAAGTGCAAGCAGTACGGGTACACCCTAATGAGTGTCTTTCTGGTTACATTTTCTTCTGGTGGAACCCTTCTTTTTCTTTTTTCCAGCAAAAGCTTCTTTTTCAGTTTCTTCCTTATCCTGTTTTCTAACCAGAACTGTCTGTTCATTGTTTATTTATCCTTCCCTAGAAGCACTTACACAGAGGAGGGTTTTTGGAGTGGGGTCATAGCCTAGAATTTGGAGTCGAAAATCCAAGGCACCCTCTCTTCATTTTGTGGCTTAGGTGGGGCAGGAACCAGCTAGAACCGGTATCTCCTTGAGGCCTCCAGGTGGCCACACCCAGGAGGGTAGGGTTGATCCGCCAATGGGCCGGCAAATAATCTCTGTCAAGGCACTTTTACCTCGATAGGGGGCTGGAAGTGGGCAGGGAGTGTTGCTGGGGTTGTGTCGGGTTACTGCAGGTGGAGGAGTTGCTTGCAGGTCTCAGAGAAATGAGGGGCACTAGCCTACTCGCCATCTGCAGAGGCAGTAGAGGCTACTGTATGTCTTCGCTGTCCCTCAGGAAAGGTGGAGTAGCCATCACAGCCAAACAGGCCTTGGTGATGAGGCATCTAGGTGACGATTTTGGACAGGTTTCCTTTTTTAACCAGGACAACAAGGGAAATGATCATGTAGAGGTTCAGGGCTAGGAGGGTGCAGCAGAAAGCACTCCAGGGCTGCTTGACGAACTGCATCTTAGACAGCAGCAAGGACCTTCTCAACCACCGGCAGGGAGAAGTACCCTGCGTACTGTGCCGAGGTACTGAAGCAGATGAGAACAGCCAGGCACAACATAATCTCAGCAAATGGAGAGTTTCTTTTCAGATGTGCAAGACTTTGGTGCAGAGAGGCTCTCCGAATTCACCTCAGCGCTAGGAGTGCCGGGCATCTGCTGGCTTGCTCAAGGTTCAAAGACTTGCCAGTCCAGCAGCAGTGCCCACCATCTGGCCAGGATGTCTCTGTCTCTGTCTCTGTCTCTATCTCTGTCTGTCTCTGTCTCTATGTTTATGACTCTCTTATCTATCTGTCTATCTTTCTATCTATCATCTATCTATTTATCTATCTATCTATCTATCATCTATCATGTATCATAATTTGGGCCATTGTTCATGCACACATTAAAAGCTATTGCATTAGGGTGTAAAATGCTTAAAACATCTTCCTGATTATCAGATACTAATGTTGTTGTTAAAAAACAATTGCTTTGAATGCGGTAACATTTAAAGTTTACATGCTGTACCATAACCTTTATAGTCACAGCAAATACCACACAACAACAAATTGGTTATAAAACGCAGACATAGTAAAAAACAAGGCAGTTTTTGATAATGAACTGTTACTTTTCAAGTACATATCTGAAACTTGTAAAAAGTGAGAAGGCTAAATGGAAGGAGAGTTGAAATAGTCATCATTCGTCCCTGGTCACAGAAGGTGATGATGTGAATGTGCTTTGTGACAAAGGAACAATTGCAGGCAAATTACACTGATGCAGTAAAGTCAGTCTATTCTTGGAGGAGTTATTTTTTTTCTCCTGATGCTAGATAAACATACAGGATCATATGTGCTTCCAAAATAATCCAATCCCATCTCACTTCATTGAAAATTGTTTTAGTGGAATAGCTTCCTTAATCCATAATTTTGTGGGTAAGATGGAAGAGTTGACATATTCAAGACTGTATAACATTAAAATAACAGGGGAAGCAACACATTAATGCAAAACCCACAACTTCTTTCTTAAAATGTCATGAAGACATTTCATTGTACTATCTAGGACTTCCAATACAGTATTGAATAAAAGTGATGAGAGCAGATGTCTTTGTCTTATTCCTGATCTTATGAGGAAAGCATTTAATATACCCCTATTGGATTTTAGCCATTGTCCTTTTTCAGACTGAGGCAATTATTATTTTTTTTTTTTGGGGGGGGTACACCAGGTTCAATCAACTGTTTGAGACAATTATTTTTGATTCCTGGTTTCTGTGATTTTTATCAGGAATGAGTATTGAATTTTGTCAAATGCTTTTCTGCTTTTTATTGAGATGATTATGTTTTTTTCCTTTCATTTTCTGTGAATGTGGTAAATTACATTGATTGATTTTCTCATGTTGACTCAACTTTGCATTCCAAAGAAAAACCCCATTTGGTCCTGGTTATATTACCTTTGTTCTGTGTTGTCGGATTCCATTGGCCAATACTTTGTGAGGATTTTTGAATCTGTGTTCATGAAAAATATTGGCTTGTAATTTCCTTTTTTTTGAAGAGTGCTTTCAGGTTTTGGTATCAGAATTATGCTGTCCTCATAAAACAAACTGGTAAGTTTTTTTTCCTCCCATGAAAGAGTTTATGTAAGATTAATATTTCTTCTTCCTTGAATATTTGATAGAATTCAGGACAGTGAAGCCATCTGCATCTGGAGTGTTTTTTGTTTTTGTTTTTTCGTGGAACATTTTAAAATTACATATTTAATTTCTTTAAGAGGTTGTGCCTGCACGTCTTACTCTCTGTTCTGTGTGGATCTTATTTGTTTATCCAGCATTTATCTTTTTTAGGGGAAACATCCTTTCTTATTCTATGGGATCATATAAGAAATGTCAGTCATTTTTTTTTTATTCAAAAACATTTCATTGTGATATAGTTTATTTACAATATTAGTTTCAGGTGTACAACATAGTGATTCAAAATTTTTAGAGATTATACTGCATTTATCGTTACCATATTTGTTATAGTCCCTGTGCTGTATCATATATCCTTGCAGCTTATGCATTTTATACATAGTCGTTTGTACCTCTTAATTCCCTACCCCTATCTTGCCTGTCCCCACTTCCATCTTCTGGCTGGTAAACACTAGTTTGTTCTCTATATCTGTGAGTCTGTTTCTTTTTTGTCATATTCACTAGTTTGTTTCATTTTTTAGATTCCACATATAAATGATACCATACAGTGTTGGTCTTTCTCTGCCTGACTTATTTTACTGAGCATGTACTCTCCAGGCCCACTCATCTTGTTGCAAATGGCACAATTTCATTCTTTTTTAAAACTGAGTAGTATTCCAGTGTGTGTGTGTGTGTGTGTGTGTGTGTGTGTGTATCGCATCTTCTTCATTAATTCATCTGTTGATGGACACTTAAGTTGCTTCCATATCTTGGGTGTTGTAAGTAATGCTGCTGTGAACATTGAGGTGCATGTGTCTTTTCCAGTTAGTGTTTTCATTTTCTTTGGTTACATACCCAGGAGTGGAATTGCTGGATCATGTAAGTAGATCTATTTTGAGTTTTGGAGGAGCCTCCACACTGTTTTCCGCAGCAGTCACTGTATTTTATACCCCAGCTTCCTTGGAGGTTGTCAGTATGTTAGCCAAACTGACATAGCAAATTGGGACTTTTCTGCCAGAAAAAGTGGGAGAAGACTGTCTCTTTCCTTTATTGTAATGGTGCTAGGATACTGTGAGTGTAGGGCTGCCAGTGGCCATTTTTCCCAGTCACAGGAAGGAAGACTATCTGTGGTTAGAAGAGAAGACCAACTTGTGGAACGAAGCAGGGTAAAGATGGAAAGGAAAGAAGCCTGATTACATCATTTGGATCCCTAGGTCAAATCATGCCTAAAACTAGTTCTATTTTCAGAGTTTTCAGATGCATAAGCCAATAGATTCTTAAAATTTTTTTATTTTAATGTGAGTTAATTTGAGTTGGGTGTCTGACATTTGTCATGAAAAGAAACTTGACAAGTATAGTCTCAAGGATCTGCACTCTTGGGCTTTCACCCTTAATCTGGTTTGGTGTTAAGGGGCTTCTTTCTCTCTTTGCTCATTTGGTAGGAGGTAAAGAAAGGAGGGGTAGGTGTACAGATAATTGAGAAATATTCCTTGAAATGAAGTACATTGAAAGTGTGACATCTTATTTCAGAGGTACAATGGGGAAGCATGTGACCGCGAAATGCTAAATGATGACTAAGAATGTCTTTTACCTTTAAAACATTATGGTATAGCAACTAGATTTTCTAGAAGCATTTGACTTGGCTTCAGGAATGTTATAGATTTTCTGACAGCACTTGTGGGCTGACCTGGCTTGTCATGTCATGGATTACATTCTCATGTAAGAGAGCATCTCAAGTTCTGAAATACTGACCTGGCTGTGACTTTTTTTTTGGTTTTATTTTTCTATCTTAGACATTGTTTCCTACAATGTAATGAAATGTGACATAATATGAGATGTCAAAGGTAGGTTTTGTTCTAAGAATAAATGAGCTGTATACTTGTCTGTTTTGCTAAATAAAGAAGTCAGTAGCATCATACTTTACGAGTTTATGGAATACATTACATACCTAAATCCTCTAGCCACTGAACAATTGAAAAGAAATCTACCAAGGCATTTTGTTTAATTAAACTTCAAAAACTTCTGCCTGAAATCCCTTTATAACTTAAAGGTTATGGAAATAACCTTTAATACACATTCAGTGAATTTATATTTTGAAACAGAGTAGGTTTTAAAAAAATTAATCAGTGAAATTGTTATACAATTATTCTGAGTAATTTTTATTTTACATTATGTTGTAAATATATTTGGTGATTCATTTTTAGGGAAGAAGATTTTATGTGAATCTGCTATGGACCTTTGTGTTTGAAGTAACAAAAAGAAATTCATGTGTAATAGACTCAGCATTAAGATGGCTTCATGACATGGATTCTGAAACAAATGGTAGCATTACTCATTACACATCAGTAAAGATTTTATTTCCAGAGATAATGACATTTACTGGTTTATTTTCATCTTCATATTGAAGAATATTACATTTATTAAAAATCTGTTGGAGATTTTTAGGTCTGATGACAGTTGCTGGTTGAATTTGAAAGTTAAGTACAATGAGATATTCCCTCTCAGGCACTATAATATGGATTTTAAAGTTAGACAGACTTGGCTTCAAATCTCAGCTCTGCAACTAACTAGTTATTTGAGTTTGGGAAAATTACTCAGCTACTTTGGGTCTAGCACACTAATCTTAAAGACTAATGTGAGCAATAGTGATGATGTATCCTAAGCATTTATCATAGTGTCTGGTGCATGGTATTTCCTCAATGAAAGGTAAATGTCCATATATGATGGTGGAAACTGTCAGGTCCACACGAAGATCTGAAAAAGAGTAGTTCCTGAGAGAAACCTGTGTAACTAGTAACAGTCCACAATCTCAGCACATTTTGCTTTTTCTATAAGATTAGAACTATGTTACCATGGCTAAAATATAGGAATGTACCTGTGAGAAAACCACCAGAGGAGTAGGTAAAGAGAGCAGCTCTAAGAGAGACTGAAGGCAAACCTGTAGAGAAAAGTAAAAGGGGTTTTGTGCGGGTCTGTGTCTGTGTGGGGAGAGGTTGGATGGTATGAAGCAAACAGATTATGGGAGGAGAAATCAAATTTTCTTCCTCCTTAGAAAACTAGAGCATTTTGTATGTGGTCAGGAGATATATATATATATATATATATATAATTTTTTTTTCCTTTAGTCAACACACACTCAAACTGGGGATTTCCAGAGCTAGAAAGTAAAGCATCTAGAAGGTGGCCTCAGTGGCAAGAAAGCCATCCCAGTGGCCAGGAGAGGGATGAGGAATGGTGAAAGGAGGGGAGATTTGCTTACATCCTGTACCAACCAGGGCATTAATGTAAATTTTGTGTTTTTAAAAAATTAATATTGTTAGTGTAATTCTGTGTTAGTAGGGTTTCAGGGTTTGTGTGTGGAGAGAGATGTTGCAGCAGACACTGTTATCTTTCTACCCAATATCCCTTCCCTCCTTCTTCATTGCCTACAGAACTCTTACTCTGAATGGAGCTGTTGTGTGAAAATCACGTACTTTGTAAGCCTCTTGTGAAGCTAGGGGTGGCCATGTGACATAGTTCTGAGCAATGAGATATAAGTGGGAGTCAGCCGGTTGCGTCTTTGAAAGCTTTGCTTTCTTGGCAACAGGGGACAGAGGTGACTGTTATTGCCCTTTTCCTGTTGTTCCTGCTTTGATTGGATGTTTGGAGCTGCAGCATTCACCGTGTTAGCATCAGGTGTCAAAGAGCAGCAGCCGTGGATCCAAGAGCCTGGATCCCTGAGGGTGTTGTAGAGCCGCAGAGAGCCAAGAGCCATTCTCCACCTCTGGACTGCTCGTTCTGTGAGAAAAGTCAACTCCTGGCTTCATTTGCTATCAGTTGAATGTTGACACTTGTAGTCAAATGCATTTCTAACCAATGCTGTTGACAAACAGGGTTTGTGTACTGACTCTTTTATTTTTCTTTAAGAAATTGAGGTTTATTGAGATATGATTAACATGCTATACAATTCATCCATTTGGAGCAGGGGTTCCCAGCCCCTGGGGCGTGGACTGGTACCGGTCTGTGGCCTGTTAGGAACCGGGCTGCACAGCAGGAGGTGAGCGGCGGGCCAAGGATCAAAGCTTCATCTGCTGCTCCCCACCGCTAGCACTGAGGCAGGAGATAGATGGGCCCCTGGGCGGGGCAGCTGGTGCTTGTCAGGTGGAGTAAAACTCAAGTTTTGTTCTCACCCAGGCACTCCAAAGACAAAGCTAGTGGCAGAAGCTGAGCTCTGCTGAAGTAGAGGTAAGGTACGCGCTCGTGAGGTCGGAGGAAAGCTTCCCTGTCTGCACATGCGCAGGAAGGCTGCTTGGGGGTCCGAAAGGGAGGGGGCACCACCCCATAATGAGTGTGGACATGTACCCATAGGCCTCTGCGGTGGGATCCACCTTAGCAAAAAGTTGTGCACGCATCTTGGGGAGGGTGCTAGGACCAGTTAGGTGTGAAAAAGAAACAAGGTAATTGACCAAAGGTAAACGAAGCCCTGGAAGGACTGTCCTGTGTAAGTGATCTAAATCACCTCCTTACTGTGCTTCTTGTTCAGGACACCTGCACTCCTCTCTGGGTGTGTATTTCTGCCTAGTTTCTGACTTACTGTGCTCCTCCTCATTATTAGGAAGGACGCCCATACCCTTCCTCTCTGGCTATTTCTGCCTTGCTTCCGACGTAAATAAACTGTTTCCCTGTGTGCTCTCCCATATGTTGTGCTGCGTCTCTATTAATAAACTTTGCACCTGTTTTTACAGTTTTTGCCTCCTTGAAACATTCTTGCTTTCAAACGGGGGAAAGAGCTAGGGCCGCTTTGCTTCTAGCCTTCAGCCCCTGGTGGACTAGCGGTTAGGATTCCTGGTTTTCATCCAGGCTACCCAGGTTCAGTTCCTGGGCAGGGAACTGAGATCTCTCTTCAGGACCTCTCTGCTGTCTCCCGGAGATCAGCATTACTGCCTGAACCATCCCCTACCCCTGGTCTGTGGAAAAATTATCTTCCACGAAACTGGTCCCTGGTGCCAAAAAGGTTTGGGGACTGCTGATTTAGAAGGTACAATTCAGTTTGTTTTTAAATGTATTCACAAGGTTGTGCAATCATCACCACAATCTAATTTTTGTTTCCTCCCCTCTAAACCCCTTATCCATCCATAGTCATTCCCTTCTTCCTTCCTCCCCCCAAGCACTCCCGAGCTCTAGGCAACCACTAATCTACTTGTTATACATATATATTTGCATATTCTGTACATTTCACATGAATGGAATCATACAATATGTGGCCTTTTGTATCTGACTTCTTTTACTTAGCAATGAAAAGTAATTAGAAATGAAAAAAAATCTCATGTTTTCAAGATTCATATGGTTTTGTAGCATATAAACCATTGTGTTTTATGCCTGAATAATATTCTACTGTATGGATTTACCACATTTTATATCTCCACTTACCAGCTGATAGACATTTGGATTGTTTCTACTTTTGGCTATTATGATTAATGCTGCTGTGACCATTTTGTGTAGATGTATACAAGTTTTCTGTGTGTGTGTAGACACGTTTTCATTTCTCTTGTCTATATACCTAGAAGCAAAGTTGCTGGGTCCTGTGATATTTTGAGAACTGCAAAACTCTTTACAAAGAAGCTGCACTATTTAACATGCCCACCAGCAGTATATGAGGAAAAAAAAAATTGGAACAATTTTTCCATATCCTCACCAACACTTGTTGGTGTTCTTTTTTTGATGATAACCACCTCAGTGGGTATGAAGTAGGTATCTCATTGTGTGTTTTTTAAAGTATTGATTGATTGATTGATTGATTGATTTAGGCTGCAAGCAAGATTTTAGTTGTGGCATGCAGACTTCTTGGTTGTGGCATGCATGCAGGATCTAGTTCCCTGCCAGGGATTGAACCTGGGCCCCCTGCATTGGGAGCTCGAAGTCTTACCTACTGGACCACCAGGGAAGTCCCTCTTATTGTGCTTTTGATTTGCATTTCTCTAATAACTAATGATGTTGAACATATTTTCATGAACTTTTTGGCCATTTATATATCCTCTTTGGGGAAATGTCTATTCAGATCTTATGCCTATTTTTTAATTGGATTGCATTTTTATTATTAAGTTGTAAGAGCAGTAACTATTTAAGTAGTTACTTAAATAGCAATTATTTCTAAAATATAATATACTTTAAACAAAGTAGGATACTTAGACAATTGTCATTTTGATGCTTTCTGGGCAGTCACAAGAGGCATAGGCATTGATAGGCATTGCATTTTAATTAATATGAAGGCACAGTCATTAATAGTATTGAAACAGGAGGGGAGGGGGCAGGGCACAACCTTTGAAAGGATGACATAGCCTGAGGACATAGCATAAGCTGATTAGAACAAAATGGGTCCAAGATGGTGGACAAGTCAACTTCCAGGCGCCATGACAGTCCCAAGGCTGACGGTGAGGATCAGCAAGTGGGCGTGGTCCAAATGCTGGAATACTCCGCCCACTCATTAGCCTATGAAATTACCTACACTTAAAAAAATTAAAACCCCCATACCCTGGTGCCTTTCTCTCCTTCTGAGATGGCCCACACTCTGTGTTTCTCTCTAAATAAATATCTAAATAAACTTCTTAACTATCACTTTGTCCCTCACTGAATTCTTTCTGTGATGAGATATCAAGAAACTGAGCTTCATTAAGTCCTGAAACCAGGTGTGTGATTGCAGTTAGAAAATCTTGAATTTTGGCTGGATTCAAGTCCTGGCCATGTGGGTTCAAGTCCCAATCAGGATTTTGGCTGAGTTCGAGTCCCAATCTGAATTTAGCTGGGTTCGAGTCCTAGCATGTGGGTTCAAGTCCCAGTCTGAGGTGCGTGGTTTCAATATTAGCATTTTATTATAAATATGTTTAGTCCTAAATCTCTTATTAAATCTTAACTGCTAATATTCTCAGTTTAACCACCTGGACCAAGTAGAATCAGAGTGGTTAGATTTTTTTTCTGGACTTGTACAGTGTCATTTGGCTATCATGTCAGTGTCCCTGAATGGTAAATGCTCTTATTTTCTGCTTTAGCATGAATTAATAAAGCAGTCTTATCAAAGCTCCTGGTCCCTAACTCCCAAGAAAGGCCTTTTGGGTTACCTTCACCTTCTCTGAGAGTCGGAAACCACTCGAGTAAAACATTAATTTGCTCCAAATACCTGAAGTTGCTCATTAACTATTTCTCATAGCAGTGCTACAGGTTTAAGCATTTATTCTCTAGAGGTGACCCAGGACAAAGATGATTTTCTCCCCCCTGAACAAGGGCAACGACAGTGGGGGTGCAGAGACATGGACAGATTTGAGAGACACATAGGAGGTAGCTGTGACGAGATTTGGTGACTGACCAGAGAACGGAAGGGTGAGGGTGAGAGTGGAGTAGAGGATGATTCAGATTTATGAAACAGGTGACGAAATGGGTCAAGGTGCCTTTGTTAGCACAGGGAACAAGAGAGTATCGGCTAGGTGTGAAGGAAGCGCTATGTTCTGGTTTGGACGCAATCCATTTGATGTCTCGCTGGGAAATTTGCATGATGGTATTAAGTAGATAGTTGTATATCTGAATCTGGCCCTTAAGAGAGAACTGTAAGCTAAGTTGATGCATTGGAAGTCTGAGCGTGAGAGATGCTAGCTTTCTCTCCGAGAAAGAATGGAGAGTGAGGAGAAAAGAGGGCCTCATTCAGATCAGTGAGGAACAGGAACATTTGAAGACAAAGAAAGGAGGAGACTGCAAAGGTGACTGATAAGGAGAGCTAAAACTGTAGAAAGAAAACAGAATTTCTGGAAAAAAAAGAGTTGTCATCTGCATCAAATGATTCAGAGTGGTCCAATAACATAAGAACTGGAATGTGTCTATTAGATTAAATCAAAAGAAGGCTTTTCGTGCTTTTAATGAGAGTAGTTTAAGGGTATGCTCCCATAGCTAGTTAGCTGCAGACCTGAGATTTGAAGCCAGGTCTGTCTAACTTTAAAACCAGCATTCATAATACCTGAGAGGGAACATCTCGTACTTGACTTTCAAATTCAATTGGCAAATGTCATTGGACCTCCAAGAGATTTTTAATAAAAGTAATATTCTTTAATATTAGGGTGAAAATAGTTTTCAAACCAGTGAATGTCATTATGTCTGGAAATAGAATCTTTTTTTTTAATTAATTGGATTATGATTTTTTGGGGCTGTGTTTGGGTCTTCATTGCTATGTATGGGCTTTTCTCTAGTTGTGGCGAGTGGGGTCTACTCTACATTGAGGTGCTTGGGCTTCTTAGTGCAGTTGCTTGTCTTGTTTTGGAGCACAGGCTCTAGGGGCATGGCTTCTGTAGTTGTGCATGGGCTCAGTAGTTGTGGCACATGGGCTTAGTTGCTCTGTGGCATGTGGGATCTTCCCAGCCCAGGGATCGAACCTGTGTCCATTGCATTGGCAGGTGGATTCTTAACTACTGCACAGCAAGGAAAGTTCCTGGAAATAGACTCTTTACTGCATAAGGATGAGGAATGCTACAATTTGTTTCTGGATCCATGTCATGGAGCCATCTTAATGCTGAGTCTATTACACATGAATTTTTTCTTTTTGTTATTTCAGGCACACTGGTCCAAAGCAGATTCAGATAATAGTCTATTGCAGCAGGGAAAAGGGTGGAGAGTGATGGAGGAGGGTACTGCCAGAGGAGATGATATTTGAGCAAGGACCTGAGTGCAGTGAGGAACAAAGCCATGGACATAATCAGGAGAAGGCATTTCTGGCAGACGGAATGCAAGTGCAAAGGCCCCACAGTGGAAAAGGATTTATCAAGTGGAAGGCAGAACAAGTAGGCTTAGAGCCTCAAGGCTTAATTCTACAGTGGAACTACTCAAAAGTCTCAAAGGATGCAATTTCTGTCTTTTTATCCTTTTTCAGTATTTAAAAAATCTATTTTGAAAAAGAAATCTCACAGAGAAAAGGTTCAAGTGTAACACAGTAATATTTTTCTTTGAAATATTTGGGTATAAGGAAGTTGTTGATGTGGCCAATTGCCCCGAATTTTTTTTTAAGTACAAATTACTTTTTTTTTTTAAATTTTTGGCTGCATTGGGTCTTCATTGCTGCTCGAGGGCTTTCTCTAGTTGTGGCGAGCAGGGGCTACTGTTCATTGCGGTGCGCAGACTTCTTATTGCTATGGCTTCTCTTGTTTCAGAGCACAGTCTCTAGGTGCATGGGCCTTCAGTAGTTGTGGCACATGGGCTCAGTAGTTGTGGCACATGGGCTTACTTGCTCCGTGGATGTGGAATTCT
Organism: Hippopotamus amphibius kiboko; assembly: GCF_030028045.1. NCBI lineage: Eukaryota > Metazoa > Chordata > Mammalia > Artiodactyla > Hippopotamidae > Hippopotamus > Hippopotamus amphibius. The sequence continues at coordinate 173,833,152 of NC_080188.1, read as the reverse complement.
TCTGGACCAGGTATCGAACCTGTGTCCCCTGCATTGGCAGGCAGATTCTTAACCACTGTGCCACCAGGGAAGTCCCCCACCCCCAATTTTTTTATGTGTGTTTTTTACAAAAAAAAATGGTCTCAGAGACAACATTTTTGAACTATATGGAATTTTTTCAAGATTTTTTATTTATTAAATATATCTAAGAAGAATGTTTATTATGCTAATAGTAGGCTCTATGCATAAAAATATAATAAATTAATATATTAATATTTGTCAAAAGTTGGTAGTACAACATATGTTTTACTGTTTTATAGGTACTCAATAAATATTTGTTGAATGAATGAATGAATGAAATATATTTATTTACTCAGAAAGATTTTATAACATAACATTTTTAGTTCAGGCAGCTTAATCTGGATGTATTCTCCCTCCTATCCTAACTGTAATATCATGTAATTCAGCATTCTTATTACCTTTTAATTATTTTTACAAAGAAATATGTCAGAATAATGCTGTATTATATTAATGGAATTTTTTAAATAACTTTTATTGAGATATAATTGACATGCAATAAAACTGCATATATTTAAAGTGTACAGTTTGATTTTTTCTTATTAGTAATGTATATATGGCAATCCCAATCTCCCAATTCATCCCACCCCAACCCCAACCCCAGCCCCACCCCCCACTTTCCCCACTTGGTGTATCTTAATGGATTTTAATAATAATAAAATATTTGTTATTTTTATAATTTTATTAGTTTAAATAATCACTGGGTATAAGCAAGTTAGTAAATGCTAAAACACTGTTGCTGAAGCTTTAAGTCTATAAATTTATTAAAATAAGACATATGTAATTAAAAGATTTATTGAAGTATAGTTGATTTACAATGTGTTAATTTCTACTGTATATCAGAGTGACATATATATATTCTTTTTCATATTCTTTTCCATTACGGTTTATCATAGGATATTGAATATAGTTCCCCGTGCTACACAGTAGGTCCTTGTTGCTTATCCATTATATATATAATAGTTTGCAAGTGCTAATCCCAAACTCCCAATCCTTCCTTCCCCCATCTCTCCTCCCCTTTGGCAACCACAAGTCTGTTCTCTATGTCTGTTTCTGTTTTGTATATATGTTCATTTGTGTCATATTTTAGATCCACATATAAGTGATATCATATGGTATTTGTCTTTCTCTTTCTGACTTACTTCACTTAGTATGATAATCTCTAGGCCCATCCATGTTGCTGCAAATGGTATTATTTCATTCTTTTTTATGGCTGAATAATATTCCATTGTATATATGTGTACCACATCTTCTTTATCCATTCAGCAACTCATGGGCCATGGAAAAAGGAGTTATTTGAAATTATGGTTAAATGTTCTGCATATGTCCAAGTGTCTTAATATTACTTCTAGATGATTAAATATGTTTATATCATTTATTTTTTCATTTGCAGGTTTACTTCAATTTTTACTTTTGTATTTTTCTTTTAAAAAATGAATCATTATTAATGATATATTTTTAGTTCTTATGTGTCAAACAGGATTTTTAGTTAAGGCTATATAATTATCCAAGTGATCTGCTAAGTAATTGAATTGATTAGAAATGGTGCTTTCATGTGACCGTTTCATTGAGCATAATATCAAACCTGTATCTCATAAGGCAAGCATTTCCTTTCATTCATTTTACTTGACATAAGTACAAAAACAAAATAAGCAATTACTAGTGATGGAACTCTAACCTTCGTTACAGCTCAGTAGCTGATATAGCTATAGCTACGAGGCATAGACTCTCACATTGTTTGAAGGAGGTTTTGTGCTGGACATTTTAAGAGATGAGTGACTTTGAAGGAGTAATGAAGATTCTTCAAAACTCCTCCAGTGCCTTCATGATCATTGTGACATTTGTTCAAGGATTCCTGATGGCGATACTTGATATTTGTTCATTTTCTTTCTTGCATAGCTGTTTGCAGTTGATGTGCTAAGAAGGGCATATCTAACTCGCCCTTAAATATAACTGAGGAAAATGCATCATTGTAATTGCACGAAATTTCTTGGTAATTTGAGCTGTCCATAGAAATGCTTGATTTTTTTCTGCATGGTTTTACATGGCTTCTTATTTTGGTAATTGTGGAATGTCTTCCTCTAGTGATGATGCAGGTATTGCACCCTTCTTGGTAACATTAGTCTGTACTGATCTAGATTAGTCTGCTGCCTCTTTGAGGTTGTTTGCAACAATGCAACCCTTTGTGCACTGAGGCAAGTTGCTTATTCCCTTTGTGTCTTTTTCTTCATTTGTAAAATGTTGAAAACAATTAAAGTAGCCTACCCTCTACTGTCTCCTGGGAGGTTTAAAGGATTAATATGTTAAATGACTTTGAACAATTCCTGGCACATACTAATTACTAAATAAATACTAAGTAATAAGTTCTAAATATCATTAATAAGTGTTAAGTGTTATTTGTGTTGTGTGTACTGGTACCAAGCAAAATACTTTCCAGCTCTGTGCACGTGTACTTGGGTCTGAGGCTGTGCAAATAACCTTTCCCTCTCTCCTCCTCTTGTTTCTAATTCATGTCCTAATTTGTATAGGATGTTTTAAAGCCTGTTTAAAGACAGTCTTGGGACTTCCCTGGTGGTCCAGTGGTTAAGAATCTGTCTTCTAAGGCAGGGGACTGTGGTTCGATCCCTAGTCAGGGAACTAAGATCCCATATGTTGCAGGGCAACTAAGCCCGCATGCCACAACGACAGAGAAGCCTGCGCGCTGCAACTAGAGAAGCCCGTATGCTACAACAAAGATCCTGCGTGCCGCAACTAAGACCCAAAGCAGCCAGATAAATAGATAAGTAAAATAAAAAACACAAAGACAGTCTTGTGAGTAGGCCATAGTCATGTCTCACTCTCACCAGCATCAGTAGACTGGATTAGTGTCAATGAATATGTTTCTCTCTATCTTGACCACAAGGTAACTCTTACTCTTTTTAAAAGTTAGCAAGACAACCTGAAGCTTGAAGGTAACTTGGTACAACACCTAATCGTTGTCTCTGTGACCTTCCCATGCACATTAGGTTTCTAATTCCAAGGTCTTAAAGAAGAGCGAATATTTTAAAATACAACTTTGAACGTAGCAAACATGAATTCATTTATTACCATCAGAAAACATCTAAACTTTGTGCTAAGTAACCAAACAATATTCATGAAATGGACTGAGTCTGTCTCTGGGAACAATAAATAGTTCCTAATCTGTTTGGAGATACAACTTTTGTTATGTTTTGTATCAAGGAATGCTATTGTTCCATATTTGTCTCAGAAATTGAAAAGTAAATCCAAATTAATTTAGTTTTAAGAATTTTATGATAGCTTTTGGGGTATCACAACCTGGGTATTACAAAATGAACCCTGGGAATCATTGGCCAATTTGTAACTCACCCTTCACACTTGTCAAAAAAACAAAATAAATGCACCAACTATGCTGTCATCCACAGATTACATTCACCTCTAGACCCGACCACAGACCTTACATAACAACTTGAAATAAAAAGGACATACTTTTGTGTTATAAGGCAAAGAATGAGCATAGAAGTAACACAGAGAAAAAGGTGAAATTAAACATTGACCTTTTTATAGTCAGCGGACTTGCTGTAATTACAAGTCATGAGCATTCTTAGAGTGTAGTTGAAAGAACTTATTACTAAATAGGTTAGACACTGCACGTGGAGGGAGAGGGATGAGAAAAGAGAATTTGGTGGTTGGAAAAATAAGTGGGACTAGAATGACTGATCTGGTACTAAGATCCTTTAGTCCAAGAGATGAACAAATGCATTTCTCTTTCTGCCTTCATAAATCATGACTGACCTGTTCAAGCTGGATTCCCTGAGTAGGACAAAACAGAGGTCAGCCTGACATAAACCCGTGGACAGGAGGCCCATGAAGATTTATGTAGATTTGGGAAGGTTTTATTTTTTCTTCTTTCCTTCTCTTTTTCTAAACACCCATGAAATGCCAGAGGGAGTCCTGGATATGTCTCAGGAGCCAGGCAGGGACAGCTGAACAAAGGTTTATTAACTAATGATCTGAATTTACATTAGAATTTTGCCACCCTTGCTGTTTCTGTGTGGATTGAACACATGTAATTGATATATTTCTCCTGCCATGCCACAGCACTAACCAAACGATAGGTCCACTTTCTTGTTGTATTTCGAGCTAAGGTGAAATCTTATTTAGAACTTGAATGGTACATTAGTCTCATTAATTAATATAATAAATGCTTACTGAGTGATACTGTGTTAGTTTGTGTGTCTATATGTGCATGCATGTGCACTTGCACAGGCTAATCCCTTAAGTATCCTCCACTCTTTAAAGGGAGCTGAAGCTTGCACATTGTCAACTTCCACATAGGCCTAGATGCTATAAAATTTTCATTGGACCGTGAAGATGTATAGCAGAAGGAGAGTACAGGCATTCTGGATGGAGGAAACTTTATATGCCAAGACACAGAGGCAGTGAAATTCAGATGTTTATGGGAAATGTTCATTCCATAAATATGTATAGAGTACCTACTATGTGACAAACACTGTCCTAAAACCTGGATATTCAGCACTAGACAAGGAAAAGTTCTCATGAGACTTTCATTCTGAGAGACAAGGGACAGATGCTAAACAAATACATTAGATGCTTTCAGACAGTGATAAGTGTTATGAAGAAAACAGCAGGGTAATATAGGGCATAAGTTGGGTGGAAGACATTAGATAGTGTTGTCAAGGAGGGCTTTAGTTTCTCTGGAGATTAGGTTCTGTATAGGATTGTGGGTTAGAAAACTAGGAAGATCTGTTTTGGAGCATAGATGGAACACTGTGAATGTCAAGCTTGGTGAGCTCTTTTGGGACATTTCTAGAAAACTAAATACTTTAATTCTTAAAGGAGTGAGATCTGGTGCCCACTTTCCTGACCAATGGTCTTTTCTAGTACCCTGTATAGAGGAACACTTGTATCCATGCTTGGCAGCTAGGTGGAAATAGTCATTCTCTATTTGGGCACTATCACATCTTGAGTCATTTAACTTTGTTCAGTTTCTAAATGCCCAAGAGGCTAATCTTGACAAGCTTATCCAAGAGAGCTTTAAGAGTTTTTCTTAGTTGCTCATAAAGTACTTTCAAATCACATTTAACTTCAGTTTATTATTTTTCCTGTGTGTCACGAAAATTACCTCACATTGAAGTCTATCCATGCAAGAACCAACAAAGGTCAACCACTTTTCAGTTGCTTTTGTAAAAATGAACAAATACAATTTTGAAAAGATAAATGCTTTACTTCCACACCTAAGGATAAAAATATCTAAATGGATTTTTCTTAAATATTCTAGTAATACAATTTTTCATTCAGTGCAAATATAGAATATTTTAATTTATAAGGAGTATTTTTAAAGAAAGTTTTAAGCATGTGAGCTGTAGTGGAAACTTGTTATCTTAATGATTTTTCTTCTTAACAAAAAAACTGTTACTTGAACACTACTAGCCTTGTTATAGCTCTAAACATCTGTATTTCCCTTAGAAGATCTGATATTTCATAAGGCTTATAGTCTAGTTATCTGGAGTATTTCATATACAAAGAAAACAGTTTTCACAAATTTAGCTGAATGATATAAAAGAAATAGGCAATACTGAGATCATGTGCTGACAGTGCATTAAGAGGGAAAGGCCTGAGAATGGAGGAGTGGGACTGGGTTGTGAATCACATTAAAAATTAGAAAAAATGGAAAAACGTGAAAAGAAAATGGAGGAGGAGTAAGGTTGTTTCTGTGTTCAATAAAAACACACCATCCCCTGAAATTAAACCACAGTATCATACTGGTTAACTTTGCCAGTTTTACAGAAACATCACTTATAAAACTGGACACTAAAGTATAAGAAGAAAAAAGTCATCATTGCTTTTTATAAAATTATAGAGGACACTCTTAGAAAAGCAATAGACAAGGTTAATTTTACGGTTGCAAGTATAGTTGGAGGGTAGACTCCAAATTATTCTGTTGAGTTATTATCCTTCTTAATTTCATTCAGTTTATGAAATATTTTTTTCAAAGTTTTCATGACTGGTAGGTGGATGACAGGAGATGCAGCACAGCAGAGTTTATGTGACCAGGGATGAGAGACTGGGTGCCTGGTGAGCAGTAAAGAGTCAGATAAAAAGAGAAGATAGGCATCATATATGTAATAGTCAGCTTGGGCATACTGTAGACTGGATGGCTTAACCAACAGAAATTAATTTTCTCATAGTTCTGGAGGCTGGAAGTCCAAGATCAAGGTTCTAGCTCATTGGGTTTCTGGTGAGAGCCCTCTTCCTGGCTGCCTTCTTGCAGTGTCCTTGGTGTGTATGTCCTTGGTGTGTGTGCAGGGAGGGAGAGAGTTAAGGAGGGAGAGAGAAGAAGAGTAGCCAGCTCTCTAGTGTTTCTTCTTGAAAGGACACTAATCCTACAGGATCAGGGCCCCACCCTTATAATCTCATTTAACCTTAATTATTTCCTTAGAGGCCCCCATTTCCAAATATAGCCACACTGGGGGATTGGAGTTTCAGCATACAATTATTTGAAGGCACATAAAGCCATAAAATATAGAAAAAGGGATGGGGCTTCTAACTGAAGCAGGAAGTAGAAAATTTTCACTACAACTGAAGAGTAAATTTGGCTCTGAGCTTCCTGGCAAATAAGCCAAAAAGGGAAACATAATAGGCAGTGTGAATTTAAGTCAGTGAATAATCTCTTTGACAGCTTAAGACTATTCCCTCCTATCGTGTGTTCTGTTTGTTAAAGTAGTTTCAGATGTTGACCGATACGGGCAGGGGTGAGGAGGGATGTATTTGGGGGGCTAGAAATTCCGTTGTACTTTGTATGACACTGTAGATTTTTTTCTACAAAGAAGGTTGATTTCAAACAAGGCTTTTATCCCTTGGAGACTGGGTGGAAGATGTCAGGAAGTACAAGTTCTGGACTGGAGTTGGGTTTATTGCCACTACAATTAAAGAATGGGCTTTAGAACCATCAATGCATATGCAGGAATGATGGAAAACAAGTGGAAAAGTTACAAATCGTGCAAGCAGCTTGTTTCAAATCTGAGGGGGATTTGTAAACCCTATTGCTGGTTCAAGTTAATAAAATACTTTTTACCAAAAATGCTAAAGAAGATCACTTATATTAATTGTTTTATATTCAAGTGAATTTAAAATGATTTTATCCTGAAAGTTGCCAGTATCTATGGAATAACTAAAAGCAACTTATTGGTCACAAACTAAAGCTGGAATCTTTTTTTAGATGCTCCGGGTTGCTCAATATAATGTACCCAGTGCAGAGGGTCACAAAATCATTTGAATGATGATTGCATTAATAATTAATATTTAGTTCTTAAATGGTTTGTGCCATTCTTATTTTTGTTTTGTAATCATGCCATATTATCTTCATTTAAGAACAAAGACCCTTCTAATCACATAACCTAGAGATCATTTCACCCAATTTGGCTGCCAATCTCTTATTTCTCTCTTCAGCAATGATGAGGTGGATCCCTTTTCCTTAGGGAAGAGATATCCATGGTTTGTTGCCTTTGCGAATAACAAAAATGTTGGCAAGCTGGGTGGCAAAGCTGTTGCCTTTGGCATCTTTCATATGAACCATATCAAAAGATCCAGGAAGTCTCTTTCTGTTAGTGATCACATCAATTCTTCCCAAGTTAGCACCCCTGGTCACCATATACAGGTTACCAGCATTAAACCTGTTGAAATGGGTAATCTTGTTAGTCTCCAAATCAATCTGAATGGTGTCATTCACCTGGATGAGGGGATCAGGGTAGTAGGTGCTGTGAGTATCATGAGTTACCAGATGTGGGATCTTTTTGTGCCCACAAAGATCTTTCTTACTTTGTATGACTTGTACTTGGTTTTCTCAGGTGTATTACAATGAACAGCAGAGTGACCCTTGGTGCCATAGAAGAAATGGAAATTCTCTCTGGTCTTGTTAAGGCTGATGGCATCTATTAAACCAGCAGCGTAGGTTATATCAGTTCTGACCTTGACATCAATCTTAATGAACTGTTGTATGCAGATCTTCTTTACTTCATCTCCTGTCAGAGCATATTTAGATCTTTCCTTAGAGAATGATGAAGGGGAGACATTCTTTCAGGCTTGTTGGGACTGGTAAATGGACAAGGAGCAAACACATTGGTTTATCAGCATTCAATGCTTTGAGGTTGCTACACACTTCAGATGCTTCTTGGGACCATGCGTCATGGCTGTGCTAGCCATGAAAAGAGCATTTTTCAACTCTTTTTTTTTAAATTAATTTTTTTATTGGCTGCATTGGGTCTTTGTTGCTGCGCGTGGGCTTTTCTCTAGTTGCAAGGAGTGGGGGCTACTCTTCATTGAGGTGCATGGGCTTCTCATTGTGGTGGCTTCTCTTGTTGCAGAGCACAGGCTCTAGGTGCATAAGCTTTAGTAGTTGCGATGCATGGGCTCAGCAGTTGTGGTGCACAGGCTTAGTTCCTCCACAGCATGTGGGATCTTCCTGGACCAGGGATTGAAACCGTGTCCCCTGCATTGGCAGGCAGATTCTTAACCACTGAGCCACTAGGGAAGTCCCTCTTCAACTCTTTTTAGCTTGCCTAAACTTGCTTTGAAGTCAACTTGGTTCTTAAATTTACTTTGTTTTCTCAAAGTGGTAAAAAGAGAAAAAATAACTTCTGAGCATTGTGACCCTTTCAAAATGGCAAATTCAAGACTCTCAGTGTCTCAAAGTATAACCAAAAAAACCAGTATAATGTAAACCCCCAAATTTTATTCCTTCATTCATCCTTTTGTTCATTCATAATTTGATCAATTTTTATCGAGTACCATCTACATGCCAGGATATTTGTTAGGCTCTGGATAAAATATGGTCTTTTGGAACTTCCATGCCATTAAAATGCAGTGCTGTGTGATGGCTGCCATCCCAGAGATATGCATAAGTGTTACTGGAACACTTGTGGGGGGGTGTCGCCCTTCCTGGAGGAGAAAATCTGGGTTGGTTTCTGGAGGAAGTGGCGTATTAGCTGTAAGATGAATAGCAGCAAGCCATGGAAAGAACAGGGAGTTCCAGAGGTGACATTATATGCTTGGGAGCAGCTGGTTCAAAGGCAGAGAGGCAAAACTGAGTGAAAACTTAAGAAAGTGACACGTGTACATTGGAATATCAAGTGAGAGGTGAGGGGGAAGGCTAGGCTAGAGCTTTCCATGCCACGCTAACCTCGTACTCTTTCCTAAAAGCACTCCTAAAACCTTTGAAAGGTTTTAACCATTGGATTGGGGGTGATCAGATCTGTTTTTTGAATGACAGTGCCAGTAGGAGTGTGGCATATAGATTGAGGGTGGGGTGAGAGAACTGTGGTCTGGGATCAACTTAGAAGATATTGCAGTAATCCAGGCAAGAAATTATTAAGACCCTGAGCTAGACTGTTAACTGTTTACCAAAGACATAGACCATAAATATCTTATTCAATTCTAGGTCAGATGCTTTAAACAGTTATTTAGAGGAAAGCAGATATATCTGTTTACAGGCAGAGCTAGTTTATTTTTTTCTTTCTCATTAAAAAAATATAACCCATCAATATAACCCATATGGCAACTTCGAAGCCATATGATATTTTAGAACTTCCTAAGAAAAAAACAATAGATAAGCAGATATTAAATCATCCATGCTTACAAATAGTCTACTCCTTTTTCAGGTAATCCTCTGCAGATTAATTAGAACCAAACTCATAAGTTTTAATAGTAACATATGATCTGTCATCTGCCAATCTATTTTCAAGTCTGTACAAGAACAACTGTATGCCACAATGAATGCATGAACTGGAAAGATCAAAGTTATTTGATCTGGTTCTGTGAGTTATAATTTTTAAATCAATATGAGTAGAAAATAGCAGGCATCAGACATCCATCTATGCTTGTACCAGGTCATACACTGTAATTCTATCCAAGTACAAGTTTCCATGGTAAACAGGGCAAGACTTGCCAACACTTCACAGGTTTCCAAAAAGAAGCTATGTCCCTCTTGGGAGAAGTTTGTAACTGGAAAAGAAAATCTTCATAGATGAAATCTCCAGCAAAATAAAGTCATAGACTGTATTTCTGCAGCAGGCCTTTTGCCAAAAGTCTCATCAACAAGTATGGTGCTGGTGGTGACCAGTCCTATGGTAGAGGTAGTAAGATGCTCCCGCCAAAACTTGTTTTTATTTGCTCAGAGCTTGCTAGAAAAAAAAAAATCTGACTTTGAGTTGAAATTTTCCACGTTTCATCCCAGTCCAAAGGTGACTTAAAAAAATTTTTTTTTTGGAAAGTTGAATTAAAGTCAAGTGAAATTTGTAAAGTTAGTCATTTGAGGAGGTATGTGTACACAAAGATCTCAGTGGGTAGCACAAAAAAAATAACATTTTCCTTTTCCTTGTGACTTTTGAAAGACTAAATCCTTTTGGCTCTTTCTTTTGAAAAGATTTAACCCTGTCTCAGTTACAGGGGCAGGAAACCAACCATTTATTCAATTTATTCAAACAGTTTTTTTCCTAGGAAGAACTAATAAAATAAGACTTTACATATTAAATCCACTAGTAGTTAAAAAAATTTACAGTGCCCTCACATACATTTGAGAGAAAAAATATTTACAAATAATGAATATAATTCAATTAAATTCAACAAATCTACTAAGTACCAGGTATTAAGTGAGTGCTCAGTGTTTGAGGTATAGAAAGCTGAATAAGAAAGGTCCTGTCCCCCAGAAATGTATTATTTGGTAGTGGAGATAGAATAATAAAAATGGAAATAATATAAGGCAGAATATAATAAGCGTAGAGATATAAGCAAATTGATGTGGGACCACAGAAATGCAGAAATTGATGTTGATTGGAGGATGGGCATAGTTTACTCTGGGTTTTTAAGGATTGAGAGTGGCAAAGATCAGTGAGTTGGGAAGGCCATTTCAGACTAGAGACCAGTGTGAATGCACCAACTGAGGTTAGAGATGGGACTAGTCAAAGTGGCTGCAGAGTCGGATATGATGGGGGAAGAAGCAGAAAATAAAGTTGAAAAGTTAGGCTCAGAGTTTCTCAGTGGGTATGCTACTGGTTTTTTGGGGTGGATGGGTCTTTGTCATCTTAGGGAGTGTGTATCCCTGGTCCCAGCCTTCTAAAAGCCACCAATGCTCCCTGGCATTTTGACCACTGAAAAGCATGCCTAAACATTTTCAAGCACATCCTGGGGCAGGCAGAATCACCTCTGAAGAAAATGACTGAGGGCAGCTTGGATTCCAAATTTGGGGGCAGTCCTTAGCTCTGTAGGTGGTGAGCATCTACTAAAAGGATTCTGACCAGAGCAAGGGCATGAGTAGATGTGGGATTCAGGCAATGATTTCTGGAGATTGAATCAGAGGAGGGAAAGAATGGGATAATCAATTCAGTCTATTGCAATAGTCTTAAGAAGAATCAATGTGGACTTGAGCTAAATTTCATCACTTTCATGCCTGAAAACATTAATAGACATTATTTTTTATTATTTTAGCTATTCCTTTTATCTCTGATACTCCATGGCATTGCATTGTAGAACTCTTTGTGCTGTAGCTGCTTTTCTGTTTTTTTCTTTCTCCAAATTAATATCATATGGTAAAGTCAGTATTACAAAAACAAGATTTTTAGAGGGTGATCATAACACCCTTTCTACAACACACTTTCTAATTATAGCATAAACACGTGGGGTGTGGAAAGCTCTATTTAAAAAACAGGACAGAAAGAATGCTGTTTGTTTCATTTTAGATAGTTTGGATTCTTTCACTTCTTGAGTGTTTTTTCTTTTTTCTTTTCTTTCTCTCTCTCTCTCTTTTTTTTTTTAAGAAAGACTCTGTTGACAGCAGACTGAGTAGTTTTGAATCCCAGATGTTAGTGCAGTGGAAACTCAAAGTGGATAGGCAGATGGAGTCTTTCAGAAGCACCGCTAGTTGCCAAAACAGAAGACGGTGCCCAAGGCAAAGGAGGCAAGTAGGTAGTGTCACTCCTCGGATGTGTGCAGGAAATCCTCGAGACTAGTGGTGAGGGGTGGAGAGCACGCCTGCCCTCACAGAAGCACCAGTCTGCACATTTCAAAAGGGCATCCTGACTCAACACAGCAGCTGTGATCACATCTTGTAATGTGTCCTCTCCCAGCTGCTGAAATATTGCTGCCTTCTGGTTTCCCCAAGGAACTTTGGAAGGGACTGTACTGACAGAAGATCAGCCACAGGTATGTTATGCTTAATTTTTTTTTTTTTTTCTAAAAAGCCCTCTTCAGGAAACTTTCAGGTGGTTTTTCATTTGAAACAAAATGGGATCTCAAGCCCATTAAACAACTGAAAACTTGTACCACATCTATGTAGAGGCTCAAGGACTTGAAATCACAAATTTGAATTTGATCCTAGTCATTCGTGAGGCTCTCATTCTCCAAACTTCATCTGAACTTTCGGCTAGGCTCCTGTTAAGGGTCTCTAAAACTGGTTTGGGCCCCCACTCAGATTTTCTAGGGCTCTATTCCCTTCACTTTCTCTTGTATAAAATTGTTAATTTTACTCTTCACTGAAGAACATACTGAAAAACTAATGATTACAATGCTTTTCATTTCCCTGGTACTTTATATGTTACAAAGCATTTTCATATATATTAACCCATTAAATACTCTGAAGCTCAGAGGATGAAGGGACTTACCCAAGGTCACAGAATGGAAAATCGAGAACTCAAGTCCAGGTCTTTTGACTCCGAGCCCATGCTGTTCCCTCTACAGTTTGATATTCAGTTACCAGCACTTTGGCCCCCTGAACTGATGGTGAGGAGAGCCAGAATTTCTGAGCGATAAGATGTCCCAGTTCTGACCTAGGGTCTGTGGCTTTGAATAATAAGAATCCATTCCGTTGGCAGTTTCCAGAACAGTCTTTTAGAAACTGCTATCGATGGCAACAGGTTCTGTGGCTCATGGCCCTCAGTGGTAGGAGAGGCCAGTGGCCCCAGCTCCTGGTGACCATTCCTCTCTCTTCTGTGGCCAGCAGTGGCTCCCAGCGGCATTTTCTGCTGGCCGTGGTAACTCCCAGTTGCTCCTGTCAACAGCTTTTGAACGGTCCTCTGGGTCATTCCAGAGTTTCTTGCCTCCTGGAATAGCTCCTTGGCAAGCAGACAGCGCAGCGTCACAACCTCAGCACCAGCTCTAAGGGCAGATCACAGCTCCGGTGCTCCACAGCTCTTCGTGGAACTTCTTCAAATAAGCCCCCAAAGTGATTTAGGGGAAGCAAGACCCTGTAAGGGCCTATAATTTCACACCGGGTTTTGCGGGACTCAGACAAATTTGGGTCTCCTGAGTTTCCACTGGTTCAGAGTGAGTGTCTTGACATTTTTCTTTCAGGAGTCACAGGTTTTGCAGCTGGCTGTCAGGTTGCCAAGCAACACGTGCAGGACAGCCGGAAGGAAATCTTCAAAGGGTTTGTGAAGACTTTGGAGAAAGAACTTTCAGGAGATGCGTACCCAGGATGCGTACACCCTCTGCCGTGAACTGTCCTACACCACTTACGGCCTGGAGCTGACGTGCATCACGGTGGTGGACAGGGACCTCCAAATTGTGTACGCACCTTCGTCAGGTGGGACAACGAGATCGTCGACTATAACACGAGGTTTTCTGGGGTGATCGAGGCAGACCTCGCAGGCATGAGCATCTCGCTGCAGGATGTCCAGGCGGTCCTGATGAACATGTTCAGTTCGGACACTATCGTCATCGGCCACAGCCTGGAGTGCGACCTGCTGGCTTTGCATGTCATCCACAGCACCGTGGTGGACATGTCCGTGTTATTCCCGCATCGCCTGGGCCTCCCCTACAAGCGCTCCCTGCGGAATCTCACGGCCGACCATCTCAGACAGATAGATCATCCAGGACCACGTGGACGCGCACAGCTCCAGTGAGGATGCCAGTGCCTGCATGCACCTACCTGGTGATCTGGAAGATCGGAGAAGTCGGTCACCGAGACCCAGCGGTGACCGCCGCCCGCCCACTTCTCCCGCAGCCCTGGCCTGTCCTCTACCCCAGGCCTCTTCCAAAGCAGTGCAGTAAACCTTGAGAGCTATTCCTGCCCACGTCACCAAGACACGGAAAACCGAGAGAACGGGATGAGCCGGCGGCAGAGACAGCCCAACACTGAAACCGACATCACAGCCGCGAGCCCCCAGCACACCTCCGCACCTGCCCCTGCCTCTCTGCCCCAGACCTCCGTCCTCTGGAGGCTGCTGCTGACTCGAGGGGCCCCGGGCAGCGAGACCACCTGCTCCTGCCCCTTCTTGTGGGTGGGGGGCGGGCGGCAGCCGGGCAGGATGGTCGAGGGTATGTTTGTGACAAGGGTTGTCTTTTTACTTTGTATTATTTTTATTATTTTTCATTTAAACCTGATGACTTGCACAGCTGTCTTTCCGCCACCCAGAGGAGCAAGACCCTGGCGCTGCATTCCCTCCGAGGGGGTGGGGGATGGGAAGCAGCCAGCCTGAGCCCCTACAGCCGCCAGGACCTGGGAGTTCCGCCCGGCCTGGGCCTGGACGGGTGGGGACTGGCCTCCCCAGCCCACCTGGACCCTGGGGGCTTCTGGGAGCGAAGCCAGCCCCTCTATCAGCCCCCAGGGCCTTGCCTTCTGGACGCCCCAGGGCCCTTTGCCCTTTGGCCTCTGGACACGCTTCCTGCCAGAGCCCCGCCCTCCTCCAGGAGCTGTCTGTAAAGTCCCGGAGCCCCCAGTTCCCGCACCCCATCTCCCGCACCCCCAGGCAGGGGCAGAATAAATGTTTGTATGGATTAAAAAAAAAAAGAGGTCACATGTTTGCCTATAAAATTTCTCTCTCTACATGCTTAGTGCTTCCTTATTGTGTGTTTATGTGAAACAAGCCCCGGAGACTGCCCTAGGTAGCTCCAAGCTCTCAAGCCCTTGTGATTTTCTAACAGTGACCCTGGGTTATGTAGAAACTCAAAGTTACTCTCCATAATCACTTAGCAATAACAGTAAGGTGAGGTTTATTTAGGGCTTGCCACATACCAACACCTTTTCTGAGTGCTTTCTATTAACTTTTAAAATCCTCCTAACATATCCCTGAGGAAAGTCCTGTTATAAGCCCCTTTTAAAAACAAGGAAAAGGAGACTCATGAAGTTAAAAATATCCGCTGAGGAGGTAATGGATGGGAGGTCTGCCTTCTGGTTGTTTCTGAATTCCAGATGTTTGTAGTGGATAAGAAGTGTTTATCACATTAAAATATTTGAGCAGCCTCCTTTATCCTTGCAGAATGCGACATTTTGCCTGAGGGCAGACTTCTTTAAGCCTCCTATGGTCTGGGCAGAGCTAAGACTTCTGTGGCAGGCATTCTTTTCTCACCTAACAGGCATTCCTGCCTGGTTCTCCCTTGCCAAAGTCCCTGGTTTTGTTCAGATGGCAATGTGCTGTGGTACCTCAAGGGACTGGAACCTTGTTGGCCTTGTTCAACACAGAGATCTTATTCTTCTTTGCATGTTGGGTACAGGGGCAGTTCTGGATGAGTTGGGGGATCTTTGGAGCACTGCTAGACAAGATATTCCTTTTTGAGTGAATACAGAACCACAGAAGAAGAAAGCCCTTTTGCCCTCATTCTTCCCTTCCTGCTTTGGATAATGTTGAGCCAGGAGGTGCTTGCTATCTGGGGCTCAGAGAGCTTGTGGCCAGTAGATTACAAGCCTGAAGATAGAAACCAATATCCTGTGGCTGGCAAAATGGGATTAAAACAAACAAACAAACAAAAAACCCTGTGTCTTTTTTTTTTTTTTTAGTTAGTAAAAGTTTATTGTGCACACACCAAAAAGACAAAACCAGGAGTCAAACCAAAACAATGGAATGAGGCTCAGGGATGTATTATTATAAAGCAGCTTATGTAGTGAGAAATCCGTGACAGTTTATACTTTACAGTGGTTGGTTATAATAGTAGAATTTTCTTAAATAATAGGGAATTGGTCAATAGTTACCTCATATCAACCTTGGGAAACAGTTAAGGTTTTGTTTATGATTTTTAGGTGCACCTGGGTCTTTTTTTAATGACTTGGATCCTCCAATAAATCATTACTTAAGTTAGTGATCCCTCCTGGGATCACTTCTGAATTTCTTGTGACCTTGACAATAAACGTCCTTTTATTTAAGCCAACACATCTCAAAATGTGAGAAGTATGTGCCAGTCCACAGACTGTTTCTTACTGCTCTGTAAAGAGAGAAGAACAGAACTTGAGAATAAGGGTTTAGATACTCCTATAGTATATTGTTTGACAATGTTGTTAAACCAGTGACAGTAAACTTGTTGAACGAGGTATTGACCAGTCCAAGATGGATTGGATGCTAAAATGACAAGAACAATGCCATAGGTAATTTAGGTGATAATTCTGTAGGCTTTTTTCTTACCATCAGCTAAGAGTATTCCTAATTCTTAAGAAGTTTGTGCCCATGTGACTGATATGCTCTCAAATTTAAACAGATTTATGTCCCATGGTAGAGACTTAGACACAACTGGCCTTTAGCTTAGAGGCTGTCTTAATAAATGTGTTGTTTTGTTTGATCTGATTCTTCTGTGGTCATCACACTTTGAGAGAAAACCAAGCCCTTTCAGGTAAAGCAGGGCAGCACAGACTGGTCACTTATTAAATGTAGCAAAAGTATGAAGTTGGCAACATTCAGCTAAGGGCTCTGTCATATAGTCCTTCAGGGGTCCCTCCCACCCAGCCAGTCTGTCATTCTTCTTCTTCTCTCCCTTATTCTTGTTTTTGCTCTCAGCCTGATGCAAATTAATCTTTAAGTTTTTTTTAATTTTTATTTTTTATTGAAGTAGAGTGGATTTACAATATTACATTAGTTTCAGGTAATCACTATAGCGTAGTGACCAGTATTTTTTAAGGTTATACTCCATTAAAAGTTATTACAAGATAATGGCTATAATTCCCTGTGCTGTACAATATATCCTTATTGCTTATGTATTTTATACATAGTATTTTGTGTCTCTTAATCTCATGCCCCTAATTTGCCCCTCCCCCATCTTCCCTTTGGTAACCACTAGTTTGTTTTCTGTGTGTGAGTCTGTTTCTTTTTTGCACATGCGTTTATTTGCATTATTCTTATTTATTAATTCTTATTTAAAATTTTTAATTGTATAAGTTAAACAAATTTTTATACAGTTTTTAAAGATTGCTTTCCACTTAGTTATTACAAGATGTTGACCATATTCCTTGCATTGTACAATACATCCTTGAATCTATCTTACGCCCAATAGTTTGTATCTCCCATTCCCTTACCCCTATATTACCCACCCCCCCAACTGGTAACCACTAGTTTGTTCTCTATATCTGTGAGTCTGCTTCTTTTTTGTTTTATTCACTAGTTTGTTGTGTTTTTTAGATTCCACATATAAACAATATCATACAGTATTTGTCTTTCTCTGTCTGACATACTTCACTAAGCATAATATTCTCTAGGTCCATCCACGTAGATACAAATGGCAAAATTTCATTTTTTATGGCTGAGTAATATTCCACTGTACATATATACCACATTCTTTATCCTTTTGTCTATTGATGGGCACTTGGGTTGCTTCTATATCTTGGCTATTGTAAATAGTGCTGCTGTGAACATTGGGGCACATGTATCTTTGTGAATTAGAGTTTGATAAGGCTTTAGCAAATAAGTTCCCATAAAGCCACTTAAAACTTTGTGACTTTAGGAAAATCACTAACCTCTCTGAATCTCACTTTGTAAAATGAGAATAATAGGACACCCCACTATATAAATAATAATAATAATAATACCTAGCATTTATTGTATGCTTGGTACAATTTTAAGCCCTTTATAGGTATTACCACATTTAATTCTCTTAATGACTTTATGATGTATGTGCTACAATTTTATCTCCATTATAAGAATGAGAACTGTGACAAGGTTACAGAGCCATTGGTTGAACCCTGATGTGACCACCAGAGCTCTCCAGCTTGAGCACTATGCTATAGCTCCTTATCGTAAATGTAAGAAATTGTTAATATTATCTGATGAAGAAATTTGGATCTAGTGATAATCACTACCTTATCTAGTGATTTTGTCTGTGTGAACCACCCATTCATATAATTGCATATTAATATGATTAAATGTTTAGAAACGAGCCATTTCAGAGAATCAAAAAAGGAAAAAAAAAAAAAAGAATCAGCTGGAACATCTGGCTTCTGATTGGTTTCCTGTTCAGAAGTTTCCTAAAAGTAAATTTAATTATAGTGTTGATCTTGGTAGATTAGAACACGTGAAGAGCTTGGAGTATTTTGCCAACTGGACCAACCCTTTTCAGGTTGATCCCTCAGCAGCCAGAGGTGGTGGAAAGATCTACTTCATTCCTTGGTAATCAGCCTGTTTGATGGAAGGCAGGGCTAAGTCCAGGAAACATACAAGACCAGAATCAGAGGAGCTGGACTCCGAGGCTGGTTTTTTACCACCTGGCTAAGTGACAAGTTACTTAGCCATTTCAAGTGTCAGCTTTCTGCAATTTGCAGTGAGGCTCAATTGAAACTATAGAGGTATAAGTTGCTTGTCCACTGTAAAGTCTTGTGAACATATTTTTATATTTTCTATTTATATCAGGACCTAATTCCTGATATTGACACTGTGGTATAGTAGCATGCTTCAGTGAAAATTCCACTCTCTCCTAGACAAGTGATCTGGGTTCTAGTCTTACTCCATATCTAACCTGCTGCAGCAGTGTTTTCTTACATGAAAAATGAGGGATGTATGTGGAGGGAGGGTTTCTAAATGATCTCTGGGACCCTGTGCCATTTCGTCATCAAAAGTACTGAGATATTTTCGTCAGGTATTTATTAACAGAGGTTGCTACTGTTGCATTTCCACACAGCTGAAGCACATCTACAAAAGACACCAGAAACTGCTCTTTTGATTCATAAAAGCAGATAGCGCAACTGTGGATCAAAAGGGTATCACACAGACTCAGCTCAGATGTAGTCTGCCAAGGGAAAGCGCTTGCACGTGTGCTTGGAGAGCACCCCAAATACTTCACTGGAGTGGACACTGTAGGAGCACAGGGCTGTGAAGAGATTTTCAAATCCCAGGATGCAATTAAGTTTGGCAAAAATCAGTCCTTCTTAGAATATCAGAGCTACAAAGGTCAGTGCGGATAAGGAGGAAACAGGTTCAGCAAGAGTGCGTCAGTTGCCTGAGGCCACACAAAAGATCAGCAGGTAGCAGGCTGGCACCTATCTCACCTGATTCCCAGGCCAGGGCTCTTTCTATTGTCCCATGCAGCCCATTTACAAAGATGATGTTAATAAAACATCCTGGGGAGTTGCTCAAAGGAATCATCACAAAACACGTAAAGAACACTAAACCTTTGAAACACTCAGACAACTTGTATATTTTTCACTCATCTAAGACATGTGGGTATTTTAGAAATACCTTTCTTTTTTAACCAACATATTGTATGCACATATGATTCAGTAACGTTCCCTGCATCACTGCTGAGAGTTAGACATAATTGCAAAGAAAATAATGTGATATCAAGCTGATGAAACTTTATATTTGAAAGATTTCTCTTTTTGATGCTCTGTTTCATAGGCATCTGAAGCAGTTCTCTGTGAGAAGTCTTTTATTTTGTGTGGACCATAATGTAAACACTTACCCCAGATCAACCAAAAGGAAATACATAGTGGTAAAAAAAACGATTGAAGGGGATTGGCATGTTTAGACCCAGTAAGACCTGAGGGTCAGGTGGACTATTAGCCAAATATGAGTCTACAACAGTTTCTTATAAAAACAAATATTATACTTGGACATTTCAAATGGAGTAAGCTGTATGACAGCCAGAATTATAGTAATTTTCCTATTATACTCAGTGTTTGTCAGTCGTTTAATTTAGCATTGAGTGTACTTTTGTACTTCTCGTCAAGTAAATTCAATAAATGGCAAAGGAACAGTAGAAGAGAAGCAGCTCAGTGATTAAAGCATAAAGAATAAAACCTCTCAACGTGTGATAGATTATTATGGAAGGTGTCATTAGCTGCTAGAAGAGGAGGGATGGTTAGATGAGGTATCAGAAAGAATACCTAGTTACAAGATTCACTGAGAATTAGATGGTACATTAATAGCTAATATTTATTGGGTACTTATTATGTGTCAGGCACTGTGCTAAATACTGTTCATGAACAATCCTGTTTGATTCTCATAAAAACCTAGATGGCAGTATTGCCCAGAGGTATGATGGATTTAAATTATATAACATCTTTAAGATCAGTCATAGAGATAGGAGGATTAGAAACTTCAGGCCCTAATTTTGGCTACTTGAATAAAGTAAAAATCTGGTTTTATTTCAACCTATTAGAAGCTTGCCAATAGCATTGGATGCCTTAGGTATAATTTCTTCCTATACTAAGTGGCCAAACTGGGCTTCTTTACAGAGAACCTTTCAGCTGAAGGACTTTTGTTCTTTATTGAAATGTTTTCCAAGCAAGAATAGCCATTCCTTACTTTTGAACAGTGGGCACACAAAAACCTTGTGAGAATGAGTGGTTGGCTAGGAATTCCTGAATTGTGAGAAGAGTGTATAAATGATTTAGGGCCTCACAGCTGGCAGAAGAAAATGCAAAACCTCTTTGGGGGAACAATTCTTCAACCTAGGGTACACAAGATTTCCATAAATAAAATCACAATGAAGATAAGCTCACATTCCAAAATTATGAAATACTATGAAACAATTCCTTATGAGTGACAGTGCATCAATTAATAGAACTACCAGGTGGAGACTACCAAATATGTATGCTTAAAGTGATGTAAAAGAAGGAATAATATCATAAATCACAAGATTCTGGAAAAGAATAGCCATATTTAAAAATAATTAAATAAAACTCTTAGTGATGACAACATGTAGACCCTAAAATTTATGAATAGGTTAAAAATGTTGGCTATGGCTAAAAAGGGAATTGTATACCAGAAGATAAATCTGAGGAAATTATCACGAAAGCACTGAAAAAAAAAAAAGAAATGTTGGAAAATACGACACTTCAAGAGACCTTGAAGATATAAGAAGATGAAAGATATATCTACTAGGGGTTTCAATAAGAAAGAATAAAGAGAATGGTGGAGAGGTGATATTCAAAGATAGAGGAGCTAGGATTTTTTTCATTGATTTTTCATTGATTAACAACATTAGTCCTAAGACTCAAGAAGAACAACATGGTTCTTGGTAAAAGAAGTAAAATAAATCCACATCTAGACCCATCTTAATGAAACTACAGAACATCAAAGACAAAAAATATATATAATAAAGGCAACTTTAGAAAAAAGACAAGTTAACCACAAGGGAATGATAGTTCAGCTAGCTGGAGAGTTCTCAACAGGCAATGATAGAAGTCAAAGGACAGTGGGAAAATATCCTCTGAGAAATACCCTAGAGAAAATAAATATTAATCTGAATTCTATAGCAAGTTAAAGTTTAAGAATAAAATCTGCTTTCCCTCCAAAACAATATTTTCAGACAAAATAAAACTGAAAGAATTTGGCATAAAAGAACCTTGCTGAAGAAACTACTGAAAGATGTAATTCAGGAGAAAGAAAATTGAACTAAGAAAAAGAGTGTAAGGAGTGGTGAGCGAATGAGTCTATGTTTCCTCTTACTGCCGCTGGATGTCCAATGCCTTCCATAGGGTTAGGGGCAGGGCTTGAGTGTGGAGATAAAGAGACAGGTTGCTATTGCTGCACATTTATTTTTGTGTGTGTGTAACACATTTTCCCATAGGTGCAGTATTGCAAATAGTGATGAGGTTCCCATGCTGGCCCTTCAGAGCCTATTGAACTCAAGTGCTACTAACACACAAGACTACCTGATGAAAGAAATACTTGAGTCCAGAAAGAATTAAGCAAAGAGATCAAGATTCCTAAATTACCAAGTCTAAAGTCCTAGAGTGATGGCAGTGTCTGTCATGGGGTTAGGAGCACTGAATACATGGACATCGGATTCCTAAAAGAAATTCTAGATTCTTCCTCAAAAGAAATATGCATTCTTCCCCTGAACTCTAATTAGACCCTGCTTTTTCTTTAGTGGTTACTAACCATAAAAAAGGAAGAACAAGAACTTTGGGAAAAAATATTACCAAAGGGAATATAATTGCCAACAAGCCTTTGGATTTCACATAAAGGGTCCTTTTAGGCAAATACTTCTTTAGCCTGAAGGCCTCGCTCAGTTGCCTGAAACACACTTCAGTGCCCAATCATTTTTCTAGAAATAAACTCACGGGCAGGTTGATGATTAGATGATTATGCAGATATGAAAACCCCAGAAGCCCACTGGATGGAAGGAATGCCTGAGCCCAGCAGGGTGTGAGCACTGAAGGTCTAGAGAAGGGCAAGGAAACAACAGGTGTTCTTGGTTGGTGCCAAGGGTGTGCTGCAGACAGTCTCATAAAACATTCACAAGGTTGGCCAATGCTGGGGTAGAGTCCAGAGTCAGGGCAGGTGCAGTGTAAAGGGAAATCCCAGGACAGCTGAAAATGGAGAGATTCTAAGAAAGGGACAGCTAAGTAGGGAAAATTAAAGTTATGCTGCATCCGCCTCCACACCCAAATAGAGATGGAACACGTGGGCTTAGTTTTCTGCAGGGTGAAATAGAAGTCTGAAAGCAGTGAGTTGAATTGTTTTGTGTGAAAAAATCAGAAATTACCAAAAGGAGCATAGAATCAAGAGCTATTATGTTAGTGTAGTTTTGTTTTATTTTATTTTCTAAATTATGTATTTATTCATTTTTTATTTTATTGGCTGTGTTGGGTCTTTGTTGCTGCATGCGGGCTTTCTTTAGTTGTGGCTAGTGGGGCTATTCTTGGTTGCTGGGGTACAGGCTTCTCATTGTGGTGGCTTCTCTTGTTGCGGAGCACGGGCTCTAGGTGTGCAGCCTTCAGTAGTTGTGGCGCACGAGCTTAGTTGCTTTGCAGCTTGTGGAATCTTCCTGGCCCAGGGCTCGCACTTGTGTCCTCTGCATTGGCAGGTGGATTCTTAACCACTGAGCCACCAGGGAAGCCCCTATGTTAGTGTAGTTTTAACAGAAGCTTTTAACTGACGTGCAGTTGCTTGACTGCAGAAAAATTAAACTTTTGATCAGATTAAAGCTATTGTTTAGCATGGTGGCGTCAAATAGAATGAGAGATCAAGAAATCATTAGAATATGCCTTTCCATAAAGGGTTTCAATTTAATAAAGCCTAGACTTCTAAAGAATAAAATAGTTAATATTCTACAAGGGTGTTGACAAGCTTAATGAGCCTTTAATTGGGGAATAAGGATATTGTAATTAAGGAACCTGGCAGAATGAGAGCTGAAACGCTGGCTTGAAGCATTATGTTAACTAGAAAAGTAATTTATGTCACATGATAATCTTACCTACTGAGCTCCTTATGTTTCTTTTTTCTTTTTGACTCAGAAAATATGGACAATGGACTACTTTCCCCTTTCTTTTTTCCTCCTTCCTGTGATTATCACCACTACTACGACACAAAGATAGTTTTATTGTTTTCCCTCTCTGAACCCTTCCTTCCAGCAGGAGTGTTGGCATGAAAATCCAGGCTGCTACATCAGTTCAGTTTAACAAGTATTTATTGAATGTCCAGTGAGGTACCAGAAACTGCAGCTATAAAGACGAGATGATATAAAGGTGAGTGAGGGAGGCAGGCAGGTAAAGCGTCAGGCCATTCTGAAGAGCTGGATGATAAAGGTGGCTGAAGGGAGTACAGTCTGGATTTATTGTTAATAGGAGCATAGAGCTTAGGACTGGGGTTTTCAATACTGGCTGCTTTCTAATATTTCTAATATTAGAGCTAACCTGAGGAGATTAAAACAAAATGTGTTCCTCTGTTCTTACCACCTAGATTCTGGGTTAATTATCTGGATGAGGCTCAGGCCCAGTCCTTTTCAAAGGTATCGCAGCTTAACAGCCACTGGTTTAACAATGGGCAGTCTTGTTCCAAAAAACCTGGTTTCAAACTCAACCAGCCAAGGCCTTGATTTTCTCTTTGCCAAATAGGGATAATGTTAGTAGTTACCTGTAGTGGACATTTGCTGGGCAAATGCTTTCCACTGGGAGTGGCCCTCCCTGACTCATATGGTGCCAGGGGTCTGCCAATCCCATTACCTGCCTATCTCTGGTGGAAAGGGATGGCCACAGGACTCAAGGCCCTTGGAGCCTTTGGTCTGAGTGTTGTGCTCAAGACTCAGCAGGGCCATCCAGAGGCTTCCATGATGGAAAGAAGGAGAGGGAGAGGGTAGGGAGAGCAAGAGGGAGGAAGTGAACAAGAGAGAAAGGTCTGTTCCTTTTGACCTTTAAGTATAAGCATGTAGGCAGTCTCCCCAGGTATACCAGGAGTGACTGCCTGAAAATGAAGCCAACAGTCTGAGTAAAAGAGAGCTGAGAAACAAAAACAGAGACAGAATCCTGATAACATCATCTGGTCCTCTGGATTCAGCTATATCTGAAGCCAGGTATATCTACCCTTGGGCTTTCCAGTTACGCCAATTAATTCCCTTTAATGTTAAGCTATTTTGAGTCTGTTGTACATTATTTGTTACCAATAAAATGTCAGGAAGCTTCTGTGAGGATAAGGTAAAATCATGTAGGGAAAACACAAATCCTGAGATATTATAAACACTCAGCAAATTCTCAGTGTAATCCTCGTCCTCAACCTCATCCTCACCCTCATCCTCATCCTCAACCTCATCCTCATCCTCATCCTCACCCTCAGCCTCATCCTCATCCTCATCATCCTCAACCTCATCCTCATCCTCACGCTCACCCTCAACCTCAACCTCATCCTCATCCTCATAACAACATTGTCCTCATTGCTACCATCACCCATTTTCCTTCTTAAGTGGACTGTACAATGAGATGCAGTTACAGTATTTTCTCTCTTCTGTAGTGTTTATTAGAAAAAACTCAGAAATTTTGGACATGCTCTCTAGTTTGTTTGTTGTTTATGTTATCCTATCATTGCTCACAGTTCCATGCAGGAATGAAGATGCTTCAAGCTTTGGGGCCTTTGAATGCCCAGACTTCAGAGTTTCATGCTGTAGCTGGCAGAGGAATAGGTACTACTTAGAAGACATCTGCTCTTTATATTTTCGCCATTTAGTTGAAAACTAAGCCTCAGTGTTCACTCCGTGGTTTGCTTAAGGTTCCCCATGTGCATGCTCCACCTCTGCACGTTTTCTCCAACTTGACTGAAAGTCCTTCCTCACCTTTTCTTTGTTCATCTAAGTCCAGTTGCCCTACAATACCCAGATCAAGTTCCTTGGAACTTTTCTCAAACACTTTCTCTGAATTTACTCCCCTTTCCTTAAACTTTTTTTTATAAATTTATTTTTATTTATTTTATTTATCAGCTACGTTGGGTCTTCATTGCTACATGCTGGCTTTCTCTAGTTTTGGTGAGTGGGGACTACTCTTTGTTGTGATGAGCGGGCTTCTTATTGCGGTGGCTTCTCTCGTTGCAGAGCAAAGGCTCTAGGTGTGCGGGCTTCAGTAGTTGCAGCACGTGGGCTTAATAGTTGCAGCTCACGGGCTCCAGAGCACAGGCTTAGTAGTTGTGGTGCATGGGCTTAATTGCTCTGTAGCATGTGGGATCTTCCCAGACCAGGGCTTGAACCTGTGTCCCCTGCATTGGAAAGTGGATTCTTAACCACTGCGCTACCAGGGAAATCCCATATTTTGGCTAGTTTTTAATGTGTGATTGCTTTATCTCCTCAACAAGATGGTATTTTCATTGAAGACAAGGGAAATCTCTGTATTTTGCTGAACACCCCTGCATATACCAGACTCCCTACGACTGCTGATCCAAAGAGTATCATTCAAATTAGGCAGTTCTCTCAGGGGCAGATGAGGAATTGCACTGGTTGATTGTAATGCTGCATAGTAGACCTCCCTCCAAAAAATCATAGCAGTCTTTATAAGCCTTAGCTCCAACTGCAGGGAATTCTAGGTTCCAGTTCGTAACTGCCTTTGCAGTTTGAGCTCAAGTCAAGAATTTCTTTTTCTGTTGTCTTATCTTCTACTTCTGCCACAACTTTGCCTTGGAGATTGGCATGGACATTTAAGCTCCATTGAATTAAACATGAAATCTCATTATTTATACCATAATCTGGTCATATTCTAGGAGTCTATGTCAATTTCCAAAAATTGTTTTCTCCTGGACTTTCTCTCTGTTGTTATGCTGGTCAACTACACGCGCTATCCAGTGAGGTCACCCTTCTTGCGTTTGACGAAGTGATGATTTTTGCTGCTTTAGACTAATTTGTATGATGATTATTTAATAAATAAAAGAACATGTTTGGCTCCTCTTCCCAAATATAATTGTACCTGTTTTGTTAAGGCCAAGGTTGAAATGAATAACCTGTTTCATTCTTTCTTTCAATTTTTGAATTCTTAGTACTTGTTTTTGTGTTCTTTTGGCAGCTCATCTGCTAACATGCTGGGACATGCAAGTGAAGGAGGCTGCACCTTAGATTCAGGATTACACATTGGCAAGGGTCCACCAGAAGACACAATGCATTTAAAAGCCCTTTGAAAACTGTAAAGCCCTGTAAAAGTGAGGGAGACTGTTATAATTAGAAGGTTCATGATTCTCGTAGCTGCAGAAGAGGTGTGTTTTACTGTAGTTCACAAGCCTAGCTTCTTCAGGAAGTTGGTAACAACATCCCAATGTGCCAACATGAGAATGGTTTACTGCACATTCAGATCTGGCTTCTTCACTGATTACTTAAAAAAACAAGAGAAGACCCAACATCCTCCTCTCCCCCACCCTTATACGTACAATTCAAGGAAAATACTGAATTCATGAAGAAAAATTGCTAAAAAGCAACTTTACCAGGAGACAAAATACATATTATCACATTACATCAAACACCCTTAAATAAGCCATTATTTTTCAATAATCTTAGCCACCTTACACCTGCAAAGGAAGGGCTGTTTACTTTAAGGACCATTAAAATGAGCACAAATGGGTATGTTTTCAGTTATAAACATTGAATCAAACTTTGGGCCCTAGGAATCAGAGTATTTTGTCATGTAGCATTAACATATTATAAAATACATGGTATATGAGGAATGGACCCACCAGCCTTTCAAGAACCGCTTTAATGAGTAGACAGAAAAGTCCTCTCTGTCCATCATTTCACAGGTGGATAGCAGTTACGAAATCAGAAAAGGAGCTGTATCTTTTTTTATTTTGTATTTAAAATGAAACAGAAAACAAGCTTAAACATCACTCCTGTTCTACACTAATAATTTTGAAGTATGCCATTTGTACCAAAGGTCAACACAATGGTAGGCTGGAGGTAACTGGAGTTATCTTGCACCCACTCTGGAGAGCCCACTCCTAGGTACAGTGAAATTTATCATGGTGGGAGTATTTACACCTTGGAAATTGGCAAATGCTACAAAGCAACACTCCCCTCTCCCACAAAGAGCAAGTTGTTAAACATTTTCCAGCACACCACTGAGATCCAAACATAAGTGAGTGTCGACAGATCATAACTTTCTGATGGTACCTCATAATTGCTGGCACTATTCAAAGCTGTAAAAATCTCTGCCAGGTATTTGAAAATTGTGCAGATAGTTTAATATTAAAGCAAAGCTCTTCTCATCCAGAGATTACATCCAGAGAGCCACAGGCATTATTTTTTTTTTTGGCTGCATCGGGTGTTCGCTGCTGTGTGCAGGCTTTCTCTAGTTGCAGTGTGCAGGGCTACTCTTCTTTACGGTGCACAGGCTTCTCATTACAGTGGCTTCTCTTGTAGCAGAGCAGGGGCTCTAGGCGCACAGGCTTTAGTAGTTGCAGTGCGTGGGCTCAACAGTTGTGGCACGTGGGCTCAGTAGTTGTGGCTCGAGAGCTCTAGAGCACAGGTTCAGTAGTTGTGATGCATGGGCTTAGCTGCTGTGTCATGTGGGATCTTCTCGGACCAGGGATTGAACCTGTGTTCCCTGCATTGGCAGGCGGATTCTTCACCACTGTGCCACCAGGAAAGTTCCGCACAGACCAGTGTTGCTTGGATGCATACAAATAATCCCAGTAGATGTGGTATTTCATAAACCTAGACTATGGGTATATCAGAATGACCTGCAAGGATTTGAGAATATTGTGGCCTCAAAGTTGTAGAGTGCTGAGTGTCCAATATTATATTGGTATGCATTTATGTATGTCCTAATTTCATTAACAACATACTCCTTATTGTCTATATTGCCTTGAGAGTTCTTACAGTCTGCATAAGCCTCAAGAATGACTCCATGTTCCTTCCGGTAAGTTGATGAAAGCAGCTTTGTCTGGTAACCAAGTTACTGTCATCAGTAAGTCATGGGTTCGGTTATTCAGGAAATTTTAACTTTACCTCTCTTTATGAATGTTTTTTTGGTTTCATTGATGGGACCTGTTTGGGCCCTTGTCTTCCCAGGTGGCTGAGAGATCTCACTGGCTTGACCACCAGCTCCATTTTTGGGAGTTTTCTGTTTGTTCTTTTTTAAAAATTAATTGATTGATTTTATTTATTTTTAATGATTTTTAAAATTATTTATTTATTTATTTATTTTTTATTTATTGGCTGTGTTGGGTCTTTGTTGCTGCACATGGGCTTTCTGTAGTTGCAGAGAGAGGGGGTTACTCTTCCTTGTGGTGCGTGGGCTTCTCATTGCAGTGGCTTCTCTTGTTGCATAGCACAGGCTCTAGGTGTGTGGACTTCAGTAGTGGCGGCACGTGGGCTCAGTAGTTGTGGCTCTCAGGCTCTAGAGCTCAGGCTCAGTAGTTGTGGTGCACGGGCTTAGTTGCTCCATGGCATGTGGGATCTTCCCCGACCAGGGCTCGGACCTGTGTCCCCTGCATTAGCAGGGGAATTCATAACCACTGCGCTACCAGGGAAGCCCTGTTCTTTTTTACTTTTACTCTAACTTTTTTTCAGAGGGGGAGTCCCCTCTTATCATCCTCTCTGCATATCATTCTCGACTGGCTTTAGAAGTTCTCGCTCTTTCTGAAGATTGCTGTCCATGTTCTGGAACACACATTTCATCCTTTTTATTTTAACTACACTAATATGTAAAGATTTTCACTTGTTTTCATCTGTGATTATCTTTCCATAAAGAAGAGTCCATGAAAGATTAGCACCTGCTCACTTTCCTGGAATTTAGACCTTAGGGCCTGCTTCAGTGCTACTTATCAACAATTTACCACCTCCTCCTTTTTCTACCACCCAGGATTCCCCAGTTAATATTTATTTCAGGATCCAGCATATGCAGCATGCAGGAGTTCATTCACTCACTCAATACGTATTTATAGGGGACACACCATACCCAAACATTGAGTGAGGATACCCTTATACTCTAGTAAGGGTAGACTGAAAATAAGCACTTTTCAGAGGATTAAAATAGGGTGATATATGTTAGGATAACACAAAATGGGGCTGGCAGGTAGGCACAAGTGGGGATCAGGGTCCTGGCCTGAGGGAAGCAACAGCTTGGTAGGGTCAGGGGATTACCTATGAAATGAGAATTTGAGAAAATACATTTCTCGTTGTCAGAGAAGGAAGAAGCAAATACGGAAAGGGCAAAGCTAGAATGAAATTGGCCATGTGTCATTGGGTTAGAGTTGAAGGTATTGGTGTGAAATTACGGATATATGTAAATTAACTGTGTGTTTATATATATGTGTATGTGTGTGCATATATGCATGTGTATATATATATAGGTGTATGTTTGTATATGTATATATATATGTATATATACAGGTGTATAATTTTCTAGTTCTGTTCACTGAAAGAGACTAGGAACAGCAATTCCCCAGAAGTACTAAGCACATCTAGAGTCTAGATCTTGGTTTCTAAACACCACTCTCTCCTTGAAGAAATGGTGGATTCTAGGGCTGGAACAAAGTGTAAGATGAACCTAGAATATCTTGTTGTGTTAGAAAGAAAAAAAGATGCTCAAAGAATGATGGGAGCATGGCAAGGATGCAGAAACTAGCTTGAAGAGTGCCCACAGGCCAAATCTAGAACAAGATAAACATCAAAATAAACTATGATAGTTAAGGATTATGACCTATTTAATGAAACAGTAACTCACGAGTCCACGTTGATATATACAAATGAATTAATTAAAAAATAGAGAGAAGAGAGGCTCTTCCTTATAGTAGAAAGTCAACTAATAAATGTAGAGGGAATGATGGTATTAGATAATCACCACTGGCAACCATCAGAGGAATCATTAAATAAGAAACATCAGTGAATGCTAAAACTAGTGGGGTGAGAAGTGACATTTTACAATGTCTCAACTTATTTTCTCATATGTCAAAATTAAGAAGTAACTTTATTGTAAACTTGGAAGGCACCATCTTTATCAAGTGATCAAAGTTAGCACCACCATGTTCAAGTTTTGACTTGAACATCTGGGTGGATGCTGGGGCCATGTATTAAAATCAGAAAGTTTGAGACAAGAGTAAGTTGGGAATGGGAGACTGAAAATTGAGAGTTCTGTTTAGACCACAAGTTGATCCTCATGTTGGCATTATTTTCCTACTTTTAGTAGTAGAAGTGAGGCTGAGAGAGGTGACTAGGCCAAAGTCGCACACTAGGAAGAACAGAGCAGGGCCTTGGACCAAGACCTTATAACTTGGATTTCAGTGGATTGTTATGCTGCCAAGAGATATCTTGGAACACTTTCCATCTGGAAGGTTTTATGGTTGAGCCAGTTAGGAGACAGCATACATCCAGGTGGAGCTGCTAGGCCACAATACAGATATTCACCACCAGAGGGTGCTCTTACCCAAGAGAAAATTGGCAGTTCTTCCCACAGTTTAAGAACTTTTTGCTAAAGTGTTTCTTTTCTGAGGTTCTTTCTTTAGAAACTGCAGTATGAAGAACCTGACAGTAGTAGCCCAAGAACTGCAAAGTGTGGTGGGATGACCTGTAGCCTTCCACAGCTTGTGTCTGAGAGATGAGATTGGTAGGGAAATGCTTAACTCTCTCTGAAAGAAATCTGGATTATGCCTGTGTGGAAGGGAGGAGCAGACAGGTCAGAAATAAAGCTGTTACGGTGACTGAAGATGGAATGAGTACTTCCTGCTGTTCTAATGCACGATTTATTTCCACGAGCTGTAGTGTTCTTTCCAGGGATGATTCTTAATTGATTTGTAGGTACCCATTGTAAGTACTTTCAAGGAGTCATATTTAAGATTTTGATTTTGCCTCAGTGGGACAACTTCTTTGCAAAGGTATGAAGGCAGTAGTCTCAGCCTCCCCTTTCTCTTAGGTGAAGTTTCCTTCATAATCACTCTCTTTCTCTCTCACTCCTTTCTCTCCTTCCTCTACATCCTTTCTGGCTTCCCTCACTCATCAGAGTTACCCTAGTGAAGAGTAGGAACTCATTCACCTTAAGGTTAAGGTAGCTGATTGTGACTTAAAATGTCACCTTCCTAGGAGAACATGCATTGTAACAGAAATTAAGGTCTTAAATCAAGGAATTGAAGTTTTAAGAATACATAGAGCAAGTGGGGAAATTTTTATTTTGTTTCGTTGTACGGAGAGGTGGGTGATGGGTGGGCAGCAGTTTCTCCCTGGAGTTTTAAAAAGTCATTTTTTTTCATGAACAGTCTTGTATTTGGCTTGCACCTTATAGCTATCCCTGGGAGTCTCCCAGTTGTGTCATTTGTTGTCTGTTCAGGAGGAAAGTAAAAACTGTGCAATAATCTGGTCTGGATAATTTGAAAACATCTCCTTCCCTCTCTATTTTTCCCACTCCCTCACATCCCCCTTTACAATAGCTGTCCTCTCTCAACCCCGAGGAGGGTATCAGGAGTGATCAGGGGCCTGAATAACTGAGATGATCCTCTTTGCCTCCACTTGCTTCTACTCTTCTAGACACGGCCTCGGGGCTTGGTTGGAACAAAAGTGGACTCCATCCAGTCAAAGCTCACTTTCTTGATGCCCTGTCAAGACTCAGTCTGGGTGGGCAGGTGGGGGTGGGGAACCCCAGATTCATTACATGTGTCCTTTTCAATGATTCTTCTCTTGAAATTCTTCTAGCTTTACTCTTCAGGGGAATTTGGCCTAAAATAAAGACATTTAAGTTCATACCCGCAGGATAAAAAGACATTGCTGTCCATAAGAACCTAGAAGCCTATAACAATCTCCCAAGTGGACAATAGGTCTTATTTCTGTTTGGTAAAAGCTGAAAGACATAGTTTAGCCTGTTTTCTTCACTGGGTCCTTCTGTCTTTTTCTTTTAACAGCTGTTTTCCTTTTGAGCTTGGGGACATAATGTCAATGTCCTAGAAGGAGTCACTTAGTCAGTGGGTTTTGGGTGAGTTCTGGATCATGGTCTCATTCTGATGATTTGAGTTGGGAGTGGGGTTGTGCACATATTGGAGAGACTTGACGGGATTCCCTCATTTGAAGTTAGTCTTGTCCTGTATCTTTCCAACAGTGGCTTCAATAGCAAAACCCAAGGAAGAGGTGATGTATGGGGCCACTAAGCTGGGCATACCTACAAGATAGTTTTATCTACAGCTTATCATTCCACCTTTGTAGTTTCATCCCTTTAATCCTTTAAGGTTTCTCTGTCTTCAGGAATCATCTATTAAAATGCTGCAGTTCCAGGGAAAACTCATAGCTTAGTCCTAAGTAAGATATTTCCTTACTTCTTAATTAATAGTTTAGCAGGAATTAGAGTGATGCAAGGTTTTCCCTTAGAGGATCTTCAGATATTGCTCACTTTACTGAGGCTAGTCAGAGAGAAGAGAATCAGCTAAGGTTACATATCTTGAAAAAAGCAGAACAAGGGCTACAATTCATTTTTTTCCATTTCTAGACTGGTATGTTTTTTCCCTCTGTTATTCTGTGAATGAGACTATGCTGGGGTGAAGATGAGAGGGAGAAAGGGATGCCAGGAGAGAAGAAATGAGCACTTGTGAAAGAGGTGGTTAGTTACCCAACATTCATTCAAATAATATGTACTGGACACTACCATTCTAGGCATTGAGGCAAGTATCACAGAGTTTAAAGACAAATAAGACATAATCACTCTAGAGCTAGGCAAACAAATTGACATTTATAATGAGTGTGATGGTAGGAACGAGAGCAATGGATGGGCTGAAGGATGGTCTA
Source organism: Hippopotamus amphibius kiboko (assembly GCF_030028045.1). Taxonomy (NCBI): domain Eukaryota; kingdom Metazoa; phylum Chordata; class Mammalia; order Artiodactyla; family Hippopotamidae; genus Hippopotamus; species Hippopotamus amphibius. Next base: position 173,799,936 of record NC_080188.1, on the reverse strand, counting down.
TTGTCAAGATTCTTTTTGTGGCAAGTGACAGAAAACTTAGCTGAAAACAGCTTGAATAAAAGAGAATTTACTGATTAACATAACTAGGAATTTCAAAAGGTATCTCTGGTTTCAAACACAGCTATATTCAGGGTCTTCAAAATTCCATTAGGACAATTCTGTCTTAGCTCTTATTATTATTATTATTATTTTTAATGTGTTGACATCATTCTCAGGCAAATTCTCTGCAAATGGTGCCAAGGATGGATTAGGCAGCTGTGGTCTTGCTTATTACCTGCTCAACAACCCTGATGGAAAGAGGGTGTTTTCCTGTCAAACTGATCTCATTGAGCTGACTTGGATCACATGCCTATTCTAAAGCAACCAGGGAGAAGGAAGAATCAAGATGGCGGAGTAGGAGGACGTGCACTCACTCCCTCTTGCAAGAGCACCGGAATTACAACTAATTGCTGAACAACCATTGACAGAAAGACACTGGAACTCACAAAAAAAACCACCCCACATCCAGAGACAAAAGAGAAGCCGCAATGAGACGGTAGGAGGGGCGCAATCGCGTTAAAATCAAATCCCATAAATGCTGTGTGGGTGACTCACAAGCTGGAGAACAGTTATACCACAGAAGTCCTGAAGGTTCTGAGCCCCACGTCAGGCTTCCTAACCTGGCGGTCCAGCAACAGGAGGAGGAATCCCCAGAGAATCAGACTTTGAAAACCAGCGGGATTTGATTGCAGGACCTCCACAGGACTGGGGGAAATGGAGACTCCACTCTTGGAGGGCACACAAAAAAGTGTGCTCACCAGAACCCAGGGGGAAGGAGCAGTGACTCCAAAGGAGACTGAACCAGACCTACCTGCTGGTGTTGGAGGGTTGCCTGCAGAGGTGGGGGGCAGCTGTGGCTCACCGAGGAGACAGGGGCACTGGCAGCAGGGGTTCTGGGAAGTGCTCATTGGCATGAGCCCTTCCAGAGTCCACCATTAGCCCCACCAAAGAGCCTGTAAGCACCAGTGCTGGGTTGCCTCAGGCCAAATGACCACCAGGGTGGGAACACAGCCCCACCCATTGGCAGACAAGCAGATTAAAGTGTCACTGAGCTGCACCCACCAAATTGGATTAAACTTTTACTGAGCTCCACCCACCCAGCCCAACCCACCATCAGTCCCTCCCATCAGGAAGCACCCAGGAGCCTCCTAGACAGCTTCCTCCACAAGAGGGCAGACAGCAGTATCAAGCAGTATCAGCAGTATTATGTCTTGTGGAACTGAAAATCACAGCCACAGAAAGACACAGAAAATGAAAAGGCAAAAGACTTTGTACCAGATGAAGGGACAAGATAAAACACCAGAAAAACAACTAAATGAAGAGGAGATAGGTACTCTTCCAGAAAAAGAATTCAGAATAATGATGGTGAAGATGATCCAGGACTTTGAAAAAAGATTGGATGCAAAGATCGAAAAGTTGCAAGGTAAGTTTACCAAAGACCTAGAAGAATTAAAGAACAAACAAACAGAGATATGCAACACAATAAATGAAATGAAAAATACACTAGAAGGAACCAATAGCAGATTAACTGAGGCAGAAGGACGAATAAGTGACCTGGAAGACAGAATGGTGATAATCACTGACGAAGAAAAGAATAAAGAAAAAAGAATAAAAAGAACTGAAGACAGCCTAAGAGACCTCTGGGACAATGTTAAACGCACCAACATTCACCTTATAGGGGTCCCAGAAGGAGAAGAGAGAGAGAAAGGACCTGAGAAAATACTGGAAGAGATTATAGTTGAAAACTTCCCTAGCATGGGAAAGGAAATAGCTACCTAAGTCCAGGAAGTGCAGAGAGTCCCAGGCAGGAAGCAGCAACCAGGGAAAATGGAATATTTTTATTGGCCAGATCTGGGTCAAATACTTATTCTGGAGCCAAAGAAATGGGATTAGCCCCACTCATACGACATGGATTGATTGTGGAGGTGGATTTCTTGTGGACATGCAAAAACAACACAGATTCTAACACCAGCTGGAGAAGAGGTGGAGAGAAGGGCTCGGAGGTTGTTCTGTTTCAAAAGCCAACTGTGTGTGCTACAATAAAATTCCGACAGTAACCCCTTGGAGTTAGCCTCAGACTCTACAAATCAAATGGTCAGTCCTCTACAAGACTGCCTTTACGTCACGTGCAAGGTGCATTTTGAAGGCCTCAGGTCACCTGCTCTTCTGACTGACTGTAAATTCAAGGGTCTCCATAAGCCTGTCAGGTATGAGAATTTGCTAGAACCACTTACAGAACTCATGAAAGTACTATACTTATTATAGTTTTATTATAAAAGATACACAAAGGATGGGTTCTGGGAGGGAGTACAGAGCTTCCACACCTTGTCCTGGTGGAGTCAGGGTACATCTCCCTCCCAGCATATCAGTGTGTTCACAAACCAGGGAGCTCCATGGGCTTGGTATCCAGAATTTTTATTGGGGTGTCATTACATAGGCACAATTGATTATGTCATTGGCCACGGGACTGAGCTCAATCTCCAGTCCTACTTCACTCCCTGAAGGTCTGGTGACTGAAAGTCCCAATCTTCTTCTTTTTAAAAAAAATTTTATTTATTTATTTATCAGCTGTGTTGGGTCTTCGTTGCTGTGTGCCTGCTTTCCCTAGTTGTGGTGAGCGGGGGCTACTCTTCGTTGTGGTGTGTGGGCTTCTCACTGCGGTGGCTTCTCCTGTTGCGGAGCTTGGGCTCTAGGCACGTGGGCTTCGGCAGCTGCAGCATGTGGACTCAGTAGTTGTGGCTCATGGGCTCTAGAGTGCAGGCTCAGCAGTTGTGGCGCACGGGCTTAGTCACTCTGCGGCATGTGGGGTCTTCCCGGATTAGGGCTCTAACTCACGGGCCCTGCACTGGCAGGCAGATTCCCAACCACTGTGCAGCCCAGGATGACACTCAGCCTTTTTCTGGTGATCTGCCTCCGCCCTGGAGCTATCTAGGGACCTACCAAAATCACATTAGCATAGCAAAGACACTTCTGTCACTCAGGATGTTCCTAGTTTTTGAAGCTCTGTGCCAGAGAACAGAGATCAGACAAATTCTTCACCTACTGAGGTGAAGGAAGACTTCCTAGGGAGGTGACATTTGCGTTGGGTCTTCACATTGGCAAAGAACACGTCTGTGTGAAATCACCAAGGAATAAAAAAGTATGGTTTTTTTTTTCCCGTGTACGTGTCCTTTTATTTTTATGTTTTTAAAGCTCTCTATTGGAATATAATTGCTTTACACTGTTGTGCCAGTTTTTGCTGTACAAGAAAGTGAATCAGCTATATTTATACATATATCCCCTTATCCCCTCCCTCCCACAACTCCTGCCCACCCTCCCTATCCCAGCCCTCTAAGTCATCACCCATCATCAAGTTGATCTCCCTGTTACGTAGCAGCTTCCCACTAGCTATCTATTTTACAGTTGATGGTGTTTGTATGTTAATGCTACTCTCTCACTTCATCCCAGCTTCCCCTTTGCCCCCCATCCCATGTCTTCAGGTCCATTCTCTATTTCTATATCTTTAGAAGTATAGTTTTAAGGGACTATAAGTTCAATGAGTGAGGCAAGAGAGGGCTATGAAGACGGACACTGTCCATGTCTGGCAGTGCTTCGTAGATCTGCTTCTATTGTGTGCAAACTGTGGAGAGCCACTGAGGGATTTGCGTTTCAGTATTATGTCTCTAGCATAGATATGGAGGGTGGAGGGAAGGTGAGCAAGATGGAATGAAGCAAGTACAATAAATCAGGCAAGAATTTCAGTTCCCAGAGGTACCTGCTTCACTGTTTTGCCAAGAAATGTCCCTTGACCCCTGTATTAGTGTCTTAGGCCCAGCATAAAAAACTGCCACATACTGGGTGGCTTAATACAACAGAAATTTATTCTCTCACAGTTTGGAGGTCAAAATTCCAAAGTCAAGGTGTTGGAAAGGTTCCGTCTGAGGGAGAGTCTGTTCCATGCCTTTCTCTTAGCTTCTGGTGGCTGCCAGTAATTCTTGGCATTCCTTGGCTTGCAGATGCATCACTCTAATCTCTGTTTTTGTCATCACATGTTGTTCTTGTGTGTCTCTATGTCCAAATTTCCTCTTCTTATAAGGACACCAGCCATTAGATTAGGGCCCATTCTAATTCAGTAAGTCCTCATCTTAACTTGATTACATCTGAAAAGAACTTATTTCCAAATATGGTCACATTCACAGGTACCAGGAGTTTGGACATCAACATATCTTTTTGGGGGATGCAATTCAACCCAAGCACCGAGCCTTCTTGGGGACAGAAAGGGAAGTAATGGGTCAACTGTGTTGCCTCATAGTATCATAGCCATCTCCTCAGCCTCGTTCACCGAGAGCCCATAAGCTCTGACGATGTTTTGGGTAGAGTATCTTTATTGACTGAGCTGAGCCAAGGTGGGTGGACAGTGTTGCCTTTGCTACTGTCCTGGAGGAGTGGACTCTGCTCCTACCTTCTCCCAATTATGCTCTACATTGGGAGTGGGGAGGCTTTGAGTGTACCCCTCCCCTGCACCAACCTTTAATTCTCATAGCACTCCTATCTATTTCTTTAGAGAAAATGAAAAGTGGATGATCTAAGCTCAGTGACTGCTCTTCCCTCAGTGGAAGAGGGATGGTGTTATGAAATCAACACAGGATGACTTAACTGTCTCTTTCGCTACCCCCCTCACCCCCTTCTTAACCAATACATTAGATGGAACACCTCAATTTGGTATCTTCTTTGCTGTATTTAAGTTGCAACCCCTCAAAATCGAAATACCTTAGTGATCGTATCTCATTCATCCTAAACATGCAGCTGTATGTTGGGAGTTTTAAGATTGGTTGTCAGATACTTGTTGAACCAGGTTCTTCCAATGTGTAAGCTACATCCTGGGAATCACTAGACACCTTCAGGGAGTCAGTTTGTTAACTGGTACTCCATTGCTTCAAAGAAACCAGGTGTACCACAGGGAGAAACTAAGCTTATGAGATCATGGATGTTGTGGTTTACCAAGAAGACCCAATTTTCTGTCTCTCTGGAGCCAATGCTCTAGAATTAGACATGGCTGGCAACTCTGTACTCTTTTTCAGAGATTTCATGCATTTTTTTTCTCCTATTGGATATGGGTTGCTGTGAATCAAGGCAAACAAGTTAAAATTTTAAATTCATTTTTAGAGTTGGGAGAAATGATTTCTATGTAGATAAAGTGAATTTCCTAGACTAACTTCACAGAGTGGCTAACTCATCCTGGCTTGCCCTGGGTTTTTCTGGTTGTAAAAGTCAAAGTCCTAAACTAAACCTAAACCATTTCAGTCATCCTACCCCTTAAACAAGATTGCAAATTCATCAATGGCAGAGAATGGTTTACCTGTCTTAGATATACACCATCTTTCCCCTTTTTTCCCCCTCATCACAATATCCAGTATAGACTTTAGCAAGTATCTGCAGTCCAAAGGAATGTCACCTAAGAAGCCAGAGCTAAAAGCAGCAAAGGAAGATCACCCAGTTTCTAGTATTTGACTTTATTCCGTTAATGTCCTGAATACTGAAGGAACCGAGAGGGCCAAGAGAGGGAGAGTAATGAAGACGGAGGATGCACATTCAGAATACTATTTATGGCCTGGGAAGAATCTTTGATTGAGTTACTGGCTTTTCTCCAAGGGTCAAACAGCTCCAAATTTCCAGAGGGAGCCCCTGGAAAGGAACTTTTCCAGGAGAAATCACTATGTAAGTTTCCTCAATGAGATCAAAGCAAGTGTCCATCTGGTGATGTCCTGCTCCATCTCCCTTCACCCCTGGAGATCGTCTCTATGATGCAATTTACGGACTGTGATCAACCAAATACTTGTCACAATTTCATAGCTAAAGTATATTCACATGCTTTTTGTTATAGTAACCATCAATAATATTAATAAAACCCTGTCTGGTTGAACCAGATGAATGGGATGTGTAAACACAGACAAGAATAGCCATATCAGATGTCAACACAGAACAACATAAGCATAGCAGTCTGTATGCTGGTTACCGTCCTCCATCCCACCCCAGCAGCTACATCTGTCTTGCTTGTGCTTGAAACACCCATTGACTTCTGTGTAGGGGCTATATAAATGGGTACCAGCAGAAAAGAGTCTTCTTTGACTTCTAAAATAAGACAAAGAAAGATAGTTTACCATGCATTTAGTATTCCATGAAACTAGGGGTTCCCTGTATGATACTTGTACATTGTTCACCAATTATTGTCATCATAAAACACATTGTCTGCAAAGCTTGTTCTTATTAAGTATTCACTTTGCACATGTAAGTTACTTAAATAGTGGTTGATTTTAGCTGGAGGGTCAATAGATAATAGCCTGGTGATCAGTGCATTTACTTAGATTCTTGTTTTGTAAAATGGTATAATCAAACCTTATAGGCTGTTGTGATAACCTGAGATAGTGTAAGCAAAGCTTGTAGCACAGTGATAGCATATGAGTGCTTAACAAATGAAATATCATAGGAGGCTATCGAACAGTGGCTATGGACTTTGAAGTTAGTTCAAATTCCAACTTTTTCACTTTCTAGCTGTGCATATTTGGGCAAGTTTTGTAAATCTCCCTCAGCCTTAGATGAGGTTCTTTATCTACTGAATGGAGAACTTAATAGAACCCACATTATAGGAATTAAGTGATGTTATGTACCAAAGGTGCTTATTACTTCATTGCTTAAGACTTGGCCAGGGCTCAATAAATAGTAACTGGTGCTGATATTACTAGTAATGGTGGTACTGTAACTGTGAGCTGTTCAGTGGTGTGACAGAACAGAGTTGCAACAAAGACTTGGAGAAAAAAATTTTGGTAATGGTTGGGGAGATAGGGTGGGATTGTGCAGCTAATGATCGTAGCTTTTCTCTGTCCCAGTTTACCTTGGTGACAGATTGGAAGCACTACTTTTTGAACTTCTATCTATAACTTCTAAATTTCACTTTCAAAATCCTAGGTATAAATTAGTGCTATAAATAATCAGATTATATTCTCTATTGCCTCGACTTAAAGCCCATTTCTGACCTATTTCTAGGTTTTTTTTCTCCCACCTCTTTGTACTGTTGGTCCTCACCTGTGCTAGTTCCCTTCCTATTTTTGTAATCTGAGAACAGCATTTTGGTAATATGTAGTCTTTAATAGTCAGAAAACTTTACTTTCGGGGATAGGAATAAGAAGCTCGTTTCCTGACATCATCCAACCCTGATGTTTCTGGTCTCAGAGAGGTCTTTAGCTCTTAATAATGCTGTTTCCAACATTTTTTTTTTTTTTTTTGGGTTCAATCATAGCAAGACACCTATTTTTAAAAGGATTCATTGGAGCAGCCATGTCATGTAGAGCACTAACATTTTAGAGATTTTCTTTCAATCAAAGAGGAGCATTTGTTTGCTAATATGACACCTGCTTTCCTCCTTTTCTTTTTATGTCAACAAATGGATTCAATCAATTGATTGTTTTCTCGGCACTCTGCTCAACAGCTAGCTTAATGGATTAAAAAAAAAAGCACCTAGCAAACAAAGTAATTCTAGTAACAGAACTTCCTGGTTGTCTTAGATTCACACTAGGCACAGCCCTAGACTTTGTGTTTGAGGTGATAGGGACATGGGGGCCTGTAGTCAATCTTTTATTGCCATCAGAAGTCTCTGTTTACTTCGTTTTATCTTTCCAACTAGATGTGGATTTCCTTTTCAGAGAAACTTTCCTAGCTTACTTCCTTTTCTTTAAGAACTGATCTCTACTCACAGGACCAAAACCCTGTGGTTATGATTGTACCAAACAACTTTGTTTTCTCCATGGCCATAGCCTTTTGTACCAATGGTCGACACCCAAGCCAATTTGGGCCAATCGGAATCTTTCTCTTGGGAATTTGGAAATCAGATCCTGGGACACCTCTTAGTTGGCAGTGCCAGAGTTAATAGGTAAGGGCTGCAGGGCTGGGCCATTGTATTAGTTACTTATTGCTGTGTAACAAATCACCCAAAAGTTAACATTTTTAAACAAGAAACATTCATTATCTCATAGTTTCTGTGGGTCAGAAATCTAGGAATGGTTTAAATTCCTCTACCTTATTATCTCTCCCTTGGCTGCAATCTAAGTTCTATGTACTTTGGCCAGGACTCTCGTCTTACCTGTAGGGTTGGCTAAGTAGGATCTGCTTCTCTTCTCACTCCCATGGTTGTTGGTAGGAGTCAGTTTCTCATGGGCTGTTGGACAGGTGGTCTCAGTTCCTTGCTGGTTGTTGGTTAGGGTCTTCCCTAAGTTCCCTGCTCTATGGGGCTCTCCACAGGGAAGCTGGCTTCAATCAGAGAACAAGAGCATGAAAGAGAGAGAATGCACAAAATGGAAGTTATAGTCTCTTTGTAACCTAATCATGGAAGTGATATTTCATAACTTTTGCCATATTTTATCCATTAGAAGGAAGTGACTAGGTCCATTCCACTCCGAAGGGTAGATGATTACATGAGGATGTAATTATCAGAAGACAGGTATTGCAGGTCATCTTAGAGGCTGCCTACCACTGCCTCTGACCCCCAATGGTTCTTGTCTCTCTTACATGCAAAATACACTCACCCCTTCCCAGAAGTATGGCATTACAGCATCAGTTCAGAGTCTAGAATCTCATTATCTAAATCAGTTTCAGGTTTGGATGAGGCACCTTAAGAATAGTTCCTTGAGTACAGCTCCTTGAGTGTGGTTCCTCTCAATCTGTAGACATGTAAAGACTAAAGAGATAATTTATCTGCCCTCAGTACACATAATACACAATCATGGGACAGGCATAGATTAACCAGTCCATTCCTGTTCAAAAAGGCATGGAGAAATAGAAGCCACAAAGGAGTCACTAGTTTATAGCAATTTTGAAATCTGGACAAGCAAACGTTGGAAATTCCTTGACTGTGTCTCAAGACCTGAGAATAATACTCCATGGCTCTGTTTTCTGGGTATCTTGGATGCAACGTGTGAGTCATCTGACTTTTTGTATAAAAGATAACATTTTTTCAGCTGAGTAGTCTTCTCAGTCTGCTTCCTACTAGTTAAATTTGGGAGGGGGGTCAAACTCTCTCTTTTCATTTTGTACTTTTGTGTGATTGAATAATACTATTAGGCATCACCTATTTTTTTCTGAGGCCTGGACAAAAAGTTTTACAATCATATCTTGAACTTCATTTTCAACCATGTTCTCCTAGCAGTGCTCTTTATTTGCTCCTTACTTGGAAACCATTTTTAAATTTTAGAATTGTTTGCCATTTGAAGTGGCTTTGAGTTTAGAAAATCATTAATTCCTGGTCTTTTTTTGTTTAATAGTCCTTCTATTTATTTATTTTCTCTCACATTTGTAAGAGGAAACCAGGTGGCATCTTCAGCACTCTACTCGGAAATCTACTTAACCAGATCATACACTTTATTAGAAATTTTTCAGCCTTCCACACAACTACAGATGACATTGTTGCTAAGCTTTCTGCTCTTACATGATAAAGATCTCCTTTTTTTGGTTTTCGATAACATACCCCTAAATTCTTTTTTATTTTGAGCCCTCACTTGGCAGCATCCCCAAAGTCCAGATTTCGACTAAAAACATGCTCAAGGCAATTTAGGCTTTCCTAAACTTGCTCCTTATAACCCTTTTGGCCTCCATCTGCTTCCTGGTCCTAAAGCCACACCCATATTTTTAGATATTTGTTATGGTACCAAAATCTTATTACTTATCTATACATAAACATTTCCCCCCCAATTTAATGGCTTTTAACAATAAACATTCATTAACTCAGTTTTTGTGGGTCAGGAATCTCCATACAAGTTGTTTAGGTGCCTCTGCCTCAAGATCTCTCACAAGGTTTCCATCAGGGTTTTGACTGTGGCTGCAATCTCATCTGAAAGCTCACTAGAGGGTGAATCCATTTCTAACCACTGTCACTCATTTTCTTATTGGCTGTTATTTGGAGGCCTTCCTCAGTTCCTTTCTGTGTGGGACTCTTCATGGATCAGAGTGTAAAATAGCAGCTGGTGTCACTCAGAATGAACAAAGAGTGAAAATGTGCGGGATAGATTTCTGTAACCTAATCTTGGAAGTGACGTATTATTATTTCTGTTACATTCTATACTAGAAGTGCGTTACAGGGTCCAGTCCATACTCAGGTGTAAGGGATTACACAAGGGTGTCAATATGAAGATGTGAAGATCAGTGAGGTTTATTTTGGAGGCCACCTATCACAGGCAGCCATCTTATGCTTTAAGCAGGGAGAGAGAAGAAACAAAATGCACAAGAAAGGTAGAGATAAGGACCACATGCTGCCTTGACTCTCTAATACCTTTCCAGTTGCTAACTATAGTCTTCATGAGGACCAACTGCATTACTTGCTCTTGGCTTTCATAATGTACCCCTATCATCTATGCAATAAATTCTCATTTTTTTTCCCCTTAAGATAGCTTCAATGACTTCTGTTACTTGCCAGTGAAAAAGCCTTGACTAAGGCAGGATTGTACTTCATCTGCACAGGTCTAGACCCATATTAGATTTTCAAACCACACTTGCACTAATTAAACAAAATGTTGATCTTTTCTAGAATGTTGCCTGTGGGACTCTGGTGTCATCTTAAACATAAACCATCACCAGCAAGAACATCTCCTATTTCAGTGTTTGGTGTCAACCATAACTTCTAAGGGATAGGATTTCACACAGACTAAGAGGTTAGACCAGGGCTTGGTAGTGTGAGTTGTTTAGCATATCTGTTTTTATTCAGTTTTACAATATTTGTGGGAGGAGCAGACTCACTGCCATGGGCCCTTGCATTCCACGCATAGATAATAGTGCTGAGGGGAGATGCTGAGACTATAATAACTGGGAAAAGAGAATTGAAAGTTGCCCACAATACATTCCTTGCTCCGAATAGTCTGAGGCAGGGGGCTTTATCATTAGCCTTAGCATGGTCCAATGTGTTTTAGAGTTTCATTCTTTCAGCTTTTCACCACTAACCCCTTGCAAAGGGCTTGGCTCTGTGGCAACGTGGACTGACGGTGAAGTGTTCAAAATGTCATGTTTTGGCAAAATGTGGAAATTCCTTTGAGGACATCTGTGGCTCATTGTCAGAGGTAATCCTTTTAGGAATTCCATGTCTGGCAAATGTGGCCTTCAATTTGTGGACTCGTGGTAAATTGGTATTGTTCAGGCTTTCCAATCCTGAGGCTTTTATTGTAGTTACCCTCTCTAATGATACATTCTCTGTGACTCTTTCTTCCAGATAAACATGTTGGTGCCAATGTTCTGCTGTGGTCTGGTTGTTGAAGCTTGGGCTATCATTAATTTTTTAAAAATATATCTGTATGTATACGATACACCTTTCAAGTGAGATTGGACATTTGCTGATGAGTCAGTGTATTTACTAATGAAATTCCTGGACTGAAAGAGTAGGCTGCTGATGGCATTTCATACGCTTACTGGGACCATGACAGAGTTTGAAAACTTCGAGAGACCATAGAGATTGTCTAGTTCACAACCCTCCATTCAGAGTCAGCCTTAAATGATCCAGAGCTTGAAACCAGAGTTGACTCTTTCCTTCTACCATGCTATTTTTAACTCGATAACTCTCTTATTGTTAAACAGCTTTGTACAGCCAAGAGAAATGGAGCTTAACTTGTCAATGAATATCTTATGTCATTATCTCTTTTTTTCTATCATTATTCTACTTTTAGAAAACTTCCAAAGATAGTAAACTCACATTTACCTAGAAGCCAAATGTAACTTAACATTCCTAAATTTTCTAGACTCTGCATTCTTTGGATTTCTTTGACACTGAATGACAATAACTGAATACCCCGACTTATGTGGCTGTAGGAAGTCCAATTCTCTCTAAGTATTCTGAGAATGCTCGGTTTGCAACAGGAATGATAGAATATCATATACTTACTCATTTGCTTTACCCACAGTACACACACACACCAGTCTCAGAATAGTCATACCAGCCCTTTCACCAACAATATGATTTGGAGTCTATTTTTAAAGTTCCTTTGGTCTTTCTTTCTATGCAGTTATGTGACCAGCTGGATACACATTTAGGTTCTTTAGTTTCATTTTAACTTTTTTAGGAATGAATTTTTAAATTTAATTTTTGACAGCCATGTAAAATATGTACATGAGTCCAAAGTTAAATTTATAAAACAAAATATACTCAGAGACATCCTGAATTTTTCTTTCCACTTCACAGTATTGTTTACATATAGGTAATTATTTTTTTTAAATTATGACATCTTTTCATTTTATATTTGCTATACAAATCTTTTATATAAATAATATTTCACTATGTGGTTTCTTATTTTTAATCTCTCTTCTTATAATATACATATATTTGGTATTTAGAAATGGTTGCATTTTATTATAATGGTGCATAAATGCATTTCACATTTTTCTTTCCAATGTAGATATTTTTTTCTTTAATTGTAGTGGCCAGAACTTTCAGTACAATGTTGAATAAAAGTGAGAAAGTACGTTATTTTCTTGTTCCTAATAATAAGGAGAACCCATTTAGTTCTTCACTCATAAGTATTATGTTAACTTTAGGATTTTCATAGATGCCCTGTACCATAAATACCCTTCTATTCCTAGTTTGCTGAGAGTTTTTATCAGGAATGGCTGTTGGTGTTTGTTAAGTATTTTTTCTGCTTTTATTGAGATAACATATGGTTTCTAAATTTTAGAAAGTTAATATGATGTTATATTGACTGATTTTCAATTGTTAAAAAACATTATATTCTTGGTTTTGCTGTAATGTCATTTTTATACATTGTAACATTCAATTTGCTAAAATTTTTGTTTAGTATTTGTGCATCAACGTTCATACCATATATTTGTCTCCAATTTACTTGTTTTGTAACATCTCTGTCTAGACATTTGGAATCAGGGACATCTAGGCCGTGTAGAATAAATTGGGAAGTGTTCTCTCCTCTTCAATTTTTTGGAAGGGTTTTTTGTTTCTTTCTTAAATGTTTAATAGAATTCACCAGTGAAGTCATGTGGACTGCAGTTTTCTTTGTGGAAAGGTTTTAAACTATAAACTCAACTTAAAAAATAGCTATAGGAGTTTTCAGTTTGCCTACATCTTCTTTAATGAACGTTGCATCTTTCATGAAATTAGCTCATTTCATCTAACTTGTCAAACTTATTGGCATAAAGTTTCTTATAATATTTCCTTATTATCCTTTTACTATCTATTGATTTTGTAGTAATGTCACCTGTCTAATTCCTGATATTGACAATTTTTTCCTTCTATCTCTCTCTCTCTTTTAAATCAGTCTGGCTAAAAGATTATCAATTATATTTGTTTTCTCAAAGAAACTACTTTTCATTTAATTAATTTTCTGTACTGTTTTTCTCTTATCTATTTCATTGTTCTTCACTCTAATCTCTATTATTTATTTTCTTTTGTATACAATGGGTGTTATTTATTCCTTTTTTTCCAGTTCCTTAAGGTGGGAGCTGTCATATAATTGAAATCTTTATTACTTTCTAGTAAAGGCATTTATTACTATAAATTTCCCTCTAATCCCTTCTTGGCTGCAACTCACAAATTTTCAGATTTTTTTCATTGTCATACAGTTAAAATACTTCTTAGCTTCCATTTTGATTTCTTCTTTTACCCATAGATTATTTAGATAGTTTCTTTTATATACTTCTGTGTTTTATTTCTAATATAGCTCCATTGTTGTTTGAGAAGATACTTTGAGTACTTTTACATTTATTGAGACTAGTTTAATAGCTCAGAATATGATTTATAAAATCTGTTTTTTTCATTTCTCTGTCATCTTTTTGACTTTTTTTTATAATTTGATTTAATCTTTTTTGATTTCTGATCCATAATTCTGTCTTCTTTTGTTTTATTTATTTACTTATTTTTGGACACACTGCACAGCATGTGGGATTTCCTGCAGTGGAAGCATGGATTCTTTTTTTTTTTAAATAATTTTATTTATTTATTTATTTATTTATTTATTTATTTATTTATTTATTTATTTTTTGTTTATTGGCTTCATTTCATTGCTGTGCGTGGGCTTTCTGTAGTTACAGAGAGTGGGGGCTACTCTTCATTGTGGTGCACAGGCTTCTTGTTGTGGTGGCTTCTCTTATTGTGGAGCACAGGTTCTAGGCACACGGGCTTCAGTAGTTGCAGTACGTGGGCTTAGTAGTTGTGGCTCGTGGGCGCTAGAGCGCAAGCTGAGTAGTTGTGGCACATGGGCTTAGTTGCCTCATGGCATGTGGAATCTTCCCAGACCATGGCTCGAACCCGTGTCCCCTGCATGGACAGGCAGATTCTTAACCACTGCGCCACCAGGGAAGCCCGGAAGCATGGATTCTTAACAACTAGACTGCCAGGGAAGTCCCCTTTCTTTTCTTTTCTTTCTTTTTATTTTGGAGATTGATTTAGAGTTTGTAGTACATATCTTTAAATGATAACTGTTTACCTTCAAGTGACTTTAGACACTTTAAGTATACTATAAGAACCTTACATAGATCTCCATTTCTTTAGAGTGTGTCATTAGAGTTTCTTTAGTTTCCTTTGGTGGTGTCATGTTTCCTTGACTTTTCATGATCCTTATAGTCTGGCATTTGTGTCTGTGCATTTGAAGAAGAAGGTACTTCTTCCAGGCTTTACAGACTAGCTTTGGCAGGCAAAGTCCTTCACCAGTTAGCCCCTCCAGCAATTCTGGGTAGGCTGTCTGGTGGTGTCTGTGGGCTTCTGGAGTCCAAAGGTGGGTGGGTCTAAGTGCTTGGATCAGCAAATGAGCCAGCCTGGTGCCTAGGTCCTCAGGGGCAGGCCTGGAGCCTGGGTCCACTAAAGTGGGCTTCAGTCTGAGGGAATAGGCCTGGGACCTGGGTCTGTGTGAATGCAGCTGGATCCTGGGTCCACAGGGGCCAATTAGGTACTAGGGACCACTAGAATGGGCCCCAGTGTCTTGGTCTGTGAGTGCTGGTCTTGTACTAGCACAGGCTGGGAACCTGGTTTCACTGGAGTTTACTTGAAAGCTGGGCCATGGGGGCAGGCCTGGCACTAGGACAAGCCTGGAGCTTAGGGTTGTTGGAGTCAGCCTGTAACCTGGAGTTTGGGGGTAGAGGGACTGGCCTGGAGGTTGGATCTGTGGGGGCTGGCCTGCTATGCTGGACTGGGAATCAGGTTCTGTGGAACCCTGTCTGGAGGCAGGGGCCAGCCTGGCACTGGGGTGGGTTGAGGACTTGTGTTCATGGGAGCCATCTAGGGTTGCAGGAGTGGGTCTGGCGCTGGGGCAGGCTGGCTCTGGCATCCATGGTGAAGTTGGGTATTTATTTCACTCTTTCTCCCATGGGGATGATGCCTCTCTCTGCACTGTGCTGCCTGGGAAAGGGATGATGGGGGTTACGTGAATCTATCTTTGCTACTCTCCTCAATGCACCTTTTCTTACTTCTGTGCTTCATCCAGGTGCTGTAACCCTCACCTGGAATCCTTAGCTCTTGTGAAGGTATTTTCACATGTGGATAGTTGTTCAAATTGATATTGTCTTTTGGGAAGGAGAGCTAGAAATTCCTATGCCACCATTTTACTGATGTCACTCCCAAAGTTTCTCACCTCTTCCTTTGAAAAGTATTTTTACTCATTATAATAGAAATCTAGGTTGAAATGTT
Organism: Hippopotamus amphibius kiboko; assembly: GCF_030028045.1. Taxonomy (NCBI): domain Eukaryota; kingdom Metazoa; phylum Chordata; class Mammalia; order Artiodactyla; family Hippopotamidae; genus Hippopotamus; species Hippopotamus amphibius. The sequence continues at coordinate 173,784,260 of NC_080188.1, read as the reverse complement.
TCTTCCCTCAGTTTTATTGCTCCATTGTTATCTGACTTACATTATTTCTTATGAGACTCTCTTCCTCTGTATATAATGTGCCAATTTTCTTTGACCACTTTTAAGATTTTATCTTTATTACTAGATTTAAGCAATTTATCATGGTGTCCCTTGCTGTAGTTTTCTTAATCTTTTATGTACTTGGGGTTCTTTGAGGTTCTTTGACCTGTGAGTTTCAGTTTATATCAAATGTGAACAATCTTTTGGCCACTATTTCTTTTCTTTTCTTTTTTTTTAAGTTTTTCTGCTTATTTATTTATTTATTGACTGCATTGGGTCTTTGTTGCTGTGAGGGCTTTCTCTAGTTGCTGTGAGTAGGGGCTACTCTTTATTGCAGTGTGTGGGCTTTTCATGGAAGTGGCTTCTCTTGCTGAGGAGCACAGACTCTAGGTGCACAGGCTTCAGTACTTGTGGCCCATGGGCTCAATAGTTGTGGCTCACAGGCTCTAGAGCACAGGCTCAGTAGTTGTGGTGCACAGGCTTAGTTGCTCTGCAGCATGTAGGATCTTCCCGGACTAGGGCTTGAACCCATGTCCCCTGCATTGGCAGGCAGATTCTTAACCACTGTGCCACTAGAGAAGTCCCTGGCCACTATTTCTTAAAAAAATTGTTTCTTCCCTTTATGCCACTTTGGGACTTGAATTACATATATATTAGGTCACTTGAAATTGTCTTAGAGCTCACTGGTGATATATTTACTTATTTACTAATTTTAAAATATCTCTTTTTCTCTGTGCATTCTATTTTGGATAATTTCTGTTGCTTTGTTTTCCAGATCACTAATCTTTTCTTCTTCAAAATCTAATCTAGTTTTATATTTATCCTTTATACTATCTATCTATCTATCATCTATCATCTATCTATCATCTATTATCTATCTATATCTATCTATTATCTATCTATCTATCTATCTATCTATCTATCTATCTATCTATCTATCATCTACCTATCTTTATATCTTCTGTGTCTCTGCTTAACATGTTCCATATTTCTTCTAACTCCTTGAACATAGGGAATACAGTTATAATTTATGTTGTGCCAGAAAACATTTAACAATTGGCTTTTTGGCAAAGAACAAACAAACAAAAAACACAGTCTTGATTTGTCACATCTGCAAATTTCTGTGCTTTAAATTATCCCACCCTGGCTAATTTCAAGCTACCAACATGTCACTGGATGTAGAGTCAAGAAGAGATGCACATCAGGAGCACACTATTTCATAGTATCTTTACCATACAGAGACAATAACCTTAACCTCAGAAGCAGAGATCATACTAAAATGTAGTAAAATAATTAGCAAGTGATGAGGTTTAGTTTTTGTTACCTTTGCTTTGACTATAAATAAATTGTAAGTCTATATAATTTTAAACGATGGTCATGTTTATCAGCTGGCTTGTAAAATTCCCAATAATTGAGAATAATTGAAAAATTGGCTCTCCTGAGCCACTATGACCTGACTTCAGTACACTACTGGATAATAATGCTCTCCATATCTTTATCTACTAATTCTATCTGTGTCATTGCTGGGTCAGTTTGCTTGAGTTTTTCTCTCACTGTGGGTCATACTCTCTTCTTTCTTTTGATGGCTGGTAATTTTGATTGGATGGCAGGCATTGTAAATTTTACCTTGTTGGGTACTGAATATTTTTGTACTACTATAAATATTATTGCCCCTTGTTCAGTGACACCATTTAATTTCTTGGAAACAGTTTCATCCTTTATGCCTGATTTTAAGGTTTTTTGTTTGTTTGTTTGTTTGTTTTTGGTCGGACAGAGCAGCATTTAGCATAGGGTTAGTTTTGCCTGATGCTGTGACAAAACTCTTCTGAGTACTCTGCCCAATGCCCTGTGTTAAATTCTACAGTCTGACTGGTGGGAATAGAAACCATTCCTTAAGAGCCCCAAGATCTGTTTCCTCTAATTTTTTTAGGTATCTCTTTCCCTGCTTGCATAGTTTTCTTACATGAATGGATTGATCAGTATTCAGATGAAAAACTTAAGGAGGACCCTTTATAGATCTCTCTCTCTCTCTCCCCTTTACCGTCCCTCCCCCACCCCATCCAGTATTCCACCCTGTGAACTCTGGCTGCCTTGATCTCTCTAGATGCCTTGACCTCCTAAGATTTCCAGCTCTATCTACACAACTCCATGAGAACCCTGAGATCTTCCTGAGTCCTCCCCACATGCCCTGTGTCCTGGATACTGTCTTTAGGCCATACACTGGGACAATAATAGGGCTATTATTTTTTCCCTCTTTTTCAGAGATTGGTGCCCTTCATTGCCAGAGGTCTAATGTCTTAATAAACATTGTTTTATATATTTTGCCCCCCTTTTTTTTTTCACTTGTTCATATGAGATGGTAAATTTGGCCTCTGTTATTCCACCTAGGCTGGTATCGAAGTTTCCACACTGTTTTTTAGTTTAAAAATTTTATCCTTTTAATTTTCTATCTATCTTAATGCATTATCTGTTTTATTTATCTATTCATCTGCCCCTTCTAATTTAGTTGTAATTACTGAGATTGTATATTGTTTCATTTATCTTCTTTTCTGAATTTTTTTCTCTTTTCTAAGGATTTTAGTTATGACGTATGTGTTCTTTCAACATTTCCATCTTTTTCTTAATTGACTTTTAGCTCATTTTGAAACATTAGGTTACAGTTTTTATCTGTTTTGTACACATAACCTTTTGGAGTGCTTTTGTTATTCTGCTCTTTATTTTTTTTTAAAATGTGTTTTGATCATTATCCTTGTTTGGGTCTCATTGTTAAGTAAAATGAACTTTTCTGTGTTTTCAGAATGGTGGGATGGGCCAACATAACTTTTCAAATTTCATGACTCAAAAGCTTCATCTTCTGTTGTTTCACAAAGTGATTGATAAATACTTATACTTTCTGAGATTGTCTTCCCCTACCCCCATTCAAATACCTCTGTATTTGGATAGACTTAGGAATTCCTCCTTACTGTTGGGATTTATGCTGGATAAGTATTTGAATTTGTTAATTTCAAGATTTCATGTAGCTTAGGCTGATCCAGTTTCTTCATACTTTCCTGTGTACTCCCTGTACTCACCCTGAATGTTGAACCTCTGCCAGTTCAGTTCTGACCTTAAATTGGCCCATTGCCCTTTCCAGTGAGTATCTGTTGGAGATTTTGGAGCTCTCATATTCTCGTGCACTAGACACCCTGCTACTTTCTTCTGCTTCCTCTGTGTAGATACTGATGCCATGCAGGCTTTGTAGTTGTTCTTGGTTCTCTCTCTCTCTCTCTCTCTCTTGTTTTTTATTTTGTGGTTTGCTTTAATTCCTGTCATCTAGTTTTGTGGTGGATTTATCCATGGACACATTTTTAGTTTCGTGCATTAGGCAGAATAACATTCTCATCCCCTCCCCCCCAAGATATCTCCATCCTAATCCCTGGAACCTGTGAATCTGTTACCTTACTTGGTAAAAGATACTTTACATATGTAATGAATTAAGGATCCTGAGATAGGGAGGCTATATTTTATTATTGGGTGGGTCCAGTGTTATCATAAAGGTACTTATAAATGAAAGGGAGAGGTGGAAGAGCCAGAGAAGAATGTTGATGGAAGCAGAGTTTTAGAGCCATGTGATATGAGAAAGACTTGCTGGCTTTGATGATGGAGAAAGGGGATTGTCCTGGGTAGAAAGGAAAAGAAGACTTGAGTCTTTAAAACTTGCCTAATCCAAATCATTCTATTAAACTATTATATTAGCTTCATGTGGCTACTGCAAAAAGTTATCACAAACTTAGTGGTTTAAAACAATAGAAATTTATTCTCATATTTCTGTAGGCTAGATGTCTGAAATCCAGATGTTGGAAGGGTTGTGCCCCTTCTGAAGCTCCAGGGAAGGACCCTTCCTTGCCTCTTCTAGTTTCTGATGACTCCAGACCTTCTTTGGCTTGTGGCTGCATAACTCCAATCTCTGCCTCTGTCTTGGCCTTTTCCTCTGTGTCTGTGTCTTCTCCTCTTCTGTCTCTTATAAGGACACCTGTCATTGGATTTAGGGCCCATCTGGATAATCTAGGATGATCTCTGCTTGAGATCATTAACTTGTTTATATTTACAAAGACTCTTTTCCCAAATAAATTCACATTCACAAGTTCCATAGTTTAGAATGTGGAAATTAAAAAAAAAAATATATATATAATTTAATTTATTTACTTATTTTTAAAATAGACTTTATTTTTTAGAGTAGTTTTGGGTTCACAGCAAAATTTTTTTGAGATGTATTTTTTAAATTTTATTTATTATTATTATTATTATTGTTTTTAAGTTCTTTATTGGAACATGATTGCTTTACACTGTTGTGCCAGTTTCTGCTGTACAACAAAGTGAATCAGCTGTATTTATACATATATCCCCATTATTTATTTATTTATTTATTTATTTATTATTTTTGGCCATATTGGGTCCTTGTTGCTGCACACGGGCTTTCTCTAGCTGCATTAAGCAGGGGCTACTCTTTGGTTGTGATGCGGGGGCTTCTCACTGAGCTGGCTTCTCTTGTTGTGGAGCATGGCCTCTAGGCTCCCGGGCTTCAGTAATTGTGGCTCATGGGCTCTAGAGCACAGGTTCAGTAGTTGTGGTGCACGGGCTTTGTTGCTCCATGGCATGTGGGATCTTCCTGGACCAGGGATCGAATCCATGTCCCCTGCATTGGCAGGTGGATTCTTAATGACTGCACCACCAGGGAAGTCCCAGTTCACAGCAAAACTGAACAGATACAGACATTTCCCATGTACCCCCTGTCCCCATATATACATAATTTCCCCTGTTATCAGCATCCCCCACCAGAGTGGCACTTTTGTTAGTTACTACTGATGAACCTATGCTGACACATCTTTGTCATCTAAAGCCCATGATTTACATTAGGGTTCATCCTTGGTGTTATACATTTTGCAGATTTGGACTAATTTATAATGATACAGAATAGTTTCATTGCCCTAAAAATCCTCTCTGCTCCATGTATGCATCCCTCTCTTCCCCCTAATGCCTGGCAACCACTGATCTTTTTATGGTCTCCATAGTTTCACCTTTTTTAGAATGTCATAAGGTTAGAGTCCTATAGTATGTAGCCTTTTCAGATTAGTTTCTCTCACTTAGTAATATATATTTCTATTTCTTCCATGTCTTTTCTTGGCTCGATAGCCCATTTCTTTTTTACTACTAAATAACATCTCATTGTGTGGATGTACCACAATTTATTTATCCATTCACCTACCAAAGGATATCTTGATTGCTTTCAAGTTTTGGCAGTTATGAATAAAGTGCTATAAACATCTGTGTACAGGGATGTGTGTGTGTGTGTGTGTGTGTGTGTGTGTGGACATGAGTTTTCAGTTCCTCTGGATAAATATCAAGGAGTGTAATTACTGGATTGTATGGTAAGAGTATGTTTAGTTATAAGAAACCACCGATGACCAAACTGTCTTCCAAAGTGGCTGTACCATTTAGCATTCCTCCCAGCAATGAATGAGAGTTCTTGTTGCTCTATATCCTCCTCATCCTTAAGTGAAACCTGGTTATAATAATTTATTAGTTCCAGGAGTTTTGTTTTTTGTTTGTTGTTGTTGTTGTTTTTGGGGTTTTTTGTTTGTTTTTTGGCTGATTCTTTTGAATTTTTTACGTAGGTGTTTATGTCATCTGTGAACAAAGATAGTTTTATTTCTTTTTCCTAATATGTATTCCTTTCATTTCTTTTCTTTGTCTTATTGCATTAGCCAGGACTCCAGTATGATGTTGAAAGGCACTGTTGAGAGGGGACATCCTTGCTTTGTTCTTGATCTTAGTGAAAAAACTTCAAGTTTCTCACCATTAAGTACGATGTTAGCTGTAAGTATTTTTGTAAATATTCTTTATCAAGTTGAGGAAGTTCCTCTCTATTCCTGGGTTAGTGACATATCTTTTTGGGGGCCACAAAAACCGAACACAATTGTATAAAATAGTTGTCTGGAAAAAAGAAATCCCTTTTGTCAGACAGTAACTCTTCTACTATGTAAGAAGATCAGTTATTTGAAGTCTAGTTTTTTTTTTTTTTTTTTTTTTTGTGGTTGTTACTAAAGATGATGAACTTGGGCCTTTGTTTGTATAATTTCTTTTATAGGCTACTGGTATAACGTATTTTGATTAATTAATTAACAAAGTCATCTATCCCACTTTGGGATCAATGTAAGAAAAATCAGTATAAAGCAGCTATATTGTTCCTCTTGGGTTGGGGGAAAAGATTTGAAATTTGAAGGTCTTGGAATAAAGTATTATAGCTCTCCACTTTCTGTACAGCTATGTGGTCCAGAAAAATAATTTAAGTCCCTTTAAAAGTCAAAAAATCTGGCATCAGGCTGAAACTCTCTAATCTCTGGCATCTGGGATCAGAATGGGAAAATATACCACCTAGAATTTTCCTTAGATGACTGCAATTACAGTGCTTCACGAGGAAGAAGATAGTAAGAAAAAACAACTAAAATCTTTCTAAGTTTTGGTGTCTTCTTTTAGTTTCATTGGTATCTAACCTTTTGGTTACCAAGTCTGAATCTTATGCTATACATAGTTAACTTCCTTGTGACAGTTCATTACTAAAATAACTTTAAAAGGAGCTATTCTAACTCTTCAGAAAATGAAATTCTCCTGGAAATTCGGCTTGTTTTTTGCCCAGTTGCAATAAATTATTAATGGAGCTTTTTGAAAGTAGACTAGACTGTGTGTAGACTCTATCTTTCTTTAGATATGAGTTATAGAGTCATGGATAGAACACTAGATTGTATCATCCTGTATTTTTTATTTTATATTAAGATATCTTTGTTGAATAAATGACATAATTTGATTTTATTTGTCCTTATAAATTAAAAAAAATCTTAGAGCAAAGATGAAATTAAACATGAATCTGGTTGTTTTACAGAAGAAAGGACTAAATTGCTTTTTAAATGCCTATTATTCTGTGAGAACTAAGTGGATTTAATTTCTGGTAGCCACATTTCTTTATTGGTCTGCCCTCTGAAGCTCAGAGCCTCTGTGTGGCTTAACCTCCTAGGTGCTTCTTTGAGCACCCGGAAATGGCCTTCTCAAACAGCTGCTTGGTCCTAATGCTCTAACTCAGAGCTCCTCATTTCTGCCTAATATTTCCTATGCTTTTCAATTTGGAGTCTACAAAGGTCCAGTCTTTTTCTCATGCACATTTTCAAATCACCAAATGAAAGATCATCATATCACAAAAAACTTAAAAAAGGGTAAAATGAATATTGAAAAAAAACAAATTTGGGAGCAAGGAGTATATTAAAAGATTGTTCCATTATTTAAAAGTAGGTGAGGAGGGACTTCCCTGGTGGTGCAGTGGTTGGGAGTCCACCTGCCAGTGCAGGGAACTCAGGTTTGATCCCTGGTCTGGGAAGATCCCACATGTTGTGGAGCAACTAAGTCCATGAGCCACAACTACTGAGCCCACATGCTGCAACTACTGAAGCATGTGTGCCTAGAGCCTGTGCTCCACAACAAGAGAAACCACCACCCTGAGAAGCCCAGGCACAGCAATGAAGAGTAGCCCCCGCCCTCTGCAACTAGAGAAAGCCCAGGAGCAGCAGCAAAGAGCCAAAGCAGACAAAAATACATACATACATACATAAATAAATAAATTTATTAAAAGAAAAAAGGGTAGGTGAGGCAACGTTAACAGTTGTTGAGGATAAAACAGACCTGCCTAACTCTTATTTTCCTCATTCTTCTCTTTTAATGAAAATGATTAACAAATTGAAAGATAGAATAAAGAATTAAAGACTGAGATGAATGAGTGAAAGCGAAAGGGCATCTAACTGCTTAAAATATATTCAAATCTTTAGACCAAGAGGAATTAAATCATGAACTTGGAAATGTGTGCATGTAACTGCTACTAATAATCTTTGAGAAAAAAAAGTGGCAAAGCAGAGCATTGCCAAACACTGCAGGGAGGCAAACATTTTAACTTTTATAATGGAAAATATAGACAGGAGAAGTTACAAAGGGGGGACTTTGATTTACACAATTGTCTATGCTGGATCTGTCCATGCCCACATTCAAGACTTGGCAGGTAAGTAGTACCCTAACCCATGCCAGCTCCCAGAATCCTTGAATCTCAGTCCACTGTCAGAGTCACTTGACTTCCATTTGGCATTGAGAGGATAGGACTGCAAACAAACAGCTTTAGGAACTTAGAAAATTATCCTATTTTCACTGGGAACCAGTAGAAGTGCACTAGCAGCAAGTCATGCCAAAGCAACTTCTTTTACTTTCTGAGGGCTTACTAGTGTTGAAAGTATCACATTTCACCAAGATACCAGGAATTGTGGAATTGGAGAGCTTGTAGGGATCTTAGAGATCACTTGGTTCAAATGCCTCATTTGTAAGTGAAAAAGGAAGACCAGCAAGGATGACTGTGTTGCCTAATGTCACATAGTAAGTTTATGGCAGATAGAGCTCAGGATAAACTCAGGTTTCCCGAGTTCTTTGTAGAACATCAGGTTCTTCTCATGATATCTTTGTTGACAAGAAGTAAGGACTGAATGAAGCACAGTTAGGTGGATTTATAGTTGGTACAATAGCCACACTCCAAAAATGTTTAAGAGGTTTGTGTCATTTGAAGAGAAACCTATGATAGTATACTTCAGGTTTCTGGCTCTGTTGAAGTCATTTTTAATATTTTAATAAGTGAATTGGAGATGAAGACACAGAAAACCTCTTACTAAATTTTCAGATGACACAAAGCTGAGAGGAATAGCTAGTACATTGGATGATAGAATCAAGATTCAAAAGCCTTTTGACAGACTGGAACAATGAGCTGAAAGTAATGAGATGAACTTTAGTAGAGGTAGGAGGAAAGTACTACAATTAATTTTAAAAAAATCAACTGCTTCTATTCAAGACAGGGTGGTTTGTAGTTTTAGTTGAATGTAAGTACAATGTAGGCCAACAGTGTCATTTGCCTGCCAGAAGAAGGTACTGCAATCTCATGCTGTCTTAGGAGCACTCTTGTGTCTTGATCAAGGAAGGTAGTTGTTCCCTGCACTTACCATATGTGGAAGATGAACTGGACTTTAGACACCAACATTTTAACAAAAATATTGACAACTGTAGTGCTTTAGAGGAGAGTGACAGGATTATGAAGGGTCCGTTGTGAAGAAAACTAGATACATTTATTCTGAAAAGGAAAAGACATAATTTGTTAATGATAGCTATCTTTAAAATTCTTCATTTTTTTTCATGTTCAATTTATCATTCATTCAATAAAGGTTTATTTAGAACTCTTACTAAGTGCCAAGGATACAGAAGTATATATGATGAGATCTCTGCTCTTAAGGACCGCATAGTCTAATTCTGTGTTTCTGAAAGCAGGATCTTTGGACCACCTGGGTATCTGTCAAACAGTGTAGGGTCCTGGGCTTCACATCAGATCGACTGAATCAGCCCATGGGGTGAGGTCTAGAATTAGCAACATAATGGGGTAATTATTGTTGTGGAGATTTGTCCATTGTGCTTAGGCAGCATGGGAAGGAGTATCAGAATCTGTTTGATAGAGTCTGCCATATAGGGATATAGGGAACACAGATAGTCCTGGATGTCCTAGAGGGCAGAATTAGCACATGTGGGGAGAAGAAATTAAATGGGCCCAGTTTTCAACTCAGAACAATTAAGAACTTTCTAACAATAAGGGGTTTCAGTAACAGAATAGGTTTCCTATTGAACAGTGCACCTCTTATCCTGGAAATGATCAAAAAGAGGCTTGACAAGAAACTGTCCTGGGATTTGGGGAAGAATGTTCATGTCTCCCATTCTACAACCCATGTTAGCACAAAGAAGGACATTTCTACCAATGCTTCTATTCCCTTTCTCTCAACCTGCTCACTTCTCCTCATGGGAGAGACTAGTCTGTTTTGTTAGAGTCTGGGGTATTTTTGAGGCCATGCTTTACTAGGGGCAGGTCATCATTTAAAGCTTTTTAAAGAGGCTGGTGATTACTGTATGAGTCAGACATGCTCTTTATCCTGATGGGTGTGGGTCTCCAGGGTCTGCTCTTGGGGACCCCATGGCACACCTTGAGTGTGTAGGCTCCAAGGTATATATTGAAGATGGAAAATAGGGGCCCCAATTAGCATCAGGTGTAAGCTATATTCTCTGGCACAGTTATCAGGACTCCTGCTTTGAGGATCATTGAATGCTTTCCAGGCCATTAAGAAGCTGATATTTGGATCTCTCTTCAGTTAAAAGTTCCATTATCAGACTTCTGAGATGGAGAGCAGGTGAGTCATAGGCCCATGAATCCATGCAGATTTTTTTTCATCGAATGATGTAAGGACACTAGCAGTTGGGCTCTCCACTCAGACATCTAATCTCTAGAGATGGGAGGTTGGACTGAATGACTCTGTTAACCTTTCAGAGTCTTAATGGAGCCTGGATGCTTTAAGTCCCCATTTGCTTATAGACTCTGGCTATTACTTGAACAATTTGTCCTTAAATCTGGTGATCAATAATACCCATCTGTCAAGTGGTTGGACCTCATATTTCCTATGGCTTTAGGCATCCTCAGAATGATGGTGGGTTCTTTCATATAATTTAAGCCATGCCCTTCATTTATGTAACAAATTCTGATGCATGTGTGGTATGCTGTCCCGGTCCTTCCTTGAGGACTGAAACACTCATTCCTCAAGTTGTTGGGAGTTGGAAACTTATAGCTTGTAGTGGGGTTCCTCACCAGAGACTGTCCTCTGCTGACTGTCACCTCACTTAAGGTGACACTTCCTTCCTGGAGGCAACCCACATGATTGATACAGGGGTGTTAAGGCCCACTCCTTGCCCCAATTTCAGATCACTCTGTAGGGCCATCTCTGTTCCAAAGCTCCCCATGGGATCAGCTGAGGATTTTTTTTAAGCCAATTTATGTACGTACGTATGTATGTATGTATGTATGTATGTATGTATGTATGTGTTTAGGCTGTGCCATGCTGGCATGCGGGATCTTAGTTCCCTGACCAGGGATTGAACCCGTGCCCCCTGCATTGGGAGCTCAGAGTCGTACACTCTCAACCACCAGAGAACTTCCGGGATCAGCTGAGGATTTTGTGGTGACACACCACAAACCAATTTTTCTCTCTGTTCAATGTTGCTGTCATCTCTTCCCATAGGTACAATCCCAAGAGGACACCACAGCAAATGTTCTGCATACAACGTGCTTTCTCAGAAGTCTTCTTCCTCCTGGAGAACCCAACCTGCAACATGAATTCTTGCTATCTTATTTCAGGTATCAAGCAAGTGCTAAGTGTATGGAATATGGCAGTGAGAAAAGAGTCTACAATTCAGTAGTTTATCTGTTCCAGTTACTGCCCTTCCCTGATCTAGGCTATAACTTGATTAAAACACACTGCTGCCTTCACAGGTCACCCTTGCTGCTGATATTCACAGGGCGCTGCTGCTGCACCTCTCTTAACCCCTGTAACTTTTGGGTGTGTCTCATCACTGCCTATGGCTGTGCCACTAGTCACTCTGATGCTCTTGATTCGGCTCTGCCATGCTAGCTATGCTAGACTACGTTGATAACCTGTTCTCAACCTCTACTTCTCTTGATATGTCTGTTCTTTTTGCTGCTGTCTGATTGAAGCTTCTCTCCATCTTTGCCCACATTTGTTCTCTGAATCTTTTGTTGGTGAGGAAACTTGTTCCCCTTCTTGTGTCTTTTTCCTTTACAGGGGGTCTTTCCCTAGTGGTAAAATATTTTATTTTCATCATCCAACCCTCTGCGGAGGTCGTTTTCTTGTCAGAAATGCAGACGCCTTTGAGTGATTGATTCCTTTTGTATATTTATTTTCATGTAGTTCTCTTCTGCCTTGGATATATAGACATCCCAGGGGGCTGGTTGGGGTTAGATGGAGAGTGTTTTAAGGATAGCCTCATATTGTACCCAGAATAACAGCTCCCTTTTCTACACTCAGGCCCTGATACTAAGTCTATCCCTCCCAAGACTCCTCCCCACTTATGGTAACTTTTCCTTCAGTGGCCTGGTTGTCGCTGTTTGGAGCACAGCTTCCCTTGGGACCTCCCCAATCTATCAGAAATGTCTGTATTTGTCTAGACCTCAATTATGAACGCAGTTCAAGTTCTTTCCCATGGGGGTCCTAGGCCCATACCAGAAAAAGGATGCAGCTAGATTCTTATCTAAGTGTCCACAAACATTCCATGACAGTTACCCTTAATAGCCTGGTGCACATAGATGACCTCTGGACAGGAGGGCGCCTAGTTCCACATGCTAGCATATCTGAATCCCAGCCAGAATGCATTGCTATGTACAACTTTGGGATCCCATGAAGCGATAATGTGTAATAGGAAGAGACTTGAACCTGGAGTCAGGAGATCTGGAATGGAGTCTTGTTAGTGCTACCAACTCATTGCTTTTTAGCAGTTTGAGTATCAGTTTCCACAATTAAAAATGAAGGAGTTAGACTAGATCACGTCTAATAACTCTTTTAGTTCTAACACTTTATGATTTTTTTCTGGCCATTTGTGTCATCTCTCCCCTCTTTATTACCATGACTTTAATTGACTCTGGCATGAACTCCTCCGAGGGACGACATTTCCAAAACAGTTTGCTGCTGGAATGCAGATGATACTTTTCCAGGGTTGACACATATGCATTTCTTTGTGTGACCTCTGAAACCCAGCGCAGAATTTTCCATCACAGTCTGCCTGGGATTAATCACATGCTTCAGGAGAGGCCCATCCAGGATAGCTCCTTTGTAACAGAGTTTTGGATAAAAATCATTAGGTTCACCTTGTGCCCAGACAATATTGAAGGCTGGAAGGAAATCAGTTGGTTGGAGATGTTTTTTAAATGTATTTACTTCTCTAATATGAAATCCCTGAATTCGACATACAGCAAAAAGCAAAGAGTAATAATGAGTGTATTACACACTCATATAACAAGAAATTCAATGATTAGAATGTCCCTAAACCAGTTCTACAGGATCAAATGCTGTCAGTACCTAATGTGAATGTTTTAACATAGGGTGTAAAGTCCAAAGACAAAATCACAAGGCTAGAAAGAACTTTGTGAAGATATCTATGTTTCCTTTTCTGAAGGGTAATGACCAGTGATACACCTACTCAAAAATCAACAGAGTCTACAGCCCTCAGGAAGAAGCACTTTCTCTTCTTCTTCATAGTAATTCAATGTCTGGAAAGTCTTCCTGTCACCACTGGCCCCATTCAGGGGAGGTATTAGGCAGGTAACTAATGCAGAGCCACCTGCAAAGTCAGCCTTCTTCTCCAGTCTCTGTTATCCATGGTTCTTTGCCAACTCTTTTTTTTAAAATGCCACTCTAATCTGTTCTCTATCTTTGTCTTCGCTAACCTGCTTTGGTTTAGGCCCTATCATTTCTAATCTGGATTACTGTAATTGTCCCTTCGTTCAGTAAATTCCAGTTCCATGAGGAAATTAGAAACTTGGAACCTAATGCAAAATTGATATTCCCAGCCACTACAAAATTTCACATTCTCGTCTAAGCATGGGAGGTTAAGATTGACCAGCAATGGTCTGGCAGACATGTACAAGGGAATTGGAGAGGGAGGGAAAAATTTATACAATGTTGGGCACATCTGTACCAAAGACTTGAAGAAAGATACCTTGGTACCATGAATGATATGGCTTCTGTATTCTTAGACATTTGTATGAACTTAAAGGAAGGTGTGAATTTAACTGGGTTCTGATCAGAGGCTATGACTCATCCTGCTTGCTTCTACACTAGCCAGGTGGTACTGCTTCCTTTTCCTATGTTTCAGGATTTTGCCTTGGCCCTGGGATTGCGCTCACACAGTCCTGCCATACTTTTCTACATCAGACGCATTAGCTTAACTTTTCTGCTACTTCAGTCTCACATTCCTTTAATCCACCCTTTACATAACTGCTGAAGTCTTTTTTTTTTCTCAGATGCAAATATTTTCTTGTATTCTGCCACTCAGCATCCTTCAGTGGCTCCTCACTGTCCTCAGGGTACCATCCAATATTCCTGTTGGGATAGACATGGCCTTTTATTATCTAGTTCTGCTTACTCCTCCCCCTTTTTGTTCATTATGCCTTCTTGCCCTTGTGCGTGCTCTCATCTAGTCTTTTTTTTCCCTTTTATTTATTTATTTTTGGCTGCATTGGGTCTTTGTTGCTGCATGTGGGCTTTATCTAGTTGTGGTGAGTGGGGGCTACTCTTGGTTGTGGTGCACGGGCTTCTCATTGCAGTGGTTCCTCTTGTTGCGGAGCACGGGCTGTAGGTACACAGGCTTTGGTAGTTGTGGCACATGAGCTCAGTAGTTGTGGCTTGTGGATTCTAGAGCGCACACTCAGTAGTTGCTGTGCATGGGCTTAGTTGCTCCGCAACATGTGGGATCTTCCCGGACCAAGGATTGAACCCGTGTCCCCTGCATTGGCAGGCAGATTCTTAACCACTGCACCACTAGGGAAGTCCAACTCTCATCTAGTCTTGTATATCTGTTCACGTCCTGGGGCTTGCCTCATTCCAACTCATCCCAAGAGTCTCCAGTACTGGAAAGTCATTTCTAATCTCCCTTCCTACTCCTAATTATGCTGATCTCAGCGAGGTTCCATTCTTTACTCCTGTGAGCTCCCACAGAATTCTCAACTTGTTTCTATCATAATAGTCCTCACATAGTATTACAATTCTTTGTTTCTTGTTTATCATTGGCCTGGTTGGAAGCTTCTTGAGGCCGAGATCTTTGTTTCATTTTTATATCTCCTGCTGTAGCAGGAGATTGGCTCATAGTGTTTGATGAATAAGTTTAGGTTGGATAAATGAGGTTGAAGAGCTTCCTAAGAGGGTGTTCTACAGAAGATTTTTTTTTTTTTATTGAGTATGAGGAAGAATCTTTAAAGTTTTTCCCAGCTCTTAGATATATGATTTTATGCTATATTGGGACCTTGAGATAAAATTCTCAGAAAGTAGCTGCTTCTACATAACACACATTTTTCTTGTTTGGGTATTTAATTTGGTGATTTTGATCTTTTATGTGGTTCAATTCACAGCATGAATCCTCTTTTCAAAAGGTTTTCTAATTCAGTCATTTAACTCACAGAAAGAATTTAGTTTCATTATCTTTGTTCAGATAACTTGATTAGATTTATTACTCAGTGATTTTATTCTGTATCTCAAGATCCTATCAATGTGCCTGCAGTGTCAAAGAGTTTGATAGGGAACAGGGATGTCTGAAAACACACAGACAGATGTAGTCCTAAGAGTAAATCAGATCTAAGGATCAAGGTTTAAGAGCCCGAATTCAGATAAGCAGTCTGACAGTGTCACGGACATGTTGTCACATGTCACGACCTAGCAGTGGAATAAACCTGGTCAGGGGAACAGAAATCAAGAGAGCATAGACCCTTACAGTGTAGAGCAAGACTGGACTGATAGCCTAAAGTCTTGGCAGGTAGAGAGAGAGGAGGCGCTGGGAAAGGGTCAGGGACAAGAAGGAAGACCAAAGCAGGAGGGAAAATGGATTCAAAGAAGAGAACCTTGATTCTGAAGTAGAATCTTATGCAGTCAGAAGATTCTTGATGCTCCTGGTATAGCAGAAATGAACATCAGCTTTGCTGGAGGCAACCTGAGGTTAGCAAATAGGAGCAGAAATGGACTATTGGAGTCCTGTGGCATTTCTTACAGTACTTTTACTTGTTTTATAGTCTCTTATAAGCATATCTACTGTCTCTTGTTACAGAGTGAACTCCTTGAGAGCAGGGACCATGGTTTTCTCTCTATTACACTTAGTGTAGTACTATGCATATATCTGGTGCTCAGTAGTATGCAATGAATTAAATTACAGCAGTTAGGAATTATGTTATTAATGCTCCCTGGAGAATATTGAGTGGCTCTAGTGATTCCCAGAATGTGCATTTAAGCCATCTGTAGATTCAGTTGTTTTTAATGCCAGTCACTGATTTTTTTTTTTTTCTGGGTAATTGAATATTTAAGGTCTGTGTGACTCTAGAAAATAAGTAATGCTCTTAGGAGATGCATTGAGGTCTCTAATGAGTCAAAAAAAAAAAAGAGTAAGTTTTCTTGGGACAAGATCCCTGTCAGAGTGCCTCCCTATAGAGTGAGAATATCAGATTTTTGTTCATGAATGGATCAACAGCTGACACCAGTGGAATAAGTTTAAGATTCAAATTCATCTCAATGTCTCATAATTAAAAAAGAATCAAGTGCTGAAAACATTGTAAAATTCAGGAATTCAATATGGCGAATCAGTTTCTGCTTTCTTGATCAAGTATCCTTCTTCCTTCAGGGCTGTACACCTCTGCAGCCAGAAAGATAATCTAGAAGGAACAGCCATTTGGAAACACTGAGTTTTCAGAATCTTATGTAATACACACTTATGATAGAATATCACATTTAACCCTGACAAATGAATACTGGAGCCTCACGAGGGATGGCTCACATCTTCTGATTTTTTTCTGAATCTATTTCTACACCAGCTGGAGTCAAAACATCCTTCTACTTGCTTGGCCTTCCTAATTGTTTTCAGCTTTTTTTTTTTTTTTTCTCCTTGCTAAGTGATAAAAGTGATCCAACTCTACAGTGTGCCAAGGTCAACATGGTAGCCCTATATAGAGCGTGAACTTGAGATTAAAAATTCAGTTTTAATTCTGGGAATTGACACAACATTGGTTTAATTTAATCTATTTGATTCTAGTTCTTTAGTTTCCTCATAAAGGAAATTTAATTTTCACCTGCTGGATTTTGCTGATTACCCTTTGCTCTGTCTTGTGCTAGGTGAAATTCCAAGCGGATTTGGAGTCCAGACTGTTGGATTGGAGTCTCAGTTTCACCATTCATTAGCTATGTGAATGTGGGTAATCACTGGAGGCTTAGTATTGTCATCTGTAAAATACGAATAAAAACCTCTTGCCCTGAGTGGACTGTATGTCACCTGACATACAGCCTTAGATGAAAGACTGTATGTCAAGATATTTTGATAGCACTATGGTCATTACCTAAATTTTTGCTTTTTTTATTTACAAATGGAAACTCTCAGAAAGTTAGTTCCTCTGCTGTCTTAACTTTTAACCTGCAATCCTTAAGGCAAAATTCAATGTTAACCGAAGACAAATAGAAAATAAAAATCATCATCACCATCACCACCCTCAACATCATAGTAGAAGGTATACAGGGATAACAAACAATATCAGGCCAAGAGGAAGCTCCTCTACTGCTTGAAAGAACAAATAAGCCAGCAGTGTTTTTTGCTATGCAGCATCGATTCAGTAGAAAATTATCTACTTTGGTGTGATTTGAGGGGTAGCAAAAGCATTTCTGTCCTAAAATAGAATCCTGCTAATGACCTATGGTAGAAAGTGAAAAAATCATGGGAAACTGGGCTAGTATCACATACTCTGTGAGACTTCCATTTGTCTTAGGGATCTCTGGGGCCTGGGGACAATGTCAGAGGTGAGACTTAGGGTTTCAATGACCAGCAACATTTTAAAAATTGGGTTACAAATTTATGTTTTCTTTCTCTCTCTCTCTCTTTTTTTTTTTTGGCATCTACATGGAGGAGGTGAAAGATGTAGGGGAAAGTTAGGAGAAGATAACAGAACTTTAGAAAGTATGTGACCAAACTATCCTTCTCTACATGTTCTATTGATTAGTGTTAGTGATTGATTGTAGATGGGTAATATGATATGATGGATAGTAACCTGGCCTAGAGTCAAGAGATCTGGGTTCCAGGCTTGTCTTTACCATTAAAAAATTTTGTTTTGTGTTTTAGTCCTTTATAACTCTGAGGCTCAGTTTCCATGTCCTTAAAGTAAAGGGGTTGAATAAATAGCCTCTTAGTTTCTTCCTTTGGAAAACATTGTTGAGCTCTTATTTCTTGTTTAGTACTATGATACAAAATAAATAAGGCCCTACCCTCAAGGAGCTTACAGACTAATAGGGCAGACAGAAGGGTAGACAAATATGTGTAATAAAGGAATACTAATATTAAGCTAGATGTCTGTCTAGGTCACTTCTAATTCTAATGCTTTATTATTTTTAACTCTCTTGTAAAATACCAAGAGTTAATTATTTGCAATTACCAGCATAGTTTGACTTTCTTGTAATTTTGTCAGGGATTCTGTTGTCCAGTGATCTTCCTGTTCACTGAAAATCATTTTTAATTCATCTGCCTGCCTGTTTTAGATATTTTTACATAATGCAGTGAACTTTCTAACTTAAAAAGGGATTATTTTAATGTACTTGACCTATATTATTCATACCATTATGTGTCACCCCAGATTCACCAGGGTACAACAATAAAAATAACAGTAACAATTATTGCTAATGCTACTATTAATTATTCATATTAGGGTCATCTGCTAAAGTCATTCTAGAATTCCCTGGGTAGATTTAAGCAGTTTCTCTTCCATACTACCATCTCCTTACCTATCTTCCCCTTCCTTCCTTCCTTCCTTACAGTGTTATTACAATTCTTTATTATCTTATCTCTTTCACTAAAATATAAGCTCCTCCAGGGTGCAGGCCTCTTACCTATGTGAATACCCTGGCACTTAGCACAGTCTCTGGGCACAGAGGAGATATTCAATGCATGTTAGTTGAATGAAAGGGTGAATTTGATTATCTTAACTATAGCTCTTTAGACAATGCAATGTTTTAAATCATAATTTCTCATTGGATATCCAGCCACACTTGGCCTTTAGGTACCTAGGCATTATTCCATTGGAGGACTTTGTGGACATTATACATCTGTTTATGTTTAAAGAAAGGGACTTCAGTTGAATGCCATTTTACAGATGCTCAGAACTGGCCTTTTCTTTTCTTTTCTTTTCAAGGGTTTCTTTCTCTTTTTAAAAGAACTCATTGTCTCCATAACCCGAACCATCCATCCCCAATTCTCCTCTCCCCCACCCTCATACCTCCTTTCATTGGTACACGATTCAGCACCATTTTGGGGCAGAATTTTATAAAGAAGAGAGGCACTAGATCCATTCAGGTGGCAGAGAGGTGAAAGAGGAGCTCATGTGTTTCTTTGTTTTCTGTCATTTTTTCCCTCTCCTCATTAAGGCCTATAAAGACAGCCTGTATGAAAGAATCTGAAAGCTAAATTTGACACCATGGGATCCCCAAGTAGTAGTGGAGTAGGGGGAGGGGTTGGATGTGAAGATGTGAGGAAAGAATTTGGATCCAGAACCAGCTTCAGCTCAGTTGCCAATTGATCAAATGTCCCTTTGGTTCCCTGAACTTATCCATGAAATTTGTATCTTGGAAAAACTGCATTTGAAGTTGGCAGGACACAAATTTTATGTTTATCAGAGTTGAGTTTGGATGTTTTGTGTTTTCTTTCCCCAAGTGCTCCATGTGTTCTGAATAATCCTACCTTCTCCCCAATCCACAGTAGTGAATAAATGCTGCTCAGGGTATGGAAATATCAAAAAATATTAGCTTCAGAACTGGTCTAATTTTTTTTCCATTGGCCAGGGGCAATGCCAGATTCCCTGTCCATTCTGGACATGGACAAGCTCGTAACATCCACATTAATCTAGATTATGTTGACTTCATCCTGTTCTGACAACATGTAATATTATGTGTCTTGTTTAATCACACAATGGAAGAACACATCTCACTGAGTCATTCACTCACCATATTCCAACTGCGGAACATTTGATCATGCTTTTAATATTTATATGGTGCCATGAAAGAACATGGCAGGGAAGTCACACTTGGAGGGAAAAAAAAAGGCTGTTCTCTCAGGAGACTAGTGTGAAGGAATGAACTCTTTCAAGCAAGCAGAAAAGTTTGAGATCAACTCAGAAGAGTGAGCAGGCATATTTAAAATTCACCTTAGCACAAGGTGTAGTTGAGATTCATCTAATCATGCAAAAATAACTTATTAATTGCCTACCTTTGTGGGCACTGTGCTAGGTGTTGGGGCCTTATAGAGCTTAAGAAAAGTACTGAACAAGTGACTGTGAGT
This sequence comes from Hippopotamus amphibius kiboko, assembly GCF_030028045.1. Classification (NCBI taxonomy): domain Eukaryota; kingdom Metazoa; phylum Chordata; class Mammalia; order Artiodactyla; family Hippopotamidae; genus Hippopotamus; species Hippopotamus amphibius. The sequence continues at coordinate 173,764,211 of NC_080188.1, read as the reverse complement.
GTGAAAAGGTCATAAAATAGATAGGGAGCATATGGGATATACTTAAGCAAAGAACAGGAAGAGCTAACTTTCACCATGGAGTTGGCATCTTTTTGGAAGTGATATTTTATTTATTTACTTATTTATTTATTACAAAAATTCTGAGTGTTCATTGCCATGAATTTTCTCAAAGTATACACATCCATGTAAGTACCACGCAAAGAAATATAGTATCACCAGAACTCAAGAATCTCTCAGCCACAACTTCCAATACCCAAAGCGAACTGGAATCCTACCACCAAATATTATTTTTCCTAATTTCGGAGTTTTTGTAAATGAATTTCTACAATATGTACTCTTTTGTGGTAGCTCCTTTCACTCAGTGACCGTCATTCATAGCTTTTGCATGTGGCAGTAGTGCCCTGATTGTCACTTTCATATAGTTTTACAATGTACAAATATATAAGAATTTATCCATTCTACATTTTATTTTTAATTTTAAATTTTTATGTCTTTGGCCACGCCACGCAGCATGTGGGATCTTAGTTCCCCAGCCAGGGATTAAACCCATGGCCCCTGAATTGGAAGCACAGAGTCTTAACCACTGGACCACCAGGGAAGTCCGATCCATGGACATTTGGACTTTTCCCAGTTTTTGGTCATCATTGCTGCTGAGAACATTCTTATATGTTTGGCGTGCATCTGGTTGCATTTCTTTTTTATTTTGTTTCATTTCATTTCATTTTTAATTGAAGTATAGTTGATTTACAATGTTGTGTTAATTGCTGCTGTTCATGAAAGTGATTCAGTTATACATATACATATACATATATATTCTTTTTTTTAAATATTCTATTCCATTATGGTTTATCATAGGCTATTGAATGTAGTTCTCTGTGCTATACAGTAGGACTTTGTTGTTTATCCATTCTATATATAAAAGCTTACATCTGCCAACCCCTACCTCCCACTTCATTTCTCTCCCAACTGCCTCCTCTTTGGCAACCACCAGACTGTTCTTTACATCCATGATTCTGTTTCTGTTTCATAGATAGGTTCATTTGTGTCATATTTTAGATTCCACATATGTGATATCATATGGTACTTGTCTTTCTCTTTCTGACTTACTTCACTCAGTATGACAATCTCTAGGTCCATCCATGTTGCTGCAAATGGTATTATTCTGTTCTTTTTTATGGCTGAGTAGTATTCCATTCTATATGCTATACATGTACCACATCTTCTTTATCCATTCATCTGTCGATGGACATTTAGGTTGTTTCTATGTCTTGGCTATTGTGAATAGTGCTGCTATGAAACAGGGTTCATGTATCTTTCTGAATTATAGTTTTGTCTGAACATATGCCCAGGAGTGGGATTGTGGGATCATATGGTAACTCTATTTTTAGTTTTCTGAGGAACCTCCATATTGTTCTCCACAGTGGCTTCACCAACTTATATTCCCATCAAGAGTGTAGGAGGGTTCTCTTTTCTCTACATCCTCTCCAGCATTTGTTATTTTAAGACTTTTTTTTTTTTTTTTTTTTTTTTTTAGAAACTGTTTATTTTCGTCAACCTATTTCCATTTTAAGAATGTGGAAGAACAGCTTAATATGACTCAGTGGTTGATCCTACCCATTCAGCGGCCTGAGCAGGGGGAGCTGCAGACCAGTCTTCAGTGGCAGACTGAGCTCTCGGCCTTCAGCAGGGGACTACTGAATAGGCACAGAGGACAGCGCACCTGCACGGCTTGGGACCAAGTCCACCACCTCAGGCTGAGCAGCAGTGAACTCAGGAGCAGGAACAGACCACTCATCCTGACATTCCTCCTTGGTCACAGCTTTCTCGGCTGCTGCCTTCTCTCTCTTTTCAATCTCTTCAGGATCCCTGTATAAGCAGAGATGGGGCATGCCTCCCACGTGTGTTCATGGGAGATGGTGCCATCCATGCGCAGAACTTCCCGGGCGAGCATCCACCACATCAGATCCACTGAGTGAACTCCCTTGCTGTTGTACTGGATGGCAATGTCCACATAATGCAAAGGAGAATCTGTGTTACACAGAGCAATGGTAGGCAGGTTAACGTAAGAGGCCTCTGTGAGAGGCTGGTGGTCAGCCCTAGGATCAGTAACCATCGGAAGTCTTGACTCCAAGAAACCTGCCTGGATCTGGTTAGTGAAAGTTTCAGGAATGAAGCAGCCATCAATAGAAGTGGCTCCTGTGGCAGCAGCAAACTTCAGCACAGCTTGCTGGTGGGTATGACACTGACATCAGCTGGGTTTTCAATGGCAATAAAGGCGTGCGCTGCCAACAGAATCTTCTCCCCGGTTCTCTTCAGATTTATGATGTAGATGCCATCACTTTTCCTTTTGTAGATGTACTGTTCCATTTGGAAGTCAGAGTTGGTGCCATCTAAGTGGGTTCCTGATACAAGGAATTTGAGGACATCCTCCTCCTTCATTTGCAGGACATCAAGGGCTCCGAACACTGTGAAAGTTTCCCTTTAAGTTACAATGGGAATCCAGAACAACGCCCTGTGGACCTGTCTGGGTAGTGCAGAAAGCTATTTGTAGACTTTTTAATGATGGCCCTTCTGACTGGTGTGAGGTGATACCTCACTGTAGTTTTGATTTGCATTTCTCTAATAAGTAGTGATGTTGAGCATCCTTTCATGTGCCTATTGGCCATCTGTATTTCTGGAAGTGAGATTTAAACTGATGCTGAAAGGGTGAATAGGACTTAGCCAAGGTTTGAGGGCACTGCGTGTGCTTGTGTATGTGTGTTGGCACACATATGTGTGTGTTAATACAAGGAAGTAGTTCTGTTTTATACATGAGAGCAAGGTCAAGGGAGTAGGGTGGGCAGGACAAGGACTGTTGGTAGAAAGGAAATGGTATCATATGGTTGGAAGATTTCAATGAGCATTTTCATTGTTTTAAGGTGTCAGGACAAGGTTTTGAGAAGCCTTGGAGAAGTACTCTAGGAACTATGTGATTGGGGTAAGTATTTCCCACATTCATGGAAACTAGAAAATAAAGCTCCCTGAAGGAAGAACCAGGTCTTTCTGCTCACTCAGGAAGTCCCCAAGCTTACTGAGTACCCAACTCATTGGTGACTTTTAATAAATATTTGTTAAATGTACAAATGAATAAATAAATAAGAGGATGAATGATTATCTCAAAAATTATCTTGGTTGTGCCTTTGGCCAGATTTGCTTTGCCATTTTCCCAGAGCTACTTGGAGACCCTTGCAAGCTCTGTAAGTAGCCCTGTTCTGCTCAGCTTGGTTCTAGAACTGATCTCAAAAAGCAGCTTTGAACTTCTCAGGTCTGTTTCCATTCTGACCTAAGTCTTTGGAACACACTGTGAGTGCAGATGTCCAATCATGGAATAGTAAAATGCTCTGTGGTTTAGGGACTTAATGTGATAGCAAAAAAGAGGTTTGCCACTGTGACTGGTCCCTTGTAAATTCTCTAAATTTTGTTTCCAAGGATGACCTTTTAAATCCCATAGATCATCTTAGATTATAGATTCCGTCTTTCAAGGAGATCATAATGGTTTAACTCATTATGGTGGTGGGAACTAACATTTTTATAGTAACTTTCAGTTTTCAGAATGTACTAAGGTACAGTTTCAGTACTTTATTTCATTTTGCTATTGTTACTATCTCTCTTGGACCCATGGGGAAACTGATGTTCATAGGTAATTTGCCCAAGATCACAAAGTAGCAAGTCATGAAGACAGGACACATTTATTGTTCTTCAAGGACTTTTTTTTTCTTTTTTTAAACTAGTGTTTTAACAAACTTCTAGTTTGGGACCTCAGGTGATTTATATTTGAATCTTTAGTTTCCTTGTTTGCAGCTAGCAAAGATAACAGTCAGCTACGCTAGAACTATTTCTCATGATTATGGGTTTTTGTATCATATCTGGGGACATAATACTTAAATTTAAGGAGATGAATGATTCTACAATAGCATAATTTCAGGTGTCATGGTAGGCTTATTAAAGAAATGTCCTTGTGTAAGAGGGCCTTTTCATGGTTCTCAAATTTTATGAGAGCACAATATAGTGGAAAAAACACTAACTGGGAGCTAGAAACCCAGGACAACCCACTGTACTTTCTGTCTGAGTCTCTTCCTTCATAAAATAAACCTACTGTTGTTCCATTTCATCACAGGGTGGTTGTGAGGATCAAGCACTGAAGTTTTTTTGAAAGTACTTTGTACACTCTATATTATAATGCATGCTATCATAGCTTATGGTTGTCTTAAGTATAAAAATACATTAAAATGTGTCAACTTACCTTAATAAATATTTGTTGAGAATAAAAAGTTCAATTCAGAAGTATCAACAATATGATTTCTAATTTCTCTGTTGGCTAACTGGTCATGTTATTTAAACTGTTCATCTCCCTGTCCACATACATGGTTAACAATAAATGATCCCCATAACTTTCATGCACGATATACCGACAAATGGGAAAACAAGTTGGAAAAAGATTTGAGAAAGGTTGTGCTGTGGGATTACCACTGGTCTTTCCAAGTTCCTTCCTTTTGGTGTACACAACATATGTTTCTTAAGGAACATATTAACACTTAAATATTAAACACTTAAGGAAACCTTTCCATCTTGTCTTCATGATAAGGGGCAGTGAATCTAGTCCCTGTTCTCCTACGGATCAGAATGGTAAATAGGATAAATAGCCTGAAAGATGAAATTCATAAGGAGGAACAGAAAGTACATGGGTATAGGGAGGTGGCATTTAGGGGACAGACAATTTGGTCTTCCTACAGGCCAGGATGGTAGAATAAAATGAAGAAAGCAGAAGGGAGAATGAAAACATACTTAGTTCAAGTGTAGGAATTACATAGGAGAGGAAGTTGGGACAAGACAGGAAATGCAGCCAGAAACTGCGTGGTGCAGGGCCTTAACAGGGAGGGCAAGTAGTTTTAAGTTGTTTCTGGAAAACACAGAGGAGCCGGGGAAGGGGCTAATTCAATTAGCATAACATAATAAGTATATAATAAGCATAATAGAGTGTCGCTATGGTAAAAGGTGGGGAGCAGGAAGTGTTAAGTGTAATATAGTCTTATAAGCTTCAATTTGCTGTCATTGTTTTATAAAGAATTTGTTATTTCTCTTTTTCTCTTTCTCTCTTTGAATAAGCCTCATTGAAGAACAAAACTCACAAATACACCACCAGGATAGAATTTAGAAAAACAGGAAACATGGGACCAGATTTTTAAGTCCTATAGTAGGTAAATTTTTTTGTTTTTGTTTTTGTTTTTTTTATCAGATTGATGTCAAAGGAAATGAAATCTTTATAACTGCAACTTTGATCTGCTAAAGAATGTTTTCTCAGTGTTTTTCCACCCCACTTCCAAAGCTAAAACGAAGGATGTTTGCGAGGGGCTTGATGTAAACTTCCGGTTCCTGCGGCACCAGAACTCCACGTGCTGAGGCACCCTTGTCTAGACTCCTGCAGGCGCTGTCTCTGTTAAGTCTTGTGTGTGAGTGCTGGTGGACACCTCGCTGCGCTGCTTCTCCTTTCTGGGAAGGAAATCAGGCAGGCAGCACCTTGCTGAGGCCCTGAGCGTGGCTCTCCCACCACCCCACCCCTCCCTCCTGGGGTGGTAAGCCCTTTAGAAGAATGCTGAGGTTTGGGGCCTCCACCTGGAGGTACCAGCAGTAACTTCAAGGAGCTAATGAATAAAGTACAGTAACAAGAATAAATCCCAATGAGCTTATTAAAAAACTGAACCGCATCTTTGGCAAGGGCAGAAACTATTGTCTGGGACTTGTTTGTCGATTTTTCTTCATATATCCCCCACCCACCCTTTCAGAACAGAGAGGTTAGCAACAAAGGATAGATCTTCAAAGCTCCACACAGCTGTGATTTATGCTCCACTTGGAGACCTTAGCAAGGCTTCTCATTGGGATTGTACAGGGTTCCAACCAGTCTCTGTTCCAGCGGACCTCCTGGGACTTTTGCTGTGGTGTATGTGGAAAGCAGAAGTGCTCTGATCCAACTCCCATCTCTTTTGCAAAAGCTTATTTGTAATTGCTTTGGACTTTATGAAACTCTCCCCGCACCAAAAGTAAAAAAAAGAAAAAAAAAAAAAACAGTTTCAAGTGCTGTAACTCTTCTATCATGGGAATATGTATCACAAACAGTGTGAGATTACCCCCAAATTGCATTTTTCCCTCCCTAGGGGAAGATCGTATTTTCAGAGCTCTACAGGGGTTAAGGTACCTTTTGAGAATGCCAGGGAATTCTTGCTTTTTCAGGGACTTGCATCCTCAGGCGGGGTAGTTGCTCAGTCCCTAATTGGCGAGTTCTAGTTAAGACCTACGTTAATGATGCCGGTGTTGGAGGGTGAAAATCACAGGCAAAAAATACATAGGAGACAATCACAGGTGAAATACCCGCTTGGAGAAATGTCTGGTGGTATCTTCTGAAGCTGAAAACATGCCCGGAAGCTGCACTTTCAGGTGTTTATAGCCAACAGAAAAGCACTGAAAGACTTGTTTGAGAATGTTCATAGCAGCATTATTCATAATACCCAAATCCTGGAGACTACACAAATGCCCCTCAACAGTAGAAAGGATAAATAGATTACAGCGTTTTTACACAATGGAATAATATACAGCATTTAGAATAAATGATCTACAACTAAATGCAACAACATGGATGAATCTCAACAAATAATGTTAAGTAAAAGAAGCTGAGCACAAAAGAATACACACTGTAGGATTCCAGTTATATAAAGTACAAACGAGCTAAACTAATCAATGGTGTTAGAAGTCAGGAGAGTTTTTACTCTTGGGGGGTGGGGGGATGGTGTGGGGGAGGTGTACAGTGACCAGAAGAGAACATAAGGGAGGCTTCTGGGGTGGTGATTAAACATGTTCAGTTTGTGAAAGTTGATTGTGCTCTACATGTGTGATACACACTTTTTTTCTGCATGTTTATTATAATTTGATAAAAGGTAAAAGAAATCACGGGGGTGGTTAGTTTCATTCTGTTATGTGATCACCTGGTTAAACTCCAACCTTAAAAGTCACCTAGGAAGGGACTTCCTTAGTGGTCCAGGGGTTAAGACTCCAGGCTCCCAATGCAGGAGGCCCGGGTTCGATCCCTGGTCAGGGAACTAGATCCCACATGCTGCAACTAAAAAGAATCCGTATGCCATAACTAAAGATCCCACACTTGGTAGCGAAGATGCTGAGTGCTACAACAAAGACTTGGCACAGCTAAATACATAAATAAATATTAAGAAAAAAAAAAGTCACCTAGGAAAGGTATTGCTGTTGACTGCAAGAGAGAATGGAATTGGGCACTAGGTCACTGCCACCCTATTAGCACGATTCAAGATGAATAAACAAATGAACCAAAAACTAAAACTGAATGTTTTAAAGTCCCACCTCACCCCACCCACCTGGTCTCTAGACCTTTTGCCTGTGTGTAATCAGAGGGTACCAGGTGTGCCCCAGTGACCTGGTGACCCAAGAGAAAGATCAGTTGTGGTGCTTGCTCAACGTGGCATCACAGGTGCATCAGTGAAACCAGATGAGGGCATCTGTGCTTTTACAGCAAGTGGCTTTTTTGGCTGAATTTGGTGATCTCCATATATCACCTCCATCATCACCTCTGGTAAAAAGAAATTCTCATCTTCTCTTGAAATCCAAAATATTTACTTTTCCTGGAACTGTCCCTGCAAATTCACTTTAAGAGCTTTTGGTTTGGGTTTTTTCCACACCTATATCAAACAATATCTTCCAACATGGCAAGCATCTTATTGGAACACTTCAGAGCAGACATAAAGTCTATTTTATTCCTATCTTTTCAATATCTTGGGATAGGACTTAGATTTGTTTGTGCCCAATCTATAAATATCTGAAGACTGCTGTATGGAAAAGGCCCCTGTATTATAGTTACTTCCTCACGTATTCAATGGATATTTACTGAGTATCTACAATGCTAGAGGCACTAAGGGAGTGAGTACACTTGGGCAACCAATCCCTTTTCTATCAATGGATAGCTATTTAGCCTGTCTCTTCTCCATCATGCTAGTAAAATTAAAAGAATAAATACATTTAAAATTATAGAATAGCAGTCAGAAGCATGGACTCTGAGAAAGATAAACTGGAGTTTGAATCCTGGCTCAGACACTTGATAGCTACGTGTTCTTGGGCAAGTCCTTTAAAATTTCTTTAAGCTTTGGTTAAGATAGGAATAGAAGTTGCAACTACCTCATAGGTTTTTTGGCAAGGATTAAATGTGATCAGATGACAAATTCATCTTGTCCTAAATTAGCTGCATGGCTCTATTTGAAGGAGCCAGAGGCTTGTTTCTTAACTGTACTTGCAGTGAAAATAGACAGCATTTCTTCCAGATCTCAGGTCCTTCCTATTGGTTCTTTATGGCTGTGTGCTTTGTGTCTAATGACTCATACCTCCACCTCCTCCAGAGGACTGTCCTTGGCTTTCTAGAGCTTCTTGGTCTACATACGAGTTAGTCAATGGCTGGTTTTGTGGAGTATGAAAGCCCAGATTTCTGGCCTTGAGAGGGGACAAACTCTGAGGCTGTAATTTATCCTCCTGATCTCCCTGTGGGTTTAGATTGAGGCTGGGAATTTTCCTGGGCACAATCTTGCTTGACTACTACTGATTCTCTGTTCTTATAAGTGATTTATTCCACTTCCTTATCAGTTTCTCCTGGAAACACTTCCCTAATAAGTTAGTTGTATATGAAACCTCATTTCAGGGTCTGCTTCTGAGAGCCTGATCTAAGATGGTCCTTATTGCCATATATAAACTAAAGTAAAAGTTTTCCTGGGCAGTAGTTGTATTTGGGATGAGAACAGATATAACCATTAAGTGGAGTGGTATATATATATGGGAGTGGCTGCCTGTTTTTCTGTAAAGCAATTCACAAACGAGCTCAAGATTCACCAAAAAATATTCTGATAGTACCACAAATTGTTCCATTCAACAAATGATTATTAAGCTCCTATTATGTGCCAGACACTATACAAACTAAGCTGTTTGTATACCTGACCCACAGAAAGTGTGAAGTAATAAATGTGTATATATATGTGTGTGTGTATATATATATATATATATAAAATACTATATTTTGGGATTATTTTTTATGCAGCAACAGGTACCTAATACAAATAGCAAGGAGGTCCATTTGGTCGAAGTGAAGTGATCCAGGGGAAGAGCAGTAGGAAAGGAAGTCAATGAAGTAACTGTTGGGTAGGGGGAACCAGATCTCATCTGTCAAGACTCTGATTTGGTAGGTTTGATCCAATAGGGTTGGAGTCTGGGCATCTCCATGACTTTAAAACCTCTGCAGGTGATGCTGCAGTCATGGTTGAACAGCACTGAGAAGAGAAATGGTGCTCCTATTGCAATGACAGCACCAACAGTGAGGTTCGCTCTACCCCAGTTCAGGACTGTTTGTGACTGGAATCATCTATATCATATTTACCAGCAAAAAGATCTCAAAATTTAAATGATTTTAGATGATGAGTTTGTGAACCAAATGTGGAAAGCCCATGTATTTAATTTTTTATGCTTCAGTTGTTCCTCCCAGGTAAACAAATGAAACAAAGAGTTACTCCTTTTATTCCTATTTCTTTCTCCTTCCTTGCCGCCTCCTCTTTATAGAAATGTTCTCCTTTGGCTGGAAGCTCCCCTGAAGTTGACTGTGCCGGTTTTCTCATCATACTCGGCAAGGTCATACCCTATTCCTAGATCTCGTCATTATTTTTCCAATTTCCTTTGATCCAAATACATAGTTAACACCAGTTATTTCTTCCAAAAGCTCTCCAGATCTAGACTGCAGCACTCTTTGACTGTGTCAGGCCCTTGATGAATTCTTTAACACCAAATAAAACACATTGACAGTTTAGAAATCAAGGAATATATGTTTTGTGAATATCAATAAAGATTTTCTTAAGAGTAAAAAGTATTACCCTACAGGGCATGATGGAATTTAGTAGATATTAATAATGTCATTATAGTTGTGCTAGTTATACAAATATTAACTACTCCTTATTGAGAACCATTAAGAATTTCTTTTCTTTATGAATTTGCCATGGCCTCCCTCAATTATCTTCCTGGAATTGTCTCCTCTTTAAACATTCTCACCCTTAATTTTGCTAATTCTTATCCATCTTTCCAGTTTCACCAGAAATATCACCACTTCTAGGAGGCCTTCCCTAACTATCATGATAGGATCCAGTATTCCAATTTGTGCCTCCCCAGCACCCTGTACTTGCCCAGTATGACACTTACCATGCTTTAGCTTTTCAAATTCTCTCTCTTCTCTCCAAGATCTGAGCAATTTGAGAGGAGAGACCGTGCCTAGTTTGCTTAGTCTGGTGTCTTAGAGTCAAACACCTTGCCTGACACCTAGTAGATGACTGAAAAATCTGTTGCAGCTGTGTTGGAGGAGGTCATTGAGAGGAGGCAATCTCTGGTTGGCCTGTGAGCTAGACCTGAGCAATCAGAGCCTCCTCACCCTCTCCCCTGTCTTTGGAATGTATGTCCCACCTGCTATTCCCATACTAGTAGTTGTCTCAAGGATGTAGCCTTGAGAGAGTACGGTATTGTCGACACCACCTGGACAGAACATGTAACTAACCCCAGTTAAGGCCTCTGTATAAACATTTAAGATTCTGGCAGGCGGGGGCCAAGATCTACTCATCTTGCAGCCACCCAAGATAAGCCCCATATGTAAGTTCCCTTGCTTATTGAAACTGCCACATACCAGTCAGGAGTGTTCTGCCTCTTTCTTTGGTCTCTCCTTGCCCTCAATGTATGGGGGCCTGCTCTGAATCTTGCCCAGGGAACTCCCGAGGTTGCACACCAAAAGGCAAAGATTTTCTTATAGCCCAGTGCCAGACACTGGGTTGAGCTCTTTACATAGTTATTTTTTAAAACATTATAACAACTCTCCAAAGTATATATTAGTCCCCATTGTGCAGAAAAAGAAGTGGTGACCCCAAATGGTTGTGAGTCTAGTTTTTATAAGTGGCAGATTTACGATGGGAGTCAGGACTGTCAGACTCTAAAATTTTGAACCACTACCTTAGACTTTCGCTTACAGGAGGTATTAGGTCATTGGGAAAGTCAGTGGAATTAACTGCTAGGTTTTAAACCTATGTGACAGAGGAGCTATGACCCCATTTCTGAGATTGGCATTTTGGCTTGCTAAATCCCAATTTAAAGGGTCTGATGTAGTTACTGTTGTTGCCTCTTCTCTCTGCCTAAGATGCAATCTAGCCCTAACTGCTACTCCTGGCATTCATTCATTCACTTACTTTCTCAAATTCAATAGACGCTTGTTGAGTGCCCACTATATAAAGGCATTTGACTGGGTGCTGGAGCCTCTAAAATGAAGAGCCACAAGGCCTGCCTTCAAGGAGCTTATATTCTGGTAGGAGGAATAGGTAGAAATAAATAAGTGCAATGGATTGTCACAGTGGATAGTTAACCTTTGTAGGTTTTGCCTGTCCTGGAGGTAGCATTTCAGTTTTTCTTTATGGAAATAACTCCTTTCCTGTTAGTCCATGTGTATCATGTGGGGCTGATCCAGTGGTTGGCAGGCAAAAGACACTGGCTGGCCAAGCAGAGCCTTCTAAAGACAGATCACATCCGTTGTTTGAGGTTGGGGCATGTTTCAGGTCAGGGCAGGATAGGGCATGAAAGCCCCCGTCAGAACTCTGGTGAAACTCTCAGGGAGGAAGCATCTTCTTTCTGCTTGGGTTGCTAGAAAAGTAAGATGCAGCTGGGGAACTACTCCCAGAGAAATTTTGTCTGTGATGAAAGTCAACTCAGAGGAAAGTAGAGTCAAGAGGTAGAAGAAAAGACAAAGGCCTGATGATGTTGTTTGAGCACTTGCTGTATTATTATATTGACTTAAATTGCTTTTGGTTGGGTTTTTATTAATTACAATATAAAGAAGCATGACATAAAGGGCTGGGGTGGAGGAGAATAAAAGATCATGTGGTCTTTCAAGATAACAGAAATGACCTTGAGCTTATTCCATAATTTGTATAGATTAGCAAATGTCCATGGACTGCTCAGTCAAATTTGAAAAGAAGAGCAAAGAAGGAAATTCATTCTACCAGATATGGAAACATATTAAGCCATGGTGGTAAAAGCGATAAGTAGTAAAAGCAAGTAAAAGCAAAAAATAGTGTGAGGAAAAGAATGGGAAAATAAATCCATGTAATCATGTAATGGAACAAAGAATTAAAAGTAGACCCATGTTTATTTGGAAACCTGGCACCACAAATGTATATGTCATTGGATTGTTTAATATATGGTATTAAGGAAATAAGGTCACTATATGGAAAAAAATTAAGACAGATTTCTATATGACACTAAAAATTAATCTTCCAGTAGGATCAAGGACCTAAACATGAATGGAGTTATAGCTAGTGGAAAAGAGTGTCTTTGTGAGTTTGGAGTGAGGGAGGTCTTTTAAAATAAGACCACCAAAGCACAATTCATAAGGCAAGTAGTTGATGTATTTGACTACAACAAATGAGAGAAGTTCTTTTCAATGAATGCACCATAGATCAAGTTAATAGACTGGTAATGACCAGGAGAAGATATTTTCACTAATCAATATAGCAATACAGGATAGATATCTAGATTAGAACAGAAATTCTTACGATTTAGTAAGACAGATTGGGGAACTCAATGGAAAATGTTCAAAAACAGGAATGGGTAATTCATACTAGGGGCATCTGAATAGTTAACAAGGATATGAAAGTTTGCTCAAATTCAGAAATCAGAGATATGCAAATTATAATAACAATGAAATACTATTTTATACTCAAAAGAATATCAAAAATTAGAAATATTGGTGAGGACTTGGGGACACTAGAACTCTTATGCTCTGCTGGTGAAATGTACATTGGTGCAGTCATTTTGGAGAATAACCTGGAAGCCACTAGCTAAGGTGATGATTGTGAATATACCTTATGACCCAGGAACCCTAGGCCTGAGCATATACCCTAGAGAAATTTTCACACGTTACCAGAAGGGGGAATGTACAAGGATAGTCGTAGGAGCTTTGTTTGTGGAGGCAGAGAGCCACAGGCACCAAAGAGGAGAGAGAAAGAAACACAATGAAATTTCCAGCATAATACCACCTAAGTCTATTGAAAACACATGTACACACCTCGCACTGTATATTTTTCAAAGATGATCTTCCACATCTACATACATACAGAACATATATTTACACAGAAAGGCATGTACGTATATACACTTATCTCTATCTGCCTATTTATATCAAACACATTAATATGGGTGCCTTTAGGGTGGGGGAGGGGCTAAAAAAGAGAAAGAGAGGGAAATGTTACTGGAATCAGGTATAAAAGGAGAATAATAAAATAAAATAAAAACATAAAATAAAAACAGATAAAAATAAAACAAAACAAAACAAATAAAATAAAATAAAATATGAGCGAAGCCCTGCACGTGCTGATAATGATAGAGTGCTGTGAACTGGAGAGTATAATCAACTGAACTCTTTAAGTATATCAGGTTCAAAATAAAATTATAATTAAAATTTAAAATTTAAAAATGCCTTAGGTGAGGAGAGGGTCAAGAATATGTCACATGAACTCTAGTCTCATCCCACCTGGGAGTGGCATGGGACCTTAACTGTCCTTAAAGTGACATGGAGTAGATATTGTATTCTTCTAGTTACCTCTCTGTGTAGCTAGAGTGAAATTAGATCTCAGCTATAAATCATGTTCCATGCTTTAAAAGGTAACACAACATGAACTTGGGGTTTTTGCTACTAAGGTTAGATAGAAAGCAATTGCTATTTTTTAAAAAAGCAAAAAACAACTTGTTGAAAATCAGTATGTTTATTGTCTAAATCTTTGGCCTGAAATCAATGCTTCTGATTTAGTAGTCACCTACAGTTTGGGGTTTCCTAAAATAGTCAGTGGTATGCAAGTTTCTGCTGTCCTCATTAGCATATGTAAATTGTACTGTTTTCCTCCAGGTTTGAGATAAAAGAGTCACACATCATGAAGAAAACTATTGGGTTCTAAATTATATCTAACATTCCTTTCTGGTTTTTGTACCCCGAACCTAAATCAACACATTCTCATAGGACACATATACCTTTTCTTTACCTGAGACAAATCCAAACACACCATCTCTTTCAGCCATGAAATAAACCTCACAGAAACACAAGCAACATGATCAAGGACCTAGCAAACCATATCAAAAGATGTCCTAAGGAAGTGCTGGCCTGGGAGCTCAAGGACTTTGTCTTGTTCTTTGCTGTATCCCTATGTATATCATAACACCCAGAACATAGTAGGTGCTCAAAAAATATTTATGGAGTGAGTGAATATGCAAATGAACTCACACACACACAAGCACACACCTATTTGTCTTTAGTCTGTAACCGTCACAACTCACTTTTTCTTTTGTTTCTCCCTTTGAAAAAATTATCCAGTGAACAAGCTCTTTACTAAAACATCTTAACGTACTGACATCTGTGAGAGTTGAGGAGGAGAATAAAAAGAATTACAGAATATAGCTCTCATGGCTGAGAAACTTATGATCTAATAGGGCAAATACATACGAGAAACACATGAGAATAAGAACAGGAAGTGTTTTAGCTCTACACACCACTGCTTGGAAATTTATGAGAAAGAGACAGAGTGGGTGGATGGCTAGGAAATTGGGGGGACCACCTCTCAGCTGGCCTATACAAAGCTCGGGCCTCACAGAACAGTCTAGGGCTTTGGGGAGTGGAGGAGGTTGTTGGGAGAGCTGGCCTGGGGCAGAATCTTCACAAAGGTTTTCTTGGGGAACCAGAGTTTGAGCAAGTTGCTGGTGGGGGCCTCACTGTTCTAACCAGCTGCTAATGAGAAACTGGCTCTTTGATGCCAGGAGAGGCTGCTGAGGAGGCATAAGTACTTAACGGGTTTCAATTGAGCTTCTGCAGACGCATCCTCTAAGGAGTGGAAAACTCCATTCCAGACCCAAGGAGGCCAAAAGCGTGCCCATATACGTGAACAGGAAAATTGTGGCAAAAAAGCCAATAACACAAGGATGGAAATCCTTAGCTTTGGGTCCAGGGAAAGCTTGGTTTAGCAATCACTGTGAGTGAGTGGAACAAGCTCAACCAACGTCAGCAATTCGAAGACATCTGGTCTTTATTTTTGGACTTTTGTACACTGAGGGGGATTATGGTTATACGATGTAGAGGCCATTTAGTTTTGTCAATCTACAGAATTTCTTATAGTAGAAATCCCTCACACTTAGAATAGAAACTTGTTCTCTGAAGTCTCCTTGAGATTTTCAGATATTAACTCTTCATTCCCCAGAGTGATGTTCTGAGGGACACTACTTGAAAGAGATGTTTCTAATAGGGAAATTGAGTCATGGAGTAGATATGTGTTTTGCCAAAGGATAATCTAATATTCGGTGGAGCCCCTCAGGAAATTCAGCATCCCATGACTGCCAAAGTAATGCTTCTGTTCCGTTGACCTTCATTTCTTTTCTCTCTGCTTTGCCTTTTCTTCTAACTTTTGTTTATTGTTAGTCATTCCCTAGCTGGGCTTCATCTAGAAAAAGTTATTAGTCTGGTAAAGTCATTGATGGTCCAGTGTTCACTTTCTACCCATTGCCCTTCATATCTCTTGGCCAAGGACCTGGTGCCTCCCCCAAGCCCAGTTAGGTCTCTCATCTTCCTCCACTTCTTCCACCCTCCTGTCCCCATCATTCCTGACCTTCCTTACTTCCGCAGTTAATACCTGTGTTAGATTCCATTGCCCAGGGCTCTAATGGGTGATTGGTGATTTTAGATAGTTTATTTGTAGCAAAGCTGTTAATGGCCTAAAAATGGCTCACAGGCTTCCTCCACCAGATAACATTTACATTTTCATTGGGGATTTCAATGTCAAAGAAGTCAATGGAGCATTCCTGCACCTTGGCAGTCTTCACTCTCGATTTTCTCCCGTCTGGCTGCCCACTGAACCCACCTGCAGTGCTGGCACCTGCTCTCAGACTGTGCCTCCCGCAAGCTGGTCGGGCTTCTCCTTTTCTCATTCCGGTGTTTTCCGTGTATGTGGTGTTTTTCAATATCCTAGGAGCAAAGGGCACAAGAAAAGCCAGGTAGGAGGAAGAGGGAGAAGGAACATGGCACACTGAATAAAGGGTCAGGCCCCCAGGCTGAGGTATTCAGTCTGTGGAAAGAAAGGCCCATTGGGTACCAATGATATTGTTGTCCATTAAAAAAAAATCCATAGGCTTTTTAAAAATGCATTTTCAACTTAATATAGCAGGAGCAGCCACTCTGCCATGCAATTCCTGAGGATTTATGGCTCGTTGGGGTTAATGGTTTGAGGTGTTATTCTCTTCTGTGCCTCATTAATCCCCAGGAAGTGCCCGTGCTGAGGTGGCTATTTGGCTCCGGCGGGCCGCAGAGGCACCCCCGTGCCTATTCCAGCTCCACGGTGGTGGCCAGCTCTCAGCCCTTGCTCAGCTTTTTGTCTGCCCTACCTTGTCCCTTCCAGCCTGGGCTAGTGGCCCTCACAATGGCTTGGGCTCCAGGTGAGTTTCAGGACAGATGGCCGTCATCCTTCTTAGATACTGGCTTCCATGGTGTGACTCAGTCCTGGCCTCATCACCCTCTTGTATCCCAGAAAGTTTGAAAAATACAAAACTGTCCCTGTCTGAAAAAGTGGAGGTTGGGTGTGCCCCTCCTCATGCTGTGGGGGATGGGAGACTGGTCGATGGAGGGGGCAGAGCTGGAAACGGGGCGGAGTCTCTCAGCAGCACAACGTGCTTTCTGATGATCAGAATTTATTACACTTTGTCAGGGAAATATGACTTTTCAAACAGAGGCCACAGTGTGTATAAAGCATTCTGTACCTTTCTGTCCCATCTCTCTCCCTTCCACCAACATTAACTGAGCACTTCCTTACTAAGGTACTAGTGTAGATATTGCGGACACAACCAGGAACAAGAGTGACAGAGCTCCTGGCTTCAGGTTTTCTACATTTTAGTGTATGTTTGAGACGTGTGTGAGAAGGCCTGACAATAAACAGACATTTAGTCACTTTACAACCCTGTGACTCAGGTAGGACAGGTGTGCCTCTACCCATTTCACAAAGGGGAGAGCTGAACCTCCGAAGAGGTTGTGTGACCTGTTTCAGGTGAACCGGTTCACTCATTCATTTGTTCATCTGCCAAATAGATTTATTGAGGGCCTGCTATGTTCCAGATCATCTCCTGATCTTTTGCAATGAAAAGATGACTAGGGAATGAGCCTTGCCTTTCAGGGCTCACGGTGTAATGGGGAAAGAGCCACAGAAACACCTTTGAATCTAGTAACTGCTATGATGAAGCCTGTGCTTGCAAAGTGAGGCCTTGGATGAAGAAGCCCTGAGTCTACCTGAGGAAGTCAGGGAAGCAAGAGACAGAACTGGGCCCAGACACAAGGCGAGGGCCCCCTCCTGGTGGCAGCGTGCAGAGAATCTGCTCAGTAACATTTGTTGCATTAAATTGAGCCAGGTTTTCAAGGTCTGGCTTCACCCTCTATTTTTTTTTTAATATTTATTTATTTATGTATTTATTTAGGCTGTACCAGGTCTTAGTTGCGGCATACAGGATCTTTTAGTTGCGGCACGTGGACTTAGTTGTGGCATGCGGGATCTATTTCCACCATCAGGGATCAAACCCGGGTCCCCTGCATTGGGAGTGTGGGGGAGTCTTACACACTGGATCACCAGGGAAGTCCCCACTCTCTGGCCTGAAAAGGTTCCAGGCCATTGGAAATCCTATGTTTACAGTCAGCAAAAAACCCCCTTCTCATTCTAAACCAAAATAGAAATTGCTCGTTCTACTTTTGGTCAGGCTTCTTCTTTTATGTGATTCATTAAAAGCTGAGTAGCTGCTAAGTTCCAAGACAAATGGCAAATTATTTCTATCTTATTTATTAAGGCAAAATGTCCAGAAATTCCTGTGAGAGTCTGCAGCATCACCCCTCATCTTTCCTGTATCCCTCCCCTGCCTCTGTTAGACTAGTCTCAGTTACAAAGTACTTCCACCCAACCCCCACTATAGCAGTATCGAAGGAGCCAGAGAGTAAACCTAGGAAATCTGGGTTTGTGTCCTGGGCCCACCATTAGCTAAAACTCTGACCTTGGGTAGATCGCTTAATCTCTTGGTGTCTCAGTTTCCTAAGCTATAAATGGGAATATAATACCTGTCCTACCTTATACCATGAGTCCTTCCGAGGATTCAATGGGCTCCAACACGTGGCGCAGATTAAGAAGGAACAAAACTCTTAGGACACGTTAGGGGATGTCAGTACTATTACTATAGCACGTCTGCTGACTGAGGAGATGCTAGCCATTTGCTAACTTGGCTTGTTTTCTGATGTGAGTAAAAGGGTGTTGGACTTCGCATATTTCTTTAGTGTCCAAGGGCTGGGATGTGGCCCTGGCAACTGAGAGCAAGCATCCTCTTTAGCATTCTCTCCAAGGGTCAGGTTCCCACTTAGAGGCTCAGTTTCCCCAGTCTAATAAATTGTAACAAATTGTCTCATTTTTCCCTGATAAGTGACGACCCCTGGCTGCCTTGTCTCCTTTTGGGCTGCAGCGGCTTCCACGGGCTGGCAACTCCAGCCCTCCTGGGCTCGGGCCAGGCCTGGGCCGGAAGACCGCGCGGGAGATTAGAATGAGGGTTATCCACACCCTCTACAGACACCCTCTCATGTTCAGTGTCTGCTTGGCTGGTGTTAAAGGCAGAGGGAGCGCTGAGGATGGGTGTGTGGGGGATGGAGGAAGGAAAAGATGGGTAGGGAGAGTTCTATTGCCAAGCTTTAAGGGTTATCCAAGGAAAAGTGGGTTGAGGGGAAAAGCAGAGAGGGAGGATATAGTAGCCAGAGCCAAATATCTTATTTGAAGAGATCAAAGAGAGATGAATTTCTTTTATAGATAGAGTGACCATGTTGTCCAGATGGAAAACTGTGACTGTGGACTATGATCAAACAGGTATCTTTACGACAACAAGAAGTGCAGTTTAAAAATAGCCTGTCTGGGAAAATTCTGGAAGACTGCTTCCTTCTATCTACGGCCTCTTGTAACTTTAAAACCTTGTTGAGTGTGGTTTTGCTTTGAGGCACAATTGGGAGGTTTGTGTTTGGGATCCTCCTATTTCTCCTTCCTTTCTTTACTTTCAACAAATATTTATTGAGCACCTGCAGTGTGTGGGACAGGGCCAGATTCATGGGTTTGAAATCTATGCAGTTGCACAGGGCCTCCACTTAGGAAGGCTGTGCTTGGTTTCATGTACTACTGCTGTTGTCTTGAAATTTGTAATATTTCTTGAACAAGTGGCCCCAAATTTTCATTTTGCACTGTCCCCGTAGGGTACCATATTAGGTGCTGGAGATATAAAGATGAAAAGATACAGGCTTTTCCCCAAATTTCTCCCTGGCTATCATCAGCTCCCTGCCTAGGCAACACCCTAGGTGCTGGACACAGCTCTCCACATGGTCATCTGCTAAACACTGTCTTAGGCAACCGGGCCTTTGAAAAGCTCCTTCTTAACTAATTGACTATAAAATGTTACAAGTTACATAAACTTTTTTCTTGTTATAAAAGTGGTTGAAATCACTGTACTAAATTTGAACTATGCAGAAAAATATAAGGAAGAAAACATAAAGTAATCCATGAGCCTATCATTCTTATGCCCTGGTCATCTCTGGATGGTGGGATATTAGATATTTTCAATTTTAATTATTCTTATTTATATTCTCAAATAAAAGTAGGATCTTAACTGTGCTTGCAATTTTATAAGCCTGCCTTTTTCACTTAAAGTTTCATTTTTTTGCCATTTCCCACATCATTAAATAATTTCCAAAAATACGGTGTTTTATGTTGGTAGCATTCTATCGCATGGACATGGCAAGATATATTTTCTTCCTATTTGGGGATGCCTAGGTTGTTTCCAGTTTTTGGCTGAGGCGAATGTCACTTGGATGAACATCCTTGTATGTAAATCTTTGTCTGCTCCTTTGGTTATTTTCTCGGGATAAATTTCAAAAAGGAGAATTACTGGTGAAAGGGTATGGAGAGTCACATATGCAAATTGTTGGCAAGTTTTACTCTCACCAGTAAGTGACTGAGAGGACTTATTTCATTTACCTTTCAATACTGGCTAATTTTATTTTCTGAAACGGTTGCCCAAGTTTACAGGTAATAGCATTTCTTTGATTACTTATTAGATTAAATATATTTTCCACATGTTTATTGGACACATATGTGCCTCTTTTATAAATCGTGTAATCACATCTTTACTCATTATCTTATCAGAGTGCTCCTTTTTTTTTGTATCTGTAAGTTAGTTTTTAAAACATGTATTAGGGAACATGCAGAGTTAGATATGAGTGGCTGATAACAAATGCATATTTAATACGTCATTTCTGCTAAACATTACTGTTAATAATTCTTTGAACTTAAACAATTATTTTCTCTCTAAAAACTTTAGTGATATTCATTACGGGAATGAGTTACTGCAAAGGAAGTGAAATTCTTATAACTGTAAGAATTTCTGCAAAGACTGAATGAACATCCACCAAGAGTGAGGTGGAGGGGATTCTTGCACTAGGTGAGAGGTTGGACTGACTAGGTGATGTTCAATCATTTTTGATTCTTTTTCTTTAATTTTAACGGTAAAATTTCAAGTATCTGGCAAGGGCCCTTCCAATCCTAATCTATGAGTAGTTACCTCCAGGTACATCCAGGCCTTCCTGGGTCAAATACTTTATCCCACTAAATAACAGCATACTCTCTGAGCTAAAACGAGATTAAGTTCCCAATGGTATGATCAAGAGGACCACACTTCAGTGTCATGCGGTGTCAAAAAGAAGGGCTCTAAGAGGGCTGTAGAAATCAGGGAAGTCCTTGTGGAGGGAGGGAGCCTTGACTCAATCAGTATGTGCAGTAGAGAGGAGTGTGAAGGCTTTCCAGGTGCAGAAAACAACAATGTGACTTGAGGATTACGAACCTGGCCTAGGTGTGGCCCTGCATGTTTGTCACCAGTCAAGTCAGGGCAAAAGGTGATTGACTTGGAAAGTCAAAAATTCCTTGCAGCATGAAGTGAGAAGATTGTTTCCAGAGCTAAGGGCATCTCTAGCTGGGGATTCCACAGTGAAATTCAGGTGTTAGGCTCACCTGTTTTGCTTAGAAATACTAGATTAAATTTTGTAGCTCTGAGGCCTTGGAGGTTTAGTCATTCTGAAATAAATCCAAGAGAGCTGAGGCCTCTTCTCTTCCTTTCCCTTCCCAGTTGTTTCTTCCTGATCTTTTATTCACCTTGTTAAAAGTGTTGGCAGATCCAGTTAGTTACAAACAGTGAGTAGCAGTTGCCTTGCTGGAAGTGAGCTTCAGCTTCTCCATCTGAACTTTGAGAAGCTGCTTTCACAGTTGGAAAACTATCTCTTTGTTACAAAGATGAGTTCTGTTGCAAAGGAGGGAGCCTTGGCATCTGGGCTGCCTGATGAAACAGGGGCAGCTTATACCTCGTTAACTCAGTTAACAGAGAAAGGTGCTGGGTTCAGTTCTCACTCGAGCCAGTTCACGTCACCCTGTTCCACACATGGTCCTAATTTACACTCCCTAATCTGATCTGTCAGTTTACACAGTCACTAGTTTGGGGGGAGAGGTGTAGGTGCTTCAGCACGCACCACTTTCTCAACTGTGTCTCATGTAGTTGGTGTGCCACGAATCTGGCCTATGAGTTTTTACGGAGCTACTGCAATGTACCAGGAGCTGCACTAGGTGCTGAAAATGTGAATTTGATTAAGGTACTCTCTGTCCAGTGGATCTGACAAACATGTGAAAGACAGCATTATACAAGAGGGGGTGGCTGGGAAGGCTAAGCGGCAGCCAGGGGTGTGAGATCAAGGCTGGCCATTACAACGTGGACAAAAGGCGAGAAATAGACAGGGATAATGTGAAAGGCTGCATGACCCTCAGACTCCATTTATCTCAAGATTTGTGGATTCAGGTAGCTTCCAAATGAGTTTTGTGGCTTCACTTTTGGAATATCTGAACAAGTACCAGAAAGGAAGGTGATGTCTAAACACCAGCCTCTGAGATTCTCCCACACTGAGTGTCACTGGGCCATCACATTCTTCCCTCAAAATACCCTTTCTAGAG
The DNA here is from genome assembly GCF_030028045.1 of Hippopotamus amphibius kiboko. Classification (NCBI taxonomy): domain Eukaryota; kingdom Metazoa; phylum Chordata; class Mammalia; order Artiodactyla; family Hippopotamidae; genus Hippopotamus; species Hippopotamus amphibius. The sequence continues at coordinate 173,742,006 of NC_080188.1, read as the reverse complement.
AGCTTCAGGCTGAGTTTTTCCAGGGCACTCAGGGGCTTTTTTTTTTTTCCTCTGTATTAAATACCTTTTATTTTTATTTTTTGAAATGTAAGTATACTTGATTTACAATTTTGTGTTAGTTTCTGGTGTACAGCAAAGTGATTCAGTTATATATGTATATATATATTCTTTTCCATTATAGTTTATTAAAGATATTGAATATAGTTCCCTATGCTATACAGTAAGTCCTTGTTGTTTATCTATTTTATATATAGTAGTTTGTACCTGCTAATCCCAAACTCCTAATTTATCCTTCCCCTTCTTCCTCCTTTGGTAACTATAAGTTGGTTTTCTATGTCTGTGAGTCTGTTTCTGTCTTGTAAACAAGTTCATTTGTATCATATTTCAGATTCCACATGTAAGTATATGTGTACATTTAAATTTTTTTTTTAAATTTTATTTGTTAAACTACAGTTGATTTACAATATTGTGGTAGTTTCAAGTGTACAGCTTCAGACTTTTTTCCATTATAAGTTATTACGAGGTATTGAATATAGTTCCATGTGCTAAACAGTAAACCCTTTTTGTTTATTTTATATATACTGGTGTGTATCTATTAATCCCATACTCCTAATTTATCCCTCTCCTCCTCTTTCCCCTTTGGTAACCATAAGTTTGTTTTCTCTATCTGTCAGTCTGTTTCTGTTTTATAAATAAGCTGATTTAGATTATTTTTTTAGATTCCACATATAAGTAATATCACATGATATTTGTCTTTCTCTGCCCGACTTACTTCACTTAGTATGATAATCTCTAGGTCCACCAATGTTGCTGCAAATGGCATTATTTCATTCTTTTTTATGGCTGAATAGTATTCCATTGTGTGTGTGTGTGTGTGTGTGTGTGTGTGTGTGTGTATAAAACATCTTTATCCACTCATCTATTGGACATTTAGGTTGTTTCCATGTCTTAGCTATTGTAAATAGTGCTGCTGTGAACATAGGGGTGCATGTGTCTTCTTGAATTAGAGTTTTCTCTGGATATATGCTCAGGAGTGGGATTGTTAGATCATATGGTAACTCTATTTTAAGTTTTTAAAGGAATCTCCATACTGTTTTCCATAGTGATCGCACCAATTTACATTCCTCAGGGGCTTTGTTGATGCAAGAAGAACATTTGGGTGTTTCACCAGCACCAAGAAAAGCAAATTTGCTTATTAGTCCCTGTGGCTTTTAGGTCTGTCCACAGCTATTGAGGGTTCAGTTTGGAAGGCAGCCCTTTAATCAGCTCAGCAAACTCTCACTGCATCTTATTGTGGACACCCTTCCAGGTGTAGAAGCCCATCTCTTCTTTCTTCCTCCTGGCTAAGCACTGGGGGTGTAGTCATGCAGTTTCACTCATCTAGTCCAGCTCCAGCCCAACATCTTCTACATGGGGCCCTTTCTGTGTTATCCTGTTCCTTCCCATCCTTTATCTCTTACATAAAAAGGCAAACTGATTTTAAAAGCTGTTACCCATCCATCACAAGGGTTGAGTTGACCACTTGAATGCCTTTCTCTTCTTCTCTCCTGCTTCCGGGTATGACCTAGAAGGAAAAGTTTCCCTGATGATAGGATATATGAAGAATGTGGGTCCCTAGCTAATGCTTCTCTTTATCCCTCATAGGGACATATATCCTTCAAAAAGCTTTACCATAATAATAATAATAATAATAATAATAAATTTATAGAACATATACCACCTGTTAGGTACTCTGCTTGGTAATTTAAACACATCATCTCATTAAACATACCAGTACCACAAGGTAGGAACAATTATTATGTGAGTAAAGTGAAGTCTAGAGAAATTAATAACTTACAGTAGCTGGTAGGTGGAACAATCCAGATTCAAGTCCAGGTTTTTAACCTCAAGCTCTGCTTCCAACCACTATACCATCCCTCCTCCAAATACTTCCAAAGATTATACACACTCAGCTGCACACCCTGGAAGGAACAGTGTTGGTCTCAAAAACAAATGTTTCTTTCTGCTTTAATTTCCTTGATAAGTCCAGATCTTTCTGACCAGAAAGCGCTTCTCTTTCCTCAACTCCTTGTGGCTTTTTAAAAGCCTAACTATTGAAAAAGTTCTTTTCTATTAGAAAAGAAGTAGTTTGTGACTTCCCTCTGGCACCATCGAATGCGCTCGCCCCTCCTTCTCTTCTCCCTTTCTCTTCTCTTTTACTTCTCTGAGTGTGTGTTAAGCCCCTGTGGTATGCAAGCAAACGCTATAATCCCTCTAGCACCCCTATGAATACATCTGTGATGGTAAGTGGAGGAAGGATGGTCCAAGATTAATTGCCTAGCGGGGAGAAGTGGGTACAGCAGCTTTTCGGCTGGGCTCTTACTGTGGGTGGCACCTTGGGGAGTGCTGTCCTTCAGGATTACGTTAGCAGTTGCGTACTTCCCGCCCAGGCCGGGAGAACAGATCCCACTAGAAAAGGAAAAGAAAAGCTGACGATGGTATTTCTTGGGAACTGGCCCGAGTGTGACTGCCTGTGAGAACATCCATTGGGCCAGAGGTCCTGGACTGTTTCACGGCGAAACTCTGCTCTCACCTCCCAAGCGCGGGAAGGCCCCGGAGACACCGCACGCCTCCTCCAGATGTCCCCCAGCGCCTGTAATCCCGGGGTGCGTCAGAGGCCTCGCCGTCGCTGCTGCCCGCAGTATACATTCCAGCGCCGCAAACACTCGCTCCCTGCGCTCCCTCCTTTTGTCTGAAGTTAGTCCTGGTTCGTGTTGATACTCTTTACGTACCTTTGCAGGGGAAGCTGCCAGCTACTTGATAGATTTTTATGTGCTGGAGGAAGAGACTCTGCCCTCCAAAATGCCTTGCAGAAAACATGATGGGATTTCTCTAGCGGAAGATTTAAAGCTTTCTGTTTAAATTCCCAAATGCAAATGCTAACTGAAATTCACACTATGTCACTGAGAACCACCCCACTCCAGCACCACTTACTGGATTTCAGAGGTGGAAGTGAGGGAGGTTGCTGGGTGGGGCTCACTCACAGGACCACAGCATTAAGGGAGAGACCCAGGACACTGAGAATTAACTTGCTGCTGACTTCTCATCTTGCCCCACATGGACATCTGTTTCCATCTATTTCCTCTGCTTACCCGTGGCCCCAGTGAATAAGGGGTAGGAATTCTCACTTCTGTCCTCCCTTCAATGGACAGCTGTATAGAACAGTCCCCTTTCTTTAGTTTTCTAATGAAGATGTCTCAACATCCATGCTTTTCGCCTGCCCTTTCTAGACCTGAAAGCAGGAGACAGGCCAGAGCGATATGTTCTAGATCCAGGGGAGAGGAGAGTGATCATGATGGAGACCGTCAAGAGAAATGAGTCTGGCTTTAGGCTACAGGGGACACTCAGAGAGAAGGAAAATAGAACTGAATTGAGGAAAGAATGCTTTCCTGAAGGAAGACTTAATGTCCCTGACGGCAACAAAACAGAAAATCCAGCGAAATATTCAACCCCTAATGAAAATGGCCCAGAAGCAACAAAAAATGTGAAATGAAAACACAATCATTTTTAAAACAGCACAACAATTCCAAGAATAGTTTGTGCTTATCAGCTTTGCGCCAGCCTGCCTCATGTGGCGTCTCCTCTAATCTTGGCTGGATCGCATTTCTAATCTGGAGACCACTGCTTTGGGTCAGTGAAATTAAAAAAATTTTTTTTTAATTTTTTTTTTTTTTTTTTTAGTTTTGGGTTGAAAGAGAGTAAGAGCTGGTCTTTTGGTTTTTCTCCAAGTCCCCAGTGGCTTCTTCGGTCAAAGAGCACACCCTCAGAATGCGAGGGAACTATTGATTATGGGTCCTGAGTTTGTCTTCTTGAACTTTTATAGATAGTTGGCGGTAGCTGGTGAATGTGCCTCTTTGGGTGGGGTTTATGCCTAAGCCAGGAAGAACATAGGAAGGGAGGTGTCTGTTACTTGGCACAAGAAGAATCTGTGTGGGGCAGTGAAGAATGGGCAGAGTTTAGGAGAGGAGAATTATGCATGGTTCTGAGTTTGCTTGGTTTGAGTTTGAGGGATTTGAGGTGCTCCCCGCCAAAAGGGATGAGGAGCTCAAGCAAGGTTCTGGGAGACATTTCTCTCTAAGCCAATTAGATTTTCATTGCTAAATTTCATTTGCCCTGTCTTTTAAGACCCAGTTCAAGATATCATACCTCTGGAAAGCCTTCTCCAGATCCCTTAGCTCATTGGGCATGTGTGCGCACGCTTTAATTTAAAGCCCTTTTAAAATTATAAAATAAAACACAAATACAGAAAAACCAAAGAAAACAAATGAAGGGGTTAGTGGATTGTTAAGGCAAGCACCGGTTTACCCATCACCCAGATAAAGAAAGAGCACCTTGTTAGCACCAAAAGCCCTCCAAGGGCCCTGCCCCTGAAAGTAACCACTATACTGACTTCTATAGAAATCACTTTCTTCTATTTTTTTTAAGGGGAGAGGGTATAGTTACTACCAAAGTGGCATCTTTAAGCACTATAGTTGAGTTTTGTCCATTTTTAAAAACTTTGATATGTCTTTTAAATCTCTTTAAACCTACAGTTCTCCCTTCCAAACTTTTCTCTAACAATTAACCTGTTGAAGAACACAGGTCACTTGACCTGCAGCATGTCTTACAGTCTGTTTGTTTTATTTGTATACTCCTGATGCAGTTCATCAGGTTTCTCTGTCCTCTGTATTTCCTGCAAAATGGCAGCTGGATTTGGAGGTTTGAAACTCAAGCCCAATCCCTTAGGCAAGATGATGGGTGATCTGCCAGGAAGCGTATGACGACTAGTTGTATCTCTGTGTTACTTTAGCAGATATCGATGCTTAATGCCTAGATTCATCAATTTATTGTGAACTGCAGAATATTATAATTTTATTTATTTTATTTATTGGTTAGAATATTTCTATAAAAAGACAGTTTTACTCATCTATTATTCATTTAATCAGTGGTACAATTCATATAGGAAAGGCAAAGTAAATGCTTCATTCATTTCTTTACCAGTTGTCAAAATAATGAATGTTTCCTATCATCCTACAAAGGTGTATTTTTATTTTAATTATCATGGACTGGTGTATCCATGCATTCATACATGTATTCAACATACTGGATAGGTTTCAAGCAATTATAATAATTATCTTTATTTTCAATTCATCCCACCTTTGATCAGTGAGAGCCTCTTCCATTGGCACTAGAATCCTTTGATGTGACCCTAGTAATCTTTGATGGCTTCCTTACTGTTTGATATAACAAGATATTCTAGGCTCATCTTGTACATTTCCTGCCCCAGACCTGGAGTATGCCGTTTCTTCAAGAATCCCTTGTTTCTTTTAGTAGGCAATGGTATTTCAAAGCCATAACCTAGGCACAAAGTATGTTCATTACTACTGTGTTGGTTGTTTCTAGGCCTTTTCAGTAGGTGGAACTAGGAAATATCCATATACTTTTAAAGGTAAAAAGCTCATCAGTTCATTTTGATACTTTCAATTCAAATTTGGTACTTTAGGTTTTTTACAAACACAACAATCTCAGAACAACAATACTAGTATTAATGCCACCAATGCGATTGCTAAGTTACATTTTTACATTTGTTCTCTGTATTTGCCTCCATTTTTATATGTGTTTTGTTTTTTAACTTTTTAAAAAATAAAGAGCAGTTTTATTTTCTAAAGCAGTTTTAGGTTCATAGCAAAACTGAGCAGACAGTACGGGGATTTCCCATTAACTTTATGTCCCCACTTACACATAAACTTTCCCACTACCAACGTTCTCTACCAGAATGGTACAGTTGTTGCCACTGGTGAATGCACATTGACATATCATTTCACTCAAAGTCCATAGTTTACATTAGAGTTTATCCTTGGTTATGTATATTGTATGGATGTGGACAAAAGCATAATGACATGTAGTCCCCATTATAATATCATACTGAATAGTTTCATTGCTTTAAAAATCCTCTGTGTTCTGCCTATTCATCCCTTCTTCCCATCCCCAATCTTTTTCCTGCCTCCAAAGTTTTGTCTTTGCCAGAATTTATAGGTCTGCAATCATATATTATGTAGCATTTTTAGATTGGCTTCTTTAACTTAATAATGTGCATTTGTTTCCTCCATGTCTTTTCATGGCTTGGTAGCTCATTTCTTTCTAGCATTGAATAATGTTCCATTGTCTAGATGTACCACAGTTTATTTATCCATTTTTTTACTAAAGGACATCTTAATTACTTCCAAGTTTTATCAGTTATGAATAAAACTGCTATAGACATCCATATATAGGTTTTGTGTGTGTGTGTGGACATAAGTTTTCAACTCCTTTTAGTGAATACAAGACTCATGATTGCTGGATCACATGGTAAGAGTATGCTTAGTTTTGTAACGAACTGATAACCTGTCTTCCAAAATGGCTGTACCATTTTGCATTCGTATCAGCAACGAATGAGAGTTCCTGTTGCTCCACATCTTTGTCAGCATTTGATGTTGTCGGTGTTTGGGATTTTGGCCATTCTAGTAGGTGTATAGTGGTATCTTTTTGTTTTAATCTCCAGTTTCCTAACGACATATAATGTTGAGCATCTTTTCATATGCTTATTTACCATTTGTATATCTTTCTTCAGTTAGGTGTCTGTTCAGTTCTTTGGCCCATTTTCTAACTCCATTGTATTTTACCCACATTTGAGGGTGCCATACTTAGAATTAAGGTGGCAGGTAGGTGAGTCATTCAGCATGAGCCTAAGATGTATCCACTATGGATTTCTGATGTTTGGTGAATTGGTAGAACAGATAGGTAGAAGGCCAGTTGCATGTAGTGTTTCCTGGAGATGAATCCATCAAGGGCAATTCTGAAGACAGTAAAGTGTATGTTACTCTCATTTATCTCATGTCTGATTACCGTAGATGTGGTTGGCTATAGATAAAAACTAAAAGAATGATTTCATAAAAACTATGTCCTGTGGAAAGAATAGGCTAGGTAATGATGCAGTAACAATCAAGTGGCTTGATAGAAATCCCAGTGGCTTGATAGCACAATAGCTTATTTATTTCTCATTTTACATGTCCAGTGCAGGTTGGTGGGGGCTTCATTACCTCAGTCATTGGGAACCCAGATTGATAAATGCTTTATTATTCTAAGTGTGTATTTTTTAGGACATATGACCTTCTTGGTTAGAGGGACAGACTTGTGGAGAGTTCCATGTTGGCTTTTCTACATTCAGGACGAGAAATGACACACAGCCTTTCTATTCATAGTCCATTGTCCAGCACTAGTCACATGGCTGCCTAACTGCAAGAGGGCTGGAAAATATGGGAAATCAGCTGGAATGTTTGGTGAATTCCACTGTTTCTACCATACTCTGTTAGCCATTGTGGACTCAATGGAGGTGATGGAAATGCCCACTTGGAGACTTGGAGATAGAATCCAGCAGGAAATGGTGGTACCCAGTGGAATTAGAAGGGATGCTTAGCAGGAGACTTCAGGGAATAGAAGGAAATGAGGACATCTAGTTCCTATCCAAGGCTCACATACTTATTATAAGCTCCATAATCATTTTATTGCTTCACATAAAAGCTGAAATTACCAATCCTTTTAATTTGCATAGTGCAAAAATGACAGGAAGCTGCTACCAGAAAATGTGATAAGTTTTCAAATCTGAGCTGTGAAACAAGCCATAGGAATAGGAAGTACTTGGTAACTCACCATAATTACTAAAGTACTTGTGCCTTCAAGTCCCAGGAATTCTTTTTCTATGTTAAAAATTGTGCCAAAATACACATAATATAAAATTTATCATTGTAACTATTTTTAGATGTATAGTTAAGTGGTATTAAATACATTCATAATGTTCTGCAACCATAACCACCATCTAACTCTGTAAGTCTTTCATCTTGTAAAACTGAAACTCTGTACCCATTAAATAATACCTCCCCATTCCTCTCTCACCCCAAGCCCCTGGCAACCACCATTCTACTTCCTGATCTCTATGATTTTGACTACACTAAGTACCTCATATAAATGGAATCAGAAAGTGTTTGTCTTTTTTTGTTACTGGCTTACTTTACTTAGTATAATGTCCTCAAGGTTCACCCGTGTTGTAGAATATGTAGATTTTTCTTTCCTTTTAAGGTTGAACAATATTCCATTGTATGTTTATACCACATTTTGCTTGCCCATTCATCTGTCAATGGATACTTGGGTTGTTTCCATGTTCTAGCTATTGTGAATAATGCTGCTATGAACATGGGTGTACATATATCTCTTTGAGACCCTGCTTTCAATACTTTGGTTATATACCCTAAAATGGAATTGCTGAATCACATGGTAATTCCATTTTTAATTTTTTGAGGAAATGCCATACTGTTTTCCATAGAGTCTGTATCATTTTTCATTACCAACAGTGTGCAAGAGTTCTAATTTCTCTACATCCTCACCAACATCTATTTTCTGTTTTCATTTTATTTTTTAATAATAGCCATCCTAATGGGTGTGAAGTGGTATTCCATTTTAGTTTTGATTTGTATTTCCCTAAATATTAGTGATGTTGAACATATTTTTGTGTGCTTATTGTCCACTTATTTATTTTCTCTTGAGAAATATCTATTCAAGTTCTTTGCTCATGCTGTTGATTTTAGGACTTTTCTGTATATTCCAGATACTAATGCCTTATCAGATATGTGATTTATAAATATTTTCTTCCATTCTGTGGGTTGCCTTTTTATTTTGATATCATCTAGTGATGCACAAAAATTTAAAAATTTTACAAAGTCTGATTTGTTTATTTTTCCCTTGGTTTCTTGTGCCTTTCAAGTCATATTCAAGAAATCATTGTCAAATCTAATATCATGAAGTTTTTGCCCTATTTTTTCCCTAAGGGTTTTTCAGTTTTAGCTCTTACAATATGTCTTTGATCCATTTTGGGTTAATTTTTGTATATGATGTTAGGTAAGGGTCCAGTTTCATTTTTTTGCAGGTGGATATCTAGTTTACTCAAGACCATTTGTTGAAAAGACTGTCCTTTCCTTATTTAATGATGTTTGTTTCCCTGTCAAAAATCATTTGGCCATACGTGCAAGGGTTTATTTCTGGGCTTCCTTCTATCCATTGACATATATGTCTGTTATTATGCCAGTACAACATTGTTTTGATTACTGTAGATTTACAGTAAGTTTTAAAATTAGGAAGTGTAAGTCCTCCAATTTTGTTCTGGTATTCTGGGTCCCCTGAGATTCCATATGAGTTTTAGGATGAGTTTTTCTTTCTTTGCAAAAAAATGTCATTGGGATTTTGATAGGGATTGCATTGAATCTGTAGCTTGCTTTGGGTAGTATTGACACGAACAATATGAAGTAATTGTAATAAGCTTCCATTTATTTATGTCTTTTAAAATTTCTTTCAGCAATGTTTTGTCATTGTACAACTCTTTTACCTCCTCAGTTTGGGCAGTTCCTAAGTATTTTATCCTTTTTATGCTATTGTGAATGGAATTGTTTTTGTAATTTCTTTTTCAGATTGTTTATTCTTCATGTATAGAAATGCAACTGATTTTTGTGTGTTGACTTTGCTCCTGCTACTTTACTGAATTAATTTATTAGTTCTAACAATTAATAATTTTTTTGTGGTGTGTGAAAGCTTGAGAGCTTTCTACATGTAAGATCACACTATCTGCAAATGGAGATAATTTTACTTCTTCCTTTTTGGTTTGGATGCCTTTTATTTCTTTTTCTTTTTCTTGCCTAATTGTTCTGGCTAGAACTTTCAGTAGTATGTTGAATAGAAGTGGTGAAAGCAGTCATATTTGCCTTGTTCTTGATCTTAGAAGAAATGCTTTCAGTGTTTTACCATTGAGTATGATGTTTACTGTGGATTTTTTTCATATGTGGCTTTTATTATGATGAGGTAGTTTTTGTGTATTCCTATTTTTTGAGTGTTTTTATCATGAAAGAGTGTTGAATTTTGTCAAGTTGCTTTTGCTGTGTCAATTGAGATGATCATGTGATTTTTTCCCCCTGCATTCAGTTGATGCGGTGTATTACATTAATCAGTTTATGTACATTTAATCATCTTTGCATTCGAGGAACAAATCCCACTTGTATAATTCTTTAATATGCTGCTGAATTCAGTTGCTAGTATTTTGTGGAGGATTTTTGCATCAATGTTGGTAAGAGATATTGGTCTGTAGATATCTTTTCTTGTAGTGTCTTTGTCTGGCTTTGGTATGACAGTAATGCTGGCCTCATAGAATGAGTTGAAAAGTGTTCACTTATCTTAAACTTTTTGGAAAAGTTTGAGAGAGATTGGTGTTAGTTCTTTAAATGTCTGGCAGAATTCATCCATGAAGACATCAGGCTTAGAGCTTTTCTTTTTTGGGCAGATTTTTGATTACTGATTCAAAATCCTTATTAGGAATACATCCATTAAGATTTTCTGCTTCTTCATGATTTAGTTTTGATAGGTTTTATGTTTCTAGGAATTCATCCATTTCATCTAGGTTATCCAATTTGTCAGTTCATAATTGATCATAGTATTCTTGTACTATCTTTTATATTTCTGTAGAATCCGTAGTAATGTTCCCAGAAAGCATTTCTGATTTTAGTAATTTGAATCATCTCTCTTTTTTTCTTGGTCCATTTAGGTAAAGTTTTGTCAATCATGTTGACCTTTTCAAAAAACCAACTTTCGAATTAATTGTTTTTTTTCTATTATTTTTTCTGTTCTCTGTTTTGTTGATCTCTGCTCTGGTCTCTATTATTTCCTTCCTTCTTCTAGCTTTGGATTTAGTTTGTTCTTTTATTAGTTGGTTAAGTTGTAAAGTTCAGTTGTTGATTTGAGATCTCTTTTGTTTTGTAAGCATTTATAACTATAAATTTCCCCCTAGTAGTGCTTTTGCTGTGTCATATAAGTTTTGGCATTTTATATTTTCATTTTCATTCATCTCTAAGATTTTCTAAGTTCCTTCTTTTTTTTTATTTACTGGTTGTTTAAGAGTGTACTATTTAGTTTGCAAAGATTTACGAATTTTCTAGTTTTACTTCTCTTATTGATTTCTAACTTCATCCTGTTGTTGTCAAAGAAGATACTTTGATATCTATCTTGTAAAATCTATTAAGACTTAATTTGTGGCCTAAAATATGGTCTATCCTGGTAAATGCCCCATGTGCACTTGAGAAGAATGGGTATGCTATTGTTTTGAGTAGAATGTTCTGTATATATCTATTAGATTTGGTTGATTCATTGTGTTGTTTAAGTCCTCTATTTCCTTACTTACCTTCTGTCTGGTTGTTCTATTCATTATTGAGAATGGGATATTGAAATCTCCAACTATTATTGTAAAACTGTGTATTTCTCCCTTCAGTTTTGTCAGTTTTGCTTCCTATATTTTTATGGTCATTAGGTACATACATGTTTACAATTGTTATGTCTTCTTGCTTTGTTGAACCTTTTATTAATATATAATGCACTATTTTTGTCTCATAACTTTAAAAACAATTTAAAGTCTATTTTGTCTGATATTAGTATAGCCACCTCTATTCTCTTTTGGTTACTATTTCCATCTGTTCACTTTCAATCTCTTTGTGGCTTTGGATCTAAAGTGAGTCTCTTGTATACAGCATATAGTTGGATCATGTTTATAAATCCATTCTGCCAACCTCTGTCTTTGGTTACAGAGTTTAATCTATTTACATTTATGTAATTACTGATAAGGAGGTACTTACTTCTGTCATTTTGGTATTTGTTCTATATATGCTACATAGCTTTTTGTCCCTCATTTCCTGCATTACTATCTTCTTTTGTCTTTATTTGATTTTTTATAGTGAGACATTAAGTGTCTTCCTTATTTCCTTTTGTGTATATTCTATAGCTGTTTTCTGGGTGATTATTATGGGGATAATATTTCACATCCTAAAATTATAACAATTTAATTTGAATTTATAGCAGCTTAACTTCAATAACATACAAAATCTCTACTCCTTTAACATCTCTATCGCCAACACTTTCAGTTGTTGTTGATGTCACAAAATTACATCTTTATACATTGCTCCAAAATATAAACCAATAGTTCTTTTATGTGTATTAGTCTCTTAAATTATGTAAAAAACAAAATGTGTAGCTATAAACTAATGTTTACAATCATACTCGCTTTTACACTAATTATTGTTTTCTTAAAAAAATATTAGTCTCTTAAGTCATATTTAGAACAAAAAGTGGATTTACAAATGATTGTTACAATAATATTAACTTTTATAATTGTCTACCTGTTTACCTTTATTAAGATATTTTTTTCTTTATATGGCTTTGTCTAGTGTCCTTTCATTTCACCTTGCAATAGTCTCTTGAACATTTCTTTCAGGGCAAGTCTAGTGGTCATAAAGTCCCTCAACTTTGTTTATCTGGGGATGTCTTAATTTCTCCTTTACTTTTTTTTTTTAGCTCTTTATTGGAATATAATTGCTTTACACTGTTGTGCTTGTTTTTTCTGTACAACAAAGTGAATCAGCTATATTTATCTCCATATCCCCTCCCTCCTGTGACTTCTCCCTACCTTCCCTATCCCAGCCCTCTAAGTCATCACCCATCATAAAGTTGATCTTCCTGTGTTATGCAGCAGCTTGCCACTAGCTACCTATTTTACATTTGGTACTGTATATATGTCAGTGCTACTCTCTCACTTCATCCTGGCTTCCTCTTCACACCAGCCCCCCACCCCCACCCCACCCCTTGTCCTCAGGTCTATTCTCTACATCTGCATCTCCATTCTTGCCCTGTCACTGGGTTCATCTGTACAATTTTTTTAGATATCATATATATGAGTTAGCATATGGTATTTGTTTTTCTCTTTCTGGCTTACATACTTTGTATGACAGACTCTAGGTCCATCCTTTATTTTTAAATGACAGTTTTCTGGATATAGGGTTTTAATTGACAGGTTTTTTTTTTTCTTTTTTGGAGCTTTCTGGCCTTCAAAGTTTCTGAGAGAAATCTATTGATAATCTCTCTCTTTTTTTTTTTTAATACTGCCTTTTTTTTTTAAATTGTGGTGCACGGGCTTAGTTGCTCCGTGGCATGTGGGATCTTCCCAGAGCAGGGATCAAACCTGTGTCCCCTGCATTGGCAGATGAATTCTCAACCACTGCACCACCTAGGAAGCCCTGTTGATAATCTTATTGAAGCTCTCTTGCATAGGAGGAGTCACTTCTCTTTTGTTGATTTCAAGACTCTTTCTTTGTCTTTTAAATGTTTTATTCTAGAGGGTCTCTGTGTGGGTCTTTTAGAGTTTGCCTTCCTTGAAGTTTGTTGAGTTTCTTTGATATTTATATTAATGTCTCTCATCAAATTTGGGAAGTTTTCAGCCATTATTTCTTCAAATATTCTCTCTGTCCCTTGCTCTCTCTCTTCATCTTCTGGGCTTCCCACAATGCATATGTTTTTCATTTGATGGTGTGCCACAAGCTTCTTAGGCTCTGTTCATTTTTCTTAATAGCTCAGTTTTTTAAATTGCTGATAGTATTCCATGGTATAAATGCACTACAGTTTGTTTAACCATTCATCTGTTTACTTTTAAAAAATTTTTATTTTTAAATTAATTTATTTTTTTGGCTGTGTTGAGTCTTCATTGCTTTGCATGGGCTTTCTTTAGTTGTGATGAGCAGGGGCTACTCTTCATTGAGGTGCATGGGCCTCTCATTACAGTGGCTTCTCTTGTTGAGGAGCGTGGGCTCTAGGTGCAAGGGCTTCAGTAGTTGTGGCACACAGGCTTATTTGCTCCATGGCATGGGGGGTTTCTCCAACTAGGGATCAAACCCATGTCTCCTGAAGGCAGATTCTTAACCATTGAGCCACCAGGGAAGTCCCTCTGTTCATTTTTCAAAAATCTTTTTTCTTTCTGCTCCTCAGACTTAATAATTTCCATTGTCCAGTCTTTAATTTCACTGATTCTTTCTTCCACATGCACAAATATGCTTTTGAATCCCTCTAGTGAATTTTTAATTTCAGTTATTCTACGTTTTAGGTCCAGAATTACTTTTTGGTTTCTTGTTAGGTTTTCTATATCTTTATTGATATTACCATTTTGTTGATAAACCATTTCTTGACTTCTTCCACATATTCCTTTAGTTCTTTGATTTTCTTTAAGACAGTTATTTTAAAGTCTTTGTCTAGTAGATCTGCCATCAGGTCTTTTTCAGGGACAGTTTCTGTTGATGGGCCATATTTTCCTATTTTTTCCCTTGAATTTCCCTTTGAATGGAACATACTTTCCTATTTTTTTATGCCTTGTGATTTGTGTGTGTGTGTATTGAAAACTAAACATTTAAATCTAATAATGTGGTTACTCTGGAGATCAGATTCTCTGTACCTAGAGTTTGCCTTTTTTGCTATTGTTTTTGTTTATTGTTTTTGATTTTTAAATTGCTGTACACGGTCTTTATGCCAAGGATAATCCAAAGGTGTAAACTTAGGGTCTTCTCAGGTTTTGTCTGTGCCTGCACCTTTACCTGGGTGTGCATGGTGATTTTCTGATTTTTCTACATATGCAGTTGCTTTTGAATATCCTAGTCTTTAATGTCTGACTCCCAAAAGGGGAAAAAGAGAAAAATGAAGAGAAGAAATAAAAGAGCACTAGCCCATGAACTTCCCTGGTAGCTCAGTGGTTAAGAATCTACCTGCTAATGCAGGGGACATGGGTTTGAGCCCTGGTCTGGGAATATCCCACATGCCATGGAGCAACTAAGCCTGTGTGCCACAACTACTGAGCCTGTGCTCTAGAGCCCATGAGCCACAACTAATGAGCCTGTGTGCCACAATTAATGAAGCCCATGCACCTAGAGCCTGTGCTCCACAGCAAGAGAAGCCACTGCAATGAGAAGCCTGTACCCCACAACAAAGAGTAGCCGCCACTTGCCACAGCTAGAGAAAGGCCACATACAGCAATGAAGACCCAATGCAGCCAATAAGTAGATAAATAAATTTATTAAAAAAAGAAAAAAAGAACACCAGCCCTTTAAATCTCCAGGAAGTCACTTCAGCCAGTGGGGAAGGGCTTGTCACCAAGAGGGGAAGTACAATAATGGCTGCCCATTCCTTTGTCTACATCTCAGTGATTAGAAGCAGCAATCAGAGATCAGAGCACAGATCACTGATATTTCGAGGAGAGGGTTCTTATTGCCCACTCTGACTTGTGCAAACTGTGTTCAGGGGAATGCATGCACTGCTACCTGCCATGGGGCTAGGAGTGTGGGATGGATAGCTACAACTGTTTGAAAAGCTGAAATTGACCAAAATTAACCACAATTTACCATCCAAACCTTCCCCTAGAAATTGCAAGCCTCAATAGACTCCAAAGTTCCAAAATGGTTATATCAGACAGATTCTGTCAGTGCAATATTGTCTAGGTCAGGAGACAGGTTCCTGGTGCTTCCTACTCCACCATTTTCTTAGAATCCTTTTCTAAGCTGCAGGATTTTGCACTTGGAAAAAATCATATTTTGTATCAATGAGTGTAAAACAAGCAAGACAGAAAATTATATGTGCAGTACAAACACATCTACATTAAACAACTAGAATAGAAGCTCAATATGGAAACAAAATGGAAAGAAAATAAACCAAATGTAAATGTAGTGGCCATCTTTGGTTGGTGGTCTTGAGAGAAATTTCTTTTTATTCTACTTTTCTGTATTTTCCATATTTTCTATGTTGAAAATGAAAACAGAATGAATTTATATAGTAAATAAGGTACATAAATTCTAAGCTATAAAACTATTCCTGGGGTATGTGGCTCATTTAAAACATGTGCAATAGGCGTCCCGTAGTGAGAAAGCTACACTGTCATTAACTCTGGGCTGGCACAGAGTAGGTGCTCAATAAATATTTGTTGACTGATGTGTCTGTGTGTGTGTGTGTGTGTGTGTGTGTGTGTGACTTGGCTCACAAATAACCAAATGCCTAGTATAGGTGAGGAGTTTTTAATGGAGTGTTACTGAAAATGAAAAGCCCAGATTCTCTGCTCTTGGCCCAGTATCAGTTGTTACTGGCCTCAATGCATCCTTACAGGAGGAAGGTCTACACAGGGGAGAGATGGCTGCCACTTTTAGTAAGCAGCAAGAACCCTGTGTGCTGTCACCCTGTCCTCCTGATACCCAGGAATAGCCCTGGCTAGAGAAGTTCCTGTCATTATGGACCTTCCAGGATGGGAACTGGGAAAAAAATTGCCAGACAAATTTACTTTCTAAAAATCTCACCAGACAAGTTAAATGATTGAAAAAGGTCATCTGCCAATATCTTGGCTGGGCCAAGAAAACAACTCAACATCTTGTATTCCTTTTAATAGAGGTTAGCAATTTGGCTGTGGTCTTTTACTTTGTTTTTTGGAGGGTGGGAGAGGGAAGTGTTTTGAGGAGGAGGTAAAGATTCATCTGTCCACTTAATTTGGACAGTCTGAAGAGTTGGGATGGTAAAATGTTAAAAGAGAAGCAGCTGAATTATCTGCCTTGAGACCTCTAACTGGTACCTATAATGGAAATAGGAAACAGAAACCAAGAGTAATTGCTGGGCTTGCAGAGGGTATAATTTTCCAATATTAGTAAGGTATTGGATTTTCTGAGTTACTGTAGTTATTTGGTGCCATGACTTTAAAAGGCTTTTGTGAGTTTCAGAGCAAAGACTGTTTCATAAAGTTTTGACCATTTCTCATCTACCCTAATATCTTTCCTGATGACTAGGCCAGTATCCTTTTAAAAGAGTTAGAGAAGGGAAAATATTGAAAACACATTCTCAAGAAGACCTTCATCTCAGTCTTAACATCTGAGTCCCTTCATGATGTAAAATGTGGTTCAAAATATATCAGCAAACACTTGTGTCTCATGCCTATAACATAGGTTCCTTGAGAGCAAGGAACTTGCCCATCTTATTCCGTGTGTCCCAACACCTAGAACAGTGCCAGCACACAGGGGATTCCCAGTGTTTATTTGTTAACTGAATATCACTTGTTCTCTGCCATGCTCCTGGTTATGAGAATCTAAGAGCTGAAGTTCAAGTCCCCACCACAATAAGGAAAACAGATGATGACTGTCATTGTTTCCTAAAACCAGCGACCTGGCCTCCAGATGACATGCTTTTGTGATGGGATGTGACAGAGATGGAGTCTCAGTGGGCCAGGTCAGTAGCAAGAGAGTATGGAGGCCATTGGCTTTGTCTGAGGACATCCCCAAAGTGGCATTTGGGATGGGTATCAGGGTGGAAATGAGTGGTATCTTATAGCTATGCCGGGGAAGTATCAGACATTCTCATTCCATGGGCAACAACACGTTAGAAACCAGAGCAGCCATTTAGGTATGGAAGACAAGAACTGGAAATCAGAAATCGGATGAATTTCAGTAACTGTTTTTGATGGAATAGCCTTCTGTGTTCTGGATGCCAGTGTGGGGACAATTTACTGGCACCATGTGGCTTCTGTGCCCAGGCTAGTCAGAATGAGCATCTGTGTTACTACTCAGGACAGAATACTCCTCCTGTCCTTTCCATTTTCAGACTTTCCAGGCATATAGAACTTAATGGGGAAAAGAAATACTTCTCTACCTTGGGGAAAATAGATGCCCATTAGGATATTCTATTCCTTATCCACACCTGAGATTCAGACATTTCAGAATTATCTGAATACTGGCCTTTGGAAGGAGTTCACCCTACTCTTGACATTGATCACAAAGACCTTTAGAGATCTTGTTTAGAGGAAAGACAAGGGAGTGTTTCCCTGCCCCAAAGCCTTAATCCTCGTCCAATTCCTTGTATTGACTTCTTCCAGTAACTCTTGTTGGACAAAAGATGGTGCCTGGGACAAAGAACTCCTGGAAACCAAAGCATTATTAAAGTTTTCCAAAACTCGTGTGTGGGCTTCAGGGACTCTGGAGTGGTTCAAAACAGAAGCCTGGAGTCTTGGGTACCTTCAGACCACCTGGAAGCAGAGTCCTAAGCAGGGCACTCTCTTAGGCACCCAGAGCCAGGGAGCGAGTGCTCCTACAGGTATGGCCCTAAGTGGGGCTCTAGGCATCCTCCCATAGGAAGATTCATGTGTCCTCCCTTATGCTCAGACTCAAGAACTCCTTCCAACCACTATGATTGCTCAAGATTTGTTCTTGTGGGTACACTGCAAAGCCAGCAAGGCCCCTGAACTCTCGCTTCAAGGGCACTTTTTATTTCAGTTGACCTGTTGGCCCAGTTGTCAGTTTGGGAACCATGGCTGGGCGGACTGTATCGGTATCATCTGGGAAGATTTTAATAATTTCAGATTCCTGGGTTCTTCCTTGGAGGTTATAATTCTGTATGTATAAGGTGGAAACCCTGGAATGTGTATTTTTAGAAAAGATTCTGACGTGAAACCAGCCTGGAACCAAAAGGTCTATTGCCCCTCCTTTGGCTTATGGGTATTTGCCTGGGGAAAGCTGGAGTCGGGTGCTCTCAGCCCTGCTGCCATGCTGGTGGAGCACTGGGAAGCTCAAATCCTCCAAATGGTTTGAGAAGAACTTTAAGTGGGACAAAGTCATCCTTAAGCAATCTCAATGCTCACCCCGCAGCCCCCCACCCCATCTCAACACTATCCTTTTCCTGATTAGCTTTTCAAGAGCAGCTCCAAGGAGATACCCTCTCAATGCCATCTAACTGCTCTCCAGAAGAGACGTAAGTTCTGCATGAGAAAGGCAGTTTTTGATTCCTTTATTCCTCCCATCAAAATCTCCCCTCCCCACCCTGCCCTTCCTCACAGGATCTTGGCCTCATTGTGCTTTCTTCCTGTGACCCTGGGGCATGCCAGTATTCCCTTTGACAGGCAAAGAGTTGGGGAATATGTCTAAAATTTTAAAACTATTAGCTTTCACAATAAGAAATACATTTTATATTGTTTCATTGCAAACATACACACCTAAAAAAATTACACACAACACTGTATTCTATAATGTATACTATTCTGTTTAATTTTTAAAAGTAGACTGGGTTAGCTCTACAAAATTATTTTTATGATCCACTAAGGGAGCTGAAACCATTTTTGAAAAACACTGCTGTTAGGATTCCTAGACTGACCTATATCTTAAATATGGGTGTGGAAAGAATAAACAACAGAGAGTTCAAGCTATTAACAGATTGTCAGCCGAGTTATTTGCTCTTAAAGACGTGGATCAGTTATGCGGATTCAATATATAATAGCAACAGCTTATAGTAATGCCTGATGTACCATATCTAGAAACTGCTGGCGTGATAGCCTTGGTTAGGGTCAATAGCTGAATATTCTGAGTGGGATCTGCTATTGAAAAGACTGTAAAGGAAGAATCATGTGCCAGACTGTGGGGCACGAGCCATCAAAGGCATTCAATTTTCAACAGCAAGAGACTGAGGAATCTTTGTTAAGAATCTGTATTGATTTCAAAAGGCATTCCAGTGGACTATATTCTTACATGGTAGATTCCTTTTAAAATTAGTTTGAATGTAACTAAGAGTAAAGGCTAATGGTTAAGATTACAGGCTTGGGAATCAGACAAACCCTGATTTGGTTCCTAGCTCTGCAACTTATTAGCTGTGTGCCCTTGGGTAAGTTACTTAACCTCTCTGAATTTCAGCAAAATGGGGAGAAAAGTAGACTCTACCTACCAATAGAGATATTATGAGGATCAAATGAGGGAACATAAGTGTTAGGCAGGGTGCATTATACAGCAACAATCACAGCCTGACTGTAATTATTTGCATCATGTCAAATGCCAGACATAGGTTCAGACAGTGGATTTGTTTTTACCTCAGTTAGAATGTGTGGACCTCAGTTTGAGAATGTGTGGACAGAGCTTTTCTAAGCTATCAGTATTCTGCCACAGTATTCTTGAGCAACTGGTTAGGGCAGAACTGAGAATGGCCAGCAAGACTGGTCAGGTTTCTCTGTACTCAGTCTGTCAGTCCTGGGCTCAAAGACACCGTGCAGTCTTGCTGAGTTCCTGGTGAAGCCTCTCCAGCCAGGTCCTCATCCAAGACCTATTTATATTACGGTCACCTATTTATATCATAGGAGTTAAACTCTGCTTTCTTTTTGGTGGAGCTGAATCAAGCTGTATTGAGATCTAAGTTATATAAAGCTGTGAGGGCAGACTGCTTCATTATCTCCATGTCAATTAATGAATGAGGAAGTTTCCTCCATGGGAACTTGACAAGAATTCTACTCAACAAACATTTTGGAGGCACCAATAATAATTATTATAGTAATCGTATTAGCTAACACATCTATAGCACTAAGTATGTGTTTACATATATTATCTCATTTACTTATCACAGCAACCCATGGGATAGGTACTATTATCATCTCCATTTTGAAGATGAGGAAACTAAGGCACAGAGAGGTAAAGTAATTTTCCCAAGGTCACACAGCAAGTAAACTAAAGCACAGAGCTAGATTCTGTGAGCATAAGGCAGTGACCTGTGGACCCTACCGGTTGTGGCTTTTCACTTTTTCTTGTGAGGGTTGTGGTGGGTGGATGGTGGGGAGTAGCATTTCTGAAGTACTCAGCAGAGTCATAAAAAATAGGAAGTAGTGATTCTTTAGCCTTTGCAATTGCAAGATAATCGTATAGCCGACTCTGAGCACACCAGACTAACAAGCTAGGGTCATGTAGAAATAGCATCCCCTGACTTAGATATGGCTGGAGAGGGAGAAGTGTTAGACCGGATGTGGTTCAAGGTTAGCGGGTTATGAGGACCCTTGGGGATTCCCGTGTTTGCTGAGTAATTGTAGAGTGGGCTGACTCAGAGAAATGTCATAAACAAGGGAGTGTCCTCTCACGGTCTCTTCATTCCTTGCACTTTTCTCTTCATTGTTGGTCAACCTGTGTTTTTTAGTACCTGGTAAGTTTGAAGCTTCTCCAGAGCAAATCCGAATACCTTGCATTGACTCTAGGAGTTTCCCTTTCCCAAGCTCTGTGTCAAGAAGCCTCAGCCTGCGAGATGAAATACAGTGAGTCGATTTGTAAAATCGACTGTCATTGCTTTATTCCCCAAACTTACAGCACATCAGCGTTAAAGCACAGAAAGTTAAAAAAAAATTACCTTCTCAAGCCTAGATTTGAAGATTTAGCCTTTGGAAGAGAAATACACAGGGAAGTGCCCATGGCCAGGGGCCCCTCTCCACCTCTTCCTGGCCACAGGGTAGGGTTTCTAGCTGACTGACAACCTTTGAGGCCTCGCACTGAACACTGCTGCTCACTAACTCTTGCTGGAGAGAGGCCAGCTGGTGGAAGAGGGGGTGTGTGTGGAGAGCAGCCTTCTCCGCCCACAGTCCTGCTGTCCACACCTACCTCCCTCGACCATGCCTGTAACTGGGCTTCCTCAGTTCCCAGCTTGGCTTGGCAGTACCACTTTAAGCACCCGTCTCCAAGAAGTCTCTCTGCCTCCCCAGCTCCTGGGGCACCCGAAAGGGCAGTGCTGGATAGGTCTTAGGAACACAGATCAGCCCTGGGGAGAAGGCCACTCCATGGTTTCTGGGCAGGCAGACCTGAAATGAGTTGGCAGGACTTAATCCAGTCCTGAGGGACAGGTACCCACATCAGGAAACCACCATCCGAACCGGCCCCTTTCTTGGCAGTCTGAACTGAGAGGCCGAGAAGGGAAAAGGAGAAGGTAGAATTCCACCCTACCTTAAGGGCAGGCATGTGGTTGGTGGGGAGTGGAGGTGGGCAGGCCTGAAGGACCAGGTGGGGACGGGGACAGGCAGGGGTCACTGTGTAGCACACGGGCTGTCTGCTGGGCAAGGTCTGTCTTTGTAGATGCTCCTCCTGTCCCTCTTTCTACACTCATGAGGGGCACCCAAATGCGACAGAGAATGGACGAAGGAAAATATTTTCTTTCTCCAGCAGTAATTTCCTTCCATGACACTGGTTAGGACCTCCTTCTCTCCCTCTCTCCACCCCTCCCTCTGGCTCTTGCCAGGAAGGAAAATCCTACGTACACACCTGGAATCATAGACTAGACGAAAACACTGGAGCCAGTCACCCGACTGTGCACGCATTCTCCAGCTCCTCAGGGTGTCCAGAGTACACGTCTCTCCTGGATGTACCTGTGACTGTGTGTGGGATTGCGGCCCTTCCTCATCCCCAGCGCCCCCCCCCCCCACACCCCACAGTGCCTTCTCCTCCTCATCTAGCTCTGCCCTTGGTCCACCCGCCACCACCCATCCTATTAACGCAGCAGGATTGTGAAAGGGTGGAGGGTTTCTGAAAATAGGTCTGAACCCAAAGTGACGAAGGGGGAAGAGAAGCTTTCTGAATATTGGATTAAGACTGGCTCCAGGAATATTGATATTCCCATAAGAAGGCCGTTAGCTTGCCCACTACTTTACATCCCCATGAATATTTCATTGGTTGATTTAAGCTCTGAGATTTTTAATACACACAGACACAGACCCAGACACAGACAAAGCACCTTTTCAGCAACAGGGCCATCATGCCCTCCTCCTGTGCCTGGGGCTCGGACACAGCGCTGGGGTAATGCCATGTGGCAGCTTTGAGACAGACCTGTCCATCCACCTCACAGGGATCTAAATTTATATCTAACCAGGGACATCTCCTAGTGTGGCCAGGGCAAGGCTTCCAGAAGGCAAACAGTGGTTTAACACACATTTGTGACTCACTGAGGAAGCCGATTCCCCCAGCTACCCATCGCTGAGGGGGACCAGTTGCCAAATTAGCTTATTGTCTGCAACTGAGTTAATAAAGGGGAAGAATCAGTTTTATTTATAGCATTTGGGGTTAAAGGAAAAATTGAGGCTATGATTTATATTGCTCTGACCCTGGACAAGAACGGATGTTCTTAAAAGGATAGATCTCTACGTATTTCCAACTAATTTCAAAATAAGGAGTTTTTACTACTTCCCTTGGTCACATTGCCTCACCACTCTGATGTTTTGACATTCTCTTTTCTTCACTGCAGCACATTCTCATGCCATAGGGGAAAAAGAGAAGAGCCATTCAACACAATCCAGAAAAATCTTTCAATCATACTGAAATCCATTAGTCCAAATCTTTTCCTTCTCTAAGCTGATTAATGGCGATTATAACAAACGCTGCTGCTTTCCTTCACGGAGTTTGGTGTCATGGAAAGAACGCTTAGAGCAGAAGACCTGTGTGTAGAGAGTCAGCTTGGCCAAAGAGACTTTGGGCAGGCCACTTTTCTCATTGATTGCTTTTGATTCTATAATCACGGATTAAACATCAATATTTTACTCATGACTCTTTCAGTTGTGAGTGAAGAAAACTAAAGTCCAACGGTCACACACAGAAAAAAATCAGTTTATCATCTCACGTAACCGAAGCCCAGGGCTGGCTTCAGGCAAACTAGATTCAAGGGCTCACACAAATGTCATCGGAATCTGGTCTTTCTTGGCTCTGCTTTCTCCGTGTTGGCTCCATTTTTCAGTCAGGCTCTACTCTTTGGTTGGGAAAGTGATTACCAGCATCTCTGAGCTTATAGCCTGTCTTCTCAGCTTCACGTCCAGTGCAAAAAGGATTCCTATTTCCTGGATGCTCTAGTCTTGGTATGTCTTGGATGTTAATCTCATTGAAGCAGTTTGGGTTATGTACTCATCTCTGAACCAATCAAAGTAACGAACGGGTGTAGCACTCTGGCCAGGATTAGATTACAGGCCCAGCTCTGGGGTCAAGGCTACTCAAACCCTAAGTAATGAGAGAGGAAGATGAATGGCTTCCCAATGAAAATCAGGGCACTGATACCATGAATTTGGCGGGGGGGGTGGGGGGTGCCGGGCAGGTAAAACTGGTCTATGCTCTTTTCAAGGTTACCAAGTGTCCTCCACATTGCTGAATCCCAAAGTCAATCTCCATCCTTCTCTTACATGACAATCGGTGCTATTTGACACACTGGATCGTTCCTGCCTTCTTGAAATGTTTTCTTCCTTTGGATTCCAGGCCCCACCCACCTCCACCTGTCTGTGTTCTCCACTGACTGCTCCTTTGGTGGGTCTTTTCCTCTCCTTGACTATATCAGTCAGGACCCAATCAGAAATTACACCAGTGATTTGAACAGAAAAAATATACTACAAAGAATTGATTTATACTAGTGTTTTGCTTTATATGCTAGAAAAAGTGGCTAAGGAGTACAAAAAGGACTCTAAGGTATAGGGAATAGCAAATGCAGAAATCCACCCCCAGCTGAGATTCAGAGCTGTTCGAGGGGGGTGTGGCCACTCCAGGGACACAAAGCCTGGCAGTGGTGAAGAAGTGTGCCAGAAGCCATGGGCAGAAGCTGTAGGGTGTGAGCTGCAGCTGGTCCATGAGGACTACTGAGGGGAGGGCTTCCAGACCTCTGAACCCAGTTCTCACTCAGTAAATGGCACAAAATCCAAACCTACCTCTCAGCAAATGGCAACTCCGCCTTGTAGTTGCTCAGGGTAAAACACTGGAGGCAGCTTCTCTTTCTTTCACACTCCATGTTTAATTTCTCAGCAAATCCTATTGGGCCTACATACAGAATGTATCCAGAATTAGACCACCTCCACTGCTACTTCCTTGATCAACATCAAGGTTATCTCTCACCTGGATAATTACATTAACTCCTAACTGGGTTCCTTGCTTTAGCCCTTTCTCAGCCACCAAAATTTCAGTCCAACAGAGCAGCTAGAATGACTTTGTAAAAAATTAAGATATATTACATCAGTCTTCTGCTCAAAACCCTTCAATGGTTTCCATCACACTCAGAGTAAAACCTCAAAGTCCTTTAATGGCTTACAAGGTCCTGAATGATGCGTGTCCCTGTTACCTCTCGGACCTCATAGCTTTCCTTCTGTCTCACTCCATTCCAGCTACATTGACCTTGCTATTCCTCAGACCCTCCAGACATACATTTTTCAGACCTTTGCACTTGCTTGTCCCTGTGTCTAGAAGCCATACAGCTTCACTCTCCTACCTCCTTCAGTTCTTTGCTTATATGCCACCTTCTCAGGGAAGTATTAAGAAGGTTCAATAATTCTATTTGGACTGTTTTTAAAGAATTTTTAACAACACTTTAATTTTCTTCATAGCACTTACTATGCTGACATCTAAATACATATATTGCCTATTGTCTATCTCTCCCCACTGTAATACATAAATACAGCCTCCATGAGAGCGGAGAGTTTGTCTCATTTGCCCATTGATATAATTGTAATGCCTGGCATACAGTAGGTGATCGAGAAATGCTTATTTATTTATTTTCAGATCCTTATTGGAGTATAATTTCTTTACACTGCTGTGCCAGTTTCTTCTGTACAACAAAGTGAAACAGCTGTATTTATACATATATTCCCATATCCCTTCCCTCTTGAGCCTCCCTCCCACCCTCCCTATCCCAGCCCTCTAAGTCATCACCCATCATCGAGTTGATCTCCCTGTGTTATGCAACAGCTTCCCACTAGCTATTTTACATTTGGTAGTGTATATATGTCAGTGCTACTCTCTCACTTCTTCCCAGATCCACCCCCCCCACCCCACCCCCTTGTCCTCAAATCTGTCCTTTACATCGGCATCTTTATTCTTGCCCTGCCACTGGGTTCATCACTACCATTTTTTTAGATTCCATATATATGCGTCAGCATACAGTAATGAAATGCCTTTTTAAAATGAGAGGATGCATGCGCACTCTGGTAGTATGTGTGAGCGTCTATGCCAGGGCTTGGTATGTTACAGAGATATAATTCACATAGAGCCCTTGCCCTCAAGGCATGTACAATCTAGTAGGAACACTCTGACAGGTACAGACGTATCTACAATGTAAGGTAGAACATCGATATATACTACGAGGGGAGTTCTTATGTCAAGTGCTGTTGGGATTTGGACGTTTGAGGGATCACACCAAATTGGGGGAATCAGGAAAGACTTCTTAAGAAGGTGACATGTGAGCAGTATTTTAATTCTCCTAGATGGGGAGCAAATGGAAGACTTCAAATGGAGGGACCATCATAAGCAAAGGCCTGGGAGTGGGAAAGCACAGAGTATGTTTTGAAACCAGTGAACAACTCATTTTGGGTTTTTCTATATGTAGGGGTGGCAGCAGTGGGAGATCAGAGTGGAAAGACACATTGGGACTAGAGTACAGTTTGCCTTGTGTGTCAGATGAGGAAAATGCACTCAGAGTTTAGCTCTAGACAGCTTGATCATGTTTATGGGTAGAAGAAAAGGGACTTATATGGTATATAGTGGGGAGAGTAGATTTAAGAAAGAAGAACTACTTGAAATGGAGCCAAGTCTAGAGAAGGTGAAAGAGGGTGAGATCAAAGACCAGGAGGAAATAGCCAAAAAGGCTTACACAGATCCCAGCGGGGAGTGATCTGACAACTTCCACCCTCCCTTGCTTCCCCCAAGTTAATCTGGTATCAACTAAGTAAAAACATGCCTCAGAAAATATGGATGTAGGTGATCAGTAAGAATCGGCAAAATGGGCAGTTCTAAAAGCATGGCCTGCAGTGTTAACAGTGGCTGGGTTTCTGGTCAAGGCCATCTGGACCAAAGGCCATCTTGTGGCCATTATCTAACATGCATCCCTTTGCAAACATGCTCCAACACCAGCCGTATTCAGAAAGCCTTCAACTGCCAAATCTCTGTATCTGCTCCTTAGGCTACAGCATCGCGTGGCCTCTCCACTCCTGGAGTTGCTGATGACCAGCTACTGTTCTCTGCTGGTGTTACATCCACCTTGGCTATTGTGGTCAGGTAGTCAGAACCTAACTGGCAAGCAAGTTGGTGAAATTCCAAAGAACAAGTTGTAAACCATAACTAGCAATTTTGTTATGAGAAATCCTAGGGACACTAAATACCCTGGAAGCTTTTATTATTATTCTCAATTTTCATTATTTTTCTAGTTCCTATGACCTTGGTTTTGGGCAAAAGCACACTAGACATAAAGGAGTGGGCAAGCCTAGTGGGTGGCTAGGGTTGGGGTCAGTATTCACAGGAGGAACATGACCAGTTCCACACACTGACAGTCAGCCCGGTTAGGCTGGGTGTTTCTCCAGCAGTCATCGTTAGGACTCCAATAGGTACTTACTGAGGATGAGTAAGTGCAAGGGTCTGTGCCGGGACCAAGAGTAGTTCCTGCTTCCAAAAGGGCTGTGAGTCAAGTGGGAGTCAGTTCTGTGTATAAATAACCCAAGAGAGACAATAAAGAGGACAGAAGGGGGTTAAAAAAAGGTGGTGGAGTCAAGAATGGTAATATCCAGGCTCCAGAATCCAAACCAAACTACTGATGTTGAGGTCTCTTCTAAAGTCAATTTGAGCCATGAAGTTGATGTGGGAATCCTATCTGGAATTTTAGGCAGGTGAACAGGAAAAGTGAAGAGGGCTGCTTTTGAAAATATATATGTATATGTATTTGGTTGTGCTGGGTCTTAGCTGCGGCAAGAAGGCTCCTTAGTTGCAGCATGCAAACTCTTAGTTGCGGCATGCATGTGGGATCTAGTTCCCTGACCAGGGATCAAACCCAGGCCGCCTGCATTGGGAGCATGGAGTCTTAACCACTGTGTCACCAGGGAAGTCCTGATAGGGCTGCTTTTAAATCTTGTTTTAAGCGTGAGCAGCGAAAGTATCCTTGGAGATATTAAACCCTCATGTTACTAGTCTATTCTTGCTTCTCTGTTTGGTACTGTTCTTTCTCCAGACATCCTGTGTGGATAGAAAATAGGCCCAGGTCATCCTCATTTTCTGGAAGTAACTAAATTTTTATAGGCATCTTATTTGTTATTTAAAATAGAATGAACGGAAGAGTGGGTTGTGGCATAAGTTACTACTTCCTAGAGATGCTTTAGCTTTATCTTATAATATATGAACCAAAATGTGGAGTATAATGAGGTTTGGAGATTTTATGTCTATATATTTATATATGTGTATATGTGGATAAGATATAGAGATACATTTGTGGATATAGATACATAGATATAAATATACAAACAGAAGTATATTTGTTTATATAATATATAAGATTGGAAATAAATGTAGAGGAAAAAAGTGGTTAAGACATGGGGAAGAGGATTAAAACGTTTGGAAACAGGGCTGTGGTGTAGAGGGTTTAAAGGAGTGACTTTGAAATTAGATTTGAGTTATGAGTCTTGGCTCTGTACTAAGTAGCTGTATGGTCTTGGGCCAGTACTAATTCTCTGAGGTTCAGTTTCCTCGCCTGAATAACTGGGATGATAATACTATATACTTGATACATGGTTGAGATGTAAAGTACCTAGCATGGTGCAAGGCCCATGGTAAGCACTTGGTACATATTACCAATTATTTCTACTCTTTTGAGGATGGAACATGGTTGTTCAAATGGGGCATGGCAGAAGCCCAGTGCAGCTTGTGTCTAGTTGGTAAACAGAGACACAGAGGTTCAGCTCTTCCATCCTCATCCTCCCTTCCTGTCCTTCCCTCACTTCTACCACCCCTGCCCGCCCCGACAAGATCCCGTGTACATTGTGATAGGATGTGGGGAAGCACTGAGGTGGGAGTCAGGACACTGGGTTCTGTTTTGACACTGTCCCTAACAAACTGTCAAGCTCTGGGCAAGTGTTTTAACTTCTCTGGATCTCAGTACCCTCAGCTTTATAATGAGGTTGGGCTAAGACAGTGTTTCTCAAACTGTGAATCACCACTCACATTTTACATAGTGACCTGGTACACACCCATGTGTGCACACACACTCAAACACAAACTTCCACACTCATGGGTGTAATTAAAACATATGTTTTACAAAACAAAAATTCTGTTCTGTTCTATATCGTTAAAGAAAAAAACCCAAAAAACTCCATGTCATGGCCAAGCTAACTGATTTCAAGACCAGCAATGAATTGGGGTTGCTGTTAGAACAACACTGGTCTTAGCACCCTCTTCACTCTAAAATATGGGATTTCTAATGTGCATAGATGCTTCCTGAGGGTTGCAGGCTCCAGGGCCTCGAGTTAAATATCCTTAACTTTCATCCAAAAGTAACATGCGGAGCCATTACCATGCTGGTCCTTGTGGCTCTCTGGAGAGGCTGGCGGCACGTCATAGTTGGCAGGTAAATGCCTGCAACCCATGGTGGTTGTACATCTTTTGGAAGTCCGTGGCAGCCACTGCAGATTTGGGCTGATCTCTCTGAATTCGTAATCCTTTGTGTCTACTCTCCCTACAGAAGGCCAGGATCATGTCAGCCTTTTTTGCTTTGTAGTCTAGGTATGCCGGATCTCCTTTCAATGATTTTCTATTTTAGTGCCAAGAAATGAAAAGTTTGAAAAGTTGGCCAACCTCGGGGTTCAATGGCGTCTCCCCCAACCCTGTAATTTGAAGGTTATATTGATCATATCATCTGTGGCACTAAATGATACTTACTAGTTAATTTAGTTGTCTTTCCACTAAACTATGAATTCCTTAAAAGTGGGGACTGATTTTTACTCAGCTATTTATCTCCAGATCGTATCAAAGAGCTTAGCATATAGTAGATCCTCAATAACTACTTGACCAATTGGCTTACTTGACTTTGTGAAACAATTTCAGACAGGAGTTCCTTCTTCTCCTTTTTTTAATATAAATTTATTTATTTGTTTATTTATTTGGCTACTTTGGGTCTTTGTTGCTGCACATGGGCTTTTCTCTAGATGTGGTGAGTGAGGGCTTTCTTTGTTGTGGTGCATGGGCTTCTCATTGCAGTGGCTTCTCTTGTGGAACACAGGCTCTAGGTACACAGGCTTCAGTAGTTGTAGCACGTGGGTTCAGTAATTGTGGCTCACAAGCTCTAGAGTGCAGGCTCAGTAGTTTGGTACACAGGATTAGTTGCTCTGCGGCATGTGGGATCTCCCCGGACCAGAGCTCAAACCCGTGTCCCCTGCATTGGCAGGCAGATTCTCAACTACTGCACCACCAGGGAAGTCCCAGGAGTGCCTTCTTCTTGACCTTGTTCTACGTCACCTAGACCAGACTCCAGGAAAATAGGGTCCCCGTTATCAGAACAAGTGCAGCTTGGGCTGTATTATCAGTACATAAGAGTAAGTCCTGTGGGAGTTGGACAAAGTTTCTTTAGGTATCTTGTCTTTTTTCTCTGGTTCTCTTCTGCTACTAATGATAGACTTTTCTTCTGCTGAGGTACCAGGGTCCCTCTGGTCTATTTTCTCTATCTCAAAGGATTTGACAAACTATTAGGGTAAATGTATTATCCCTTCCAGGGGCATTTAATAAAAGTAAGAAGTGTGTATTCAGAGGAATTGTAGACTTTTAATGATCTTCAGTTATCAGGTAGCCTGATAAAGGAGGTATTTGGAGATAGGGCTGGGGGGAGTGGGAAGGGTCTTCTCATTGTGCTGAAACTCCATCACAAAAGTGGTTTTCTTCTCTACTGGCCTCTAAAACCATTCCAGATTGTACTGTGAGATACAGATGTAGAATCGTAAACTAGGAGACTTATTGTCTGTTTGGCATACTTTGGTCTCTGGTTATGTATTGCTACATGTTTTCTTCCAAATATTTCATATGTGTTCATCTTCTCCACCCAGGGATGCAGAAAGACTCCATCAATTCATTCTCTGGATTCACATTTGTCTGAAGTGATCAGAACTCAACGTAGCCAGTATAAGCATCAAGAGTCAGCCACTCCATCATGGTTCAGTACTCCTTAACGAGGGTCGTGTACTGTGATGGAGGGTGGGAAGGGTCAAAGGATCCAAGTCACTCGACCCTCCCTTCTTACAGTCCCTCAATGGCTGTAGTAGGAGCCCTGTAGCCTACCTGGACCCCAAGATTCTCAATATCCTTTAAATAGGGATTTTTTTTTATTACGGTGCATCTTAGTCCAAACTACAGACTATCCTACTTACTGCAAAATGTCTGGTGACCATATGCTTGTCTCCCCAGCCTGAAAATTGATTTACAACATGATCACACGTACTGGCTTTGCCTGTGACTCACAAGGCCTGGGCCCCTAACTGGCTTTGCTGCCTGAAGAAGAAGAATGAGAATCTCTTTCATAACCTTGTCAAAGGCTGCAAATGCTGAGAAGTCAAGATAACCTTGTTCTTTGATCAGACATCTGCTATATACTGGCTAAGTGCCAGGCACTATGGAAAGGCTGGGGAATTCACACTGCAGGGATAGTTCCTGCCCTCAAGGGGCTGATGGTAGGGAAAAATAGAACTGTGATGATATCCTGTGGTACGTCCTACACTATCCATATGGGTCACATGCCATGGGAGTCCTGAAGTGGGAAAAATTAGTATTGCCTGGGGAGAAGTTGGGAGTTGCCTTCGCAGATAAGGTGACATCTGGGCTGGGCTCGAATGCAAGTGTGGAGTTACGGGAGGGAGAAAGATCTTTGCATGAACAAAAACATGACGTTACAAACATGGCGGACATGTGTGGGAATTGCCAAGGCTGAGTGTGGGCACAGCATGGGGTGAGCAGAGTTGGGGGAACAATGGAAAATGAAGTAAAAACTGTAAGCAGAACTAGGTAGTAGCAGGTGATGAGTGGCTAAGTTATTTGAATTGATAAGAAGCATACTTGAGAGAAATCAAGGTTGTTGCTTTTTGTGTAAATAGTAAAGGTCGACTTAAAAAAAGAAGAGTATTTATTATTTTTTTATTTACTTAAAAGCATTTCTGAAATACATGTTGCAGTGGTTATTTGTTTTGGTCCCATTAACATCATTCTGTTTGGGGAAGTGCAAATATTTCCAAATTTTTGCTTACCGCATTTTGACTCTTGATTTTTCTGCTTGGTTTCATCTGATCTTATTGGTGGTGGAAAGTAAGATCAGAGACATGAAATGATTTAGCAAAGGTCACATGAGAAAGTGGCAGAATTGGAACGTGAGTCGAGGTTTCCCACCCCTGAGACCTGCACTTGTCCGATACAGCTGACCCCAGGCTCTTACATTCTGGGCTAGTAAGTGGTTGGGTGCACAGAGGATGCTCCGGAACGCTGAGCGTGGAACCCTGAGTCAAAATGCCAGTGGGTCAAATGTGTGAGACTGGAAGTAGCAGGCTGTGAGACTTGGGAATGAGAAATGTCTCTAAAACCAGAAGGTAGAGTCAGTGGTGCTCACAGGACCTGGGTGGTAAAGAGCAGCATGCTGCAGGTCTCATGGGTGCCTTGCACTGGTCATGAGAAATGGCTGCAGAGGCTTCTCTCCTCCTTCACCTGCTCTCCCTCCGCTCAGGTAGCATCTCTGTCTCATCAGTGGCACTGCAGCTTCTCCGGTGAAAACAAGGCACATTTTTTCTCCATGTTTGCAGAATATAAAACAAAAATAGTTGATTTGACGATGGTGACAATAGAAGTGGTGGGATCCTGAGACTCAGGGGAGCTAAATAATTTAGCTCAACTTGTATAGTTAGTGGTAGAACTAAATTTGGATCCCAGTCTGTATAACTCCAAGGTCTGTCATAGCCATTACCCTACCCTGCAGCCTAAGGGTGCTACCAGATCAGTCAGACTGATCTGGGGCTCTGGCACACACCTTACCTAGTGTTGATAGCTTCTTAGAAGAGTGTGGGTGTGGGGTTGGGCTGGTACGATGGCAGCTTTCATGTTGAAGAGCTGTACAAAATTGAAGTTCAGACATTTCTCCCATCATCATCAAGAAATCAAAACAATACCTTAAATGTGGTTTGAGCTTTATGGTTTTCCAAGCATTTTCATATGCATACTCTCATTTAGAACCACTTGGCTTGGTAGATATAATGGATCCACAGTTAAGGAAACTGGTTGAGGGTTAAGTAGGAAGTTGGAAAAACTGAATACATTTCAAACATTTTTTAAATCACAATCCACAGTAAAAATATGTATTTTATATTATGATCCAGATTATAATGCCCTCTGACCTGTTCTATTTATTTCATTTCATTTCAGAGTTGGTCACAATCTAATAAATTGATTTCATGACACGCTAATAATTCGTGACTCTCAATTTGAAAACCAATGGACATCTATTAAACTTTCTCCACTCTGATGTGCTATAGTCCCATAATATAGTAAATGTTAATTCACGAATTGTTCATCAAGTGTCAAAACAAGACTGAACCTTGAAGGAGAGTGCCCTAATCCACATTACTCCTCCCTTCCCAGTCCGATTTTCAAGGGCAACCACTTTCGAGATGTTTTTTCTCCTTGATATTCATGTCCCTATTTCTAAGTAATGTTCTTAATCTAATAGTTTTTAGTTGATTAATTTCATTCATTAGTTAATAATTTCTTATCACTTGTCTACCAGCCCCCCCCCTCAATAAAATGTCAAGCTGACAGATACCAAGACAGCAGCTCTGTTGCTCCTGAAGCTGTTGGAGAAAGTGGTGGACATATAGTGCGTTTGTGAATACCAATCTCCTGAATATAAGAGACTTCATTCTCAGTCACAGGCAATGCTGCCACCCTTCTCAGGGGCAAAATCTGTAGCATGGGAGCAGAGTGGAATATTTGCTCTCTGTAGGCAGGAAGATCCCAAAGAGAGAGCTTAGATACGTTCTGTTCTTGCTCCCAATTTTACCATTCATATAATCTACTTCTCCCTTGAAGAGGAGGGAGTGAGAAGTGACAAGTGGCCAAGAAGGCTTTGCTAGGTCACGTCACCCGTAAGGAAACTCACAGCATGAGAGACACACTCAGGCATGCATCCAAATTCTAAATAACAGTTCAAAATCCTGCTTCTCTGGACCCAAAGCAGGAAACAGACTTTGAAAAGCTGGATAAAAGAATCAAAAACATCTCCACTCTTAGTTAAGGGAGGTTGTTTTTTTTTTTTTTTTTTAATTTTTTTTTTTAATTTTTTGGTCCATTGGCCTGGCTTAATATTTCTGTTGGATTGTGTTTTACCACTCAGAAACTTACTACCAGATGCTCAGGTCTGGGAGATCCAACTGTTAACATCATTGCATAAAATTAAATTAAATTTTTACAAAACCACACAAATATTAAGACAAAACTATGGATATGTCTCAACATAAATTAGACTGAAACTTAGTCTGAAAACTCCAAGAATGCTAAGCCCCTAAATTTCATTACATAATTCCACAATCATCGAAGGTGGGGAGTGGAGGCTGTTCAGCACGACCATCTGATTTCAGCATTGTTGTTAAAGCTTGGACCAGAAATGGAATCCTGCAACTGACAACGAATTAGGGCTGTGTGTTAGTCTTATCTGAAGCCGCAGACAAAATCTTGGAATCATACTTAAAGGTCTTACTGCAACGGGCGGCCACACACAACTCTTCAGCACAATAGAATTAGGAGCTTCCAAGCCAGGCTTGAGAAATTCGGGACTCACTTAATTACATGGCTTGTTCAAAAGAGGAGATTGCCAACAGAACAAAATTCTGTTGCATTTTCCTGACCCTTTGGGTTTAAATTTGCATCCTGCATCAGCAAAACTTTTGGCATTTACTTCTATTAAAATCAAAGAGCCAAATTCCTGCCTCCTGTTACATGAGCACCGTTCTTACTGACGTCAATGAAAGCTGTGCATGTATAACTGAGGGCAGATTTTTGGCCTGGGCTGTAGACATATGAGAACTGGCACAACACGCTCATATCAAAATTCTGTTCCACCCGGCCTTCTGATAACGCGACCTCCTCCTTCGTAGCTCTCTCTCCACACACTGGGAGCTGGGCCTTAACCCAAAACACAAATTAGAAGCATCATCTCATACAGAAATCTAAGCCAGCTGTAAATTTAACATAGATGTGTCAAAAGTCACCTGAGAGGGTAACTATCTAACTGCAAATTTCACAAACAGATTACGGGTGACCTCCCCTTGAAGCACAGTCAAGCGTGGCTTCAAATGTATGCATTTGATCAGTGAGGAGAAGGAGGCTTGCACCTACTTCCACCTTACTGTTTAACTTTTTGTGCTTGAGAATGCACTGCCTATACCACTCAGACTCTTGCTGCTGGTCTTGGAAATGCTACAAATATTCCTGTGCCTGGCGAGGTGCCTGGGACAGAGGACACTGAGTAATGAATAACGATGGGACAAATGGATTTTATAAAGCAAGAGATAGTAATAATAGCTTACAGTCACACAGTGCTATGTGTCGGGCACTGTCTTGCATATATTAAGTTATTTAATCCTCACCACATCCTATCATGTAAGTTTACTATATTGTAAATAAACAAACTATAGAAGTTAAGAAACTTAATGGCTAGTGAGGGGTGGAGCTGGGATTTCAATCCAGGCAGTCTGGCTTCAGAGGTCAGGTTATCATTTGCTCTGCTAAACTGCCTCTCAGTTAAAATGCAGGAATTGTTTATTGTTAATTAGTTATTAGTCAAATAATGTTTATTGATATCTGGGTAATTCTACTGAGGAAGACAGAAACATTTTACTAGCAAGAGCGTGTCGAGAACTATTTGTGTGATCTTTATTGTCTGAGTTTTCTTTTTTTTTTTCCCTACCAGTTTTTCTAAATACTAGAGACAATAGTGTTACCTGCCAGACTAACTAAACATTGTAGTCTCATGGCATCCTTTGACATTTTTCAGCAGAAAGGGAAATGAATTTTGCAGTGAATTTTGAAGACAAATTTTGCGTGTATCCTATTTAAACAAACTTTAAGGTTACATTGGCTATTATCTCCTTCAACTAATTTTTCTGTGGTCACTTAATAAAATTAAATATATCCAGGCTATGCATTGGCAATGTTAGGATTCTCATAACTGCTTTTTAATATGGGTCATCTTTTCCCTTATGAGAGCAAATCTGAAGTTATACTTGAGTTTGATACTTATGATTTGACACATACATATTTACTTTACATGGAGGTTTGAGGGACACAGCTGCAACCAGAAGGTGGAAACTTCTCCCTTGCCCCAAATTCCATTGGCAAAAATGGGAAGAGGATGGCCCTGTCTTATCAGACCTCTGTAGAGGTAATTTTTGAGCTTTGGTTTGGCTTTTGTATTGCCCAGGATATACTTTCACAAAGCCTGTGCCTCAGCAATAAACCTACTGTCTTATTCTGAGCATCTCATTGTCTTTGGTTTCAAGCGGAAATTCCTTACGTTTTCCTCCTACACCAGGGACCCTGATTTCCTTCCATGAGCTTATTGCTCATGATGTCATCTTAGAGATCTTCCTTCATAATAGTGGGCAAAGCATATGCCACTGGAGTCTAGGAAAAGTCAAATTTTGCTGCTTTCCTTGACATGAGGAAATCAAGAAAGGGACATGTTCTTCTCAAGAGAAGAAAGGAAAGTGAGGGGAGCTGTTTTGACAGTCTTGAATTTGAAATGATGCTAGTTTTTTTTTTCTTTAAGAACTTTTATTGAGATACAACTGACATACAATAAACTGCATATATTTAAAGTGTACAATTTGATATTTTTTTTCTTATTAGTAATGTATATATGGCAATCCCAATCTCCCAATTCATTCCCCCCAAACCCCCTCGCCCTGCCCCCGCTTTCCCCACTTGGTGTCCATACATTTGCTCTCTACATCTGTGTCTCTATTTCTGCCTTGCAAACTGGTTGATCTGTACCATTTTTCTGTATTCCGCATGTATGTGTTAATATACGATATTTGTTTTTCTCTTTCTGACTCACTTCACTCTGTACGACAGTCTCTAGGTCCATCCATGCTAGATTGTCAGGTTGTTTGAAGAATGAGGAATGTGACTTGTCCATGGTCACATGACTCATGAGTAACAGACCAAGGACAAGAATCCAGAACACTTAACCCCCAAAACCACACTGCCCTCATTCCAAACATGCTAAAACATGTCATAGGGCCAGGAAACCTTTTTTTGTAATTAGACAGAAAGAATTTTGTATTTATGTCCATTAAAATCCTATTCCGTTGCCAGGACATGTGAGACATATATCTTCAGTGTGGTCTTGCCTGCACTTTGAAACGTTGTGCCATGTTGGCTTTCTCTACTGTCTCTTTCAGTAATGTGATTAACTCCAAGTGGATTGTAGTGTTTTCAGATATTGTTTTTTACTTCTTCAGAATCTCTCTTGGAGAACATTTTCTCAGCTCATTTCCAAAATTTGAAAATCAATCTGTAGACCTCTGTTATGGGCTGGTCAGACCACCTCATGCAGGATTCATTTCCATGATATACCTTCATAGTGACCTTCAGCTTCCACTTACCTACATCCAGGGGCAGTGCACTTACTAACTCACAAACATCTACCTCATTATGACTCAAAAGCTCCAGTTATTAAACTATATATAAATTATAAAGACTTAAAACTCTGACTCAGAAATTTGAGAGACAAGTTCTAGTTTTACTTTCTTAAGCAGATATTTCAAACCAGGACCCCTTCCAAAATAGTACTTTATCCAGCCCACTTGGTGTTTTTTAAAAATAATAAGCCAACATTGAAGAAATTGAGAGATTTCACATAAAAATAAGGTTTTCTGGCCTTTCTTTCTTTCTTTCTTTTTTAAAATTTTATTTATTTATTTATTATTTTTGGGGGGGTACACCAAGTTCAACTATCTGTTTTTATACACATATCCCCGTGTTCCCTCTCTCCCTCGACTCCCCTCTCACCCTCCCTCGAGTCCCCCCCACCCTCCCCGTCCCAGTCCTCTAAGGCATCTTCCATCCTCGAGTTGGACTCCCTTTGTTATACAACAACTTCCCACTGGCTATCTATTTTACAGTTGGTATTATATATATGTCTGTGCTACTCTCTCGCTTCGTCTCAGCTTCCCCTTCACCACCCGCCCAAGGTTTTCTGGCTTTTCATAAAAAAAAAAAAAAAAGGAAAGATTTTGCAGCATTGCATCCACATTCTTACAGGCCAACAATTATCTGGACCTGAGTGGGAACTGCCTCTTTTAGATGGGCATAAGTTCTCCAGGTCTCCGGAGCCCTCCACTTCCTGTAGATTTCCACATCCTGTGGCTGAGTGTCACTTGCCATTAATTATCAAGTTTGTACTATTTTTCTAACATCTGGCTAGCTCTATTGCCTTGTGTTACCTTTCTGAGTCCTGTGACCCCTAGAATTAGGCAGTACAGAGCAAATATGCTCCCTCATGTACATGAAAGAGTTGTCTTTTTTCCTCTGCTTGTCTTTAGTCCTTCTTAAGTTTCAGTTCCTTTAAGCATGTATAGCTTCTAATGTCATCCCTCCTCTGGTCATTTCCTCAATTTGCCTCAGCCTCTTTTAAAACATGGTACCCAGAACTTAACACAGTGATGGAAAGCTGGAACCGTGGACTTCTATTACCCTTTCCAATTCTGAAGTTACAGGTGTCATGAAAATCTGGTAAGCATTACAGGTTGAGTGGATTCTGTTCTGTTTGCACAGCACCTTCTTTCTTTCTGGACATAAGCCTCTTCTCTTCTTTGGGACCTGTTCCTTGCCATGCTCTACTCTGGGAGTTGTTAACTGCTGATGCGACCTTGGTCATGAAGGTTCATCCCGGGGTGAATTTTTTCTAACAGGAGCTTGAAATTTTGGTTTCTGAGATTCTAAGGATAAAAATCTGAAGCTACAGGTGACCAGCCTCCATGCTTGTTGGAGATGCTGGTCGAAAAGAAACCACCACACGGAATCACAAGAAAAAAATACCAGGTAGCATCATTGTAGTCCCTGGTACCAGTGATCCCTAAGGCAGTTCTTTGCACATTTTGGTTTTTCAATCCAGTGTATTCTTTTTTCCTTCTTCCTATCCTCCCATTCCCCCACTCCTCCCCTCCTTCCATTTTTTTTTTCATTCCTTCTTTTCTTTCTTTAGAAAAATTATTTATTTACTCATTTAAAAAAACCCACAGGACTTTATTATTCCCATCACAAAGAGCAGGTTCTCGCAGGACTGGGGAGTGATTTCTGAGGGCGGGTGGAGGTCCCTCCTTGACAGTGGCAAGCGGGTTCTGCCGGACCATGATAACCTAGTCCCTGCGCAGGAACACCTTGGAGAGGTAGCAGTGCTTGGACTGCTTACCTTGCCACTCTTGGAGACATCGGTCCACATCTCCGTCAAAGGCCTTTGCACGGCCCAGGAGCTTCTTGTTACAACAGCTGGTGAGCACTTTGGTGGTGGTGTTGACCGACAGCGAGAGCAGGGAGAGTGGACCTGTGTGGAACACCTCCTCTGCTTCTGCAGCTCCCCACGTAGGGGGCTGTCTCAGGAGGGGGCTTGCTGAGGAGGCGCACCGTGGTGGCGGCTGCACTCTCAGCCACCTGTGTTACTTCTGACCCTGTAAAGAGTCTTATGCTAATTTAAACTGCCTTTGTCTAGCTGGCAACCAAGTACGAAAATCTTACCTAGCAAGTAAGGTGACTCACAGGTGACGTGACTGTGTGAAAGAACAAATGACTCCCTGGCCGAATGGGGAACTGGTTTCGCACTAAGATGGGCCATGAATTGCCTATGATTTCTAGTCCACAAGCCATCAGTTTGGGACCACATATTTGGGGGCAATGATTATTTACTAAATTGACTTCAATGATGTCTTATTAACCCTTGTATCTAAGGAATAGTAAATTAATAATAAATAATGGTTTGATTTAATTGATTGGAATTTCAGCTATGTGGCTAGTCCTGCCATGCCATAGGTAAAGCTTAATCTTTACGTATTTAGGATTCTGCCTCATACTTATTCTAAAGACTACAAAACTCTGCAGGGTGGTTTCTCACACTCATTTTGAGCTAGTGGTTTTGAATTTATCCTTGGGCCAGGAAATGTACAATTAGAACAGATCTTACTGTAGGAAAGGACAGGGTTGTTTCAATTGCTCTGATCTCTGCTTCTGTGAAGCATTTGTGATCCCCCGAATTTGACTTCTAGCTCAGATCTGGCCTCCAGCTGCGGAGGGGAGACAACGGTGGACAGCTCCCTCCACCAGCTCTCTTCCACACTGCTCCCCTCTCCAGTGCACAGAAAGGGATTCTGACGCTGAAAAGACCCACCGCATAAAGGAGAACGTGCCTTACATTGACCTATTCACAATCCATCCTTTATGGGCAATTGACCAACTCATGCTTTAATTTATTTTGTGGATAATAACCTTTTGAGTCTGTGAGTAGGTTACTGTCTCTCTCCTAGCTCACGGTAACCGAACAAATACCTGCAACATCTCCTTGGGTCTCTTTGTGTGAATGTATGGATGGATTTGGAGATCACCATGTTCTTTCAATAATAAATGAGAACACCCTGCTCTAAGCTTGAAATGTTTATACCCATTTGCAATTTAATTAGAAACAAGAATCGTATGATAAATAAGTGTGTGTGTTTAGAGGCACATGGATAAATGTACTCAAGTTAAAAAAATAGGTGACACTTTTGAAAATTTTCATTTAGAAATATGTATATGTGTGGAGAAAGTGGTGAGATTTTGTTAACTTAGTAAAAATAGAATATTTCCAGTTACTTTATTCTTCCTCTAACTGTCCCCCCCCCACCAAAAAAAAAAAAAAAACTGGAAAAGTTTCCTGAGTGTTTTTTTTCCTTTCCAGGTATTTACATTTCAGAGATAAGAAAAACAATGATTTTAAGGACAAACCAAATTAAACATAGTGTATTTATATATTCCTAAACAAAAGAAGACAGTGATTTTAGATCTGAAAGGACACTAAAGAAAAAAAATTCAATTTTGTGATGTATTTCATTTCCCAAAATTTTTGGTCCTAAGTGAATTTTTAAAGAAAATTTACCTCTAAATATGTGTCCACATAGGCATAACCAATTGGCTTAGTTCGCACCTGATTTATGTGTTTTATACAGTCTCACAATAGTAACTGCAGTTTATGCCTATTTATTTCAAATCTCTTTGACCAGCAACATAAATTTGGAAATGTACCTCATGTAGAGGTACATTCTGTGGTCATTCAATAAATCAAGTATAACCAGTTCTTACTGGAATTAACCTTTAATAATGACTCAATACCAATTTCCCCTAACCTGTGTATGTAATAGCATAAATCTAAACCATGGTTACTGTTGACGTCAGCAATTTTAATTGGTTGATGCCTAACATGTCCTTGAAAAATCATCCTGGGGCAGCTCATTTAAAATATTGACTAATATGTGCTTTACTTTGCTAATAGTCTGAACAAATTGGTTTTCCTTTATAGCATATTAGTACTTTGAAGGCTAGATTAGCATTAGCTGGCTATTGTCAACCTTACTCGTTTCCAAATGTTAACCACAAAATGTTATATTTTATAACATATATATGTATGCATATAATTGCACGCATGCATATATATGTTATAAAATATATAAGAAAGAAACACACACCCACTTATAAGACTGAATCCAAAAGTTAAAAGCATAGAAATAGTAGCAGCAAAGCAAATTCCCACAGTTGATGGAAACGTCTTTTCTTACAGTTTTATTATCCTTTAAAAGTTAGTTTTAATGTGGCTTCCAATAAATACCTCTCAATTTTTTTAGTTAACCCCCCTTAACAATCGCTTCTATTATTTTGAATGGTAATTACAAACAAAAAAAGGAATGACAGGTTTTAGTAAAAGAACCTAATATTACTGCAAAATTCTTCTGTGTGAGGCTGCTGTGTGTCCCTTTATCCCCATCTTCAGCCCTCAGGCCACTCTTCTCCAAATCCCCAAACAACATCCTAATGTCTCTTCAAATAGATGAAACACAAAACTATAGAAACTTAATAGTACAAATGAGACAAACAAGCTAATAGTGAACTACTGTACCCCTTGGCATTTGTGAAACCTTTTCTCTCTTGCTAATGTAATTTTCCAGTCAGAGATGGGGAAGTCTTTCTCAAGGTTATGTCTGTACAACTGGTTGAGGAAGAGCGCAGAGACTCCATTTCATTCTTTGTAACAGTCACAGAAGATTGATTGCTTCCTTGACTTTGTGGCCCTGATCATTCCTTAAGTGGCTGAGTAAAAGACAACCATGTGTCCCTGGAGCAGAGCTTTCTAATGGTTTTACTGTGGTCGATTATCCCTGGGGTCCTCACCATCACTAGGTCATCATGGTGATGCCACATTCTCTAGCCTCCCTCTGAACCTTTTGTGATAGTGACACCATCTCGTTTATAAAATTAATGCACTACGGTCTAGCTTCACAGTTGCTAATAACAGACAATCTTTTGTGGAGTAAATGAGTGAAAAAGTGATGAACATAGACTGGCATAAAGAATAACTTCTGCTGTCTGTTCTCTGTTACATCTGGAGGTAGCTGTTTTTAAAAGTAAGAAGGATTAACACATTGTGAAACATAGGGATGAACTATTACGCGATAAAAAAAAACTGTACAAGTTTTATTCTCCATTTTTCTCCAAACATCTGATTTAAGACATGCTAGCTGCCTGCGCCATCCTTGCAGAAGTCAAACCATTTGTTTGAGAGCAAGAGAAAAAAGTGGTGATGCCAGACAAGATTCTGGCCCATTTTTACTTCAATTTAAATGGTACTAGTGAAAATCCATGTCTGACATATGATGTTGTGCAAGCAACTATCCCATAGCTCTGAGGCTAGAGACGGATTTTGCTGTA
This sequence comes from Hippopotamus amphibius kiboko, assembly GCF_030028045.1. Lineage (NCBI taxonomy): Eukaryota > Metazoa > Chordata > Mammalia > Artiodactyla > Hippopotamidae > Hippopotamus > Hippopotamus amphibius. Next base: position 173,699,548 of record NC_080188.1, on the reverse strand, counting down.
TTTATAGCCATTCTTATGTACTTATTATTTCTCTGAAATGATTAATACAATCTGTATGATAAAATGTTAATCAATTTTTTTCTTGGAAGAAAATTTGTTGTTGAGTTATGCTAAACAAGCTTGTGTATATTATTCTTATCAGTATCCTATTAAGGAGATTGGGTTTTTCTCACATCACATCACTCCAACACTGATACTTCCTTCGCTTCCCACTTCCACTTTTGAGGACTCTTTGATTACACTGGGTCTTCCTGGATAATCCAATGTAACCTGCCTATCTTAAGGTAAGCTGATCAGCAACCTTAATTCCATTTGCAGCCTTAATATAATTTAACATAATTTGTCTCCAGTTTGTTATGTAACATATTTATACATCCAATGACTAGGACATAGGCGTCTTTGGGTGGCCATTCTTATGTCTTCCATGTGAATATAGAAAGAGAGGCTTAGTTAGTATTTAAACTACTTAGTATCTAAACATTAAAATTTTCAAAACATGGCCACAGAGATAACTGTGAAATTTACTCTCACAATAAGAATAAGAGTTTCTTAGTCAATATGATCACTATTCCAGCATGAAGTTGACCTTTTTGTTGAGTAAAGCGGCCACTATCCCAATACTGTCAAGTGAGAGGTTTTAGGGAAAGTGGTGTCTGATCATTCTAAGATTCAGGCACAAGCATTCTGGAAAGTTACTGCCATGTTCCCATGTTCAGGAGGCAGATGCTGCAGGATGCCTCTTCAGATTAGGAGCTGGAGTGGTTCATCAATGGCAGATTTGAGGGAGAAAAATATGACAGGAAAGGACTTGCACGATTAAGCATTTAATTCTGTTTGATCTCAGGGATCAACATATCATGAACTAAATATTTCATCAATATGAGATGAAAAACCACAGCATCAATGTCAGGACCTAAGGAGGTAACTTGAAAGTTTCATTTCATAGTTTTATTTTTTTATTAAGTTGATCTCCAGAATTTGTGAAGGGCTTCCTGATGTGGGTCTGAGAGTTCATTGTTAATTGACTCTGATTTCTGTTATGATCATTGTGCAGTGTGGTACAATGTCTTTGCTTTTTATGACACTCTGGAACATTGCTGGGGAAATTGGTTGACTGATATCAAATTCTTCAGTTATACTAAAAAGGAAATTTTAACGAAGTCATTAAGAAGATAATAAATACCCTTAACTATATTCAATATCCTGTGATAAATCATAATGGAAAAGAATATAAAAAAGGAATATATATATATATATATCTGAATCACTTTGCTATATAGCAGAAATCACACAACATTGTAAATCAACTATACTTCAATAAAAAAGAAAATAATAAATACCTTTGAAAAAATTTAAATAGTACAAAAAGACATACAATAAAAACATCTCTCTCAATCTAGACCCTTGTGTGCTGCTCCAACGAAATATTTTCTGAATATTACTTTAGAAGCATCTATTTCTTGTGCATCCTTTAGAATATTTCTATGCATACACATGTAGATGTATAAATATATTCTTCTCTTTACACAAATGAAGGTATTTTATAAACACTAGTCTGTATCTTACTTTTGTTCATTTAACAATATGGTTTAGTAATCTCCACATATCAGCAGATGTAGAATCTCTTTATCCTTTTGAAGACTCATAGCAGTCATTTAAGCACAGACTATGTGCAGTTTTAGGATGGAAGTCACATTCAAATACTTAACTACATTTCTTGATACTGTTTAGCTTTATGTTAGGAGCTAATCCAAGACAGAAGAGAAAATAACAGGTATAGAAGTACAGTGGGTTATATTAATATTTACAAAATACTTTTCCCCCTGTGGTTGGATTTTATATCTTTGTCTTGTTGGAGTAATGCATAGTCATGTGACTTGCTTTGGCAAATGCAAAGTTGAAAATGTGTCATCTTCAAGGCAGAAGTTATAAAAGCCATATATCTTTTTCCTTTGCCATAAAAACCATTTATGTCCCAGACAGATGCAATTCCTTCTGCTGGGTTACAGAATGAAGATGACATGGAACATAGCTGTAACTTGTAACCCACCCATAATGGATGGGTAGCATGAGTGAGAAATAAAACTTCATTATCTTAAGTAACTGCTGTCAGGAAATTATTTGCCATCACAGAATGATCTAGCTTATCCTGGTTGGTGCAGGGAGCAACCTAAGGAATGATTAGAATGTGAAAAGTTTTAATAAAATAGTTCTTCCTGTTGTGAAATGGTTTTCCAGTGACCCTGTTTCTCCTAATTGCTTCCTCCTCAATTCATCAGATCAAGTGACCAAAAAACCCATTAATAAATAATGCAACACAATATTCATCGACACATTTTCATTCTATTTATTCATTTTATTCTATTTAAATTCTATTTCAACCCTTCCCGGGCTATTTTGTCTACAGATCAAAGTAATCAATATTTTTGTGCTGTAAAAATGAAGAGTTTGGGGGGCAAATGTCTGCTTCTGGCCATGACGGAGTAACTGGGTCCAGAACTTCCCTTCCCACCATAAACAACAAGAAAACTGGACAAACTACATAAGGCAACTGTTTTGGATTTTGGAAAACAGGCAGCATGGGACAGTGATTCCTGAAAGTAGAGAAACAAGTGAGGGAAGCCTAAGATTGCCCAATGTTATGCCTGGAGGCACTTTCCTCACCCTGGTTCAAAGAGGGGGACCCGAAGCAGAACACGGCAGAGTTTTCTGAGTTGCCGAATCAATATTGGAGGTCAGGATGGTTGAGGTGATTGGAATTATCAGGACAGAGTGTTGGAGAGAAGGGAATTGCGTAGGAAAAGAGGTTCAACAATTTCATAGGGACTCCCTTGAGTCTGCTGATGAATACTTAACTGGGCGTGTATAGGAAGAAACACCCCAAGGCTGGGCAAAGAATGATGAAATAGCTGTATTTCACGCAGTGCTGGAAGATATTCAAGCTCTGAGCAGCCAGGGTCCTTGTTGAAAACTTGGGACATTTGGTGGAGTCCTCAGAGGGGTCGTGCCTTAATAGTGGGGCTAAACTAGCCATAGAGTAAAGGCCACTCAAGATCCACTTTCCAAAGCCTAAAAACAATCTTGAAAATGATCAAGTGGATCTTTAAGTAATGTAGCTCTCTTTCAAAACAAAGTGCAACACTCTTTAAAAGAAGACCACAAAATCCAGCATTTAACAATATAAAATTAATCAAGTTCAACATCCAATAAAAAGCTACTAACTGTGTGAAAATAGGAAAATATGATCCATATTCAGTAGAAAAATGTCAAAAGAAAGCTATAAGAAGAGACAGAGATAATAAAATTAACAAAAAAGAATTTTTAAAGATATTATAAATGTGCATAATTACTTCAAGAAAAATATGAACATAAAGAGGAGAAAAATGAAATAATATATAGAGCAAAACAAACTCTATCTTTGAAAAGTAGAATATCCAAAATGAAAAAGCACGGGGTGGAATTCATAGCAGATTAGATGTTGCAGAAGAAAAAAAAAATCAGTGAACTTGAAAGCATAACAATAAAAACCATCCCAAATAAAGTATATATAGAAAAAAAAAACTGAAACAAATAAATGAAAACAGTCTTAGGAACTTTGGGAAAAATTTCCAGCAGTCTAGCATATATGTAAATGATATTCCAGAAGAATGGGGAAGGACAGAACAATATTTAAAGAAATAATGGCTGAAATGTTCTAAGTTTGATGAAAACTGTAAGCCCACAGATCTGAAAAGTTCAAGGAATTTCAGGAATGATAAACACAAAGAAAACCACATTAAGACACATCGTAAACAAATTGGTAAAAACCAGTGATAAAGAGAAAATCTTAAAAAAGCAACCAGAGGGGAAAAATCACATGTTGTGGATGGAAGAATGAAGATAATTACCATAGTTTTCTCATCTGAAACGACACAAACCAGAAGACAATGGAACAGCATCATTAAAGTGCTGAAACTAAAAACAAAAACAAACCCAAAAATAGAACAAGAAAAACAAACAATACCCTGTCAGACTAGAATTCTTTATCAAGTGAATATTTCTTTTAAAAAAAAATGGAGGTGAAATAATGATTTAGACAAATAAAAGCTGAAAGAAGTTGTATCCAGGAGATTTAAACTACAAGGAGTGCTAAAAGATGTTCTTGAGGCAGAAATTCAGAGCTTTTATAAAGAAATGAAGAGTTCTACAAATTGCAAATATGTGGGTAATTTTAAAATTTCTTCAAAAGACAATCAACTGTTTGAAGCAAAGTTAAGAATACATTTTGAGGTTTATAATATTTGAAGAAATAAAATATATAACCACACAAAAGTTGGGAAGGAGGAAATGAAAACATACTAACGTAAGTGGCATAGTAATGTTTTAAGGTAGACATTGATAAGTTAAAAATGTATATTTTAAACCCTAGAGCAAACACACACACGCACAAATCAAAAACTAAAAATATAGAGACAGAGGTAATAAGCCAATAGTAGAGATAAAATCCTATCATAAAAGATTTTTAATTTAATCCAAAAGAAGGCAGAACAAGGCAGGAAAAAGGAGAGAATCTATGGGACAAATAGAAAACACTATCAAGATAGTCAATTCAAGCCTAACCATATAAATACTATTAAATGTAAACTCTAAACACTTCAACTAAAGGGCTGACACTGACAGAATGGATAAAAAGTAAGAACCAATTGTTCTTTTAATTATTACATGTTGTCTTTTTTTCTTTAAACAATTTCTAGGTGCTTTCTTTTCCTTTCTTTTTTTTCAATGCTCTTTATTGGACTATAATTGCTTTACACTGTTGTGCCAGTTTCTGCTGTGCAACAAAGTGAATCAGATGTATTTATACACATATCCCCATACCCCCTCCCTCCCATGACTCCTTCTCACCCTCCCTATTACACGTTGTCTTAAAAACATCTATAGTAAATATAAAATCACAAATAGTTTAATTGTAAAAGAATGGAAAAAGATATACCATACGAACACTAATCAAATGAAAGCTAGAATTGCTATATTAATATTAGAAAAAGTGGATTTTAGAACAAGGTATGTTACCAGGAGTTACAGTACAGAAAAAGCAGTTGAAAAAAAATGCAACCCCCACTCATGATCAAAACTAGGAATAGAAGTACACTAAGAATAGAAGTAAACTAGGAATAGAAGTAAATTTTCTTACCTGACTTACAGGGCATCTATTAAAAACTACAGTGAATGTCATACTTAATGGGGAACAATTGAATACTTTTCCACCTAAGGTTATGAATATCTCAAGGATGTTTGTTCTTACCACTTCTGTTCATCAGTTGGCTAATGGTTCTAGCTGACACAATAGGGTAGGAAAAGTAAATAAAAGGCATATAGTTAGAGGAGGAGAAGAAGAAGAAGGAAACAATCATCAGGTTTCATTTGCAGACAACCTGATGATTATCATGGGTTGAATTGTGTTCCTTCAAATTCATGTGATCAATCTCTCAACCCCAGCACCTCAGAATGTGACTATATTTGAGATAAGCCTTTAAGGGGTGATTATGTTAAAATGAGGCCATTAAGGTAGCCCCTAATCCAATCTGACTGGTGTACTTATAAGAAAAGGAAATTTGGACACACAGACACCAGGAGCGTGCAAAGGGGAAAGACCACGCGAAGACAGAGCAGAAGGATGCCATTTGTGAGCCAATGAAAGAGTCCTTAGAAGAAGACAAATCTGCTGACATCTTGATCTTGGACTTCCAGGCCCCAGAACTGCGAGAAATTTCTGTCACCCAGTCTTTGATATTTTCTTAAGGCAGCCCTAGCAAATTAATATGATGGTGTTATAGAAAGCCCTAAGTAATCTTAAAAAAAAAAAAAGTATTAGAACTAACAAGTAAATTTAGCAACATCACAGGATACAAAATCAATATACAAAAATCAACTGTGTTTGTATATATAGTTAAAAACAATTATAAAAGTGAAATCAGAATGCAATACCACTAGTACAGCAATAAAAAAACATGAAATTATAAAATACTGAGGGATAATTTAGCAAAATAGTTTCAATACTTGTGCAATAAAAACTACAAAGCATGAAGTGGAGAAATTAAATAATACTTAAATAAATGGAAAAGTATATCATGCTCATGTGAATCAAAAGACTCAATATTGTAAGTCAAGTGTTCCTTAAATTCATCTACAGACTCAATGCAATCCCAATCATAATTCCAGAGGCTCTTCTGTATAAATTGATATACTTATTCTAAAATTTATATAGAAATGTAAAAGGCCTAGAATAGCCAATACAATTTTGAAAAAGTAAAACAAAGTATGAAGATTTACATTATGTGATTTCAAGTATTTCTACAGAGCTACAGTATTCAAGACAATGTGGTATTCATGTAAGGACAGTTTATGAAACAAAATAGAGTCCCTATATAGACCACCACATACATGGCCAATTGATTTGGACAAAGGAATCAAGGAAATTCAATGGAAAAGTATAGTCTTTTAAACAAATGGTGCTGGAACTAATGAATAATCATATGGAAAAAATCAGCATTTCCCATTACTTTATTTCATAAATAATTTACTTGAAATAGGTCATAGAACTTAACATAAAGGCTAAAACTGTAAAACTTCTAGAGAAAAAATAGAAAGATACTTGCAACCTTGAGATAAAGATTTTTTTGACATATAAGGTATAAAGCATAAAAAAGAAACTGAATTACACATTATCAAAATTAAAATCTTTTCTTTAAAAGGTTAAGAAAATTAAAATTCAAGCCACAGATTGGGAGAAAATACGTTACCTATGTCAAGCAAAGGACTTGTATCAAGAATATACATAGAAGACTTACAACTTAATAATAAGAATAAAAAGGAGCAAAATATTTTATTATCACTGCACAAAAGAAAATATATAAATGGCCAATAAGCACTTAAAATATGTTCAATATTATTACTCATCAAGAAAAGTAGTTAAAACCACAGTGAAATACCACTACATCTCTTCTAGGATAACATTTAAAAAAAATGACCACATTAATTGTTGGTGAGAATATGGAGCAACTGGAGCTTTCATACACTGCTGGTGGGAATGTGAAAATTGTACAACCAACTTTGAAAACAGTTTGGAAGTTTCTTACAGAGTTTAACATACATTTGTCATATGACTCAACAATCCAACTTCAAGAGAAGCGGAAACTTGTCCACTCGAGAACTACTGCATGAGTATGTTCCAGTTCATAGCAACTTACATCATAATAGTCCTGAACTGGGAATAACCCAAATAGCCATCATTGTGTTGTAAATCGTGGGATGTCTATACACTGGAACACCACTCAGCAATAAAAAAGAATGAACAACTCCTAATACATGCAACAACATGGATGAATCTCAAAAGAATTATGCTAAGTGAAATAACCCAGACACAATGGAGTACATATACTGTCATTCCATTTGTAAGAAGTTCAAGAACAGATAAAACTAATCTAAAGGAACAGAAAGTAGGTCATTGGTTGTATGGAACAAGGGGTAGAGGAATTGACTACAGAGGAACATGATGGACTTCTTAGGGTGATGGAAATATTCTATATTTTTATTATAGTACTGATTACACTGATTGACACACATATATGTGTATATATGTCAAAAATCATTGAACTATATACTTAAAATGGGCATTTTAGTTTATAGAATCATTCTTCAATAAACGATCAAAATAATTTTTAAAACTTTTATAAAATATAATGGACTCTTGACATTTCAGCCTCTGTTCAAATGAACAAAAGCAACATAAAAAGTGCAGCATTGGGTCATAAGAACAGTGCTTCTGGTTAGTTTGAGCACCAGTCTCACCAGATGTTTTGCAGGATGCTGATGAATTGTGACAATTTCAAAATTTAGGGATGACCTGGTTTTTCTAAAAATTGTGAATGATTATGATGTATTCATTTTTCTCACTCATAATCTTCTTGGATAAACCTGTTAATTGCTTATATTTTTCTGAATTTTCAAATGAAATTTTTCATTTTTTTCCATTTTTTCCTCCCTCTTTTCTTTCTTTCTTTCTTTCTTTTTCTTTCTTTCTTTCTTTCTTTCTTTCTTTCTTTCTTTCTTTCTTTCTTTCTTTCTTTCTTTCTTTCTTTCTTTCCTTCTTTCTTTCCTTCTTTCTTTCCTTCTTTCTTTCCTTCTTTCTTTTATTTCTTTCTCTCTCTCTCTTTCTTTCCTCCCTCCCTCCCTTTCTCTCTTTCTCTCTCTCTCTTTTTAACTACCAGCAACAAAACACTCTCCTTGTTCTTTCTTCAGCTATTTTAAAGGGACGATCTACCTCTTCTCTTTTACCACCACTGGTTCTCCCTCTCTAACTTTTCACTTAAAGAAACATTTATCAAAATGGGAAACACAACTTTAAGTTCTGAGAAGTGAAATCACAGCATGAGATCAATAGAAGCTGGACGATCTGGGTTCCCATCTTAGCTCCTCTGTGAACCAGGCATGTTGTGTTGGTCCAGCTGGCCATTCCTTCATTCCATAAACTCTCTGACTTTGGCCTCAAATTCCTCATCTGTAAAATGAGAGAGCTAATTTTTGTGATCTCTTCTGCTTGTCACAGTTCTTCCCTGAAAGACCTATGGAAGGCTCACAGTTACTCCCTTCTCATTTACAAACTGCATCCTCTGTTATACAGAGTTCACATTGTCTTGCTGACAGCTAAGGAGGAGGAAGAGAATGCATTTTAAGCATCTTCCTAGGGCTTGTTTTAAAGATAACTCACCATGGGAAAAACATAACCATATAACTTTTTCCAAAGAGCACCACACACTTACACTAAGGGCTGTCACACACATGCTCTCAACATGAGTGGGTGGGCAAGCTTTATCACCACACTTTTATGGATGACCATCTTAGAGAGACCACAGGATATGCCTCAGTTCCCCAGACCTTAACCCAGGTCAGCCCCTGGAGTCTTTCCCTTTACCATATGGGTTTGGCATGACAGATCAAAACCCCAGTAGAGAAGTCCCTTCAGGCTTCCATTCATTTGGGCTCAACCTCTGCTTCACTGCAGCCCATGCTCATCAGCAACAATAATATTTTGACAAAACATAAAACTTAAAAAAAGAGGTGTGACTTTGTTTCTCCATAGCCTTCTTCATGGGTTGAATCTGTTTCAAGGAAATTTTGGACTTTGCATTAGATCTTGGGCATGACTAGAACCAAAAAGAAGGCTCAGTGGGAATATGGTGACAAAGATGATGGACTGTGGAGAGCCTCTCCCTCCGATGCATATCTGCTGGTGGGGGGGGGGGGGTTGCCTGTTCCAGGCTGGCCCCACTGGTCAGGTCTACTCCTCCAACCATGTGATGATCCTTAGTCAGTGTGCGAACCATTCTTGAGCTCTCAGTGTGTACTAAGCATTGTTGGAGAGACTAGAAAGAATCAGAATGGGGGGTGGAGGCGGCACTCTGGAGTTTAACTGGCTTTGTCCTAATCTTGTTTTACCAGCTGTGTGCCCACGGACAAGATAGTCATGAAATTCACTAAACTTTATTTTCATCATCAACAAAATGGGAAGAATAAAAATGTATACCTCCTAGGAGTAACTGAGTGAGTGTCCATAAAACACTGCGTGCTGCACTTGGTACTTGGAAAGCCTTCAACAACTGTTAGCAAATACCTACCATCATCATCATCAGTGAGGGAGAGAGGCTTACAAATATTAACAGAGCAGAAGTATTTTTGGGGGGATTCAAAGTAAGGAATGATGAGTTCTGTCCAGGTTAATGGGGCTGACTTCCCAGGGGAGAGGACATGTGCTGCCCTGAAGGGACAGTGGGAGCTGATAGCTGGAAACTGTAAAAGGGCATTCCGGTTGGATGCATCGGCAATACAGGCCCTACATGATCTCATCCAGGAGGATGTGATTGCTCAGACTTTTAAAAAATAAAGAGCCCCAAGCTCACAATGGGAGCAGACACAGTGGAAGGACAATTACGTTGCAGCCTGTTCATGGACTTCCTGCTGAACCTAAACAGATTTCTCAGACCAGTGACTCATCAACAGACTACATGTACCTGTTGCGTAAACCCAGTGCTTCTGGTTTATTTTTATCTTGCTTCTGTAACCCCTCTTTGTTCCATTATTAATACTCAGTACACTGGGCGAGATAAGCTTAAAGATATGATCAACTCCTTTTTGGCTTTTTGCACTTGTTATGCATTTCATGGCCAAGAGAATGACTTCCTCTCCACCCCATCTTTCTTTCCGCTTTCTGGAAAAATATTCTTCTCTAGGACGTGTTACTCTATGACATGGAGTATCTGGTACGTCTACACTTTGTTCCATAGTGTGCTTGCTGTGGATATTTCACTGGAATTAATACTCACTGCCCATTGTGCTAGGCATTTTGAAGGATTTTTCTCATTTAGTTCTCATGACAATTCTCTGGTGGAGGTATTGTTTCCCATTTTGTGGATGGGACTCAATGTGGTGAAGTAATTTGGCCAATGTCAGCTAGCCTGAATGTGAGGTGCTCTGCTTGTCAATTTTCTTTCATGGCTTTTGCTCTCATCCCTGGACAACATGTTCTCGAAACACCTAAGATTGGAAGGAGCAACTGTGTGGGGAGGACAGAGACCATTTCTTCCTTCTCTTACTTTAGAGCTCCCACAAGCTTGGGTCCGTGGCTGTTGGGCGTCTTATCACAAATGTTGCCAAGATTTCCAATTCCATCCTTTCAAGTCAAGTAGAGAGAAAGCTTAATTTGCTCCATTGTGACATGCTTTCACATATCTGAGGACAGTTTAATTATAAATATCACTTACCAGGGTGTTTTTTGTTTTTGTTTTTTCAGGCAAAGCAATGTCCATTTGTAAGCCTTGGTGTTAAAGGATGGCAGAGACAAAGAAAAGTGAGTGGCCACACTTTGATTTGTGGATGCTTTTTTTCAGCTACTGAATAGTGAGGAAGACCTGTTGCTGCCATTTTCACTTTTATATTATCTTTAAAAAATCTAAAAAATACATTACCTGCTTCTCCAATTTCCTGCTTTGCGATTTCTAGCATGAACAAAACTTGTGAAGACTCTTAAAGATTAATAAACTGAACTCACTTCAGTGTGAGCAATTAATCCACAATCCCTGGTCAACAGTTCCACTCCTACCAGTCCCCATATTCACAGAGATCCTTCTGCAACTTTCCTCGTAAACGGGGAGAAGATTTCCATTATTTAAAATGCTCTTTTCTCATTAGGAAGCCAACACGCAATGGCATTTCCCTCCTTTCTTCCCCGCCTGTCTTGCTTTGACTGGTGGTGGGATTAATTGGGCCATGATCAATCTCCTAAAAGACAGCAAATTGGGAATGGCAGGTGGAAGGAAGAAAGCATGAATATTAATTAGCTGAGATTCCAAACAGAAGCCTTTTAATTATATTAAAACGCACAGGCCTGCAGGCAGTGAGATGGTTCCTGCTGTAAATCTGTCGACAAGCCATTACCTCAGCCACGTCAATGCCTTTTAATGAATGAATATATACATTTCAAGTGGGGGAGAGAAAAATACTTTCCTGTTTATAAATATTAAAAGGAAAACTATCAACGTGAGGTGATACCCGTGACAGCTCCTTTCAGGCTGGAGGTGTTTGGGGAAGGCAGGGAAGGCAGTCTCCCTGAACAGCTCATCCCAGGCTGTGAAACTGAAGCCTGTGGCTGATATGGGGACTGATGCAATTAAAAACAGATGACTGCAGCCAGGGCGAGCCAGTGGCTCAACTTCTCTGTAGGTCGATGAATGAGGCATTTGAGGAAGTTACATTAACTTTTCAGGTCACTGCAGAACCAACCGCTACAGGAAACAAGGAAGTCAGGAGCTTTTCTTTGCTTCTTGTTAACATGAAGAAAGCATTTAAAGATTGAAGGGTGACTGGCCACATGGGGGAAGGGCCATGAACTGAGAAGTGTTAGAATTCCAGGGGAATAAAGAAGTGAAATGTAAGAAAGCAGGTCTCAGTAGATCTAGGGTCACCTTGAGAAGATTCATTGAAGAGGATGGCAGTGAGAATGGGAAAGTGGGATGAAGGAGAGCTGGTCACAGATGACTTCATAGACTCAAAAGTCTTGAACAGAGCTTGGTGACCAAGCAGTCCAACCCCTGTCATTTTAGAGAACTAGAAACTGAGGCCCAGAGGGGAAGGATGACATGCCCAGTCTCAGAGTGCTAGTTAATAGAGAAATCCTGTTTATTTACTTCCTTACCTACCTAGCTACTTATGTACCCACCTCCTTACCTATCTCCCTACTTACCTATTTACCTGTTCATATACCATTTCCTTCTATAAAATATGTGAGGCTTCTCCTGACTCCCAGTCTGGAGGATTTTCTAAGACTTCTTGCTGTCTCCCTAAATAAGAACACATTTGAGGAAACTAAGACTACCACATAGTATACACCCTTTTCATAATCCGAGAATATCCATTTACAGGGCCATGATAGTTCAACCCATATGCAGAGAATCTATACCATCCATCCCAGTCTACTGGAATGCCAACAGAACAGTGCAGTGCCTTTGTGGAATTACCTTTGGTTTTGGAAAGCTTGACAGGTGAAAAAAGAAACTCACCAGAAGATACCTGAGAACACTCAGACCTTGAAGTTTGCCTTGGTGACTTTGAAGGTAAGCAGAAAATAATTCTTTTGAGCACAATTTTTAAAAATACTACATATTTGAAATCCAATCAAGAATCCTTATGATTTTTTTTTTTCTCCCTTTTTGGCCACACTGCACAGCATGTGAGATCTTAGTTCCTCAACCAGGAATCGAACCCATGCCCTCTGCAGTGGAAGTGTGGAACCCTAACAACTGGAGTGCCAGGGAATTCCCAAGAGTCCTTATGATTCTGAAAAGCTTTATGTGGGCTTTTTAAGGATAAATTCAGAAACTGTCTGCAAGTGGGCACACTCCTGTATATGTACCTACATGTGTGTGGTAGTGCGTATGTACAGGGTTGGTGAGGGCAAGTCATCAATTGGTCCTATCAGTCAGTGGGACAGTATTCCCCGAATGGACATACAACTCGCAAACATCTGGCTTTAGCACAATAGGAACTCAGGAGAGAATGTGAATGGCTTAACAAAGGATACATCTTATTAGAAAAGCAACTCAAAGAGTAAGTCAAGAAAGTAATAGGAAAGTATTACTGCTATATGTTCACACACATTATTCTAGAGAGCTGGGATCAGGCAGGCTCAAAACTTCTTTGAGATCCACTTAATTTAGGCGCAAGACTATGAAACATAATCATATAACTTATTTGGTAACATTGAGGAGAAGGGAGAGGATGCTAAAAGTCACACAACAGTATGTTAGATGTCTGTTCAGCTCAGTTCAGTGTAGATTCAATTCTTTTGATGTGCCAGAGAGGGGGTTGGATCAAATGATGCAAAGCAGAATTAGACACAATGCTGCTATTTATCAGCAGTTACCAAGTAACGGTAACACATTGGGGTAAGTGCAGTAGTGGGGGTGTGCACAGGGAACAAAGGGGTGCAGAAAAACAGTGCTGGCCTCACTTGTGGGATCAGGGTGGCTCTTGGAGAAGACAGAGTCTGAGAATGAGTTGGATGGACAAAGAGGGGGGTGGAGGGAGAGACGGTGACAGGGAGGGGAAAGGACATGACCTTCAGACCTAATAGTGGCAGCAAAGGTGTACAATATGCAACACTGTGTGCTTCTTTCCACTATTTTTCTCATTAGGGAAAAACTTATTCTGCTGTTCCTGCTTTCAGGTGAAGATCTAGGTTCATCTGAATTAGAAATTTGCCTCTCTATGAGACCACGATAGGAAAAACTAATAAAACAGCATTCAGCAACCCACTATTCTCTGTCCTGAGTTGTTCCTGTTTTTCCATCCAGCTGTTTGGAATATGTGGCCACTGATCATCTCCAGGAAGTGGAAACAATGTGAATGCCCATTACCTGTCTGGATAATGAATGGCAATTAATCCACATAAGCCAAGACAGTAAATTATCACAAACTCCTTGCACGTGCTGACAGCACCTTTTCCTTTTTAATATTCATAACAAGACAGTGAAGCTGGAAGTCAGTATTTGGCTAGAAGCTACAATGGGAAGAAACTCATGGTCCCTTTGGTTGTTATCAAGTTCTCCCCTTCTTGGCTGCATTTCTTCTGTAAGGTGAGGGCAGAGCAGAGCGGTCTGAATGCAGAAGTGTAGACTGGGGGAAGACTGTACCTTATCTCTGGCTGCATTTGCTTAACTGGTACCTGTCCTTGGGGCAAGGTTTTAGCAGTTCAGAATCTTGGTTGCCTGGAGAGGGGACAGGAGGAAAGCCATTCTTTTGTAGTGTTAGCAGCTTTAGACTTCTAGACTGGTGTCAAGATGGGAATTAGAAATGTTATGCTCCTCTCCTTCTTCCTTGCCCAATTCTCTATTCTACCTCCCCCCCACCCCAGGATTTTTGCTCACCTTGGATCCAGATGTAAGGCTGATCAGGGACTATACCACGCTGAGGATTTGTTTGTGGGTGGTGAGGGTATCTGTAGTCTTTCACCCTCTTAGCTTCCCAGAACCACCAAAAAATTCTGGAACTGCACCAATTCAGTTAAGTTCAGGAACTTGACTCACTGGGAGTCTTTTTAAAGTAGTTCAGGTTCAGGCAGTTCAAGCACACTTGCAGAGAGCTGAATTGCTATGCTGAGTCAGATCTGGGGAAATTTCAGTGATATATGGCTATCAGGAACACATTGAAGATCCTGTCATGGCTGTGCAAAACTGGATAAGAAGCAGAGAAATTTCATAGTTAGCCCCTTATCGAATGTGGCACATGTGTATTTCTGATTAAGGTGAACTCATGCTTTTTTGAGTAAACCAATGAAATAAGTAAGCTTCAAAAGAACACACAGTTGCTGTAATAAATGGGCTGATCAAAGGAGGAAGTGTGGTTGACTGAAAAGCAAGGGAGTTGAGGCAGAAAGAGACCGCCTGGCAGGGAAGGATCAATTCAGTAGACTGTCCTATTACCATACTCTCCTGTTCTGGTGTCTAAGGCTTAGGGTGCTGCCAATAGAAATAGACTGAGTGATTCTCACATAGACTGTCTGCAAGAGATTGGAAGTAGGAGGATGTTCTGAAATTCAACATAAGAAAGTACCGTACGGCAGGCAGTAGAGAGTGTGTGTGTGTGTGTGTGTATGGCCAAGTAGTGTGCTGTAGTAGATTAAAGATGGCTGCAATTTTCTTTTATATCTTTTCTTTTTTCCCCACTATTCTTCCCATCAGGAAATGGGATATATTTTCCCTCTCTTTAGATTTTACCAATAGATGTTGCAGAGGTGATGTTATATAACTTTTGAGATCAGGCCTTAAGAGATTTACAGCTTCTACTTTCACTTTTCTTAGAACTCACCCACCATGTTGTGAGGAAGCCCAAGAAACCACAGGGTACAAACCACTGGAGGGAAAACACAGCCTCCAGCCTCCAGCCCTAACCGAGCTCCCAGCCTACACAGCCAGCACTAACTGCCAGCCATGGTGAATGAGGCCATTTTTTTTAAGAGGACTATTTATTTATTTATTTATTTATTGGCTGTGTTGGGTCTTTGTTGCTGCGCATGGGCTTTCTCTAGTTGAGCTACTCTTCATTGCAGTGCATGGGCTTCTCAGTGCAGTGGCTTGTCTTGTTGCAGATCATGGGTTCTAAGTGCTCAAGCTTCAGTAGTTGCAGCATGCAGGCTCAGTAGTTGTGGCACATGGGCTTAGTTGCTCCTCGGCATGTGGGATCTTCCCAGACCAGGGATTGAACCCATGTCTCCTGCATTTGCAGGTGGATTCTTAACCACTGCGCCACCAGGGAAGTCCCATGAATGAGGCCATTTTTAATCTTCTGGCATCTTAGTGCCCCACCTGACACCCCATGAAGCAGAAAAGATGCTCGGTCAATCCACA
Source organism: Hippopotamus amphibius kiboko (assembly GCF_030028045.1). Lineage (NCBI taxonomy): Eukaryota > Metazoa > Chordata > Mammalia > Artiodactyla > Hippopotamidae > Hippopotamus > Hippopotamus amphibius. The sequence goes on along the minus strand of NC_080188.1, from coordinate 173,683,610 downwards.
GGATCATGAGAAATAAGAAGTTGTTGTTTTAAGCCACTAAGTTTTGGGGTGGTTTGCTACACAGTCATAGATAACTAAAACAGGTGGAATCTCCACACTTCCAAAAGAATTACTTAATTGGAAAGCAGCTTTGGTCAGGAGAGAAGGGGACAGCCACTGGAAGCAACACCTGTGGTAGGAGGTAGTGCGGGCAGCAGGAAGGCACTCCTATGAGGCAAGCAGGAAAGGAGGAACAGTGATGATCACCAGGTGGAGGCAGACATGGGCAATACATCTGAGGACTGTCTGGAAAGATTTGGGGGGATTTTGTTGGGGGCGAAAGTGAGATCTATAGATTCGGCAAAGGCATTGAACCACAGAACGCCAGTATACACAGATTTTTGTTATCAGCCTGTAGCCTTGATCTTAGCTGCGCCCTTCTTTCTCCTTGAGATCGGGTAAGATTGGATCAAAGCTCCAGTTCCACATCTGTGAAAGACCAAAAGACTCCCCAGGATTGCTATGAATTTCTACGGAAATTATTTCCTCCTCATTAGTTGTGACTCTAATCTCTTCCTTCTGTTATCATCATCTCACTGTGCCTTTTATGCTGTTTCTGTTTCACATAATATCAACCTAAACACAAAATTCAAGTCGCATAGTATCAACCTAAACATTGTCTTCTCTTAATTATCACAATTTCTACACATAAAAGCAATTTTTTTGTGATTAGTAGATTTTAATAAGGAATTTCGGAATATAAGAGGAGGATTTTAAAGTGTAGCAATATAAACTTCAAATTGAACCCGAGACCATCCTCATTCTTAAAAATGTCTTTGCCCCATCACTGGAGAAGTTTCATAAGCAATGTCACTCGAAGTACTGTCTGAACCTCATTCTATAACACGGTTCCTCTCTTTCAGTAACAAAATGTTTCTCTCATCTTCTCATAGAGAATAGCTATCTATCCATTTATTATGCTCAATGACTCACCTCCAACCTAAGTTGCTTATCAAGGTATTTACTCAGTAGAGATGGTTGTCCTCTGAGGAATAATTATGATGTCAGCTGTTATACTAATAACATTTCACTCCTCCAATTTCTACCCTACTAAAATCACTGCAGTTTCCCACAGGGGTACCCAGTGTTGGTCCCTCTGTCTGTCTCTCTGTTTCTATCTGAGCGTTGAGTGAAAGGAAAATCAAACCTAATAAATCTGGGCTATACCCAACTCACTGCCTTGCCTCTCTTTCCTTCCTGTTAGAGGATGGAGATAATGCCCTATTAGGTGCCCTTTGAGGTGTTGCTTTCTTTGTATAAACTCTTCTGCATTGCCTAGGTGAGGAGGGAAGAGTTTCTGAATCTACTCTCTGGGTGGGTACCATGTTTAGCTTTGGGGAGATTTTGATGGTGGTGAAAGTGAGGTCTAGACATTCCACAATAATGAGCAGGCATAAACCAGAGAAGCCCAACCTATGCGGGATATTTGTTATCAGCCTATGAGACACCCTGTTACATATGACAGTGACATGTCAGAAATGGTGAGGAGGTCTGTTTCATTTAGAAAGCAATTCATTCATTCATTTAAAAATTTTTTGGCATGACTGTATAGTAGACTCCTAAGGAAGTCAAATATAACTGAGTCATAGAATCTCTTATTGAAAGAGCTTACGATTTGGTAGGAGAAATAAAAGAACCATACCTACCCAGTTTGGCAGTGTTGATGTCCTCTTGGAAAAAGGAGCTCTAACTGAATCAGAGCCATAAGGATTACTTGTGGCGCGGTTCCTGTGGAATTACGTGCCCTCTTTTATACATTGGCAAATGGCTCTTCTCTCCTCTCCAAATTCTCTGAAGTTGTGACCTGCCGTGTTCTTTCATCCCCGTTCATATGATTGTCTGGCAGTCCTCTGAGGTGACAGTGATGGTTTAGGCCCCTCAGTATGTCAAAGGACTCCCATCAGTCTCTTGCCTGCTGACTTTTACCCTCTCTTTTCTCAGCCACGACCATTTTCCTGAAGAATTTTCAAGCTCTTACAAAACTACCTTTTAACATCCATCATGTTTTTCTTACTAGTACTATCATTTGCAGATGTTTTCTCAGTTATTATGGGTCAAAACTGTTGGTCTATAAACATAAAACAAGCAGAGGAATTCCCTGTTCGTCCAGCAGTTAGGACTTGGCACTTTTACAGCTGTGGCCCAGGTTCAAGCCCTGGTCAGAGAACTAAGATCCCACAAGGTGCATGGTAAACAAAACAAAACAAAGCACCCCACAACAACAAACTTCAGAGACAGAGGATATGACAGATAAGCCACACCCACTGCAGAGCACACTCACCTCAGGGTAGCATTAGTAGTACCCTTTATTTGGTGGTGGTGGGGGGCGTTTGCAAAATGGTACAATAACACTCAATGGCCAAGAATGCAGGCATCAGGCTGTCATGCTAGCTCTCATGAGCTGGTACTCAGATCATAGGAAAGAGCTAAGACTAGCATCCTTTAATAAAATTTTTTTTCTTGAAAATATTTCAAAGAAAATAGCATTATAACAAGTCAACACTAAAAAGGAGGGGAGATAATGTTAAAATAAATCCACAAAGATAGGGTAGTGACCTGAAATATATAAACCACATATTATAGAAAACTATTATTTTCGAAGAACGGCTTCCTGGAGGCGGTAGCCTTTGATATGGTATTATCTTCTTTGCAATTAATAATGAGACTATTCCCATGGAGTAAACAAGTTACCTCCAGTAAAGTGTGATTAAGAGAGCAGAAGCATGGTCTCTTCTTATGGAGCTGCATTGGCTTTTTTTAAATTTAATTAATTTATTTATTGGCTCCATTGGGTCTTTGTTGCTGCATGCGGGCTTTCTCTAGTTGCGGTGAGCTGGGGCTACTCTTCATTGCAGTGCACGGGCTCCTCATTGCAGTGGCTTCTCTCTGGTTGCGGAGCTCAGGCTCTAGGTTCATGGGTTTCAGTAGTTGTGGCACATGGGCTCAGTAGTTGTGGTGCATGGGCTTAGTTGCTCCACGATGTGTGGGATCTTCCTAGACCAGGGATTGAACCCTTGTCCCCTGCAATGGCAGGTGGATTCTTAACCACTGCGCCACCTAGGAAGTCCCATGCATTGGCTCTTAATAAAATGTTACACGCTCAATTTTCAGAAGCATTGTGGTGGGTACTTTCAGGAAGCAAGCTTGATTGTAGCTTTTTTCCCCCTGTCTTCTGGAAATATAGGAACTGTTTCTTATTTATCTTCTTAAAGCCTGGCAAATGGCTCAGTAATAATTTGTCAACTGATTAGTTGAAGGAGTGAATGAATCAATCACTCAATCTAATAAAACTCTTCTGCTTTCTGATCCACCCCATGTCTTCATTCAAGCATTTGTCTGTCAAGTTTAAAGTGTCTATACTCACATTATGGTGCATTTGCTTGTGTTGTTCAACACTCTGAAAGGTGTAATCTGTTAGAGTGGCATTCTGCTTTATTTAACAGATTATAAGGTAGATAAATGGGTATGTCAAAAAGATGTTTAGGATTTCTTTTAATAAATTAAGGTAGTGGTTCTTAATGAAGTTAATGGAACAGTGCCAATCTGGCTACCTCAGAATTATCTGGGAAACTTGAAACAGTTCAAATTTCTGGGCTTTACTTCTGTATTTTTGAAAACTTCCTCAGGTGATTCTGATATACAGCCAGGTTTGAGAACCACTGCCTTATTTTTCAAAATAAGATCAAAACTTCTAAAATCCTAGCTATTGGCACTTATCCAGAAATAGATCATGTACTAGAGGTCCATTGAGAGTCTACCCAGGTAGCTTTTGGGAGGGAAGTACTGGTCTCTCTGAAAGTTATACTTCTTAATGCAGGCATTCACCTAGTGCTTCTCTGGTCTTCCACCAACAATGTATTTATTGTGTGTTCTTGACCTCTTTCTCTGAATGCAAATTGGTACCCATTTATCTTGGGATTTTGAGATAGTTCTTATTTCAAATAATCCTCCCTCTTATTCTCACGAGTATAGATGAGCTACTGTCACCCATACTTTAGAGATGGAGTTCCATGCTTGCCAAGATTATAAACCTGCCCAGTGACCACAAGCTGGTGAGGGGAACTCAGGCTCATGTTTGTCTTATTATACCCTCTGCCTCTTTTCCGTGACTGTTGACTAAGGGTTTATACTGGCTCTGGAGCTCCGTATGCATTCCTCTAGTCCTTGCAACTACCCTGCAAAGAAAACAGTCTCTGGAGTCCTCCATTTTGTGGACGGAGCATTTCAAGAGTTGGTCATCTCCAGGACATTGCTGCTATTCAAATGCCGTTGCCCACTCTGGCAAAGACTGCTCTGTGTTCACTGAACCCCGCTGCCCTTTCCTCATGAATGCACACCTACACTACATTTCCCAGCATCCCTTGCCGTTAAATGTGACCATGTGACTGAGCACTGGCCAATAGAATATGGGCAGAAGTGATTACCCCCACTTCCAAGCTTAGCCCATTAAGAAGCCCCAGTATTATCCTTTGGGTCTTTTCTTTTTTCCCACCAGCAGGCTGGATGCAGCAGATGAAAAAAATCCTAGAAGATTCAGAAAAAGCCTTGAACGATTGTGTGGGTCCTCGTCAGACAGTCTCGTGGGGAGAGAAAACTCACTGCGTTACGACAGTAAGGCTTTCGGGTGATTTTTTACAGCTGTGAGCCTCCCCAGACTAATACAGCTACCCTGCCTTTGGTCCACAGCCTCTGCAGCTGTAACACTAATCTCGGACCTGAGAGCCCCAGAGCAGCGGGCAAAGGGAAGAGGTCTCTCAAAGCTGCTACCAGGAGGGCAATGTGACATAAGGAAAAGCACAGGCTTCGAGTCAGAAGACATGGGTTCAAATTCGCACTCTCGGTCTAAACGTGTGACCTAAACTAATTGCTTATTCAGCCAGAGAGTCTGCCCCTGTGAAATGGGTATAATGTGAGATGACATAGGTAAACGAATCTGATAATGGAGCCCAATATATCTAAAGACTCTTCAGACATACAGCAAGAGTTTGGCAGAAACTGAAGGAAATGTCAAAGAGGAACAGTTTGTAGCTTCAAATAGCAAGTCCAGAGAGTCTGATATGGTGGCCATTGGGCAGTGTCCTGTGTGGCGGCCCTGTAGTGAGGGCTCTGTGAGCAGTATTACATCTGACCCTGTGATGGCTCTGGGAGGCTCTTCTAGGTCACTCGCAACTGAATAATTTTCTGAGACACTTTTTCCTGCTTCTTTCTTGTTTCAGGATAATGATAGAATACACGTTTCATGAGGAGAGGGCTGCCACCTTTTCCCCCACTGTACACGGAGCACCTACCACAGTGCCTGGGGAGTTACATGTGCTGTATTTGTACAGGACACCTTGTATTTGGCTCAATGACTGGCTCATCTCAGAGAAATAAAAGGGTAATTTGTTCCTTTGCTTCTATCCTCACACTTTCCTCCTCTCACCTGCAGGTAGAATGGTCAAGCCTGTATGTTCACACTTCTGGACAACTTTGCCCCTGGAGTTGTTGGATGGCTTTTTAGTTCGGCGCTGGGAAAAAAAGAAAAAGAAAAAGTTACCAGGTATTTAGAAGAAATCCCTTACCCAGGTTAGTACTTTGATTTAAAGAAGGAGAACTGGCTTTGAGACATAGATGGGAATGTACTAGCAAGTTCTTTGAGGACTGGTGGCCCTACCCCCTCCCCAATAGAGCTCTGGGTAGACCAGAGCCTCTGATGGAGGTGTGGGTGGGGTCAAGTGAATGCCATTGGTTTGGACATAGAATGCCAGGCAGGGCGGCCAATTCATCCTAATTTGCCCTGGACTTTCCTGGTTTTAAAACTGAAAGCCTCATGTCCTGGAAACTCCTTCAGTTCTGGGTAAACCAGGACAGTTGGTCACTATTGCCATGACTGAGGATCTATAGTGGGAGATTACTAAGCATGGTGTTGATGAAATGGAGCCTTCCACATTCAAATGGTCCCTGAAGGCTCAGATGTTAAGAATTCAATTTGCTGAGATGGACTAAAGAATAGAGGCCCTTCTCCCTGTTCTCTGGATGCACCAGTCTTCTGAGATTCATGAACATTCCTACGAGGGGCAGCTCACCCCCTGACCTTCCTCCACCCCCAAACATGACGGAGAATGCATTTCTTGCTTGCTAGTGAAGGTCCAAAGACATATTTAATTTGACTTGTAGACAGAGGGCAATGTGATATTTCTTATATCTTAGGAGGTGAGCAAATTCCTATCAGTTACACTAGACTTGCCCAAAGGCCCAAAGCTAAATAATGTTAGAATTACTGCTTGAAAAGAGCTCTATCTGGCCCAAATGTTGTTTTTCTTTCCATTCTACAGTACCTTAGGAGGCACAGTGGCCCTAAACACTGAATGAAAAGGAAAACAACAATTTGTCCATTCAAGCAGACTTTTGGACAATGCTCTCACTCAGAATTATCTTTTTCTTTGTTCCATTGGATTGATTTTATTTAGCCAACAGCACCTATATCCCTTCCTTCCAGTTCAGGTTTCTCAGTCTTACATTCAAGACTGCTGGCTTTAGCTCTAACCTACCTTTTGGGGAGTACAGCCCATGATGTCTTCCATGTACCCCGTGCTTCAGCCAAGCAGGGCTCTCCATGCTTTCCCACCTCGAAGTGTCTTCTGCTGTGCCTACTCCCTGGAATGCTCTTTTCTCCAGCCTCCATTATCAAGGACCTGCCATCCTTCAAGTTCCCATGAAGACTTCCTTTGCGCCTTCCTTTCTGATATTCTGATTTAAATATGCCCTGCACTGATTTAGTGCTGTAATAACCCATTCTGCTTACTAGAGGGTTCCTTGAGGGCAGGACATAGGCCATGCTTTTTTTTTTTTTTTTTTTTTTTTTTTAATAATAATTTCTGAGATAACCTAGCACAGCAATCTACTCTATAAATATTTGATGAAATGCAGTGCAGAGGATTAAAGGAGAAGGGCACTCTTTAGATTTTCCCTAGAGTGTGACTTGGAATTGGGACAAAATCTAATTTGATGGAATATGTTTGAGGAAAATCAGGTGGGAAAAAAACAGATAATAGACACAGAAGTGAGAGAGTGAGGCCAGCAGCCCATTCCATTCTAAGAGTGTCCCTGAAAGTCTCAGAAGGAGCCAGAGACTGATCTCTTGGACCTTCATCCAAGTGTCAGGACACACCTCCCTGTGGGTGGAAGCCCACTCCAAGGCTCTGCTTCCAGCCTGCAGTTAACCAGGGAAGGCAGTGGATCAGAGAATGCGCTGGATCTGATCTCCTGGCCGCTGAATGCACCGAGGTTTGGACTTCAAAGTGCCGGGGATGTCAGTTACATAAAGTTGTATGGAATTTTCTTCTCTCCTGGGGTGAGGGGAGGGTGATGGAGGGAGGGAGAGGGAAGGAGCGCAGCTATCAGCCCAAGAGAACTGCAGCAAGAGCTAGTGCTCTGCCTTCCCTCACCACACACATCTCCTCCAAATGTGCCCTTGATGTTGCATTCTCCAACCCAAACAAAAATCCTGGAGAAAAATTGATTTTGTGGCTAGCTCTGTTTTCAATACCGTGGAACATTTGCCAGCATGGTGATCCATCACCAGACTTTCTTTTAACCCTGCAAGATGGCCACTTGCCTTTTTTTATCGGCATGTTTGCATCCACGTTGCTACTTACTTTCTCTCGAGGCCAAATTTTCTTTCTTTTCTTCCCCTGATTTTTGCCATCTGTGCCATATTTCTTTAGAGTATTTCTTCTCTAACCCCCTCTTTCATGCCAGGAGGAGTAATACCAATGGACTGGAGAGATTCCAATGCTTCATGCACAGAACTGGCTAAAAATCTCAACAACATCACACACATTCTGGAAATTTCGCTCCTTCATGTTTGCAAGTGGGCCTGTAGCATGGGCCACATGAAGAAGATAAGACTCACAATTCAGCCCGACCCAGAGGCCGGCGAGCTACCTGCTCTTAGAATGTGGATGAGTAGTCCTGGCTGCTGCCCAGAGTCCTGGGAGGCAAGATGCCTCCAGGGATGTGAGGTGGCCAGGCCTAGGAATCACAATTCTGATTAAGAGAAATAAAAACCGCACTTTTCTCAGGTGTTGAACTCTGTCTAAAGTCAGAAGCTGTAAAATCTGTGAAGCTTAGGACTTGTCTGCATCTTAAGAAAGCTGTGGAGGTTCTCCCTTTTCCCCTTAAATCGTCAAGTGGTGGGGAAAAAGAGGTTGAGACTGAGATACAGAGACTTTCACCAAATAGCTTTGTGGGCTTCGGCAAGTCTCTGGATCTTAATTTCTTTATTCGTAAGAGTTGGAGAAGTACATGATTCTATATTAGAGGTCTATATTTCATGGAGTCCTCTCAGATATTGGGACTGCATTGCTATGAAAAACAGGGTCTAAGAACTGGAGTCCAAAATTTTATAGGGCTAAAGAAGTTTGTACATTTTTTTCCTTTTCTTTTTCTCTCCACTTTCATGCATGTCTACTTCTTGTTTCCAACGGGGAGAATCAATTCTATGACCACATAAAAGTCTCCTTAGGCCCAATATCTTAGGCTACTTTGGTAGTTCGTTAAAGACGACCAGTTTTAACTCTGTCTACATGAGGCTCCCAGGCCAAACTGGAACTGAATGTTCTCATTTGTATTGAATTATTTGCCAAGCAGATATGAAGCTCTTTTGATGTAAACAGAAGGGTTCACACCAACACGGTTCCTAGCAGCAGGAAGGCAGAGCAGGTCCAACTTGGCTTCTGCATGCTTCCAGTAGCTCTGCATTACTGTTGATGTAAGTTAGTCCAGCTCGACCCCATGGGATGTTCAAGGTTCACCATCATTGGTTTTCAGTGTATTGTATCAAAGGCCAGGGCTGCCAGATGCCTGACTTTCTGAAAAGGGATGAAATCTGAAAAAGGCTCTGTCTGGGTGTTAGAATGTTAGAATATTTGTAAGCATGGTGTAAAGACATCTGTAACTATAGTCAGAGAGGCAATCAGTATTTATTGAGAACCTATTTTAGGTACTGGGGACATAGCGCTGATAACGTTTCTTGAAGTGGTATCTGCCCTTTTCAAGTTTTCCCAAAGAGTCTAGATTTTCAATTAATTTTCTCAAGCACACTGGTTACTGTTCCAGCATCATAAAGGAGAGTAACTGAGCAGCTTTCCTTTCTAGAACTTCCTTTCTAGAACTTACGAGGATTTCCTGAGGTCACCATTTAACAAACAACTAATACCTGACTTTGATTAAGGATTCTAGGTGTCACTATTTCTCTTTACACTCATTCTCAGGACCTTCTTTCCAACTCAAGCATGGAAAGTACCCAAGTCAGTTAAAACAAATCTTCAAATATACAATCAAGTAAGTAGTCTTCGGTGTTTTACATGGAACGCGTAGTGAACACGAGCTGGCCCTCTGGTGCATTTGGGCACAGATTGAAATTGATGCTCCTGGTGGCACATCTGTTATCTTGGGAACTGGGCTCCCTAGAGAACTCCTGGGTAAGGCCGGCCTGGGCTCAGGACCGGCCCTGAGATTTTTGCAGAGGTGCTAAAGAGAAGCTGTCTCTCACTCTGAGGTTTTTCAGTCCATAAAGCAGCAGCAATTTGGTTGTGGAAGACCCCGACAGAAACAACATGAGAAAATTGAAAACACATAAGCACATTTGCCGAGTTTAATAGCCCTGCTCTGGCTCTCCACCTCCGGTACCTTAGGCATAAATTGCTGACCTCTATTTAATTTTCTGAACTGCAAGAATTATGGGCCCAAAGTTCAGTGAGTTGGAAGAGGTAAGCTTTTATGCCTCTGAGCCAGCTTCCCCATAAGCATTAAGTCTACAAATAAAAGCAACATTTCTATTTATACTTCCTGGGGTTTGTGTATCAGAGAAGCCAAGCACGTCCCTGCAGCTCGGCGAAGGTGACTGCATGGTCAAATCTCCATCCAGGTAATGCGACGGAGCCTTCCAATCTGAGCCAGAGGAAACAACCAGAGCAGATGGACAAGAGATATTAAAAATAACACACGCAATTTCATTCGGAAAAGGGCACCTGCTCAAACAGTGACTGATTTACTCTCGGTGGTGTTTGTTTGATTCTCCTCCTGGCCACTGGTGACAAATGTGTGCTAGGGCAAGTCTTACGTTCAGACCCTTCCTGAGCACTCACCTTGAATGACGGCCAAGGGCCCGGAGGGCAACCCAGCTTCCTGTGCCCACTTAGCCGTAGGTCAACACAGCATCACCGTCTCACTCCGGACGTGGCAGGAGCGTAATTCTGGCCGCCACCACACACGCAGGTGATCCAAACATCCACGTCATGTTTTCTTCGTGGCCTGGCCTGACTCTTTCTGCTCCGTGCTCCCTAGATCCCGCTAGGCCTCCGTTTTTGTCTGCATCTCTTGTGCCCAACATCAGCATAATCATTTGATTCCACACACATGTACTGAACACCCCCTTCGCCAGGGTCGGGGGGGAGGTGGGGGAGGGCTATCCCAGACACTAGAAGCTTCCTTGCTCACCCCAATGTCCTCTGAACTAGTGGGTTTAACACAGATTTGTTCATGGCAATAACAAAGGTAATTCACAATGAGGCAAACTCAGATTTGTGAGATCTGTATCTGATTCCCCACTGCTGCTTTTTTTCTTTTTCTTAAAGTATTCTTATTTATTTATTTGGCTGCACTGTGCCGCCTGTGGGATCTTAGTTCCCCGACCAGGGATCAAACTCATGCCCCCTGCACTGGGAGTGCGGAGTCTCAACCGCTGGACCACCAGGAAAGTCCCTCCCCACTACTGCTTTTTACATGCCTTTCGTCCTCCCTTGGGGTCACTCATGACTTACTTCATGCTTCAAAACTTTTCATATTCCTGTCAAAGCACTGGCTTTCTGCTCCTTTCCTCCTACATGCGTGCTACAAACAAATCTCAGTTTGGTGTAAGTAAACCTTTATGGTGCGCCCCTTTCTAGGGATGAGCTTTGTGTGTTATGTCGCCTAGGGTTTTCTGAAAATAGCACCTCCATCCTAAGGCGTAAGTCAAATGGTAAAGATTTTAGCCACCTTTGGCAGGCTTCTAGGGAATTATTTTGGGGGAGACTGTGTTTCTGCTTGAAATATTCCCTGTGACTCGGTCCATAGGTTCTGCCTCGGCAAGGAGCCAGGTCACAGTCACTATCATTTTAAGCCATTTTATTAAGGCTGAGTCCAGGGTACTGGACCACTAAGAGGCCGTCAGCTGCTGAAGAGATGATGACGTCAGTCTTTTGTTTCTTTAAACCACTCCATTTGGAACTATTTGTTATTCTACTATAGTGATAGTTAGTCTAATTATTTTTCTCTGAGCAACCTGCCAAAGGAGTGAGGACCCCCTCCATGCCTCTTCTGTAGCGATACTAATACCTGCCTACACTTTTGTCACAAAACCTTTTCTTCTAAAGCACTTCTACTTTTGTCTGTGGCAGTATTTCTCAAACTCGAATGTGCCTATCACCTGAAGATCTGACTAAAATGCAGGTCCTGAGTCAGTGGAAGTGCCCAAGATTCAGCGGTTCTCACAAACTCCCAAGTGATGCTCACGGTGCTGGCTCCTGGACCCGGCTCCGAGCAGAGGAGGACTACACCTACACTGTCTAACACAGCAGTCACTGGCCACATGTGGCTATTGAGCTCGTGAATGTGGCTGGTCCAGGGACTTGCTGTAAGTGTAAAATACACACCAGATTTTGAAGACTTAGTATATTTTTAAAAATGTAAAAATTCTCACAGATCATTTTTAAAAATAATATTGATTTACATTTTGAAATGATAATATTTTGAACATATTTAATTACATAAAACCTATTATTATGATTTATCTCACCTTTTTCTTTTTACTTTGTAAAAAGAAATGTGGCTACGAGAAAATTTTAAATGACACCGAGGGTTTGTGTTGCATTTCTATGGGACAGCGTTGGTGGAGAGAACGGAGCAGCAGAGGAGAAGAATTGCCAATTCGAGCTCTGGTACCTCCTTGCATTTCTGCCCTGCTGCCCCAGCATATCTAGTTGCCATTAGCTCCCTGCCTATTTTGCTGGGCTTCTAACATTAGGGTCTAGGTTGATTTTTTATTTCTGGGTGTTCTCTGGGCCCAGCCTAATTGCTCACCTCTCTTACAATCCTGACTTCCCTTTCAATCTCCATGATTCAGAGCTGCCCAAAGCCTCAGCAAGATGGTGGCTCAACCCTGCTCAGATTGGAAGAACCATTTTGGCTGCTGAGGATGGGGGAAGAACCTGTTGTAAGTATCAGATTGCCTTTAGATAAGAGAAAAATAATAAAATACGGAACACTTTTGAAGGTATTTGATGACTTCAACAAATAGAATAGATTCACAGTTAGAAGGAGGTTATTTTACTTAGGACTGTTAACTGAGGAAAGCCTATTTCAACATGTGCTGTGGCTTAACTGAATCTGAGTTTATAGCAGGTATGGGCCTGAGAGACGCAGCAACCCCCACACCGGAGCTAATCTCTGGGGGCAGCAAGTGCTCTCAGACTCCGAGCTGCTTTCTCGTGGGTAACCATCCCAGACTGAGATTCCTGAAGCTTTGTTGCACGTGACTCAACTGCAAACGTGCAGAGATGTGGCTTGAGGGGGATTTAGAAAGAAGCATGAAGGAGGAGAGGGAGGGTTAACAAAGAGTTGGAATGGAAATGGTTTGCTCTGGGAGTTCTGCTTGAAATTACAATGAAATCTTTTGCAAATTGCTAAATGTCTTGCTTGTTGGGGTGCAAAAGAATCCAAAATTGCTCTTAACCATGTTCCTCATACTCCCGTTTCTATTCTCAAAATCAGAGGGAGATGGTAGAAGGTTGTGATAAAAAGTGGAGAGTGGAGAGGAGCAGACCAGCTTGCCACAGGGTGGAGAAAAACAGGGAGAATGAAGTGATTATGGAGGTAAAAGGTCAAGGAATAAAATATGAGAAAACATGTTAGAAGAAAGGAGCATGCCCTCTTCCCATTTCCTCCACACTGCTGGATAGAATGCAGATGGAATGCCTGGAGCTCAAGTAGCTATTCTGGACTATGAGGCAGAAGAACATGCTTATCTCATGGAGCAACAGGAGAGAAAGAACCCAATTCTTGATGACTGGGGAGCCCATACTATGCTATTGTGCTGACCTCCAGATTTCATTGTCATTAAGAGCTAAATTAAAAATCTTCCATCTGGCTTAAACTGCTATTCTCCAGGAATTGCTCTTCCTCACAATTAAGCTAATTCTGCTGAGAACTAAGGCATAATATGCACATAACTTGGGGAGAGGAGCACGGTGGCCTAAAGGCACATGAAAGAGTCAGGGGCTAGTGTTCGCATTTCTTCTGAGAGCAAAGCATGTTAGGGGGAGATGGAGAGAGGAGAAGAGCACCAGGCCAGAGGGAGAGGGCATAACTAGGGCCAGAGAAACAGCATCTATAGCAGTCATGAGAATGGGATCAGACAGACCTGGATTTAAGTCCCAGCTACATCACTTACTAGCCCTGTGACCTCAGAAACATTGACGTTACTTCTCTGAGCCTCAGTTTTCTCTGGGGATAAGAATAGTTCTTGCTTTGTGGATTTTTGTAAGGAATCAAGGAGAAAATGCACATAAAGTGCTTGTATCCTGCCTGGCACAGAGTAAATGCTGCCTGTTATTTGAAAGAGAAGGCAGCAAGCCCCGAGGATGCATTTCATCTAGTGCTTTTGATTCTGAAGGTCTCCTGACAAGTGCTTTCTTAGGACCTAGTACTGTAAAGTCCCTGTGGGAATATATAAGGCTAGAATCTAAGTTGATGGAAGAAGGGCTCATCGCTAATTAAACTAATTAACAATTCGTCATAGCAGCCTGTGGGGTTATACTGTCATGGGTATCTCCACTCACGAGAAAAATAATAGCATCATTAGCACAACCTGTCAGGAAAATAAGGCAAAAAGTTCTAAAGCAGCAGCCACCGGCTCGTTTTGTCTAATACTTTCTTTTCTCTCTCTGGAAAGAATAGCAGGTTGTGAGAAAGATGTTTTGCCTGTGACAGCTCCGTAGGGCATGTGTGGACCTTTCTGTGCTCCTCTAAAAAGTAATGATTGTGAGAATAACAATAACATTAATAATAATAGTGGATCAGTTATCTATTGCCACAATGATGCTACATAACAAACAATATCGTAATAAACAAAACATCAATGGCATACAATGATATAGAATTATGTAGCTCAGGAGTTTGTAGGGTTTCGTTGAGGTGATTTGGTTGATCTCTGCTAGACTAGTTTGTGCTTCTGAGGTTAGCTGCATGCTGACTGAGTGCTCTGCTGATCTGGGTTAGATTTCCTTACCTGTGTGGGGTTGGCTAGTACTGTCTGAACTAGAATGGCTTCAGCCAGGATAACTGGGATCACTCACCTCGCTTCATAGTTCTTATCCTCCAGCAGGTCAGTTCTTGAGGCCACAGCAGAGCCGCAAGAGCAAGTACATCCAAACATGCAAGTCCTCCTCTGCTTGGTCACATTCACGAACGACCCACCAGCCAAGCCTGGACCCAGTGTGGGATGGTAATACAGAGTCACACCCAGGACAGAGTAAGCAATGGGGGCACTGACCAATTGCAACAAGTGTCATTAATATTAATACTAACAGATATTGAATATGTATGGTCTACAGTGACACTGCTAAGCTCTGTTCATATATTATCTCGTTTAATCTGCCTCTAACCTTATGAAGGAGGTGCAATTACCATCCTGATTTTGTAGATGAGAAACAGAGGCATAGAGGAGACACAGATTTAGTATTTCACAGGGCTAGGCTTGGACCTCACGTATCTAACTTCAGAGCCCATGCATTTAACTTCTATACCACACTGCTTCTGTTCATGGCCGTGTTATTTTCCTGAAGATTTTTGTTAAGGAATCTTTCTTTACAGATTCCTCCAGATCTGGTTGATAATGAGGGGAAAGTATGTTGTAGAAATAATTTTGTAGTCTGGGAGCTCCTTTGCTTTGAGTACACTTGGTACAGATTCAGTTCTGCCCCCCAGTGGTGACTCAGTGGGTGCACACTGTCCTCTCCCTCCAAGGCAGCGGGCAAGACTCAGGAGTTAGCAAGTGAAGACATCCGAACGTTGTCATCCTTGCTGTACCATCTTATACCTCTGGGTCCACCGCTTGGGAACTATTCTCTTAGGACTTGAGTTATTCTCATGCCATTTCATCTAGCATATACTTTAAGTGGTTTTCTAAATAGAAGAGGTGCTCAATTAATTCTATACTCTGACATTTTAAATTTCTACATATCTGCCTAGTGCATCAGATTTTGGCATATAAAACTGGAAAACACTTTGCATTTTGTCCATGCAAGTTGTGTGTCCTCTTATTTTTCTTCTTTGCTCAGTACTTAAGGAGCCATGTCTTTTTTTTTTTTTTTTTCTGAAAAAAGAGAGAAGATGGTCATTTAAAGGCAGAGGAGGCATGGTGTGTGTGTGTGTGTGTGTGTGTGAGAGATGCATGTAGCTTCTTCCCTTGACACAGTTAATCAATGCATAAAATTAATTTAGGAAAGACTTAAGTATGGTACTTTCACAAGTGTGGGAGGGACAACTCTTCAATTTCCCTGTGAAAGTACCTCCTGGGATGCCTTGATTAGGGCTTTCTTTGGTTTTGTCCACCTATGCATCTGAAAGCCGGGTGAACACAAATAGAGTAAGCAACCTTGTCCTAGGACCAGCCATCTTTGGTTGTTAAGGCTGTGACCTCTGGGACCCTGGCTCCGCTACTTAGACCTATAGTGTGAACTTGATCTTCTTGCCTTTTCACCTCTTGGCTACCTGGACCTCTACTGATTCTTTTCCCTCTACCCATCCTCATGTTTCATGGATTCCTTCTTGCTACTTGAGTCCCATGTCCAGAATCCAACCATTCAGCACAGGCCTGCTGTGCTTCTTTCTTTTCTCTGAGGAAGGCTCTTGACTCAGCTCTGCTTATTCTTCATCTCAACACAATGACTCAAAGTGCTATGGTCTTGTTTTGATCTCATTATTTCTTACCCTCCCATCCTAACATTTTACTCTACTCACACACACTCCCAAGGGACAGGATTCCACTTCCAAATCTTTCCTTCTTCCTTTCCCACTCACTCTCCATAGAGCCAGGACAAATCCTAGGACAATCAGTCTTCCCTTGTCTGAAACATGTGTTAGATGTCAGAGTGAACCAAGCACTTTGCAGTCACCCTTTTATTTAATCCTCATAACAACCTATGTGGCAAGTACTATTATTTTTTTCTACTTTGTAAAAGTGGAAATTGAGACAGGGAGGTGAGGACATGTATCTAAGGTCACGCTGGTAGTGAATGATGACGCCAGGCTTCAGAACCACATCTGATTGACTCCAGAGCCTGTGCCTTGATCCACTATGTTCTCTTCCAAATTTCTTCCTGAAGCCAAACCAAGCTGTTCTCCACTCCTTTTTGGATCAGCCTTGCTTTCTTCAGTCCTTTCCCTTATCCCCCCGCCCCTAGCCCATGCTGGTCCAAGTTCCTTAAGCCGAATTCACACGCATGCAATCTCTTTTCAAAACCCCTCTACCTTATCACTAGACAGTACTTCACAAACTCAAGCCACCTATGAACGCCGCTGCCGGCTCTCCATTCATGGGTCTTTGAGAGGCAGACTGATAAACGAGGCCAGCTGAGATTCTGGTTCTGAAATTCTTACAGTCTGTTTTTGCTTGGCCTCACAGGTTTAAAAAGTTTTGGTTAAAGTTATGGCTGTTTACATAACCTTTACGGATTACCCCTCAGATTCTTGAAGAGACTTCAGTCATCTCTGAATCCTTTTTCTTTCACCTACATCCTCATGGCTTGGCGGGTCCTGCGGCTCACATGGTGATGAATGAAATTGGGATTTGAGTTTAATAGGTGCTAAATAAAGGCCTTTCGTTTCCCTCCTAGACAAGCCCCTCAGCCAACGCTTCCAGTTCAAATGCCTGTGTGCTGGTCTGACCAGACAGACAAGAGCCATTCTGACAGCTGAGCTAGAGGGCTCGAGAGCTGTGCCAGTTTCCTCATACGGCTGCCTGGGTTAGTATGGAGTGCAGGGCATTAGCTGGGGTTGGCTGGACTGCGCTGGGCCTGGCCAAGGAGGAGGTGGCCAGAGGCAGGTGGAAGGCAATAGGAGGGAAGTACAGGCTCAGGTCACTGGGGGCCTGAGCGTGGGAGCCACAGATGCTACCACCCTGAGGGCAGATCCCTTGCATATGGTCTCTACTTCTGCTCAGTTCGGCAAACATTTACCCTGGCTCCTGTTTTGCTGTCCAGGCTCTGTCCTAGGTTGTAGGGACACAGGGCTGAATAAGAAAATGTCGATGAACGTAAGCAGCTCATAGTCTAGGGCAGAGGGAAGACATAGTGAGAGAGAGGAATGTCTGGGGTGCTGCTTATGACTCTAGCTGAATGCCGTGTGGGGTTTTCCTCACCAGTTATATGGCATGTGTTGAACAGGTGGATAGCAGACTTGTGCTGCTGCTTCAGTAAAACGCTCTTTTCTGTGGACCAATAGAGATTTCTTTAGACACCTGATCTCCTACCCTTCATTCCACTGTGACCCCAAGGGGGCCCTCCTCCATTCTCAGGGAAACTCATGTCAGGCAGGAAGTCCGAGAACATTCTGGTTTTGGCCATGCTTTAAAAAAATTTTCCCACCTTTATTGAAGTATAATTGACAAATAAACATTGTATATATTTAGAGTGTATGATGTGATATTTTAGTATACATATGCATGGCAAAATGACTTAAAAATGAAGTTAATTAACACATCCATTATCTCACATGTACCATTTTTTTAAGGGAGAAGGGGATGAGAATGCTTACCACTTACTCTCTTAGTAACTTCAAGTCTACAGTACATTATTATTGATTGTAGTCAACATGCTATACATTAGATCCCTGGAAATTATCCATCTTTTTTTGTACCCTTTGACCAACATCTTCCCATTTCCCCCACCCCAACCCCTGGCAACCACTGTTCTACTCTCTGGTTCTGTGAATTAACCTTTTTCAGATTGCATATGTAAGTAGAGATCATACAGTATTTATCTTTCTCTGTCTGACTTCTTTCACTTAGCACGATGTCTTCCAGGTTCATCCATGTTGTTGTGAAGGGGAGAGTTTTCTTCTTTCTCATGGCTGAATTATGTATATTTATACACACACATACACACACACACACTCCTCTTCTTCCTCTGTCCCTCCCTCTTCTTCCTTTCCTTCCTTCCTTCTTCCCTTCCTTCTTTTTTTCTCTTTCTTGCACATTTTCTTTTATCCATTCATCCATCAATGGACACTTATGTTGTTTCTATATCTTGGCTATTGTGAATAATGCTGAAATGAACATAGGAGTGCAGGTACCTCTTTGAGATACTCATTTCATTTCCTTTGGATATATACCCCAAGGTGGTATTGCTGGATCATATGATTATTTTATTTTTAATTTTTTTGAAGAACCGTCATACTATTTTCCATAATTGCTGCACCAATTTATATTCCTACTAACAATGTACAAAGTTCCCTTTTCTCCACATCCTCACCAGCACTTGTTATCTCATCTTTTTGATAACAGCCATCCTAACAGGTATGAGGTATATCTCATTGTGGTTTTGATTTGCATTTGCCAGATGATTAGTGATGTTGAGCACCTTTTCATATGCCTGTTGGCCACTTGTATATCTTCTTTGGAAAAATGTCTATTCAGGCTCTTTACTAAATTTTTGAGGGTTTTTATTTTTGTGCAATTATTGAGTTGTATGTGTTCCTTTGTATATTTTGGATGTTAACCGCTATTAGATATATAGTTTGCAAATATTTTCTCTTATTCTGTAGGTTGTCTTCATTTTGTTGACTGTTTCCTTCCCTCCATGTGGCCGTGCTTTTCTTTCAGGTCTGGACTTGGCTGAGCCAAATGCTGGGAGGAGAATAAGAAACAGGTGGCCTTTTGCTATTCAAATAACATTTTTTTTGCATTGTATCTTTGAGAGCTATGGGTACTATTTAAACCTCTGTATGACCTTTCTGGTCTTAGTCTGCTGGGAAGGGCTCCAAGGCTCTTCAACAGGAAGATGAGGAAAGGGAGGGACCATTTGCTTCTTTCTAGGAATTTCTTCTCGCTACCAATCAAAATTTCTCATAGTTCCTCAGTTGAGCTTGTTCCTCCCCTCCCCCACCCCCCAGGTCATCTAGTGCACCATCCCTAGATTGCCTTGCAGGGTCATTGGGAAGAGGTATATAAACATGGGTAAACTATAGGACTTAACAACATATGCTATCTTGGCGGCATGAATAAAGTGCTACTGGGGTATCTTGTACATGCCATTCTCTCTTGAAATGTCCTTCACTTGGAAAACTCGTAGTCTTCATTTAAGACCCTGTTCAAACATTGTCCCCTCTGTGAAATTCCCTTGATTACTGCATGAAGAGTTGGTTGCTTTATTCTTGGGGTCTGGTAGCACTTCATTCAGATTTCTGAGATAGCACTTACAGCCATGTCTGCAAATGCATTCAGGTTCTGGTCTTTTCCTCTAACAATTGTATGAAGCAATCTAGGGCAGTGCTTGTGTCTTACTGTCAGTGCATCCCCAGAATCTATGTGATGCATAGCACCTAGAAGGTGCCCAACTGATATTTCCTGGAAGATTAGGTAAGGCCATCATGACTTAATTGCTTCTTCCCTGGAGACCTAGTTCAGAGGGCAAGATAAGGCCAAAATATTGAGTTAAAATGAGGCTTTTAACCAGATAGCCAGGTAAATTGACCTACTCAATTCAGGCAAGGGAAGTGAGAACGTAGACCCTCCACCAGTAGAGTGTATGTGTAGTGTATGGAAGGCACTTTCCCAACGATAACCAGCATCTCTGCCATGCCTTCTGAGATATTACAGCTTCAGTCCAAGAACTGTTCAGAGTTGGCTATGGCCATGGTCTCTGTAATGAACATTTTCCAGTGATAATTTTAGGCATTATTATGTGGCATTTGGAGCCAGGGACCAGAATCTATGATTTGAGTTTTGAGATCCATAATCCTGAACATTGTTTGTTTGTTTGTTTGTTTATCCTGTTTCTGATTATTGTTTATTTAAACACTAACATTCTAATCCAATTAAATTATGTCCTTCCATAATACATTTGTATTCATTTTTTCTTTTTCAAAATCGAGGTAACATTGACTTATAATATTATATTTCTACCTCTCTATACCCTACAATGTGCTTACCACCAAAATGTATTTTCCATCTGTTACAGTACAGTTGGTTCCCTTTACTCATTTTGCCTTCCTCCCAGCCCCTTCCCCTCTGTTATCTACTACTCTGTTCTCTGTACTTACGTGCTTGTTTTTGTTTGCTTTGATTTGTTGTTTCATTTTGTTTGTGTTTGTTTATTAGTTTTTTATATTCCACATGTGAGTGAAATCATATGGCGTCTTTCTCTGTCTGACTTATTTCACTTAGCATAATACCTTCAAGGTCTCCATTTATTTAAATAGAGAGAGCTTAATGGAACTGAGTAAACTGCTCCTTGAGCAAGGAGAAGCTCACTGGATGATATTTAGAAAGATGATCATTTGATAGAATGTGTGCTATACATCTTTGTGTGTATATAAGAGACACACAGTTCAAACCACTACTGAGGAGTATAAACTTCAGCTTTATTACCAAATACTATAAAAATTGCAGTTAGAAGCCTCCACGTGACTCCCTCCCCTGTAGATCTTGGCAGTATGTTGCGAGCAAATACGTATATAAGGTTCAATTAGATTTGTCTGCATAATATCTTGGCCGTGGTTTAGATGAGTGGTTCTCAGTGGGGGAAGTGCTGCCCCCTAGGGACATTTTGGAAAACAGTGAGAGTGGTTTTGGTGTCACACTGATTGGAGGTTATTGCTGGCATTCAGTGGGTGGGCACCAGGGACGTTAGACATCCCTGTAGTACACGGATAGTCCCACTAGATGAATCCTTCCGCATCCTGCTTGACTCGAATGCCTGGCCAGACTTTCATATAGATGAAAAACCCACCTATAATGATTCAAGTCTAGGAGCTAATTCTATTTTAAATATAAATGCTGAACTGCAGAAGTATTTTTTGTGTACTTCAAATATACTCCCCAGGAATGCAACTTCTATGTTTTTGAAGGAAGATTGTCTTTTGATTTGTTTGCAAATTTTACCAAGAGTTGTTTCCCATTTTGGAAAGTCTTGCCATTGATGGCAATGCTGCTTTCTTTTTTATTTGAGTCACCCATATACACACCTCTATTGGTCTACATTTGGAGCTATTGTAGTCATGCCAACTCTATGAATATATAGAGTTTGATATCCCTGACCTGAATTCAAAATGTAGTATAAAGAAAATACCTGTAATGTTTGGTGAAGGTTTTCTTGTTTCTCTTAAATCCAAACTTATTCATGAGAAGTAGTTTCAAGCATTTGATTGCTTCATTTTATTTCATTCTCTTTTCTCTCTTTTTCACTTCATTCTTTTAATATATTTGTGTCAGAAATATTTATACATTGAAATTCATTTTTTTCAGTATAAGTTATTTTCTTTTTTAATATATAGATTGGACATTAACTTCTTTTGAAATTATGTAAGGTAGGTCATACTATGTTTGAATTTTCAATACAAAATATTGGCTATCAAAATAGGACTTGTGAGACTGACAGGACTGAGAATGACAGATTTAGATAAACAAAAGAGCAGCTGGGACACAGGAAAGGCTTACCTTTTGAGTATAGTCAGAAGTGGCATCAAAGTGGATTATTGGGAGTGACAGAAGTTTAAAATAAGAAACTTTTAGGGTATAACATTTGAAGGAGTTGGCTTCTTCAACAGTACTCATGTTCATTTAGCACTTACTCTGTGTCAGATACATTGCTGAGAGATGCTCCTTATTATAGCCTCTCACCAATGGCACAGGCATGCTCTTATCCTCAATGGTGGCCCTGAAACCTGCCCCAGACCACACAGGCCATAGGGGCAGAGCCCAGGTTAGAATCCAGGTTTGTCATCTACAGAGCCTACCCTCTTAACTATAACACATTAGCTAGAGTTTAGTCTGCAGAAAAGAAACGAACTTTTCTTGCCACCTGCTAGAGAGGGTCTCTGTTGAACGAGTTGAAGGGCATCTGTCAAGCTTAGGGGCTCAGACTGCCTTGGTGTGTGTCCCTGCCTTCATCCATGGCTGCGATCTACAGAAAAGCTGGGCTGGGCTGGGGTTTAAGAAGAGTACGTTTCCCTTCCCATATGTAGGCCTGCTCTCTTTCCTGAAGACACCTGGGGGGCATATCCATTTTGAAATATTTACACATGGACCACATTTCAGCAATTAAATGACATGAATACTGCTCAGTATTTAGAATCTGGTATAAAACTTGGAGTTCTATATCAGAGCTGACCTTAACACAGGAGGTATATATTTTATGATGGTTAATAGACCATCAACTAATAGCTGTTATTAATATTAAACATTTGTATTAGTTATAAGAAAGAGACAACCCAACATTTATCCATCTTGCGTGATACTTCCCAGATGGAATTAATGGGTTAGGAGGTGACTGGTTTTCCATGTATGGCTGGTTGGTTAAAAGTTCCTTAGATTTCAATGAGGATGTGATGGATTGGAGGGCAAGAGAAGTGAAAAGAGAAGTCTTGGGGATGTGTGAAAGGTACCTTAGCATTGGCAGACATGCAGACTGTACCTGGGTGCTGCTATTAGCAGGGCTTCATTTCTTGGAGGCGTTGGACCCTCAACCAGGAGAGAGTTAAGGAAGGGACCTAAAGGAAAAACTTTTCCTTTACTCCAGAGAAACCACCGGGGTGTCCTCTCCAGGAAAAGTCTCATTTTGGTGTGCTGGGAGTCCAGTCATCATCAGTGTGTATTTCTGTTCTCCATGAAGAGGCAGTGCAGTACGATGGTTAAGAGCAAGGGCTCTGGAGACAGGTAATTCTTTTCAAGGCGGGTAAACTCAAATAAGTTGCTTGAACTCTCTATGCCTTAGTTTTCTCACCTAAGAAATGGGAATCACAGTGGAGTCATCTCATAGGTTAGTTGTTGGATTAAATGAGATAATTTGTATACATTAATTAGTAAATTTACATTGACTAGTACAAGCTACATTGAGCACGTAGTAAGTACTCAAAAGATGTTAGCCGCTACTATTCTTCATGCGAAAATGGGGCTAATAGAAGTACCCACTCAAGAACTGTTGTGAAGATTGAATCAACTAATATATATAACATAACCAGAACAGTGCCTGCCATAGTATTATCATTAATACTGTTATTATTTCCACTGTGGGGGAATTAGTCAACTTTAAGATTCTAGCACAGTATCAAATTTAAGAATAGAATCACAGATGTAGAGAACAAACTTATGGTTACCAAGTGGGGAATTGGGGTGCAATGAATTGGGAGAATGGGATTGACATATATACACTACTATGTATAAAATAGATAACTAATGAGAACCTACTGTATAGCACAGGGAACTCTACTCAATGCTCTGTGGTGACCTAAATGGGAAGGAAATCTAAAAAAGAGGGGTGTATGTATACATATGACTGATTCACTTTGCTGCACAGCGGAAGCTAACACAACATTGCAAAGCAACTATACTTCAATAGAAATTAATAAAAAAAAGAAAAAAATCATTCCCATTTAAGTATTTTCATACTAATACCATGTGTTCTGATATTTGATTTGCTAAATACATGGCAATGGCTCATATGTATGGGACATCTGTGTGTATTAGAGCTTGAAAACTTCCCACACGCTACCCCTGTTTTTGCCTTTCATTGTTATAGTGGAGTTACATTTGAATATATGGCTTTCTTTAAGGACTAAAATAAATGTCATGTGTGTCCATCACTGATACACACTTGAGTACTCTGGGGTATTTACGGGAAGTGGGCAATGACTGTTTTTGTTTGTTGTAAATAACTGAGCAAACAAAATCTCAGAAAAGTGTGGGGTTGATAAATTAGAGAATGTCAAGTGTGACCTGGAAGGGAACTTAGAGTCTTCTATTCCAAGCTCCCATTTTACAGGTGGTTCAGAGAAGTTCAACAACTTCCACAAGGTCAGGTGGCTATTGAATCGCAGAGCAGGGGCCTCATTGTTGACCAGTGCTCATCTGGGGATTGCGTATTTGATTTGTTAGGATGCTCTGGGTTGATAGAGATGGGACCAGAAGTCAGCTCTGCTCCATTCAGCCTGGTTCCATAGGGTCCCATCAGGGGGTAGGCAAGAGGGTCAGAGGAGAGTTTAGGTACAGAGTGGCCCCAACCCATGACCAAGCTGTTTCATACTCTCCTTTGGTCTTTGGACACCTGCAGGATATAGACAGAAGAGTCCTGTATTCAGAATCAAAAGACCCTGGCCCTCCCCTGGCTCTGTTTTTATGCCCCAGGTTTACTATGGTATAATTTACATAACGGTAACCTTTTGTTAGTTCACAGTTCTTTGAAAAATGCATAGTCATGCATCATGACAACAGTCAAGATAGAGAACAGCCCCATCACCCCAAAATCGCTTTGTGCTTTTCGTATTCAACTTTTCCCCACTGATGCCCAGCTTCTTGGAACCACTGATCTATTCTGTCATATATAGTTTTGCCCTTTCTAGAATATCGTATAAATGGAATCATACCAGGCGTGGCCTTTTGAGTCTGGCTTCTTCCATTTAGCACAATGCATTTGAGATTTGTCCTGGCTGTAGGCTTAGTGTCTGCAGTTCCTTGGGTAAGTTGCTTAACTTTCAACCTCAGTATCCTCATCTGTAAAATGGGCATAACATTTGCCTTGCATTTGTGTCATTGTGGTTAGGAAGAAAGAACGCACACCAATGTGCATCAGGTCAAAGGAAAAGCAAGTATACAAGTGTTTTTGTTATTCTTGTTATGAGGTTGCCTTTTGGAGAGGTTCCAGGTATGAAGGCAACCCTAATTGAAGCATAAACCCTGTAGAGCCTTTGTTCCTCTGATGAGCAGGGTAGGGTCTAGCATCCCAGTTAAACCCTTCCCCAGCCAAAAGGCTCCACAAGCTGGTTCCAAGGATCAAACTGTTGTGGGAAACACTTACCCAGTAGGGACGATTACCAGGAAAATAACTCTCTAGCTTGTTGCCTCCATCAGGCAACTCTGGAGGGGTTGGGAAGCCTAACTTGTAGATGAACTACCCTGATCTGTTTGGATGAAGGTACCTTGCAAAACACTACCACTAACATTGATAATAATTTATAATGGTAATAGCGCTGTGGAAAAAGATATGACAATCTAACATATGGAGCACCAAACAGTTTGACAAAAAGATAGGGCCTCTCGGCTTAAAATGCACGGGGGTGGGGCCTTCCCTGGTGGTCCAGTGGTTAAGACTTCGCCTTCCAATGCAAGGTGTGCGGGTTCGATCCCTGGTTGGGGACCTAAGATCCCACGTCTCCAGCCCAAAAATCGGAAACAAAACAGAAGCAACATTGTAGCAAATTCAGTAAAGACTTTAAAAAATGGCCTACATCAACAAAAAAAAAAAAAAGAAAAAGAAAAAAAAGAATCTTTAAAAAATGATACACAAGGTGGGAGCGTGGAATCCAGATTTGCATGTCCTTCTGTGTGTGATTCTGAGTTACAGAACACATATGACCAACATACATTCCCTGGGCATTTTTGCCTGAATGTGGAACGAGAGAGGCCCTCCCATCCACTTGGCATGTGGTTGGCACACAGCAAGACAGGTGCGTACCAGAGGAGGGAAAACCTGACTGGGATTCAGGAGCCCTGGGCACCCTATCTGGCCCTGCCAGTAATTGTGTGACTTCACCCTTGTTCCTCACCCATGGAAAAAGGGGCTGTGATAAGTCAAGTGACCCCCATGCACGACAGAGCAGCCGGACCCCAGCTCTGTGTACCGAAGCAGCGGGTGGGGGGCGGAAAGCAGCAGCCCTGAGGCTTTGCGTGAAATCCTTCAGAGAGGCTCACTCTTTCCGGCACTAGCTGAATAAGATTCCAATACACATATTGCTGAAATGTTTGTTTCCGGGTGTCATTTTAGACTTCAAGTAGCTAAAACAGATCCGGCTCCTATATATAGATACTGCATTTGGTTGTGTTCTGGGAGGCTTTTATTACTACGCTCCCTGGCTGGCTCCCAGCTGAGCTTTTCCCTCAAGGGATCAGATTTTGGCATCAGAAAGTCAGAGAGGATCAGGGACCATATTAAGGGGTCTCTCTCCCTCCCTTTCTCTCTCCCCACTGTAGCTCTACCCTGCAGGTGGACGCCAGCGTGGACTGGCTCCTCCCTTTGCTCAAAGCCTCTTAATAATAATGATGACAATGCGGATGGAAACTGACCAGCCCCACCATGGCAGCAAATACAAGCAAAACAGCCCTGCCATCCTGGGCTTAAAGAAAACATAGGATAATTTGGGTTGAAGTGAAGTACAGATTGTCACAAACAGCTCAGGCTTTAGATAAGAGGACCCAAGACTCTCTGAGGATAGAAGCAAAGAAAGCGGCTATTAAGGGTGGGGTTTTTTGGAGGGTAAGTGGGTGGGTTCTGAATTTTACTCCTGAATTCTCCAGGGGAAGAGAAAGCTGGGAACAAAAATGTTCATGAAAGAAGGTGAAGGTGGGGATTGCAGAAAGAGATGAAGGCAGGGAAGGAGGAAGGCATAGAGGTTTACTTAAAGAAACAAGGTTGCACCCTGGAAATCTGATTTTTCTCAATGTGTCCGATTACTAAGAGCGAGTCCCTCCACTGAGTGCCCTTTATTTTCTGTGCGTAAAATCAAACCTCTGCCCCAATCATAGTGTCTCCCTTCACCTGCCTCTCTGACTCCTTTATGTTTAACCATCCTAGATCTAACTGCCTTCCTGGTCTCCATATTTCATGTGCCTCATCACCCCTTTCTCTTTTTCTCTTCCTCTCTGTCTCATTCTTCCCTCCTCTCTTCCCTGCTTTTCTTTTTCAGCCCTTTCTCCTCCCAGACTCTTGTCTTTTCCCTTCACCTCGCTCTCCTCCCCCTTCCATGTCTCTCCTTTCCTCTTCCTTCCCTCCCCTCCCCCCCTTTCCCCTTTTCCTTCTTTCCTCCCTCCTCCCTCTTCCCTTCCTCCTTTTCCCCTCGCCCCCTTCTGTGCTTCTCCCCTTCTCTCCTCTCTCCACATCCCCATCTCCCCATCCCCTCTCCCTCTCCCCTCTCTTCCCTCCTTCCCCTTTCCCTCCCTCTCCCTCTCGGTCCTTGTTTATCTGTAAGCTCCAATTTCTTGCCTTATAGATTTACCTGCAGAACAAGACACCGCTCCTCTTGCAAAAACTGTTTAAGAAATCCATATCCTCTCCCTTCATTTCTTGGGCATTTCAGAAATGATATTCCTCCCCCAACTACCCCCGTCAAAATAAAATAAATTCAGCCAGCTCCTGCTGTGTGTCCTTAAATCCATTCCCTCTAGCTTCGCTGGTTTGAAAGCCTGTACCCTAGAAGGGGCCTCCTGCATTTGCTGGCAACCCTGCTGGAGTCTGATCGCCACAGATAGTGCTTTGGAGTAAAAAAAAAAGGGGGAAAAACCCTCTCGTTGGAGATTTCAAAACAGATTCTACCAGCTTTCAAATCTGTGCACTTGTGGAGTGGCAGGGGTTGGGGAAGAGGCGTAGGAGACTTGGGGTACGGGTGTTTGTCATAAACAAATAAGCCACAGAATTTATACATATATATAACTGTGCGTTTCCTTTGGCGTGTTTGGTGTCTTTCTCCCTGGCATCCAGGGTGGGTGGGTGGTGTGCAAGTCTGACTTCTCTCACACTTTGGCTGGGGTCTGGTGTGTGAGCTTGTGTGAAGGAATTGAGGAGGGGGTTGCTGGGTTTTTGATCTGATTCACTTGACAGATTATTTGAATCCAGCCCACCTTTCCGCACATGTCAAACAGATGGGATCATTGTTAAAGCCTTGGGAGAGCCGGGGCTGAGCGGTGGGTAAGGCAGGGAGGGGAAGAGAGGAGGGGGACCGAGGGGAGAGGGGGCACCTTCCAGTAGCTTTGTGTTTTCACACGTTGGAACTGACAGGAGCCCTTCTTCCCCGTGGGGGGTGTTTTGGGGGCATGGGGCTGGTGAGGGGTGGGAGGGAAAGGAGAGAGAGAGGTGGGGTGTTGGTGGGCAGGGTTATGATGTCACAGCAAAAGTTACAACAGGAGGAAAACACAGAAATGGTTCAACATTTTTTTTTTAAACTTTGGACTGCCAAGAGCTGAAGGAGAGTGGTAAGCAAAGGAATGAAGGGGAGAGAGAGAAACTAAACTGGAAGCTTGAGTTTTGTGTAGCTTCTTGAAACCTTATGAATGGATTACTAGCAGCTGAGAGCCAGGAGAGACCTATAGGGGATGCAAGATCATTCACACACTCAAAGGGGGAGAAAAGCATGCGGAATTCTTCTTCCTTGCTGTGTTATCCCTCCTTCCTGAAATGAATGGTATGAAACCTTTTTCTGAGGGTCGTGGGGGTGGCATGAGGGAGGGGGAAGTTTACTTCTTTTCTTACCTGGGTATCTTCCCTTCATTTCAACTCAGGGTCCTCTCCTGCCTTCCCTCCTTTCTTTCCTGGTTTCCCTCTCTCTGTCTCTGTCTGTCTCCTCTGCTTTTCTTTCTGTCTTTCTCTATCATCTCCCCCTACCCCCTTTCCAAAGCCCCAGTCTCTATGGAGCTGCTTCAGGGGGGATAAAAGGACTGAGTCAGAAAAGTGAAGGGAGACAGGGAGATGATAAAAGGAAAAAGGACAGTCTAGGTTTGAGGGATTTCTGTTTAGTGATATCCACGTGCCTGAATTGATATCTTCTTTGGGGACTTGTTTTGAGGCTTCAGTGGATGCTGCATAGGGAAACAGGACATGCCAGGGATGGGGTGTTTAGGATACAGCATTCTTAAAGCACAGAAGTCAGTTATTAGCTAGGGTAGAGGAGTTTAGGGGACGATGCGGAGACCCAAGGCAAGAGAGACAGTGTGATCTTACGCCAGAGCATGTGGGCTGCATGTTTTATATATGTGCAACACAAGCAGTGATTTTAGAATTGTACATGTTTTTTCTTATTATTGAATGAAGGACCCAACATATTTCTCTACCTGTTTTGTACTCACCTGTGGTCAAACATCCTTACCTGTGTTGAGAATTCAGAACCATGCTCTGTGTGTGTGTGTGTGTGTGTGTGAGTGCATACATGTGCATGTGTTTAGGGGGTGGGACTTTTTGAGATAGCTTACATCTAGGCAAACATTATTATGAAGGTTAAAATCACATTATTTACTTCCCCATCCTATCCATTCATTTCAAATCAATTAAAAAAATAGCTGTTTGGGTCTAGCTGTTTATTTTTGTAATTTACTTATTTTGAGCATCTCATTTGCTTATTTGCTCACTCAGCATATGGTGACTTTTACTAACTTCAGAGTGAGAAACTTGAGTGAGAATAAGAAGACCTATATTGAACAAATCCATGGCATTTCCATTGAATGCTTCTTACAGCAGGATAATTGATTTCTCCTTTCTCCCAATGTCTAATATAAAGTGAATTTGGAGTATTGTTCTTTCAAATCCCAAATGATTGAAATAAGAAGAAATACAGGAGATATGTGGCAAAACAAAAGAAAGAGATGCAAGTGGTCCCTAAAAGACTGGTGTGGATTTCTTAGGCAATAAGCAAGTCTGTTCACAACACATGTGTGAGTCTGTGTGTGTGTGTGTGTGTGTGTGTGTGTGTGAGGGAGGGAGAGAGAGAGAGAATACACATAGAAAAGAGTGCTCCAAAACAGTATTGATTGTTGGCTATTGATTGTGTAGGCTACGGCTGCTGGAAGAGAAAGCGGGAGATGTTTACTGGGGAAACCAAGAGTAGCGTCTGTCCCCTGCGCCTCAGTGAGGTAGGGAGGTTTTTAGGAGGGAGGAGGGGACAGGGAGTAGGTGGAGAGATGCACCGAACTTATTAGCTTTGACATCATCATTGTCTTTAAATGAAACAAACAAGAAGATAATTACAGGCAGAGAGAAAGGGAGAGAAGGGGAGCAGGAGGGACTGGAGAGAACAGGTCCCCTGAAGGGTATGTGCTTCTTCTTGTTCTCTTTTCCATCTTCCCAGGGACCCACAAGACTCCCAGAAGGTGAAGTCAAGGGCTCTCAGATTCATAAGGTTATTAGGACACCAGACTGGCACCCCAGAGGAGAACTTTACGGAGACTTGCAACATACCAACAAGTTGGAAGGGGATAAAAAAAACCTTCAGCACTCACCAACCCCAAGCGCGGAGCTGAGGGAAGTATTCTGACCTGCAAAGGCAGACTGGAGGCTGGATGGGGAGCTGGCTGAGGAGGACATCTGGAGAGTGAAGGTTAAGTACCAGCTGGGACTTTTATGCCCCCAGATTCTTTTTGCCTTTTTAGATAATAAGCATCAAGTTCTGTGTCTCTGTATATCAGTTCTTCTAGCAATTTATTGGAAGGTGAATGTATTTGAGGTTAAAGACTGCAAAGAGAAGGTAACTTCTAGGAAAGGAAGAAGGAGAAAGCAAAGACAATTAGAAGCTCAGATTCTTTGTGATGACTTCAGGTAGTGAGTGGTGTGTGTGAGTGGGTGTATATTAGAGAGGGTTTGGCTCACACCCATGTGTCCCTCTTCTAGTATCAGCGAGGGGAGGGGCTACTGAAGAAAGAAAAAAAGAAAAAGAAAGAAACCTGAGCTCTCTGGAAGAAATTCAAAGGAACCCAGAGAAATGAACTTCATTCTGCAAGGACTAAACTAGAGCAAGAAGAAAGAGGTCAAGGGAGAAGGGTGAGGGAAACACATACAGTGGGTGAGGTACAGAGGCCACGCTGGCACAGCACCCAGCGCAGGTCGCCAGAAGAGGTACTCTTTTGGGGCTGCTTGAAAAAGTTTGGTCTGTGAACAAAACAGTTTGTCCAGTGACTGTGAATCGACTGCTAGCCATCTCTTTCTCTTCTCCCCATCACCCCGGTGTGGTACCCAGAAGTTGACTTCTGGTTCTGTATAAAGAGCCGGGGGAGGTATGATGTGCTTAAAGATTCTGAGAATAAGCCTGGTGATTCTGGCTGGGTGGGTGCTCAGTACTGTCAGCTCTGAGCTGGGCTGGACACGCAAGAGATCCTTGGCTCAAAGAGGACACCTGAATCAGGTGCTGTCGGAAGGAGAACGCTGTTGGCTGGGGGCCAAGGTTCGAAGACCCAGAGCTGCTCCTCAGCATCACCTCTTTGGGGTGTACCCCAGCAGGCCTGGGGACTACCTGAAGCCCTACGCTGCAGGGGAACAGGGAATACACCATGCAGGACACAAGAAGCCAGACGCCGAGGGAATGGTTGTGAGCTCTGTTCCCCAAGACCCGACTGGAAGTGCAGGAGTGAGAAGTGAGGCTGAGCGGCCTGCTGACCCGTGGGTAGGGGATGGTCCTATTGGGCAGTCGGAGCTACTGGGAGATGATGACACTTATGTTGGTGATCGAGGCTCCAAGGAGCCTATAGGTGAGGCTGGGACTCAAGAACGCCCAGCCTCGGCTGCCACTGTGATCACCACCTTCCCACACCTGAAGGAACCTGGACCAGAGATCCGAAGGAAGGGCAGGACCAAGATCAGGCATCGTCGCCAGGTGGCAAAGGCGCAGGCTGGAGGTGTGCGGGGAGACCCCAATGTTGCCCCCCGGTTCTTCCAACCTTGGCCTAAGCATCCCCTTATGCACGGGGTCAGAACCAGCCCATCGGAGGGTGGCATCCAGAGTGGTGGCGGGCACCCCGGCGGGGAAGCAGAGACCTTTAGCCCCCAAGGAGGACTGCCTGTCTTGTACTTCTCTGGGAGGCAGGAGCGGCTGCTGCTGCGTCCGGAAGTGCTGGCTGACATTCCCCGGGAGGCGTTCACAGTGGAAGCCTGGGTGAAACCGGAGGGAGGACAGAACAGCCCAGCCATCATCGCAGGTAATAACCCACTCCTGGGCTCTCCATAGTCCATGGGGTAGGGCTGGCTTCATTTTTGATGAGGTTAGACATGGGGGCAAGGAGGGGAAAGGGACAGAGCAGGAGAGCCAGGGAGGGCTGGCCGGGCAGAGAGGGGGAAGGGCCTTTATTCATCTGCGCAGCAGGATTCCAGACATCATCTATGTTAATGACTCTATAACCACAAGAGCATTTGTCCCTTGTATTGATCTCATGTGGTTCTATACATCATACTGGCACTTAGGAGACCTCCAGCTCACTCTCTTATCCCTCTTTAAAGGGGAAGATCTCTGGTTCTTTGTCAACGGGGAAGAGATGTCACACTCCATTTCTCGTCGTCCAGTATGAGATACCCAGGCAACTTTGAAACTACATGGACGTGTAAAGACCTGGGCAGTGAGTCATGCCTGGGCTAGGCTAGGCAGTGAGAGAACCAGGCTGCCAGGTACACAGCCCGTGGGTCCTGTTTGGTTTCCTTTTCTTTGAGCAGCCCTGGAAAGTAGCAGAAAGCTACTCCCTTGTCCAGGTCCTGGAGTCCCCCTTGCTTTGTTCTAACAATCATGTGTCCAGCCTAGGAATAGCAGGCTCTACTGGAAAAGGTGGGCACTCACAAACCAGGACCCTGGTGCCTATCCCTGGCTATTGTAAAAGGGACCTAAAACACACCTTGTATAACTCTATGGTTTTAATCAGGGGCAACGTTGGGGAACAATACCCACATTTATTGTACACGATGCCCAGATCTTAGCTTGCATGGAAAGTCACCCAGAAGGACAAAGAAAAGAGTGGGGCTAGGAATAACTGTCTCCCTTGCCTTTCTTGGGGGGTGGGGGGTTTGGTTTCAAGCAAGGGGTGGGTGGGGGGTTAGATGTGATCCTTCATCACTTGGTGTCTCATTATCCCTTTGGATCCCCCATGACAGAATCTCATGCAAGGCTGGGTACCTAGTAGGACCATTTTAATCTTATTAATCTGGATGGTCCACAACACCCTTTGGTCTTTGCCCGTCCCGTGACATTGATGGGCAAAATCGAAGTAACGAGAGGTGTGCCGGAGGCGGGCTGGGGAACGGAGCTCCAGAACCCCTCGAGGGCTTGACAGCTCCCCGTATTAAAAACTTCTCAGGTTGCTGGATGCCTGGAAGTACGTTTCAGACTAGAGAAAGAAATCTGGAAGGAGGGAGTCTCTCCCGATGGGGTGTTGTTGGAACATCCCTTCCGGACATGCTGTCTCCCCCTCTTTGGCTGTGATTTCTCTTTTGGAAGCTGGGATTCCCAGACACTGAGCACTCTAAAGTCTTGTGGTTTTGCTTGACTTTATTTTGTGGTGGTAGAGGGGTGAAGGGAGGGGATAGAGAAGGGGCTGGGCTGTATGATAGGTGGGGGCAGAGGAAGAGTAGGAGGAAATCCTTATTCTGAGGCCAAGTGGAAGAAATAATGAGATGATTATCTGATCAGAGCTGGCAGCTTCACGGTTTTCCCCAGATGACATCTTCTTGCTGCCTAATCTTGCTTCCTAGTGCCCATCTGCCAGGGAAACTGTGTGCTTGCAGTCTAGACTGGGGCTCACCACTCTGCTTACCCCTCCTCTGGCAGTAGCAGCGTAAGGACCTGGGATCAGTTCCCTGGCTCTGAACAGTCAGAGAAGGATCCAACAGGGATATAGGAGCGAGGCTCTAAGAGACCAGTGCTTTGAGTTGTTAAAACCCAAACCTGAGGGAACAGATTCTGGACAATGAGTACCTGACCCCTGTTCCCTCCCTTCCGTGTCCTTCTGTCTCATGCTCTGCAGAGGGGAGGGTCAGGATTTGATTCCGATTACAGCCTTCCTTGATGTACCTCCCCCGGGCCACCCCACCCCCCGCCCCGACCCCAGCCTATACATCTCCTTCCCGTGCCTCCCTCCACCCCCCCACCCCCCACCTTGCCACAACACACGCTCAGATCCTTCTCCGAAGTGCCCATCTGAACCCTCATAACCTCCCTAAGCATGTAAAATTAGGCAGGAAATCTTTTGCAGACAGTCTAGCTTCTGAGGTTTCCTTCTCTTCAAATCAAAGTGTTCCCAGAGGTGTGCTGGTATTTCCCCTGTAGGTCCGCACTAGGAAGGTGGAGGGCATGGAATACCCAGGTCTATCTCCTTTCCACCTCCCACCCTGTATCTTTGTTCAGATTTGTGCACATCACAAAATCTTCAGGAAAGATTTAGGGTAACAGTCTGGGAGAGATGGAGGCTGGGAATAAGGCTTTCGTTCTTCAGGATTCTAGCGACTGGGTCCCCAAGGACTTAGGCATCCTTGTCTAATCATTGTGTCTGTCTACATCAGCTCCGTACACTTCCCCTGGGGGCCCCAGGGCTGAGAACCATGAGGTGCCCAAGGATAGTCCCCCCTCAGGAATAAAGGTTTCCGATTTGCTAATTTACTCACTCCTACTAACAGATCAGTGCATCTTCCCTCTCTGACCTTAGCACTGGTCCTTTTATTTGGTCACTGCCTGTTCCTGGGATGGTTGGCCTTCAGTTGTGCAGAATGACCACAACTGAATTGCATTCCTGAGAGCTAAATACAATTCAACCATGGACGTTCTGCTGCTCCACTGAGGATACCCCAAGATGCTGCAAAACTTGGCTCACACACTCTTTCCCAACAGCTCTCAAACCTCAGTCTACCTACTTAAAATAGAACCAGTTTCCCGATTCTCCATCTACCAAACTTGGGGCATTTTCTCCTAGGCCGAGATATGAAGTGGTTTAGCTGCACCCACACTTGTAGAGGAACCCCTCTGAGATGGGTGGCCTCAGGGAATACTTCCCACCCAGGGCACTAGGTGGCAGTGTTGCTTCGTGCACATGAGAGTAGGCTGTGGCTTGGAAGCCATGTAGTGGGGAATCTGTCCGGTTTCTTGGAGGGTTGTCTCCACACCAACCACACCCCCCAAACCCCGCCCTCTGGGAGGTATTTCATCATCCCCTCCCAGAGTGCTGTCGGTAGGCATATCTTAGGGTCAGCTTGGTAGGAATCTTTTTGCAGGGCCTATGTGAAAGGGCTGCAGTGGCATTCTTTGGGGTTGTGATTAACTGGTACTTGTAGCAACTGGTAAAGAAAACAAAATCCACTAGAGTTATCTGCCCCCCCCCACCCAGATTCCCACATGCTTCCAAAATAGGAAGTTGGATTCCGGCTGGATTGCTGGAATACTTTCACTGGGGGCCCAGGATTGTGCAGGCCTCACAGGCTTGCAGTGCTGAGATTCTTTCTGGCCCCTGGATGGGGAGTGATGGTCTGGGCCCCCTGGAAGGTAGATCATCTAAAGTTGCCAATCTCCTGTGGCTCTGACGCGGGGCAAGAGGACCTAGGAAAGGACTGCGTGTGGCTGCCCCATGGAGGGGCCGCCATCAGAGTCACCACTCAGGGCCTGGCAATTCAGGGATTTGTGGCCACCGAGGAGTAGCCTGAGGTCAGGGGCCCATTTGGACGGGCTCCTGGCACTCGACAGTGGACAGGAGCCGAAGTCTGTGCCACCGTGCTGTGAAATCTTTAAGCTCCCGCCCCCAACCCTGAAACCATCCTGTTTCCCTCCTTTTCAACTTCTTTTCCTCTCCTTCAACCCTAACATATACAGAAGGGGAACTTTTGATAGGTTCCTCCTCATCCATAATTGATTTCAAATGTTCCCTGAAGTTGCCCAGCTGAGTAACCACCTGCAGCTCCAAGTGGCAGGAGACTGAGTCAGTAAGTCCATAGCAGAATTGGAGCCCAAGCCTACGTTTCTTCATTCAACAAATATTTATTGAGTGCCTTGCCATGCAAAGCAGGGCAAAGTTCTGTGGGGAATACAAAGATGTCTAAGAAACTGTCCCTGACTCGAAGATGAGTTTTCTCTCTCTGAGGATCCAAGTGTCCGAGGAGATCCCAGGGCAGGATTTGGGAGGTGGACAGACCTGGAATCGGATTCCATCTGACACTTATCAGTGCTGAGGCCTGTGGCACCCCATTAAACTTTTCTGAGCTCTGGAGTCCTCAGATTGAGAAATGAAATAATGTCTTACAGAGCTGTTACAATGTTTAATAAGTCATGTTTGTAAAGTGCCCAACACAGACTTGACCGTGGAATTTATTTAAGAAGTGGTATTAACAGCGGGAGGTGATCATTGCTAAGAGCAGTGTGTTAACCTACTCATCTTTGGCGCTAACCCACCGACCTGTCATCTTTCCTTAGGTATGACATTAATTTCTTGAGAATTTAGTTTGCTAATCTGTAAAATAGGAATGATGGTAAATAGGATTTTTTGCAAGATGGTCTCAAGGTGATTAAGGATACTGTAGAATCAGTGGCTTGAAAAGACTCTGTTTAAAAAAAAAAAGAAATCTTTTTTTTTTTTCCAGCCTGGGCAATACTATTTAATACATTGGACAATGGCCCAAGTCTTCACGATTCCCTGTGTGAAAGTGATCTCCTCCACGTCTCTGCTTCTACGGCCCTTTACCTGTGGTGGTCTCCTGGGGTGCACGTTGCTTCCTGACTCTGCAGTTCCATACATGTCTCATTTTTATTTACTGAAAGTTCCCCAGGAGCTAAGTGCATGTCTCATTCACTTTTGTCATTCTAAAATATCTAGCACGGGGTTAGAGACCCAGCGATGTTTGTGGAACAGATAACATCGAAATTTGGGTTGCTGATGCCTACTAGGAATGAGACAAGGGTGAGAGCAGCTTTCTGGAGGCGGAGGCTCTTAGTGGGGAACCAGGGCAGCGGCTGTCAGATTCTGCGTCTGCTGCCTGCAGTGGTGTCTCAGGGGCTTTTGAGGGGAACTGTTGGGTGCAGGGCTCCCCACCCACCATCAAGAGGAGCAGCCCCTCTTTTATCTGTTTCATATGGAAACAGAGTTTAGTTGCTTCTAAAAAGTTTAAGCCCCATAACTTGAGGGCAGAGGTTGGTGTACTCTGGCCCATGTGCCACATCTGCTCCAAAGCTGAAGTCTGTTTTTATAAATAAAGTTTTATTAGAACCCAGCCACACCCGTTTGATTGCGTATTCTCTGTGGCTGCTCCCACTTTGAGTTGAGTAGTTGCAGCAGAGAATGTATGGCCTGCAAAACCCAGAATATTTACTGTGTGGCCCTTTGTAGAAAGTTTGCCAACTTCTGCTCTAGAGCATTGCTTCTCAAACTTAAACATGCATAGACATCACCTGGGATTCTTCTCGAAATGTCCTTGCTGCTGTGGGAATACACCTTGCAGTGGATGCAATGAGACTGCCAACTACAGGGCATTTCCTTGCCCAAGGACAGAGATACTGTGCTCTGAATTTGTCCCTGCATTGCACCGAGGCCACGTGCCTTGTTGTGGCAGGGATAAAGGAAACCCAGTTCCTGAGAGATTCAGGACTCCTCTGACAGCTGACTCTGCCTTGAGGACTCATGACGGACGGCCTTGCAGATCATCCTTTAGGCTGCATAGCAGTTTACAGTGCTTCCACCCAATCTTTCTTCTCTTTTTTCTTCCTTCGAGGTCAGATCTGCACCACGGACTGATGGGTGTCCCAGCCTTTTCAGGCTCTCTCCCTGTTTTCTCTCCTAGTTGTCTCTCCTAACAAAACCCTTGTGTATTTAACCCCATTTTGGCATCTGCTTCTTGCACTAACACAACTAACTAACACAAATGCAGATTCTGTTTCAGTAGGTCTGGGGGAGCATTTCTAATGGGCTTCTAGGTGCTGCTGCTACTAGTGGGTGGACTGTGATTTAAGTAGCAAGACTTCAGACTTAAGCAAACTCATGAGTCTAGAGCAGGGTAGGCAGACTTTTCTGTAAAGGCACAATAGTAAATAATTTAGGCTTTGCAGGCCACATAGCCTCTGTTGCAACTATTCTGTCATCAGAGTGTGCGAGAAAGACAACATGTCAATGAATGAGCGTGGCTGTGTTTCAATACAACTTTACTTACAAAAACAAGTGGCAGGCCTGATTTTTTTTCTGTGGACCATAGTTTGCCAACTCCTGGTGTCTGGGACCCTTCCTGCATGCCATGCTTCTTCCATAGTCCTCTTTTGCTTTGCTTCCTAGTTCTACACTATCCAGGCTAATACCTACAGAGACACTGCGAGTATCAGTGGTAGGGAAACACCTATTATTCAAGTAAAAACAAAACTTCCCAGAAATTTTCTGCAAAAAAGCAAGTCCTGCTGGTTTCTTGGTATGAGCATTCCAGATGGAGTTTATATTCATTTACAGTTGACCCTTGGACAACATGAGTTTGAACTGTGCAGGTCTGCTTAAATGTGGTAAATACTACAGTACTATCTGGTTGAATCTGAGGATGTGGAACCCAAATCGGAGAAACTGGAAATATGGAGGGTTTATTATAAGTTATATGTGGAGTTTTGACTGCGTGGTGGGTCAGTGCCCCAACCCTTGCCTTGTTCAAGGGTCAACTACACTTTCTCTTTTTAAAAAATGGCATATTGAGATAAAACTCTTATACCATAAAGTTCACCTGTTTAAAGTGTACAAGTAATGGATTTTAGAATATTTACAGAGTTATGCAACTGTTACCACAATCTAATTTTAGAACATTTTCATTCTACTCAAAAGAAACACCTTACTCATTAGTAGTCACTCCCTAATTTCCTTCCCTCCTTCCCATATCCACAATGACCAGAGACAGCCACTAATCTATTTTCTGTCTCTATAGATTTGGCTGCACTGGACATTTCATATAATATGCGGTCTTTTGAATCTGGTTTCTTTCACTTGAAGTACGTCATGTTTTAGTGTGTATCAGAGCTTCATTCCTTGTTATTGCTGAGTAGTATTCCTTAGATATGTCACATTTTGTTTATCCATTCTTCAGTTGATGGACATTTTGGTGGCTTCCACTCTTTGGCTTTTCTGAATAGTGCTGCTATGAACACTGTGCACAAGTGGACTTATATTTTTATTTCTCCTGACTAGGCACCTAGGAGTGGAATTGCATATGGCAACTCTATGTTGAATATTTTGAGGCACGGCCAGACTGTTTTCTAAAGTGGCTGCACCATTTTGCAATCCCCAGCAATGCATGAGGGTTTGGTTTTACATTTTTTTTTATTATTAATTTTTATTGGCGTATAGTTGCTTTACAATGTTGTGTTAGTTTCTGCAGTGCAGAAAAGTGAATCAGCTATATGTATACATATATCCTCTCTTTCTTGGATTTCCTTCCCATTTAGGTAACCACAGAGCATTCAGTAGAGTTTCCTGTGCTATACAGTAGGTTCTCATTAGTTATCTATTTTATATACAGTAGTGTATATAAATATGTCAATCCCAGTCTCCCAATTCATCCTACCACTCCCCCCGACCCTGCTTCCCACCTGGTATCCATAGGTCCATTCTCTACATCTGTGTCTCTATTTCTGCTTTGCAAATAAATTCATCTGTATCATTTTTTCTAGATTCCATATATAAGCAGTATTACGTGATATTTGTTTTTCTCTTTCTAACTTACTTCACTCTGTAGGACAGTCTAGGTCTATCCATATTGCTACAAATTGTACATTTTCATTCCTTTTCAAGGCTGAGTAACATTCCATTGTATATATGCACCACATCTTCTTTATCCATTCTTCTGTTGCTGGACATTTAGGTTGCTTCCATGTCCTGGCTATCATAAATTGTGCTGCAATGAACATTGGGGTGTACATATATATTTGAATTATGGTTTTCTCTGTGTATATGCCCAGGAGTGGGATTGCTGGGTTTTATGGTAGTTCTATTTTTAGTTTTTAAAGGAACCTTCATGCTGTTCTCCACAGTGGCTGTATAAATTTACATTCCCACCAACAGTGTAAGAGGATTCTTTTTTTTCCACACCTTCTCCAGCATTTATTTTTTGTAGATTTTTTGATGATAGCCATTCTGACTGGTGTGAGATAATACCTCATTTTAGCTTTGACTTGCATTTTTCTAATAATTAGTGATGCTGAGCATCTTTTCATGTGTTTGTTGGCCATCTGTCTTCTTTGGAGAAATGTCTATTTATGTTTTCTGCCCATTTTTTGATTGGGTTTGTTGGTCTTTTGTTTTTTTTTAATTGAGTTGCATGAGCTGTTTGTACATTTTGGAGATTAATCCCTTGTCAGGTGCTTCATTTGCAAATATTTTCTCCCATTCTGAGGGGTGTCCTTTTGTCTTCTTTATGGTTTCTTTTGCTGTGCAAAAGCTTATAAATTTAATTAGGTCCCATTTGTTTTTTGTTGTTGTTGTTGTTGTTGTTATTTTTATTACTGTAGGAGGTGGGTCAAAGAAGGTCTTGCTGTGATTTATGTCAAAGAGTGTTCTTCCTATGTTTTCCTCTAAGAGTTTTATAGTGTCCAGCCTTACATTTAGGTCTTTAATTCATTCTGAGTTTATTTTTGCGTATGGTGATAGGAGTGAGTGTTCTAATTACACTCTTTTACATGCCACTGTCCAGTTTTCCCAGCACCACTTATTGAAGAGACTCTCTTTTCTCCATTGTATATTCTTGCCTCCTTTGTCATAGATTAGTTGACCATAGGTGCATGGGTTTATCTCTGGGCTTTCCATCCTGTTCCATTGATCTATATTACTGTTCTTGTGCCAGTACCATATTGTCTTGATTACTATAGCTTTGTAGTGTAGTCTGAAGTCAGGAAGCCTGATTCCTCCAGCTCCATTTTTCTTTCTCAAGATTGCTTTGGCTATTCAGGGCCTTTCATGTTTCCATACAAATTGTAAAATTTTTTCTTCTAATTCTGTGAAAAATGCCTTTGGTAATTTATAGAGGTTGCACTGAATCTGTAGATTGCTTTGGGTAGTATATTCATTTTCACAGTATTGATTCTTCCAATCCAAGAACATGGTATATCTCTCCATTTGCTTGTGTTGTCTTTGATTTCTTTCTTCAGTATCTTACAGTTTTCTGAGTACAGGTCTTTTGCCTCCTTAGGTAGGTTTATTCTTATGTATTTTGTTCTTTTTGTTGCAATGGTAAATGGGATTGTTTCTTTAATTTCTCTTTCTGATTGCTGGTATTATATTTTTAACTCACTAAAATGAAAAGGGCTTCTGTGGCCTCACTGAAGACTAGGGATTGGCCACTGCTTACATCTGGTAGCACCTGGGTAGTCTTTGAGAAATGTGCTGTTGTTCCATACAATGAGTAGACACATGGACCTCTGTGCTGAGGCCTCTGCAATAATAGGGATGCCTTACTGATTGAGATGGGAGTTATCATCAAGCTCCTCCCTCCAGCTATTCAAGGGCATGGTAAGATGGCCCTTTCTTCCCTGAACCTGACTCTGGATGGTGGGACTCTCCTTTGGCCTGAACTGCATTACTTTCTGTGATTTTCCACTTGTATGAGCCCAAAATGACATGCACATGGGAAACATTCAGGTGCTCAAAAGTCACAGTGCATCAGAATTTGATGCAGTAGCACCTTCAGGAAGAAAAGAAGAAGAGAAACAAAGGGGAGAAGGGAAAATAAAGGTCATATAGCTCCTCTATAATGCCCTGAAATTTCTCCTGGATTCCAGCTCTGGGTGCTTAGGTGTTGCCATCTCCCTATGGTCCACTGTGTTCAGGGCCTGGTGTCTGACTCCCAAGGGTGAGATCTGGGATTCTGAAGTCATCCAGGTGCCTAGGGTGCAGGTCAGGGAAGGAGACTCACTGCTAGGTGGTAGCACAGAGGGGTTTCCTCTGAGCATGACTGTGTGATCATCCTCCTTGTCACAAAGCAGCTTTGGTGCTTGACACCAGTCATTGCCCATCCGTCCCCATCCACTGTCAGTTACTGCTTCCCTTCGTGATGTTCACAATCTTAGGGAGAGAGTGCAGTGGGAAGAGGCCTTGGCCAATTCACGTGCCACCATTGGCTGCTCTCTCTTCATCCTCTGTTGGCATTGTGCTCTCTCAGTCCTCAGAGATGAGATGGAAACCCACAGGCAATCTCGGTGTAGTTCTTGGGTGGAGCACAGGTTGTCAGGTTGGAAATATTCAGGAGTAATAGGGGCGCAGTTGGAAAACAGGAATCACCTTTGGCAGCAGAAATAAATTCACCCATTTTACCGTCACTGGCAACGCTTTGTCCATCCTCACCTCTGTTCCTTCCTTCGTGCTCTACTTTATTGTTCCTCTAGGGCTGCCCATCTGAGTCACTCAGGATGCATGTGCCAGGAGTCCTGGCTCCTTCTTGTTCCCATCCTAGTCCATGCCTTGAGGAGGCAAAATAAACAGGAGAGGAAGGCAGCACGTTAGTTTGGATTCTGAGCCTGAATACTCTGAATATCTCTTAGCTTCAGTTCCTGCTGCCATAAACAAGTGCATAAATTCCATGCTTTTATGCTCCAGTACATGGGGTTAGATTAGTCTGGGGCCTCATCAGATCCCTTCCTGCTCACATCATACACCCCATGATCCCAGCACCTTCTAGAAAGCATATCTCTATGTTAAGTTTGTGTCCAGAAAATAACAGCATCCCCTCCTTCTCATGTTCATTACCTGCCTTAAAATAGCCCCACTCTGGATTTTTTAAAAAGAGAACATCCAGGAAATAAAGCCCAGTGAGCAAACCAAAACATCCCAATTCTCTTTATGAGTCAGAAGTGAGTCGTGGAGAAAAGTGGTTCTGCCCAAATATCCAATATGGTCACTGGAACCCTAAATTTCAGAGAATTTTGAAGTTGAAGCATTGCCATGGCAACCAACTGGGATATCAAGACCAGCAATTGTGGTTCATTTCTGGGTTAGAAGTCCAGTTGCTGATCAGAGGGAGAAGTCACGGAGCTTAAAAGTTAATCAATCAGTTAGTGAGTCATCGTTCAAGCAGTGACTCAGCATTTGCTAACTTTCATATGACTAATTGCAGTGCATTTTGGACAGGCTAGAAAAGAAATATAATTTGGGAGGTTCTATTTGTTAACTTATCCATTCATTTATTCATTCATCTAACTTTCATTGAGTTTCTTTTAGGTGAAGCATCAGGCATTTAGTCACGTGTGGGGGAATCAAGAGTGAGTAAGGCAGGGGCTGTACCTGGAAGGTTCTCACTGTCCAGTGGGAGCTGACCTGTAACTAGACCATTACAGTTCAGCTTCTGGGAGGGCTGGTCCTGTCTCGATGAGCCTGAGAATTCCTTGAGGCTAGAGAGGGAAAGCCAGTAACCAGAGAGACTGAAGGAGGCCTAGGAGGCAGCAGAATAGGGGAAAAGAGAAAAGGAGGGAGTTATCAAATTGTCAGATGGCACAGGAGCACCCGATAAGCCATCAGAACTGAACTGGGCTCATTGGATATAGAAATTAGGAAATCATCAGAGACTTTAGAGAGAGCAGTTTTGTTCTGGAGTTGGGAACTGGGAGGGGACTCCACATTACAGCAAGCAGAGGTATGAATGAGATGTGAGGCCGTGAAGACCTGGAGTAGGGTCTGGCACACTCTGCACAGAAAGCAGCTATGAGGGGAAGGGATCAAAGTCAGAAGTAGACACAGGTTCAGAAAGACTTTTTTGAGGTAAGAGAGATCCAAATCTCAGGGTCTTATAATAAAGCACTAGTAATCTAAGGCAGGAGACAGCATAAACACACAGGAAAATAATGCAAGATAAAGTACCAGAAATGGAAAGCATGCCCATGTAAGTTCAATTGTTTCAAGACATTATTGAAGGAATTTTTATTTGACAGATACTTACGTAGTACTTACTCTGTGCCAGGCAAGATTGTGGTCGGTTTGAAAATGTTAACTCATGTACTCCTCAGAACAACTCAAGGAAGTGGATGGAGCAGCTGGAGCACAGAGATGAATAGGATGTTGCCTAGCAACACACAGCTGCTCATGCAGCATCAGAACTTGAACCTGAGTGCTGTCCTGAGAGTACATGCTCTGATCTACTGTGCGAAGCTGACTCTAAATTTTACGGCAGAAGCAGCGAGGAGCAAAGGGTCCCAACCTGTCTCAACTGAACCCTTCTACCTCAGTCTCATTTCTTCTCCTGTTTCCTTGATCTCAGCAAAAGGGTCTCTCCACACAGGCCAGAACCCTGGGGGTTCTTGTCCCACATCCATACCCCTCACCCCCACCTCCCTCGACATCACATATAATACCAGGAATCACTCACCAACTCTTGTCTGTTTTACCTCAACAGTCTCTTTTGGACCTGTCGTAGTTAGCCCCACAGCCACTACACTGATCCTGGATGTCTCTCACCCTAGACGCCAATTCATTCTTCAGCCAGTTGACTGAACCAAAGGGAGTTTTCTCGAATACCAAGCGGCTCAAGTCACTCTCTGGCCTAAAACTCTTGAATGACCCCCACGTACACTCAGGATAAAGGTCCACTTCTTTAGTATGCCATGTGGTACCCTACTTATGTCCTCAGGCTCATCACTGCCCTCTAGGGTGGACAGACACTCACACCCATCCATACATATGTGTGCACGTGCATGCACCTGTGCTCACACATGCACATTTACTCCTTCACATACACACACATTCAAAATCACACACACACACAAACACACACACACACACACTCTCTTAGTT
This sequence comes from Hippopotamus amphibius kiboko, assembly GCF_030028045.1. Taxonomy (NCBI): domain Eukaryota; kingdom Metazoa; phylum Chordata; class Mammalia; order Artiodactyla; family Hippopotamidae; genus Hippopotamus; species Hippopotamus amphibius. Next base: position 173,639,047 of record NC_080188.1, on the reverse strand, counting down.
AAGTTCTTGCAACATCAAACTACTAGCAGTGACACAGATATATCACTCTTTCCCCAGCCTTTGGTCTCTGACCTGTGCCTTTTGCACTTTTTCTCCTAACAAGAAACTATTCCCAAAACACCTATTCACTGAACTTACTCCTAGTCACTTCCTGGGGTTTTAGTTAATATGACATCTCTTCTAGAAAACCTTCCATGGTCTCACTTATATAGGTTTGTTCTCCAGTGAATTCTGCTGATACCCTATACTCAGCCTTATCAAAACACTTGGGTCAATAAAGAAGATGTGGCACATATATACAATGGAATATTACTCAGCCACAAAAAAGCAATGAAATTGAGTTGTTTGTAGTGAGGTGGATGGACCTAGAGTCTGTCATACAGAGTGAAGTAAGCCAGAAAGAGAAAAACAAATACTGTATGCTAACACATATATATGGAATCTGAAAAAATGGTACTGATGAACCCAGTGGCAGGGCAAGAATAAAGATGCAGATGTAGAGAATGGACTTGAGGCCATGACGGGGGGGGGGGGAGCTGGGATGAAGACAGAGAGTAGCATTGACATATATACACTACCATATGTAAAATAGATAGCTAGTGGGAAACTGCTGCATAACACAGGGAGATCAACTTGATGATTGGTGATTGCCTAGAGGGGTGGGATAGGGAGGGTAGGTAGGGAGGGTGGAAGGGAGACCCAAGAGGGAGGGGATATGGGGATATATCTATAAATGCAGATGATTCACTTTGTTGTACAGCAGAAACTGGCACAGCAGTATAAAGGAATTATAGTCTAAAAAAGATCTGAAAAAGAAAAAAAAAGTCATTAAGGTCAACTTACTGCAAGTCCCATCTTACTTCTTATTCATTCAACAAATACTCTTTGAGCTCCTACTGTGTGCCAGGCACTGTGCTTGGGGCTGATGTTGGATAGACATGGCCCTATGGCCACACAATTTCTTTTCTAGGCTAGCTCCCTCTCTGGGCTGCTTGAGGTCAGAGGCTGTACTTTGTTCACTGCTATACCCACAGCACCTAGTGTATTGATAGCAAATAAAACTTATCCTATAAATATTTGATGAGTATGCATGAATGAGTGAACAAACAAAAGGGAAGTTTTAGTCTTAAACTGTGAAGTGAATTTTTCTGTTTGGAAGTAGGCACAGGAAGCCATGGTAATCTTTAAATCCTATTGTTTTGGAAGATGGCTAAAATGTTTGAAATTCACTTGAAAATAACTAGAAGGGATGGTTACCCTTACCTTCCACCTCAACTTCCCTTTCCTCTACCCCCCAAATATATCTGTACTTGATAAATATTGACCAGGAACTAGCCTCCTAGAAGAATTGGCTATAGATGCAACTTGATTTAACTATGATTATTTCTAAACTTTCAGAAATTATCTGCTCTATTTATCTGCTTCTTCTGGTCTATATACCTTGTCTCTTTCTCATTGTCCCCTTAGAACTTTTGTTTTGAGTATCCATCTGTTCACATTATTCCTCATGGGAGGGGGAGGAGAGAGTGTTCCTAGAGAAAGTTAATCTTGCCAATCCAAAGAAGAGGCCAACAGGGGGCCTGGAAACTTTCCTGAAGTTCTAAGTCTTTCCTGCCTTTGCTTCTTCTCTGGTCTTCTCAAAATCTGCAGTTATTACAAAGTTCTGTGTGTGTGTGTGTGTGTGTGTGTGTGTGTGTGTGGTGGGGGTGAAATTTGTTTAACATAAAACACAGGAAATACCTAGCTCAATTCATTTTTTAATCCATTCGCTCACTTATTAATTTATTTATTCAACAAATCTTTATTGAACACAAAGTTAGTGTATGACAGAACTACCTGCTCTCCAGGAGCTTATAATACAGTTGGAGATATAAGGCCTATATATGTTAAAATGATATTATTAACAATGAATAATAATATTGAGTGCTTACTGTGTGCTAAGCACCATTTTCATTATTTTACTTGTGTGAATTAATTTAATCCTCCCTCAAACCCTAAAAGTTAATGACCATTATTAACTCCATTTCATGGATGAGGAATATGAGAGAGAGTTGCTCAATGTTGCTCAAGGTTGCAGAGTTATTAAGTTTGGTTGATCTAGTGTATCTCTCTCCACAGTCTGCTCTCTTAACTAGAATAGCATTAACCACCTTTTTTGGTTTTATGTTTTGTTTTGTTTTTTAATTAATTGATTGATTTATTGGCTATGTTGGGTCTTCGTTGCTGCGTGAGGGCTCTCTTTAGTTGTGGCAAGTGGGAGCTACACTTTATTGCGGTGTGTGGGCTTCTCATTGCGGTGGCTTCTCTTGTTGCAGAGCATGGGCTCTAGGCGTGAGGGCTCCAGTAGTTGTGGCACATGGGCTCAGTAGTGTGGCTCATGGGCTCTAAAGTGTAGGCTCAGTAGTTGTAACCACCTTTTAGATTCTCAGTTGGCTCCTGGGCTGGCCCGTCGTGGCCATTTTTGGGTCTGGATCAAGGCCTTGGAAAGTCTGGGGAAGTTGGGATGAGGCAGGGTTGTCTTGGGAGACATGCATGAGGACCCAAAAGGCACTGGCCACTCTCTGAAAGGCACACTAGAACTCCAGCTTGGCTATCCAGGAAGATTTTTTTCTAGCCCTTGTGGATTACTTTTTTAGCAAGAAAGTAGGTAACCACCCAGGTAGTAGGTAATAAATGCCTAAAACCATGTGGCTTTTTTGCTGTGTTGATCAAGGAAACTTCCTTAGGAAGGAGGTTTCTGCTGCCTCAAATTGATTTCAGGTCAATAGCAGTGCTAGGCCTGTTACTTTGCAGTTCTGGGGGTCACAATTGCCCAAGCCCTTTGCTTGCTAGACTTTTCCAAGCAGTGCAAAATTCCTTTAAATAACCTCCAGGCCAGAGATGGAAATGACTAATTTACTATTTATAGTAGGTAACTTATGTTTGTCCTTACATAATCATTATTACTTAAAATTTTCTAATATCATTATTACAATTTTCTAACAAGCAAATCTGAGTAGGTTACCTTCTGCCATGTCTTATCTTTTGCTACCTAAAATGCTCAGTGGCTCCTGATTTGTCATCTAGAGTGTAAGTCAAAACTGGTTAACTCTTATTTAATGTCCCTCATAAAATATTCCAACCAAAATATCTGATTTTCATTTTACCGAAGTCCTACATGCAGTGTATAATTCTTAATTAATCAACTTATTCAACAAATATTTATTGAGTGTTTAATGAATGTCAGGTTCCATTCTAGGTACTGGAGATTCATCAGAAAGCAAGATAAAAATAACCATAATTAATAACAATTTATATATTTTAGTGTTTACTCTAATTAGGCTTTACCTGTATTAATGCATTTGATCATCAAAGGAAGTAGGCATTATCATTATTTCCATTTAGCAGATGAGTAAATGGACTCAGAGAGGTTGTTTATTATAGAAAATGTGTTAAATATAAAAATTAAGAAACCCTTTTCCCATGAATCTGCACTTATAAAAATAAGCACCTATTTGTTATTTTATAAAATTTAGATCAAAGTATATATATTATTTTAGAATTTACATAGTTTTTAAAATAAATAAGCTGCAAACAGCTTCCTATGTTCCTAAATATTTTTCTAAAATGTGATTTTTATGTAATTTTTATTTTTTTCATTCCATTTTTAAACTAAAGCACAAACAAAACCAAAAACAGTTTACCCGTTTCTCCTACCCTTCTAGTCCCCACCTCTGGCAACCACAAATCTGTTCTCTGTATCCATGAGCTTTTTGGTTTTTTGTTTGTTTTTCTTTTTTTTTTTTTTTCCTATATATATTTTCAGATTTCACATATAAGAGAGCTCATATGATATTTTTCTCTCTGTCTGACTTATTTCACTTAGCATATTAGCTATCCAGATCTATCCATATAGTTGCAGATGGCAAGATTTCATTCTTTTTCATGGCTGGGTGTATATATTTCATTGTGTATACCACAATTTCTTAATCCATTCATCTATTGATGGACACACATTGTTTCCATATCTTGGCTATTGTAAGTAATGCTGCAATGAACATAGGGGTGCATGTATCTTTTCAAATTACTGTCTTCATTTTCTTCAGATAAATACCAGAAGTAGAATTGCTGGATCTTATGGTAATTCTAGTTTTAATTTTTTGAGGAACTTTCATACTCTCTTCCATAGTGGCTGCACTAATTTATATTCCCACCAGCAGTGAATAAGGATTCCCTTTTCTTCACATCCTCACCAACACTTATCTTTTTTCTTTTTGATAATAGCCATTCTGACAAGTGGGAGGTAATATCTCATTGTGGTTTTGATTTGCATTTCCCTGATGATTGATGATGTAGAACATACTTTTATGTATCTGTTGACCATCTGTATGTCTTTGGAAAAGTGTCTATTCAGATCCTCTGCTCATTTTTTAATCAAATTTTTTTTGCTATTGATTTGTATGAGTTTTTTTTAAATGTGTTTTTGATATCAGTCTCATCACATATAGGATTTGCAAATATTTTTACCATTTTGTAGGTTGCCTTTTCATTTTGTTGATGGTTTCCTTTGCTGACAGAAGCATTTTTATTCATGTAGTCCCACTTGTTCATTTTTGTTCCTGTTGCTTTTGCTTTTGGTGTTAGAGTAAAAAAATCTTTGCTAAGAACTATGTCAAGGAAATTACAGCCTATGTTTTCTTCTGGGACTTTTATGGTTTCAAGTCTTACATTAAGGACTTTAGTCCATTTTGAATTAATTTTTGTATGTGATATAAGATAGTGATCCAGTTTCATTCTTTTGCAAGTGGCTGTCCAGTTTTCCCAACAGCATTTTTTGAAGCCAGCCTTGTCCCCATTGTATGTTCTTGACTCCTTTGTCATAAATGAATTAATTGTATATGTGTGGGTTTATTTTGGGTTGTGTCTTCTTTTCCATTAATCTTTGTTTTTATGCCAAAACCATGCTGTTTTAATTACTATAGCTTTGTAATATAGTTTGAAACCAGAGAGAATTTTGCCCCCAGTTTCACTCTGTTTTTCTCAAGATTTCTTTGGCTATTTGGGTTCTTTTGTTGTTCCACACAAATTTTAGGATTGTTTGTTCCATTTCTATGAAAAGTGCCATCGGAATTTTGATAGAGATTGTATTGAATCTGTAGATTGGTTTGACAAATATACACATTTTAATGATATTAATTCTTCCAACCAATGAGCATAGAATATTTTTCCATTTATATGTGTCCTCTTCAATTTCTTTCATCAATGTATCATAATTTCCAGTATATAGGCCTTTCATCTCCTTGGTTAAATTTGTTTCTGGGTATTTTATTCATTTTGATGTGACTATAAATGAGATTGTTTTCTTAATTTCTCTTTCTGGTAGTTTATTATTGATATATAGAAACACAAAAGATTTCTCCAACTTTACTGTATTCATGTGTTAGTATAAGCAATTTTTTAGTGGAATCTTTAGAGTTTTCTATATATAAAATCATGTCATCTTCAAATAGGTACAAGTTTACTTCTTTTTCTCCAATTTAGATCCCTTTATTTTTTTGCCTAATTGCTCTGGCTAGAACTTCCAATATCAAATTGAATAAAAGTGGTGGGAGTGGGCACTCTTGTCTTGTTCCTGGTGTTAGAGAAAAGGCTTTCCACTTTTCACCGATGAGTACAATGTTGGTTGTGGGCTTGTTATATATAGGTTTTGTTATGTTGAGGTACATTCCCTGTACCCAATTTGTTGAGAGTTTTTATCATAAATGGAAACTGAATTTTTTTCTGATGCTTTTTCAGCATTTGTTGAGGTGATCATATGAGTTTTATCTTTCATTTTGTTAATGTGGTATATCACATTGGCTGATTTATGGATGTTATACCATCCTTGCATCCCTGGAACGAATCCCACTTGATCATGGTGTATGATCCTTTTAACGTATTGTTGAATTCAGTTTGCTAATATTTGGTTGAGGATTTTTGCAGATATGTTCATCAGGATATTGGCCTGTAATTTTCTTTTCTTGTTGTGTCTTTGTCTGGTTTTGATGTCAGTGTAATGTTGGTCTCACATAATAAATTAGAAGCATTCTTTTCTATTTTTGGAAGAGTTTGAGAAGAATTGGCACTAATTTCTCTTTGAATGTTTAGGGAATTTCTAGTGAAGCTGTTTGGTCTTGGACTTTTTTTGTTTGGAGATTTTTGATTACTGACTCAATCTCCTTACTAGTAATTGGTCTGTCAAGTTTTATATGTCTTCATGATTCAGCCTTGGAAGCTTGTATGTTTCTAGAAATTTATCCATTTCCTTTCAGTTATCCAATTTGTTGGTATATAATTGTTTTTAGTAATCTCTTATAATCCTTTGTATTTCTGTGGTATCAGTTGTAACATCTCCTCTCATTTCTGACTTTGTTTGAGTCCTCTCTTTCTTTCTTGATGAATCTAGCTCAAGGTTTGTCAATTTTGTTGATCTTTTCAAAGAACTAGCTTTGGATTTCATTGATCTTTTCTATTGTCTTTTTACTCTCCATTTTATTATTTCTGCTCTGATCTTTGATATTTCCAACTTTTTGCTAACATTTGGCTTTGCTTATTCTTTTTTCCCTAGTTCCTGTACGTGTAAATTTATTTAGTTGTTTATTTATTTATTTAATAAATTTATTTATTTCATTAGCTGTGTTGGGTCTTTTTTGCTGTGTGTGGGCTTCCTTTTTAGTTGTGGTGAGTGGGGGCTACTCTTCATTGTGGTGCATGGGCTCCTCATTACTGTGGCTTCTCTTGTTGCGGACCACGGGCTCTAGGCACATGGGCTTCAGTAGTTGCAGCACATGGGCTCAATAGCTGTGGCTCACAGGCTCTAAAGTGCAGGCTCAGTAGTTGTGGTGCATGGGCTTAGTTGCTCTGCGGCATGTGGGATCTTCCTGGTGCAGTGATCGAACCCATGATCCCTGCATTGGCAGGTGGATTCTCAACCACTGTGCTACCTAGGAAGCCCTGTAGGTATAAATGTAGATTGCTTAGTTGAGATTTTTGTTTTTGTTTTTTGAAGTAGGCATTTATTGCTATAAACTTCCCTCTTAGAACTGTATTAGCTGTATCCAATAAGTTTTGGTATATCATATTTCCATTTTTGTTTGTCTCTAGGTATTTTTGATGTCTCTTTTAATTCCTTATTTACTTTTTTTTTTTTTGGAGCATGTTATTTAGTCTCCACATATTTGTAAATTTCCATATTTATTCTTGTAATTGATTTATTGTTTTATACCATTGTGTCTAGAAAAGATGCTTGATATGATTTCAATTCTTAAATTTTTAAAGACTTTTTTTTTTTAAAGACTTTTCAAAACTTGTTTTTTGGTCTAACATATGATCTATCTTGGAGAATGTCTCATGTGCACTTGAGAAGAATGTGTATCCTATTGCTTTTGAATGGAACATTCTGTATGTAACTGTTAAGTCAGTCTAGTCTTAATGTGTCATTTAAAGCCAACGTTTCCATATTGATTTTCTGTCTAAATGATCTATCCATTGATGCAAATGGGGTATTAAAGTCCCTTACTATAATTGTATTGCTGTCGATTTCTCCCTTTAGGTCTGTTATTGTTTGCTTTTATATACATAGATGCTCCTAAGTTGAGTGCATAAATATTTACAAATGTTATGTCTTCTTATTGGATTGACCCCTTGATCATGATGTAACATCTTTCTTTGTATCTTATTACAGTCTTTGTTTCAAAGTCTGTTTTGTCTGATATAAGTATAGATATGCCAGCTTTCTTTTGGTTTCCATTTGTATAGAATATCTTTTTCCATCCCTTCATTTTTCAGCATATGTGTGTCCTTACATCAAAAGTGAGTCTTCTGTAGGCAGCATATAGATGGCACTTCTTTTCTTTTTTCATCCTTTCAGCCACTCTATATCTTTTTTATTTTATTTTTTAATTTTTTGGCTGCATTAGGTCTTAGTTGTGGCACATGGGATCTTCATTGAGGCATGAGGGGTCTTTCATTGCAGCACATGGGCTTCTCTCTAGTTGTGGCAAGTGGGTTTTTTCTTTTTTCTAGTTGTGGAGTGCAAGATCCAGGACATGTGGACTCTGTACTTGTGGTATATAGGTTCCAGAGTGCATGGGCACTGTAGTTTGCAGCACACAGGCTCTCTAGTTGAGGCGCGTGAGCTCAGTAGTTCTGGCATACAGGCTTAGTTGCCATGTGGCATGTGGGATCTTGGTTCCCCGACTGGGGATTGAACCCGTATCCCCTGTATTGGAAGGTGGATTCTTTACCACTGGACCACCAGGGAAGTCCCTCTATATCTTTTGATTAGGGAATTTAGTTCATTTACATATAAAGTAATTATTGATAGATATGTGCATATTGTCATTGTATTAATTGTTTTCTGGCTGTTTTTGTAGGCTCTTTTTTTTTTTTTTTTGCTGTCTTCTTTTGCAGTTTGACGACTTTCTTTAGTGGTATTCATATGTTCCTTTTCATTTTCTTTTGTGTATTTACTATAGGTTTTTGCTTTGTGGTTACCCTGAGGCTTACATATAACAAATTATAGCTAAATCAATCTGTTTTAAGCTGATAACTTGCATCATCCCATTGTAAACTTTGACATTATTACTCTCCCCTGCCATGTTTCATGTTTTTGATGTCACAAGTTACATTTATCTTGTTTATCCCTTAATTACTGTAATCATAGTTACTTTTATTACATTTGTCTTTTAGCCTTCATACTAACTTTATAGGCGATTAATCCATTACCTTTACTATATATTTATCTTCCCAGTGAGATGTATGCTTTCATATGTGATCTTGTTATTAATTAGCACTCTTTCTTTTCAGCTTAAAGAAGTTCTTTTAACATTTCTTGTAAGGCTGGTTTAGTCATGATGAACTCTTTTATTGTTTGCTTATCTAGAACACTCTATTTCTTCCTCACTTCTTAATATTAACTTTGCTGCTAATGTTAACTTTGGATGTTCTTCATACACACACTAAAATCTGAGCAGCTCTGGCCTAGAGTTGACCTTTCAGGGGGTCTGTGTGCACTTCCAGCTTCATGTGGCAGGCACTACCTATTAAAGGTAGTAGGTGGTGGTGGTTTTCATTTAACTCCCCATGTCCAGTCTGCCCCTCATCAGTAACAATAATAACCTTAAGAGTAGCTAACATTTATTGGCACTTTGTGTCAGGAACCTTGCTAATTACTTTTCATAGTTGCTATGTATGGGCCTCCTCTTCTGAGGTTGTGCATGCCTTTGGATTCTTGTCTCCCATCCCACCATTCTGTGTTTCCCTGCTCTCTCAAGCAATACAAAGCAAGCCCTCTCTTCTCACTGACAATCTACCTCATTGACTCTCACCCTATGCATGGATGGCCTACAGAAAGCCTGGGAAATTCTCATTCTGGTTTCTATCATCTTTGTGCATGATGAAAGCATGACTAAAATGAAGAGTGGACTGTAAAGAAGTCTAAAATTTTTCTGGGAAGATGCTAGTGAAATATTCTCAAGAGGTTTTTCCCACTCTGTAAAAGTTTGGAGTCATAGTTAAAAAGCTGAGCCTAATCCTGTCTTGAAGGAAAGTCATCTAGAACAGCTGAAAAACACCTCCCTGGGCTTCTTTTTCCACTTTCTCCCACTGTTCCTGCTGACACAACGCTGCTCTCTGCCAGGTTGCACGGCCTTTGATGGATGGCCTATCTCCTCTTCCTTGGCCTTTTTGTTCCCCTCATGCTCTCCCTCGGGGCTGAGGTGTTGGGTAAGTAGTTATGCAGAAGGCAGCAGATAGATGTGAGGGGAGGCCATAGGCATAACATTCTGAGAAAGAACCTTGCCTTGTATCAGGCTGATTTATGATCATGACCTAACCTGGCCCTATTTTTTGCTCATTTTCTCCTAAAAACAAACTTGCACCACACAGCATGTTTTTTCAGTTACCAGAGCTGATGACACTGGGCATGACTCCTCTCTTTTGTTGAACCTCACCTTCCTGGAAGCCAATGGGCCTTCCTGGAGAAGCAGAACTCTCACTCCTGACTTTAACCCTCCCAGAAGTACAGAGAAGAACTCTGCTATGGGGCCTTCCTGGAATTGAGGTTCCACAGCCATTTCTGTGCCAAGCACAGCATTTTTGCCTAACTTTATCTTCTTCCACCTTGGCCTGTAGTTAAATGATCTCTTCTATGAGATTCTGTCATGGATAAGTGCTCCTTTCAGGATAGGGCTTTGCCCAAGAAAATCTCTCCATAGGTTTTACCACATGTGCTGTAATCCAACTTTGTAGGACTCACAAGGAAGCAGCTTATTATGTGATGGCTGGGGAAAGCACATCTAACATCACGGGAAAATCTGAGCACCTGTAGATGCACAGTGGAAGGAACAGTTGGTCCCCCTTGCATGATTCCTCTAGGTCAGATGCAATTGCAGGACCAATGTGCACCCCCTGCCCCCCATCCACCCACCCCTGAGACTGGTGGGTTATCTTCCTTTTCTGAGTCAAGATTCTCATGACTCAATTTGACTTTCAGAGCAGAGCAGGTACAATGTTCCTCCCCTGACCCTGTGGGAAATTCACAGTTATCTAAGACAGGCCCTTGTCTTCAAGAAACTTTCAAATCGCCTGGTTGAATAAAGAAAATAGCAGCGGTACCATGAGAGTCAGCAAGCTGCAACAGAAAATTTTTTTGACTAAAGTGGTCAAACAAGTCTTCATGGACAAAGTGAAGCTTAAGTTAATTTTGAAGGGCACACCCATAGATGGGAGGCACTTCAGACAAAGGGAGTGCTATACCATTGTTTATGGGGCTGAGACTGTATTTGGAATGTTGGTGTTAGGAAAGTGACATGTTGACTGTAGAGCAGCATTTTAATTGGAGAGTATATGAGAATCAAGTGTCAGTGCATTTTTTTCAGCATTGGGCCTACATAGCCTCTCAGGCAGGGACATTTTTTGGCTTTTCCATTTATTTCAACACTCTGAAATCAAAGTTTTCAAAATGTTCTTGAAACACAGACACTCATCTGCTTTGAGAAGGAAAAGGGTATGAATTGCTCCTTTTCCCCTTTTGTCACTACCATAAAATAAGGATGCTAAGGACAGGTTGATTCCTGACAGTTATCAGAAGATTCCTTTTGTTCTCACTTTATATTGACTATAACTCCCAGGGTGGATACTTTTTTCCTCATTAGGATGCTGAGAGCACTGTTGAAGCATAACTCCCACTATCTGGTCTTGTGTTCAGGGGACCCTATTCTGTCAAAACCAACCAACAGAAGATTCCAGTAGGGGAGCAGTGGGGATTTCTGGTGGAGAAGGAGGTCAGCAGTCAGAACAGTCCGACTGGATTGTTTGAAAGCAGCTCTTACCTGGACCATCTCACTTCCCTTCTTCCTTACACTCTCTTCTAATACAGAGTCCTCCTCCACTAGTTACATACTGAGTGGGGAAACCAAGAAAAAGGAGGAAATGGAGATGGAAGCCACTGGCTTGGGGGAGAGTTTTCAGTTGAGTATTCTTCACATTAGCTCCCCTCCTACCTTCTCCAGCCTTTTTTTTTTTTTGCTTGCCACTTTATTTATTTATTTATTTATTTTTTGCTGTACAACAGAGTGAATGAGCTGTATTTATACATATATCCCCATATCCCCTCCCTCCTGTGACTCCTTCCCACCTTCCCTATCTTTCCTGGCTTTGCAATACAAAGCTCCCTCTTTGCCTCAGGGTCTTCTAGAATTGATTACTGAGTGTCATGTGTCACAGAAAACCCTGCAGGGCCACCCAGACATTTTCCCAAATGCCAGCAAGGCAGCCTGTCTTTTTAGGTATTGGCCAGGCTGGAGATATTAACTGCTATGCTAACCAATCTGTTCTCTCCTCCAAGCTATTTCCAGGTGTGGATGTCAGCTTGTACATTTTTTTTTTTTTTTGAAAGTAAGATCCCAGTCACCTTCAAGAAGTGATCTGAAAATTTGTTAATGGCACACTTACCACTTTTTTGCTTTTCTTGCTCCAAAAGAACAAATATTTGAAATGTTTTAGTACAGTGGAAAAGCATGGGCTTTTTGGTCAAAGAAATATGGTTTTGATCCCTGTCTCTGCTTCTTCCTAGATGTAAGACTGTGGAAAACTTGCTTAACTTCTATGATCCTCAGTTTTTTTGTTTCTAAGTGAAGATAATAAAATTCAGTTCATACATTTGTGGTAGGGTTTAAAAGGGCTGGCACATGTCCAGTGTCTGGAGTATAGTAGATATTTAATAAAAGATAGTTTGTCTCTTTATTTCTTCTTGGCAAGAGCAGATCTCCTGAGTGCATTTTCCAAAAATGGAAAGAATCAGGATACTCCTCTACAGGGGCAGCATTTAAAAATTTCCACATTCAACAGTTGTTTATAACCCTCTGGCTTTGATGTTCACTATTATTAGAATTTTTCATCACCCAGGGATACTAACTGATTCTACTAATTCTAAATTCTGGCAATTAATAATGATAGAAAACCAGTTGCAAATGATTGTTCCTGAGGACCCACATGGGTATATGGCTCTGTTAGAGTACCCACAGTCTCTAAATACAAGTTTGGGAGTTCAGAGCAGGAATAAGAAAAAGATATGCCCCCTCAATTTACTTTCCTTTCTCTCAAAACTTAGATTAAATACAAGGTAAAGTATTTGAACAATTTTAAATTTAGTAAACATTGATATGTAATAGAAAGCTGTTCCAAGCAAGAACTGAAAGAATGATTTTTTTTAATTGAGATATAATTGATATAACATTAGTTTCAGGTATAACATAATGATTCGATATTTGTATACTGCAAAATGATCACCTCAATGTCTACTTACCATCCGTCATGTGTGTGTGATGAGAACTTTTAAGATTTACTCTCTTGGCAGTGCTCAAGTATGCACTACAATATTATTGACTATAGTCACCATCCTGTATACTACATACCCATGATTTACTTATTTTATAACTGGAAGTTTGTAACTCTTGAACCACTTCACCCATTATACCTATCCTCCAATCTCCTACCCTTCTGGTGATCACCATTCTGTTTTCTGTATCTGTCAGTTTTGTTTCATTTGTTGATTTGTTTTTTAGATTCCACATGGAAGTAGTAAGTGAAATCATACAGTATTTGTTGTGTGTTTGACTTTTTTAAAAAATATTTTGTGGAAGTGTAATTGATTTACAATGTTGCATTAGTTTCTGGTGTACAGCAAAGTGATTCGGAAATAGATAGACAGACAGATAGATAGATAGATAGATAGATAGATAGATAGATAGATAGATAGATAAACTTTTCCATTATGGTTTATTACAGTATTGACTTATTTTACTTAGCATCATACCCTCAAGATCCATCCATGTTTTCACAAATGGCAAGATTTCATTCTTTTCTATGGATAGCTAGTATTCTCTTGAGTATATTTACCACATCTTTTTATCCATTCATCCATCAATGAACACTTAGGTTGTTTACCTATCTTGGCTATTGTAAATAATGCTGCAATGAACATAGAGGTGCACATATCTTTTCAAATTCCTGTTTTCATTTTCATCAGATAAATACCAGAAGTAGAATTGTTGGATCATATGGTAGTTCTAGTTTTCATTTTTTGAGGAATCTCCATACTGTTTTCCATAGTGGCTGGACCAATTTACATTCCCACCAACAGTGCATGAGGGTTCCCTTTTCTCCACATCCTCACCAACACTTATCACTTGTCTTTTTTGATAACAGCCATTCTGACAGATGGGAAGTGATATCTCATTGCAGTTTTGATTTGCATTTCCCTGATGATTAATGATGTAGAGCATCTTTTAAAGTACCTGTTGGCCATCTGTATGTCTTCATTGGAAATATGTGTATTCAGATCTTTTACCCTTTTTAAAACCAGATTTTTTTGTTTTTGTTTTGCTATTGAATTGTTTGAGTTCTGTATATATTTTGGATATTAGGCCCTCATTGGATATAAAATTTGCAAATATTTTCAACATTTTGTTGATTGCCTTTTCATTTTGTTGATGGTTTCCTTTGCTCTGCAGAATTTTTTGGTTGTTTGCTCGATATAGTCCCACTTGTTTATTTTTGCTTTTACTGCCACTGCTTTTGGAGTCAGATCCAAAGAATCATTGCCAAGACACATGTTGAGGTGCTTATATTCTATTTTTCTTTTAGGAGTTTTATGGTTTTAGGTCTTAATCCATTTTGAATTAATTTTTGTGTATGATATAAGATAGTGATCCAGTTTCATTATTTTGTAAGTGGTTATCTAGCTTTCCCAACGGCATTTTTTGAAGAGACAATCCTTTCCCCATTGTATTCTTGGTTCCTAAATGAATTGATCATATATGTGTGGGTTTACTTCTGGGCTCTTTGTTCTGTTCTACTAAGCTGTGTGTCTATTTTTATGCCAATTCTATGCTCTTTTGATTACTATAGCTTTGAAAAATAGTTTGAAATCAGGGAGAAGGAAGCCTCCAGTTTTGTTTTTTCTCAAGATTGCTTTGGCTATTTGGAGTCTGTGGGGGTTCCATACAAGTTTTAGGATTGTTTGTTCTATTTCTGTAAAAAATGTCACTGGAATTTTGATAGGGATTGCATTGAATCTGTAGATTGCTTTGGCTAATACACACATTTTAACAATATTAATTCTTCCAACCCATAAGCATGAAATATCTTTCTATTTATGTGGCCTCTTCAATTACTTTCATCAATGAGTCTTTTACCATCTTGGATAAATTTATTCCCAGGTATTATATTTTTCTTGATGCAATTATAAATGGATTGTTGTCTTAATTTCTCTCTCTGATAGTTTGTTGTTAGTGTGTATAAGCACAAAAGATTTTTGTGTATTGATATTATATCCTGTAACTTCACGGAATTTGTTTATTAGTTCTAATAATTTTTTTAAGAACTTTTATTGAGATACAGTTAACAGACAATAAACAGCATATGTTTAGAGTGTACAATTTGGTATCCCAATCTCCCAATTCATTCCCACCCAACCCTCCCTGCTTTCCCCACTTGGTGTCCATGTGTTTGTTCTCTACACCTGTGTCTCTATTTCTGCCTTGCATTTCCTCTTTCATAGTTGTTAGCATTTGCCTTATGTATTGAGGTGCTCCTATATTGGGTGCATATATATTTATAATTGTTATCTCTTCTTCTTGGATGGATCCCTTGATTTTTATGTAATGTCCTTTCCTGTCTTTTGTAACATTTTTTATTTTAAAGTTTATTTTTTCTGATATGAGTATTGCTACTCCAGCTTTCTTTTGATTTTCATTTGCATGGAATATCTCTTTCCATCCCCTCACTTTCCGTCTGTATGTGTCCCTAGGTCTGAAGTGGGTCTCTTGTAGACAGCACATATATGGGTCTTGTTTTTGTACCCATTCAGCCAGTCTGTGTCTTCTGGTTGGTGCATTTAGTCCATTTACATTCAAGGTAATTATCGATATGTATGTTCCTAGTACCATTTTCTTAATTGTTTTGTTTTTGTTTTTGTAGGTCCTTTTCTTCTCTTATGTTTTCCACTTAGAGAAGTTCCTTTAGCATTTGTTAGAGGGTTGGTTTGGTGGTGCTGAATTCTCTTAGCTGTTGCTTGTCTGTAAAGCTTTTGATTTCTCCATTGAATCTGAATGAGATCCTTGCTGGGTAGAGTATTCTTGGTTGTAGGTTCTTCCCTTTCATCACTTGAAATATATCATGCCACTGCCTTCTGGCTTGAAGAGTTTCTGCTGAGAAATCAGCTGTTACCCTTATGGGAGTTCCCTTGTATGTTATTTGTCATTTTTCCCTTGTTGCTTTTAATAACATTTCTCTGTCTTTAATTTTTGTCAATTTGAGTACTATATGTCTTGGCATGTTTCTCCTTGGATTTATCCTGCCTGGGACTCTCTGTGCTTCCTGGACTAGGGTAGCTATTTCCTTTCCCATGTTAGGGAAGTTTTCAACTATAATGTCTTCTAATATCTTCTCAAGTCCTTTCTTTCTCTCTTCTCCTTCTGGGACCCCTATAATGCGAATGTTGGTGCATTTAACATTGTCCCAGAGGTCTCTTAGGCTGTCTTCAGTTCTTTTCATTCTTTTTTCTTTATTCTTTTCTGCATCAGTGATTATCACCATTCTGTCTTCCAGGTCACTTATTTGCCCTTCTGCCTCAGTTAATCTGCTATTGGTTCCTTCTAGTGTGTTGTTCATTTCAGTTATTGTGTTTCATATCTCTGTTTGTTTGCTCTTTAATTCTTCTAGGTCTTTGGTAAACTTTTCGATCTTTGCATGCAGTCTTTTTTCAAAGTCCTGGATCATCTTCACCATCATTATTCTGAATTCTTTTTCTGTAAGGGTGTCTGTCTCCTCTTCATTTAGTTGTTTTTCTGGGGTTTTATCCTGTCCCTTCATCTGGGACAAAGTCCTCTGCTTTTTCATTTTCTCTATCTTTCTGTTGCTGTGGTTTTCAGTTCCACAAGACAAAATACTGCTGATACTGCTTGATACTGCTGTCTGCCCTCTTGTGGAGGAAGCTATCTAGGAACCTCCTGTGTGCATTCTGATGGGAGGGACTCAGTTCTAATAATTTTTTAGTGGAATCTTTAGGATTTTCTGTATATAAAATCATGTCATTCACAAATAGTGACAGTTTTACTTCTTCCTTTCTGGTTTGGATGCCTCTTATTTCATTTTCCTGCCTAATTGCTCTGGTTAGGGCTTCCAATACTATGTTAAATAAAAGTGCAAGAGTGGGCAACCTTGTCTTGTTTCTGAAATTAGAGGAAAAGTTGTTAGCCTTTCACCCTTGAATATAATGAGTGAAAGTATGGACTTGTCATATATGGCCTTTATTATGTTGAAGTATATTCCCTCTCTACTGCCTTTGTTAAATGTTTTTGTTGTAAATTGAGATTGAATTTTGTCAAATGCTTTTTCTGCATCTATTGAAATGATCACATGATTCATATCATCCATTTTGTTAATGTGGCACATTGATTGATTGGCAGATGCTGAACAATTCTTGCATCCCTGGAATAAATCCCACTTGATCATGCTGTATGATTTTTTTTAATGTATTGTTAAATTTGGTTTGCTGACATTTTGCAGAGAATTATTTTGCATCTATATACTAACCCTGATGTAATTTTCTTCTATGTGGCATTCTTGTCTGTTTTTGGTATCAGGATAATGCTGGCCTTATTAAATGAGTTTGGAAGCATTTCCTCCTCTTCAATTTTGTGGAAGACTTGAGAAAATAGGTATTAAATCTGTTTTGAATGTGTGGTGAAGTTCACCGGTGAAGCTGTCTGGTCCTGGGCTTTTGTTTGTTGGGAGGTTTTTTATTATGGTTTCATATCTTTACTAGCAATTGATCTGTTCAAAATTTCTGTTTCTTCATAACATTTCTTCTGTTTGGAAGATCATTTGTTTCTGGGAGTTTATCCATTTCTTCTAGGTTGTCCAATTTGTTGTATAACTGTTCATAATAGTGTCTTATGACCCTTTGTATTTCTGTGGTATCGGTTGTAAACTTTTCGGTTTTCATTTCTGATTTTCTTTAATTGAGCACTCTCTCTTTTTTCCTTGCTCAGTGTAGATAAAGGTTTGTCATATTTGTTTATCTTTTCAAAGAAACAGGTCTTAGTTTTATTGATATTTTCTATTGTCTTTTTAGTCTCTATTTCATTTACTTCCACTCTGATCTTTGTTATTTCCTTCCTTCTACTAAGTTTGGGCTTCCTTTATTCTTTTTTTTTTTTAATTCCTTTAGATGTAAGTTTAGGTTATTTGAGATTTTTCCTGTTTCTTAAGGTTGGTGTTTATTGCTATAAACATCCTTCTTAGTACTGCTTTTGCTTCGTGTTTTAGATTTTGGTGTGTTGTATTTTCATTTTCATTTGTCTAAAGGTATTTTTTGATTTCTCCTTTGATTTCTTTGTTTACCCATTGATTATTCAGTAGCATGTTGTTCAATCTTCACATATTTGTGATTTAAAAATTTTTTCTTCTGGTGATTGATATCTAGTTTTATATCATTGTGGTCAGGAAATATGCTTGATATATTTCAGTCTTCTCAAATTTATTGAAACTTGTTTTGTGGCCTAACATATAATTCATCCTGAAGAATGTTTCATGTGCACTTAAGAATGTGTATTCTGCTGCTTTTGAATGGAATGTTCTGTATATAACTATTAAGTCTATCTCACCTAATGTGTCATTTAAAGCTAATGTTTCCTTATTGATTTTCTGTCGGGGTGATCTATCCATTGATGTAAGTGGGGTATTAAGTCTTCTACTAT
The DNA here is from genome assembly GCF_030028045.1 of Hippopotamus amphibius kiboko. Taxonomy (NCBI): domain Eukaryota; kingdom Metazoa; phylum Chordata; class Mammalia; order Artiodactyla; family Hippopotamidae; genus Hippopotamus; species Hippopotamus amphibius. The sequence continues at coordinate 173,620,763 of NC_080188.1, read as the reverse complement.
TATTGTATCACTGTCTATTTCTCCCTTTTGTCCTGTTATTATTTGCTTTATATATTTAGGTGCTCATATGTTGAGTGCATAAATATTTACAAATATGTTATATCCTCTTGTTTGATTGATCCCTTTATTATTATGTAGCACCCTTCTTTATCTTTTATTACAGTGTTTGTTTTTCTTTGTCTTTTATTACAATGTTTGTTTGAAAGTCTCTTTTGCTTGATAAAAGTACATCTACCCAAGCTTTCTTTTGGTTTTCATTTGCATGGAATATTTTTTTCCCTCCCTTCACTCTTAGGCTGTGTGTGTCTTTACATTTGAAGTGAGTCTTTTGTAGGCAGCATATAGATGGGTCTTTTTTTTTTTTTTTTCCATTCTGCTATGCTATGAAAGAATGATTCTTAAAGTTTTAAGACAACATGACCTGAATGTTTGGCTTCAGTGCCACTATCATTTTTTGAGTTATATCACTTGATCTGATTTTTCTAACCCATGGGCTTTCATAGTTCAGTTTGGTGTTGAGTGATTTCATAAATCATATTGATGATCTGGTCCCTCTGTTCCTCCCAAGAATGTGGTTTTGATGAATAAACAACAGTTATAAGATGTTTGCTTCTATCACATGTACATCCAAAGTTATAAAATCTCAATGTTGCTCAAGTTCAGAGTTTCACCACATATATTGTGTTGTCTTAGACTGTGTTGTCTTTGTCAGCCTTTTTTGTGCTAGACTGAGAAATATTCTAAATGTGGAGATTGGTAATTTTTCTTTTTTATCAAAGTCCATCTTGCTTCTGCTTGGTGGAGTTAAGGAAACAGGGCCGGGGATCACTCCTGAGGGCACGTGTATGAGCTGTGCAGGTCTTTCTGTGATCCCAGTTGTGGTTGAAGGATGCAAAGAGCAGACCTGGTAGGGGCTGATTTTATTTTACAGGAGCAATTGATCACTGAGTTCTCTAGTAATTTTAAGGCTCAAAACTCAGAATGGAAGCAACATTTACCTCCCCCCCACCGCTTTTGAAGATAGTTTTTTTTAAAAGCAGTTTTGGGTATACAATAAAATTGAAAGGAAGATACAGAGTTATCCAATATATTCCTTTCCCGTACACATGCATAGCCTCCTCCATTATCACTAGAATGATCTTTTTTCTTTTCCCAAGGATGAATCTACACTGACACATCATAATCGCCCAAAGACCATAGTTTACTTTAAGGTTTAATCTTGGTGCTGTACATTCTATGGGTTTGGACAAAAGTATAATGATGTATATCTATTATTATAATATCATATATATTATTTTCACTGCCCTAACAATCTTCTGTGCTCTGCCTATTCATGTCCCTCCTCTCACTCCTGGCAACCACTGATTTTTTAATCATCTTCATAGTTTTGTCTTTTCCAGAATGCCATATAGTTGGAATCATACAGAATTTAGCATTGTCAGATTGGCTCCTTTCCCTTAGTTAAATGTGTTTATATATGCTTCATGTCTTTTCATAGCTTAGTAGCTCATTTCTTTTTAGCACTGAATAATATTGTATTGTCAGGATGGACCACAGTTAATGTATCCATTCAGCTACCAAAGATTGTCTTGATTGCTTTCAAAATTTGGCAGTTATGAATAAAATTGCTATGAACATCCATGTGCAGGTTTTTGTGTGGACAGAGTTTCAACTTTTGGGGGTAAATATCAAGGATCAAGATTGCTAGATCATATGGTAAGAGTATGTTTAGTTTCTTAAGAAACCACCAAACCATTTTCCAAAGTGGCTATATCATTTTGCATTTCCACCAGCAATGTATGAAAGTTCTTGTTGCTCCATATTTTCAAAAATATTTGATGTTGTCAGTGTTCTAGATTTTGATCATTCTAATAGCTGTGTAGTGTCATCTCATTGTTGTTTTAATTTGGATTTCTCTGATGACATATGATGTGGAGAATTTTTTTCATATGCCTTTTTGCCATCTGTGTATCTTCTTTGATAAGGTACCCCTTATGGTCTTACACTCATTTTAAAATTGGGTTGTTTCTTTTTTTATTGTTAAGTTTTAAGGGTTCTTTGTATATTTTGGATAACAATCCTTTGTCAGGTATGTCTTTTGAAAGTGTTTTCTCCTATCATGTGGCTTGTCTTCTACTTCTTTTTTTTTAGAATTTTGAGATATAATTGACAAACAATAACTACTTCTCTTGGTATTGTCTTTAGAAGAAAAATAGTTTTTAATTTTAATGAAGTCTGGCTTATAAATTATATCTTTCATAGATCATGTATTGGTGTTGTATCTAAAAACCATCATCATACTGAAGGTCATGTAGGTTTTCTTTCTTGTGTTATCTTCTACAAGTTTTGTAGTTTTGCACTTTACGTTTAGGTCAGTTATCCATTTTGAGTTAATTTTGGTGAACAGTATAAGATCTGTGCTTAGATTCTTTTTATGCTCTTCTTACATGGGGATATCTGGTTGTTCCAACATCGTTTGTTAAAGGCACTATCTCTGCTCCATTGTACTTCTTTTTCTCCTGGCCAAAGATAAATTGACTATATTTATGGCTCTCTCTTCTGTTACATTGATATATTTGTCTACTCTTTCACCAATATCACAATATATTGATTACTGTAGCTTTATAGTAAGTCTCAAAGTCACACTTACACATTTTTAATTATAAAAAATCCAATGACCAGCAAAGCAGCCACATCTACTTTAATAGTCAGGGTGTGAAGAAGATACATGATGGCTTGTATCTGCTTTCCTTTTGAGTCTTTCTAATGGTGGAACTGGCTCAAACTAGCTCACCAGAGCCAATTGTACACATCTTGTCCCAACTCCATGTTCAATGACAGCAGTAAATTAAAATTGGCCATTGTGGGAATATTTACACCATGGAAATTGACAAATGCTACCAATCAGTGTTTGTTTGTTTGTTTTCCTTCAGAAAATCAGTTATTAAACATTTATCTGCATAATACTGATTTTGTATCTAATTTGTTCTTCCCTTTGATAGTTCATCATCAAACTCTTTTAGTCATCATAGATAATGTTTATTAATACTTTGTGTGAGTTAGGCACTGTGCTAAGATCTTTCACATGTGTTCTTTAATTCTCACAACAATGTTATGAGGTAACTCTGTGATCTCAGTTTGTGGTTGAATGATGCTGAAGAGAAGACCAGTGGTGGACAAATTTTTATTTTACAGGTACAGTTTGCAAATGAGTAAACTGAGGTTCAGCAAGATGATATAATTTTTCTTAGGTCACATAGCACATTAAGTGGTAGACTGGAGACTGAAACTTCTCACTGACTCATGCTTGTAACCACCACGCACTATGGTCTTCCCCAGCATAGAAAACTGTTCTGGGCTCAGAATCATGACACTTTGGTTCTAGTGTACTCTCTACGCCCAGCCTGACACCTCACCTCTCAGAATCTCAGTGTCCTCATCTATACAATAAGGCTGGTAATGATAATAATCCTGCCTAGTTCATAGGATGGCTTTACCTTTTAAATGATAGTTATACAAGATTGCTTTGGAAAGCTCAAGTACTGTATAAATGGGAGATATCATTACATGATAAGAAGTGAAGGAAAAAATATTTACCCAATGAACACCACATCACAGTTTAGAAGATTCAGCTAAAGTGGATATTTAATATAAATGCAGGTTCTATGAAATTTTACAGTGACTGTTTCTAGATGAACTGGCAGAACCTTTGATCTGGGAATGCCTGAAGTTATCTCTTGGAATTCTTTGGCTTTTGTCTCCCTAATCTTCCCAGACAGTCTGATTGGTAACCTAGTTTCATGGGCAGATTTGATTGGAATTAAGTTATTAACAAGATAGGCCAGTGTTGGAAAGTTGACATTTAGTAACTTTAGGGAGAATTTCTGCTATATTATGTCCATGTTTTAATAAAGGGTTCTTTTTTCTTTGCTGTTCACATAGTTATTCATACTTCTCACTGTCAGCATTATTCACTTTAGTTATTTATTTAAGGTTTACCTTTACTATACTGAACTCCTCTTGATGTCAAGTAACCATTTGATCACTATAGAAATCTCCAGCACCAAGTACTGAGATGGGCAGCTAGTATTGCTTCATAAGTATCTATTGAACAACTACATGGGTGAACTAACCACATGGAACTCTTGTGGTGTTCATGTATTTCTTGTGCCACAGTTGCCCATCTGCAAGCTTTGGAAATTTTCTTAATTGCAGTTGGAGCTAGTGTGGAAGGCAAGGTCAACCATGTGGTGTTTCATGCTAGAGTTCATCTGTGTGCTCTTTGGGATATCAGAGGCATTTGGCAGCAGTAGGAAAGCCTCCAGGTATTCCTAACTTATACAGTCCAAGCCCCTTACTGTGTTATACAAGACCTGCCTTGACATGTTTCACTTCTGGTGCTCTCTGTCCTGCCACTGTGTGGAATGATCTGTAATTCTTTTGCCTGCACAATTCTTACACATTCTTTAAGAGTAGGATTTGAGTCTCATCCCCTCAGGAAATCATCTCTGAGCTATGGGTTGAGATTAGGTTCTGTTTCACTCACCAATGTACTTCTTGATCTTAGTTCTGATACTGTATTAAAATGATCTCTTACGTTTCTCACTCTCCCAGGAGACTATGACTCCTCCAGGGCAAAGACCACCTTTTCTTCCAAAACTGAGAAAAGTGTGTATGTCTGGCATGAATGAGATGTTCAGTAAATGTTTAAGGAGCCAAAATGACTAATTCCAAGTGGAATTTCTTTTTCCAGGAAGAGCAAGACAGTGAGTGAAATGTGAACCCTTTGAGGCTTAATGGGGTGACAGCCCTTCTGGTGGCCAAGTGTAATCTTCTTCCCACCAGCTAGGGATGAAGAAGAGAGCTTCCAGGTTGCGGATTCAATGTTGGGGCTAAATCTGTGTTTGTCTGAGCACAGACTGCAGTTCCAGTCTAATTGCAGGCTGATTTATTCAGTCTCAAGGGAGAAGAGAACCAGATAATTTTCCATTCGATATCCTACAGATTGGAGGAAGAGATTTTTACCAGTGCACACTATAAGAATATAGAAGATGCAGGGGGTAGAAACATTTATTTACTCTGTCCTTGGAAATTTTGAAAATCCCCACAAGGACACACTCATGATCTTATGAAAGAGATTGGGGTGGCCGGCAGTTATTCGCAGGAATTTGTAAACATACTATGCTTCAGTGCCACAGTTTCTTCTCTTGGAATAATACATCTTTTAGTGGGAACAGGGGACGTTTATTTCCATTTCAGTAGTCTTAAATATGAGTTGTATAATAGATAATAAAAAGCCCCAATTAATTATCAATCCTAGACAATCCATTAACCATGTTCTCTAATAGCATCATATCTGTGCACTCACTCATAACAGGCTCCTGTTTCTTTTAACCACCTTTCATTCCACTAGTTTTCTGAATTAATGAGCAAGAATGTACTATGGTTATTTAGAGACCTGAGACAAACCTAAAATGCTTGATCTGATGTGATCTTTAAACAAATAGTTTAAAAGAATTTCGGATGCAATTTCCGCTTTCATATCTGACTTAACTTATTGATAATAATTTTTATACTTCTTTTCCACTGACTGACAAAACTAAGACTCCCAACTTCTGTTTTCTGCTTTTCCATCCACTGAGCAGCAGCGAGAAGCTTGATTTGTTTTGTAAATACAGACTATCTGCAGCTCTCAACATGCTTTCATAAGAATCTGTATTTGTGAAAGTTCCACTTGTGATTCTGATCCACAACTAGTGTTGATGACATTGGTGTCTTAGTTAGTTTAGGTTGTGATAACCAAGATACATAGACTGGGTGTCTTAAACAAAAGAAATTTATTTCTCACTGTTCTGGAGGCTAAGATATATAAAGGCACCAGCAGATCTGGTGTCCGGTGAGAACCCATTTCTTGGTTGGCAGATGGCTGTCTGTCTTCTTGTATCTTCACGTGGTGGAGAGCAGAGAGAGAGAAGCTAGCTTTCTTCTTCTTAAAAGGATGCTAATCCCATCATGAGGGCACACCTTCATGATCTAATCACCTCCTAAAGGCCCTATCTCCAAATATCTTCACATTAGAGAGTAAGACTCCTACAAATGAATTTTGGGAGGATACAAATGTTCAATCTACAGTAATTGGGTTGGTAAATTCTATTTGTTAAATATGCTTTTTATTCCTTCTCTGGAATGAGTGCAAAACAGTGCTTCAACAATTATTTACTCTCTTCCTATAGGTGAAGTATGACAGTAGTAATATAGAAATAAAGTTCAGTTATCCAGGTACCTAGTGAGGTTTCACATGTGTTGCTTGGACATCTTATTAAATTAGAGAGTAAAGAATCATTACTTTCATAATCATTCAAAAAATAATACTTTTATATACTTCCTATGACTCCCAACTAAAACTGACTATTTTAATACTCTTGGCCAATAAATCCTTTCTAATATAATTACTAAAATTTAGATTAATCAGAACTAGACTAGTATGATAAGAAAATTCCATCTTCTGTGTAGCATCTCATGAACTTAGAAATAACATTTTAGACACACTCTCTATAATTTTAATAGCTTCCTATGAGATAAATAAGTAGACACAATTATTTTGTTGCTACTAGAATAGAAGTTCTGAGGACAATAAGTTAAAGTGTTCAATAAGTTAGGTAGCAAGCTAATTATCTCATAATTTATATGTTAAGCCTAATAATTTATACCCCAACCCATATATACACCTGTGCATATGCAATAAACATGAAATAGCCTCCTCCTCAATTTTTCCTCTTAAAAACCAGCAGATATTTACTAGTTGGGAGATTAATAACTCCATGATTCTGATATTAAATATTGCAGCAGATTTGTTCATAGGTCAGTAGATGGACATAATTAAGGCTAACTGTACTTGTGAAAATAAGTGAACCAAGGAGAAACTATGAAGCACAGAACTTACTATTGATGTCACCAGATTTGTCTGCTCTTTTGAAAGTCCACACAGTATAAGAATGTGTAAAGCAGTAGTTCTTACATTCCTTTAACCATACAGACCTCATTGTAAAAATAAATAAACAAAAAACCCAAAACAAAACTAGGATATCACCATTGTATTATACCTAGTCATCACCAGTACTTGGAAGTCTAATTGTTAGAATTACTAGATTGGGGGGGAGTTGCTTCTGTTAAAAAGAACATTTATTTTTTAAATCACAAGTTATTGATTTACACTAAAGACAGAGAAAAGATAATTTATCATTTATGAAAACGTAGCTACTTTTAAGATACTTGCCTGTAATTAGAATGGGAGGACTCATGGCTTTAAAATCCAAACTCTCCATAGAGTAGTGCTGTTTGAGTGGATTACATAGGAGCACAGGAGAATAAGTAAAATTCTTGCTGCGGGAGGCTGGGGAAGAATGACTCTTGGTGTTAGACTCAGGTATCTGATCTAAAGGCCAGTAGACTTTTCTATCATTCATTCATGTTAAAGCAGTATTTACTAAGCACTTCCTTTGTGAATGTACTGCCTCTATGTAAATTAAAAGTGAAATCTGCTCTTCCCCACCCACCAACCCCTCTGCCTTGCTTGCAGCAAAGGGGATCTTAGTTCCCTGACCAGGGATCTTAGTTCCCTGACCAGGGATTGAACCCATGCCCCCTGCATTGGGAGCACAAAGTCTTAACCACTGGACTGCCAGGAAAGTCCCTGAAGTCTGCTTTTGAGACTCTTCCTATATACTAGAACAGGTACCAGGAGGAGATGGTGGGTTCGTAACTGTAGATGGGTTGCTGGGAACATTCAAGGCCTCCAAATTGCCTTCAGGCTTCCTCTTTTTTAATTAATTAATTAATTAATTTATTTATTGGCTGTGTTGTGTCTTCGTTGCTGCACACAGGCTTTGTCTAGTTGTGGCAAGCAGGGGCTACTCTTCATTGTGGTGCATGGGCTCCTCATTGCTGTGGCTTCTCTTGTTGTGGAGCATGGGCTCTAGGTGCATGGGCTTCAGTAGTTGTGGCACATGGGCTCAATAGTTGTGGCTCACAGGCTTAGTTGCTCTGCGGCATGTGGGATCTTCCTGGAGCAGGGATTGAACCTGTGTCCCCTGCATTGACAGGTGGATTCTTAACCACTGCACCACCTAGGAAGTCCCCAGGCTTCCTCTTTCATCTGTGGCCCTGTGACATCTGAGTATCCCTTCCTGCTGCCAAGTTGTTAGTGATATAGTTATCTACAGGAATCCCTTCCTTTTTTTAATGGGACTTAATAGTCCTGGGCCTGCTATGAGCAAGGTGGTAAGGTAGCATGTGGTGAGGAGCTTTGTTTATCTGGGAAAGGTCCACTTCTGTACTGTGATGGGCGTTATTGGTTAAAAAACAATCATTCTTATAATTTGACTAGAATTTTTTTAATCTAGGATCATGGGGCAATGCCATTTTGCTTACTCTGAGGAACAACTGTTCACTGTGGATGGGTGTCCTTGCCCTTGGGCATTAGAGGGAATAACATGTCTGGGATATTACAGTCTTCTCCCTATTTTCCCCAAGAGAATCATCATTTCAATATTCAATAGTGAAAAATGACCTTTTGAGGGGGTAGGAGATTACTGTATTTTGTGAAAACCACGAAGGCCCTCATGACTTCTGAGGAAGTTGAAAGAGGGGGAAGGCATGGACACAGAGTCACCATGAGGAATGCTTGTGACCAACTGGTGAGGGTGGTTGTCACTTGCATTGAACATCCCCTTCCAGCTTCCATTTTGGTTATTTAAAAATGCATTAAATTGATGCAATTTCAAATTAAGTTCCTTTTGGGGAAAGATGTTGCCAGAACAGCCTGATATGGGGTATTGGACAGGCATCTTAGGTGGGGAATCTGTATCACTCATATTTTTTTCCCATTGAAAACCTACATTCTTGCTATTTATACGGGTTTTCTTCTCCCTTTCTCCATCCCCTTTGTATCTGGTATTTCTCCCCTCGACTCTTCCTTCTTTCCCAGGTGTGTTTGATAACTGCTCCCACACTATCAATGACAAGGGCTGGGCCCTGGGGATCCGCTCAGGGAAGGATGTGGGAAGGCGAGATGCTCGCTTCTTCTTCTCTCTTCGCACTGACCGCGTGAAGAAAGCCACCATTGTGATGGGCCACAGCCACTACCAACCAGGCAAGTGGACGCATGTGGCAGCCACTTACGACGGACAGCGCATGGCCCTGTATGTGGATGGCACTCAGGTGGCTAGTAGTCCAGATCAGTCTGGTCCCCTGAACAGCCCGTTCATGGCATCTTGTCGCACTTTGCTCCTGGGGGGGGATAGCTCTGAGGACAGGCACTATTTCCGTGGACACCTGGGCACCCTGGTCTTCTGGTCAACTGCCCTCCTGCAAAGCCACCTCCAGCACAGTCCTCAACAGCCAAGTGAGCTGGAGGATTTGACCACCCTGCTACTGACAGCCAGTTTTGAGCCCCTGGAAGAACAGTGGGCCCCCTTTAGAGATGGGAAGTTCCCACGGCTTGAGGTTCTCCAGGGCTTTGAGGCAGAGCCTGAGATTCTGTCACCTTTGCAGCCCCCTCTCTGTGGGCAAACAGCTTGTGACAATGTGGAACTGATCTCCCAGTACAACGGGCACTGGCCCCTTCGGGGAGAGAAGGTGATCCGCTACCAGGTGGTGAACATCTGTGACGATGAGGGCCTGAACCCCACCGTGAGTGAGGAGCAGATCAAGCGGCAGCATGAGGTACTCAATGAAGCCTTCAGCCGCTACAACATCAGCTGGCAGCTGAGCGTCCACCAGGTCTACAACTCCACCCTGCGCCACCGCGTTGTGCTTGTGAACTGTGAGCCCAGCAAGATTGGCAATGACCACTGTGACCCTGAGTGTGAGCACCCACTCACGGGCTATGACGGGGGTGACTGCCGCCTGCAGGGCCGGTGCTACTCCTGGAACCGCAGAGATGGGCTCTGCCACGTGGAGTGCAACAACATGCTGAACGACTTCGATGATGGTGACTGCTGTGACCCGGAGGCGGCCGACGTGCACAAGACCTGCTTCGACCCTGACTCACCCAGGAGGTAAGGGGCCGGGGTTTGGGTGTCCTGCTTGTAAGGTACATTCCTAACATAGTTTTATGGAGACAAAAGAGTGTTCACACAGCCCCCAAGTAAAACATCCATCTACTCCACCAGATATTACTGAGCTTTCCTGAAGTACTAGGTGTCGTGTTGGATAATTAGGGACTCAGAGATGACTAAGACAAGACACAGCCCTTACAAAACAAACTTTCTGTGGAGCAAACAACTGTGTACATGGTGTGAAGTGCATATGCAGCAGGTACTTGAGACACAGGAAAGCTGAACAACTCCATCTATCAGGGGAAGCCAGGGCATCTTCACAGAGAGCAAACAAGGTATGTGTCAATAGAAACCAATCAGCACCAATTATACATGAGCAGTCCTCTTATAGACTTAGGTTTCCAGCAAAGTAACACAAATTCATGAAGAGGCCCCATGTGTGATGCCACTTGTGTGGTTTGGCAGCTATATGCACCTAAGACTTTCTACCACAAGTCTCCTTTAGAGGACTGGAGCCTTCTTCTTTTGCCCCACTAAATTCCATTCTCCACACAGCACCCAGAGAGATACTATGTAAAAGGTAATTCAGATCCTGTCACTCCCCTTCTTAGTTTTTTTCCCACTGTACTTAGAATAAAATTGGAGCTCCTCTCCTGTTTCCTGGATCACAACCTGACCCCTGCCTACCTCTCCATCTTCCTCCTCTGCTCTCCCCACCCACACTGCACAGGCTCACTGACTGTTCTGTTCCACTGAACAGATCAAACTTGTTCCTGCCCCAGGGCTTTGCACTAGCCATTTCATCTTCTTGGAATCCTCTTTTCCTTGGTCTTCCTTTGGTGTTTTCTCCTGTCAGTCCAAAAGCTACTTAAATGTCACCTCCTGGAGAGGCCTTTGCTGATCTCCCAATTTAGTTGATGAGTCAATCTCTATTATGTCAACTAATTTGACTTCTCTCTATAACACTTGTTACTTCTGATGTTTTTCTTGTGCATTTGTTTGTCTTTCCCTGGCCTGGAATATCAGCTCTATGTGACAGGGCTCTTGTTACATTCCCAGTGCCTAGAACAGTGGCTGAGACGTTGTTGTTTATTTCATGTTTATTTTAATGAACAAGTGGATCTCATGTGTCATCTGTTGTGAGACAGCAGCCAATAGGAGGCTTTCCATTTGATGGCTGATGCAGGGGTTGTGGAGTGTTAGAGGGAGGTAAGAAAGGAAAGAGATGGGTGGTAAGTTTGTTAATTTGTGTATGTGGGCAAGAATTCCATATTTATAACTGGTACCGTTGTACGAATTATAAAAAGGCCCACTACCTGAGTAGTGTTGGTGGGAGGTGGGAGGACTGGATCTCAGTTTCCACCCAATACCTGAATGGCTGCCTTTGTGGTTTTTGGCCACGATTTGTGTGGTAATTCATAGTTTTGTGTGTGGGCCATCCTCTTGGTGCCCCTGTGTGTGGGCAGTTAGCACCAATTAATAGGTTCGCCTATAGCTCAGACGTGTTATGTCAAGGACTGAGTGTAAGATTTGCAATCAGGGGACAGCGTTGAATTCCTGAGTCCTTGCTACTTAACCACCTATGTAAATTGTGCAAGTCACTTTTGGAAACCCAGATGTCTTGTCTGTAAAATGAGGGTGATTGCAGTGATACTTTGCATTACCTATATTCTTTGGGTTATTTTGTGAAGCAAATGAAATAAAGTGCAGGAAAGTGCTTGGTAATTCTAAAGTTTTCAAAGTACAAAAACAGTTCTAAACTAACATTAGTTTTTATCATTATTAGAACTGACAGATGGGAAGCCTTTGTTTACATAATAATAATACCCAGGGAACTGATCACATTACAAGAAATATTTGCATAAGAAAGATTCTGTTTGGGTTTGGTTTTTAGATTTTGATAACCTTGAGCAGAAGCTAAACCTCACTAACAACAGTGTTAGTGTTAGCCAACTCTTAGGCTCTCCAGAGAGCTCTCCAGGGAAATCTGGCTTGTTCTCATTTGTCTACTAGCTCATTGCAACAACCACTGCCTTGACTAAGAGAGCTGTCTTTCAAGGTACCCAGGCATCATTGTCCTTAGAGTAGCCCCTTATCTCTCTAAATCCTTACTGCCACTGCCCTTATCCAGGTGTTTATAACTTATTTCCCTTACTGCTTCAGAGTTGCCATGGTAACTTAGCCCTTTCTATCTGTAGACCCAGACAACACTTTTGTTTCAAACTTTTTTACCCCTACATGCAAAACTTTCTTTGTGGAATAAAAGGGACTATTCATACTTTTTTGATAGTTAAAAACATTTAAATTAAAAAAAAATGCTCCTGGTTAAAATATCAAATTGTACCAAAAGACAATTGTACGAAAAGGAAGAATGACAACTCCCTGCCTAACTTTTCCTCATCCTTCTCCACTCTCTAGCTTGCTCCCGTATTATTTTACTTGCATCTTTTGGTAATAACCTCTATGTGCATATATCCAAATATTATATTTATATTACTTGATTCATCTTTTTTTTTTCTTCTGAATGCAGCATGTGGGATCTTAGTTTCCTGACCAGGATTCAAACCCACACCCTCAGCAGTGAAAGTGCAGAGTCCTAACCACTGGACCACCAGAGACTTCCCTGATTCATAAGTTTTAAGCATTATGCTCTTATTATAAAGATGAGACTTTCACTTTGTCTCCTCCTTCTCCTTTGCATTTTTCTAATACAGTAATTTTACTATTTTTGGCTGAATCAGTTATGTGTGTTTACATTATGACTACAAATATATTTCTTTTGGTTGCAGAAAAATTTTTTATTATATTCCTATATTTCCTTTCTGGCATAGCTTCTCACTCCCCCATACACACACCCTACACCTTGGGTCTCCCTTTCCTCCCTCCCTCCTTTTATCTTCCTTCCTTCTTTTTTGATATCTTCATTCATATTCAATTGCTTTATCATATCAGATAATTTATAGAATCTGTTGCTCTCCCTTCTAGTTTATTCCATTTTTCTCTCCTCTTCCAACTTGACCAGTTATCTTTAGGTCTGCTGCACAGTTGTCATCCTGGAACTTCTCTTCACTGCTTTTCTGGGGGTGGGGATTGGAATCACTAGGTCCTGAGTTGCATGGATATCTCTTAATTTACAACTTTATTTTACTGGAAAACATCCTTGAGTAACTTTCTAAGAAAGGATGTTTTAGGTAACTTTTTCAAAAGAGCATTTCTCCAAATGTTTTTATTTTGTCTTTACCTAAAACTGAGAGTTTTTCCTGGTGTAAAACTTTGGGTTGGAAAACATTTTCTCTTCAATTTTTGAAGAGATTCATTAATTACCTCTAGCTTCTATTCTTTTTTTTAGTTAATTAATTAATTAATTTTATTGGCTGTGTTGGGTCTTCGTTGCTGCACACGGGCTTTCTCTAGTTGCGGTGACTGGGGGCTGCTCTTCATTGTGGTGTGTGGGCTTCTCATTGCAGTGGCCTCTCTTGATGGAGAGCACAGGCTCCAGGCATGTGGGCTTCAGTAATTGTGGCACATGGGCTCAATAGTTGTTGTGCACGGGCTTAGTTGCTCTGCGGCATGTGGGATCTTCCTGGAGCAGGGATCGAACCTGTGTCCCGTGCATTGGCAGGTGGATTCACTGCACCACCAGGGAAGCCCATGGCCTTTTATTCTTCTTTTGTTAATATTCAGTGGTCCTTTCAATTTGGACACATGTCCCATACCTCTGGCCAATTTTCTGAAATTATTACTTTGATACTTCTTAATTCTCTGATCTCTTTTTCCCCTCTGAAACTCCTGAGGATTGATCTCCTGAATTTATTCTCCTTTTTTTTCTCACATATATTCTATCTTTTTATTATTTTATTCTATGTTTTGGAAATTTCCATGAGTTTATCTTCCAACTCTTCTATTGAATTTTTAAAAATTTTACCAATCATATTTTTGACTTATTCTTTGATTTTCTACGTTAATCTATTTTTTATTTTAAGGATACAACCTTTTATCGAGACTAAAAATAAGATGAATTCTGAATTTTTTTCCCTGTACACTGTATCTGATTCATCTGTTGTCAACTTTTATTTTTCCTTTTTTTCCCCTCTTAATTCTTATCTGTCTTTCATGCTGGTGGGTTTTCTCAAATGTCTAGTGCTTATTCACAATAGGAAACACACTTTTATATCTCTACTATTATGATTTAAAGAAAGGATATTTAGCTATGAAATTCCTCTTTTAGAAGCAGAAATTTGAAGGCAGACCATAGTGGAGACAGTAAGTTTTCTTTTTTCCCAATTCCCTTATACTTATTTCGTGTACAGACCTTTTATTCATACTCCATTTTCTCTTTGTATTTCTTGTGCTGAATTTTTATTATTAAAAACATTGACTGTTTTTCATAACTTATTGGCAAGAACCATATTTTGAAAAACAATTATTTATCAAGTTCCTATGACATGCCAAACACAGTAAGCTAAGCAAAGGGACAAATATGAAGAATACATGGAGTATGTGTTGATATTTTAGTGGAAGGGTTTAGTAATTTTATCTAAATACCTGGGTTTAAATCTGGTCTGAGGCACTAAAAGCAGAACATAGAGGGTAGACTGCTTTTCTGTGCCATGGCTTAGATTGTGGGGAAGAACTTTGAATTCATAGAGATGTAGATCTCTGGATTTCTGTGAGGGTCTGTGAGTTGGTAGAGTTGGTGGTGGTCTCTGTCCCTATTATTACAATTCAGTCACAGTGTTCAAGTTCACAATTCCTTTATTCTGTGACTCCAAACGGACCCAACTTCAACAAATATTTTGCCAGACATGTTTTGAGGAGCGGAGTGTGCCGGCCCCAGAGTCCCTCTTCTCAGACGCTTACCGTTTAATCGGGGGTGGTTTGGAATGGGGGATACACCTACAGGAAAATTACTAACATGCAAGTACAGTGATTTCTTTATGAACAATCCTCGTTTCTCAAATCCTACTCCATGTTCCCTCTTCCCCCACCCACCGGCAAGAAAGCAGAAATGTAGCCCAAAGGAGTTCCTCTCCCAAAGGCACTGAGAGGAGGAGAGAGCCTGAGGAATCCAGCACCAAACATCTGTAACCCAGATGGGCCTATCAAAGGGAGAGTATTTATCAGACTTGGGGCTGGTCAGAGGAGATATGAATTATAGATACATTAGCCAGCCAGTTGAACAGAATTACCAAGATAGAGAAACTTGGCTTGTGGAAAGGGAAGGCTACGTAGGCCAGATGTCTATTTTTGCATAGTAGCTGCCCTAAGAGAGGGTCTACAATTGCTGTGGGAAAGAAGGGCTTGAAAGTCCACTTTAGTAAAATCACAAATGTCATTGGCTACTCCCTAGGAAGCATGCTAGGAAGCCAAGACAAGGGAATCTCTATGCCCTAAGGGAAAATCAGCTTCCCTGACCTTTGCAGGCTTCAGCTTCTTTTTGGTCATGACTTGTTTCTGTTGTTTTTCTCTCTAACATTATGTCTCAGAGATGAAGTATTCTTTGCTGCTGAATCTACTTTCCATCGCTTGTTCTTTCTCTCCTTTTCACGTCAGAGTTGAGCTTAGTATTCAACCAAATCTAGAACACTGTGTTTACCTCTTTGCTTTGGTTTCTGTGTGTCAGATTTCATCACTTTGTTATCTTGTAGAGACAAATCACCAAATAGAAACAAATGACCGAGGGGAATTTCCTGGCAGTCCAGTGGTTAAGACTCTGAGCTCTCACTGCCAAGGGCCTGGGTCCGATCCCATGTTGGTGAGCGAAGACCCCACATGCCACATGGGGAAAAAAAAAAGCTGAGCACAGTTTAAGCGAGTCATCAACCACCTAGTGTCACCACGCTGTGATGCAGACCATGGGATGTCATGCATTTGTTTTCTGTTGGCTGTGGTGGGTTGAGCTCTCTGTGTCTTGGTGCCTCACTGTCTCTTCTCTGCCTCATTCCCTGAGTTTTGATGGTGGGGAGTTTGAGGGCAGAAGGACTGTTGTATACAGCAATGTTAGAGCATGGTCCACTTCCCTTTAAAAGGGTCCTCAAGAGGGTGAGCTGCGAGGTGCCCTGCAGGAACATGGCAGTTATGTACATGACGTGGCTGTCATGTTCATGGCAGTACATAACATGGCAGTTTACATAACAGGATATATATCTATGGGACAGGAGGACAGATGCATGTGACATCCAAGGGAACAGGTGGAGAAATAGGTGCTTCACAGACCTGGGTTCTCTGGATAGGTCATGCTTTGCTCACCCACCCTCTGTGGCTGTTGAGCCAAAGGAGTGGTTGGGCTGAACCCCTGCAGTGGCGGATCTGTTAAACATCAGCCAGGCTTCATTACAGGTTTCTTTTGAAGTTGGGATTCAAAGTTCCCTGCAGCCAAAAAAAACATGCATGGGGAAAATAAGTGTAAGGGGTAGAAGAGGGCAGAGAGAAAAGACATGGAGGAGAAACTTTAAATATGAACAGCAAGAAAATCTCTGAATCCCTCCACTTCAAAATGTACAGGCTGTACAAACTCTAAAGAGACAAGTCTCACCTTCTCATTCTCATTTTACCTGGCAAAGGGAATAGGAGGGAAGATGTAAAAGAATACCTTCAGGTAAGCTCAGAAAGTTTACTAACAAATTGAAATGTCTCTTGGTTGTTTTTCTACAGGCCAATTTCTCCATGGTTTCAATAGATGCAATTTTATAGAGTAAGTGAAATCCACAATTTTTTGATTCACCTGGCTGGGTCAGTGAACTTTTCTCCCCAGATAAGTGGAGAGAAGTTGTTTTTCTCCTTTTCATGGCTATTTTCTAGCCAAATAGGCAGACTTGTGTGAGAACCAAGTGGTATGTCTGGGTTAAAAACATTTCCTCTTAGAAAATTTTTAAGAGAGACCCTGGTCTGCAAACATATTCAGTTGTTAAAGATACTTGGGTATTTTCCTGGGAGCTGGGGTGCTGGCCGTGGTACCCTGGCCAGATGCCAGTCTGTCTCAGAGGACTTCACTAAGGGATTTTTTTCCCTATAATTTAAGCCTAGGAATCTGAAAGACAGCTGCACACTCACACGTTTTCCTTTTTTTTCTCTAGCAATTCTGTTTGTGTGTTACTTTAGTGACTGAATGAAAGTCACAGAGAAGTAGGTTGGGGAGCAGCTGGAACATGTAGTTAGTTTGGGCATCGCAGGTTTTTCTGAAGATTTGCTTCATCAGAGCATCCCTCCCTAGAGAAGGCTGCTGAGCCATGAGTTTTCTGAACCACAAAGCATCTCTCACTTCTCACCAGGAGCTCTGTCTGCGGCTTAAGGCCTGATGCCCCCAGCTTGATGCTCGGTTGATTCCTACTTATCCTTCAAGTCCAGTTAGAATGTCACTTCTTCTTTTCCTGGGAACATTTCTTTGTCCTCAAACAGGGATTATCTATCTCATTTGTATCATTTCTCATCCCCCTACTGCCATCGCTCTGCTCTGATCCCATTGTGTCTCCTTGTGTTATTACAATAGCCTCCTAATGGGTCTCCCTACATTTGCTCTTGCCCATCCCCCAGTCTGTTTTTAATATAGCATCCAGAGTAACCCTATTCAGTTCAAGTCATTCCTCTGCCTGGAATTCTCCAGTAGCTTCCCAGCTCATTCAGATTCAAAGCCAATGGTACCATTCTGACCAACAGGGCCCTACCTGACCTGACCCCAGTTATTTCTGTGGCCTCATCTCCCACCATGCTCTCCTTTGGTTACTCCATTCTAGCCACACTAGCCTTCTCAGTGTCCCGTGGCTTGACAGACATACTGCAGCTGCATAAACTTTTCAGTGGCTTTTCATTCTGCTAGATTGTTTGTCCTCCAGATTCCTACACAGCTAGTTTTCCCACTTCTTTCCAGTCTTTTTTCAAAGTCACCTTCTAGTGAAGACTTCCCTGGTGATCTCACCTAAAATCCCAACTCCTCTGACTCTTCATGGTTCCTTCTTTGTTGTATTTCTCATTTTTAGAATTTGTCACTAACAGGCTATATATTTTTAATTTTTGCTTAATGTCCATATTCTCTACTAGAACATAAGTTCCATTAGAGAGGAGGTTTTTATATGTTTGGGTTACTATTTTATCCTAGCACTTAGAACAGCAAATACTAAGAGTATTCAATAAATAAGTGTTGAATAAAGGAATGTTCTTACCCTAGTATGCTGGTTGGCAAACTATGGCCTGTGGGCCAAATTTGTCTTACCACTTCTTTTTGTAAATTAAATTTTGTTAGAATGCAATCACGTGCATTTATTTACATATTGTCTATGACTGCTTTTATGTGGTGGAGTTGTGGAGTTATAATAGAAACTGTGTAGCCCACAAAGCCTGAAATATTTACTGTTTGCCCTTTACAGAAAAAGTTTGCCAACTCCTTCTTGAGTACATATTTACCATACAATATATAATTACCTGTGGTTATCTGTCTCTTGTACAAGACTTTAGGCTCTTAGTTCATAGTTCCTGTAACATAGGAAGCGCTCAATTGATATTTTTAAAATGAATTAACGTATATATGAATGGAAAATCAATGATATGGGAGAGATGACAGTGTTGGGCAAGAGTTTGGGAAGGGTAGAGTATGCTACTCTGTATTGAAGGAAGAAGAGTGTTCAGAATCCACCCTCTAGCAATCCTTCCTACTGGCCCCCTTACTGTGGTAGGATTGCCACATTCAGAAGTAAGTAACATGCCCATGGAAAGATGCCCATGGAAGTGTGAATATGTTAGCTGAGGAAGGAAAGACTATAAACCATCTTACTCATTATCTTATTGAGGGGCTGAGCTCCCAGATGGCTTTGAAACTATGAAAAACAGAGTAAGTTTTGATAATCAGAGAAATAGTGAACTACAGTAGCTGGGAAGTAAGATGAATCCTTGTTAGCTTGGGAGACAGTGACTGAGAGAAAGAGCAGACCCCGCAAAGGGGGTACAAGGCTCTTCAATGAGATATAGCCTCTTAGAGGTGATGTCACAGATTAGCCAAGATTCCTACCAAACATTTTAGATAGGCTTTTGTGGTTTTAAAGAACAGAAATTTACTCAAGTTACCTAGGAGAAAAAAAAAAAAAAAGGACTGATTGTACAATTACATATGAACTGGAAGTAGAGCTAGAAGACTGCTAAGGACTATGGCAGGTTTTGCACTTCATGTCTCTCAAAGGCTGCAGGGTTCTCTACATCTTAGTGCATCTGCACCATTCATATCTTGTTCCCAGTTTGGTTGATTACTCATAGTTCCCACTCTCTTATAGCTTTAGCTTAAAACTAGACTCAGCTTTCTGTGGCTCCTACTTTATCTCATTGAGTCTGCTCTTCAAATTCACATCCAACTGCTAATTGTCTCAGTCTGCTGCAGAATCTTGGTTCAAATTCTAGAGACAAATAATGTGAATTGGCCCAACTTATCGCTACATGTCAGGTGAGAAGTCATAGATTTCTGGCCAGGCTTTAATTCAAGCAACTGTGGCCAGAAGAACACGATGGCAAGGAGGATTTCTCAGGGTTCCAAGGCAACGTCTCTCAACCAGTGCCAGCCCCCTGGGGAGAGCAAGCTGGTTTTTCATCCTTACTTCTTGGAGACTCCTAACTCATATAATTTCTTGGACCTTAGACCTTAGTAGTCCTAGTAATGTAATTCCCACAGAATTTTAATGCCAATTTTATTCCCAGGATTTTATGATTTAGATTTCAAATCTCAAATATGTCATGATAATCCAGGTAAATTACCTAGTTCATAGTAAGATATACATGTATATGTATATCTGGCACTATGATAACTCTATATGTATCTATCTACCATGAATCTATCATCTATTTTACCAATAAAACGAAACACTTTGCATAGTTTATTTTATGTAATGCTCACTATAGTTCTAAGAAGCAGATATTTTGGTTATCTCCATTCTATGTATGAGAAAACTGAGATTGAGATAGTTAACTATCATCATGTAGTGACAGGACAGTGATCAAACTCTGACTCCAGAGCCTGTGTTACCCACCACCATTCTATATAGTGTATCAGGTATGGTAAGTCTTACATGCCTAGCAAAGTACTTAGCTCATAGTGGGTGCATAATAAGTATTTGTTTATTTTAATTATATAATGATTGTTTCAGAGGATATATATCTCAAGGGATGAGGGAAAGGAAATGGAAATCACTATGGGCTTAGTACTTAGGAAGGATGTTATAGAAAAGGTGGATTCCTTAAAATATGAATAGTAAAGAGCAGAAAAAGAGTTTATTAGGCAAGGACAAAAATATGACCCAAATACGAAAGTCATGTAGAAACATACTCAGGCCACCCGCAGGACAACAATTTGAAAGGAAAGAAAATTTCTTAGAGAAAAGTAAGAAAGAGAGAAAAATGGAAAAGTTATGTTGGAAAGGCCTTAGCTGTTGGGCTTAGGGATTTGAGCAGTAAATAACTGGGAGACATGGGCTATGTATAGAGATATCTATCTATTGATTGATCAGTTGATTGATAGATATCTTTTTAAATATATATCTGTTTTAATATCTACCATCTCTTGAATTTTAGATCTTATTCTGAGATCATTTTGTTTATCCCTGAAAGACATTTTTTAGAATTTCCTTTATTAAATCTTTGCTAGTCATATGCTTTATTAATTTTAATTTCTACGAAAGTGTCTTTATATTTCACTGGACTTCTTTTCTGTTTTTGTTTTTTTTTAATTTTTATTGGCACATAGTTGATTTACAATGTTGTGTTAGTGTCTGCTGTACAGCAAAGTGAATCTGTTATACATACATTTATATCTATCCACTCTTTTTTAGATTCTTTTCCCATATAGGCTATTACAGAGTATTGGGTAGAGTTCCCTGTGTTATACAGTAAATCCTTATTAGTTATCTATTTTGTATATAGTAGTGTGTATATGTCAACGCCAATCTCTCAATTTATCCCTCCTCTGCTTTACCCCGTCGTAACCAAACTGCTTA
This sequence comes from Hippopotamus amphibius kiboko, assembly GCF_030028045.1. Taxonomy (NCBI): domain Eukaryota; kingdom Metazoa; phylum Chordata; class Mammalia; order Artiodactyla; family Hippopotamidae; genus Hippopotamus; species Hippopotamus amphibius. Next base: position 173,599,735 of record NC_080188.1, on the reverse strand, counting down.
AAAAATGACTTTTCTAGGTACACAATTTTAGATTGACTGTTTGTTTCTCTTATCAAGATATTATACCACTGTCTCCTGATTTCCATTAATACTACTGAAAAGTTCGCTAATTGTCATTTGTTTGTATTTACCCTGTCATATCTCTTCAAATATATTTTTTCTAATTTTTCTATTTTCTCTTTTTGAATTTCCTATTAAATATATATTACTTTTCCCACTCTATACTTTATGTCTCTTAATGTCTCTTCAATTTTTCAATCATTGCCTCTCCGTGTTGCTCTTTGAGTAACTATTTTAGGATTTATTGCCCAGTTGACTCTTTCTTCAGGTTTGGCTAACTTGCTCTTAGAACCCACCAATAAATTTTTAATTTTTATTAGTATACTTTTCATCTCCATAGGTTCTATTTAGTTCTTTTTTGTATCTGCCTAGTCATTTAAAAAATCAATTTCTGTTACTTATTCATACTTTGGATATTATTTTATTTTGAAAAACAATTTAAGGTGATGGGTACATGAATTTACACATACGATAAAATTGCATGGAACTAAACCCACACAAATTACTATAAGTAAAATGAGAAATCTGAACAAGATTGGTAGATTATATCAATGTCAGTATCCTAATTATGATACTGTATTATACTTTTGTAAGATGTTATCATTGAGGTAAACCACGTAAAATATAGTCAGTATTACTCTGTAATAGTTCTTGTATGTGAATCAGAAATTCTCTCAAAATAAAAAGTTTCATTTAAAACATATTAAGCTAGATAACTAATAAGAACCCATTGTATAGCACAGGAAACTCTACTGTAATGACCTATATGGGAAACGATTCTAGGAAAGAATGGATACATGTATATGTATAACTGATTCACTTTGCTGTATAGCAGAAACCAACACAACATTGTAAATCAGCTATACTCCAATAAAAATTAATTTAAAAAACATATTAAGCGTACTTCTTTTATATTTTATACCAGCTAGTCTGATTCTGTTATTTGGTATTTCTTCTGGTTCTTGCTCATGGTGTCTTGTTTCCTCATGTGTGCTTTATGATGTTTGATTGTGAGCCAATCTTCCTTGAAATTTTAGCTATCAAGTGTCTTTCAGGCCCGGATTGAAGATATGCTCTTTCACTTATGCCTATTGCCTGGGGCACTATAAACATGCAACCACTTTAAATACATATAATTGACATAAGGATTTTTAGACCATAGAGTATTATGAATTTGGAGTGCAAACTTGTGAGGGATGACTTGTGGTTATTTCTCAGGGGAGATATTCACCTTACTTATTGGACTAAGATTGGGGAATGTAAGTTCCTTGCTGCCCCACTTGATGAAGTGAGCTTTAATTTTTGTGTGTGTGTGCTCTGTTTTATTGATGATATAAAGAGTCCTGGCTTTATGTGGAGCTCTTCCATAAAACTCCCTATCTTGGCTAAGCTCTGTATTTTTTTCCTATCTAAGATTCTTACAAGGCCATCAAACTGAAGGTCAAGGGCACTAGGAATGAGCAGAGCCTTCAGGAAAGCCAGTTGCTTCAGAGAATGTTTACTTTTCTGGATTCCTATTTTTACTTTGTATGTGGGATTTGGAGGTAACCTTTAATTTCCTTTATTGCCTTGTAACTACTTAAAATTTATTTTTGTATTTTATCAAGAAGCTAGAGTTGTTTTCAGTGGAGGGATGAACAGGGCTTCTAAACTTTTTATCCCAGAAATGAAAATAATTCTCCAGAAAACTAATCTTGGAGGCAGCATGTGGAATCAATGTTATGAACCAGGGATATTGGAGGCAGGAAGATGGTTTTGTAAGCTCCTATAGTAGTCTAGGCAGGAAAGGGTAACAGATTGAAAATGATTAGGGAAATTATTGTGGCATGGTGAAAAGAGCTAGGAAACTAAAAATAAGGAAAACTGGATTCTAGTCCAAGCTCCAGCTAGTCACATCATTTAATCATATGTTCATTCATATTCATATTCACTGATATTCAACAAACGTTATCTGAGCACCTATTCTAGGCCTGGCACTCTTTTAGTCACTGCAGGTGGGGACTTTCTTGGTGGTCCAGTGGTTAAGACTCCATGCTCCCACTGCAGGGGGCCCAGGTTCGATCCCGGGTCAGGGAACTACATCATACATAGCCACAACTAACAGCCCACATGCTGCAACTAAAAAAGCCTGCATGCCGCAACTGAAAGATCCCGCAGGCTGCAACTAAAGATCCTGCGTGCCACAACTAAGACCTGGCGCAGCCAAATAAATAAATAAAAAACAAAAAACAGGTTAGACACTGCAGGTGGTAAAGAAAAAAATTCCTTCCCTTGTGGAGCTTATAGTCTAGTGTGAGGAGAGAGGCAATCAACAGATAACAAGTGAAAACATGATATGACAGATGATGATAAGGGCTGTGGAGAGAAATTCAGAAGACTGAGGGAGACAGGGAGTAGTGCTTGCTGTGGAAGCAAGATAAAGGATGTCCAGAGAAGGTCTTCCCGAAAAGATGGTGTTTGAACAGATACATGAAGGAAGTATGGGAGTGAGCCACACAGAATCCACAGCAGAGGGAGAGCAAGGAGCTGGAGTAGAATCAGCTAAACAGAGATTAGTTGCTGAGGACAAGTCACATGGCCTATGAGGCCACCGTGTGAATTTTAGCTTTTAGTTTTGATGAGTTGGGAAGCTGCAGTAGAGCTTGAGTAGTAGAGTGACTTAAGCATGGATTGATATTAGTGAAGAAGACACAGTAGAAGTGCCTAACTGCTCTGACTACCTCAAAGTAATATTGTGATGTTCAAATGACACAATACTTGTTGAAAATGCTTTGTAAGTTGAAACTACTTCATAACTGAAAGTGTTTGTTGAGACATGGCATTGGGTTCAGCAGTGAGTTTGAAGAGATGGTGGACATCCTCAAGGAGATGTCGAGCGTATGATTGAAAAAGATAGGTGAAGGAGGTATTCATCTCAGTGTGAAATCCACAGGGGCAAGATCATGCCTTATATCGTAATAAGGAGTCATTGTGAAATGGAAAGCACAAGACATTATTCACCCTTACCCACAGGGAATCTACTCTCTATCTCCCCCCTAAGCCTCTTTCATATGTGAGTATAAAAATGCAAAGCTGAGTACAAGGAGCATCTCCTCCCTAGTATGCTTTCAAAAAGATTTACTGTTCAAGAAGGCTTAGGTCTACCATCTGTGCTCAGTATCCAGTAGGTACTCAGAATTGCCTGCTGAATGAATGCTGCAAAATTGGGGGGGGGGGGGGGGGGCGGGTCATAGCACTTAGTTAGGGATTCAAAATTATTTCAAGTAAAAATTTAAAAGATTGAATGCTGGTCTCAACACAACACCATGAAAATTTACAGGGAAGAACTTAGACTTTAGGATATAAAAACTGTGTAAACAAAGTTGATGGATACTTGTGTATGCAGCAATCAAAGTGAAAATAATCAAGAGCATAAACTTCATACGAAGCAAAAGTGTGATATGGTCATTAAAGGTATGCCAAAGCTTTGGGCTCTGTTAAAAAGGGACAGAGTGTTCAGCTCACTGTAAGTGATGCTCCCTCTAGACACAGTTCTGATCAGGCTCTGTCTGCAGCCTAGGCTTGGTTCTGGGAAGCAGATGTTATGAGGAACACCAGCAGCCTGGAGGACATCGAGTTTGGCGAGGAGAGTGGTGATGAGCAAGGCGGTAAAACGGCCCTGTTTCCCTTCAAGTATGGATTTTTAACTTCTCCCTGCTTGATTGAGGAAGGAGCGTAAAGGTTATTTTTTAAAAGTCACAATGGCCTCTTTTATATCTTATTCACTCTATTCCTTCACCCACTCACTCATTAATTCGTTGTCTCCAACAAACGTTTATTGAATGACAACTATTGATGTTTTAGACACAGTAGCAGGCTCTAGGGATATGATTCTTGTATTCAAAGAGTTAAGCTGGGAGAAAGAATACATACATGAATATAATTGCAGTACGGAGTAGAATATAGCCAAGTGCTATCTCTAATCATATTTGGTCCCCCTAATTCTGAATTTTTTTCTATATATGAATTTCTGTAGTAACTAACCAACTTGTCTTTATACTTTGTCTTCCTCCACCCTAACCTAAAAATAACTCTGTACATTGCATCAGAGTAATCATTCTAAGAATCATTTATATGTTCAGCTCTTCCCAATTGAAACACTCAGTTGGGCGGTAGAGACCAGAAGGGGGAGTCTATTAAGCAGGAGCTCAAGGTCAACAGAGAATTGGCAACTATCATATAGTATAAGAAGATTTAGGGTAACAGCTGTAATAATAGTTGCCATTTATTCAATGACCTAACCTTTAACTATGAAAATGGGACATCATTGTGGGGCATTCACAGTCCAATATTAGAAGGACAGTTATTCAAACTGACTCCATGTGGAGTATAATGCTTTCAGTTAAATACATTTGGTAATTATATTTAACTGTTTTGTTCAATAGTTTGGTCTGCTTCTTTTCCATAGATTTTAATATAATGGAGAAAATCATCATCCCTAATTCTATTATTCTGGGACCTTCCTGCATTGTCGTAGATCCTTGGTCAGCAAATAGATAACAATCACATTTTGCCTTTTCTTAGTAGCCTAGTCCATCTCAGGTAGTTTTGGAAAGGACTCAGTGAAAATGGCCTATGCAGTAGTGGTCTGTCCTGTCTTTAGAGTTCTTGGGGAGCTGTCACAGCATCTTTATGCAATTAATTTGAGTGAATCACCTTATTTCAAGCATTTATGTGGCCAATACTAAAGTTCAAATATAAGCCTTTTCTAAGGCTTGTTATTCAATGTTTTTCTTAATTGTACTTTTTTAAATGTATTTAAACTCCATTTTTACAGAAAGAGAAATCCTCGTACATTTTGCATATGTATTTCTAAATAGGAGGTCTTTGGAAGAAATTTTTTTCATTTGTTTAGGGGTTAGTTATACCTTGCCTTATTGCAGACACGACTTAAGGTGTAACTTGTGTTTTAATATGATGTAGCACTTTAAAATAAGAAACATATGGATAAGAAAGGAGGGAAAATGGAAAATAAGAACAGGTAAGCAAAGATTGTCGGTGAGTTCAGGATGCAGAATGAATGCATGCCTGGTGCTAGCGTTAGACCACAGATTTAGCTCTGAACTTCCCAGTATCAATACCAAGAGATAGAAAAGCTAAGCTCCATGGCTTATTCTATTTATAAAATAAAAACAAACAACTTCTCTAGAGAACAACAGGCATAGACAGTCTTACCAGGCCAAAATTTCTCCTGGGGGCCCACATGTAGAGAAAACCGTGTAGTGCAATGAAAGATGTTCTCAACAACACCCTTATGCAAAAATCTAATATTCTCTCAAAGAATCAGTCTTTGGTCTGCTCCTAAGCACAAGAAAAATGTCGTTTTATGACCTCACTTTCCACCTTTTAGAGAATCATTGGAATAACTTTATACTGAAACATTTTAAAGAAGAAGACTAATCAAGAGACTAGCCCTTCTGTGGAGGTAGGAAGGGAAGGAATTCAGAACCCAGGCAACAGTTGCAGACATGAAATGAAGAAAGGACACATCTTTCTCTGAGACTGGAGGGAACGCAGCAAGGGTGGATATATGAGTTGTTGATGTGCAGGCTGGGATTTGAGAAGGATTTTTCCTGGTAGCGTTGATCTTCTTGATGAAGAAAGAGGAAGCTGTATCTCGAGAGGAAGACAATGTATGGGCTTGAGGAAGGTGGCGGTTATCCATAATAGCCTCTTTTTAGTCCATCTTCATGTGCTGAAACATGAAGGAAACTTATGAATCTACCCTCATTTCCTTCCTTCATGAACTTTTAGGAAAGAAAGTGATTCTGTAAACAGCTGCTGCTAATCCCTAAGGAGGTGGGACTAAGCTAAATTCTGAAAGACATGTGAACCTACTCAGATTCAGAGTCATGGAATGTCATAACTGGATCTTGGAGATTATTAAGCTCAACCATTTTATTTTATTTTATTTTATTTTATTTTGCTTTATTTTACCTTTTGGATGAGGAAGCTTGTCTCAAGTCGCAAAGCCTGGTGATTGTCTGATTGGATAACCCAAGGAGAGGTCATCTGCTTCTTAGCTATTTTCCCAACTGCACCTAACTACTCAAGCTACGAGGTAGCAGATGGAGGATGAGTCTCTGCCTAAGTGTCTTCATTTCATTCCATGCTCTACTTCACCCCATAGTTTCAAAACTATCTGGGGACTCAGAAGGAGAGGTTTGAAGTCACAGATTCCTTGTTAGACTCCCTTACCTATGTGGTCATGTGCTTACCTGGTCTACTAGTTTCATGTAATGCAATCAGTAGTCTGGTAGATGATGATAGGGAAGGAGAATAATAAGGAGGTTGAGCAAAAGAAGACATGAAGTTCAGAATAAGAATAAAGCCCAGAACTGCCTGTGTTATGGGTGATGTGACTCCTAGGAAATTAGAATGGGCTGACTCTGTGGTGCCCATGACTGGAAGCCCTGTCAGACTGCTGGCTTGGTGACCAAGCAGCATCTCTCTCTGCAGCTGGCATGGAGGGCAGCATACAAATCCCAATTTAAAAAGAACAAAGAGCCATGTGCCCATGCTTCATTGCAGCTGCCACAGGAGAGGTTGGGAAATAAGGAAACATTCCAATGATGAGTGGGCTGAGAAAGCCATATCATTTTTCCAGAGCATGCAGTATTCTTCTGCCTTGAAGAATGAGTAAATCATTAACCCAAACCAGGGTGGGGTGCTGCGGGGAAGGGCCAGGGAGATAAAGAGGGTTGGATGGTAAAGGGAAAGATGGGGATGAGTGGAGGAAGGAAAGCACTGCAGTATAGAGAAAAATTGTTTTCTTCTTTAGTTGTGAACTTGTTTCTTAAGTTTTTAAAGGGTTATATTCTATGTATAGTTATAAAATATTGGCCATGTTTCCTGTGCTATACAATATATCCTTGTAACTTGCTTCTTAATTACCAACCTTTAATAAGAGGCAAATGAAGACTAGCTAGCCCATTCATTGCCAGAGGAAGGGTCTACCTTAGCCATTTCCCTAGAGATATGGAAGCTTCATAACTAGGCCATGCACTGTACTGTTGCAGGATCTGGTGTTAGGTTAGGCTTACCTGAAGCCTGTTGAATAACCTCTGTTATCACATATGAAAACTTGAAAGTTTGGCCAGAAACAAATCCATTGAGATTATATTTCATTTTTAATTTACTTCTGGTCAAGTTCATGCAAGGGCCTCCTCAGGCATCTGGAACCTTCACGTTGTGAAGCAGGGTTTTAAGGCAATGATTAGTTCCACTTCTGAGTAAACTGTGGTGTGTGGAGAAGCCCCCTTGTCAAAGTAAACTCCATAGGAGATTGAGAGGCTCTCCTTCTTAGGGAATCAGGATATCTTATTGGTTATAATGACTTGCCTGAAAATCTGAGCTGACCTAAAAAGCGCTCTCACAATTCTTTCTTTTATAGAAGGTTAAGACCTATAAGTAATAGCTTTGGAGCTATGAGAGTGATATTTGGATCACAAGCTAGAATTTAAGAAATGTAGCTAAGTTGTATCATGAGAGATAATCCCCAGCATGTTTCTGACCCCAATAAGTACTGATTTATTGAGTCTTTGCTTTAGGTCCTCCTTTTGGAAATTTGAGATATTTTAATGTCAAGCTAAACCTTGAACTCTGTGGCCACTATAGACTCAATTTGGTGGTCTCTGTTCAGAGTTCATATTCTGAGACCCATCTTGTCAAAATAACTTTTTCAAATGAGTCCTTTGGGCCTTCAGAGGTCATCGGATCCATGCCTTATCTTCAGAAATGGGCCAATATTTATTACTAGCCATACCAAAATACCTAGACAAGGAGATTTTGCCACATTTCCACCAAGCACTCAAATGCACCAGGAAATAAAAAAAGAATTCTTCCCTGTGACAACATGCTGCTCTTTGATTGGCACATGTTAATTAAAATCTGAATTAATGAACTTTCGTCAGTATGCTCTTCTAATAGTGTTGTGAAAAACATAATGAGAAATTGATTAATGAGGTCAAGAAATTTTACTATGAACATTCATTCATTTGTTTGTTTGTTTTGTTTTTTTTAATATTATTTATTCATTGCATTGGGTCTTTGTTGCTGCGCACGGGTTTTCTCTTGTTGCAGTGAGTGGGAGCTACTCTTTGTTGTGGTGCTTGGGCTTCTCATTGTGGTGGCTTCTCTTGTTGCAGAGCACAGGCTCTAGGTGTGCAGGCTTAAGTAGTTGTGGCATGTGGGCTCATAGTTGTGGCTCACGGGCTGTAGAGCACAGACTCATTAGCTGTGGCACACGGGCTTAGTTGCTCTGCAGCATGTGGGATCTTCCCAGCCCAGGGATCGAATCTGTGTCCCCTGCATTGGCAGGTGGATTCTTAACCACTGTGCCACCAGGGAAGCTCCATTCATTTGTTTGTTCATTTATACAAGCAACATTTATAAGGCATATATAATGTCCAAAGTACTATTTCTCTGTGAAGTTTACTATAAGGGATAATTTTAGCTATTAGAACTCTTATGATCTCAAGCATTTGTTAATTCAACAAATGCCTTCTTTGTGCCTGGTATGTGTGAGGCACTAGAGATTAAAGATTAATTGGAATTTTATCTACTGCATGTCTATTTTGGTACCCATGTATAGTGAAACACAACTGCCCTCAAAGAGTTCACTATCTAGACTGGGAAGTGGGTTGTGGAAGCATAAATTGTAACTAATAATAATTATTATGTAAGTTAAATCATTTGTCATATACAAGCTATTAATTACCATAGGGGTGTTAGAGAAAGGTGAGAGGCCTCTTCCAAAATGGGCCATCAATAAGATGACCATATAATTTCTCATACAGATTGGGATACCATTGAAAAAGAAAGGAGCTATGGTTAGTAATGATGGCAGGATAAGAGGACCAAACTGGGACTGCCCAGGTAAATCAGAATGCAGGGAAAGTTTCGTGGGCAAAGTTGCATTTAAACTGGATCCTAACATAAGTTTAAATCACAATCACAAATCCTTTTTCAAGTACATTATGCCATTCGCTCTGTCCTTCACATGTGTAAGGCATACATGTTTTGTGTGCTGTTTTGGAGTCAAATACATGGAAGTTAAGTTCTTTCAGTAGCCAATCAATCTTCAAAAGAGGTCTGAGAGTGACTTGTATCAATGTTTTTTATTTTGCATGGAGACTACAGTGTTATTATCAATGTCAGAGAATGTACATGAGTTTCAACCCAGGGGCCATCTTCAACTGAACAATGGTAGGTTCTTGAATCATGATATGTGAAAGATTCTGAGACTGCACTGCAGTCCAGGGGGAAAGAATGCTGTATTTGATTAGCAGTGTCTGCTGTGGACACAGAAAGTCACATTGGTGGTGCTCATTTGTTTTCTCTCATAAAAGGACTTATATATAAATTAAGCAGGTAATTTTTGAAAATAAGTATACATCATTCAGCTTACCACTTTCAATCACACAGTCCTTCAGAGAGAGTAAAAATAATGAAGTTACCCCGAATAACTACTCTCAGTGCTAAGTGACCTTTTCTATGGGTCTTTTTTATAACCTGTCATTTTCCTTATTCATATACCTTTGAATTAGCTTACATAGATCAAGCAATAAGGTCATCTGCTAAGACTTTGAAACACACTGATAAACACTGCTATACTGTTAGAGGATATTATGCAAAGAGACTTGCAGTGAAGTAGTTAAGGTAATATAAGAAACTCATGATAAAGCTTTATTTTGGTGGCTAATCTTAGCGAGGAGTTAGTATGTTATTTTGAAGAGACCAAAGAGAACACTGGATTGCGAGTGAGGAAACTTGGACTTCTTCTCTGGCTTTGCTATTAGTTATATGATACTAGACAAGCCACCTACCTTTTAAAGCAATAATTATTTAATCTGCAAAAGGGAAAAACTGGATCACTACTTGGGAATCCACTTCTGAATCAGTATTACTTGGTCGTTTCAAATCAAATTTTTCTGTAAGTCTTGGTGTTAGCAAAATTTTTCTATAAAGGGCAGATAATAAGTAGTTTAGGTTTTGTGGATCCTACAGTCTCTGTCTCAGTCATTCCATATTATAGTGTGGGTGCAGTCCTAGACAATATGTAAGTGAATGTTTCAACAAAACTTCATTTACAAAAGCAGGCACTGCCCCATGAGCTCTAGTTTGCCCAATCCTGTACAAATCTATCTTTCCAGATAATACCTATTGCTGAATAACATGTTACTCCAAAACATAGTGGTTTGAAATGACACATCTTTGTTGTCTCACAGTTTCTTAGGATCAGGACTTGGGGAGTGGTATAGTTGGATGGTTCTGGCTCTTGGTCTCTCAGGAGGCTGCAGTCAAGGTACCAGGCTGGGTTGTAATCATCTGACACTTGACTGAGTCAGTTTCTAAGCTCACTCATGTGACTGTTGTCAAGAGATGTTAGTGCTCCCATCGTGTGGGCCTCTCCATAAGTCTGCTCCACTATGTGGCTTTCATCAGCGCATGTGAGGAAAGAACAAAGCAAAAACTCAAGATGGAGTCTGCAGTCTTTTGATAACCTAGTCTTGGAAGTACACCCCATCCCTTCTGCCTTTATTCTATTGTTTATAAGTGAGCCATGAGGCCCGGTGCATACTCAAGGAGAGAGGATTATACAAGGGTGTGAATACCAGGAGGCAAAGATCACTGGAGACCATCACCGATGATGTCTATCACACTGCATTATGGTGATTCTCATTAGCAGTTTTTTAGAACTTTATGAGAAAGGAATTAATCATAAGAGCTATTGAGTTAAGCTCTATCACATGTCCTGGTGACTTCAAGTAATGAGAATTAGTGTAAGTATATAACTATTGTTCCACTGGTACTAGAGGTGGCTCCAGAAATTCTGTTTCATGCTCTGCTTTATCCTCCTCCCCCTAGCTTCACCTTCCCCAAGCAGAGAGGATCTGACTGGGTCAACGAGTCACAGTCCAATATACAACATTGTTATTCGGTAGCTCTCAATTCACATACTAGTCCTTGATCTAATCAATTATGGCCAATAAAATAAAGTTAATTCAGTCTAAGCAGATGACTTTACAATGCATAAAAAAAAAAAAGATGTGAAGTTGCTTTCTCAGAAAAGAGAGATAAAACTAGTAGACATTTAAGACTTCATTACCATTCCCAGAAAGGGGCCACGTATATACAGCAATGTGTATAGAAGGCCAGTTCACTCAGTGAAAACGTTTCCTGACAGCCATTGCAAAACCACATGCTAAACACATGTTCTGGAAGATGTTTATTGCCCTGTTTTTGTTAATACATCTTTTGGTAAAAAAGTAGCTCTTGGGAAAATATTTACCCAATTAATTTTCAAGATGACCAGTTACTGCCTGACACAGTCAAGTTTCTTTAGATAATGGAAGGAAAGAGGGAAACATTGCAAGTGAGACTCAATTTATAGAAATATATTCTAGAAGCAAATACGCTCCAAAGGGATTGTGTACAAAAAGTAAAATAAACTTCAATTTGCATTTAAAATTCATGTGCATTGTCTCAAGATACTCATTACTTAATTTCTCTTTTTCCATATTTTCCTAATAAAATCATAGTAATATCCATATGCACACTACACTAAGGGCACACTCTGCCTTCAATTATAGAGATACAAGCAAAGAGACAAAAGATTCCACATGTGGGATTGAGAGGAAGGCAAAGAGGGTGGGGCAACGCAGTGGCTCCTAAGTGAAAGAAGACAATAGCAACAGAAAACCCCAAGCCAGAAGGCATTGTTGAAAGATCAGAAGGCATCATTAATATATTTCTGAGGAGAAAATGTTGCTTCATGAATATGCTAATAACGCCATCTCTTCTTTGGAGGTTGAGGACATCTTGTACGTCATTGATGTGAAAGCTACTTGGGGTCTTCTGGGTTGTCCCCAGATTGTTTTGTTGTTTAAACTCAACAAGTATTCATTGCAATGGGAGATAACAAGCCTAATACTAGGCAGAATATAATGGTTCACCTAGAAACACAAATGAGTCCTTTGGGTGCAGTAATGGACAAAGTAGGGGACATCCTACCTGGTGGTCAAAGTTGCTCTTCTCTCAGTCATCCCCCTGGCTCCCTGACCTAATGTCTGGAATGACTGACAGATACCCTTATTCATTTTATCCATATTTCCCAATCAGATTTTGCTTTTCTAAGTAATTTAGCACACAAGATCTTGTGTTAAAAAACAACATAAAAATAAAAAAAAGAGAAAAAAAAGCAATGGAAGCTGCTTTTGACAAAGCCAACTTCTTAGGAGCAAAGATTAAAATTCCACTCGAAACACCAGGAGGGACCAGTTGAGGGCAGTGATTTTTCTCTGGCACAAGTGACTCCCACGGGGCACCTGCTCTGTCAGTGAGGACTCAATATTGGGATCAATGGCTGGTCTGTTGTAGTAACTGCCTCTAGTGGACATAATACCGCCTCATGCCAGGAAACATTGCTCTCTCTGTCTTTCTCTCTTTTAAAAATAGCAGTTATGAACACTTTCAACAAGTTACCAAGTGTCTTGGGCCAGAGCTATTATTCATGTCCATTGCCACTTGACAGCACTCTGGTGGTGTCCTCATTAATCAATTATACTTAAATTTTAAAATATTCCATAGTTTTCTTTTAATTTAACACCTAAAGGGAGTATAGAGTTAGGATCTAGGATGCATGCAGGAGGAAGCTCCATGGGGTTCTCAGCCCAGAAGGCTGAGCATTAGGTGTGAACCAGCATGGCTACTCACAGAGCCTGTGAAGGGTCAGGCAGTACTTCCAGGATGTGGGGTTGATTTCAGGCATGATCTGTACTGTGAGTTCCTTGAGGGAAGAGACGTATACCCATTTGTCAATGCCACAATTGAAAGAAATGACTATTAAGCCTTGATTTTGTGTCAGGCACTGAGCTATTTTATGTTTCTTGTATCATTTAATTACCATTTTGAGAGATGAGTATTATCCTCATTTGATAGATGAAGCAATCAGAATCTCTCACAGTTTACCTTGTATAATCTTACACAGAGAGCATGACCGGTTCTTAATAAATTTGTCCTAAAATATTTGCTGAAGGTATAAATATACAAGCTATGATCTAAGGAAGCCAAAGGCAATCTCTGAAGATCTAATGGGCCCTAGAATGATAACCTTAGGCCAAGGACTATCCCCAGAGGTCACTTATCAATGAGTTTTTCTTTTGTTTGAAATCAAGCTGTTAAAGTACTTATTACTAACAAACTTGATGATGGTAAACCGTAAGACTGCAAGGTTCCTTCTCAGGGTGGGGTTTTAACTTTGAGCACAGTTGAGGTACAGAGAGTTGGTAAACCATGACGGTGGGCTCTAACTGATGTAACGGAATTTCCAAAATCATCTGCTCTCATCCACTCCAAGTATGTCCACCTACTTCCCAGAGAAATAAAAATGGGGGAAAATGATAAGGAAAGTCATTGACCAAATTAATAGCTTGAGATATTTTGTTCTGTTTATTCTTAATATAACCATTTTACATCTCTCTAAAGAACTTCCATTTTGATTCCCACTCTCTGGCCTAATGTTTTTTCCCTTTCTCATTCTGTTCTGAACAAAGTCATCTTGGCTGGTTGAATCACTGTGTCTCTAATTCAGAGAGGCGAACAGGTCTGTGTGTGTCTCTGATGATTCACTATTGGCAGTGTAAATCACTGGGCAGTGAAGAGGTTCTGGCAGCCTGAGATGAACAGTGTAAACTCCAGCAGTGCCAGGAAGAGTTAGAGCCAACCTTCGTTATGGTTGGGCCCAGAAAACAGCCAGTCCTCATTTCACCTGGGACTGTCCCTGTTGAAGCCCTCCCTCCCTGAACAGTTACCTTTTCTACAGGGGATGGGAGAGAGAGCTGTTCTGGCACTCAAAGAAATAGAATTGAGTGTATGGAACTCTGAGGGAGATGTCCCAAAGGATCAGGTTTTCGTTTGATTCAATTTAAATATAGTCACCGATAGTTTGCTGAGCGCCTCCTGTGTTCCTTCCTTCACTGTGTAACCTTAAGTCCGTTAAAATCACTGTACTTCTGAGCAGGTGCTGTACCTGCTACTGTCACCTACCCAAGGAAATAGTGTAGATGATTGAGGTTGTACTGAAAAGGCTCAGAGTTCCTTGAATGCTAAGCCTTATAAATTACGGGCGTGAGTAAGCCCACATTAATCTCCAAGTAACAGAGTGCATTACTTTGGTTCAGGTCAGTCACTTCATTATTATTGTGACAAGAATATATTAAATGCATGCCAAATAGGGCACATTTTTTACTAGCAAGGCATTTAAGATCTTTCTTTATTTTCCTCTTATCTACTGTTCTATTCTCATATCTCATCATTCCTTGAATATACAAAACTTCTCATCGTTTTCCAAACATGTCAGACTTCTTCCCATATTTATGCCTTTGAAAAAGTTGTTCCTTTTTGCTGGAATACTCCTTTGCTCCTTCATCTGGTACACTTCTTAATACTCAGCTCAGTTGTTGCCTCCCTCCACTCCTATCCCCATCCCCAGTCCTTCCTCTGAGCTTTTGTATCACTCTGTAAGCACCTCTATTGTTATATTTATTACATTGTCATCATAATTTTAGGGGGTTGGGAGCATGCCTCCTGGGACTGCTCAGGGGTAAGGCAGAGAGAGTGAGAACTTGGCAGGTCTAGGACTGGGAGACTTAACTGGGTTGCACGGTGGACCCCCACAAAGGCAGGCAGGAGAGTTGTTGGTGGACACAAGTGGGTGAGTATCAGCAATAGCAGCCGAGTCTGTGACGAACACTACACCTCAGGAAACTGAGTCTTTCAGGATACGACATGAGGGAGGTATCTAGAGTCCACACGCTGATACATCACTCAAACCAAAGTAGGGATGTGATCAGTGGGCAACCCAGCTGGCAGGAGGAGTTCAAGGCCTGTGCTAGGAAGAGAAACCAGACAGTAGACCTGATCGATATCACAGAGTAAGAAGCCCAGGGCTCACTCTGCCCTGATGGACACCGAGTCTGACAACATGATCAGTTCCACGCTTCATCAAGTGATGGGTCCTGAGGCTGCCAGTGGAACTCTTGTCCAGGTAATTGGCTTGGAAATTAGGGAGTGAGACAACAGCTAGGAAGAATGGGAGAGGCAGGAAAGGACTGTCAGTTCGGAAAATTGGAAAGGTGCTTGTCTTCTAGCACTAGATCGTGCACCCTTGAGAATAGAGCTCACATCTTGTTCGCTGTGTATCTCTACTGCCTAACAATATGCCTGACATATAATAGGTTTTCAGTAGATGTTGATTAAAGCAGTGACTTATTTGATAAATGCATAGGCCCTAGCAGCTCCTATAAAATGCATGTACATACACACAAGTTACTATCAGTTGAATGAGATCCTAAACCAATACATAATGATATAATACGTAATTGAGTATGAGTGCCCTGCCCGTGTTCTCATCCCACTGTTTTCCCAAACTAAAAAGTACAAGAAGTCAAATATACTTCAAAAACAGTGTTAATTTATTCTTTATTATAAAAATATTATACGTAAAGAACAGTACGTAAGACATACATATATGATTTTTAAAATAATCACAAAGCTAGCATCCACCACTCATATTGAGACATAGACCACTAGTGCCTTAGAAAAGTCCTGTGTTCAACCTTCTGTCTCTGATTTCACCTCTCCATTCCCTGATATCCTAATGTTTGTGATAATAATTTATTTACTTTTATTTATAGTTTTATCATTTATTCATGATGCATGTCTTCCTAAAATATATATTTAGTTTGCCTGGTTTTGAACTTTATTTAAATATAATCCTCCTACAGATATTTGTGTCTTGCTTCTTCTGATAAACATTATATTCATTAAATTATGTTAATTTATTTTGAGATTGTATTTTTAACATTTCTGCTGCTGAAATGACTGGAGAATATGCCTGCCTTCTACCCTTTGGGTGGAAATGTCTGAATGAGTTATAATTTACACCCATGACCCTCTTTCAGAAAAGCCAAACTGACAGATATTGAGGGTACTATTTTAATTTTCCAAAAGGATTTACCATATCAGTCATTTAAAATGTGATTAGATTAAAATTAAAACAGTGTTTTGGAAGTTCCTATCACTGGAGTTGCACCTGAATTGATTGCACATGGAGAACAAAAGTGAATGCATTTGAGGGAAGGAGAAAAGAAGCGAGTGTGTGATTACAGTAAGGATTAGGGAGGATGCTGAAAGCTTCATGTCCATACAATAGAGGGTGATGAGAAATGTCACTACATTTCTGGGCCAGGGATATGTGTTATTCCTCCTCAGAGAAGAAAATGCTGTTTTTTTGTTTTGTTTTGTTTTGTTTTGTGTTTTTTTGCAATGAGATTGGATGTTTGGGTGGCCTGCAGATCACACCTGTTTTTCCTCTTGTATCTGAGAAGCTTCCTTTCTTTCTTCCTCTTTCTTTAATGATTTAGGCTTGTATGTCCAGACTTACACTACTGGGCACCAAGAGAAGGTTGGCACTGTTTTCTTAGGGGTTCCGCTATGAGGAAGGTACATTTTCCTGTTAATTATTCAACTAACTTCAGCTGTATGGATTTGAAATAAGACTATGTCTATGCGTGGCCACTGATTTGGCATCAAACCCAAATTGTTATCAAATACCCAGTTGTTCTGATTACAATTAGTTGGATTAAGTCAACAACTTGTTACCCATAAATTGCCTTCAAAAAAGCTGATTGTCTGAAAGAATGTGAGTGCTAGATGAGAATCTGAGAGTTGGATGGGACTGCAAAGATCTTTAAGTCTAATCCTTTGAGACCGAGAGAAGTTTGGTGAATTGCCCAAAGGACAGGGACTAGACTCAGGCTTCTTGGTTCCTGGTCCAAAGTTATTTCCCTAATATCCAGGTTTTGATTTAATTTGGTTAGTATATGTAAACTAACTTTTTTTTTAATGTTATTCTTTTAAACAGAATCTAGACACAGGTGTCATTTTCATTACTTTAAATATCCGTTTTCCTCCTTCCTTATAGGAAAAACTTATGAGGAAGATACTCTTGGAAGCTGGAACATGTCATTTTAAAATTTAATCTGTCTTAGGGAAAACTTCTGAGAGATATGCCAGAGAAGGGGAGAGGGAACAGAATCTAGGGCACAATAGGGGGACTGGTTTTAGGTCAGAGCCTCCCCCAGTCACTCATCTAACAGTAGGAGAAGCACAGCATAGGGTCCAAGGGAGGTGCATCAGATGGCAGGAGCTTGTCTGAATGTTCTCCTCCAGTCTATTTCCCTGTGAAGGAGGCATTAAGGCAATCAACTGAAGGGGAAGATTTGAAGAGGAAGGTGCTGAAGGCTTGAGGAGAGAAAATAAGTTGTGAAATAATTACTAGGTGAACAGGAGAGTGAATGGACCAGGGAAATGTAGGTGGATCTGGACAGCGTAAGGGCCCAGCTGTGGTTAAAGACCATGCATTGAAATTGAGTCCAGAAGCATATTTGTGTCTTTTTCTCTGGTGACCTTAAGCTACATGGATGCAAACAGCACCTGCAGAAAAGTTGATTTCACTAGATTTGGGGTTTTGCCAAGGGACTACAGTGAAATAAGAGAAAGTCAAGGCAAAGGAGTTGAGAAGGTATGCAAGGGAACAGTCTAATGATAAAAAATTATGATGTCTGTGTCTTAGAAATCTTTGTTTCCTATGGAAACATTTGCCAAATTCAGAACTATCTTCATCCTGGGACATAGTAGGCACTTGGTGCGTATTTGCTGAATGTATGACTTTCAGTTAATGAAATCATTATTAATCATATGTTTGTTCTACCATGCTGAGGGCTCTGGGGACTCCATAGAGAAATATGCCATGGCTTCCACCCTAAAAGTGTTTATAACCTAGTCAAAAAACAGAACATAATATAATAAATTATAAAACATAATAAAACATGGAACAAAAGCCTTTTGTGGGTGCTTGTATGTTTTATAATGTTATTACTTGATTACTATTGGATTATTTTCTTTGAATGAATGCTGTCTCTTGAAAGTATTCAAGTACAGACTAATCTCTGGTTGATAAATGCAAGCAACATAGAAGTAGATACAGTGAGTCTGCGTAGGCTGGTTTTTAAAGTTTCTTTTAAAAACATAATCTTGTATTTGCCATTTCATTTGGTTTATCATCTGGAATTGAAACCCTCTCTCAGTGCTGAATAAGGATTTTCAGCCCCCTATTTTTAAAGAACCTGCTTACAGATAAAATTCAATTTTTCTTTCTGGTTCTGCTCTTCACAAGATGTATTACATTTGACAGGTCTTTTAAGTTAAGAGCTGAATGTGGAATCCTGGGCTGCAGTTGTGATTTATGCTACCCATAAAATTTAGGACCTTCACCAGCAATGGAAAAGCAGTCAAGAAATGGTTTAAGCAGACCAACCTGACCCCCATCTGTTGTGGTTTATAGTATATTCCTAGTAAGAGACATTTACTCCAATAACTCCCTCTGATATTAACAGAAGGTTATACACAGTATCAGAGCCAGCCTCCTTTTGAGTAGGTGAATATAGCTGGACACACAAGTGGTATGAATTCAGAGTCTCTAAGAAGACCTTGGTCCATTAGAAAGTGGTTCCTCCCACGAGCTGATAATGCCCCACATTTCATAAATAGAACGGTTTTCATGATTTCAACCAAATAAGAATTTGTCCCCCTTTAAAAGGATATGTAACCTTATTTGTCATTTAATGACAGATCAATATGTTTAATAATGGATTATCCAAGTGGGTGATCACAGGGATGATGGGTGAAATATATATCTTCTTAGAAGTCCAGACATGCAGGTAGACAGCTGGGCAACTGGTACCAAATGAGACTGTTAGAACCTCAGATATCAAGATGGAATTCAGATGTTCAGACCCTGAAAGGGGTCTGTGTATGAATTAGGATATGATCCAATTCTGTGTGAGCTTAGTGTATTCAGCAAGTAATAAGGAAATGAACCCAGGGACAATGACACAGGTACAATTTCAATGATTAGAAATGGCAGACACTGGGTCCTATGATGAAGACTTGCGTTCATGTATTCATTTTCACTTATATACTCCTTAATTCAGCAAGTGTTTATTGAATATCTACTATGTGTCAGGCACTGGTGAGGGCACTGGGGTTTGTAAATGCAATAACTATCATGCAATGTGATAAGTATTATGACATACTGTGTCATTTAAACTTGGGTGAATCATGCAAAAAAGACTGGAGAGAAAAAGAAAGCTTCACAGCAACTATGTGATGTAAGATACTTAAAACGTTGAAGGTCATACATATGCCAACCAATGTACTAAGCACTCAAAGGACATGAAGTTAAATGGGAGGTAGGTCCTGCCTTCAAAAGCTTAGAGTTTAGTGTGATTAATACCAAATCAGCACCAATGAGAGTATCTGCGTTAGACAGGAAGGTCTCAGAGAAAGATTCCCTAAGTGGTGAACATTGAGTGATAAGAAACAGTTATTTAGGTAAAGGTTATTAATACACATATTAATATATGTATTTCTACCTTTGCCTAACTAAATATATTTCATATATTTGTGTAAAATAAATGTTTATTTTGTAAATATATATATATATTCTAGGTAAAATAAGAAGTTTGTCAGAAGCACACAGATGTGAAATGGCAATCAAGGAGTATGAAGCTGGACCAAAATATGTATTGGGGGAAAGAGCTCTTGATACCAGAAAATTAGGCAAGAAGCAGATAATGAAGAACCTTGTGTGCTAAGCTTTTGGGAGTCATTGAAGATTATTTAAATAAACTATGTGACAAGATTAGCATTTTGTAGAAATATGGAGAATGGGTTGGAGGCAGACGTTGTAAAGGTTATTTTGGTAATTCTCAGAAGAAATGACAAATGCTTAAAAGAAGGCAGTGAGTAAAAGCTAAGAGAAGATGTTGCATATATGAGGGGCATTAAGGTCTATACGGGCTTTGGGAACTGATAGAAAATGAAGAGGGGCTGAGGGAGGGGATGACTCACATATTTATGGCAGAGACAAACAAGTGGCGGGCACTTTCAGCATAATAAAGAATTGATGAGAAATAGCTGGTTTGGGATTAAGAAGTGGAGGTAAGAGATAAATTCAACTTGGACTAACTGAATTTGAAACACTCAGAAGTATACCTAGGTAAAACTGTCCAATAGAAAATTGACTCTACAGTTTGAAACGTAGAGAATAGCATGTGGATCATGGGTATTGTTTTGACAGTCATCAACAAATTGGTGACAGTTGATGCCATAGATTTTGATGAATTCATCCAGGGAGAGTTTGTATTGACAGAAAGTAAACACTAGACAGTTAAGTGATTGAGAAGTTGGAAGAAAAACCCTTTGATGAAACTGGGGAAAAAACAGAGGTGGAGGAAATCCATAAGGCTATGTTGTCACAGAAATTTAGGAGGAGATAATTTCTTAAAGGAGCACAAGGTTGATAAATAAAATGGTGTATGTCCATACAGTGGAATATTATTCAGTCGTAAAAAAACAATGGAGTATTGGTACATGCCACAACATGGATGAAACTTGAAACATTGTATTAAGTGAAAGAAGCCAGTCACAAAAGATCACATATAACAGGATTCCATCTATATGAAAGGTCCAGAGTAGGCAAATCTATAGAGATAGCAAGCAGATTAGTTGTTGCTTAGAACTAGGGAAGATGGGGGCAATAGGGAGATAATAGCTAAGAAATACAGGGTTTCTCTCTGTAGTAATGGAAATATTCTAAAATTGCACATAGCTGTGAATATACTAAAAACATTGAATTGTCCTTTCAAATAGATGAATTGCTTATTATGTGAACTATATCTCAGTAAATCTGTTTAAAAGAAAAAGAGTATAGAGTAAAATCATCAAGTGCAGTATAGAATTCTAATAAAATAAGGACAGAGAAGTCTCAATTGAATTTGAGACTATGGAGACATCATTGGCAAATTTAATGATATGGGGGTGTAAGTACAGATGACAGTGGTTGAAGAGTGAGTAGGAGGTGAAAGCGATGAACTCTTTGGCTGAGGAGGGAAAAAGAGAGCTGGATGCTAAGAGCTAAGACAGTATTTCTTTAAAAATGGAGGAGATCTAGGAGAACATGAAAATTTTAAGATACAGGAGTGAGGAGGGGTGACTGACAAAGGGAATTAAGAATCGGTAGAAAGTGATAGGATCCGTTGCACAGGTAGAGAAGAGAGGGAGCACAAGCACAAGGGGAGAGGATGGATGATGATGGAGCTCTTTGTAGCTGGGAAGGAGTAAATTCCTCCGTGTTGCCATGTAGCTTCTATTGTCCCATAAAGTTGGGAAGCAAATCTTTTAAGGTTGAGTGGCATTTAGCTTGGTAGCTGGTTTAAGGTGGGAGTAAGGATTTTCAATAGTGAAGGAAATGGAGGAAGGAGCTTGCTAGAGACGTGTTGGATTGCTAGGCAGCAGTGAGCATTCAACTGAAGGCCAGAATTAGGAGTGTGTGTGTTTTATTTTATTTTCATCAGCTCTCAGGAAACTGGACAGAAGAACAAATGCTGGGATTGATTCAACTTTGAATTTTTCAGGGTACTGCATGTAAAGAGAAGCAGAGAATCAAATTTCAAGATGAGTGACTGATTAACATGATGGGTGGGGTGGGGAGAAAGAATGTGAAGTCTGTGGATACTAATAGAGGTCTACTGGTCCGAGAGAGGGTTGTTCAAGCCTTATTTTAGCAATGCAGTTATTCTGCTTAGTGAAATCAGTTTAACAAAAAGTCCCCCAAAGAACAAACTGGTCTGCCCTGTTAGTGACCTGGACGCACACCTCTCAGCATACTCTTCGCTTTCTCAGCAGTCCCTAAAGAGCCTCTCAGGTTCCTAGGGCTCTTAGAACAGAGTTGAAAACCACTGGTCTATGGAGGACTTAATGAAGTGGATTAGTGAAAACAAGATATAGAAGATTAATAATATTAACAATACAACCATAACCACCAATAAGATGAAGATGGAGGAAGAGGAGGGGGGAAACAGAAGAGAAGAAGAAGGAGAAAGCAGAAGAGGAAAGGAAGAAAAGGAAGAAGAAAAAACATTTATTGAGCACTTACTTTTCACCAGGCATCAGTCTAAGTGCTTTATGTCTAATCTTCATATTAACTAAATGAGTGAAGAAAACCTATTTTCTCTATTTTTATAGATGAGGACATTGAAGCAAAGGGAGGTAGATCACTTGCTGAGGGTATTGGCTAGCGTGGGGAGCAGCAGCTGGAACACTTTATGAGAGTGACTTAATGCTCATCTCTGAGATGAACGATTTGCTGGTAAATTACTCTGCCTTGGCCCATAGAAGGGACTCAGTCTGAGAATCAAGTGACACCAGCTCTGGAGAGGGTGAGGGATGCAGAGGTTTGGAAGCAAATTAGACCTGATGGGATCAACAGGACTTAGTAAGTGATGTGGGGTGAAGGGAGAGTGAGAAGTCAAGAATTATTCCAATAATTCAAGTCCTGGAAAAAGGTTGTATTTTGTAAAAACTTGGAAACCTGATGAGGAATTTGGTTTGAGGGGTAGGGAAATATTATGTATTATGAAACACTCAATGTATCCAAAGAGCCATGATACTTAATATATGTTATTGATTTTAATATAAGAAAATACTATTATCCATATTTGGCAGATGAAGAAATTGAAGCTTTCAGAGATTAGGTAATTTGCCCAAAGTGACACAGTCAGTAGATGATGGTATCAGGACTCAGACCCAAGCAATTTTACTTTTAGATACATTGATTTTGGAATTGACAATGAGGCAATATCCAGTAGGTAGCTGAGGCTAGATGTTTGTAGTTTGGAAAGAGATACATTTGGGAGACAGAAGTTTCATATAGGTCCTCTTAGAATTGATAGGTGTAGTTAAAATTTCCATGGGGTAGCATATATATAGACAGCAGAGCAAAGAACTGCTAAACTTTGGGGGACTGCTCATGTGTCAGAAGAGAGAAGGCAAAAGAGGAGCTCTCTAAGAAGACAGAAAATGATTCAAGAAGTAGAACAATCAACTCCGATAGCAGAATCTTTCATTTTTTTTTACCCTGACTCCCAGTTAAAAACCATCTCACATGGCAACCCAATATATGTGTATGTGTTTATTTACGTATATGTGTAAACCCAAGTTTCCAAACGCAATACTTACTGTTAACAGTGCTGATATTTCCCTTCTATTCTTCTTCTTTTTTAAAAAGATACTAGTTGGTTAGCAACCCACTAAATTTGTTTCATAACTTAATAATGGTCCACAATCCAGTGTTTGAAAACATTGCCCTATAGCTACCCTCAAGCATTCAGGGTATCACGATGACATGATGACGCTGTGAGTTTGGCTAGTCATCTTGGAATAATAGCAAATATTAATGACTCTCAGTGACTGCCTTCTATAATTTATCATGGGGAATTGTGACAATTGCCCCATCTCTAAGGCCCACTCTCGTTCTGTTTCCCTGTCCCAGTATTTGTTTTCCCCTCCCTTAATTTCCTATTTTCCACTCAAATTTCCTTGGTCCCTTTGGTTTGGAAATTAATTCTTCCTGGGTTTGTTCTTGTTTTTATTGTTTTTTTTTTTCTAAATGAATTAAAATAATTTTAAGACAGACCTTTCCATGTCATTTCTAATCTTCCCTTGTGGCTGTTTTATGCTTAAGTATACTGTACCACAGTAGGAGAATGAACATTTTATTGTGTGGTACATAGTTTTCATTATATAATAATTTAATTATATGACAAATGAGGTTGCAAAACTGATGTTACTCACAGCACCTCGTACAGTGCTGCCAAATGCCCTGAGTTAACCTGACATTACCAGGAGTGAATCTTGGAGACCCAGAATCCACAGATCCAGAAATACCGAGGGAAGTTTGTCATCAATTCTGAAACCAGGGAATCAGAGTAAATAACATGAAACAGCTTCGCCTCAATGTTCTTTCCTTCCTCTGTGGTACCCATAAAAAATGGTTTCTTGTTGATACTCTCTGCTATGGAGAATACGAAAGGGACTTTGACAACAAACACAATTGTAAAGTGACAGTCACATAAATTAGTGGAGAATTTCTTTTGGAGCTATCGCATTCTGCAGAGTTAATTATAGAATTTTTAAGAGGTATTGATTTTGCCTGTTTCTTTGTTTCCATATTTTGGTCAGGGAAACTGAGGCTTGGGGGAGCCTTAAGCGGCTTAACCAGCTACGAATATAGACAGCCAAGACTAGATTTCAACATTGGAAACTGGGTAAGCTTTAAATTTAAATAGCTAGCAAACCTCTCCAAGCAAGTGCTTTCTCAGAAAGGTTGGCTCTACCTGTTAGTCACTTAGAGTCACCAATTAGATGAAAGATTCGGGGTGGGGGGGGGGGATATTGCGCAAACAAATGATTTTGTTAACATGGATTGCAGATGGGAAAGGTGGTGGAATCAGTGGGCTGATTTCAACTTCTAACGTGAACTTAAATATTTGGGATCACTAACTCAACATTTTTGTCATCATTAAAATTTTGTAGATTACGGCCTCACGTTTTGTTGTACCTTGGAATCATCAGCTTTTTAAAAATTCTAATGCCTAGACTCTAACCAAACATGTTTCTAACAAATCTCAGAAGTGATTGTCATGCAATAGAAAAGTTTGAAAATTCTCAGTGATTCATTTTGGGCACATAAAGACCTAGGTTCATTCATTTGTAAAATGTCATTACTGAGTGTATTCAATGAGAACCTCGTTCTTCATGGGAGACAAAAAAAGTAAGACACAAAGTCAATGAACTCAGTATATGGTATGAGGGTAAATACAAATATAAACTTGAAGCAAGGTAAAATATGGTTACAGATTAAAATAAGGTATGGGGTTTCACTGTAGATATAGTATAATAAAAGTGAAAAAGTAGGAATTAGGTCATACTTCTAAAGGAGATAAAAATTAATCTGGGTGTTGATGGATTGATAAGGCTTGGTAGGTAGAGGTTTGGGATTTCAGGCAATGGGGATCAATGAGTGAAAGTTTGGAGATAATTTCTAGATGTATTCAGGGAATACAGAGCAATGTCATTCAACTGGATCAGGGTACTTACAGAAAGATAGGGAAAGACAACGCCAAGAAAGCAAGAGCATAAAAGATCTTCAACACAAAACTAGGGATTTTTAAACTAGTTATTAGACGATGAAGACCCATGGTTGGTTTTTTGAGCAGAGACTGATATGACATGAGCAGCAGGGTGGAGGATGGCTTGGTAGGGAGACAACCTGGATCTAAACAGATGGGTTACAAGACTCACTACATTGCTTCAAACAAAAGCTTCCCCATTGCTTGCTCAAAATCTCTCCTTTATAACAATGTACATAACATTTTTCCACCTGCTCTTTCCCTGCTTTTTGAATTGCTAAATCAGTGGCAGATTCCTCCAAGTCCAAGTGCTTGTGGTCAAGGTGGAGCTGAACCAGTGGAAAGTGGTACCATAGTTTGTTTATATGTCACATAAGTTATAATAAAAGTAGGGGACTTCTGGGGTTTTAACAGGAACTATATTGGATGAGAAAACCTGAAGACACATTCCAAATCATAGTGACAGCATTACATTCTTTTGAAAGAATTTCATGACTTTCTCTTGATACTTTGAAGGTGAGAGGCATGAGATCTAATTCCAATAGTCTGGTTTTAATTGCTTTTCTTATACGAGGGTAGACAAGAGTGGTCTTGATGTACAACAGTGGCTCTTGATTTAATGGTTGGTGGCCTTGTCCTATTATGAGTGTCTTTATTTTCTTTTATCTCTGCCTACTCTTTTGCCTCTTCTCTTATTTTATATTCTGACCCCAACTTCTTTTATTCTTTCTCATTTTTCTGTCTTTTCTCTTGACTGCCAGTCTCTTCTTTCAGTCTGCCCCAAAGGGTCATCGTGACCATTTTCCTTGGGAAAAGAGGGGGTGAGGGTTATTTGTTAATCATTGTCTAGGGTGGAGATCTTTTCTTTTTAGTTAAATTATCTCAGTGTCATCTCAAGTGCCTTGGACAGTGCAAGGAAATGTTAAGTTCTCAAAAATGATTTTTGAAAGAAAATACAACATACAACCTCAGACATGTT
Source organism: Hippopotamus amphibius kiboko (assembly GCF_030028045.1). NCBI lineage: Eukaryota > Metazoa > Chordata > Mammalia > Artiodactyla > Hippopotamidae > Hippopotamus > Hippopotamus amphibius. The sequence goes on along the minus strand of NC_080188.1, from coordinate 173,573,560 downwards.
TATGTCCTTAATAATGAAGGTTGACCCTACTTAGGTTTTTCAGGACAGTTGTGATTTCAACTACTCTATTCTATTGTTTTATAAAGTATCCTTATACTATAAAATCACATCTTGATTTTGGTTTGAAAATATGCTCACCCTATCCATGAAAAGTAAACATTAATCTGTACCCCAAACATAATACATACTGAAAAGAGAACATTCTTTGGGTATTTTACATGCTCCTCTTGGAAAAGACCAAAATGAAAAAAATAAAAGAAAGAAAGAAAGAAAAAAAAAAAAGAGTGGCAGGAAGGAGGAGGTGGTGGGTAGAGATTCGGCGGGTTTCATTTAGCTGTTAGAAGACTCTCTGGAACAGTTTAGCCAGCGTTTTCATTGGCAGGCCTTAGCAGAGCCATTAGAGCTATTAAACGAATGTATTGTTTTGAGTTTTCTTTGGCCCAAACTCCCCTATTATTTAGGGAAACGGAATTGCACATTTGCAGGGAAGAGAAGAGACTGAATGCCAGCTAACTCGAACCTTCCTTCATGGCGCGCTGTGGATGAACAGGCTGTAGAGCTGGGGATTGCTGAGAACTCCTAGCGCCTACAGATTCCCATGCGCCAAGTGCAAGACTGAATCTGATCAGGATTCTTGGATTTTTTTTCCCTTTCTGGTTAAAAAGTAATCAGAGCTTTGTGAAAGTTCCTCTAATAAATTATACAGCGGCCTTTTTATATCTGGCAAGGAAGCCTTTTTAGAATGTCTGTTCAGGAGCAGAGGGCCTTGATTCGGAACACCCAATCTCTCTGGCCTAAAAATAAACTTGGGTTTTAAGAAATTGTGTGTGTGCGCATGCATGCGCCTGTGCCCGTGTGCACGCGTGTGTACGTAGGGCAGACAAATGGAGAACGCTAAATGTAGAAGATAGTTTCTTAATAGATCTTGGAGTTGGAAATGCTGACTTTTTTCTTTTTAAATAAAGGATGAGGCTAAACAGATGACCCATCCATCCTTCTTTTCAGCTTGTCAAGAGTGTCTTCGGGATGTATGCCAAGTGAAAAAAACTAGGATGAACTCAGTTGGTCCTTTCTCTCATGTTTCTATTTTCTCTGTTAGTTATTGTTGGTTGACCCCCCTTTTGCTTCCAAATACTGGAGTAGAGTTAGAATAATAGAGACTAAGTAGCCCAAACTCTGCCTAGGGAAGCTCTTAACATTGGAAAGTGTTGCCCCTTGTCGTCATTTGCAGGGCTTGACGCGCTAGCCTATATATGCTGGCCTCTTAGTTGTGAAGCTCCTTTTGTTCTAGCATATAAAAAGATGGTATAGTACAGGGTGAATATTCTGACCAGGGTCTAATTTGCCCTTTTTATTCTTTAAAAATTGAGTTTCTTCTCTAAAATAATACATTCTCCTTGTAAATTTTCAAACAGTAAAGAAATAGTTACAAGTTCTGTCTTTGTTCTATTTTCCCTGTCTATTTCTTTTCCACAACTTTTGAAAACAAGCCTGATTCTGAGTTTAGATCAAAAGTATGTCCCATTGGTTTTTAAATAAGCATTATTTGAAAAACAATAAAAATTGTCATTTTAAAATATGATTGAGGAATGCTTAGTTAAATAACAGTTGCTTTTCTACATATTCTATGCTTTGTCATGTGCTTCACATTCATTATTTCATTTAACCTGCATAGCAATTTTAGGAGGCAGTCTTGTTTTTATCCTCAGGTTATTATTATTCTCCCTTTTTAGGTTATTTTTATGTTTATTTTTTAAATGATCACAATCATTTTTCAAATTATGAAACCGAGGCTTAGTGAGATTTTACAGTGCTCTGAATCATTCCACAAGAAAATGGCAAAGCTCGAATTAACCCAGGTCATCTTAATTCAGAGCTACAATCTTTATTTACTTATGCCATCTCCTAGGAATTTAAACAGATTTTTTTTTTGAAGTCGCTATTGAATTTGTTACAATATTGCTTCTGTTTTATGTTTTTAGTTTTTTGACCTGAGGCATGTGGGGTCTTATCTACCTGACCAGGGATCGAACCTGAACCCCCTGCATTGGAAGGCAACGTTTTAACCACTGGACTGCCAGGGAAGTCCCTAAACAGATTTTAGTTTTATTCAGTACAGGAGATCTGTACTGAATTGAATTTAATAATTTGAACATTTAATAATTTGCATTTAAAATAAAGAGGGAAGTGCACTCCTTTCCTTTTTTTTTGACCATGGAATTCCTTTTGTGAAAAGCATTTAAGCAGCCATTGTTTCTCATAGAACAGAATCTAGTCTGAGTCAACCTCATCATCACATTGTCCTTAAGAGTGTTTTGGTGGTGGTGATGCTACTAAGACTCGTGCCAGTGCTTGCATGAGCACTGAGATAAGTCAAGGAGGTCTAAGTTAGTGTGTACTATTTTTCAGCAAAGTCGGCTCAGATATCCACATAACTCCCAGAATTGCCACTTGACGCTAACCAAATTGCAACTTGTCTCTATAACTAAACGTATCGTGAGGAAGAAAGATTTGATGCTCCCAGAATTTCCTTTTCATTCCATGCTCCCGTGAAACATAATTGCTCCACTTTTCTGGGTAGTGCCCAAGGCATGCTTACTTTTACAGAAATGCCACTGGACGAGATGAGAAAATCTTTTGCCCATAGGGGTAAATGGCTGAGAAAACCATGATTGTCAATTTTCTATGGTCTGTTACAGTTTAAATGACAATAATTGCAAAGGATACCTGATTGCATATTTGGCTCAACAAAATTAATTTGTGTGGGTCAAAAAAAAAATAGTGGTGAAAAACCAACAGCTTAAGATTCAAGAGTATGTATGCCCTCACTTCTGTAAACTATTGTGTGTGCATATGCATAAAAATAGAAACAAATACATCAAAACATTAATAGTAGTTATCTCTGAGGTAGTAGAATTTGGATACTATATAATTTTCCTTTAATTCTTTTTGTGTTCTGAATTATCAATAACACCTATGTAGTACTTTTATTATTAAAAAAGAAGGGGTTAGGTAGAAGGAATAACACAAGAGAAAGGACAGAGGCACTAAACAGCATAGCTGGATGTGGGTGGGGAGCTGTAAGTAGTTTGATGTTGTTGGAAGTAAAGCATGAGCTGGAGGGTGACAAGAGATGAGGTGGCTGTAAGGAAGGTCACAGGTTGGTGAGATTGGTGGCTTAGGTGGATACCTCCAACAGCAATGTGGGTAGCAGTTTGGGGAAGGTAGGCAAGAAGAGAGAAGATCACTGTTTGGGCAAGAGAAGATGAGGGCCCATGGCAGTGACATTAGAATGAAGGGGATAGAGTTGAAAACAATAGGTAAATTAGGTAAGCTTCAGCAACTGAGTGGATGTTAAGGTTGAGAATAAATATGGTGGAGAAAGGATTACTCTCAGGTTTCTGCCTAGGGTGAAAGGAACAGAAAGCATCGCTCCAAGATCCTCTTTTCCCATTGAGACATTTTGGAGCCATATATGGAAGCATTTGTCTTACTCACCTCTAATCTTTATAAACCATGGCCATGATGTTCCTTCTTTTTGAGCATGAAGAGATCCAATCACAGGACAATTAAGAGATTTGGTTCACTTATTGGTCTAAAAATGCATTGCGTCTCTTGTGTGTTACCCTGTCCTATGTGAGCATACAAGGTGTATTAGACACCCCAATCGAAAAATAACAATAACAAAAGTAGCTACTATTTATTCTGCTCTTCTTATGAGTAGACGCTATGATAAATACTTTATATAGCTTGCCATTTTTGCCTTCACATCAGTCACTGGAGTTAATTTATGTTACAGATGAGAAAATGGAGGCTCAGAAAGGTTAAATAATGTGTCTAGGATCACATAGCTAGTAAGTGACAGAGCTTGACTATAAATTTGTGTCTGTCTGATTCAGACTCATGCTGTAGAATCATACTTTAGTACAGAATAGGGGTTGGCAAAGTTTTTTTTTTTGTAGATGGCCAGATAGTAAATACTTTTTAGCTTTCAGGTCACATCTGGTCTCTCTTGCATCCTCTCCTTCTTCTGTTTTTGTAAAAACAACTTTTAAACATGTAAACACGATTCTTAGTTCACAGGCCATACATAAACTTGCCACAGGCTGGATCTGGCCTGTAGTCCATAGTTGCAGACCCCTGGTCCAGAGTACACATATGTGCACACAAACACATGCACACACATGCACACCTTTTAGAGGACATCAGTGATGAAGGGGTAACATGAAGCATGCTGGGGGCAGAAGGATGAACATGGAGAAATCGCTTAGCTCTAGATTTCCTGGGGCAAGGGAAATCCAGCTGGAAGAGAACATCCGTGGTAAACACAGGGAGACCACAAGAGTGTGAGTCACTGCTAGGCCATAGTCTGGATGTGATCGTGCAGCCAACAAGTGATGCTCAGATGGCTTCAAAGCATTAATGTCAGGGGCAGGAGAGGGAGCGAGATCGAGGAGAGGAAATGTGTTCCTCAGGTAGAGCACTGGCCTTGGCCTTCTGGACAAGGAAGCATAGTAGAGAGGCTGAAAGGGCGTGCCTTTCTGGGCCCCAATTCTCAGAGAAGAGGAGGGGGTGAGGGATAAGCCAGGAGGTGGGAGTGAAGAAGAGATGGTGAGGAGGTCGCCTCCATGTATGTGTACAGAATTCTCTTTCCTCAGCCACAGCAACACATGCAACTTTCAGATGGACAGGAGTGGTCTGGCATCTTTCTGGAATCAAAGTCTACAAACGTTATTATAATACAAAAGGCAAACAAAAACTCTCCCATCAAAAGAGGACACACATGTAGTGAATATCTGTATGGAGGCTGTGGGCTTATGAGATTTCATGAGGTGAAAGGATGGAATTAGGAGCCTCTGTCCCTTGAGACATGATGACAGGTGAGCCTTGGCTGCACGTTCATGTGACTTCTGGAGAAGTGCTGAGCACTGTCAGAAGGGCCCAGAAAGCTTTGGTGGATTTGGATCTTCCTGTGTTGTGTCTCCTTACAACCAGTTTTGGAGTCTGGATACTTTTAAAGTTAATTAATTAATTATTGGCTGTGTCATTGCTGCTTGAGGGCTTTCTGTAGTTGCAGAGAGCAGGGGTTACTCTTCATTGCAGTGTGTGGACTTCTGATTGCAGTGGCTTCTCTTGTTGCAGAGCACAGGCTCTAGGCACGTGGGCTTCAGTAGCTGTAGCACTTGGGCTCAGTAATTGTGACTTGCGGGCTCTAGAGCACAGGCTCAGTAGTTGTAGCGCATGGGCTTAGTTGCTCTGCAGCATGTGGCATCTCCCCGGCCCAGGGATCGAACCTGTGTCCCCTGCATTGGCAGGCAGGTTTTTGACTGCTTCGCCACCAGAGAAGCCCCAGAAGTCTGCATATTTTTCAAACACCTATTTTATTATCTGACTGTCCTTTGCACTTCATTGTTTCATCAAAAGGAGTCAAATATGTGTACAGAAATGGCTTTCTGCATTCCAATGTATATGTCCCACAGTGGAATTTATTTTAATTCCCCTCAGGGGCTCAATATTGAGAAATATTTAGTCTATCATTAGAGGCAATACTGTATCATAATTAGAGAAAAGGTTGTAGAATCAGAAGCATCTCAGTTTGGGTTTCAGCTTTCCACCAATCACCAGCATAATGCAATACATGCTATGCTGGAGGGACACAGACTGTACTAAGGTAGTACCAAGGCTAGAAAGCAAGTCTGGACTCAGCAGTTGGGATGAATGTCAGGAAACTTTCCTGAAAGAGGTGACATCGGTACCGATTTTGATAATGGGTAGTTATTAGCAGAAAAGGACACAAGAAATGAACATTCTGGGCTTAAGAAATATTTGTGAAATTTCATGGGACCAAGAGAGAGCATCACAGAGGTGCAGAGCTGTAAGTACTTTGGGGATTTAGAAAAACAATGTAACAGAAATAATGGCCAGAGATGATGTTAGACAGGTAGCAAGGGGCCACATCATGAAAGGCTTGAAAAAGTATTAAGGCATTTGGAATTTGTCTCAAATACACTGCGCACCATTGATGTGTTTTAAACGGGAATAACTTGCTCAGATTTCCACAAGGAAGATGAAGGAAGATGGAGACGACTGTAGATTAGGCTGGCAAGTAAAATTTTTTCTCCGTAAATACAAGAAAGTATGATGGCATAAAGCAATAGTAGAGTGAACAATGGAAGGGAGAGATTTTAGAAATATTCGGAATGTAGAACTTATTGGACTTGGTAATTAGATGTGGAACTGAGAAAGAGAGAGGAGTTTAGGACAACTTTCTTCTAGGGTTCTGGATTGGATACAAAGTAATGGTGAGGCTTGTCTCCATGATAGGGAAATACAAAAAGTGGAAATGGAAAGGGAGGATGAACTGAGTTTTAGGCTTGTTGAGTTTGAGGTCTCTGAGGAATATCTAGGAGATGACTCATTAGACAGATATATTTTCTGGAGCTCAGGGGACAAATCTAAGCTAGAGATACACATTTTAGAGTCATCACTGCAAAAAAAAAAAAAAGCTGCAGGAGTGAATGAGTTCATCCTAGGAGAATGTAGAGAGTGATAAGTAAGAAAGTGGAGGATGGCCCTGGGGAAGCAGTGCCAGAGGGGGAGAGGAAGAAGGACCGATGTATACCTGAGAGAGTATATGAAGGAATGTCCTTAGAGATAGGAGGTAAACTAGGAACGTGATGACATACTGAAGCCAAGTGAAGAGAAAGTTTCAAGAAGAAAGTGATCAACAATGTCAAATGCCCCAGAAAAGTCAAGAAGGCAAGGACAGAAGGTGTCCACTGGATAGAAAAACTGGGAGATTATTGCTGACCTTGTAGAGGACAATTTTACTGAGAATGTTAAAGATGGAAGCAGAACATATTCGAGTTCAATTTATAGTGAATGATTTTTCATTGCATAATATTTATAAATTCAAAATCTAGGAAAAAAACATGTACTTTGAAATCATTAGTAACAACAAAAGTTCCTCTTTTTCCTACTCTTTAGTTACTTCTAAGTAGGAGTTGTAACTAACTAGATTTGGGAGAAGGTGGCATCCAAGTATTTGTTCCTGAACGCCATCTAACTACTCTATGTCTCCTTAGTAAGTGGTTGGTTTCCTGTTCTAGCTTCTCCCACAGTGAGTATTTCACATATTCTAAATCTTAAGTTTCTATACCCATCACTTCACTCCCCACTCTTAGGGGCTCCCCTCACCTTCTCCTTTAGTATGAAAGCAACATAAATTAGAGGAGCATTCCTTTAATAAAATGCCTGCCAGCAACCTCAAAACCATTTGCTCTTTCCTCCCTTCCCTCCTCCCTTTCTAATGCATGGGCATGTTTCTGTTGGTATTCAAGGAGATTCCCAGGAAGTGGTGCTGAGACAGGATATTTTTTTAAATTTATTGGAGTATAGTTGATTTAAAATGTGTTAGTTTCTGCTATATGGCAAAGTGAATCAGTTATACATATATCCACTCTTTTTAAGATTCTTTTCCCATATGGGTCATTACAGACTATTATAATTTGCAAAAGGTTTCTTTTAGCAGAAAGGGATGAGGATAACAGGATAAGGCAGGGTAAGAGGCTAAGCAAGCATGTGGTCTCACAGTCCAATCCCACAGGGAGCTCTGCAGCATGAATTGCACCATGGATTTGGTCCTCTCTTGGGGCAAAAGGCTGGCTTTTTGTACGCTCCTCTCAATCAGTCATTGTCTGCCAGTTGCCCCGGGAGGAGGCAAGCATAACATCCTGTGAGGCAGCTCCTATTTGGTGAAGGGAGATTTTTCCGAAGAAAAGGGTCAGCCTTGAGCTGTTAGCAGCCAATACTCACAGCAGCTCGGGGTTCGTGGTACTTGCTTAGGTGGCACACCTACAGTATCTACCGTATTCCTGTGTATGGCGTATCTCTCCTGGTGGGTTCTGCATTTAATTACCTTAATTATATCTTTCTTTCCTCTTTATATTATCTCCCCTTACTGATGTTTTCCTACTAAACTAATTTAACAATGCTTAAATCTCCTGCCATAAACATTTTCTGTCCTCCTGTACATCGTAATGCTCTTCCTTCACTGCTAAGATTCTTGTCTTTGCCCATTATCTTCTCTTCCTTAAGAGCCACTCATTCTCCAACCCACTGCAGTCTGGTTTCTGCATCTACTCTTTTTCTGAAATTGCTTTTGTCAAAGTTACTGACCTTCTTGTTTCTAGTTCTGGTGGAGACTTTTCTGTTCTTCTCTTAATTTCAAACGCCAGGAACATTTGGATTGATCCTCTCCCTTGGCTTTAGAGACGCCAGCTCTCCTGGATTTCTTCCTACCTCTTCATCACTGCTTCTCAGACCTCTTTGCCAATTTCTTTTCTTAAGGCTATTCCTTAAAGTTACTGTTCCTCAGTGTTTGATTCAATGTCTTCTCTTCTCATTCTGTATACCTTTTTCTGGGCCAGACTGAGGCTTTTGAGACCATCAGAAAAGATCACCCCTTCACTGTCCCATGATATGTAATTCAAAAGTAAACACATATTTTTAAACAAAGCAAAATCAATATTGTCTCTCTGTAGTCTTTCAAATTGCACAATTCTGGATATAATTTTGAAAATGAACTAACTCGCACGTGTTCACTCTCTCTCCCTCCCTCTGCTGGTTCCCTCAGCACATGTTGTGTTGAGCACACCTACTAGGAAGTCAGTAATTCACTACTTCATTAGTTCTATAGTTTTTGTTATCATCAATTTCTGAATTTACATACTGCTCGGGTCTAAAGAACCATATATACCCCTGTCTAATAAGCATCTGTAATTTGATTATCGCAGATGACTTCAAAATGTCACCCCTATCTGTTCTTCCTCCTAGTTCCCACTTTAGTGAATTGTGCTAACCAGTTACTCAATTTAAAAACCTAGGAATCAGTTTGGACTCTTCCTCTTCCTCACCCTAACCTCATCCAATTAATCACCAGTTGCTATTGGTTCTTTTCCTAAATATCTCTCAGTTCCATACACAGCCTTCTAATAGGCTTCTTTGCCACCAGTTTTGCTCTCAAATCCATTCTCCACATTTTCTTAAGACCAGTCTTTGCCAAAAGCAAATCTAATCATGTTTCTTCCTTGCTTTAAAGAACTCTGAACTTCTTATCATTGTGTGCAAGACCTTTCAAGATCTGGCTGTTGTTACCCTCTTCAGTGTCAGTCTTTCTACTTCTCTCCAGCTCTCATGAACTACTCCCCTCTCTTATCCATTGGGCCTTTGTACCAATGGCTGACTCTTCTTCGCATGCCATCACCTCTCCAGGATAACTCCTTATCATCTGCCAGGTCTGCCAATTCTGAGAAGACTTCTCTTAAACCTGGTCAAGTGCTCCAGTCTGTGGATTCTCACCGCAGAATCTTTTACTTTCCCTGCCAGAGTACCTGCTGAGTCCCAGCGTGACTGCCCATTTCCTTGTCATCTCCTCTATAATGCCACCAACTCCATGAGGGTAGGAGTGCTACCTGGGCTTATCCATTGTATACTTGTTGTTCAGCACAGAGCCTGAGATTTAGTAGGTGCTTAGTAAATACTTTCTGAATTAATGAGTGTGTTATCCCACCTTCTAAAAATCAAAGTTGAAAGGGTTTTCAATTATCAGTGTTCTTATAGGATTGATTCACCTTCCCCATGTCAATAGAATATAAAGTTACGAGTTCAGTTTGGTGCATGTGTATCATCAAAAGAACTGACTTCTGTGGTGTATGTGTGTGTGTGTGCACATGTATGACATATTACGGAAAGAATGTGTTGCTTGAAAACAGGATTTGAAGCAAAGCTTTAAAAATGTTCTAAAGCAGTGGAAGAAAGAGCTATAGAGGAAGTAAAAAGAGACACCAAAAACGACTAAAATACAGGATGACTTCATGGGTTTTTACCATTAGTTGAAACACATCGTGTCCGCTCCAGTGACCCACAAGGACCACTTCTCCTGGGAAAAGCTTCCTATTTTTAAACTCCGAGTAATGCCTGTGGAATTGCATTGCCCATTTCCACCCAGGCCCCAAGAGTTTATCATTATACAGTGTTTTTGCCAAGAACCTTCTCCGTCTTTAGTCATCAAAAAAGAGTTGTCAAAGAGCGCCTATCTGGGGCTTTGGGCTTCGGCTTTGGGTGTATTTTTGTCTCTTGCTCTTTACCAGAGGCAGCAGGTCTTATGTGCTCCTGTTCGAAGTCTGGCTTTCTTAGATGTAACCAGACCCTGTGGTTTAAGGGGATTCTGCAGCAGGGCAGTATTGGCGAACTTGGGAGGAGGGAAGAATGGGGTATCCTCTGCCTCATCTTCTAGTTAAAGCCCATCTGCAACATTGATATATTCAACTAATATTAAATCAGCACTTAATAATGTGCAAGATGATATACTAAGTTGTTCTTACACTGAGGAAGACATGGTACTTAACTTCTGGGAACTTTGTGCAGCTAATAAAATAAGGAATGTTCTATTATATGTATATATACACACACACATACATGTATGCATCTATATGTAAAGATGTATACATACATATATGTGTGTATATGTACATAATACATATAAATGTTATACATCTGCATATGTAGAAATGTATAGATATGTAAAGACCAATACAGAAGAATGCAAATAAGAAGAGAAAATTACTTCAGATCCCACGACCTGTTTCATCCCCTTCTAGATATCTAGATTGACACATGTATATGGTTTTAAATAAATAGAATTATATTACACTTACGATTGTATAGCCAGCTTTCTCATTCAATGATGTGTTGGGGCATTTTTCTATTTTAATAAATATAAATCTAGATTATTTTTAATGACTTCATGGCATAATATTATATATGTTTAATCTAACTTGTCAGATTCATGTTAATGGGAATTTACATTATATTTTTCTGTTATACTCTTGTTTGCTACTATGCTATTCTGCTAGCAAAATACCATGCTATTATACTATCATGTTATTATACTATATATTTTTGCTATTATCCATTGTTGTTGGTGCATATTTGAAATTCATTCAAATATCTTCTTGGGTTAAATATCTGGAGGTAGGATTTCTACTGCTGGCAAATATTGCCAAAGTAGTCTTGCATATAGTAATTACATATTACTATCTATTGTGTTATAGACTAGACTGAATGACTTAGAAACTCAGATTTTGGGGCCCATTTCAGGCTGAGGTGATCAGTATGGGCTTCATGGAAAAAGTGAGACAGAAAATGGGCCTTGAATGTCAGATACATTTTTGATAATTTTATGTGTAAGGAAAGAACAGCATAAACAAAGCAGGGAGGCCAAAAACCAAAAAACAATCAAACGAAGATGACTCAAAACAAAAAAAACATTCAGGGCATGTTTGACATCAATGTGTAAATCAGTTTAGCTCGATCGATGACGTAGTAGTGTTGGGGTGATCCTAGAGTGTAGACTGGGCATCAGATTAAGGGCAACTTTAAGTGGCAACTTAAAGGAAACCTAAAGGACTATTGTGTAGGCAACAGGAAACCGAGAGTGAAGAGGAGAACACCAGTTTTCATGTCGTACTGTGTGGACTTGAGTGCATATAATATTAGAGGGAGAAAAATAAGAACACACTTTAGTACAGGACAAATAAAGTAAAAAGGATCTATTCCAGAAAGTGATGGTGGGGAGGGAAAAATAGGAATGTTTTTTACAGACTTTGTGAAAGAAGTTTCTTTAGAAGTTGAAAGTAAACATCTAACTAGTCACCAACATCTATAGAATCTTCTTTCACAAAGTCTCTAAACCACAGCTGCCATCACCGAGTCACACTGGGCCTGCTGGATCCACACCAGCAACGAGGGTTTGCCCCACATCCTGCTTCTCCACACCCTATCGCCCAGCCCTGCTTGCAGGCAGAGAGAGAAGAAGCTGTCAGAAGTAAGGTCTTCATGTTACTGTCACCTTCCAATGAAAATATAGCTGATTGGTAGATACTAAATCGCATCCAGATCCCTAGATGCAAGGGAGCTGGACAAATGTTGAATCTGACCTTCTGTCCTCCAGAACAGGAAGACACAGGAGAAGGAGGGTAGAATTGATGTACACAAACCTATGGACAATATCCACCACAAATTTCTACAACACCTTATTTTATTTTAATCTCTTTATTGGAGTATATTTGCTTTACAATGTTGTGCCAGTTTCTGCTGTACAACAAAGTGACTCAGTTGTATTTAATACACATATCCCCATATCCCCTCCCTCCCGTGACTCCTTCCCACCCTCCCTATCCCACCCCTCTAAGGCATCACCCATCATCGAGTTGATCTCCCTGTGTTATGCAGCAGCTTCCCACTAGCTAACTATTTTAAATCTGGTAAAACACCTTATTAATGTCTGGTTTTCTAAGCCGATTTTTCACTCTGTCCTCCATTCTTGTATACAGTTCCATGCACACTGCTGATATAGTGCCCTTCCCCTTGCATTATCCTACTTTGTTTCCATGGTTGTCTTCCTCACTAGACTTAACTTCTTGAAAAGGAGAGTCATATCTTAATGTATCTTTTCATTGCCAAGGCCCAACACAGTGACTCACAGATCCTAGGGAAACAAGCTGAAGAGCAGAGGAAAGAGTGTGTGCTTTGGAGTTAGAGGAACTCGGGTTTAAAACTTGCCTCCAAAACTTACAAGCTGTGTGGTTTTGGGCAAGTGACTTTATCTTTGTAAGCTTTAGTTTCTTATCTGTAAAATGAAGTAATTACGCTAACTTCACAGACTTGTGAGTTTCCATGAGAAAATACATATGAAACATCTGCCACATATGTGGGATCCAGTTGATTGTGATCACTATTATTAGGGGCGGATAAATTATTGCCAGGTTAATGACTTATTCAATGGATTTCTTAATGATTATTTATCTTGGCAGCAGGACAGACTTAGAAGAGTTCAGTTTTTTCCCTTCTGTGTCATTACACTCTATTTTGCTTACTATTCTGAAAAACATAAATTTTTAAATTTATCATTCTTTGCATTTTTTTATATTTATGCTGGCTCTGGGCTTTATCTTTTTTGACCCCATTTTTTAAATAGTTCTGTGCTATTCCTCTTTCCAAAATCTACATAAGTTCTCTTAAAATTTTAACTCAGCAGGGAGTTCCCTTACAGAATCTGATTCTTTTTGATGCTTTCTATCTTCTTTCTGTTTTCTTGGAACAGTTTAGAATTACATTGATTTTCAAGGTTTATAACCTTCCACCTCCAAAGGGCCATTTTCCCCTTGAGAGTCCTAGGCTATGGAATCATTACTCTCTTTTGGAAATCTGTTTTCCTTTAAGCTCTAGTCCTTGATGTTACCAGCCTCAGCTATCTCAAAAACTACAAGAGAGTTTCTTTCATTAAAGGAACGCCTCTGTTCCATGTCACCATCTAGTTATTTCTTATTAATAAGAAGTAAAATAAATGCTCATACCTCTTTGCTGTTTCCCGAACTTTTTGAGAGACATTATCAGGAAGTGGGAAAAAGTATGTCTCAGAAGTGCTGCTATTGCTATTAGCAGCACCAGGCTTCTGGCAGAGACATTCTCATCTGAAGTTCTGGATCATCGCTATATTTTCATTCTGTGTCAATTTTGGAAACTGCTTTCGGGATGTATCAGAACTATCCCTTGCCTGACCATGCCAACAGTAGTTTATGCCTAGAAAATTTTCATTGCTATTTTATTTTCACTAAATGTTTCCATTGTGGTTTACTTCAGGTGTCAGGTTTCAGTTGTGTTTGCTTCCTTTTCTGCACTGTGGTATTGCTTCCATTTCATTTAACTTCATTTCTTTCAAGCAAGGTATGCCCATCCTCAGACATAGTCTATGATTAGCTCCCCATCAAATCTTTAAGATGATACTTGCTTTCCTGTGTTACGATTTTTTAACTTTGTCTTTTTTAACTTTGTCGCTGGCTAGGTAGACATCTGAGACCACAGGCATTGTTATTAATAATATAAGGTTTATTGACAAGAGCTGACGTGTGATTTTATAGATGTTATCTCATTTTTCTTCCCAATAAGTATATGCAGATTATACTTTCATTATTCTCGTTTTCAGGTAAGGACACTGAGGTGTAATGATGGCCAATGCCACACAGCCAGTGAGTGGTAGAGATGGGACATGAGACCAAGTCATTCTGGCTTAAGTACCTGTTCTCAGGATGCTGACACATGTTACTTATGACTTTTCGTTTGGTTATTTTCTCTTAAGTTCTACTGGGTATCTCTTCCACCATGCTTTTCTTTTTTCTTATCCAGACCTGGTAAGTTATCTGGGTATTTTTGTGCTCCCCTTCCAAATAAACTTCAGGGTATGACTCCCTTGATAAGGTAGGTAAGCTACTGCCAAGAACTGGAAAGCTGGGATTGACTCTTTTCTGCCTCAAAAGGCAACCACAAGTTCTTTTAAAACAAATTCTTTTGATACCACCTCTTGAAACCAGATGTTCATTCTCTGTATGCTCTTTTCTTTTCCAAAGATACTATGTTTCAGCGAAAGAAGATATATTCATTTTCTATTCCTGCTGCAGTAAGTGACCACAAGCTTAATGGCTGAAAACAACACATACTTATTACCTTACTGTCCTGTAGGTCAGAAGTTTCACATGGATCTCGCTGAGTTAACATCAAGGTGTTACTAGGGCTGCATAAGTCTCTGGAAGTTCTAAGGGAGAAGCCACTTCTTGGCCTTTTCCAGCTTCTAAAGGCTGCCCACATTCTTTGGCTTGCCGCCCCCTTCCTTCCTTCAGCTTCCAAGCCAGCAGTGTAGCATTTCTCTGACTCTACTTCCATTGCCAACTTGCTTTCTCTGATCACAGGTGGGAAAGGCTCTCTGCTTATAAAGACTCATGTGATCAGACTGGGCCCACTCAGATAATCCAGCCGAATCTGCACATCTCAAAGTCTGTACTCTTAATCACTTCTGCCATGTAAAGTAACATAGTCCCAGGTTCCAGGGACTAGGACATGGACATCTTTGGGAGCAGTATTCTGCCTACCGCAGAAGATAGTATGACATTAGACTTTCAGTCTCCAGTTAACTCTTTTATTTCAACCTCAAATTCTTACAACAGATAAAACTTTCTAGAGAATAATTCCATTTTACTTCTAGTAGTAGTGCTCACGCCCACATGCATTAGCCAAAGTGAATTAGTATTTTGGGTGTAATACATCCTAGCAGTGTCTCCATATTTGAATTTCAAGAAAAAAATGTTTTCCCGGTTGATTAGGTCTGAGTGATGATGATATCCAGCTTCTTTTGTGGCATTCAGAAAAAAAAAAAATCATCATGATGTCTTTTCTTCCTCGGGTCATTAGTAGATGGTTGATTATACTGAGGAGAGTGAAGTGAAGGGGAGGTGGGGAGGGAGTATTGAAGGAGGAATCCTGGCTTTTCTTCTTGTGTCATGGAGAGGGTAATAGGGGTGGCACCAGTTCAGAGAGAGGCGCTGGAGGAGAAGTGGGTGTGGGGAAGAACATGCTGAGTTCAGTATCCGAGACAAAATGAATATCCTCCAGTCCACATACCCCCAGGAACGAATGATGTCATATTATCATTAACAATCAAATTACATGAGCTCAATGTAGAACTATAAAATCTTATCCTCATACCTTGTCCTCTTTCTCTAGCATTTCTGGGAGTCTTCAGAAGGGTGTGCCTCAAAAATTCATGCCCACTGGCTTCTGTGGTTCTACTGCTGTTTGCCTTTGCATACTGGCAATGGTATTTACCTTGTCTGCTGACACTCAGCATTTCCAGCTGATGCTCTGCCCCCACTGTTTCTCTAGGGAAAAGCTGGCCTTATTAGAGAGCTGGCTTCTAATGCAACCCAAGGCTGTAAAACTCTCAAGTGTTAGAATGGTGCTGACATCCCTTAATTCTTTCCAGAAATGGAGAGAGTGTCCCTTATCCTCAACTGATGCTCCATTTTGTTATTAAGCCATAAAGCGTGCCTTATATATCCTGGATTGCACCAATTCTCTTATGAAAAGAGTCCTTTTTGTTTCTTCCCGAGGAACTTGAAATCCAGTCTATAAAATTAGGTAATGGACAAAATACCATTGAGGTTCTTTCCTTGTTCTTGCCTTTTTATCTTTCTGTGGACACCGTCACATACTGCCTCTGTGTTTAGTCAAAAATCAAACCCTTCTTGCAAACATATCCATGGAAAAATGTCCACAGATTCATCATTTGGACCACTATTTGAGATGCATTAAAACTCACTGTGTCTGAATTTTGTTTGTGCTCAGGTAGAACCCTCATAACATTAACATGTTGACTTCAAAGATGTCTGTGGGTGATCCAGGTAGAGACATGCATTTCTCTACCTAAGAGTTTTCCAAATATTGATGGTGCTTCAAAGTTCAAGAGTGGAAAACTTCCCAATGGTGAACAAGGAGAGTGACAAAAGAATGGACTACAAACAGGACCTGGGGAATAACTTTTAAGGATTAGAAGGGGAAAGAGAAACCCACAATGGAGACTAAGGATCAGTGGTAAAACATACACACACACACACACACACACACACACACACACACACGAAGAGAATCAGGAAAGAGCATTGCAGTAAAGGCAAAGAAGCAGAGAACTTTAAGAGGCAGGAAGAGAAACTAACAGTATAAAAATGAAACAAAGAATTCCAATAAGAAGGTGACTGATTTCTTTCCATTTTTGTGGGGAGGGACAACTAGGAGGTTACCAGCAATTTCAACAAAAGCACTTTTGGTGAAGTGGTGCTCATGAAAGTCAGGTTACAGTGGGGTTAGGGGGTACATGAAAAAAAGAAAGACAAGTAGGAGATGAGGAAATCATCCTTTCAAGAAGTTTGAATTGGAAAGGAAGAAGGAAAAAGGGTACTAGCTATGGTTCTCTCAGAAACCTCATTCTGTGGGACCAGAGGAAAGGAAATAAAAATAGATAAGGAAGTAAATGTTTGAGAGAGAGAGAGAGAGAGTGTGTGTGTGTGTGTGTGTGTGTGTGTTTGTATGGGAGGAAGGGATAGAGTTCATGATAAGTGGCCTCAATTTTATCATCAAAGAAGGAGGCACGATTATCTAAGAGTCAGAAGAGATTGAATTTGGTCAGGGAGAAGGGCCAAGAAAAGAATGGTGAAGATTTCAAATAATGCCTGAAGAGAAGATGACCATAAACAAATAAAAGGTTAGACAAGTAGAACTAGAAATCCACATGAGATCAGAAATAAAAAATCAGTCTGAGTCAGGGTGACAATGAGAATGGTATGCAGGGGTCATTGGCAGGAAGGAAGTAAAAAATAAGACTGTTTTCTCAGGGGCTGTTTCACATCAGTGTGGAAATTTCCTCAGGTGTCTCTAGGAGCTGAGGCAAAGGGGAAAACTGTGAGTCAGACTGTGAAGCCCTGGATGTGTACAGAGCAACTAGGAGATGGGACAATGAAAGAAAGTGGAAAGAATATGGTGACATAGTAGAGTGCCACGTGCCCAATAGCGGGACTTTGAGAGAGGAGAAAAAATCTAAGTTTTTGAAGTGGCACTAGGCAGTTCGGATAATGCTAGTTGGTACTCTGAGCACCTATAAGCCCCATGGTGTGAGCACAGTCCAAGGATTGGGGAAGTGGGTCAAAGGGGTTAGTCACCTGGAGGAGGAAGCATAGTTGGCAAAGTGGATAGCAGGTGGGGGTGGCAGAGGGAACCCTTCTGTGTATTTTGGGTCAAGAGCTATGGTGCAGAGTAATGGCAAGAAGGTTTAGATTTAGCCAAACCCAAATATCCCAGCTTTGGCACAGGTGGTTTCTATGATGGGAATTGGCTGAGGGTACCTAGGAGCATCTGGTTTTTTCCTCCTGGAGGCTGCCTTATCCCCTGTGGAGTACAGTCAGGATCTTCCTCTGGAGGAGGCTTGCTCTAACAGTGGGAAGCAGGGCCCTGGGTCCCAGTCTCAGGCCATGCATGCATCCATTTTTATGTCTTTTTTTTTTCAACATGTGAATTTTTTTAAATAAATAAATTTACTTTTTTATTTATTTATTGACTGCATTGGGTCTTTGTTGCTGTGTGCGGGCTTTCTGTAGTTGCAGTGAGTGGGGCTACTCTTCATTAAGTTGCATGGGCTTCTCATTGCAGTGGCTTCTCTTGTTGTGGAGCACTGGCTCTTGGTGCGCGCAGGTTTCGGTAGTTGTGGCACGCAGGCTCAGCAGTTGTGGCTCACGGGCTTAGTTGCTCTGTGGCATGTGGGATCTTCCTGGACCAGGGATCGAACCCATGTCCCCAGCATTGGCAGGCAGATTCTTAACCACTGCACCACCAGGGAAATCCCAACATGGGAATTTTTGATGCTGACTCAACTTCCTTCAGACAGCTCAGGATCTTTTTCTTCTCTCTGGTCTGAATTATTTCTATCAGTTTATAAAGGAGTTATTCAACTGACTATTAAACTAGAGCACAAGAGGCATTATTTTTATATCCTTTCACTTTTACTGAGTCAGAAACTAAGCAAGAGTTGGGGCTCACATGGACACAGATGTTAGAGTGTAGCTAGGGGGCAGTGGTCAGGGAACCCAACAGAAATCATCTGGGGGACAAAGGAATGTGGTAGGCTGGACACCGGGTAATGGTTAATCCCAAACCACTAGGACACAGTGATAAAAATAGTGAGGCAGGTGTGCATTCTTCCAGGACACATGTCAGAAATAATAGACTCAGGCAATGGACAGAGCAACTTGATATGTCAGCCTCAAGGAAAGCTTGTTTTTGAGACAATTTTTGTAAAGATCAAGGTGCAACTTCACTTTGGTCTGAGTCCTCAGGGAGAAGTTCATGGTGAGTATTTCAATCTAGAGTGTGGACAGGATGAGTAAAAGGAGATCCCAATGAAAATTAGTAGATTAATGCAGTTCATCTCTCTTTTCATACATTGTTCTGGTCAGTTCATGATCCTATGCTTTTTACAATGTTAATATATGTCATTTCACCCTTCTTTGACTGTTACATTCTTTTCGATGGATGACAAGTCTATCTCTTAATAAATCATTTCTGAAACAAGATGTTAAGCTCTGAGCTTTAGAATAATGTCTATTTTTCCCACCCTAGGTCTGAGCCAGGCTCTGATCATATTAGTAGACAAGCTAAGACATTTATCTTATTAGCTCTGATTAAATTCTGAAATGGTGTACATATGTTACAATAGGTGAGGCTGTCTACATGCAAAATAGACACCCTGATACCTACACTTTTACCCTGTTTTGCTTTAGGGAATAATCTGGACAAAAATCTTTGTCTCCAACAAAATAAGACTTTCCTCTATCCATTCAATTAATGACGGGTTCCAACTGTCTCTAGTCTTTTAAAATGTATTTGCTCCCTTATACTTGCTGACTTCTATCTATATCTCTGTGGAGTGCAGGAGTTAGAGTGACCATACCCAATTTGCCACCAGCATGACATAAACACTCTCAACTGGAAGGGTACTTTATGGCTGGAAAGAGGAATGGCAAGGAAGAAAGGGGAGATGAGTAGAACCAGCTAATGAGTTGGTGGTGGAGGAGGAAGCCTCTTGGACGATGGCTCTAGGGAAATTAGTGGAACTGCTGGGTTGAGGGAGGACAAAAGGATGACAGCCAAGACTGGTCCATGGCAGACAGAGAAGCCAAGAACACACACATAGCCCAAGTAAACCATGCCAGGAACAGGGGGATTTGGGGAAAGTGAGGGAGGAGAAAAGAGAGAGAACTGTCAGTTACCAATTCCTAATTTTCATGGGAACTCTGGAATAGGAACAGAGGATGCAGCTTTTCCGCCTTGGTACCCTGAGAGGTGCATAGGCTCAGTCACTGATCCTCTCTGCTCTCATTTCTTTCTTTTTTCTACTTGTTTCTTTTTTCCCTTTTCTTTCTTCTCTCCCTCCTCCTATCCACCCCTCTCTTTTCCTTTTATCTGGCCAATTAGAACATCTCATGTTGAAGAGTTAGTTGATGTCATCATAGCTCCAAACCATCAATTTGTCAATACAGGAAATTGTTATTATTTTTAATAAAGGAGAAAAGGAAAGGGAATGTGACTAATGTCCAGGGAAAACCAAGCGACAGTTCAAAAAACACTGTGTCTCCAGGAAAGCAGCAGAAGGAATATCCCTCTGATCACCTCTGACATCCCTTCATGGAATTTGGATGATTTCTTGGGGATGAGAACTATTTTTCCAAGATATTATAAGTCAATAAGAAAGAATATTTTAAAATCCCCTTCTCCCAATCATTTTTGGTTCTAAAGCAAAATCTTTTTGTGTTTCTTTATTTTTATTGCCCTTTTTGGCTCTGTGTCAAAGAACACAAGTACAGTTTTGGGACCTCTATTTCTTGAGTTCTCTCTGCCAGCATATCCTACATGTGGGTTAAATAGATGGCACCAACAGTGTGATTGGGAGGCAGAGCAAGTAGGAGAAGAAGGGTCATGTTGTTCTAGCCTGAGATTCTGGGTTGAGAGATTTCAGTGTCTGCAGCTTGTCTACCACAATAGCAAGAATAAAACATGAAGCTATAAAGGAAATTTTCAACTATGTTGAGAGAGCTGTCTGCACAGCTGAAGCTGTCTGTCATTCCTGTCTTTGGATTGGCATTTTCCATGGCCACTGTAGGAAGCATCCAGTGAATCCAGGGAGCCACTGACTTCTGGTTTAGTTGTTCTTTCTTAAAATAGCTCTTCATTGAAAATGATGAGACTGTTTGCTCATAGTAAAGTTTTAAGTTTCACTGATGCCAGGAAGATGAAGGTCTTAGACTACACGTGAGCTTAAAAAGAGATCAAATGCTTGTTTCCCTTTTTAATGGGCCATGGGGCATGTGTTTTTAATAGACCTTTAAGTCTGTGAATAAGTGCAAATATTACCTAGTGCTTTGAAGGCCACCGATAGAGATACTTGGTGAGTATCATAAGGTAGTTGGAGTATGGGTAGAGAGTCTACAGATTAAGGTACTAGAAAGAGAAATATATATAAAATTAACATTCTTTTCAGTAGCTTTCTGATATCTTCTCCTACCTATAACTCATTTCCTTTTTTCCTCTTTTATGTTTCCTGGCCACTATTTACCTTTAAAAATGCCTGAAGCAAGCATATGCTGAAATATAGATTCAATCGGTCTTCTTATCATAATAACGATCATGCAATGTGATGGAAAGAACCAGAAACTGAGAGTTGAAAGGCCTTCTTCACCATGGGCTGGGGGGTAATTCAAGGCATAGAATTAAGAGTATTACGGAATTTATCTTGAAGAAATAATCTGGGTATAGAGTGTAGCACTGAGTGCGATATCAAAAACTGAGTATTCTTATAAATATTATTGTGCTAAAAAGGTAGGATATTATTTATCTTGGAATAAATATCCTAAATGTGTATTAGTGCCTATTTTGGGACCTTTGTAACACCTGGTCTCGTGGTTGCCCCTCTCCTCTAAAAGGCAGTGCTAGTTGGGAGAGTCAGAGTCTGATTATGTCCGGCTCTGCTAGGCTCTATGTACTGATCCTTTGGTATGACATTTCCTTCTCTTACATGCTCTCCAGGGCATACATGAGTGTGAAGGAGCTAAAGGAGGCACTGCAGCTCAACAGCACCCACTTCCTCAATGTCTACTTTGCCAGCTCAGTGCGGGAAGACCTTGCAGGTGCTGCCACCTGGCCTTGGGACAAAGAAGCCATCAGTCACCTGGGTAAGTAAAGTGAAGATCAACTATAGTAGGAAAAATGAAGAGATTGGAATGGAGTCTGTGAAAGTAAGTTTGGGGGAAAAAAGAGAGAAAAATAAATTTACTTAATGAATTAGCTGCTTTGGGCTGAGAATAGCTTTTGGAAGAATCTCTCAAAATGTTTCAATGCAGACATGTAAGATATATTAGAGCAAAGAGTGGCAAAGACTCAGAATGTTCTAGACCAAATCTATAATTTAGATGTAAATAAATTGCTGACATGGAATAAGATCCATTTTATGTCTTAGAGAGCCTCAAGGGAGAAACCAGTAAGAAGGTGGCTAGATTGTGAAATCTGGTTTGCAGTAATCACTGTGCCAGAAGATTGCTGGGCTTCTTGTGTGAATTGGAATCCTGAAGAGATGCTGGGAAATTCAAGCAGGTGGGGCTTGCCTGATCATCTAGGAAAAGGGTGATACCTTAGTACTGAGTGAAATTGCTGCACACTTAAGAAGGATAATTCTCTTTATCTTGTTATTATAAAGGAGATCTTACTCATCAATCAATAGAATCATTAAATGAGTTCATGTGGATGAAGAGTAATTACTCAGTATAATTTGTATATATTTTCAATGAGTCTTGAGTAGGATTCTGCAAAACTTATGTTAAAACTGAATTACCATAATTGGGAGGAATTTTTCATGTTGGAAAGCGAATGCTTGAAGGGGACCAGAAACCATTTTATGAATGATTTAAAGGAGATTATACAAAATTAATCTTCCTAGTAGTCAAATATGAAACAGTGAGAAATAAAGATCACATAATACTGTATATGTCAGACCCATGTTTGATGGGGTCATTATGAAGTGGAATCCAGAATATTGAAATGATAGTCAAGGAAAAGAAGAGCAAGTGTCCAAAAGAAGAAGATGAGCAGTAGGTTAGCAATAGATGAAAAATATTGCTGCTGTTTAAGAGGAAACCAGAACATAAAAATCCCTGCAATGAATCAGGTCAACATCCATAAGGGGTATGTATCTCAAACAAAGCAGAAGACAATGAAAAGTAAAACCTGTGGTGATCCAAACTGCTTTGTTAGTATGTTGGGTTTCATTGGCTCTATGGTATCTCATGCAGTTTCCGGGTCCTGCAGTCCTTTTATCACTACATTTTGTATTTTTGGTTCTCAGTATATGAGAGGTTAGAAATTTGTGAGGTAAGCGGTTCTTTCTAGATGAAAGCTAATGTGAGTTATTCTAGTCTTCATGGTAGCAGCAGGTGGGCTGGAAGGTTATATTCCAATAATTCATTTAGTAGTGTGTTTGAGTATCTTGAATTATCTTCATGAAAAACAATGGTAGCAGAGAAGCATGTATCATTGTAAGAAAGTACCTCCAAACTGGCTCAAACCTGATTCACCAGAGGTTACCTTTTCAGTACGTATGACAGCAAGGTTTACCCAGCAATGCTTTCTAAGAATCCTAGGTCTATCATTGGGAACTGAATCTACTTGTTCACAGAACCTTAAAAAATGTTCTGTCTGGCCATTATGGAGTCAAATATCAGCCTCTTGGTAAGGATTGTTGGGCTGGGAGCAGAGCCCTGAGTATTTTCTAACTTTGTTGGCACTAAGCCACTGACAAGATTCATTTAACTATAAAAATGGATAAGATACCAAAAAAAAAAAAAAGCTATTTGAAGACATCAGACATCAGCCAAGATAAAGAGGATTTGAAGGATCCAATCCCAGCAAGAAGGAAAGTGTGCTGAAGTGAGGTCTCCATGTAATTTGGGGTTTTTTCTCCTCTTGGAAAACTGCCGAATTCTCAGTGAAACTAATAGAGGCAGAGCAGAGAGCAGCAGCCTAGAGTTTGCTTAAGTCTCATTACAATGGAATATTACTCAGCCATAAAAAGGAGTGAAATGGAGCTATATGTAATGAGGCGGCTGGACCTAGAGTCTGTCATACAGAATGAAGTAAGCCAGAAAGAGAAAAACAAATACCACATGCTAACTCATATATATATGGAATCTGAAAAAATGGTACTGATGAACCCAGTGACAGGGCAAGAATAAGGATGCAGATGCAGAGAATGGACTGGAGGACACAGGGTCAGGGGGGCGAAGGGGAAGCTGGGACGAAGTGAGAAAGTAGCATAGACATATATACACTAGCAACTGTAAAATAGATAGCTAGTGGGAAGTTGCTGTATAACAAAAGGAGATCACCTCGATGATGGGTGATGCCTTAGAGGGCCAGGACACGGAAGGGGGAGTTGCGGGAGGGAGGAGATATGGGGATATATGTATAAATACAGCTGATTCACTTTTTGTGTACCTCAAAATCTGGTACAAGAGTGTAAAGCAATTATGTTCCAATAAAGAGCTTAAAAAAAAGAACAAAAACATAGTTCAATCTCAAAAAAAAATGAAAACTGATAAATTGGATTTAATTAAAATTAAAACTTTTTCTCTGAGAAACACTCTGTTAAGATGAACAAGGAAATGGCAGATTTGGAGGAAGTATAATATTTGCAAACCATCCATCTCACAAAGGATTTGTATCTAGAATATATAAAGAATTTTCAAAAAACAGTAAAACAAACAAACAAATATTCCAGTTAGAAAATGGGCAAAAACACAGACATTTTACCAAAGAGGATATACAGATGGAAAATAAGCCCATGAAAAGATATTCAATATCATTTACCATTAGGGAAAAGCAAATTAAAGCCACAGTGAGGTATCACTACACTTATTAGTAGAACTAAAATAAAAAATAGTGACAATACTAAAAATGCTGGTGAGGATGCAGAGAAACTGGATATTGTATATATTGCTGATGGAAAAGTAAAATGACACAGCCACTTTGGAGAATACTTTGGCGTTTTCTTATAAACTTAAACATACGCTTACCTATGACCCAGCAATTGGACTATTGGACATTTATCTCAGGGAAATGAAAACATGTTCACTCAAAAACGTGTGTATTGATCTTCATAGCACCTTTATTTGTAATAGCTCCGAACTGGAAATGATAAAATGTTCTGTGGTGCTAATTGTGTAAGCATACTGTGATACATCTGCACAATGGAATATCACCCAACAATAAAAAGGAACAAAGTATTAATACATGCAACAACTCAGGTGGATCTCAAGGGTATTATACAGAGTGAAAAAAAATCTCACACGTTGCACGCTTATGATTTAGTGTAGTATTCTCAAAATTTTATGTGGTATTCTCAAAATTTAAAAAAAAACCCAACAGAGATAGAGAACAAGCTAGGGGTTGCTAGGGATTAGGAATGGGGTGAGGGCTGTGGGGAGAGGGGCATGTGTGTGGAGTGACATAATGGATAATAGAGGAGAAATCTTAATAGTAGTTACACAAAGGTATACGTACATGTGATAAAATTGCGTAGAACTATATACAAACACATACACACGTGCACGTGCACACACACTCACAGGTCTGCATGCAAAAACTGGTGCAATCTAGATAAGGTCTGTGGCCTCTTTGCATAAGCAGAATGCTTCACACGTGGCAGGTGCTCTTTGAAAGCTCACTGAGTGAAGGGATGAACGAATAAATGAGTGAAGGTATTAAATTTAAATGCTTTCAAGAAATGTTTAAATTATCTCATGAGTCACTGACGCGTAAAGAATTGCAAAAAAAGCTAAGGATATTTATATTTTATTCTTAAACCTTTTAGGAATAACTAGTTCCCCTACAACATGTTTCTTAATCACTTTTAAGAAGTAGAAGACTAGCTGAAACTCTGACTCAATATGAATGTTCTTGTGTGATTATTTATTTTCCCTCGTTCAGTCCTAACTGTGACTGAGCAAAGGAGTCGTGTGGACCTAAATCAGGTGTAGAGTAGTACAGACAGCTGGCATAACATGATAGAGGAAGACATTTAGGATTTTCTAAATAGAGTCTTTTCAAGACTCAAGATGAGATTATGTATCAACATTTAAGACCCTGTATCTTGAGGGTCAGCTGAAGTGACCTGGCAGATAAGCACACTAGTTTCAAGATTGAATCCAATTTCTGACTACAAATGGCTTAAGTCACTATGTGGAAAGACCAAGGTAAGCTGTGGTCCTGCTTTGCTGTCAACACCATTTTTGACCTTTAGCATGATTTTGTACTTTTAATGTTGTGGTAGTGCAGGGCAGAATTTTTTATAAGTAAATGAATAAATGAGATCCCCTTGAGCTCAGTGGTTTGAATATCTTTAACCTTAGTATACAGCACTTAAACTGAAAACATATTTTCAAAGGTAGAAGACTTACATTAGTGCCACATCAGCCCCTTTATAAGCCATTAATAGCAGACGCATAATCATTTATTCACTCATTTAAAGAAAAACTGTCAAATCTGTTTTGTGGCAATATCAGAGATAGAACAAGTAAAAAGAGTCCACTGTAAAGTTTTGCATAGTACAACTGGGAGACAGACATGCAGATACACACTTATAATACTATGCCATCCTGCCACACAGAAGGTCAAGTAGGAACATGACGAGAAAGTGCTGAAAGCATCAGGGAAGAAGGGAAGAGTTCCCAGAGGGGCTGAGGCTTGAGGGGAGAGCTGAAAGATAAGCAGGAGTTTGCTTGGCAGACAATAAGAGGGCATTCCAGAGTGAAAGAAACGGTAAATGCCAAAGTTTAGACTGTTAAAAACCTAGACTTGCTTAGAAGTGGAATGTCCTTGGAATGGCTAGAGCAGAGCTCTTCAAACTTCTTTTTGCTCTCTTGTACCACTTCAAAGACTTGAAAAACTCTGTACCCCTTCATAGATTTTAAAAGTAACATCTAAAAATTTAACCATAAGTTTAAATTATAGCAAAGAATATAATTTCTGGCATATTATTTTAAATTATTGACATTTGAAAACACATTTCAAATCTACTCTTCTTTTTTTTAATTTATTTATTGGCTGCATTGGGTCTTCGTTGCTGTGCACAGGCTTTCTCTAGTTGCAGCGAGCAGGAGCTACTCTTTGTTGCTGTGAGCAAGCTTCTCACTGCGGTGGCTTCTCTTGTTGTGGAGCACGGGCTCTAGGCACGCGGGCTTCAGTAATTGTGGCTTGTAGGGTCTGGAGCGCAGGCTCAGTAGTTGTAGCACACAGGCTTAGTTGCTCTGTGCCTGTGGGATCTTCCTGGACCAGGGATCGAACCCGTGTCCCCTACATTACCAGGCAGATTCTTAACCACTGTGCCACCAGGGCAGTCCCTAAATCTACTGTTCTAAATGTATCCTCAGCAACATAACAATTTGATAATCACCATCGTTCATTTAAAAAATTCATGTTCATGCACTTTAACACTGAGAAATTAGCCATTGCTCCTTTTTCCTCTTTGATTTTGTGTTTCCATTTCATTGCTCCTATAGAACTTTATACTATGTAACATATGCATCTACTTTTTTCAAAGTCTTTCGTTAGTCACCTATTTCTCTGCTAAAAACATATTTTGAATAAAAACGTAAACACTTTGTGATTTTTTTAATTAAAATTTTTATTTTGAGGTAATTGTATATTCACATGTAGTTGTAAGAAATAGTACAAAGAGATTCCACATACCCTTACCCATTTTCCCCCAGTGCTAGCATCTTGCAAAACTGTAATACAATATCACAAACAGGATATTAACATTGATATTGATCATGTTATATAGTGTTAAAAATTTCTTCTTAATTGAGTTAGCTTTTGAAATGATTCCTTGTCCAAAATTGATCAAAACGATATTTTAAAATTTTGATTAATGACTAGTAAACAAATTGAAAACTGCATGTTTAATAAGCTGACAGTGGGTTCTCTCTCCCAGATTAGTTCTTGTGTCAGTGGATGAAGAGTAATTACTGCTATAATAAGACAAGATTAAGCATCAGTTATATTGCATTTTTTTTTCTTTTATAGCTCCTAAGTGCTAAGAAACTTTGTTCACATAAATAAGTAGATGGGGAAAAAAGAGTTCTGTTTAATTGAGTCGATGGTGGTGCCAAGGTAGAAAATATAGAAAAAAGAGAGGCAAAGGGGGAGGCTGTTTGGTTTCGGAGGTGTTGAGTTTGGGGTCTCTACAAATTAGACCATTAAAGGGACTTCCACAAAAGCAGAAGGAGGAGCAGGAATGTACCAGACACTGAAGGAGAATGGGGTTTAAGAAAGTCCCTTGTGGCCCACAAATATGACTGCTTCAGAAAGATGAAGTAAGTACAAGGTCATCTTGGCCAGGATAGAGAAGACAGTTGGTCACTCTCTGGCATAGAAGTTAGACACTTCAGAGTATTCTGGGTCAATCATCTTCGTAATTATTCTAGGGAATGTCTGTACTGCCAAGGAACATTTAAAGATCCTGATCAGATCATAAGCAACATGTCCCAGTGCAGGGGACCTGAGAACCATGTGGGAGGGAATTTGAACCTGGCTCACATTGGAACTTTAGACATGTAGGATCTTCAAAGGAGTCCAGATAATGTGACCCTTGTAGGAAAAAAAGTCTTTGAGTGATAGAGTGGGTTATGGCTTCTGAAAGATAGGAAGAAACATATCTTGAGCAAGTCACCTTATATATAAAATGCGAATAACAAGCATGAAGAAGAGCACCTGGCACATAGTAGGCCTTCAATAAATATTAGCACCACTAGTAGTAGTAGTAGCAGCAGCAAAAGAAGTTTCAAATACCATGTGTCTGTGGCTGCCACAGATATGGCAGGCATCTGGTAGAAGGCAAAGTAATACCTGCATGATGGGGTAAGGAAAGGTGAAAGCAGCAGACCTGAGCTCAGAGGTGAGATGTCTTTTTCTCACCTAGAACTTTTGTAAGGCATTGCCCCCTCTCCCCCTACCCAGGACAAAGAGGGACTTCCTCCTAACGAAACAGGTGACCCTGAGATTCGGGTGTCACATCAGTGGTGACACATGCGTACACAATGTGGGTGAGAAATAGCCATTGATTTGGCAAGTGGGAAGTCTTTGGTAATTTCAGCCCGATGTTTCTGTGAAGTGTGGGTGGGAGGGGTAGAAGAGTCTGTAGGAGGTAAGGGGGAACGTTGTGGTGTAACAAATCACTGAATGGTTGGGCTAGAGCAAAGCGAATTTGTTCCTCTCCACTCCGTCACCTCTTCACTATGCCAAAGTGGAGCGATTGTTCCCTGAGATAAGGAATAAACCAGACATGTAACCTGGAACACAGCATGTCCCCGTGAGGACTTATGGAATCATTAGTAAGACAGGCTACAGGACATGAACAAGATGAGGACTGTTCTTGGGAATGTTACTGGCTGTTACTGTCAATTATTTAATTGTCAGAACATGACATTTAGTAAATGGGGTTATTTTAGGTGCCTTGGGGTTTTGAACACAGTGAGCACTCTTGGACCTTGAAACCTTTGGAAAAAATTATCCTCGGGTATGAACTACATGCCCTGAAATTGGGGTGCCCCAAAGATAGGTTTATGCATTTGTAAGTAGGTGGAGTAAATAATCACCTTTTAATGTGATCCCTTGAAAGATCTCTCTTAAAACATGTCCTAGTAATCATTGAATCTTTGGTGCCCAGAACAGTACCTGACATTGAATAGATGCTCAATAAATGCTGAATAGGTAAATCAATTATAGAAAATATCTTTCCTGTTCATACTCTGTAACGCCTAAAATTCTTGCATGAGGTTGTGTGTGTGTGTGTTTAAAGCACGCCCTCACCCAGAAGCAAGGAAAGGATTACATCATAAGTATCCAAAGCCTCAGTAATAACATCTTCAGTTTTCATTAATCAAATTACTTTTCTCCCATAGTATGGGAGTGGTTAGAAAGCCTGGAGTGCTTGACAGTTGAGGGTAAGATTGGCTGAAAGAGTATAAAAGGAGACAAAAAAATGACATCAGCCTTCGCAAAATCTTTACCCTCTACACATTCTTCTCTTGGTTCAGTCTTGCCCAGAGCAAGGACGTCTTTCTAATGAGACCACAGGCTATAAAACTAAGAAAGCAGTACAGGATTTGGAGATGAATGACTCCTGGACTGCTCCTGTTAAAATTTTGCTTCATTTTTGAAGTGCTTGTGACTTTTTTTTTAACCTTTTCCATTTCTTTCTCTCCCTTTGTCTGTCAGCCCACCTCTGCCACTTTCTTCCCTTGCCCTGCCCCAAAGTGCTCCTTCCTCGGAAACCCCACACACTTTGATAGCTTTGTCCCTTCCTTGCAGAGGGTGTGTTGGGGGAGTGCGTTTCAGCCAGTAACTGGAAGTAATTGTGGAGGCACCTGTAGACCAGCTCTCAACCTCCTTGTTTTATGGGCATATAACATTCAGCCCTAAAAGTTTTACAGAACTGTTTTAAAGTCATTTCAACTCATGTCCTTTGCTCAAGCTGCCTGAGTGTTTTGGGTTTTTTTTTTTTAAATAGGAGTGACGTGGAGAGAATCATTCCCTTTGCCACGTGCCACTCTGGCAGTCTTGTGCAAAAGCTGGGAAAAGCCAGTTGGAACTTGGGAATACCGCATCACTTTGGGAGCTTGGCTGTCTGCTCCTGAGCTTTCATCTTTTAATCAGCAACTTCTCTCTCTTTTCTTCCCCTGTACCATCCTCTAGACCACACAACAACCCTGTCTTACTATTTTAGTTCGTCTCTTATAATCAAGGCTGAAAGTTCTTCTAAGAAGGCATTTGTGCTCCCAGCCAGTCCATTAAGCAACAGCTGTGCCACACGTGGCCACCAGTTGCTAAATCCAGGGAGCCTTATTCATATTATGTTCTATGCACAAGTCAGTGGTACTGGCATGTGTTGAGTTCAAGTTCCAGTACCACATTCAGGTATGCGAGAAATGTAACTCTCATTTATTCTTCTATAATTGGACTTCTTTTCTATTTTGAGTGCCTATGTTGCTGGGTAGTAGAAATTTATTCTTAGTCAATTGAGTTTCTTTTGCCTGGAGCAGTATTCAACTTCAGAGCTGGCTTATAAATGCCAAGGTCATAGAGGGAAGGATGCACGTTGCCCTTGGTCGTCAGGTGATGCCAGTTACTCTTGTTGATGACTCTTGTTTCCATCACAGGGTCCTCCACCTTCAGGGACTCTCGGGAAGGCTCTCTATCACCCTTTCCTCTTAGCCTCAGTGGTCAGCCATTCATCTTTAGAACTAGGCTCCTTACTCAGGAATCCATCACTGGAATGAGGCCAAAAGCCCCTGTTGTCAGATCACATGCACCTAGTTTGAATCTTTATCCCTTTACTGGGGTCTCAAAAGGTGGATTACAGTCCATTTTATCTGGAGCCACTACCATCTATACATTCCCATAATTTCCTTTTTATCTCTTTTCCTCCAGCTTAGGAGAATATTTTCTAGCCTTAGATTTGGAGGTGGTGTAGGTAATGTGAGGCAGGGGTCACTTCCCTCCATTTATCCATCATGCTGGCTAAACCATGGAGTCCTCTCAGGGAATGGTATAGGCTTTGGAAACGTCACAGCCAGAAAAGGACGTCTTTCCTTGCTTTTCACTCTGTAATGTAAGTTAATGAATGAACGCGGGTAATGAATGTATGCAGGAGAGTCTGGCAGTAGGGTAAGGGGGAGGGAGGCAAGGAACCGCTTGGGTGAAATGTTAGTGCTTCCAAAATGTTGCCCCTCCATTCACACTATTACTTCAAAGTTTCCCCTGAGTAGGTATTCCTGGTCTGTCGTCAGTCCCTAGGAAGCCTTGTAGGACAGGTGTTGGGGAGGTGAATGAGAGTAGAGAGAGTCTGATAATGTCTCAGAGTGAAGACTGAAGGGCCAAGGTATGGGTGAAACATATATCGACGTGTCTTTCTACTTCCTCTTTCAATGTGGCAGGTGAGATCAGGGAATACAAAGGGAGGAATTCTATTCTCAGAAAGGAAGTCCCATCCCTCCCATTCTAGCACCACGTGTATACCTCAATTGTGTTTTAATTTTATCCTCCCAGATGAGGAAAGACAAAAATGAACAGTGGTTTTGAGTGTAGGAAATGATAATTATAGTCTCCAAAACTAGAGAAGTGGGAAGGAAAAGATTATTGACACTACAGAAAAAGGTGTCTTGTATAAGTCTGACCTACCAGCAAGGTCTATGAAGAATTAAACCTACAGTCCCAATCCCTTAAGATTTCCTTTCCCCCTACAGTCACTAATTTCAGGCTACTGCAAATAATTTTTGATCGCCAATATGTTGTCTATGAAGAGAATGGACACCTGTCTGTTTGCAACTCTGTCCAATTCATTTCTGTCTTCTGGGTGCCCATGGGTCTCAAGACCAGAATAACATGGAAACAAAGTGTGAGCTGCTTAGAGGCAAATCAGGGCTCCTCATGTGAGGGTATTTGTCTACCTGGCGGTGTCTTGCCTGGTGATGTCTTGTATCACTCTGGGAGGCCTGCTTTGTTTGTGATCAGACTCTACCTTTCATTTTCTTGTTGAATGAAGATGGTTAGGTGGGAGCCAGTGAGGGGTGGGGGCAAATGAGTGTGTGTGGCCAGCCTGCATTATGTAATTATAATAGTATTGATAAAGAGACGAATACACATTTTGAATTACTTTGTTCTGGAAAATAAGCTAAATGCTTTTTTATCTACATTACTGTCAATACCTCAGTTTTCATAACAACCCTTTGAGGTAGGAACTCTTGCTATTACCATTGAACAGATCAAGAAATAGCCTTAGCACTCTTAAGGATTGTCCCCCTAAAAAAAGATCAATACATTTCCAGTGAGAGTCCACAGCCAAAGAAGGAGCCATGGTCACTCCAAAGGCCATCATCTAGTGTGAGAGAGACTTCTGTGCAATGCTGTAAGGACCCACTTGTAACCTCTCAGAGTCTGACCCATGTTGCTGGCTATGAAAACAGAGGAAAGTGTGGGGCATAGATATCCACTTCAGAAGATAATGCTGGTTTGTTTGAACATTAATGTAAGATAGTCCTGGAATGTAGCATTTTGTACTATCTTTTCCTGATTTCCTTCAAGCTCCTCCTGGAAAAGTATTGCTCATTTCCCTGTGAGGGTAGATTGAACCCAAATGACAGAGGGCAGGAAGGAGCTGCCACTCTGGGGACTCGGTTTTTACTTATTATATATTACGTCTTGTTCCTTCTTTTGTAAAAATTGAAATATAGTGATTTACAATGTTGTGTTAGTTTCAGGTGTACAGCAAAATGATTTATATATATATATATAGTTCTTCAGATTCTTTTCCATTATAAGTTATTATAAGATACTGAATATAGTTCCCTGTGCTATACAGTAGGTCCCTATTGTTTATCTATTTTATATATAGTAGTATGTATATGTTAAGCCCATATTCCTAATTTATCCCTCCCCCACCTTTACCCTTTGGTAACTATAAGTTTGTTTTCTATGTCTGTGAGTCTACTTCTATTTTGTAAATAAGTTCATTTGTATCATTTTTTTTTAGATTCCACATATAAGTGATATCATATGATACTTGTCTTTCTCTGTCTGACTTACTTCATTTAGTAAGATAATCTCTAGGTTTATCCATGCTGCTGTAGATGGTATTATGTCATTCTTTTTCATGGCTGAGTAATATTCCATTGTGTATATGTACCACATCTTCTTTATTCACTCATCTGCTGATGGACAGTTATGTTGCTTCCATGTCTTGGCTATTGTAAATAGTGCTGCTATGAACATTGGGGTGCATGTATCTTTTCAAATTAGAGCTTTTATCTTTTCCAGATATATGCCAAGGAGAGGGATTGCAGGATCATATGGTAGCTCTACTTTTAGTTTTTTAAGGAACCTCCTTACTGTTCTCCACAGTGGCTGCACCAATTTACATTCCCACTAACAGTGTAGGAGGGTTCCCTTTTCTCCACAGCTGCTTCTTTTTTCTTCTTAGTGAAAAGTTCTCACCTTTGTCTTTTTAAATTTTGACCAACATCCCTCTTTAGATTTTGAGTTTTTATGCCTCACTCAGGGTTTGGCATGAGTGTGTGTGTGTGTGATTTTTATCAAAATGTGAAAGAACTTTAATAAACTAAACCATGAAATCAATTAATGTCTTTCTCCCCCATATGAGTGTATCAGTGTGGGTGTCTCTGAGTGACCTAATAACTTAGGTCCCCTAATAACTTAGCCAGTCTGTTTCAGGAGGAATGAAGGGGGATTGAGAGCAGCATGGGAGCCCGTGCACAGGAGAGAGGGAGGAGAGCACACACTGGCAGGAGAGGGTGAGGCTGAACAGGCCATGAGTGGATCACTTGAACGTCTGTAGCAGATCGAGAGTAGATGTCTGCGGCTGCTCCTTGCCAGACTTTTCCCTTCCCCTCAGGCTGCTGAGAGATGGGAGTCCGGGAACACAGCTTACCAAGCTGAGGTGGTGAAGGTCCATAACATGAATTTCTCCACGTGGTGTTTACAATTGCTTCACTCTGTCCTGCGTGCCAGCTCTCATAGGCACAGGACGAGAATAGGGAGGACTCTTAGCCATAAGCCCTTGTGGCCCCCTCGCTTTACAGAAGAGACCTCAGGTCAGGTGAAAAAGCAGGGCCAGTGTCACACAGCTAGTCAGGGTCAGGACCACATTTCCAAGTCCTTAAGCTCTAGTCTATAACCTTGGGGTCTAGTGGGCAGAATTGCTATGAGAGGTCCTGGGCCTTGGGCTTTTTCCTCACCGTATGTTGGTGTACACAGCACTTACTCCTGCATGAGAGTAGGCACTATTCTAATCATATAGGTGCTAAGCTCAGGGGTTTCATACAGATGATTTGGAGCTCGAAGTGTCATCTCTCTGGAATCAAAAATATAACTGTCAGTAAGTGTGTTCAAAGTCTTATGACTTTCGTTAAAATCTAAGTACTGTCTGGTTAAATCTATGTCCTCCTGCTGTGGGGATGTGTGTCAAGGGGGCTGTGGAGGAGAACTCTGGCCTGTTGTCCTGGGCATGGAGGAGATTTGCTGGCGGGGTGGAGGATATGCATGTTTATGCTTCTTCCTCTCCTTATAAATAACCAGGTTTATTGAAAGGAGACTGAATAGTTTTAAATTTGGAAAAATCTCATTTGGACTTGAGGCAGAGACTTCTAGAGGCTGATAAGAAGCCTACTATTTTCATGGCCCTGCTCATATCCACTTTGAATGCCCCTGGGCCACACTCCCAGCCTATGTCTTTGACACATGCTACTTTTTTTCTTCTTCAGATCTTTATTGGAATATAGTTGCTTTACAATGTTGTGCAGTTTCAGCTGTATAACAAAGTGAATCTGCTCTATTTATAGATATGGAACCTTATCAAAACTTATAGGCAGGTTGTAGCCTTTCAAAGTTTGATTCTGGCAAATTGGTATAGGCAATTAGGAGAGAACAGAAACATGTTCTCTTAGAAACTTCATTGATGTGATGGTCAATATTGCTGTTGGAGAACTGAGAGCATAATAGTGTATGAACTATAATGATGATTATTACTGAAACGGGATATGTAAACATGAAGGCGAAGGCATCTTGCAAAGTGGAAATATTTCATTTTACCAGGTTTATTCAAATGCTGGGCACCCTGGATGTTTCTGAAATACATCTGTTTTCAAACTACTTTTTAACTTTATGTTGACGTAATGATGATGCACAAATGACTAAAATTATACAGAATATGTTCTTATAAAAGGAAAAAAGAATAATGTTGAATTTTTAATGGAAGTATTAGAAATGATAAACAAGGGAGATGAGGTCTAGCTTTGTTTAAGATGTGAAAGTAGACAATATGTCTCAGGACAAGTCTAAACATGGCCTGGTTAATGTCAGCATCTCTGAGTAGACTAGAAGAAAATAGAACTTGGATTTAGAAACTTCCCTTTGCAGTAAGGTGGTCACTAAAAAGGCAGACTGTTCTGCCTGTTACAGAAAACAATGGATGTGGCCCCAGATACCCTCGTGACTGTATCCTGCCCACAAACCTGTGTATGTAGTTGTCTAT
The DNA here is from genome assembly GCF_030028045.1 of Hippopotamus amphibius kiboko. Taxonomy (NCBI): domain Eukaryota; kingdom Metazoa; phylum Chordata; class Mammalia; order Artiodactyla; family Hippopotamidae; genus Hippopotamus; species Hippopotamus amphibius. Next base: position 173,537,967 of record NC_080188.1, on the reverse strand, counting down.
AGAGTATTGTGTGGAGTTCAGGAATGGGACATATGGAATATGATCTGGAGAGAAAGGCAGGGCTATTCTTCTGGAGGGCCTGATATACTCAGCAGACGATTAATACAGGGAGGGCTTAGGTAGGAGGAATGAAGCAAGTCTGGGGAACTGGGATTGGATCTGGGACACAAGGGAAGGATCTGCCTGGAAACACAGCTAGAAAGTGACTGTGGACCCTAGAGGGTTGTTCCAGAGCTGTTGACATTCCCAGTTCCAGGTCCTAGAGATGAAGATGGTCCTGACCCTGACACCATTTAGGGGTGAAGAAGGAAAGTCTTCCATGCAGAGAGGAGAAAAGAAGGGATTGGGAAATAGACAGAAGTTAGGACACTCAGACATCCTTAGCCTTTTCTTCTGTAATTTACAGTGATACCACTAGGTCTTTCATCTAAGCCCAGATTAGATGCGATGAACTCTTCTCTGAAACACTTCCCTTGGTGTTCTCAGGGAAATTGATGGGGTATGAGGGTGAAGCAAATTCCTATAGTGCCCGTGACATTTAGAATTTCATGGTAGTTCAGTTGGACTTCTCTTTTGTCTCAATGGTTGTTGGCTGCTTGAGAGTAGGGGTCGTAAAATCAGAGGCGGCATATACAACTGTCATTCACTAAACTCCTTCAGTGTGCCAAATGCTTTAAAAAAGGGGTGTTATCATCTCCATTTTACAGACAACAAAACTGAGCTTCTAGAAGGTCAGATAGCTGTTCAAATCCTCAGAGGATCCCATGTGCTTTCACTTTGACCAATGGGTGTCAACCTGGGAAGTTTTAAAAACTACTGAGGCACATACGTCATCTACAAATATTTGGATTCATTTCACTGGGACTGGCATTTGAACATCTGTATTTTTTAACACCCTGAGGATCTTAATGTGCAGCCAGGGCTGAGAATCCTGGCGCTCTATCATGTTGCCTTGTCTGTATTTCTATCCTTAGCATCTGGTATAGCACTCACCCAAGACAGAGGTTAAACACATGTTTATTGATTGGTTCAGAAGGTGTTTGTGGCCAGAGGGAAGAGAAGGGACTGAATGCCACTAGAAGTTATAAAGTGTCTCCTTAGAGGCTGGAATGGAATATTAAATGTTTATCAGAAGACAGAGGGTGGCTATTCATTACATGCTTGGAAATGTGTTGCAAACCTTCCATTGCAGGTGGTGTTGTCCTCAACCCGGCCTATTATGGCATGCCTGGCCACACCAATATCATGGTCCACGAGGTGGGGCATGTCCTGGGACTTTACCATGTCTTCAAAGGGGTCAGTGAAAGAGAATCCTGCGACGACCCCTGCAGGGAAACAGTGCCGTCCATGGATACAGGAGACCTCTGTGCCGACACGGCTCCCACTCCCAAGAGTAAGCTGTGCCAGGACCCAGAGCCTACCAATGACACCTGTGGCTTCACCCGCTTCCCAGGGGCTCCGTTCAGCAACTACATGAGTTATACAGGTATCACAACAGTCCTGATGTCTCTGTTTTTTTTGCTAAGATCACATGGGAGCCTTTGGGAGCTGGGAGGGTGGAGGTATAAGAATTAGAGAGGATTATCAAGTGGTCATGCATGCCAGGGAATTGAAGTGTATTTGTCACAGCATATTCTTTTCTTTTTTTTTTTTTTCATATTTTTGAAGAACTTAAAGAAATATTGAAATATTAAAGTCTCGTTGACTAGATTCTCCTCCACTAAAAATTAAAAGAAAAACATACTTCTATCTCAGATAGTTAAAATAGGGGACAAAGCCAAAAGCCCTCTTGAGAGTCTTTTGACCTCTAGAACTTGGTTATTTTGCTTCTTTCCCACATTCTTAGGGATTTACTCAGAAGGAGAGTCCAAAAGTGATGGAGAAAGAGGTTTCCGGGTCAAGGTGGCTCTTTGTATATTTTTGAAGTTGGTCAACATGATGGCCCTGGTTAATTTAAACTCAGAGTTCCTTTATCTTTTATGTCATTTTTTAAAGTATCAGAGTCTCTTCTTCCAACACTAGCCAAGGGCTGATTCTTAGCTTGCCTACCAAAAAAATGGTGCTGTCTCATTTAAAAAATGGTGCTTTCCTGGTCCTGGGAATGACGCTATTGTCTGGTTTTTTTTTTTTTTTTTCATCTTTACCAGTCACTAAACATGTAAATGATTTTTTTTTTCTTTTTTTGCATTTTTTTTCTTTTTTTGGGGGGTACACCAGGTTCAATCATCTGTTTTTATACACATATCCCCATCTTCCCTCCCTTCCTTGACTCCCTCCCCCCTCAAGTCCCCCCCACCCTCCCCGCCCCAGTCCTCAAAGGTATTGTCTGGTTTTTTTGTCTTGGATTCTGCTTCTTCTTTGTCCTTTCACACCTTCCCTGTTTCTGTCAAAAAGTAGTACCATTCACCGTCTCCTGATAATGAACTTAAATTTATCCCTAAAATTAAGGACTGATGTGATTTGATGACTTATTCCAGTGGTGAAGGAAGGAGGTAATTTTTCTGTAAGGTCCAGGGGTTTGCTGGTGATAAGTTCTAGAACTATCCAAAAAATAAATAAATAAATAAATAAATAAGTAAATAAATAAATAAATAACAAGATGGTGACCATGCCTTTGAAGGGAAGAAAGAGTGGTGAGCTGGCCCTGTCTATGATCTATCAATATATTCCTATCTAATTCTCATCTGGGTGCATGATTCAGGTACATCAAATTCATAAGGACCAGCATCCCTGCCACCCCCAGAAAGCACACAGTGGCCCTTGCCAGGGCAGAGAGACCCCACAGTGGTGTGCAGAGGGCAGAGCTTTAGGCAGCACCTTTTAAGTGGACAGAGGAAACATCTAAGAAGTAGGGGAGAGTGTTTGACTGCTGTGCTTTCATGGAAAAAGGCCTGGAAGCTAAGATAACTCCCTTACTAACCCTATGAAAAGTGTATCTAATAGGTAATTTTGCCAGCTCCGAAAGGAAGCTGGGGATCACCCTTCCCAGTCCTGCTGCCTCCTTGACTTTTTGGCTTTCTCTGGGCATCTCCACTGAATACTCACTAACCTTGGCCAAAGTCACTGGGCATAAAGCAGGTGTCTGCAACGCCACGCATGTTCACGAATTAAAAGGCCATATGTTGAAACACTGCCATCTTGTGGTTTCCTGAATAAGCAATGTCAGCTCAGAACAACCTGTACCCCAGGGCTTGAGTCTCACTCCGGCCCAGCCCAATATCAAGGTAAACATCAGGTGCGACTTGCTTTAGAGATAAGTCAGTGCTCTTCTCTGCCTTCTCTTTCCCACTTCCAGCCTAGATACCTCCTGGCAAAATCTATCCCTACCTTGGTGGACTTTGCAGGTTAAAACCTCCATCTCTCTTGTTCCCTTTTTTGTCTCCGCAGATGATGACTGCACTGACAGCTTCACCCCTAACCAAGTGGCCCGAATGCACTGCTATTTGGACCTTGTGTACCAGCAATGGAGTCAAAGCCAAAAGCCCACCCCCATTCCCATCCCACCCATGGTCATCGGGCAGACCCGCAAGTCCCTCACTATCCACTGGCTGCCTCCAGTTAGTGGAGTCGTGTATGACAGGTGAGGGAGGCACCGGTCTCTTCCTCTGTGGCATTTCTTATGAACAAAGGGAAGAGCATGAAGTTGGGGGAGCCCCAGTTTGGAACTGGAAATGTGCGCCACTGTGCTCAGGGCTGCCTCCGCCACCCTGCTCCGTACTCGCCTCCTGAGCAGAGCTCGTGGGGCTCTGACGGAAGCCAATGGTGCATCATAGGTGCCCACTCCTTGGCGGGGGGCATCTCGGATGCTTCCTTATGTCACTTCTGGTGGGCTTCCAGAGGCTGGGAAGAGGTTGACAAATGTGTAAAGATGACCGAACAAAACTGAGATGGCATCGGCCACCTGTCCAGATCAGCTGTTCCTCCTTGGTGTAAGGGTGGAACTTGCTCCTTGCACAGTGGTATCTGGAGGAAGGGAAATGAGGTGTGCTCCTCCAGGCAGTTCTGGGGGTGGGTGGGTGGCCGGCTACTCAAGCTGTGCATCAGGGGCTTCACTGGCTCCAGTGGGCGTCTCTCACGCCTCCTCTGCGTCCTGTTGCATCCTGTGCTTACCACACTTACGGCTACTCTCTTGTGGAATTGTCACTGTCTGTTCATTTTCCTGTCTGCTGCACTACTCACCGGGCAGTTTCTTGGAGGCAGGATTATTTTCTGTATCTTTGTCTCTTGGCCTGCCACAGTGAACACTTAATTCATGTTTATTGAAGAGAATCATTATACCTAAAATTGGTTTTTATTCATCCTTCACATAGTGGTGTAATGGACACCAGCAACATTTTTGTGGAAAAGAGAGAAGGTAGGAAAAGGATGACATCTGACAATTGGTAGGAGGCTGGGGGGATGTGGTTTAACTGAGAAAGGCCAGAATCCCATCCGTGACGTGCTCTCGATTTTCAAAACCTACCACTGCGGTCTATTCGGTCCTTCTATGTGTGAGGCATTGTGCGAGGTATTTTACCTGCAATTGTCTTATTTAATCCTTGCAGACAGCCCAATCCCTGCTATATAAGTGAGAAACCCGAGGCATAGAGAAGCACATGGTGGCTAGCCCAAGACTCCGCAGATGAGTCGAATTGAGGGCATCCCCTGGAATTTCAGAAACGGAGGACATGGAGTAGATTGTTTCTCTGAATTTCGAGTTTTCCCGTTTAGCAGGTAGATAGCCCCTCATTTGTGTGTCACGCTTCCCTTCTGGGTGTCAGGTCCCAGGTAAGGAGCTGAATGTCCCTGAAGCGTGTTTCTATGTCCTTCAGCTTTGCTGAGAGCCCGAAAGAGAGGACAGGGAGAGACAGGGATGGGAGAAAGCAGGTGAATCATTTTTCAAAGTGACTTTCTCAGCCTTCTGGGATCTTGGTACCTGCCCTTGATACCTTGGTGTAACCTTAATGCGTGACATTACTTAGACGCCACAATCCTAGAAAGCAGTTGTTTTTTCTTTAATTTATTTATTGGCTGCGTTGGATCTGTTGCTGCGTGCGGACTTTGTCTAGTTGTGGTGAGTGTGGGCTACACTTCATTGCGGTGCACGGGCTTCTCATTGTGGTGGTCTCTCTTGTTGTGGAGCACAGGCTCTGGGCATGTGGGCTTCAGTAGTTGTGCCACGAGGGCTCAGTAGTTGTGGCTTGTGCGCTCTAGAGCACAGACCCAGTAGTTGTGGCACACGGGCTTAGTTGCTCCATGGCATGTGGGATCTTCTCGGACCAGGGCTCGAACCCATGTCCCCTGCATTGGCTGGCGGATTCTTAACCACTGAGCACCAGGGAAGTCCCTAGAAAGCAGTTTTGATTGTCACCAGCACCCAAGCTCTCACGGGCTCCCTTTGTGAGTCCACATATATCTCTGTGATGTGTGTAAGAATCCTCTGCCTGCAAGTGTGACCTTGTGCAGCTTGGGTTGCTCGGGCTGAACAGTAGGTCCTCTGTGGGCATGTGCAGACCCGCGTTTCAGATCAGTTTATGTAACACGTGTAAACAATTTAATCTTTCAATTCTCTCTCTGGTACAAATGTTACGATAAAGCAGACATCAGTGCTGGCTGGCTGCAAGTCTATTGGCAGAAAAGGCTGCAGCTGGCTTCCTTTCTCAGAGAGGTGGGCTACAGTGCTGAGGCCTCCTGACATGTGTGTCGGGGAGACTCACGTCACGTACCCAGCAATTTGTGTCACACTCGGAGTTATGTTTACTCCTTCCCAGTAGGTATTTGAAATCCTTATGTCAGAGAGGATCCCAACCACGCATTCAGCAGCAGCCCCGGAAGAGCCAAGTGCATCAGGGAAATGTGGTTTGGAGTTGTGTCCGCCCCAGAACTGTGTGCTGACTGCAGTCAGGGGTTGGAGTTAATGACACCTTTTCGTTGCCAAAGTACTGGACACTTGATGGTGTTTGGGAACTTGCTCAGAGGAATTAAGAAACTTTAGGCAATTTACTTCATCTCTTTGAGACTGAGTGTCCTCATTTGTAAACAGGGTTCTTACAGGGATTAGAAATAATTTATACAAAGCACCTAGTGGAACAATGCCAGATATATAGGGTGCTTAATATACAGGAGATGGCAGCATAATTATTTCCTTATTTAACAATACTGTTTTTCCATTATATTGCAAGATTTTACTTTTCTCCCCCTACTTGTTGAGAGATCTTGATTGTTCAAAATTGGGCTTCTGCGACCTATTAGGTATAAAATAAGCTACAAGGATATATTATACATCATAGGGAATAGAGCCAATATCTCATAATAGCTGTAAATGGAGTATAACCTTTAAAAATAAATCACTATATTGTATACATATGTTATATTGTACAGCAAGCACACATAAATAAATTTAAAAAAAGATTCTAAGTATCTGAGACAGGCCTCATCAAGTGATTTCCCCTTATTATTTAACTATTGTTGTCATTACCTCTTCAAGATATGGTGCTTGAAGAGCTCTTCATAGACATATTAATAGTCTCAAGGATGCGCATAGAACAAGCTCTCACAGAGGGACTGCTGAAGCCAGTCTCTGTCGTAACTGCTGGGCACAGAAAGAATAGAGCTTGGGACTTCCCTGGTGGTGCAGTGGCTAAGAATCCACCTGCCGATGCAGGGGACACGGGTTCGATCCCTGCTCCGGGATGATCCCACCTACCGCCTGAGCAACTAATCCCGTGCACCACAACTACTGAGCCTGCTCTCTAGAGCCTGCGAGCCACAACTACTGAAGCTCACATGCCTAGAGCCCGTGCACCCCAATGAAGAGTAACCCCTGCTCACCACAACTAGAGAAAGCCTGTGCACAGCAACAAAGACCCAACACAGCCAAAATAAATAAATAAATAAAATTTTAAAAAATAAAGAAAGAAAGAATAGAGCTTGGTCTGGACCTGCTCACAGGCAAAGGAGAAGAAAAGGGAAAGGGTAGTCTCCACACCACACATCACTGCCCTAAGATGGGTGCAAGAAGGTGCAGTGGGTGCCCAGAGGAGAGAGTGCTGGCCATCCAGAGGAGCCAGGCTCAGTGCCACTGCAAAGGTTACACTCACATGGATCTTGAAGGATGAGTAGGAGCTTACTAAACAGAGAAGCTTGGAAAGTCTATTTAGCAGGAGATAGAACCTCATGTTTCACAGAGCTGTGTGAAGGGTATGCGGTATTTGTGAATGGTGATTAGTTATTGTGATGGAACCATAAATAAAATTCATGAAGGAACTAAAGTAGGGAAGACTGGAGCTATCCTCGGAAGGCCCCTGAGTCATGGTAAGGAATTTAGATGTATCCCCATAGGCATGGAGAGCCAAGGGGCATTACATTTCGTATGACTTTTATTTATGTGTGTGATTAAAAGTAGAGCATTGAAACATAAGACCACATATAGCTAATAAGTTTACCATGAAAATTGTTGTTTGTTTCAATTGTGGGAATGCCTTTGGATGACTTATTGAGAGTCAATGTAGAAGCTGTTTTCTGTTGAAAGATTCAGATTGTAATTATTTTGTGTTGACTGTTCCTAGGATAGAAGCCCTCTTTCATCTCCACAGGCCTCCTTTATGACTTAGTTAAATTCTTCTGCTTCATAACCTTGAGATTTTCATGTCACTATGAATTTTGCAAAGATGAGGTCTATACAAGAAGGAAATGAGTTGAGAAATAGTTGTGTTCCCAGTTACCCCCTAGGGCCTCACTACCCATTGCCACTCCCATGCCCCCAAAGGTCTTCTGAATTTTGTTATCTCAGTTCATCTGATCTGTTCTCCTCATCTCCACCCCCCATTGTTTCCCCAGGGTCCCGGGCAGTGTGTGTGGTGCCTGCACTGAAGATGGGACGTTCCGTCAGTATGTGCATACAGCTTCCTCCCGGCGCGTGTGTGACTCCTCAGGTTACTGGACTCCAGAGGAGGCTGTGGGTAAAGAACCATGGCTTTTTCACTTACACCTTGGTGGCTCAGGTGGAGAATGGGGGTGGAGGTAAAGGGTGAAAGTGGTGTCATGGTGAAAAAAGGTAGTGTGTGTGTGTGTGTGTGTACGTGTGTGTGTGCGTGTGTGTATGTGGTATGTGTGTGTGATTTGCTGGAAATTAGCAGGGGTCCGGGAATGACTCTGCCTGGTGCCTTTGTGTGGATGTCCCATGTGTGCTTAACATGTCAATGGCTGTGGTGAAGCAGAGGACAGCATCGAGGACAGAGGGATGGAGAACTCGGGGGGTGACTTCAGGGTGAGCTAGCTCAGGTATGTTGTGTTACAAGTGCCTGCCAGCCCACGGGGCAGCCTTGCCACATGACAGCGTAAGCTGATCTCGTCCTCCCCTCGATCAGGAGGCTAGTAGAGAACACATGGCAGGGAACATGCGCACACACTGACTGAACCAGTCTGAGTGGCAGTGGGTTGGACTAGGTGTTCCAAACTGATTGTTCTCATCTGTGCTACTTTATGAGTCTCTTAATCATTGGTACTGGTTGTGCTTTGGATGTGATCTAAGCTAGGCTCTAGGAGGGGGAAACAACTCTAGCTGTCCCCTTCCCTGTCCCGCCCCCAACTTCTCAGTTACGTATTCACTCACATATGTATACCAGTGCCTCTACGACAAATTAGAGCATGAATGCTATCCCAACTCAAGTCCCCAAAATGCTGTTGACGTGAGTTTTTGCACCTTCTGTTGAATGGTCACCATCTTTGATGTTTACCTCGTCATCATCTTTCTCTTTCTCTTTTATTTATTAAGATCCTAAAAACTACTCAATAAGATGTGTCGGACACAGTCCAATTTGTGTTAGTTTGCAGTCTTGACCCTGATAAGAAGAAAAAGAAGAACATTGGTCTAAGAGTCTACAGCCTCCCCTTGGGCTCCCAGTTATTCAAATGAAGGAGCCTTGAGGAGGAATCTGGAGGTTGACAATCGACTTGATTGATTGTATAGGACTTTTTTCAAATGAGTTTTCAGGGAAGAATGGAAAGTGACTATAAAATTTACATTGGCACTGAGTAGGACTCATTTAGAGATTGGCATTTCATAAAAGGCCATTTTTTGTTGCAAACAGTTTGTCCTGTGCTAGTGTTTTAATGCCTATTTGACTCTCTGGCCCTGTACTTTTTTCTTTTTAATTCTTGGAAAAAATTTAAAGTTATCTGGTAGACGTGAAAGGAATTAGAAGTTCTGGGTTCTAACTCTTGTATTATGTCTCCAGGCAAACCAAGTCAACTTTTAGGGACTCCACTTTATCTTTTAACATGACATCATAATAAAAGCTTTCTGCCAGACAGTGTTGCTGTTGAGTTGGCTTCCAAGGGCCTTCACTCTGCTAGTATTTGTGGATGATTATTGGAAAATACTGCTAGGAAATACTGGTATTCCTTTGCTTTGAACACGTGAAGAATCAAGTCATATTTTAAATATATAAAATGAAAGGAATTGACTCCCCAGCAGAGCACACACAAACACATATTTATATGGATATGATCAAAACGTATTTAATGACACTGAGTGGACACTTATGGACCACCAACTACATTCTGAATGCTATGAGGAATAGAAAATTGAATCAGATATATTTCCTGCTTAAATATTATCTTCTTGGAGAGAGCTTCCTTGGCTCCATAATCTAAATTAGGCCCCAGCCTCACCCCATCATTCTCTAGTCCTTTATCTTCCTTTATTTTTCTTCAGAGATGACATTACCACTTGAAATTATACGTATGCCTCTTTATTTATTCTTGCACCTATCACCCTATGGTAAGTAAGGCATATGTGGTCAAGATCTTTGTCTCTCTTGTTCACTACTCTGTTTCTGATACCTAGATTAGTGCTTGGTGTAAAAGAGGTATGCAGTCAATTTTTATTGAATTAATGAAAGAATGGATTCACAAGATAAGGAAAAACCTATAGGGACCATAAGATGTCACACACACACACACACACACACACACACACACACACACACACACACATACAGATTTGAACTTATTTTCTCTGGGCTTTGGCACATTATTTTCCAAATCCTGAAGGGCTAAGTCATTCTATTTTTGCTATTGTAGTTTGCAAATATTTCTATGAGACATTGTGTAGATCTTCTATACTAATCTAGGAAGGCAAGGGTTAAGTAGTACTTATGTTGTAAATGAGGAAACTGAGCCTTGGAAAGACCAGCCACAGTCACACAGCTAATGCACAGCACCAAGTAGAGCCTAACTACTGCTTCCTAATTTAGCAGTTTTCTTTCAATTCCCCTCATGTGATAGAAAAGAAAACCACCTGGTATATAGATGATTTCCACAGAGCTCACCTTAATATGTTTCCAATATTTGATTTTTTCACCATTACTTTTTTACTTGGCTACTGAATCTCCTTTTTATTTCCACTGAAAAAAAGTGTTTCTATTTCCTGCCTGCAGTTTCCTCCATGTGCTGATCTACTGGCTTACACATATCTGAACGAAAAGGGAAATTTCACTGTATGGTTTTAAAGTTTGGCTAACAGTCCACTGGAAGGATTGCTAAGGTACAATATGATCTTAAGGAGTCAAAGAAGGTTTGTGAAGAGCCTAGTTAAACAGTGTAGCAACAGCCTGAAACAAATATTGGCCTGATTAATAGATAAGATGGGGCATTAATTTATCATAAATTATTAATAAACTAAGTACACATCATTCTCCTCTGCTTAAGGATTCTTTAAGGACATGACTTACATCATGACTGCATCAGCCTCATGTTTCTACCTAGAATCTGGGTCACTCCATCCCCAGCAGCATGCTGGATTTCTCTTGTTAAAGGGCACTGGGAAGAGGTGATTTGGAGCATAATACCTTTCAATGGTTACACCTCTATCTTCAGTAATACTTAAGCTCTAACCTCCTACGTTGACCGGCTTCTCTAAGAACTTGCTCGAAGTTGTCTTCTTCTTCCTTCTTTTTTTCTGGCTGTTGATGGGGGCGACTCCTTTTCAGATTTTTCATGGTGGTTCCTGATGCACCTGTCTTTCTGCTCATCTCCCTCAGGGCCTCCAGATGTGGATCAACCCTGTGAGCCAAGCTTGCAGGCCTGGAGTCCCGAGCTCCACCTGTACCACATGAACATGACGGTCCCCTGCCCTGCGGAAGGCTGTAGCCTGGAGTTGCTCTTCCAGCACCCGGTCCAAGCTGACACTCTCACCCTGTGGGTCACCTACCTCTCCATGGACTCCTCCCAGGCGCTCTTTGACACAGAGATCTTGCTGGAACACCAGGAGTCCGTGCACCTAGGCCCCTTAGACACTTTCTGTGACACCCCACTCACGATCAAACTGCACGTTGATGGGAAGGTCTTGGGGGTGAAAGTCTACACCTTTGATGAGCGGATGGAGATTGATGCAGCTCTCCTGACTTCTCAGCCCCACAGTCCCTTGTGTTCTGGCTGCAGGCCTGTGAGGTACCAGGTTCTCCGTGAGCCCCCATTTGCCAATGGCTTGCCCATGGTGGTGACACATCCTCACAGGAAGTTCACAGACGTGTGAGTTGGGCCGTAGGGCCTTCTAAACCATGGGGCTTCCTGAGGCTTTGGGAGTGGGTTTTGCTTCCCTTTTCTCCATTTTTTAACATTCCTTATTTGGAGAAATGTTCAGACCCTCCGAGAGGGTTTTATTGTAAGTGGCATCTCTGAGATGAACAAAAGTATTTCCCAGAAAAGGACAAGCAGTTGTTTTGACTGATGATGTCATTATGATTATGGAAAAAAGAGGTTAGTGTGCGCTGCGTTTCAGTTGGACTGAAAGTAATTGCCATAAGTACGTAGATCAGAGTCAGATACTCCTATCTGGTGACATGACTTGATTTTTGATCCCTGCTGTAGTATTTAAATAGTCTTCCACATTCAAAGGCTGTAGTCTCCTCTTCCACAGCTAAGCAGAGAAGCCGAGGGTCCTGCAGACACTATACTTTCGTGACTCATTCATTTTTTGTTCTTCCCTCCCTCCCTCTTTCTCTCCTTCTTTTCCAACCCTCCTCTTTCTCTTTCTTCTGTTCTTTCTACATTTAGTGAGTTCTTAAGTGCTGCTGGCACTGCGTGCTCAGAGGTGGGGACACAGACTAAGATAAGATCATTGGCTTAAAGGGTTCAATGTCTGGAGCAGGAGGCTGGTATCTCCAAAGGCAAATTCTCCTCATGTCATAATTTGCCTCAGAGGCTGCCCTGAGGGCAGTACTCAGGATAAAACAAAAGTTTTATCAGAGGTGCTATATTTGTTAGTTTTTGCTGCGTTAGAAATCATTGCAAAACATAGTAGGTTAAAACAATAAACACTATTTTTCATGGTTCTCTGGGTTGACTGGGGGTACTCATCTGGCCAGATTTGGCCAGGGCTAGGTGGCCCCAGACAACCTCATGCCCGCATTGGAGGCTCAGCTAAGATGTTTGTATGGCTGGGAGGATGGAGTTCTCTCTCCACACTGTCTGTCCTCTACTAGGAGGATTTGCCTGGGCTTGTCCTCATGCTGGTGTAAGGCTTTCCAGAAGCAGGGAGGGCAAGTCTCCAAACACTCACACTTTTCAAGCCTCTGCTTACATTACTCATGATATCGTTCCACTAGCCAAAGCAGGTCACGGTCAATTCCAGATTCTGGGGGCAGCAAAATCAATTCTATTTCTTGATGAGAGAAACAGTAAAATCACATCATAGAAGGGCATGCATCTGGGATGGGAAGAATTTGCAGCCATTTTTCAGTCTGCCACAGCTATAAAACAGTAGAGAAAAATGTTCCCTTTGAATCTTACTACATTTTTCTTCCCATATTTGCTCTTTGAATTAGAACTAGGGGACAGTGAAATGGTCAAGAAAGCTCATGCAATTGGGAGAATAGATCATGGGATGGATTTGAAAAGAAAAAAAATATTATTTTGGGGGGGGTATTTTTAGTAAGGCAATTAAAATGATATTTGCTACCTAACTTGATATACATATATGCACACATACATACAACCTTTGAGGTCAATAATATCCCATTTTATAGATGAGAAAACTAAGGCTTAACTTTAATTTGGTTGAACAGAGCTAGTAAGCGGCAAACTCCGGATTAAAATCCAATTTTCGGACTGAGTCTTATTTTGGTTCCCTTTCCTTAGCAACACATTACCTTTTACAAACTCAGCTCATTGAAGGTTGGGGCTACCTGCTGTTGCGTTTTCTCCCCCAAGAAGCGTAAACACATCCTGAGGCTTCCTTCCAATCCTTTCCCAGCCACGGAGCAGTGTAAGAATTTTATGCATGGCTGGATGAGAAGTCAGACAGAAACCACCCTGTGAAAGGGAAGCCATCAGAACTGATTAGGATATAAAACTGGTTTTGCTTTTGAAATATCTGGCACTCTCATGAGAGTAGTGCTTCCCTACAGAAAGCTAATTTGGAAATTTAAAAGTCTTTCATATTTAGGTGTCTTTCCTATTAAAATAACTAAAAGTCAGTACAGAGGTGTTTAAAGGTGTTTTTGCAACCCCACGACATTTCCTGTTTGCTGGTTGCAGCATCAGGTGAAAGAGTAGAGGCTTTGTGGTTGAGTTGAAGAGTATGTTAAAGAAGAGAGGGTCTTGGCAGGAGATCTGTGGGCACCACTTACGGCAGTCCCAACAGCCCTTGGAAATCCTGTTCTCCTAAGTCACTCCCACCCTAGCTTGACTTTAGCGGTACTTTTCCAATTAGGGCAGGCACTGACTGGACAAAAATTAAGTTGAGGACAGAATTTGTCTTGGGAACCAGCAGCCCCCTCTTGAGCCCCTTCCCTCTTGCAAATGTTCAGTCTCACACAGTCTCCACTTGATCAATGCACTTGGGCTCTAGATAGAGTCTGATAAACTCCTTCCATCTCTAGTGTCAATTAATAAAATTCCATTCCTAGTTTATATGCATTTTGGTGGTTTGGAGGCAGGGAGTCATTTAATGCATTTCCAATTGTGAAATTTCTTGCATCCCCAAAATGATGATGGAAGGTGTTCTCACCTCCTTCTAGGAGAGTTGCTTTTCCTTGTAAGCATTGTCTCCTCAAGACAAGAATTCTCTTGAGAGACAAGAAGACTGTGATTCACAAATCCAAGAAGGGCCTTGCTGAGCCCAAACTCAGAAGCTTTCATCTTCAGTTTCTATGATTACTTCAATGATACAGAAGACTAGGTTTTCAATAGTTGGTGGTTTTGTGGGTGTGAATATGTAACACGGTAAGGATACACTCCAAATACCATCCTCCTAGATTGTGTAGGACTGTTAGTTAGTTCAGTGTTAATTCAGTAAGCGTTTGTTGTATATTCACTATGTAGAATGTCCTGGGAATGCAGAAGTGAATATGGTTTCAAACATTCTGCTGCTCTGTAAGACTATATGCCCTGATCTTTGTTTCAAACAATGTGGCATATGTTTAACATTTATATTCCCTGGAATATTTATTTTAAACTCCTGCAAACTGTCTGAAAAGGACCCCCACTTCCTGGATATAGTGGTTACAGCCTGTTGGTTTCCACAGGGAGGTCACACCTGGGCAGATGTATCAGTACCAAGTTCAAGCTGCAGCTGGAGCAGAACTGGGAGAAGCTTCGCCTCCTCTGAGCCACATCCATGGAGCCCCCTACTGTGGAGATGGGAAAGTTGCAAGGTGAGGACATACCCTGTGCCTGGGATTGTGTGAGGGAGAATGCCCTGCCCTGCTTGGACCGGGAGGGTCAGCCTTGAGTTTTAGTTTGACTGATCTGGGAAATGTAAGGGGCAAGGCACTATGTGATTCTAGTATTCAACAAAATCTAGGACATGGTCGTGATCTTGAGAGGTCACTCACATCTCTACGTGGTTAAGGATGGGCCCACTTTTATTTAGAGCTCACCCCAGAGTACTGAGATATTGGGGCTGATTCTGTGTGGGCTCTCTTCAGGTTTTAGAGGACATCTGCTGGGCAGTGATTCAGGGAAGGAATTCATGGCGGAGAAGGTTACTTGCCAAATGATGTTAAAAGAGGGTGTGAAAATATCTTTTGGATCAGTTGCCTCTCTTATAACTACTAATGAGCTGTGTGACCTGAGGAAAATCAGCATAGCTTTCTGAGCTTCACTTGCTCATTTGATCCTTAGAAGACCTGATTGCAATGTAATTTCCAGCTGTTTTATAAAATCACTCAGGTAAAAATGGAATCACTCCTTTGATTTCTTAACATGCCATATTCCATTTTCTGTTGCCCTTTAGTGATTTCAGTTAGAGGACTAATTTATTCTGGTTTGCCTGGGACTTGCCCAGATTTAGCACTGAATACTCCCTTGTCCCAGTGATTACTCTATATTAACCTATTCTAAGTGCTCACCTAACCTGATATGTTACTTATATAAGCTACTGGGAGTAGGCGGTTGGAAGACCAGGCACTGTGATTTGTCTTAGATTCTGCATTGTAATAAGATGGCTTATTTTTAATTTCCCAGATAAAGGGAAAGTATATATATATATATATATAGGCGGTGGTGGGCGGGTGCTGTGCCACGCGACTTGTGGGATCTTATTTCCATGACCAGGCATTGAACCTGGGCCCACGGCAGTGAAAGCACTGAGTCTCAGCCACTGGACTTCCAGGGAATTCCCAGCATCTTATATCTTAAGGACCTAATGGAAAGCTATCTATAGCCTTTCTTGGGGTTTCATCCCATTGTTTAATAGTTACTAAGTATTGTTTATCTTCTCAGTCTTCTAAGATTCCTAAGTTTTACTGTGTCTACTTCTTTTCATAGAAGTGTAAACACCAAATGTTCCCAGACCTCAGAAATATATCAAGCAACTGAGGTCACTTTAATACCTAAATCTTGCTAGTTTGCTGCCACCTTCTGCCTAACTCAGTCTCAGCTTGCCCCTTCTCCTCCTCCATCTCAATTAGATATCTCCTTGGGGATGTCTCACGTGTGCACAGAGCAAATCTGACTATTGTTGATGTTTTCCCTGGCAGCCACATTTTAAGTGTGCTGCCCACTAGTTAAGATGTCTGCAGGACTAGGTTACCATTACTACCCAGACAGAGCCCTCTGAACAAAACACTTGGCATTGTGTCATAGCATCTCCTACAGCAGTGCTCCAGTGGTGGCTCTCAGTCCTACGGTGCCACATCTGCCTGGGGATCTGGGGCAGAAAGAGGGAAGGGCCCTCTTCCTAATCTGATATTGCACATTCTAACCTGGACTTTGAAACAGCTTCACTTGTAGCAACACCTGCTTGGCCACTGGGTCTCACAAGGCTCCTTATCAAAATGTCCCTTTAAACTCTGCCTGTATTCCCTCTCTGTAAAGATTCATACTTAGTTCTGCCATCCAATGGGAAGATATCTCTGAATTGCAGCTTTGTCTCAGCTAGAGGCACTTCGTTACACATAAAGCAACAAGGAGCTGTACAGATCATTTAATCCACTGTTTAAAACTCAGAAATGTGTGGATTCATTCTAAGGGAAACACAGATCCCCAAGAAGTCATCCTCAGATTCTAGTTTAATAAATTTTTTTAAAAGCTAAAAGGCATCACTTTGGATATCACTTGTCAATAAGACTATCAAAACAGACACCATACAGGGCCCCGAAGCTGTGAGTAGTATTCACTTAGAAGTTGATCATCTCAATTTTCACTGTCCAACATGGGAGACACATATGGCTGTTGAAGCTTTAAAACATGGCAAGTATAACTAAGAAACTGAATTTTGTTTAATTTTAAGTAATTTAAATTTAATTTAGAAACTGAAACTTGATTCAGTTATTAGAAAACCTTTAAGTATATTTGGAACAACTTGGGGAGGTGAATCTACTTTTTCGACTATAGAATTTGTAAAATCTAAATACAAATGTGTGTATTGTGTTTGGATTGCAATTTGTTGTAAGTGAAAAATACACATCAGATTTCAAAGACTTATGCAAAAAAGAAAAAGAATATAATATACCTCATCAATAACTTCTTATACTACATATAAAACAATATTTTGGATATATCAGGTGAGATGAATGATATTATTAAACCTAAATGAACTGATTTATTTTTACTTTTTCAGTGTGAGTCTAGAAAATTAAAAGCTGTATATATGGCTGTCACTATGTATGGCATGAAATGATACACAGTATGCTTATATTATTTGTTTAGATTAACTTCAAAATGAAAATGAATTTGAAGTTTGCTTAATTTCTTCAATTATGTTTTTTTGTATCTCTTTTATCCTTTCTCCATTTAAAGTTTACCATTTAAAATATGATCTTTATGTAATTGCATGTATAGCATACTTTTAATTCATTTTTAAAGCATTTTCACATCTACTTAATCTTTACTTCATCCCAATGAGGAGACATACTTTAAACAATGATTAGAGTTACTACGTCCTGGGTCTGAGAACCCTTTATCAATGAGTCCATTAATTGTGTGTCCATTTTGGACATGGTGAAAAGTCAAGGAGAAAAAATGGTAACCCTCTACTTGAAGTAATCAGATCTAGGTTCAAGGAGGCTTCAACCCTAGTTTATCTTTTGTTCCCATATTACGTTCATGTACACTTCACTCTAAATAATTCAGATTTAGTCATCAGTTGTATCAGCGTTAGAGGTTAAACAAAAAAATGACATTTTTCTACTCCCATCATTCATTTCTCCCCCTGCAATACATGATAGCTGCCACCAGGTGGTAGTAGGGTAAGGACAGGGACCCAGGCTGTGGAGTCTCTTGGTTTTCAGTGCTACAAAATCCTAACTTTAAGAACAACCATTTCTGGATAGAACGAAACAATGACAACGTAAAGAAATATCAGGTAAAAATGAATAGAAAACAAAGCCGTTCATAGATGGGCAGTTTTCTTCCTCAGAAGATCATCTAACTACTTTTAGGATTCTACTCATTATAAGGCTGATAGGTCTTTTCTAGTATAAGATCATCTTCCATAAAAACTGGCAAGACCCTGGTAGATCTCTTAATGTTTCTGAGCCATGAGCTACTTTTCTTGTAAAAGTATTCTCTTAGCTCCTACTTCTCTCCAGCTTTCACTTTTTAATACATATAAGGAGTTATAAGAACTTGAAATGATGGTAACTAAACAGGAAAACTCATTTTATGTGTATATGTATGTATGTATATAAGAATGTATACTTTTACCTTCTAGGAGCCTGGGAGAAGAGTGTGATGATGGAGACCTTTTGAGCGGAGATGGCTGCTCAAGGGCATGTGAGCTAGAGGAAGGTTTCAACTGTGTAGGTGAGTTTAGAAGCACCTGCATAAGCTTATGTCCTATTTTTGGAGGTGTCTCTGTAACTTATTTTTGTGAGCTCTTGATATCCAGCAACGTGTACCTTAGTGATAATAATAGCGTTTGATGTGTCTATTATGTGCCTGGCACTGTCTAATTGTTTCATATATATTATCTCATTAAATCCCTACAATAAATATGAGGAGATAAATGAAGGCATAGAGAGCTTAAATAACTTGCTTTCTGTTATATATCTAGAAGAGATGACGTCAGGATTTGAATCCGGGAAGCAAAGTGCTAGAGTCTACATGTTAAGCCTCTAAGTTACGCTGCCTCCTAGGTTAATGTTACCAAGACTTGCTCTTGGGTCATCATGTCTAACATCAAACTGTCAGCTAAGTAGCACAATCACACAGATTCCACATAAAACTTAGGGTATGATATGTTTTAAACCAAAGGGAATACAAGATATCTGTTGCTGTTTGTGTTTAATAGATATAATCATGAAGAATGGCAGAGGGTCATAACATTTCTTAATCCTGGTGAATCACTGGTAATAAATCACTACTAGGTGGCATTGACTCTAGACCCTTGCTAAACAGGAAGGCACTCCTGAACACTTCCCCTGATTCTCATTAAAGCCATCAACAGGTTTCTTTGTAGATTATTTTTCCATTCTTGTATGCATACAGTGTAGGGACCCTGAGGAACATATCTACTCATCAAAGTTACTTTAAAAAGCAGTGCATTTGAAAATATTTTAATGTTTCTAAATCTCAAGATAAAGTCGTATATGATTATAATTATGTAGAATTTATTAAGGTATAATTTACTATGCAGAACACACAAATGCTCTCCAGAGCAGAATAATAAAATTATAAAATCTTAGTAGTCTTATATCCGTCCATCTAACAAAACATGTTCAGTGCCCTCCATATACCACAAGTCTAATAGAGACACTGATGCCTTCCTGTATCCAGCTTCCTTCCCTTATAGAAATCTTTTCTATCAATTCTTGAGAGATGGGCCTCTAGCTTTTGTTTACATGCATCTAACAGTAAAGAATGCACCTTGAAAGAGACCATTCTGTTTAAAAATGGCTTTAGCTATTATAAAATTCTTCTCCCCTTTCCTGGTTTGGAAACTGAGGCTCAGAGCATTTTAGTGACTCATCCACAAGCATACAACAAGGTTTCTGCAGAGCCAGCACTGGAACTCAGTTTTCCTAATTCTTAAGTGCTTTTTCCTTGCTATGAAACTACAGAGGATAAATTTTTTTCCTGTTTTATTTGACTACCATTCAGATATTTGAACTGCCTCCCCATTATTCTCCTTTCCAATCCAAACATCCCCTCATGTGATTAGATTTCCAGACCTTTTCCTATTTACCCTAACCTGGCATGCTTCGTGTGGTCAATGCCCAGGAAGGAATTCAATACTCCAGATGTGGTCTGGCTATACAGAATACACTGAACCGATTACCTCCCCTCTTCTGTACACAAGTATTTGTTAATGCCATCTCTATTTGCATCATTTCTTTCTGGTAGCACATAGTGGGCTTATCTCACACAAACACGTGCGCGCGCGTGCGCGCACACACACACGCCTTCACCAGTGCAGCTCAAGTCTCATTTAACTTAAAAACAGTCCTTACTCTGTTTCTATCACATTTGATTCCATTAAATTTGGCTCATATTTCTTTACCCTCCAACTCCAGGAAGACTGTACCTAAATTATTTTAACTTTACAGGGCAAAACTAAAATAATCTATTTCATAGTTAGACATTTGTTTCAGTGAGTAATACTCTCATAGCATGCTAAGCGTGTAGTTCTGTTCCATTACTTCTCAGAAGATTGTTTGAAGGAACCCTTGCGAAATGTGCTGTAAAAGTGGTCTGCTATTTGCATGGATTTGAAAACACAGAGGCAAAATTTTCAACTTGATGGTAAACAAAATAGAGAAGAAGCAAGGAGAAACAGTCACTGAATTATATAGAAAAACAAAACATATATACATATTATGTTATAAAAGTATGTCATAAAATATATATTATACAAATATACATATATTTATATATATACATGTATATATAAAATATATACAAGCATACATAAAACTATATACACACACACACACACACATATATATATACATGGAATAATCATGGAAAAGTCATTCCAAATACATGTATATTGGCTTTGGAGAAGTGATTTAGAAAGGCCATGGGTCTGTTGGAATGCAGGAGTTTAAAACCCAAAACAGGCTTAGAACTAAGTCCTAGGAACAGTGGCTAATTCCTGGCAAGTAGAGATAGTACCACAGAAGGGTCTTAGACTTGAAGAAGTTGTTAAGAAAAATAATTAGTACCTACATATTGACAAACAGCTGAAAAATTACTGGAACAATCCTGTGGTATTTCTGTGAAGAATTTAAAATAAGAAGAATGGTATAGTAACAGCTAATTTTAGTGATGATGTTACTGGGTTTGTACCTAATGTGTTGATTTATTTTAAATCTTGGTCTTATTTTCATGTCCTATTAAGTGGAAATGGGGAATTAGGATTGTGTCACTAATATGGGTAGAAAATGCAATAGTACTGAAGAAATGGCTTTATAACTGCATCTCAGCTTTTTAGAACAAAGCTAATTTACATATCTATAGTTAGTACAGACTATTCACTTAGTAGGAGTTATCCTATGAGCAAGTGTGGACCTTGTCCAGGGGATACAGCTTGCTTTACAAGCCCAATGATTTTTCTCATGCATTCATTACTCACATGCTTGCCCTTGAAGACAATCCCTCTGCCTCGGCTTGAGGCAGTGTGGCATAAGAGAGAGACCCTGAACCTGGCTTCTGTAAGTTTGGCTCAAAGACAAGTGATATTGCTTCTGCATCAAGGGAACTTTGGTGTCACTTAAAGTCATGGAGACTCAGCTTGCCTATTGATGAAACAAATAAAAAATACATACCTCACATGGTTGTTGTAAGACTAAACGAAATCATACATGTGTAACCCTTATAAACCTGGAGCCCATGTTGTCCATTTCAGAACTTGGATAGTTGAAGAAACAGGGCAGCAAAAAAGTAATTGAAAACAAATACCTCAAATGTTTTATTCAATATTTCAAAACTATAGAGAGGTTCCAAATACATAACACATCCTACCATCTATTTAAATTTCCTTTATTCTTTTACCTACTTCTCTTATATCCCCAGCTTCCCCTAAGTACCTTGCTCAATGATTCCTTAAAATTTCTTTCTATATCCACCCCATAGTTGCTTTTTTCTCCCTGTTCCTTCTCTCCCAATCTCACCCCCTTTGTATACTTTTTATTATATAGATGGATTTTACCACTCTCCCCATGAAAAAGTATCCTTCTTTGGGGGGGGGTGTGTGTGTGTATGTGTCTGTGGGGCATGCGTGGTTTGTATGTTTGGGGTGGGCATTTGACTGATTAGTAATTACAGGATTCTTTTTAGCAGACTGGAGAAAAAAATGTAATTTTTTTAATATAATTAATTTATATATATATATGACATGCATAAAAACACCTTTCCAAATGTCATCCAATCTTTCTTGTCAGGGGAGCCAAGCCTGTGCTATATATATGAGGGAGATGGGATATGTGAGCCTTTTGAGAAAGAAACAAGCATCAAAGACTGTGGCCTCTATACTCCCAAAGGATACCTGGATCAGTGGGCTACCCAAGCTTTTTCTTCTCACGAAGACAAGAAGAAGTGTCCTGTTTCCTTGGTAACTGGAGAACCTCATTCCATGGTAAGTTAAGCCAGAAGAATAGAGCCAAGGCTAAACAAAACTGTGAAGTGGCTCCCACAGATGCTTAATGTGAGCTTACGTTTTTTTCTCCTAACTTTGACACCAAATTTACTTCTTACTGAACTCAGAATAAGATAATGTTAAATGAAAAGCTTCTAGACTAGCAATTAAGTCTCATCCCCACACTCACCCCACTTGCCTTCACTAGTTTTCATCTAGGAATCTTTGATTATGCAATAGCTGACTTCAAGGTACACAAAAGCATCTCAAAATTAGCCTTAGAATATGCATATCAGAAATTACTCTTGGGCCTTGTATTTAGGAGAATTTATTTTAAAAGAGGAGAAAGAAGCAGTAAAGAGTCAGAATGCCTGGATGACGCTGTTGGATCTACCAGTATTATGATTATTACTAAGTGAGGTTTGACAAGTCACTTAACCTCTCTGGGTCCCAATTTTCTCATATGTAAAATGGGTATAATAATACCTTTCACATTTAACTCAGTGGTTTATCACAAGGATCAAATGAAATTTAAAATATATATTAAAGATTAAAGTATAATTTGATTTAAAGAATTCTTGTTATTAAAGAAATTCTAGAGTTTGGTATTTAAAACAAATCCTCAGGCATATAATTTTCCATGAATATCTACCTAACTATATAGGAGATTCTCTGAGGACTCTGAGGACTGACTTCTATGATTTATAGTTAAATACCTAAAAGAAGATTAAGGGCTTTGGGTTTTGGGTACTATTCTAGATGCTTGCATTGCCAAATAAACTCTTCCATTCATTATAACAACGAGACATACAGTCATTTCAACAGAAATAAGATTTACCTCTCTAGGTATTTTAGGCCAGGGTGAAATCATTGGATTTTAGCCTTGAGGAGACACCCTAGGAGATTGAGAAACCAGCCAGGGTTGGAGCTCCAGTTCAAGGAACTCATCAAGGACCCAGGTATCTTTGAGATTTCAACTCTTTTCATCCTTGGCTTGAAGGTTTCTTCCTCAAGCTCATAAGATGACTGCTGCTCCTCAAGGATAAAGTCATTATTCAAGCAGAAAGAAGGCGGGGGATGGTCAAAGGGAAATAGATGCCTACTAGCAGAGTCTCTTTTTATTGGGGAAATGGGAGCTCTTCTGGAACTTCAACACTATAGGCTTCCACCAGCATCTCATTGGTCAGATCTAGGTCACTTCGTCATCCTTAGTTGTAAGGGACTCTGAGATAAGCATTTGTAACTGGATACATTGTCACCTTGAACAAGATTGGAGTTTGTTAATAAGAAAGAAAGGGGAATGGATAAGGCAACTAGCCATGCCTGCCACACCCCTTCAGCTAATTCTGGCATCTTTCTCAAGAGTTCTGGTGCCCAATGACAGGAAGCCAAGAACATTGGGAGATTCTGAGTTAGTGACTTTTAGTCTAGCCTCTCTGTCTTCCCCCAGTGAAGTGGGAGAAATTTCCTGGAGTTTCTCTTTCCCAGCTTAGTGGTTCCTTGACTCAGTAGCCTCACTTCTGGGCCAGTGGATCCTGCCTGCTAAGGATCTAACCATCATCCTGGACAGACTTCCCTAACTAATCCTAGGAGCAGTTGCCTGAAATGTGCCAGGATTATTCATTGAGCAAGATTCCTGGGCCAGCAGTGGGCTATGAGTTGTCATGTGTATTCTTCTACCCTGGTAAGTTATATCTTGAGGCTAACAGAGAGCACTTGAGACATTCTTCCACAGTGAGAAATTTTTTTTCTGCCAATAATGTGATCCTTAGGCATTCAGAAAGGGAGGAAAACTTTGGTTTTGAGCTGGAGCATTTCATTGTCTTTACTCGCCTCTCACCCTCCACATTTAATTTTGGGTTGAAATTGCATTTCAGATTTGCACATCATACCGTCCAGATTTACCAGAGCACCGTCCCCTTACTGGCTGGTTTCCCTGTGCCACCAGTGGAAATAGACCTCAGGATGAAGGGAGTAAGCAGCCAAAAGGTAGCCTGGAGAGAGAGGATGAGGTTTGGCTCAAAGTAAGTGGCCCAGATGTTTTTTTGTGAAGGTTATGGATAGATTGTGCATACGTGTGTATAAATGATGCATTGGAATGGCTTGTCAGGAAATTTCCTTTTATCATCTCAAAGTTTTTATATTTTGAATTTATTTTCATCTCTCTTTGAATGTTGGACTTTTCTTTATAAGCAATCATTTTATCAAAGTGTAATATACACATAAAAAGGTACAAAAATCAGAAACTTATAGATGAGTAAATTTTTACAAAATAAGCATTCTCTTTAACACCACACAGATCAAGAAACAGAAAATGAACATCACCCCCCAAAGGCTCTCTCATTCCCCCTCTCATGTATTATACTGCAGAGGTATCTACTATTTTTACTTGTATCACCATAGATTAGTTTTGCCTGTTTGCATTTTATGTGAAAAACTTTACAGTATGTACTATTTGTGTCTGATTCTTTCTTACTCAATGTTCTGTTTGTGGGTTTCATCCATGCTGCTTTACTTTGCAGTAGTGTTCATTTCCATTGCTATTCAGAATTCCAATGCATGAATATACCATACTTTATTTGATGAACCATATTGATGGACATCCAGTTTATTCCTAATTTTTCTCTATTGTGAATTACAAACGGGTCTGCTATAAACACTTCTGTATGTTCCTTTCAGTGCATGTATATAAATGGTCGGGTATATTGGAACTGCTAGATCATAGTTAGGCGGATGACCAGCTTTAGTAGATAATCCCAAATAATTTTCCACTTGGTTGTACTAGTTTATACTCCCATCAGAGGCTTATGAGTATTCCAATTGCTTTACATTTTCACCATTACTTGGAATTTTTAAGTCTTAATTTTAGCCATTCTGCTGGGTATGTAAATGTACCTTTCTGCAGTTTCAGTTTGCATTTACATGTTGGCTAATGAGATTGAGAGACTTTTATAAGTATATTGGCCATTTGTAAATCCTTCCTCTTTTTTCTTTTTTTCTGAAGGGCAGATTCAAGTCTTTTGCCCAATTTTCTATTGGACTGTCTGTCATCTTCTTCTTAGTTTATATGATTTCTTTACAATTTTCTGAATATAAATCTTATTCTAGTTGTATATTATTTAATATTTCCCAACACTCTGTGGCTTACTTTTTTTTTTTTTTTTTTACTATTAGTGGTATATTTAGATGAACAGAATTCCAAATTTTATTAAAATCCAATTTATCTCTCTTTTTCTTTATTGTTGGTGCTTTTCCTATACTATGTTAAGTAGTCTTTTCCTACCACAAAGATACGGTTTCCTATGTTATCTTCTAGAAATGTCATTGTTTTACCCTTTAGATGCAGATGTACAATCCATTGGAATTTCTGTATATAGTGTGAGGTAGGGATCAAGATTTTTTTTCCCCCTTAGACCTAGGACCACCATTACTCAAACTAAAATTTTGTCTTCCCCACTGTTCTGCACTGTGTCACCTTTGTCATAAATCAACTGGCAAGTATGTGGAGATCTGTTTATTGATTCTATATCTAGTTCTACTGGTCTGTATATCCTTGCATCAATATCACACTCTTAATTACTGTACATTATTGATGAGTCTTAAAATTGGATAATGTAAGTCCTAAAACTTGTTCCTTTTTTTCCTGATTGTATTGGTCATTCTTGGTCCTTTGAATTTCAATATACATTTTGGAAACAGCTTCAATTTTCACAAATAGGAAAAAAAGAGCAAAACCTGATGCAATTTTGATTGGGATTTTATTGAATCTCTGAGTCAATTAGGCAACAGTTTTCCCTTTAAAATAGTGTCTTCTAACATTTTCTTTGAGTTACTTACATCTCCTTTCTCTTAATGTGTTACAGTTTTCGGAGAAAAAAGGAATTGAATTTTATAAAATGCTTTTTCTACATCCATTGAGATGATCATATTATTTTCCCCTTTGTTCTATCACTGTCTTGATTTACACTGATAAATGTTTAAATGTTAAATCAACATTAGATACCTGGAAAAAAAATAACAGCTTGGAGGTGACGTATAATCCTTTGCCAATAGTTTTAGATCCTATTTGTGAATATTTTAAGTGTTTTTTTCATTTATATTCATTACAGTTTGGTTCCTACAATTTCTTTTTTAAATTTTACAGTCGTCTCAGGTTTTATGATGAAGGCTAGGTTTGACTCCTAGTGTAAGTTTCCTTTTTTCCCCAGTTTCCTGGAATAATTTGCATAAGGTTAGTGTTAATTTTGGAGGAATTCATCGGTAAAGCTATTTGAGTCTGGTGTTTTCTTTGAGGAAAATATTTAAATATGTGTTAAAATTTTAAACCAAATATAGAAGAATTGGGGTTTTCTATTTCTTTTTAGGTCAACTTTGGTAAGTTGAGTTTTTCTTCAAGTAATTTGTCCATTTTTTTTTAATTTTGAATTTATTGGCATTAAGTTTTTCATAATGTTCTCTTACTGTTTATAATATTTCCACACTCCCCAGGACTTTTTTCATTTATACTATTGTTACTTCTTGGCTTCTCTCTTTTATTTTTGTTTGTTTTTTTGTTGTGTTTTTTTTATTTTTTGTCTCTCTTTTATATTTTTGTTCAGTTTTGATAAAGATTTATCAGTTTTATTACTTTTATTAATGTTTTTATAGAACCAACCAAAGAATATATATGCATATATATGTATTCTTAAATACATTCATATGCATAAATATACATATATAAACATAAAAGGAGGAAATAATGAAAATAGTATACATGTGTGCTCTTATTTTCATCATTTCCTTCCTTTTATGTTTACATTTAATCTGCTCTTTTTCTAGTTACTTGAGATGATGGTTAGATAATTAATTTTTAGCTTCTCTCTTTTAAAAGTATATGCATTAAGGCCACAAGTTTCCTTCTAAATGTGACTTTAGTTACATACTACAAGTTTCACATGTCTTATTTCTGTTATCATCCAGTTTAAACATATTTTCTAATTTTTATTTGATTACTTTCTTGATCCCTGAGTTATTTACAAGTATGCTGATGACCTTCCAAACATTTGTGGATTTTCTGGTTACCTTTTTGTTTTTGATTTATAGCTAGAGTCTTCTGTCGCCAAAGATTATATTTGATATGGCTTAAATCATTTTTAATTTGTTGACCTTGAATTATGTAATAGCATAAGGTTAATATTGATAAATATTACATGTACTTTGAAAGAAATATGTAGTCTGAAATTGTTGGATACAGCATTCTATATACTTAACGTAGGTCAAGTTCATCTATCATGTCTAAAATTTCTTGTATCATATATATATTATATATAATATATATACATATTTTGCCTTATATTCTGTATACTGTTTCCATCAATTAATGAGAGATTTGTGTTGGACTTTCTTACCATGATCTTGAATTTGTCTGTTTCTCTTTTATTTTTGTCAGTTTTTGATTTATACATTTTGAGGCTACATTATTAAATATGCAGGCAATTCTTACTTTGTAGTGTGGGACCACAAAATGACCATGTAGCCTAAAACTATACAAAGCAAACTAAATAATCGATGGGAAAAATTACAATTGTTACATGATCTTTTTGTCACAGTATTAGAAACTTATTTTCAGAAATATATGTGAAAGGAAGTAAAAAAATAGTAAATTTTAGTTCATTATGATTTGAAACATTACAGAGAATTAGTGTTTCGTTTCTTTCTAAAAAAACCAAAGAACTACCAAATGTAGTTTGAACAGTGCTTGCCTTTTTTTTTTCTTTTGCATCATATGACTTACATTACAAAGGAAGCAGTTTTTCTGTGCCTTCATAAATTTTCATATTCCTTTCTAAATCTGATCAGCTTCCAACATTTCATAGTACTTTGCATTTACAATGTTATGAAACTTCTCTGAGAGTTCTTTTAATGTGAATTTTTTCTTGGGTTCATTTCCTCTGGGACATCTTCATCGCTTTTGTCACAACCACTTTTCTCATTTTTGCTGATAATTTCACTTTCACTAAGTTCCTCTAGCTGCAACTCCAGAGTCTCTCAAATGGTAGCAGCATCAACATTCCCACACTCAGCTATTTCGTCTATAAATCTAATTACCTTTAATATTCAAATTTTACCTCCAGCATTATAATGTTTTGTTTCTTTGATGTACTTTCATCCTTGCTGGCTGATCCCCTCTTTTGATTATCCATGTTTGTAAAATGTCACGTGGGTAAAATGGAAGATGAGGCAACACGACACATTTTTCTGTCTCTGTGTAAACTGAATAACAGATACACAGTGACTAATCAGTGACAATTTGAAAGAAGTGATGTAATTGGTCACTCATCATGATTCTCGTTTGTTATTTATATGGTGATTTGTGGGTGGAAAGACTATTAGTGGAGTTTGTACTTTCTATGGTTACAGTTAATATTTTTTGGTAACTGAAATTTGAATCATATTGTTGGGACTCTGGTATTATATAACTAAATTGTGATAACTGATATTTGTGTATATGGAAACTGTGTAAAGTGAAACTACTGTCAGTAGATAATTTTAGAATTTTTATATCTTCCTAGAGGATTATCTCTTTTAACACTAAGAAATGTCTCTGTTTATCTCTAAGAATATTTCTTGCTGTACTGTAAACTTTGTCTAATATTGGTACAGCTTTACCTTTTTGTTTATTTGCACTTGTTTCCTCTTCCATCTTATTACTTTTAATCTTTCTGTGCAATTATATTTAATATGCTTTGTTTGAAATCAACATATCTTTATATATATAAATAATATAAATAAATCTATATCTAATAAATCTCTATATGAATAAATTTAAAACTCTATATTTTCCAATTATAGCAGTATTTAGTCCAATTACATTTAATGTAATTAATGATGCTAAGTTTTAAATCTACCAACAAACCATTTGTTATTCATTTGTTCCACATGCTATTTTTTTCTCTTTTCCTTTTTAGAATAAATAAATAGTTTTATTATTTTATTTTCCATTCTATCAGTTATACTTTTATTTTATTCTCTATTTTTTTTACCCTAGAGATTTCAAAGTGTGTCTTTAACCAGTTAGAGTCTGTTATGAATTAGCACTCTCACAATTTCATAATCAATGAGTAAGTTAGAATGCTTTGTCTCTATTTTCTGTTTCCTGGCTTTTTAAAGTTAAAATGATTTAAAATTACCTAGTATTTATTCTCTCCAGTGCTCTTTAGTCCTTTCTACATTTCCATGCTTTCCTCATTTTTATTTAGCTTGAAGAAACCCATGTATCATTATTTTTTAATGTGAATCTGCTGGCAGTGAATTCTTCCAGTTTTTGTGTAACTAAAAATATCTTTCTTTGACATTTATTTTCAAAGAGTAGCTTTGCTTGGTATAGAATTCTAGATGGCCAGTTGTTTTCAAGAGTTTGAAGATGTTATTTCATTGCCTTTTTACCTATATATTTTCTTTGGAGAATTAGTTGTACATCTGATATATATTACTTTGAAGGCAATGTCTTTTATTCTCTGGTGCTTTTAATATAATCTCTTTGTCTTCAACAGTTTTATTATGATGTTTCTAAGCCTGTTTTTCTTTGCTTGTATCTGGCTAAGGGTTTGTCAATCTTCTTGAATCGGTAGCTTAATATCTTTACTTGCCCTTCCTTTTTTTGGACACCAAATTACATACAACAGAGCTTTTGCTGTTTATCTTTTATTCCTTTTCTCTTGGTTCTATTTTTCTTTCCTTTTTTTCTCCGTGCTCCAATCTGATTATCTTATGCTGACATGTCTTCTGTTTTACTAATTCCAACTTTTATTCCGTATAATCTACTGTTAAACTGTTTATTATATTATTAATTTCAGTCATTTTATTTTTAACTCTAGAATACCTATTTAATTTTTCCTATATGTCCTCATTTTCTTTGAAATTCTCCATCCTATAGTCTATTTTTAAAATATATTAGTCACAATTATTTTAAAGTCTGTCTGATAATACTAAAATCTTGGTGACCTGAGGTCTGTTCATGTTGACTTTTTTCTTAATTTTCATTCATTTAGATATATCTACTATCATACTGAATAGTGTCTTAACTGAATATCAGACACTGAAAAATTTTATAGGCTCTGGCTAATGATATAGTCCTTTCAAGTGATTTACTTTTAAAAATAAAGTATAATAAGGCACTTCCTAAGTGATACAGTGGCTAAGAATCTGCCTGCCAATGCAGGGGACATGGGTTGGATCCCTGCTCCAGGAAGATCCCACATACCGCAGAGCAACCAAGCCCATGTGCCACAGCTATTGAGCCTGTGTGTTACAGCTACTGAAGCGCACATGCCTAGAGCCTGTGCTCTGCCACAAAAGAAGCCAGGGCAATGAGGAACCCGTGCACCACAGTGAAGAGTAGCCCCCGCTCACGGCAACTAGAGAAAGCCCATGTGCAGCAACAAAGACCCAACACAGCCAATAAATAAATAAATAAATAAATAAATAGAATAATAAGATTTGGTAAAGAGCACCTTAACTTAGTCAGTACTTAAGTTGACTCAAGCTTGTGCTTCTGTATTAATGAGCCCTGATATATGTCATAGTTCCTTTTCTCCTAAGGCCTAGCCCTTCAGGGGTCTCAACTAAAAGCTTAGATTGGGCCTTGCACCGTGATGGTCTCTGAAGCACAATTTCTATTTCCTTAGCAATATGTGTCTGCTAAAAGTTCTGCTTAGCTTTTTGGCCTTTAATCTGCCAATTTCTGTTTAGCTTCTTATACTCTTATTCTTCGTAGTTTAGAATTTGAAAAACACCTCAGTGGTAATAGTGGCACAGAATGCTAGGTTACCTTCAATGTGGTTTATCTCTTTTTGAGTCTCTTCAGTCCTGACTGCCTTGGTTGCTCTCAAATGCTTTCAAACATTTTTATTTTTACTTTATTCATATTTTATAATTGTTCATATCAGGAGTATATGTTCTACTATAAGTTACTTCATTATAACTGGAGGCAAAAATCTCCAACTGGAATTTTTTTAATGTATGTCAATTAGCTACCATATATATTTTGGGTTTGCACTCTGTTCTTATTAAAAGTGATATAGGAGTAATAGTAATTGTATAAGAAAAAAATCACTATCATTGAAAGTTAATATAAACACTTAAGAAAATTTAGTTTTCACAAACCCACATGATACCAAATAAATTAGGAAGTGATTTTTTAAAATAAGATTTTTTTTCAAAGTTTTCTGAGGACTGAAGGATTTCTGACTCTATTATTCCTTTTATTTTACTTTAATATTTACTTGATATACAAATACTATTTGTATGCAATAGGTCAGAGACAAATTTCTTACAGTGAGAAACAACTGTACTGGAAAACATTAACCTTGAAAATATCTTTCCAAAGTCTTCTCGTTACTTGCTAATTGCCCAGCAAAATTTCTATCATTTTAGTCCACATTTACTAAGGTAACTTCTCTCTCTTAGCTTTCCTTATTATTATTTTTTAAAATTTGGGGTCAATAGACCAGAATATGAGAACTTTCTCTTATGTAGAATAAAATGTAGATTCTTTTTATTATTTATAATAATAAGCACATTTTAAAGCCATTTATAGTTTACAATGTGCATTCTCACACATTTTTTTATTTGAATCCCATAATAGTCCTGTGAGTTTGGCAAAGTAAGTTTTTTCTATTTTACAGATGGGGAAAATAACAGTAAGACTCAAAGTGCTTTTTCTACATCACCCAAGAATAAAAGGGTAGACCTGAAGTTCAGATTCATGCCTCTTGATCTAATCCCATGTTAATTTCTCCACACAAAGTTGCCTCATTCAATCAACATTCATTATGCACCTGCGGCATGCCAAACCCAGAAATAAGCACTGGGGATAAACAGGGAAATATCACAAGAGCAAGAAAACAAGTTAAAACATATGTGGAATTGGAAGAAAAGGTTTCCTGTCTTTTGTTGGATTTCTTCTAAATTCTTCAAAGACAATATATCTGTGGATCTAGTTCATAGGATTTATTAAGTGCATATTGTAAACTCTAGGTGCCATTAGGGAATAGAGAAAGAAACAGAAGGCGTGATCCTTCCCAGAAAGTGCTTTGACTCTAAGCAATACAGACAACAAATGAAGCAATCTGAGAAGCAGACATTCAACAAAGTACTTGTTGTCTGATTTAACAAGGAGCCCATCAACATATGCAAAATCATAGGTTCACGTTTATTTTCATGGCTATTCTAAAATGTCTCCAATTAAGAATGGTCTCACTCAGGCTGGACTGGTTAGCAGTCCTAACAGAAACCACCACATGGTCATAGTATCTTAAATACCAGGATCCTCCACATTAGTTATGAATTACAGACCACTGTCTGGAAACCCTTGCTGCATAAAACCTAAAGCCTGTTAACCATAATTTCCTCCTTTTCTTCATTTGAGTTAACTAGCCAAACACTGCATATGAATCTTCAACAGGAAATGCAGTGTATATTTAACTGATTGGATTTCAAAGATGAGAATCCCTAAAACCAGGCACTAAAGAGAACAGGATAGAGAGAAACACATTTACTGATTAAATCTGTTCCAGATATCTTATTATCAATTCTTATATGAATTTTTTATCACAGATATGATTTTCCTGATTCTGAAAATGATTATCTGAAAACTCAGAGATGCTAAGCATTTTAGATAACATAGATAGTAGAGGTACAGATAGGATTCAACTTCAAATCCAGCTTATTCCAAAACCCATATTTTTTCCTCTATACCAGGGGTTGGGAAATATTTTCTGTAAAGAGCCAAATAAGTATTTTAGGGTTTGTGGGCTATACGATCTCTGTCACAGCTACTTAACACTGCTGTTGTAGAATAAAAGCAGCTGTAGACAATACGTAAATGAATAAACATGGCTGTGCTCTAGTAAAATTATACTTATGAACACCAAAATTTCAATTTCATATAATTTTCACATTATTCACATTATTTTTCTTTGAATTTTTTTCAACCATATGAAAATGCAGAAACCATTCTTAGCTCACAAACCATACAAAAACAGGCCAGATTTGGATTGTGGGTCAGATTTGACTCATGGACTGTCGCATCCTGACCTCTGCTCTATACCAAGTTTCCAGTTAATGCTAAAGGTATTTATGGACATTTGCCTTATTTCCACACTATAACAGCATTCACTTTTAATTCTACTCAATAAACACTGTCTAAAATGAACAAGATATTATATTGTAGAGGGATTCAGTTATGAGTGAATCACCATCTTCAACATTAAGGTACGTACTCCACAGTGGGCGTGTTTAGGCAACTATTGTAGAAGACAGAATGCTATGCCACAAATATAACGAAGTGTAAAATAGATACAAAGGGACTTGGTGACTGATGGGACGTAGGGAGATAGAGATAAGCCTTATCTCAGACTGAATCCCCCCACTCATCTCATCTTCCACACCCCTCTATACCACACACCCACAGATTCTAGGACATAGAAATTTTAGTCATAATTTCAGTGCTGGAAAACACCAAGATTTTACATTTCCATTACTTTTCAGGTAAGGAATTCATGTTTTTCCTTCTGGGCAAGTGCTCTTTCCACGTTGACTTTCCAAAAAACACATAATCATCTTCTAAAATTTAGCTCAAGGATTACTTCTTTTATAAGGCCTAGACTTTCCTGAACTCTCTCCCAAGCCTACTTAATATGTGTAATTAATCTCTTCCTCCTATGTGCCTCCTCAGTAGACACTTCTGTCATAATTCCTATATGCTCCACTGTTCTTGTTTTTCTGTCTCTCCATCCCATAAACTGTAAGGATCCTGTGGGCAGAGACCATGTATAGTCATGGTCGTACGTCAAGCAATGAGCACAGACCCTTCGTGTTGTGATGTTTACAATGTTTGGTGATTGCATGAATAAATGATGGGATGGTAGGTCTTAGCTTCGGCATTTGGGAGCATATTGACAATACTACTTATGAAATAGAACAGAGGTGAGTAAGTAGGTCTGTGAGCTTAGATAGACTGAAGAGGGGAGGTGACAAAGGCCAGAAATGGGGGCAAACCACCTCTTCCTGCAAAACTTTTAAAAAGATTGAATTGTAGTTTGAGTGGAAACCACATCAAAAAGAATTTTTGAAAGATGGGGAGAACTGGTCATTTTCCTTGGGTGTGGTAGGTTGGAATATCTAGGAAGCAGATTCTGGCATGGAACTTAGTATGCAGGATCTTTGATAAAGCAGAGGCCTAGGTATTAACATCTGTGGAAAAGAAGGAAAGAAAGTATAAGCAGATGAAGAAAGAAGCTAAGCAACCTCCGTGAAGGCTTGGTTGATCCCTCCTATAAAGAAATAATATATATTATCACAAAGGAAAGGTAATAAGTGAAATAATACTGCTGTAAGATTCTTTACATTATTGAGGATATGGCAATTTTATTTGAGTGCATATTGTAATAAATTAGGCATACATATAATTATCCCTAGAGCAATCACACAAAAAAATACAGATTTACACACCAAAAGCTATAGGTAAAGAGTCAAAAGAGAAGATTAATGGCATAATAAAATTACTTGATCCATCCAAAAGAAGGCAGGAAAAGAGGAACAAAGAAACAAATAATAAAGAAAAAACAAATACCAAGATGGTAGACTTAAATTCATCTGTATTATTAATTCCATTAAATGCAGAGTGTCTAAAAGTGTCACATAAAGGCAGAGATTATTAGTTTACATAAGATGGAAAGAACCAATTATATACAAATTATTTAAAAACACGCTTTGAATTTAATGATCTGCAGATTGAAAGTAAAAGGTTATAAAATTATGTACCAGGTAAACTCTAAGCATAAAAAAAATTGATGTGCTATGTTAATATCTGACCAAATAGACTTCAAAATAGAGTATTACCTGAGATAAAGAGGGACATTTCATAATAACAAATGGGTCAGTTTATCACAAATACAGAACAATCTTAATGTTATAAAATTGAAGCACCTAAAAACAGACTCAAAAGACATTAATTAAAAATTGACAGAAGTAATAAACAACCCAATCCGTAATCATAGTTGAGGATTTTTATTATCTCTAAGTGATTGATGTAACAAGTGGACAAAAAAATCAGAACAAGTGTATAAAATTTGAAAATCATTATCAAATATCTTGACCTAATTGACATTTGTGGAAACACTACAGTCAACTACTGCAGAATGCATACGGTACGTTCACCAAGAGATACCATATACTCGACTACTGAACAAGTCTCAACAAATGTGTAATGATTGAAATCATAAAGAATACATTCTCTGACTTCAACAGTTCTAAATTAGAAATAAATAACAAGCTATCTAAGAACTCTCCAATTTTTTTTTTTTGGTAATCAAGCAAATACATCTGTAAATAATCCATAGGTCAAAGAAGATTTTACAGGGACATTAGAAAATATTTTGAGCTGAATGATGATAAAATAATGTCAAATTTTATGGGACAATAAAACAATATTTACAGGGAAATTTATAACTTTAAATGTCTGTGTTTAGGGAAAAAACATAAAATCAGTAATCAGTTTTCACATTAAGTAATTAGAAAAGTAAAATTAAAATCAAAGTAAAAATAAAAGGAAATAATATAGAAAAGCAGAAGTTGATCAAGTAGAAAAAAATCCTGCATCATCACTGTTATTTTACTTTCTCTGGAAATAGCAGCCAGTGCAATTAGACTTTTAATTTTATACTTCATGAGATATAAAATAAGTGAAACATAAAACATGAAAAGAGGATGTAAATTTTGAATCATTTTCTCATAAACTAAATTAACATCTGAAAAGAGAAAAACAACCTAAAAAGTATTTCACTTATTTTTTTATATTTTTGCCTTTTAAAGTTTCATTTTTAGCATATTTAAATTTTGTTTTTGTATGTAGAATGAGGTAAGGTCCCACTTTTTTGTATAAATAGGATAAGCCAATTTTTCTAACCCCATCCATTAAAACATTAATCTTTGCCTTGATAATTTGTGGTGCTATATTAACTATACACTAGTTTCTGGAATATACAAGAGCCTGTTTTTTAACCACTCTGTTGTATTCCATTGATCTATTTTCCTGCTCCTTACACCAGTAATACACTATTTTTATTACTATAACTTTTACCATGTAAAACATTTCTGGTAGAGCATATCCTCCTCTTCCACTTTTTTGCACATCTTTTTCAAAATTGAATTAGCTATTCATTATTCTCAAACACTTATTTTCCATATAAATTTTAGAATAAGTCTTAGATAAATTTTTTAAAGATTTATTTATTATTTTATGTATTTATTTCTTAAAAAAAATTTTTTTTGGCTGCATTGGATCTTTGTTGCTGCGCGTGGGTTTTCTCTAGTTGTGGCAAACAGGGCTACTCTTCATTGTGGTGCACAGGCTTCCCATTACCATGGCTTCTCTTGTGGAGCATGGGCTCTAGGCATGCGGGCTTCAGTAGCTGTGGCACATGGGTTCAGTAGTTGTGGCTCACAGGCTTAGTTGCTTGGTGGCATGTGGGATCTTCCTGGACCAGGGCTTGAACCCATGTCCCCTGCATTGGCAGGCAGTTTCTTAACCACTGCACCACCAGGGAAGTCCTCCATTTCTTTTATTTTAAAAATTTGTGTCCTTTGCCCTTCTTTCCTTTATTCTTTATTTTTAATATTTTATTTATTTATTTATTTATTTATTTATTTATTTATTTGAGGTATAATTGAGATTCAAGATCATTTTAATTTTAGGTGTACAACATAATGATTCAGCATTTGTGTATATCAGGAAATGATCACCACAGTGAGTCTAGTTAACATTCATCAGCATACTTAGTTACAATTTTTTTTTTCTTGTGATGAGAGCTTTTAAGATTGACTCTTTTAGCAACTTTCAAATATGCAATACAGTATTAACTATAGTCATCATGCTGTACAGTACATCCCCTTGACTTTACTTTATAACTGAAAGTTTATACCTTTTGACTCTCTTCACCTATTTTGCCCACTCCCTACCCCCTACCTCTGGCAAATACTAATCCGGTCCCTGTATCTATGAGCTTCCTTTTTTTTTTTTCTTTTTCATCTTCTTTTTGGTTTTTTTTAAATCCATTTGTGACTGAAATCTTATGGTATTTGTCTCTCTCTGTCTGACTTGTTTCACTTAGCATAATGCCCACAAGTTTCATCCAGATTGTCACAAGTGGCAAGATCTCATTTTTTATGGTAGAATAACATGCCATTGTGTATGTGTGTGTGTGTATATATATATATAATATATAAAAATATAATATATATATATACACCACATATATGTATTATATATATACACCACATTTTCTTTATAGATTCATCCTTCAGTGGACACTTAGGTTGTTTCCATATGTTGGCTATTGTAAATAATGCTGCAATGAATATGAGGGTGCATGTATCTTTTTGAGTTAGTCTTTTCATTTTCTTTGGCTGAATACCCAGAAGTGGAATTCCTGGATCATATGGTGGTTCTATTTTTTTAAATTTTTTTGAGGAACCTCCATACTATTTTCCTCAGTGGCTGCACCAATATACATTCCCGCCAACAATGCACAGGGTTGCCCTTTCCCTGCATCATTGCCAATGCTTATTATTTCTTATCTTTTCGATAGTAGTCATTTGAACAGTTTTCAGACTTTCACCACCTTGATTAAATTTATTTCTAGGTTTTTTATTCTTTTTATGCAATTGTAAATGGGATTGTTTTCTTAATTTTTCTTTCTGATAGTTTGTTATTAGGGTTTAGAAACACAACTGATTCTATATATTGATTTTGTATCCTGCAACTTCACTGAATTCACTTAGTTATTAGTTCTAATAGTTTTTTGGTGGAATCTTTAGGGTTTTCTGTATATAAAATCATGTCATTTGCAAATAGTTTTGCTTCTCCCTTTCCAGTTAAGATGCCTATTAGTTATTTTTCTTGCCTAATGCTCTGGTTAGAACAACCAATACTATGTTGAATAAAAGTGGCAAAAGTGGGCATCCTTGTCTTGTTTCTGATCTTGGAGGAAAATTTTTCAACTTTTCACCATTGATATGATGTAAGCTGTGGACTTGTCATATATGGCCTTTATTATGTTGAGGTGTGTTCCCTGTATACCAACTTTGTTAAGAGTTTTTATTATAAATGGATGTTGTATTTTGTCAAATGCTCTTTATGCATCTATTAAGATAATCATATAATTTTTATCCTTCATTTTCTTAATGTTGTGTATCATGTTGATTGATTTGCAAATGCTGAACCATCCTTTCATCTCTGGAATAAATTCCACTCAATCATGGTGTATGTTCTTTTTAATGTAATGTTGAATTTGGTTTTCTAGTATTCTGTTAAGGATTTTTCCATCCCTATTCATCAGGGATATTAACCTGTAATTTTCTTTTCTTGTGGTATTCTTTTCTGGTTTTGGTACCAGGCTAATGCTGGCCTGATAAAATGAATTTGGAAATGTTCCCACCTCTTCTATGTTTTGAAGAGTTCAAGAAGAATTAGCTTCAATTCTTCAAATGTTTGGTAGAATTCACTGGTATAGGTGTCTTATCTTGGACTTGTTTGTAGAGAGTTTTTAAATTAATTCAGTCTTCTTATTAGTCATTGGTCTATTCAGATTTTCTACTTCTTCATTAATTGCTCTTGAAAGGTTGTATGTTTCTAACAATTTATCCATTTCTTCTAGGTTGTTCACTGTGTTGGTGTATACTTGTTTGTAGTAATCTCTTATGATCCTTTGTATTTCTGTGGTGCCTGTTGTAACATCTCCCCTTTCATTTCTGATTTTATTTGTTTGGACCCTCTCTCTTTTTTTTTTTTCTTGGTGAGTCTGGCTAAGTGTTTACCAATTTTGTCGATCTTTTCAGAGAATCAGGTCTTGGTTTCATTAATCTTTACTACTGTCTTTCTATATATTATTTATTTCTTCTCTGATCTTTGTTATTTCCTTCCTTCTACTGTCTTTTGGCTTTGTTTGTTCTGCTTTTTCTAGTTCCTTTAGGTGTAAAATTAGGTTATTTATTCAAGATTTTTCTTATTTCTTGAGATAGCCATTTATTTCTATGAACTTCCTTCTTAGAACTGCTTTAGCTGCATCCCATTAGTTTTGGTATGTTTTATTTCCATTTTCATTTGTCTCAAGGTATTTTATGGTTTCTCTTTTGATTTCTTCATTGACACATTGGTGTTCAGTAGCATGTTGTTTAGTCTTCACATATTTGTGAATTTTCCAGATTTCTTCTTGTAATTGATTTCTAGTTCATACCATTGTGGTCAGAAAAGATGCTTAGTATGATTTCAATCTTCTTAAATTTGTTAAGACTTGTTTTGTGGCCTAACATATGATCTGTCTTGACAATGTTCCATGTGCACTTTGAAGAATGTGTTATTCTGCTGTTTTGGGATGGAATGTTCTGCATATATCTAAGTTCACCTGGTCTAGTGTGTTGTTTAAAGCCTATGTTTCTGTATTGATTTTTCTCTCTGGATAATCTATCCATTGATGTAAGTGGAGTATTAAAGTCCCCTACAATTATCGTAAGATGCCAATTTCTCCCCTTAGCTCTGTTAACATTTGCTTTATATATTTAGCTGCTCCTATGCTGAGTGTATAAATATTTACAATAGTTTTGTCCATTTGTTGGATTGATGCCTTTATCAAAATAAAATGCCCTTCTTTGTCTTTATCACGGTTTTTGTTTTAAAGCCTGTTTTGTCTGATATAAGAATAGCTACCTCAACTTTCTTTTGGTTTCCATTTGCATGGAACATCTTTTTCCATCCTTTCGCTTTCAGTCTGTGTATGTCTTCATGTCTGAAGTGAGACTCATAGGTGTTATTGGATAGGTTTTATTTATTTTTTTATTCAGTCAGCCACTTTATGTCCTTTGATTGGAGAATTGAGCCTGTTTACATTTAAGGTAATTATTGATAAGTATGTACTTATTGACATTTTGTTAATTGTTTTCTGGTTGCTTTGTAGTTTCTCTTTTTACTAGTCCTTCTCTTGACTGCTTCCTTTGTGGTTTGATGGCTTATTTTTAGTAATATGTTTAGTTTCCTTTTTTTATTATCTTTTGTGTATCTGTTACAGGTTTTCTATATCTATTACAGTCCTATGCTATATAAAAGGCATACTTATACTAAAACATTTTTTCTCTGACATATAAATGTATGTGGTGTGCTATATGTTTTTATTTGTTTGTTTTTGCTAAATATGGCAACTCTTCTAATTGCTTTTTTTATTTAATAAATTAGAAGATAATCCTCTATTCAGAGATCCATCCAGAAAACCACAAGCATCCAGAAAACTGTCCAGATTTCATAATTTAGCAAAAAAACGAAAACAAAAAACTCAACTTTGGATTCTTTGATTTTATTTGTAGAAAATTGACAAGGCCCTTTGTCAGAGTCTATTCACTTTATACATATTTCTAAAAATATTAGTTACTTGAATTTTAAACTTTTATAGGAAAAGTGCAACAAATTAGTTGGGGATTTAGAAACTGACAAAAACGTATGCTCAGAGGAACCTTGTAAGCTCTGTTTTTACTATTTATCAGTCATGACCTTATATAAATTATATATCCTTCTTGGGCATCATTTTTTTTAGAGTTAAAATGAAGTGTTTGGGCTAGATTATTCCTTCCAGCTCTGCATTTTATCTCAAGCCAGATGGTGAATTTTAAGAAGAATGGTATAATAAACAAATATGATTAATAAAATAATTATAGTCAGGCTATCAAATGCTAAGGACAAAGATAATTATATCTATTGATACTTTTAGAGTTTTGCTGCTCAAAATATGGTTGGCTTCCAAAAGCATCAGTGTCACCTGAGAGCTAGGTAGAAATACAGAATCTCAGATCTACTAAATCAGAATCTGCATTTTAACATGATTCTCAAGTGATTTGTATGCACATTAAAGTTTAAGGAGCACTACTTTAGAGGATTGTTATCTCATCATTCAGTAACATAATTGATGTTCAAAATGATGCCTCCAACTACCAAGTGAAAATTCACTGAAGTACAGAATCCTCTTTTTAAGAGGGAAGAAAATTTTCTAAAATATATTGGGATTGTTTCTGTACACATGATTTTAATTTCTGAAAAATTCTTGCTTTCCAAAATAAAATTTTCTCTTTGGAAAATTAACCTATGTGCATTCCTGCAGCCCCTGGGAATCATAAAAAAAGCAAAGATAACTATATATGTATAATTTTTGTTCCCATCAAAAACTAGCCTAGTGCACTGAAAGAGGAACTTTATCTCCCCATGGCTAAACAGTTTATTCCCAGAGGTAAAGGACTCATTTTCCATTTTCCTATCTGATTGCTACTAAACTAACTTTATTGATTTTACATGGAAGCTTTTTCAGGCCTTTGATATGACAACTTAGCAGACTCTAAGTTTCACAAATAATTGGGATATCAATTTTTTTCAACCAGAGGGAAGAATTCTTGGCTCTGCAGTGAATCTCTCATCGCCTCACTTATGCATTCTTGTTCGCAAGAGAATCTTCATTATCTGTATTTCATAATACGTTTTCTTATTCTCAGACTTTGTCTTAAGTGGAGTTTCCCCAGGATTCAGACTCTGAGATAAAGATTTACATGCAGAAAGTTTACCAAGAACTTTCCTTGGGAGCAACACCTATGGGGGAATGAAAGAACTAGCAGTTGGCAGAGAAGAGTAGAACTATGAAACAGCCACACAAAGGTGTCAGTATCCTACAGGGAGCTAGGATGGCCCTTCAGAGTTGTCCCACCTTCTATACCACTCAATCCTATCAGAAGGCCATTACATATGTGTTTCTTCTCTTGCCCTACTCCAGGGAAGTGGCATGACCTTCTGGAGGCTTTCTTTTTCTGAGGGCAGTTTCTGGAAAGAGACTTGATGTGAGCTGAGTGCTCAGTCATGAAGAAAGGGATTTCAGTGGCATACCACAGTGTTCACTACAGATTTGGTTTTGCCTTTCTGATCTCCCTCTGAGTCTCACAACTTCTTCTAACATGAAGTCTCTGCAGACTTAGCTGTGGTGTCTGAAATCACAGCTGAGGAGATGCTCTTAGAATGAACAATAAGCTGATTTTTATCTGAGCCCTTCCGCTGACCTGCAAAATTGTACATTACTGAATGCCTCCTCCTGGATGGTGGGGGTCATCATGGAAGTTCTTCATTTCATAAAATGACAAGTTGACTTCACTCTTCTGAAAAAAGAACTGCTTGGTGTTTATAACCTTACTTGTACTATGAAGGAATAACACTAGAAATCAACTGGGTTTTATCCAATACCAAGAGAGATAGGAGCTTGGACATGGAAAGGAAGTCAAACAAGGTTTGAAACTCCCTCTACATTTTGACTCACATCCTCAAGTATAGAGACCACCAAGAGGCCTCAAGCTCAGAGGCAAGAAGATAGTTGCTTCACACCTTCCCTTCATCTGTTAGATTTGGACTTTGGGTAAGATATCTTGAAACTTTGAGAACTAATCTGTCCCTTGTCAAATTTCTTAAGTCCACATAGACAATAATATTATTGAACCATATAAAATTGCCAGTATTTGATAAATTTTCCCCTACCAAAGAAACATTTGGTTTAAACAATAGTGTAAGCATTGTTAATCTAATTTCTGTTGATGCTAATTGAACTATGAATGGTTTTCAAAGGGTTCTCTTAGCTCCCAAAAATAGTACAATATTTTTATACCTAAGTATTTATGTGACTTCATTTTTTGTGGGGAAAGAGGGCACACATGTCAACAAATCTTCTAAGAAATTTGTGACTTTCTGCTCACCCAAATTAGGAACGCTTGAGCAGTCAAAAGAATACAGAAAACCCAAATTCCTAACTGTCTAACATTCAGCTA
Source organism: Hippopotamus amphibius kiboko (assembly GCF_030028045.1). NCBI lineage: Eukaryota > Metazoa > Chordata > Mammalia > Artiodactyla > Hippopotamidae > Hippopotamus > Hippopotamus amphibius. The sequence continues at coordinate 173,495,084 of NC_080188.1, read as the reverse complement.
GAGGAAGTCACTTCTCTCTCAGAATCCTATTTTCACTTGTGCAGTATAACCTTTGTATCCTGGGGATATTATAGTAAAAACAAGTTTCAACTAGTAACAAAAACCCAGTGAGCTTAATGGAGGCTCCAGCAAAGCATGTGATCATGTTTGGCAAACTGTGAAGTGCTATACAAGCTGAAAGTAGTATGTGCCCACTTTCCCGTGTTCAAGGGTCTTCCCTTTCTCCCTGGAATCAGGAAGTGCCATAGATGAATGAAAATGGAAAGGCACATGAAAAATAACATCTCAGTAACCAACCAAAAGCATTTTAAAACCTCAGAGAAGATTCTTTTCAAGTTTGTGGTATAGTTTCAGGGTCTGCTGTCCAGGGACCACCGCAAAGGATGACCTGGACGTCGAAATGCTTGGTTTGGGAGTCTGTTAAGTGTGTTTGTACCCAGAAGGCAGATTGGAGAGGGATTTCTTAAGCGCAAACAGTTCTGCACCAGGGAAACATTCTTTCAGTCTTACCCCTCACCAGTGGCCAGAAGTCAGATCTGACAATTAATGTGCAGGCTTTGGATGGAAAGCAACTGAGTGTGTGGGACTGGTTTTCCATTTCTGTCTATCAGTCAGTTTCTATCTACCTATCTTCCTATCATCTATCTATCTATCTAATCCATATTTTCTCTGTTTTAAATTATTTTACTAGAAATTCACTGAGCCAGTTTCACTGGCAATCATTTTATCTTTATAGACCATTCCTCAGTCCTGAAAATCAATTTCTTTTCCAAAAGATCTTGCCTCCTTTCTGATATCTAAATATAGTGTATCTTCTTCATAAAAACCATGTTCAAATTAATTTTATATTGCCCTATAATACATAAATGCAATCTCCTTGTTACAACAAATAATAAAATATTACAGACAAAGTTTGTGATTCCCTTGACCTCTTAGCATCTTGGACTTTTCTCTTGGGCCATGCCTGGTCTTCATTTCAGATCCAAGTAGTCCCCAGTAGGTGCATCTGGTATGCTTTGTCCTGAAGAGGGCGGCGGTTCACACTGTGCCTTTGGTGTAGTGATTAGAGGAATGTCATACTTGTAGTGGCAAAGGTGGCATGGGGTAGAATAAGCAGAGTTTTGTGTTGCCAAATTTTCTGCTCCAGACACTACCTATTTTCACATTTAAGAACATAAAATCCATTATTTATTTCATATAAAATAAAAATAGCCTAGACCATTATATGTATTAGAATAGCTGTGCCTTGGCAGTGGGAAGAGGAGCTTTTAAAAATATCATCTGTGTTCAAATAAAGAGTACACTTTTAGTATTCTAATTATACTGCCAATTCTAGAAATTTCTTTGTCTACATGTACATAAAAGTAGATTTTTAATAAACGCATTTTGAACTGTATTTTTAAAGTCTATGAAAAGAGTTATATATACAAAATATGTTTTTCATAGATCCCATTTATAAAGTAGAGATATATTCTACTCTAAAGAGCTTCAAATATTGCCTATTCATTTTTTAACTTTTTGGCTGCATTGGGTCTTCGTTGCTGCATGCAGACTTTCTCTAGTTGCAGCAAGCGGGGGCTAGTCTTCGTTGTGGTGTGTGGGCTTATTGTGGTGGCTTCTCTTGTTTTAGAGCACGGGCTCTAGGCGTGCAGGCTTCAGTAGTTGTGGCGCATGGGCTCAGTAGTTGCTGCGTGCATGCTCTAGGGAGCGTGGGTTTCAGTAGTTGTGGCTCATGGGCACTAGAGCGCAGGCTCAGTAGTTATGGTGCACGGGCTTAGTTGCTTCCTGGCATGTGGCATCTTCCCAGCCCAGGGATTGAACCTGTGTCCCTTGCATTGGCAGGAGGATTTTTTTTTTTAATTTTATTTATTTATTTATTATTTTTTGGGGGGTACACCAAGTTCAATCAACTGTTTTTATACACATATCCCCGTATCGGCAGGAGGATTTTTAACCACTGCACCACCAGGGAAGTCCCAATATTGCCAGTTTCTATGGAAGTAGAACTTGAAGTATCAATTCACATGCACAAGTGCCATTTTAAAGCAGCATATATGAAATTTTTAGCCTATAAATTTCAGAAAAGCATAATTCTCTATATACCAAAATATATGGTTGTATGTTTAATTTTAAAACTTTATCCTTTATCTTTGTCTTCCTGAAATATAAACAGGATAAAAAATAATTTCTTTTTGGAAATAAGAATTATTGAGTCCTTACTAGATGGTAGGCACTGTCCTAAAAGCTTTTACATGATTTCATTTTATCCTCACAGTAGCCACATGAGATAGGTAGTATGTCTGTTTCTCAGATGAGATAGGTAGTAGGTCTGTTTCCTAGTCTCAAAGAGGAGAGATGCATTGTTCAGATTTACCCAGCTAGTAAAGATGGAGCTAAGAGTTAAACCCGCGGTTCTGCCTGACCAACCCTCCCTCCAGAATGGTAAACTTGCTTGATTCCTTTGACTGTGGCTCAGATTCATCATGCATATGTGTACAGGCTTAAACTGGTCTCTGCTTTTGAGGTTCCAGTAGTTGTTTGAGAGAGTTATACTTCTTTGTGTCTAGCTGCTACTGTGAGGAGTATTAGGTATCCAGATGAGAATGAAGTTTGGCTACCGCTCTGTGTTACTGTGAGAGGAAATGCCCAAAACTTGGCATCCTGTACCGTGATCAAACCCTTGTCTCTCTTTGCTTTGTGTATCTCAACATTCCTCTGATGGTGTCTCACCTGTGGTTTTCCTACTTAAGCCGTGGCCTGGAAATCCTGGCATAGCCACTTCCCACAAATCAAGGCATAGAGACAGTGCCACCAGGAACGGGCTTTAATGTTCAAAGTGATTTGGGATTCAAAGACCCTTACAGAAAGGAGATGCAAAGCGAGTTGGAGGTTTTGGGCATGGGCCCTCAAGACAGAGAAATCCACACCCTAAAGCCTACTAATTAGTTTCAGGTGGGTGGTGTCTATTTGTGGACCCAACAGAAAGTGGGAAAACTGAGCTCTCCTGTTCCTCATTGAAGCCACCTTGCTCTTTGAGTCTGAGGCCTATTGGGGTAAAGCCACTAGGTACTTGTTTGGACTCTGTTTGTTCCTGGCTCAGGAAACAACCCAGAGCTTTCTTCCAGTACTCAGGTCTTTTTTGTGGTATATGAAAAGGAAGATGTTGTGGGAGTTCCCAGGGGACTTTGATGTCGTTTGGGGTGGAGTTGAGGGCTTTGCATTAGGCTCCTGGTTACCTTATGGTGTGTTTCATGTCTAACCCTCATCCAGCCAGGAACAAAGGACCTCATATTGCAAGCCGTAACCTATGGGTCTGGAAGTTTCTTAAGTTATAAAGAAATATTTATTACTTCAAAGAGGGGAAATGAAAAGGGGGGAAAAAGACACTGTAAAAAAAAGAGTGTGGCTGGTCTTTCCCTCAAAGGAGAGGAAGAAGGGAGCGTTGTGCTACATTGACCACTGAAAATCATAAAATCACCTTAATTAAGCCAGCAGTGCAAATGGACACTCTATAAACACACCGCCAAGGCTCAGGAAAAATCAGTCTATGGACAAGGAAGAATTCTCATTAAAATGGAAAACATGTTTTACTCTCCTGCTCCCCATTTTAAGAAAAGGCCTCTGCCATTACATGCTGTACCCTGCTCTGACACTGAGGACAGTTTTCCTGGGGCTTTATCCCCTTTCGGAACCTGATAAAAAGCTAGAGAAATACACACAGAATGTTATATGGTCCAGCACCAGATTCTAATGATGCAACAGCCATGCAGCACCAGGAAAGACTGGAGATAATTCTCAGCAGGAATTAAGAGTGATGTTGATCTATAGGAAATAAACAAAAGTAGAATTACTATATCAAATAATTTCAATATGGAAAATAAGCTCTCTGGGTCATTCCCTAATCTCTGAGGTGTTTTCTTTTATATTAAAGGATTTCCAGGGACAAAACTTTCATAGTTTGTGAAAGACTGTTTCATCGTTAATTAGTCTAGCCATCTTGGAATATTGCTTAGAAACAACTGAATTCTCCCGTGAATTTTCATTGTTGGCTTATTTTCCAGCCAGCGGTAGGGTACATGTGCTTGGGACACCAGAAGAATAAGAGTAAACAGTTTGGCAGCTTCTAATCTCAGAAGCAACAGACTCTGCAGTAACCTCTCTCCCATGTCATAGTTCAAATGCTAGGTGAGAGGTTGTGATAAAAATTTTAAGGGCGAGACAAGGAGAAAGGGAAGGGTAATTAGCTATGCCAGTTCAGAACAAATGTTTGCGTGGTGATCCTCTCGTCCATGTCTCTCACTTTGGAAATAAGGAGGTATTAGCTATGCCGCAGTTTACTATCTCCAGCAATGGTCTCTTTGAGTGATCTTTTTGAGAAATTTAAAGAAAGATTCAAATGAAAAAGAATCAGTTGAGGTAAAAAGTCTCAGAAAAAGATGGGGAGCTCAGTAGCTGAAAGTTATCCTCTTTCCAGCTACTGTTGACTTTTGATATGACCGTGGTTCTCTTTCTGTGCCTATTCCATGTTTTTCCCATTTGTAAAGGAGAAGGGAGCTCTTACTTTATAAGTGATGAGCTATTTGAGAAGTATAAAAGTAGTGTGACACGTGCCTTGATAGCCCACTGGAAATAATGGCTCGTACATATATGTGCTTATGCCTAGGTTTGTTTCAATAGACCAGGAGTGGCCACAGCAATTTTCATTTTCTTGACATCCGATGGCCTGGTACCTGGGGAACATCAGCGGCCAACAGTGACCCTTTACCTGACCGATGTCAGTGGAAACAACTACTCTCTTGGTGAGTCTGACAGTTATCCCTTTAGGGCCGCTAGAAGACAATCCAGTAGACCCAGGAATCAGCTTAATGTCTGTCTCTGATGTTGTCTGAGACCTTGCTTACATCATTTGGCTATTGAGAAGATAAAATGAATACTAGAAATGGAAACTTGGTGCTACATGAACAGCTTAAAATATTATTCATCTCTCCCTTCAGGAAGCTATGAACTGTCATGCCAGCATAACCCACTGGTTATCAATGTAACCCATCACTCGAACGTCCTCTTCCACCATACCACCTCAGTGCTGCTGAATTTCTCATCCCCACTGGTGGGCATCTCAGCGGTGGCTCTAAGGACATCCTCTCACATAAGTCCTTCAGCTCCCAACAACTGCATCCCAGAGCACAAGGGGCAAAATCATCAGGGACAAAGGTACAAAGTCCCCTTTCTTCCTTTTTTCTTTCTTCTCCTTGTGAGGTACTGCTATCATTTTCATACATACTATTGTATGTATAGTGGGTGCCTGTTTACTAACTAAAAATGGGTCAGAGAACTACTGAAAAGACATAAGAAGCAAGCCAAGAACAATTTGTAGAAGGCACACTTGCATTTTATATTGTGCTTTTCTTTCCTTAGCTGAGAATAATTTTTTATGTAAATATTTGTCATCTTTACAAGGTCTTAAAATCTTTTTCACATATAAAACCACTGCCTTCAAATCAACATTGTTATGTAAACTGCCAACGATTCTCTGCCAAAAACTCAATGTTCCCTAAGAAATGTATATTTTTCCACTTGTTCCCACCTGGACAGTGTATGTAGCAAGTTTAACAATTAGTTTCTAAGGCAAGTCATGTGATCAATTAGACTTACATATGGCAATAAGGACTACATTAGCTACACATGCCTTTCTGTGGACATCTGTAATTGTCATCATCTAGATAGCATTTCCCGGACTCTCAGCCGCAGCTAGTAAGGAGCTGTTCTTCATAGCGCTGGTGTGCCCAGGGCTGGCCCTGATGGGGCAAGGAGCAAGCCAAACACAGTAATCTGGGCTGCACATGGGCTGGACTCATTCTCTGCATGGTCTAATCCATTGAGTGGGACTAGAGGTAACAGGGTTTGTTTCCTCAAGGATTGAAGTGACAGGCAATTGGAATCCTAGTCACAAAAGCTGGGGTTGCAGGCAGTGCTCCATCACCAAGGAGGGACTCTAGATACCACCATGCCCAACCTAGGTATCCCAGAAACCCAGCCTTGATTAGGAAATAGGGGCAGGCAGTACTAACAGTATATTATCTTTTGCTGTGTAGCCAATTATACCAAAATTTAGTGGCTTCTCACAGTTTCTATCAGTGAGCAATCTGGTTGCAACTCAGCTAGGTGCCTCTGGCTTACAGTCTTTTATGAGGTTGCCATCAGCTGTTGGTCAAGGCTGCAGTGACCTCAAGGCTCGAGTGGAGCTGGAGAATTCACTTCCAAGCTCACTCGAGTGGCTGTTGGCAAGCCTCCGGAGGTCTGTGTCCAAACTCCCTTAGGTGCTGGCGGTGGGCACACTCCCATAGGCATGGTGCAGTTCCTTGCCACATGGGCATCTCCATAAACTACCTGAGTGTCCTTCTGACATGGCGGCTAATGATCCAAAACATAAAGAGAGCCAGAGAGGGTGAGTACATGAGAGTCTGCCCAAAAGGGAAGCCGGTCTTTTTATAGCATAACGTTGCAATTGACAACCCATTACTTCTGGCATATCCTATTCGTGAAAAAGGACTCAATTAGTCCAGCCCATACTCAAGAGGAAGGGTGTGCATCAGGGCACGAATTGTTAGGGACCATTTACCACGTGCAGTAATAGTAGTTCATGTTAATTGAGTACTAACAGTGCCAGGCATTGTTGTAAGTGCTAGGAAGGGATAGGGTCTGGCTAATGGACATTGCAACATTAGCTATTCAACTGCAACTTTTAAGTCTCCTTAGTGAGCAAACATCTTCAAATATTAATGCAAGAATGTAGACTATTAGAATAACATTGTTTACTAGAATTGTTGCCTTTCTCTCAAGTATTTTCCAATTACTTTCTCTACTGGCTCTACCTCTGGCCTCAAGCCATTCAGAATTTCTTTTGGGTCCTGGAAACATGTGTTCTTGATGAGCTCTATGTCTTTGCACATAATGTTCCTACTTTCTTGAATGCTGTCCAGAACTTCTTCACATCAACTCACACTTGACCATCAGGGTTTACCTTCTTCTATGAAGTTTTGGCACACTCCATCCCTGTTTCCATAGGACACTGTACACAACTCACACTCTACAAAAGCAGCTATCACATTGGGTGGTAATTATTTATTTACTTGTTGTTCTTTCCCACTCTGAGCTCCCTATAGTAGGAATTCTGCTCAGTATTTCTCAGCACCTACCAGAGGCCCTAGCACATAAGAGGTGTCAGAAACTGTGCGTTGAATGACAGTTACAGACTTTATCTCCAAATCCTCCATGGAACAGACCTGAACAAGCAAACTGAAAAAGAAGTCACAACCTCTCTAGACCCCAGGGACAAGAATTCCCCTCATACCATCACAGCTGTGAAGTTTTAACAAAGAAGTTGATTAATTATGATCACTGCTGCTAGTTCCTCACTTATTTTCATTTGGCACTGTGAGAAAAACAAGTTTTATATGCATGCATGCAAACCAGTAGAAATAGGATATGATTCTCCAGTTTACACAGAGTGTATCTGGAATGCATAAGCATTTCCAAACCACATGTGACTGACAGGAGCCATGCAAATTGGCTTTTCCTTCTCAGCCAGCACATCAGTGCAATATAGTAAATTTTGATACACAGGGAACCTAATAGAGCCCACATATTTTCTTGGTGAACAGATTTAAAATCTGAATCCCTATGTATTCTCAAAGAATAGACGTCTTTTAGCATCTTTGTATCAATCACCGTTGTAAATGTAGATAGACCATAATATGAAACCCTCAAATTCTGGGCATAGTGAGAGGGATTCCTGGCTACCTCCTTCTCACCCCATATGACCTGAATTCCATTAATACTAAAATGGGCGAGGGAGAGCTGACAGATGCTTGGCAGTAGAGGATGTGCTATCCATTTTGTATTTAACCATTAATGACCTATGGCCTGTCCTCCTACAACACGGCATCTTTAAACCAGCCTGACTGGCCCACAGAGTCTCAGCTGAAGGCCAGGAAACCTAAGTCTGGCTCCCCCAGTGACATTCATGATCCTTCCTTTGGACCCTTTGGCTTTGATCCCTGTCTTCATCTAGGCTCCCATTCTGCTGTGATGGCTACCCAGTTTATGAACCTTTGGGCTTAGTCTACTGCTAATGAACCCCTTAGTCTTGAAAACCAAGTTTAGTGTTCCTGGTTTTGGTCACCAGTGCCCAATAAGAGCTTAATTCATTCTTACTCTCTGGCTGTTTCCTGCCCTAGCCACCTTCCATGGTATCCCCTGAGTTAGAGTGTCAGGCAGATCCCCAACCATCCCAGAACTGTGTTGACGGCTTTGGGAAGTGGCTACCATCTTTTTTATTAATACAGTGGGGCTTCGAATGTGTCTGAGATATAATCCAGGCACTAATAGGTTAATTTTTCTTAATGAGTGGATTAGCTTGCAAATAACCAGGACTCATATTATCTACTTCGAAAATTCACAAGGTCAAGTCTAGAAGCATTTACTAACAGGCAAGAATTGCTGATGGGCATGTGTTCCTCCTACAACAGGATTGTTCTTTCAGTCACATGAACACAATGAAAACGTTCGTTGCAGCTTCTCTGACCCTATCCAGTGGTATATCCCTCAGATGTCCCAGTGCTGAATCTTCTGAAGGTGAAGACCATTCTCTCCTTTTCCAGGTCATGGACTGAGAGCAATGGTTGAAACTTCTGACTACTGATTTCTCCTCAGCATTTGTACTTTCCTTTTATTGATTTTTCTATCTACCTGCTCTATAAAAGGTTGAGAATACTGTATAACCTTCCAAACGATTGTGCTACTTTCAATTTCTCCTTGTATTTCAAACAGTTCTGGCTTTTTATAATTTTGTGTTACATAATTAGGTGTATAAGTGCTTGTGACTGTTTTATCTTTATTAGGCTCATACCTCTTGCCAACCCTTTTGCCCCTTTAAAAGGTTTTGACTTTGTATTATGCTTTGTCTGGAATTAAAATTTCCATCCCTGCTTTCCCTTTGTTTGTATTTGTTTGATAAATATTTGCCTTTCTTTTATTTTTAACCTTTCTCTATCTTCACTGCCAATGAGCCCAGGGCACATTGCTTCACTGCACTGTTTACAAAGACAGTAAGATTTCACTGTGTAAAACCACTCCAAGCTTTTATTCTGAAATTTTGTTTCATGGTCCTCAAGTCTGAAGTATTCTTTAGGACTCTGTAGCATTTTGACTTTTGGAACATTTATCTCCCAGGATTCGATGGCCTTTGCCAATGATTCTTCCTTCTCTTCACTTACTCCTACCTCACCGCATCAAGACCCTTGTACTTCCTGACCAGAAGTCTTGAAGTGGGGAAAGAAAGGGTACTGATGAGGACGGATGGATAGAGAACAGATCTGTGACCCCTGAAAAGTAGTGCCCAGCTTTCTGGTCTTTAGAGGGGCCAGGGAATGAAGAAAGAATGACCTGTTTCCCACTTCCTTTTTCGTACTGCTCTATTTATTTGCTTTGCTTTTGTTCAGAAAACAAATTAAAAAAAAATGCATGCTTTGGCTTTCAGTGATGTTTCTCAATTCAACTCCACTACATTTTGAAATCAGGAGAAAATCCTCAGAGTCCAGCTCTCTGCCTTGATTTTTAATATTGATAAAAGAGTTTTCATATTTTTCTGTATTGTTGGTCTTTAAATGGGATGCAGGGAGAAATTATCTGAGTGTTATTGTGAGATTACCTGAGAATGATACATGTAGAGTTTGTAGCACATTCAAATATCAGGTGGGAGCACAGCCCATGGCAATTTCCATACCATTTCCCACCTTTATCTTTTACCATCCTCCTTTCACAAGGTAGAACAGTTATCAAGCCACTTATTGCTTTTCATCCCTAAACCCACCCTCATGGCCCTAATGCGTAGCACTAGAGCAGACTTTACGGATGTTTACCCTTTGCTGACTGGCACAGTGTTGACTTTTGTCAACAGAGGGTTCTGGAGACACACTGCAGGAGGAAGAGCTTCTCTTCCTGGTTTTGATGTGCTTTCTTCTCTCTGGCTGCTGTGATGGGCGCAGCAGTGGTGTCCAGGACACCTGTGGTCAAGTACAGCCGGCTTTTGGGTTCCCAGGTGGCTCTTCGCCACGACAGCCAGAGGTGATATCCTGGTAATCGTGATCCCACGGTGTGGCCTTGATGATTAGCATCCCGCTTCCCACCGACAAGTAGCTCAGCATCCTGCTCAAGGCCAAAGGCACAACCAAACTGACGCCCAAATTCTATCTTTGTGACTCTCTCTCCTCCTACCATTTCCAGTTCCATTCTGTGTCAGTCAGTCCTTCAGGACGCAGTCATTAGAATGGAGAACGATTAGTGTAAATAGCTAGTAACTAGTAACAGGGGATTAACGACTAGGGGTAAAGAGAACCTTAACGTATAGAAGAAGGGTGGATAAAGGGGGCAACCATTACTCTTATGGATGAGGGAAGAGTATCCAAGGAGGAGCACCCCGCCCCTCCAAGACTGTGATTTTGATCTCATTGCAAAGGGTGGAGCAGTGGCACACTGGGTGACAGAGAAGTTTGCTGAGGTTTCATAGGCTGAGACTGGCAGTCAAGAAACCACCCACTGGGGTAGTGATCAAAGCTCATTAGAAAGCTGTCTGTTGGGGTGCTATTGGGACTTTTTGGAAGGCTGTCATTGGGGTGCTGCTGACACTTTCTGGGAGGTCACCTGCTGGGCACTGATGAAATTTGATGCGAAGCCACCCATTGGTGTTTCCAATGAAACTTCCTGGGAAGTTATTCGCTGGGGTACCTTTGCTGGGGAGCCAGTTGGGGTGCTGGTAGAACTGGTGGGACATGCATGGTGTCACTGAAACTCATTAGGGGTTGAGCACCACTGGATTGAGGCTGTGTTGACATCAAGTGCTGCGGAATCAAGGAGAGGAAAGCACATAGGAATCAAGAAGAGACACCCCTACCTCCTGCAGTGTCTCTCCAGTTATGTCTGCTGGGAAAACATAACATCAAACTACTGGCAAAAGAGAAATCTTTGCATGGTCCGTCTGTAGTTTGGGATTTGGAATTGGGAGGGAGTGAACTGAAAACTGGCAGAAAATGTCTTGTCAAATAACCTTGAAGAAACCCCTTTTCTCTTTGCTTTTTATGTTCCAGATTAAGATTTTCTTTAATTTCCTGGCTTTAATACTAAGACCAATTTTCAGTACAACTTCTAAGCAGACTGACCTAACTGGAAATGCATATTTTCTCTTTTTAATGCTTTGACCTTATTTTAAGTCCAAGGCAAACATAAAGTATAAATATCTCTTTAGCTTATTCCATATAAATACACATTCTGATTGAGATGGAAAACAAGTAATAGATACTCATAAATATAAAATTGTGGTGGGTTCTGAGGTTTACCTTAAACTACAGCTTATCAAATCCAAGTATTCTGATATAAAATTGAATAGGGCATTAATCATTTAAAATGAATATCCATGTGGAAACCTGAGTTATTTCTTCTCTCTCTCTTGTTCTCATTCTCATTCTTTCTCACTCATTATATATAGTCATGATTTGATCTTTTTTATCATTATGGATAATTGAGAGTTGGGTTGTGTAAAAAGATATGTCTAAAACAGTGAATATGTGTGTATTCACATTGTGTATACATTGCTGTATTTTATTTCACACAGAAGAAAGGCTTCTGAAAAATTTAACGTAGACTGATTTGTAAAACTATTCTATGTGGGACGTGTGTGTGTGTGTGTGTGTGTGTGTGTCTGTATACAGAAAGAGGCAGGCTATTCATCATTCAAAAAAAACATTTATTAAGGGCCTACAACATGCCAGGAATCATTTTTCAGTTGAGGAAACTGAAACTCAATGTGTACAAATTCACCTTATTTGAAATTAGCAACCCTAAGACTAGAATCAAAGTAATTTATTTTTAGGAAAGAAAGTTTCCATTATATGAATGAAAAACTGTTTCAGAAATATACTCATGTCTATTACTACCCAAGAAACCCTCCCTCAAACTATATTTGGATTAGGGTAACAAGAGTTTAACTGGCCCCGGAATAATTAAAGAGCACCTATGTTTTAGATATGTTTTAGCAAATTGCATGTTTATTTTGAGGAATCCGTGAAACCAAGAAATGTAGATGTGGGCTCCAAGTAACACATGATCTGGTGCTATTTGATAGGGTAGGTGATAAATGGTGGAATTGTAAAGATACACTGCACTTTTGGAAAAGTTCAGGAAATGAATTATCTAGATTGGGGAAATTTTATGGGCAGAATCCAGGGGGTTTGGGGTCATTAGAAAAGGAGGAATTTTGACCCAGCTCCTATGGGGTCCTAGCCCAAACAAAAAGAATCTTACTTCTCAGAGGAGAGGAAAATCAGAGAAAAAATATTCTACTCTCCTGGAGATTAGAAGTGCAGGTAAGCCAGAAAGAAGAACTACAATTTAAAGCCTGGTTTATGTGTATGTTAGTTTTCGATTGCCACGTACAATTCTACTACATAATTAGCAGCTTAAACCAAAACACATTTATACTCTATAGTTTCTAAGATTCAAGATTCTAAGCCAGGCTTAACTGGGTGCTCTATAAGGCTATAATGAGGTGTCAACCAGGGCTGGTCATTTGAAGGCTCAAGTTGGGCAGGTCCATTTCCAAGTTCACATGGTTGTTGGCATTTGGTCCCAAATGGCCGCCAGACTGAGGGCCTCAGTTTCCTGCTGGCTGTTGTCCAGGCCATGTCCTCATTTCTTTGCCCCATAGCCCTTCCATTGGGCAGCTCAGACTTGGCAATTTGTTTCTTCAAAGCCAGCAAACACAGAGTCTCTCAGCAAGAGACTTAGGTTTCAATCTTAGGTTACATAATCAGAAGTGACGTTGTCACCTCTGCCATGCTCAGTTGGTTAGAAGTAAGTCACTGGTCCCACCAGCATTCAAGTTGAGGGAATTTCACGGGTTGTGGATTTGGAGAGGCTGGACTCATGTCCACCAAAATATGTTCGCCTGGACTAGTTGACCGTGTGCATAGACTCTGGAGTTACAAGGCTCTCACTGCATGTCTCTCATAGCCTGATAGAGCCACACACTGTACTGATATAGTTTCAACCCACTAGGCAGCTTGGGTCACAAGCGACATGTGAGAAATCTGCATGCAGGACAAAGAGCATGAGGGAAGAACAATGATTCCAAGAGCAAGGTCTTTCTTATCAGAATTCCCTAGTTTTGGGTAAGTGGATTATCTAAGCAGCCTTTTACCAGAGAATGTCCTCTCAGTGCTCCATTACCTGGATACACCACATCCACTTTATAACATCCATATCTACGTTTCATATTCTCATTTTCCCTTCATCCTAAGCCTGAGCCACCTTTTTCAATAGCTCAATTGGAATTGTTACAGTATTCAGTAAAGTGAAAAATAATCAGTAATATCAACTTGGTTTCCTAGAAAACCATAAAATTATTTAAAAATCTAAAAAATGAGGTTATCGTTTAAGTGATCTGCAGCCTGACTCCTCATATTGTAACACAATTGAGGGTTAAGTTTTTTTTTAGCAGTTTTGGTCTAGGAAAATGTGTTTATATGTGTGCGTGTGTGTATTTCACTTTACACCAGGCAATCTTCTGGAAAAGATTAATGTGCATTGAATTATATAACTAAATTTTTAAATGATTTAACTTTTTAAATGATTGTGCTATTCAAAGGGGTATTATTTTTTAAGTAAAAAATAAATATTTTTGTAAGAAGCAATGTCATCCCCAGATTTTCTCCTCTTCCTTTTCTTTCTTTTTTTCTTTTCTGCATAAATCTGCATTTTCCTATTTACTTAAAGCAAACTAAGCATGAACACATGAAGTCTGAGTCAAGAGAAAATAATGAGCACACACATTGTGCTCTAGTATGATTCTATATTCAAGGCAACAACTTGAGCAGAATTTATCTTTTGCATTAAAAACATTTACTATTAGGCTGTTATTGTGGACATGCACACGTACATTAGTTTAGTCACCTTTGTTTTCTCTGTGGAGCTTCTGTCCTGCAGATTCTGTTTCCTGAAGCCGGGGCTGCAAAAATAAGTCATTTAGGGAGAAAAACCAACAATTGGCTACCACCAAAAAACTCACATCTTTCCGTTCGCGTTTTATAAACTTCGGTAACACGCAGGGTTAATGCTGCCTCAGGCTGGCTCCCCTCTGCTGCCTCACTGCTTCAGAACCCCCCCTTCAATGACATTCCTGTGCTGTGACACAAAAGATGTCTTTAGCCTTGGAAAGCTAAGCTTGAGAAGATGGATCTGCTGACAGAGAAGACAGAGCCTTCATCCGTAAGTCACGTATAGACGATTTCTGGGTCAGCCTCCATTGTCCGTGGAGAATTCACTGTAGACATGGGATTTGGTTGAGAGGTGGAGGAATGTGATAGGAAGGAGAGCACCTTTTCCATAGAATTCACTTCTATGACTTTAATAATCCTCAGAGGATTTCTGGGAGCAAGTGGCTGTGTTTTCCATTTGGAGGATGTTGGGACTCAGGTGTGAAAATGTTTCTTCTTGGTTGCACTGTAGATTACAGGTAGAGCTGGGGCTACATGGTAAGGCCTCTGAGCCTGAGTCGAGGGGTTGCAGCCAGAGCACAGCTCTGTGCCTTGGCATTCCATCCCTGCTGTAATCAGTTTGTGAGCCTGGTCTTGGTAACAGGATCACTGCATCTCTATTATCCGTCCTTCTGCTTCATGCTTCATTATTCTCTGGAACCCTCATTGCTGCTGCTTTACCAATTCCTACTGTGCTTCAATTATTTGGAGCTCCGATTTAAAATGCCAACCCTTTCCCTTCCTTCTCTGCCTGGATCGGGCTCCTATACCTTACCAGTTTTCTCCTTCCCCTACTCAGTCATATGTAAAACATTACCATCGCCTCCCCTTTGACAGCATCGCAAAGTAAAGAGCTTTTTCCTTTTTGTGTGCTAGGGACTACAGGTTAAAGCATCTATTTATCCTTTGGCCCTTTTATCTTTTATATTTAGCATAGGGTTTCCTTTTAATGTTCTAGGTTGATGGGAAGTGTTCTCTCTTGCTGCTGGGAAAGGCACTATAGAAATAAAATATGTACTGCTTTTCTATTCATTTGATTATCTTCTTGCCCAAAGCAGTTTAGCAAATTAACATCTGTATTCACTTCTTAAGCAAGAAAAGAATTATAGCTGCTCAATTGTTCCCTAGGTTTCTTGCTCAACTTCCTTTTCCCAGAATGATTTGTCCATAAAATAAGAGGGAAGTAGGAGAATCCACTGGCAAGGATTCCAGTTCTCCTGGCCGATCATGGATGGTCTGGTGAATGATAGATTTGCTTTGGGAGGCATAGTGAGCTGTCTGAGCATTTTTGATGGTTTGCTCACATGGGGTTATAGAGGAAAAATGGGAAGGTCGTGGACATGGTCTCATTTAGGGGTTTACTGGAGCATGGCTAGACGACTCTAGAAATAGCCTTTATTAGAATATTATGTTGTCTGAGATGGTTCCTAATGGGATACATTCTTAGAACCAGTTGGGTGGCAGCTTTTGGGTTTCTGCTTTCAGTGCTAGGGACAGGCACAGACAGCTTAGGAAGACTTGGGGTTGGAGTCTACCTCTAAGGCTTGTTTCAAAGCAATGACTGCAAAACACTAACTCTCAATGCCTTATCACAGTGTCTGAAACTCCACAATTAGGAATTATTTTGTTCAAGTCCTGATAATCTCCAGCGGTCTCTTTAAAATAGTCAATAACCACTTGAAAGAAGTAGAAACATTTTAAGTTGTTATCAACTATTTATGCCAGAAGTATTCTCTTATGGACCTTGCCAATTCCAAAGGAGACCAGAGCCCGTCTGAAACGCAACCTAGTGTAGGCGTCTGGAAGTTTGGGGGAGTATGAAAAGCAGGAAAAGTGGTGCTGAAAAGAGAAATGAGTTTAAAATATCACCTGCTTCCCAATCTGGCCCTTGCTTATGGTCCATATTAATGGCAGCTGGTGGAGAAAGCACAGAAAATAAAAACAAACCAATATTTTCAGGGTTCTGTTGTCTTGCCAAGCCTGCCAAGTAGACAGACACTGTTGACAGATTTGACCCTAGGTTCTGGTTGAAATGACTCTCAGGCCATGTCTGGTTCTGTGTGGCCATAACTGTGGAGGCAGAGGAAGCCTGGTGGTTAGAATGGCAGCAAGCCTGATGTCCAGACCCCTACCTCTCATATTTGGCCGCATCATCTAGTCTCGCCACATGACTTTAGGACAGTCCCTTCCCTTCTTTGGGCCTTCATTTCTCCATAAGCAAATGAGCCATTGATGTTGCAAGGCTTGGGAATGCTAGGAAGAGCAAAAGGACAGAAGGAAGTTAATATTCCAAATCTGATGTCCACCAAGGACTGATAAACTCCTGAATTAGGAAGTGATGGGAACAAAGTGAAGCTTCTGTTGGGGAGTCCAGAAACTTTATAGAGAAAGGAAGCCAAGGGGGAGAGAGAGTCCCAGAGGGGCCCAGTGAGTGTTTAATGTTCTATTTCTGTATATGAATTTGGGGCTCATTCAAGGTGCTGGCTTGCAACTCCTTAAGACCCCAGTTAACGTATAGCTTGTGTATAGCCACACAGAAGCCATGCCACCCTTACTTCCTGCCTTGTAAGTACTGTTCTAGGAATGTCACAGATGGAAGCTCATACCCATTAAACTTTATTCACAGGACTGTGTTGCTCCCTCACTTAACTCCACCTGTTTCACAATTCCCTTGGCCTATGAATATGGCTGGGGAAGTGTCACTTCTGAATGAATCGTTTAATTGGTACCCAGGGATGAATAGTGGGGTGGGGGGGGGAGTCAGCAGTGTCATCATTTGGGGGCTCCAGTGATCACTCCTCACTTGGAAATGCTTCACATGGAAATGGTTACTGCCTTTGCAAACTGGAAAAAAAAGTTTATACATATTTATTATATATATGTTATATATGTATTATATTTGTCGGTGGTGTTGGTGGTGATTCTGATGAATGATTTTGCGTCCCTGGTGCTGTGCTAGGGCGCACATTCCCTGCCAGTTAGCCAGAAATTGTTTTGACTCTTTCTTTGGTGTTCCACATATTTTATAATCTACATTAAAATCATCAGTTCTGAAACTTGGTGAGACAGAGCTTTTGAAAGGGAGTGCTTTTGGCCGTGTGATGTAAATCTGTTTTTCTTTAGAAGAAGAAGGGGCATTTGGATGGGACTTCTAGTGTTACAATCAGATGTGGTAAAAACTGTGCCCAGAAACAGAAATGAGCGAAGCAAATTACCTAGTCCTGGGGCCACCAGAGTTCTGTCCTGAACTTATGAATAGGTCACATTCTAGGAAGAGATGGACATCTCCCAACAGGGATGTTTTCAGGGGCCAACTTAGGGGCAGAGACTTCAATAGCAGGAAGAGAAAACCTCCACTTTCCCAGGATACATGAAGGAAGGAGAAGTCTGCTTAGTGTAGTAATTCATTTCTTTGTCATGTGATGGGAAGAATCAGAATTATTACTGAGATTCCTCTGTTTCTATCAAATGAGACTCTTCAGAAGAGAAGAATTTGATTTAATTTTCCCTTCTTGGTCAGTATGATCTTCAGTAAAACCTCTCAAAGTACCAACTTTGTTCTGCCCAAGAAGGCTGATGGAAATGTATTTGACATTTAATCAGGTTCTTGTCCTATAAAGCAAAGATGGAGCCAGGAGTGAGGAGGAGGTAGAATGCGGAGCCAGAATGGAGGCCGTATCTTTTTGCATTTGTTTGGAGAAACAGCAAAGCTCTCTAAGGATGGATGTTATTACTATTATTTGGTTTTGCTGATGGTGTTGGGAAGGTGAATGAGGATGCCATCTCTTCCAGTCCACTCTACATTCTGTACATACTACTTCCATTTGCTGCAAAATCCAGAGCATACATTCCTTCTTAGCCCATACCCTCTTACTTCAATAAGAAACAGTAAAACACAATGAGGGAGTGGAGAGAAATCTGATCCTCTTTTACTACTTAACCTTCAAAGAGTTGTTTCTACAGAAACCACTGGGATTGCTATTTGATCAATGGTGCCACTTCTTGGATAAATGAATTGCAATATTTTGTTTAACTAAACAACTTAAAGGTTGGGACATTAAGCAAAAACTTACACTGGGAAAGAAAGATTGTGAGCAACTCTTTCTTGCGTTCTCTGCCACATCCTGCCCATTCGTGGGTTTTCTGTACTCCCACCCCAATACCACCATCACCTCATCTAGGATATTAAATACCATGTTAAAGCTGAAAGGGACCTTTGAGAAAACCTAGTTCAACCCCATCATTTTACAAATTTGCAGACAAAAGGCCAGAGTGGTTAAGAGGCTTACCCAATGTCATAGAGCTAAGCAGGGACAAGCCAAGACCTGAACCCAAGTCACATTGGCCTTGATCTACTACTTTCTCCATCACACTATGATGTTTCTCAAAAAGTATATACAGATGCCAGTAAGTTTCTCCTAAACTAATCTAGATGCCAGGTATCAAGTTGGATGCCTGAGGGAGAGTGGGACATTGACTTTAGAAAAGTTCACGAGCTGACGTCATCTTGATATTGAGTTTGAGCTAAAGCTTAATTAAATGCTTCTTTGTTATTATATTGTAGTCTCAGTGTCATAGGAAGTTCTGGAATATCCCATCATTTCTTTTGGGCTCAGTTTCCTCATCTCTAAAATGGGGAATTAAGGTTGAATTATCTTTAAGGCCCATTTTAGTTTTAACAAGCTGTGGTTCCTCTAACACCATTTTTAAAGGTTTTCCCCACCCTCCAGCAGTCACATGCAAGAAAAGGGATCTTTAGTGCCTGATCTTCCATCAGTTCTAACATGGGAGAAATAAGGTTTCACTATAGATTCTGATTGACTCTGGAATAGCGTCATAGCCTCCTGAAATTCCTCCAGGGTAGCTCAGACCTTCAGGGGAACCTTACACCAAAGCTGTGAGGAAGCTGTGAACAGAACAGCTAAGACTTCACCCATTCCTTAGGAATTACCCTGGTTCCCAAATGTAGACCTTGGCTGAAAGTGAGGCCATCTTCCTTCTAGTAGTCTCAGCAGTGGAAAATTTTAAAATATGCCTGATTTGGCATGCCCTGGGGGACAGCTCATGGCAGATTTTTTCTTGAGTCTGTCTGCTCTCGCTGCCGAGAATGATGTCTGCTTTCTGGTGTTAGCCTCACCCTGTTCCTCACCAACCACTGAAAGGTAGGGGAAGATTTGGGGAGCTTGCCTCTAAGTTTATCATCACATATCGATGTTGACTCTTTTCCATACAGGTTCTCTAAATTTGTTAGAATTTAAGAGACCCACACCTACTGAATTTTCTTCAGTTCTCAGTGGCAGGAAGAAGAAATGGTGATTTCGTCTAGGTCTTTAGAGTGCTCCTTTGGTCTGTGTTCTGTCTGGAAAGCACTAGAGATAACTTTCTGGCATATCTCTTTTGCTTTTCCAAATCCTATTACTTTATTGAGGTCAAATCATATCCAATGATAAAACTTTCTCTGAAATAACCATGGATTTATAATCGGTACCACATTATTTAATTATTTTCTCCGTTCAGTTGTCTTGAAAGCTTCTTCAGAATGGGGGGAAAGTTTTATACTTTTGATCTGTCTTATAGCTCCCATGTGATAATTTGTGCTGAAAACATTAAAGCATAATGAGATGAAGCAATGGGACCAGTTTCTCCCTCTGCAATCAGCATTGTTATTTTATCGTCTTGGCCTATGGAATTTGTTGACATATCTTTCAGGTTACACATACCCAGATCTTCATGGTGCTGGGTTTCACTCCTGGTGAGCATCAAAAACTTCAAAACTTAAAATAAAATCACAGTTGCGAGGATCCCACCACCAGCCTACAGAATCAAAATCTCCAGGGGGCAGAGCCTGAGTATCTATATGTTTAAATGCTGCCTCTAAGTGAGTCGAATAAAAAACTGTGGTTGAGAAAGTCTGCCTTGCAGTAGATGAGGGCCATTCTTTTATGGAACTCTGCCAACTGAGGTTTCCCAAGGCATCACCCAGAGGCCCAGACAAAAAGGACACACACACACACACACACACATCATTCTGGGAGGACAGTGCAAGGAGTGTGACTGGGTGCCCACAAGCAGGTTATATGCAAGAGGATAGCCCAGGGGTAACACACATTTGAAAAGGGATTTCTCTATTGAAACCATTTTTTAAAACCCTCCAACATAATGGCTTTGGGGAGTGAGGACCAGAAGAGAGAGAGCAGAGGCTTATCGGGGAAGTGGAGAGACAGAGAGCAAAGCTAGAATGATGGGTAAGGTGGCCATCTACATAATGTGACCTCTAAGGGCCTATTGGCTTAAAATTCCATCATGAAAAACTCATTCCTTTGTCTTCAAACTTTTTCTCCCGTTAAAATGGAAAAACCTGTGAATCACATCTGACAGGGCACATCATAACCTTACCTGAGAACACATTGTGATGGGGTGTGGGGAAAGGTCTGGAAAAAAAAATGGGTGGAAGGGTGAGAAGTGGTTGCCAAACGAGGAAACACACTAAGCAGGGCATCCTGCAGACAATGGCAGCTGGACAAAAATTGCCAATTAGATTTGCTATCATTTAAAAGAAAACTGCTCAAAGCTAAGACCAACCATTAAATATTCTACCCTTCCCCCCGCTGACTACCCTGCTGAGAAGCTTCGTGGCTTATCCCGGTCAATGATGCTAGCTCCTGAATGAAGAAAGCAACAGGAGATCCACCTCATCTCCGGGGAGGGGGCCTGGTGGTCTTGGCTGGCCCCGAGAGTGAGGGATCTGACATCCAGCCTGAGGATTTTCCTCTGACTCGCTGTGTGGCCTCCAGCCAGTCTCCAAACAGCTTTAGTTTCCTTGTATGTCAAACCAAGATAAATACCTAATTTCCCATCTCTCCGGGGCATTGTAAGGCCTCGATGCTGGCACTGTCACTAACATTTGTCCAAAGACCATAAGAAGAAAGCATTTGAAGAGTTTTAAGACTAATTATGTTCCCTATCAGCACTGTCACCGTGATATTGGGACTTAATGTAGAAGTAGTCACAAAGAAGAATGTATCAGGAGCGTGGGGAAACGGAGAATCCAGCAACTTCACTCAGAGGAGCATTATTTGTAGTGGAAGAGAAACACAAAAGGGGGTTTGGGGTTGGGGTGCAAGGGAGAGAAGTCTACAATTGGTACCAGATGCCATCAGAAGCTAACGACCTGACAAACACCGTCCTCATAAGAAAAATTCCTTAAAAAGGAAGCAAATGGAAATATAAGCTAGTGAAAGAATTTGCAGCAGCTGCCCTAAAACCATTTCTCACTTCATAAACAGGTCTGGGGTTGATGCATTTTTTTTTCATCCTGGTCATATTTCATGCCACTTTCCCCCTTTTCGATGATCCCCTTTCTCATTCTCCCTCCCTTGCTGCCAATGCTGGATGGACTTCTCACACCCAGTAGTCATAGCAACAGTAGTTAATGGAACACCATCTTGATGGAAGGAGGCTCATTCAGAGTATTTGTTTTGTGTCTTATCTCAGCACGTATGTGCCCTCAGTGATGACACGGATGAATTTGATGGAGTCATAACTGGAAAATAACATGCGCTATTATTTCACATTAATTTCTTGGCAGTGAGCTGACATGAACCAGAACTGTTAATGACTCTCTGTTTTCCAGTCCTCTCTACTTAACATGTTGAAGAAATACTACATTTTGTGTACATCAAGGGCATGTAGTATCTATGAAACTTGAAGTTCTTTAGAATCACTAATGGGCTGTTCTGATCTCATTCCATTAAGGATGGTCAGGTTTCAGATTCCTTATCCAGCTAGGCTGAATAAAGACTCGGAGACAAAGGTTTATTTCCTGTATTGCATATCTAACTAGCAGTATTGAATTTGGAGAATCCATGCTGACAATTAACAACAGTTCCCCCCAACGCTTGTATTCCTCCCTTATCAGGATCCATGGAATGAGTCTGAAGGAATACTATACCATCGCAGAGAATAATCAGGGCTTAAAGGAGTGAAAAAGTTTCCTTCATACCACTCAACTCCAGTCCCTCCATCATATACCTAATAAGCATAGGTAAAAGAAATGAGAATGTCACTGACATATAACTTAAATCCCATGGGTGCAAGATCACGGGAAGCAACTTTAGCATATTCGAATCAAATCCATACTTTTTGGACTAGTGCTTTTTAAATCAATTCTCAATTATTTCATGGTAGTATGTGCAGTTCAATGACATTTTATTTTCTACTTTCTTATATTGCCGCCCAGCTCCTTGATAAAGTTGTTGGCCACTAACAATTCAAGGGCAAATAGAACAAATGAAAGATAATGAGACTCACAGAAGTCATTTTGACTAATATTTAGTACCACTGGCAAAAACATCATGAGCAAGAAACATAAGAAATATCTTGTTGTTCTCCCCCACTAGGCTCTGAGTCCCTTAAGGGCATACCTTTTTTTTAAGAACTTTTATTGAGGTACAATTGACATACAATAAACTGCATATATTTAAAGTGTACAATTTGATATTTTTTTTCTTATTAGTAACGTACATATGGCAATCCCAATCTCCCAATTCATCCCCCTCCAACCCCCCCACCCCCCCCGCCACTTTCCCCACTCGTGTCCATATGTTGTTCTCTACATCTGTGTCTCTATTTCTGCCTTGCAAAGCGGTTGATTTGTACCATTTTTCTATATTCTGCATATATGTGTTAATATATGATATTTGTTTTTCTCTTTCTGACTCACTTCACTCTGTATGACAGTCTCTAGGCCCACCCATGTCTCTACAAATGTCCCATTTTCTTTCCTTTTTACAGCTGAGTAATATTCCATTGTATATATGTACCACATCTTCTTTATCCATTTATCTGTTGATAGACATTTAAGTTGCTTCTGTGTCCTGGCTATTGTAAATAGTGCTGCAATGAACATTGGAGTGCATGTGTCTTTTTGAATTATGGTGTCCTCTGGGTATATGCCCAGCAGTGGGATTGCTGGGTCATGTGGTAACTCTATTTTTAGTTTTTCAAGGAACCTCCATACTGTTCTCCATAGTGGCTGTATCAATTTACATTACAACAGTACAAGAGAGTTCCCTTTTCTCCACACCCTCTCCAGCATTTACTGTTTGTAGATTTTCTGATGAAGGGCATACTTATTTATCCCCAGTACTGAGACCAGTGCCTTGCCACCGCTAAGTGCTCAGTAAATATTTATGAATGAACGAATGAGTAAGGCAAGATGGTTGGATCATTGTTTGATAATGATATTTTTCTATTTTATATCCCCATCTATCACTATAAAATTTAACAAATTTACCATTTTGATAGTCACTGACTTACTTTGATGTCTATGATATGAACAAATTTAATTCAGCAAATATTTATTGTGTCTCCTACAATGAGGGGTATGGTAAATACA
Organism: Hippopotamus amphibius kiboko; assembly: GCF_030028045.1. NCBI lineage: Eukaryota > Metazoa > Chordata > Mammalia > Artiodactyla > Hippopotamidae > Hippopotamus > Hippopotamus amphibius. The sequence continues at coordinate 173,471,600 of NC_080188.1, read as the reverse complement.
AAAGTGGGTAGGACTCAGTGTTTGTCTTCAAGAAGATCATAATCTAACTGGGAGATTCAGCAGCATTTAGGGGACATTCAGGTACTAACTACCTTACAGATCAAAGAATGGCCAAATTAAAGAATAAGCAAATGCCTACATGACTATAATACAAGACAGAGTAAAAGAAGTGTTAGAAAGGGTAAAAGATATTATCAGCAGAGTAAAAATGCAACAGAGTGAAAAAGCAACTCACAGAAAGGGAGAAAATATTTGTAAATCATATACCTGAAAAGAAATCGATACTCAGAATATATAGAGAACTTCTAAAACTCAACAACAACAATTCTGATTTTAAGATGGGCAAAAGACTTGAATAGACATTTTTCCAAAGAAAATATACAAGTGGCCAATAAGTACACGAAAAGACCCTCACTAATCATTAGGGAAATACAAATAAAATCTCCAAAGAGATACCACCTCACACCCATTAAGATGGCCACTATCAAAAAAAAAAAAAAAAAGGTATTGTCAAGGATGTGGAGAAAATACAGGCATACCCCATTTAAAAAAAAAAAAAAGAAGAAGTGTTAGAAGAGTTAGTTTTAAAATTTTCCTGGGAGATTCAAAGGAGGAAGCTATCTGGAGGGGCTCTTGGAAAAGGCCTTTTAGAAAACTCAACAAATTGAGCAAAGGTACAGAAGTAGGTAAACCAAAGCATGTGATTGGCTCATAGCAAACAGGCCACTGAAGGTGAAACTTGGGCCATTTGCAGTGGAGCAGTAGAGAGAATTAACCCAGGAAAAATAACAACCCTATGGGTTATGCACCATTTTTATCCCTATCTTATGTGGGAAGGAGCTGAAACACTGGGGAATAAATAATTCAACCAAATCACACAGGTAGTAAATGGTGAATCCAGGATTCAAACTCATACAGCCTGGGGCAACGCTCTAAATTTTAATCTCTGTGGTTCTGCCTTGATAAGAGGATACCCTCTTTTGGCTCTGTAGCATTCCCTCCCTTTTTTTTTGTATAATTGATTTACAATGTTGTGTTAGTTTCAGGTGTACAGCAAAGTTAGTTTCAGGTGTATGTATACATATATCCACTCTTTTTTAGATTCTTTTCCCATATAGGTCATTACAGAGTACTGAGTAGAGTTCCCTGTGCTGTATAGTAGGTCCTTATTAATTATCTATTCCATATATAGTAGTGTATATATGTCAATCCCAATCTCCCAGTTTACCCACCCTTCTTATCCACTGATAACCGTAAGTTTGTTTTCTCCATCTGTAACTCTATGTTTTGTTGGTAAGTTCATTTGTACCATTTTTTAGCTTCTACATATAAGAGAGATCATATATTTGTCTTTCTCTGCCAGACTTATTTCACTCAGTATGACAATCTCTAGGTCCATCTCTGTTGCATCCTTACTGCTGTTATGGTCCCAGCAGAGTCTCTCCCTGAACCCTGGGGAGTTTAACTATCTCATCTATTCCTGGTTGACTTGCCCTAGAGGTGTGGGCAGCAGTTCCCCTCTGCTGAGATAATGTCCTGGAAACATGTAGAGCAATGTCAGGCATGTGGAAGGGATCTGATATGCGTGAGTTTCCTCTTTCTGTCATGGGCTTAATTTCTGATTAGCCAGTGCTGATATTCAGTGTGGTATACCAGTTGCCAAAAATATTTCCATGCCACTCAGTAAATAAGTGTTGCTTTTTCTGCCATTTCTAACACCCAAGCCCTTCTTACAGGTCCCCCCTGCAACCAACCTGTGATCGAACAACAGAAAGGTTAATGCCTGACACAAGCAGGGGCCCCCAGGATTCACTTCTGACCTTTGTCCTGCATCTGTTCTGATTGTTTGGGGCCCAGAGGACTGGTTATGAAATATTTCAAGGATTATCCTCTGATCTATTCATTTCTGATGCCATCCAGAGATCTTGGGACACAATTCCCACCTGTCCCACCATCATTTTGTCCTCCTGAAAGATCCATAGAAAGCTGATTCATAATCACTTGGTAGCTGATATTGTTCTTGTTCATTTTATGTTGCATGGTTCCAGGTCACGTAGAAGGAAGTGATGAGTTTCATGTAGGTTTTGTAGAAACAGTGTTCTCTTTGGTTTAGAGGGAGACACAAAGCCTTTGTTGCTGCCTGTCAATTCTGAGTCAGTTTAAGATACTTCTGTTTCTGTCATCTCCAGCTGTGTCCATCGGCCCTGTGGGGAGCAGGGCAGCTGTGAGCCATTGTTGCTTGATCACGCGGATGTGGTGAACTGTACCTCTGGTGGCCCAGGTCACATGAAGTGCTCTATTACCTGCCAAAGGGGGTTTGCCCTTCAGGCCAGCAGTGGGCAGTACCTCAGGCCGGTGCAGGTGAGTTGGAAATCCATTGTTATCAGGACCAAGCCCCTGGGGAGATACAGTAGGCATGCTCCTTCCCCTGGCTGGATGGGGGGAAGGCATGTGTTATTAAATCATCTGAAAGGAAAAATGAGGCCACTAACAAGCAAGGAGATGCATGGCTTTATAGAAATACAAGGTATGTATAAGAACAGGTATAGTTTTCATTAAGTAGGGTGTCCGTTTCTCTCCAGGTAGGCAGTAGATAGGAACACACATTCTATTCTTCTCCTTTGCTTGTGTCTTCCTATCAGAAATTATGACCCCCACTTTTGGCTTCAAGAAGGAAATGCAACAGTTTAGACCTGCCCACAATTTGCATGCAAGATAGGCTGCAATCAGCTTGTTCGTGGTTCATTGCCTGACCTCCCCTCCCAAGCTCTCCTTACAAGAACACTGGAGGAAAAAGTCTGATTTTCTTCCTTCTGTTACTGAGGTGGGGACTCTATCATGATTCTAGCTTTGACTGAATTTTCCAAATTTCTACAAGCTGCCACAGCACCACTTCCAGGATTTCAAGGTGATCTGAAGGTAGCAGAATGTATTGGTGAAGAGCATGGTTTGGGAGAGAGACCTGGAATGAAATTTTGACTCCACTGTTTATTAGGTGTGTAATTTTAGGTAAAGACAAACAAAAGAAACTAACCTCTTTAAGTTTGTTTCCACATTTATAAAATAGTTAGTTCAGAAGTGTTTATGTCATTTGGTTATTTTGATGACTGACTAGAGATAATTTATATGCTTCTAGCAAAATGATAGGCACCCAGCTCTCTGCAAAGCTATCATTATTATGAGTATGATAATGTATTCTCAACTAAGAATTTTGTTTTCCATTTTTCCTTTAGAGAGCTTTCAATACTCTACAGAGGAATTTGAAACTTGAAATCAAGCATTAGAAAACATGAGCACAATATTAGATAGAGACAGGATGCATTAGGCAGAAGGTAATTGTGCTTGAGAGGAAGATGACAAAGATGAGGTCTGATGAGGGAGGAGTCAAATCATGATTGGTAGTCAGGTATCAATGGTTCCAAAGATTGGAGTTATTTTCATCTTGTATCAGTTGACTGCTTAGCAGGTTGTAGATGCATGGAAGAATTTCACTTCCTTAGACATAGTCAGAATTTAAAGTCACAGTCTTTGATTTCAGATGGTTTAGGTTCTGCATAGAGAGAGACAGTTTTAACATACCCTGAAGTACCAACTCCTTGGACTATGATGCTTTGGTCAGAAAGGCAGGACTCTTATCACCTATTCTTAACTCAGCTTAACTCACACTAGAAAAGAGATGGAAAGAAGGAAAAAGAACAAAAACAATATAGGAAATGAATACATTTGTGTGATAGGTAAAGAAGGGGAGAGAAGAAAAGATGGTGTTCGTAATTCATTAAAATTAGGAACAAATTCAAGACAAGATGGTTAATACTTAATGAAGCCAGGAGAAAAACCAGGCAATACATGCAGAGTTTGAGAGACATTCTGTAAGTGATCATTGTGGTTCGAGCCAGTCTTCCAGGCTGTGATCAGGGTGGCAGGGGCAGATTTGGGAGAAAGAAGGTGAGAGCTCACTCACCCTTTGCCAACCATATGGTGGAGTCAGCAAACACAGCCCTCCAGCTGACCACTCCCGCTACCCGAGGCTGGCCCCACTACAGAAATTATGCGATCCCAGCTCGTGATCACAAGACAGTGAGGATATTTGCTTTTTGTTGACACAAGAACTGAAACTAAAGAGAAAAATGTGCCTGGCTTTGAATTGGGTCCTTCTGGCAGGCAACAGGGAAACACTGGGAAGCCGGGAGGAGCAGCCCTCCAGGAGTGGGTGTCAGGGGTGACAGGTGCTTTCACCAGTCATTTTTCCTTTGACTTCGGTGCCACTGTGGTCTCCTGGTGGAATGACCGGCTGAGCCACAGAATCTCCCCTCTCTCCCTTTGATTTTTGATAACCCATTGGCTAGAATGACGGCTGCAATTTTTCTCAAACAAGCCAGGAGCATCCAGGTCTCTGAGTGACTGCTCCTCCTGTTCCTCTCCCTCTGAACACTTTCTTCTTCCTGCTCCTCCTCTGCTGTTGGGAAGTCTGCTCATCTTTCAAAGGCCGATTCCTGAGTTACCTACTCTGTGAACCTACCCCTAAATACTCTCCCTTCTACCCAAGGATGGGCAGTCCCTTCTCCAGCCCCTATAGTGCTGTCTTACCACCACAAAACAAGCATGCATATATGATATTGCTGTTATTTTTTTTTTACAGTGATTTATGTTTTCTTTCTTTATGGTCCATGTTTCCTACTTCCTTCACTTTTATCATTTGCATTCTTTGTATTATATTCTCTCAAATCATCATAGAAAGGAGTAGGATATACCAAAAATATATCTCCTGCATTTTCCTTTTTTACTTCCTTTCCTCCCTCCCTCTCTCTCTTCTCCTTCTTTCCATTCTTCCCCCTTCAGATGTTTTCTGATATACTGTTTCAACCTATGATTTGCTCTGCTGATAGATTATCAGCTCCGTGAGGGTCTTGTTTATCCAAACCTAGTAAAGAATCTGGCCCTTCTAGGTGCTCAAAAAATTTCTCCTCATTTATTTTGTGGTGATGAATTCTAGGGCTCCCCTGCAGTAACCATAGGCCCAGGGAAGCAGCTGGAATCACTCAGATTTAACTACAAAGTTTGGAAGGTGCCTCAGATGCTTTCATTCTCAGCTGTTCTTAGAGTGTTGGCACCATCCTCAGAGGAGTGAATTATGTTTAGTAGCATTATCAGTTGGCTTTGCAGTAAAGGTCCCAGCAGGAAACAGATGACATGCTCAAAGGTGGGCAATTTGAGGGACTTCAATAAAGGGACCCCTTATAAAGGTGGGGGCAGGATATAGGAAATTACAAGGAGATGGTGCAGAATCCCAGGGTGAAGGGGTGATATCCCCTCTAGACCTGAAGAGTTGACCTCAGGGAGCAGTTAGCAGAACCCATGGGAGGAGAGTGCAGGAGGTGTGTGGAGAGCACCGCCAAAGGGTGAAGCCAACCTACAGCAACCCCTAGGAAGGGAGTAGCAAAGATTGGAACCCTGACATCCCTTGCATCTCTCCCCCTCCAGTCTCCTGCCGGTGCTGCCCTGGGTGCTAAACCAAACACAAGTCAGAGGCATGAAATCTACGAAGGCCAGTGTCCCAGGGCACAGTGCAGGTGGAGAAGGGTAGAGAACGATCTGGAGAAGAGCCAAGAGTTGGCCTGGAGGAGCATCTTCATTTAAGGATTCCCTTACAATAACATGCGCCTTTCATCAGCAACATGCCTGAGTACTGTGAGATTGTACACTAAGACAATAAGACATAAAGAGGGAGAAAGACAAAATAATTTTGCCTGTTGTGAATGTTTGCACAAATAATCATCAGGCCTCTTCCAAAGCCTGGAAATTATTTTGATAAGCCTTTTTATGTGACCTTAACAGCAGAAAATCTTCTGTTTCCAGAGGGAAATTCTGCTCACATGTTCCTCTGGGCACTGGAACCGGGCTGTGAGCTGCATGCCCCTTGACTGTGGCGTCCCCGACCCATCTTTGGTGAACTACGCAACCTTCTCCTGCTCAGAGGGAACAAACTTTTTGAAACGCTGCTCCATCTCCTGTGTCCCACCAGCCAAGCTTCAAGGTACCGTATGCAAGTTCTCTTCAGGTTCTCTCTCTTTTGGTGGTACTTTGGGGATCTTTCCTTCACCCCAATGCCCTTCCCATTTGGCTCTGCTGTCCCACCCTCTTCTGATATCACAAGCAAAGTCCCCAAGGGCAACAGTGTTCCTTGTCCCAAACACCTGGAAGGATGCCCTGACTCAAGATCCCATTCATGAAAGAAACTTAGACTTTCCTGTTTTTTATTTGACTTTATGTCCTCTGGAGTCACGCCAACTAACAGTTTTCTAGTAATATTAATAATCCAGATACGCTTTATCATGCATATTTTAAAATTCAATATTTACAACCACCCTATGAGTTAGGTGCTTTTAGGTCTGTTTTAGACATGAGAGCAACGTTACATGAGCTGTACTGCTGGGAAGAGATGAAGATAGGATAGAACTGGCTCTACCCCACATCTCACTCTTTACGTCTTGGACTTAGGTGTGCCTAACAATGACTGAGGAGACTTGTTACAAATGTGCCTTCCTGAGCCTCATGCTGACAGATTCTGATTTAGTAGGTCTGAGGTGGGTTGGTGATGCTACTGTGTGGTGCCATGGATTGCACTTGGAGAAACCACTGAGGCGTATGGTGTGACATTGAAGTGCAGAAGTTTGCATCCAAACTGCCTGAGTTCAAACCCTGCCTCTGCCCTTACTAGCTTGGGCAAGTTACCTAAACTCAATTTCCTCATCCGCGAAACAGGGGATAATGATGGTATCTGTTTCATAGGGTTATTTGAGGTTTGAAGTTTACACAAGTGAATACGTGTAAAATGCTTAGAGCAGTGCCTGGCATATAATGAGCCCTATAAAAGTGTCATCTAGTGTTATTATAATGCTTTCCATGATACTGTCACTACTCTATTTTTTTATTTGTAGTGAGGAAGTGAGGTAATGATTTGGTCGGTAGCCCTTCTTTCATTCAGGTCGAGAAATAGCTTTCTGACCTCTTTGCTGTATAAGAGAGCACAGTAGATGCTCTGTGGGCAAAAAGATATAGGATAAACATTTGACCTGAGGTTTTAGAGAAGCAGCTCCACAAAGAATAATGTGACTTTCCAAGAATGATGGTATGTTGACAGGTCTTTATTCTCTCTGCTAGTATTTTATTTCTTGACTCTCTGTTCTGAGCATCCTGTGCTTCTCTTTCTTGGAGTCAGGACTGAGCCCATGGCTGACCTGTCTTGAAGATGGGCTCTGGTCTCTCCCCGAAGCCTACTGCAAGTTGGAGTGTGATGTTCCCCCTGTTATCCCGAACGCCAACTTGCTCCTGCCTCACTGCCTCCAGGGCAACCATGATGTGGGCTCCATCTGCAGATATGAATGCAAACCGGGCTACTACGTGGTGGGAAGCGCGGAGAATAAAGTCAGGAAGTAAGTTGGATTGTTCCTGGTCTTTGCAGTTCTCTCTGCCCTTGTACTTTGCTCCTATTCCTTCATTTGCAAATTCTAGACCATTGTTTTGGAAATAATATTAAGACCTTCTGGGCTGGCCATTGTTTTCTGTGTTTGTTTGTTTTTTTATATAATCTCTCTTCACCTGCACAGATGTGTTCCCCATCATGACAGGCAGGCTGGCCAGGTATGCTCTCTGTAAAGACATTCTTTCCCATAGGAGATTCCACAGCCTCATCTAGATGCTTTTTAAAAGAACCTCTGTTTGAATTATTATTTTCCTTGAAAGTAAGTGTCAGGAGCTTCTTAAGTGGTACATATGTCACCTGAATCCTACTCTGTCCTAGAACATCCTCATCAGGACAGCGGAGGCCTTATGGTTGTGGCTCTGGGAGAAACTTCCTGGAATGGTCCTCCAGTCAGATATTTATTGGTTATGTGATACTGGGAAGTTTTCTTTCTCTGTCTCAGTCTTCCTCATCTGTAAAATGAGGATAATAATAATAATAATAGTAATAATAATGTAGGAACTAAATAAATTAGTATATATAAAACATGAGTTTTAAAACATAAAACTCAATACATACTAGATATTAGTATTGTAATTACAGTCTCTCTGCTTTCTTCTTCCTGAACTTTGTACGTATACACTCCTAGACCCAAAAACCAAGAGGGCCTTTCTTCCGAACACATGGTGGGCCAGAAAGAACAAAAGCTTACTGCATAATTTAAGAGCAAGGGTTTTAAAGAAAGTCAAGCTGGGATTCGATCCCAGTTGTCCCTCATATTATTAGCTGAGTAACCTCAGGCAAGTTACTTAAGTCTTTGGGTCTCATCTCCTTTGTCCGATGGGGATAATGCCCTCACCGGAGTGCTCAGTTGAGGATTAAACAAGATAATACACATCCAGCTCAGTGCCTGGCTTGTGCTAAATACTCAATAAATGGTTTCAGAAATAGAAACATTTTCTGAGCAAACAAAACAAGTAAAAAGCTTTCAGAAGAAGAAACTCCTTGTACTCAGTAAATAGTAACTATTATTTCCCTGCCATAAGTTGTGTCAGTTAAGGAGAAAATCAAATTGACTTTTTGAAGTGTACAATTTGATATTTTTTTCTTATTAGTAATGTATATATGGAAATCCCCATCTCCCAATTCATCCCCTCCCAACTGCTCCCTGCGCCAGCCCCCGGGTTTCCCCACTTGGTGTCCGTATGTTTGTTCTCTACATATGTGTCTCTATTAAAATTGATTTCTTACCCAGGACTTAGTTCAAAATCTGACCATAGTAGGTATTTTTTTAAAGACTGTTTGTTTTGAACTGACAAAATCCCAGCCATGGCATTACCAATGATTCCAGGAGATACCAACTTGTATTGTAAGCTAGAATTCTCTAAGGGAGCAAAAGAAAATCAGGAAGCTTACTCCCTGGCTCCAATTTGTCCTTCTCTAGTCACATCCAGCCATCTCAATATGGGATGGATTGAGTCTGGCTTCGTCCAGAGCCTTCCACTCCCTAGAAAGCCCAAGATCATATTTGGGACGGGGAGAGAGAAGTCTCCTCCTCACCATCTCAGCCCGAGGCAAAAGCCAGACTAATTAGGACATGAATAAATACTGAGGAAAAATTTATAAGAAGCAGCATTCTGGTTCAGTGACTCTAGCAGGTAGAGTCAACAGTTTTTGACAACTGAAAACACATTTGCATGTGATGGTCACAGGATCTGGATCAATTTGCATCAGCATGCACTGACGGGCAGTGCGTGCCCAGGTCATCTTCCAATGAGAATGGCATTACAACCTGCCTGAAGCCTGCTGTTTCCTTGCTTTTCTTCTTCTCTTCTGGCCTTCCTTTTCATACACCTGCAGCCAACTCAGGTGTCTGCAGAACAATGCAATGCAGACTAGAGGGAGAGAGAAAAGTCTCTCAGGACCGGGAGGAATTCAGGATGGAGGGATTATTCCTAGCTACCTGGGCCCATGGCTGAGCTTTGCACTGGGAACAGTGAGGCTTCCCCTCCCCGCTCCCCACCTCGCCCTCCCCCCCCACCCCCTGCCACATCTGCATCTCAGAGCACCAGCTTCCCTGCCCTAGCAGGGGCACACAAGGGCCATCAGTTGGCACAGGCTTTCTTTTCTCTGCTTGAGAAACTGGAAAGTCAGCATCGGTTTGGGCTTAAATGTTTACATTCACAAGCACCATGCTGCGGAGAGATTAAATTATTTACCGCACTGTGTAAACTGATTTTAATCTTAGTTTACACCTGTTTACATAGCCGGCAGTGGATTGATAATCAGAAGTTTGCAAGTCAGGAGTAAATCACTGTCATTTGCTGCTTGTGTTTACCCAAAGAACTATGTCAGCCTTGTTCCTCTCTTGGAGCCCAGAGTTGTACAAATGAAGCCAAAAAATTCTTTCTAGGACATGCAGGTAGGGGGAGAAGAAGTTGCGAGAAGCTGGTAGGGAGATTAACCCAGACAGATTGGGCACTTGCTAGTCTTCTGCAGTTCTCCGAGTAGTGGGAAAAAAACCCTCTTCATGGTCAGATTCACCACCTGTTCTTTGCATGACCCTGAACCACGTACTCCATATTCATGTGTCTCAATTTTGCCTCCTTAATGTGTGGGGGAGCAATGATTTCTACCCAGCAGTATTGTTTTGAGGCCCGAAGTAGGTAATGTACTGAAAGTGTTTTATAAACTATGAAGTTCAATACATGCGCCACATATTACTTTTTATTTATTTCTTTTTTTTAATCTTTATTGGAGTATAATTGCTTTATGGTATTGGTTAATTTCTGCTGTACAACAAAGTGAATCAACTGTATTTATACACATATGCCCATATCCCTTCCCTCTCGTGCCTCCCTCCCAACCTCCTTATCCTACCCCTTTAGGTCTTCACAAAGCATCAAGCTGATCTCTCTGTGCTCTGTAGCAGCTTCCCACTAGCTATTTTACATTTGGGAGTGTGTTTATGTCAGTGCTACTCTCTCACTATGTTCTCAAGTCCGTTCTCTACGTCTGCATCTCTATTCCTGCTCTGCCACTCGGTTCATCAGTATCATTTTTCTAGATTCCATATATGTACGTTAACATACAGTATTTGTTTTTCTCTTTCTGATTTACTTCACTCTTTAAAAGAAGGCAACCACTATCAAAATATCAGCCAAGTACATTGCCTTCCTGATTCTTCTCAAGTCTGTTGAATATTGTTTCAAGAGAAAAAAAGATAAATGCTGCATCTGACTTTTCTCTTCCATCCAACCAGTTTAACCTTTGTCCCGTTGCACTTGGGGGTGGCAGGAAGGGCATGGTTGCAGCTGGTACCTCCTCATGTGCGTGCTCTATGGCAGCCTCGGGGTTAGGAGTGAAGACACCTGCATGAATAAGACCTAGGCTGTGGCCTCAGGAGCACACAGCCTCCATGTTTCCTCCTTCATGGGCATTCTCTCTCCTTGCAGTGGTGCATAGGAGAGGACATGGACTACAGGTAGGCCCTTTCTCCTGGCCCCTGGATCCCTTGCCCCTTCTTCCCAGGATTTGAAGGTGGCATTGCTCACATTGAGTTCTAGACCCTGAGGACAGGGAAATGAAATGGCATTGGCCTGGGTCAAAGACTCTGACCTTGAAATTGTGGGTAGAGTCAGCATCACCCAAACTGTCTGGATTCTCCAGAGGGAAAAATTGAGAAGGAGGGTAAGTGGATGTTGGGGTAACAAAAATTCAATAAAACAAAATAGATGCCCATTATATTGTATGGCCATACATTGGTACAGGCATATCATGAAATAGCCTGTCACCATTAAACATGCTTAGAAGAATATTAAAGACATGGGAAAACATTCACAGTACAGTAAGTGAAGAAAAGCAAGAACGTAATTATTGTAAATGACACAATCCCTATTTTCCATATTAAAGGTATATTTTTATCATTCTTTTTCAGGAGCTAGAAATGATTATGATATTAATAGTCAAAATCTCTAAGCAGTGGATTTATAAGGAATGTAACTCTTCTTTGCTTGTTTATATTTACTAAGTTTTCTAGGCTTCATAATGAAATAAATGGACAGTTTTAAAAAAATAATAATAAAGGGAGCTAGAAAGAGGTGATCATAGCCAGTTTGTGGAGGCAGAGAGTGATAAAAGGAAAACTAGACAGATCTTTCTAAATAGGCAAATCAAGCAGAGACCAGCACTCCAAGATGGCAGTAAGGCAGGGACATGACCCTTCCATCCTGTGCCCAGACCCTTCTATATTTTGAAGACAAGCGCTGTCTCTGTTCTTGAAGGCCATTTCAGACTCCATCTCCTCCAGTCCTACCACCTCTTCTTCCCTAACTTCCAGCAGATCACCTCACTCCCTAAAGCACAAAGGTCTGCCCACAGGTCTGCAAGCAGACACCTCCAAACATGCTCTCCCCCTTCTCACTGTCTAAAATGAATTATGAACTCCTCCACCTTAGCTCTGGATCCTGTACCCCTCCTCGGGCATTTCTCTTAATCCCTTTACCTTCCTCTTTCCTATATCTGAAGCCTCTCTCTTCCTCTTGCCTGGTTATTTCTCTTTAACTGTGCTCAGGTCTCTCCTATGTTAATACTCAAACAAGCAGAGCCTTTTCTTGACCCCGTGTCCCCCTCCAAGTACCACAGCTTCCCCCTCCCTTTCACAATGAAACTTGTTGAAAGAGTTGTTTGTATTCACTGTCACCATCTTGCTACCTTCTCTCTCTTTTACGCTTTGACACTCAGGTTTTCTCCCCGTCTTTCCACTAAGGCTGAGCCTGCCCTGGACCTTGCTGCTGCCAAATGCAGGGACTCCTCTTGGACCTTAGGTTACATGAGAATCTTTGGCTTATGTTGCGGTAACCCTGTGAGATAGAATGGATCCTCCCACCCAAATTTGGTTTGGATGTTGGAAGTAATGATGCCACACATAGACCAAGAGCGTATGACAAGGTTTATTACTCATATAACGAGGCTTTCTGGGGCAAGAAGGGGAAAACCCCAAGTTGGTTTTCAAATGGCTTCAGCAATCAGGGGAAAGAGACTGGTCTGGAGTTGTACGGTGGTTACGGCATGGGACTTGGGTGAGGGTTTGTGCATGTGAGCAGAACCTGCCGTGGTTTGAACTTTCTGCTGAGGCCAAAAGAGGAGGCACCCAGGCTTTCTTACAGGCTTGCTCTGCTGTGGGAGGTAGTGGGGCTTGAAAGCTGTCAGAGTCAAACATTGAAGATGGAGTCTGGTTCTTCACTACAGTGCGGTTGGCTAGACTCTCCTTCAGATTTCTTCCCCAATTCTGCTCTGTCTCACTCCCTTGATTTTCCTTCTTCTCTGTCTCTTCTCAGTTTCCTTTTCTGGCTTTTCCTCCTCTGCCCATTCCTTCAACGTTGGTGTTTTTCTGAGCTCATTCTTCTCTCTTGTTCCGCACGCTTGTCTGGGCTGAAGCTCATTTACCCCATACCCTCAACCCCCTTCCATATGCTGATGGTTCCTAAACCCACACCTGCTATCTAGTCTCTTCCCTTAAGGGCCATAAGGTCCATTAGGACAACTGCCTGTACATATAGCCGCTTGGAAAATTTGAACTGCATTTCAAACTCTTACTAGGTGAAACAGAGACTGTTATAATCTCTGTCAAACCTGCACATCCTTCTGTGTTCCATGTGGTTGGGCAGGTCAGGTACCTGCACGTAACCTGAGACTCCTGACATCCTTCACCCTCAGTCAAATCAGTCATCAACTTTCATCGAGTGTCACCATCTTACCGACTCTTAGATATGGCCATTTTTCCTCATCCCTGCTGCTGCTTCTGGATGACAGATCACCATCTTTTTTTCACTTCTGAACTGATCTTTCTGACTCCAGTCTTTTCCCCTTCAATGCATTCACTACTTTGCAGCAACAATGATCTTCAAAACACTCAAATCCAGTTATAGTATTCCCCTGCATAAAATTAAATGACCAGCCTTTCTGCTATTTCATTTAAGAAAATAAAAAGGCTTAAACTTAACAAATTTCCAAGGTCTTGCATGATCTAGCTGGGCCTGGCTTACCTCTCCAGCTTCATCACTCACTATCTCCCCTGGGAGATCACCTCCCTCCAACTGTAACACACACACACCTTCTGTCATGTAGGCTCTAATGCTCTGGATTTCCTTTACTTCTTTATGTACACCATGGCTAGCATGCCTCTGGGTCTTCAAATATGCTATTCCTTCTGGCCAGAGCTCTCCCTGACAGTAGCCCTTTGCTTGGCTAACTCCTACTCTGCTATGTTTAGGATAGGTGTGATTTTTATCTGGGAAGCCACCCAGATCTCCCCAGTCTGTAGGAAGGGTCCCTCCCATGGTTTCCCACTGGACAGAAAACATCTCTGACAGCATCACTTATCTCACTGAGTAGAAATGTTTCGATCACCTGTCTAATAGACTATGGATGTTTGTTTAGCATCATGTGCCCAAGTGCCTTCTACATTTATTGGCAGGTACTCAATAAATCCTTTCTAAATGGAGGAAAATACTTCATTATTAGAAAATTCATGATAGGATTTTAATGTTAAATTTGATGCTAAAAGTGAAGAAGGAAAAAGGATTTTTTTTTTGTTTTTTTTGTTTTGTTTTGTTTGCTGTTTTAATGAGGGGATAGACATTCCTATTTCAAGTACTTTAGAATGGAAGAAACCCTTAAAAATATTGTGTCTATTTTTCTTCTAGTAATTGTCTCAGCAACACAGAAGGAATGATCATTCTCCAGAGATAGTTTTAATTTCATTTATTCAACTGACATTTAAGCTTGATTGGCAAACTCTGTACAAGTTGTTTGTAACAGAAAAAGGATTAGACCTCTCAACAAGCTCACTAGAACAGTGGCTCTCGTACCTGGCTGTACACTAGCATCACCTGGGAAGAGTTCAAATATCTTAAAGGGGGACCCCGGCATTAGTCTTTTGCAAAGCTCTCCAGGTCACTGCAATGTGCGGCCAAAATTAAAAAGCACAACCTAGAGTAACAAACCTTTCTTCGTGTAAGAACAATATAAGTCATGGGATTTTGACTTTCCTAAAACTATCCAGAGTAATGTTTTCTTTTCTCAAAATTACTGTAGCAGCACTTTGGCATGCCAGATTTCACATGTCTCTTTGAGGTTTATTTATTTTTGGAGTTAATAGAGAAAATACAAACAATTGTAACTCCAAAGAAATTGTCAAGTTTAGATAGTTTCAGGAGTTCTTTCTTGTTCATACTTGATTATACACGCACATCCTTCTTTTCCTCCCATGCAATTTACTTCCACATATGCATCACCATTAATCACATTAATCAGGTTAATGTTTCATTAACCTGACTTCCCAGGAAGCTAAAATAAATGTGTTTAACTTATATTTTATCAAAAGACCATGTTATATTCTCCCTTATCTTTGACTCCTATGGTTATACCTTTTTCTCATTAGGTGTTATTGTTATGTGTGAAGGTTAGGTTAACCTCATTTGGGCCCATAATTGGTTTAAATTATAAAGTATCCTAACCTTCTAACTTTATTTAGCCTCTCCCTCTATAAGTTAATCATTCATCAAGATGCCATCTGAAAAGTACTGTAATAGTAAGATCTTTTTAAGAGTAATTGTAAATAGCCATCCTTCTGAGGGTTGCTTTTCCAAAGAACATAAATCTAAGTTCTAGAAACACAAATGTAGGTTCAGACTGCAATTTGTAAATAGACCTCACATTGTGCCTTCTTATTGTCTGACGAATGTTTGGCTGGTAAAGCCCTTCAGTGAGGTTTGTCTGATCTGATTTGGCGGAGGGTGGGAGCAGTCTTGGTAAGTAGATGAGTGTACCTGACCCATCTCTGTACACATAGGAAGATTGTTTAGTGTGGCAGAGAGTTAAAACGCGTAAGCTGTCGACTCTGCTCTGTTGGGCTGCTGCTGCTGCTGCTGATGGTGATTCATCACTGTGTGCTGTGTGTGCACTTTACATATGTTACCCCATTTATTTCTTAGGATGCTGATAAATTTTATTATATAATAAAAATAGTGTAATGAGAATATCATATGTTATGATATGGTAATATATAACTTGATATAATAATAATAATAATACATTTAAGTACATTATTATCTCCTCTTCCAGATAAGGAAACTGAGACTCAGAGTATTGTTAAGTAGCCATCGCATGATTACTCAGCTAATATATGGTGTTAAAAACCACTCTAAGGGAATTCCCTGGTGACGCAGTGGTTAAGAATCCGCCTACCAGTGCAGGGGACCTGGGTTTGATCCCTGGCCTGGGAAGATCCCACATGACCATGTGCCCCAACTTCTGATCCTGCGCTCTAGAGCCCCTGCGCCACAACTACTGAGCCCACATGCTGCAACTACTGAAGCCCACGCGCCTAGAGACCATGCTCCACAATAAGAGAAGCCACAGCGATGAGAAGCCCGCACACTTCAGTGAAGAGTAGCCCCCGCTCGCCACAACTAGAGAAAGCCCAGGCACAGCAACAAAGACTCAACACAGCCAAAAATAAAATTTTAAAATAAATTAATTTAAAAAAAAAAACACTCTAACTCCAAAGCGCATGCTCTTGGCTAACAAGACCTTCGATCTTGAGTAAATTACTACATTTTTCTGAGCCTCTTTTTCCACCTTGGCAAAATAGTGGAAAATCTTGACTGACTGCCCACTCTAAAAGTGTATTTTATTTTCTATCTCAACAGAATCAGTGAGGAGAGTTAACACTTTGAGAGAAGTGATACATGAAGTTTATTACCAGCAGGAAAAATGAAAGAGGCAGCAGTATATTATAAATACAAATACTACACAGACATGATCTCAGTAGGCAATACTTAAGGTAATACTTGGAGAGCTTCTGATCTAAATGAATAGCCAAGGTTTTATTCTCTTCCTCTTGATGAGTTTTGGTGAGTTGTTCTCCATTCACACCCAAGAGGATTAGATCTAGATCTTTCTTGAATACAGACTATTGTGTACATTTTAAAGATTTCTCGAATTGAGTTTAAAGATTAAGCACTTCTCGGACTTCCTACGTGGCACAGTGGTTAAGAATCTGCTTGCCAATGCAGGGGACACGGGTTTGAGCCCTGCTCTGGGAAGATTCCACATGCCATGGAGCAACTGAGCCCGTGCACCACAACTATTGAGCCTGTGCTCTAGAGCCCGTGAGCCACAACTATTGAGCCCATGTGCCGCAACTATTGAAGCCCATGTGCCTAGAGCCCGTGCTCCACAACAAGAGAAGCCACTACAATGAGGAGCCCACGCACCACAGTGAAGAGTAGCCCCCGCTCGCAGCAACTAGAGAAAGCCCGTGTGCAGCAACGAAGACCCAACACAGCCAATAAATAAACAAAATAAATAAATAAATTTATAAAAAAAAAACCCACAAAGATTAAGCACTTCTCTAAAACGTCTAAAGAAGAAATTTAGTCAAATTTCCTGGAAGGCTTTCCTTTGTCCGAGATTTATCTCTTGATTAATTACGCCGGTTCTGGGCTTAGCGAGCTCTAAATTCGCATCCCAACTCAACTATTTATTAGCTATTTGACCTTGGGCAAGCCACTGATCTCAACTGAACATGATTATTTTTATTTACCAAATGGATACTAGGAAAGAGGGATACTTATGGATATTTGTAAGGATTAAATGAGACAATAGATAAAAGAACTAAGCACAGTTCTTAGTCACATTAAGTCAGCAGTAGCTGCAGCAGCAGCAGCATCTCCAGCAGGTTAATGTTCCTTGTAAAGTGACTGTTGCTTTTGGTGTGTTTAACAGCTAATCTTCTTTAGCAGGGAATTTTCTCAGCTACACTTTTATCAGGGGTTGTCATCTCCCATCCTGTGGTTGGTTCCTATGCCCCAGAAAAACAACATAGAGACCAGAAAGACTGGAGGTGGCATCAGGTCTTCAGTTACCAGGGCAGTAGGGGAGTGCATTTCCCCTGCCTATAAAGAAAACACACACATCAAAACACAAAGTTCATGAAATTAAAAAAAAAAATACATGTACCTCCCTCCACCAATCAGAACCCCCTGTGAATGTTTCATCTCATCCCACTGTGAGTTATCCAAATACTACAGTGGCTTCAAGTGGACCATGGAGAGGAAAAAGGGGGATGTTGGGGAAAAGAGATGGAAATTAAATCATCAGCAAGTTAGAGTTGGACAGACTTCAAAAATTAAGGTGGGCAGATACAGTCGGGCTGGTCTTGGAGGAGAGGGGAAGGGCATGTTCTGGAGACATTACCTAAATTTTTAGGCTCTTTTGATTTCTTCAAACCATAGCTTGATTCTCTGAGGTTCAACTGATTTTATCCTACAATAGGAAAGGAAAGAAAGACTTGGCTAAGGAAATGAAAGGTGCAGCTGAGGCAAATGCTCAAGCTCCTTAAGTATTCTGGATTTGTAATTTTAAAAATTCAGTGAAATAATATACCTAATTTTTAAGGTCTGTGTCGTAACAGTGTGCATATACATACATGACTAGACGCTAAACCTATGCAAATAGAGACACACACGCTAGCTATGATTTGCCAATTAAGGGATACACTGTAATCTTTATGTACACGCATGCATCTGTGAGAAATAGAAATTTGTTTTCTTTCCATTAAGACATTGTCTGGCTTTATAATTAGTGTTTATGGTAAATACATTCAAAGTTTATCCTTGGAATCCTCAATTCTCTTGCCATTGTAGGATAATGTGAGCTTTAGGCTAATTTACTGCAGCCTCTTTTGGCACGAAAGTGAGTGAACTCTGCTCCAAGCCTTGGACACTCACATACACACCTGGGTACAGGCCAGCTCGCTGCTGCAGGCTTCACAGGATCTGGCGATTGGCATACAGCCTTCACTTTGAACACAGCATTTGTTGAACTTATAAATTTCCCTGTGACCTTCAATCCCAAGCTAGGGAGTGTCTTATTATAAAACTGTCCTTTCCCTTCTGATATTATAATGATCACTGATTTCTCTATTAATCAGGTAAAGTAATTTTTAAAATCTAGCATGAGTAAGTACTGGGTTGTTATATATAAGCCAATAGTTTCTCCAACCCAGAATTTCTCTCCCGGATGCCCTTTCTACACTTCCTTTTTCCCACCCCATCCTGTCTCAGGCTCCCTCTAAGCTCTTCTTCAGCAGAGTGGGCGAACATTTGGACTGTGAGCTTGCCTTTGTTCTTTAGGAAGAGGGTCAGGTCAGGCGCAGCTGATTTATGAACTATCTCCTGAAGGATTCTGGGTGGGACAAAAATCTACAGAATTAAGTAGGGTGGAAAGACTGAGTAGAATGTTAACATTCCACACTTGCATCACTCACACACACACACGCACAGGGAACAGTGGGAGAGAGAGAGAGAACGAGAGAGTGTGAGGCTGTTATCATCTGAGCTAATAATTTCCGCAGCTTGTTAAGCATTATATGTGACAGTCATTGTACTACATGCTTTATAGACACAACTTCTAAAATCTTCTAAGGACTGTAAGGAAGCTATTACTACCCCCATTTTTTAGCTAGGAAAACTGAGAGAAGAAAAATTAGGTGATTTAGTAAAAGTCAGAGACTTATGGAGAGCCACAGCTGGAGTTTGAGCATTAGTCCCTGATGCCGAGTCATCTGCTCTTAACCACTCTGCACGCCATCTTCCTGATGGGAATTACTGAGGGCAGCCACTAACTGCCTGCTGAAGGTCACTGTGACCTCTGACTCTTCCTCTTCAGTCAGGGAAAACTGGCGAGGAGACTGTTAATCAGCCTTTCCATTCCAGCCCACATCAGAGGGATGAGGCAAACGCAGGGTTCACCTGTGTAAATTCTGAAGTTTACGTAGCTCACAGCTTGCCGGACGTTCTGATAACTCGTTACTGGATTCAGGTCTTAACACTGCTGTGGCGTCTGGGCAAGGAGTTGTGCAAAGAGCTTTCTTTCTGGAATAGCAACAATGACATGCAGTGATGGATCCGTGAATCCCCAGTTGAGGGTGTGGATGTGTGTACATCCAGTGAGCACATTTCAGCGCGCCTGTCTGTGAGTTGGACTGGCCAGGAACAGGAATATAACAACACCCAGAAGAATTCTTCAACTAGAAACTTTATGGAGAGAGCCAGGGGGTTCCTCACAAATAAGAGAACCCACCCTCTGAAATGGAAATTGTCAATTTGTGGCCCTTCTCTGCCAGACTTTTGTCCCACCCAGACTCTTTTCCTGCCCTGCCTTTTCCCCATAGGGTCCACATATAGGCCTTTTTCTTTTTCCATTTAAACCTCAGACCAAGGCTTCAAACACACACGACCTTTCACACCACTGGCTCTTGTATGCACTGTTCCTTTTGTCTGTCCCTCTTCTCTATCTAACAAACCCATCTTTAAGCGTTCCTCTCCTGATATCCTTCCTTATGGCCCTCTCTGAGTTCCCGCAGGTTAGTCTTCTGGCCTTATTACAGTATTGATATTTGTTTCTACAACAGCAGGACCTAATGTACTGCACGGGCACGTACTAGGTGCTTAAGGAATATTTGTTGACTGAACACGTGAATGGACAAATAAAGGCAGACCTCATTTCATTGCTCTTTGCTTTATTATGCTTTGCAGATATTGCATTTTTTTTTACAAATTTTACGGTCTGTGGTAACCCTGCGTCGAGCAAGTTTATCAGTGCTGTTTTTCTAACAGCGTTTGCTCATTTCGTGTCTCTGCATCACACTTTGGTAATTCTTGCAATATTTCAAATCTTCCACCAGCAAAAGATTATGAGTCACCGAAGGCTCAGGTGATGGTTATCATCTTTTAGCACTAAAGTATTTTTAAATTAATATATGTACATTTTTTTAGACCTAAAGCTATTGCACACTTAATAGGCTATAGTGTAAACATAACTTTTATATGCACTGGGAAACCAAAAAATGCCCATGACCTGTTTTATTGTGATATTCACTTTATTGCAGTGGTCTGGAGTGAAACCCACAATATCTCCGAGGTACGCCTGTAATTGAATGATGAAAGATAATGAAAGCAAGAGATTCCTATTTAATATTTCCATGTTTTAGACCCAGTTCACCCCATCATTTCAGTGTAATCACCAGCTCCTCAAACACACACCGAAGGGAATAGATGTGAAATTCTGCAGAATAATGTTAATAGTTACTGTACATGTTTGGGTTTGAATTGCATGCATTGGAGAAACCCCAGGATGTTTTTAGGTCTGGAAGTAACCTGAGCCAATTTAGCAGGAAGATAGCTCTGTCAGCTGTGTGAAGAATGCATGAGAGGGGGCTGAGAGACTTGTAGAAAAGAGGTTAAGTGGGGGTATTGAACCTGAAGTGAGAGAGGCTGAGGGTTGGACAGTTAAGGCAGTGGCAGTGAGAGATGAAGAAGGGGCCCCCATACTTGAGGTGGGGGTGCAGACTTAGGGTCAGGGCATTGTTGCATCTGATAATTTGGAGACCTAAGAGTTAGCAGCAGGAAGTCCAAAGATAGAAGTGAGGGGTAGGGCTTCAAAGTAGAACCGACCACATGATTTTAGGGGTTAGCAAGTTGCTCATTCCAACAGAGAGGCTCTATTTTATGTGGAAGAGGAGCTTTGTAAGTAACAGGAATTTTTATGAGTCCAGGAAGAATGAAAGATCAGAGCCTGTGTGTCTGGTGGGATGGTCCTGCTGATAATATTCCTCGTCCAGTCGAGTGGACGGGGGCTGGACTTCGGGAGGTCTGGCGTGAGAGAGGGCAGAACAACTACGATCGGCTGTGGACTAGCTATGCCTGGAGTCTGCTGCTCTCCATTTAGGCTGTTGGCTTGAGAAACCAGGTCTGCAGTTTGTTAAGAAGAAAGCTGGCCTGGAGTTTGGAAGTGCTGATGGTTCTGTCCAGGGTGGAGTAGAGTATCCTGTCTTTTAAAAGGGTCTAGAACACAACTTCTAAAACTTTAATGTGCTTGGGGATCTTGTTAAAATGCACCTTCTGACTGTGCCTGTCTGGGTGGAGCCTGAGATTCTGCATTTCTAACAAGCTCCCAGGTGATGTCAGTGCTGCTGCTCTGGGAACCACACTATAAGCAGTAAGGGCTGAGTATGTTCTGAGAGAAGAGGCTTTCTAATTTCAATTCAAAAACTGACCACGTGCCATGCAAAACAGCCAGTTAATGCTTCTGTTTCCTAACGTATAAAATGGAAATAGTAATACAGTTACTCCTTGCCTTTACGTTTCCTATTTAGGGATATTCTATGTGGTAGAACTTTGAGATACTCCATAAAAAGGCACAAAGTGGCAGGAGGTAATTTATCTGCTATTCCATTTCTAGTAACACTAGTGCTTCCGTATTATGACTTAGGGATGGGCATCAGACAGATCAGGGTATGGGCATACCTTGGAAATGTTGGGGATTTGGTTCCAGACCTCTGCCATAAAGCAAATATTTCAGTAAAGCAAGTCACACGAGTTTTTTTATTTTTGGTTTCCCAGTGTGCATAGAAGTTATGCTTACACTGTACTATAGTCTATTAAGTGTGCAATAGCATTATGTCTTCAAAAACAATGTACATAATTTAAAAATACTTTATTTCTAAAAGAAATGCTAACTATCATCTGACAACACAGGGTTGCTACAAACCTTCAATTTGTGAAAACTGCAGTTTATCTGTGACGTGCAGTAAAGCAAAGCACAATGAAACAAGATGTGCCTTTACTGATCCCTGCTCTGCTGTTAACCAGTTAGGTAACCTCAGGCAAGTTATTTTACTTTTGTAAACCTACTTACTTCGTCTATAAAATAAACCTCTATACATTCATTGAACTGATGTTTTTTGGCACCTGTTCTGTACCAGACATTATGCTGAGCACTGAGGATATAATAGTAAATAAGGTCTTGCCCTCACCAAGCTCACATCCACTGGGCGAGGTAGGCAACAAAGAAAATAATTACAGAGTATGCATTCTATGCAAAAACACACAGGTGCTTTGATTAAAAACATTAGAGGTATAAAATAAGGATGCTCTTTGGTGGCAAAAATTATCCTTAGATAAGAAGAAGAGCCAGCCAGGAAAAGAACAAAAAGAAAAGCATCACAAGCAGAGAAAATGGTACCAACTTCCTTTGGTAGGAAAGAGCTTGAGTTGTGCTTGGAATTCTAAGTCCAGTGCGGACAAAGCACACTAAGTAAGATGAATGGGACATAAGATGAGGTCAGAGAAATTGGGGCCAGATCATGCAGGACCTCGTGAGTGAGAAAGTTTAGATTTTATTTTTCATGCAACAGGAAGCAATTGAAATGTCCTAAGCAGGAAAATGACCTGTTGTAATTTATTTATTTGTTTTTATAAAATACCCCTCTGACTGGTGTTTGCAGACTAAGTAGGAAAGGCTTAGAAGAGAAGTGAAGTCTCCAATAAAGAGATGACAGATGGCAACATAGGCTAGTGCTCATAGCAGTGGAGATGCAAGAGGTATGGGGACAGATGCTGGAGATATTTGGGAGGTAAAACCAAGAGGACCTACTGGTAGATTGAATAAGATCAGACAGGAGCTTGGGGAAAAGGTAAGATGGAGACAAAAAGTAGAATCAAGGATGTCTTCTAAGTTTCAAGTTTGGGCAACAGCATAGATGGTGATATCACTTGCTGAGCTGGGGACAATTGCAGAAGAGCATGTGTAGAGAGATGGGAATCAAGAACTCACGTAACAATAGACCTTATCACACAGGATGGGTTTGAGGATAAAAGGATACAGATATATATCCCTCTGTACAATGCCTAGCACTTCAATGCTCAACATTTTATTGTTTTTCTGTTATTATTATTATTACTCATGAGGGACTAGTCATTGGAGACACCAGATGCCCTTGATCAGTAAAGACATGATAATTCCCTTGGACGCAACAATCATACTTTTATTTTCTCCAATGGAAAATAAATATTACTTTTGAAAACCCTGCAGTGGTGATAGAAGAATGGGGTAGGCTTGTGTGTGCCTCAAGCAACATCAATCAAACTTTCAGCCAAGTTTTGATTACAAGATCTTTATTTCTGGCAATGATGTAAGAAGCAGAAAGAGCACAGCTGGATTTTCAGCACTAGGTGGATACCACAAGTTCTGGAAATTGGAAAAAGCATCTTCTAACTTGGATATTGTGGTGATTTGTCTGGAGTAGTTAGAGGGAAAATAAATACAAACCTTCCCCGACCCCCAACCCCTCATGGTACCATTTACAGAGTAAGTTGTCTGGCTGTAACTGTCGTCTTTGGTCTTTGCTAAGCATCCAGGCTTTTGGCCAGTGTTGTTAGGTGGGTGATTTTGCTCTCTGATTTCTACACCTGTGGTTCATTTTTACTAACATAGGAAAGTAGCATAGATTTTAGTAGTTTGCCAACCTGGTTACATATTAAGACCGCTGACAAATTTAAAAATATAGAGTGTGAGGCTAGTTCCAGGAGATTTAGGCAATCTAGTATTTCATACAGTTCCTACATGATTTTGATGGGGCTGGTCTACAAATGTCATTTGGAAACCATTGTTCTAATGGTTAGGATGTTATGTTATGATTTCAGAACTCTGAGTTCTATTCTTGCTTTTGCCAGTGACTTGCTCGCTGTGTGGTACTGAGCAAGTCACCTCATAGTTATTAATGTGCAGTTTCCTGCCTGTAAAATGAGATATTTTAGCCTCTCTTACTCCACTGGGATAAAGAAAATACAGGGAGCTGATTGTCAGCAAATAGAATATTTCAAGTGAAAGGCACTTGAACTGGACTATCAAAAAAGTCTTGGAATCTCTGTCCTGGTGAGGGCCTGCCTGCGTGCTTTGTCTAATAGCCAATGCCATCACTCTTTGAAATGCAGACCTATTCACTTCATGACGTAAAACGTGTCTCTTAGCTTGTGATTCATATGCTTTATGTGAAGCAATTGGGCCATTCTGAATAAACCAATGTTTTCATTAGTGATTCTATAAGGGTCAGAGGTTACTTCTCAAGATCACCAAACTAGAAGAAATGCAGAGGCAGTTTTGGGGGTTCAAGTCCTGCCATTGCTATAAGCTTCAGTCCCCTTCAGGGGCCCTATGTGGAAACCAAATTTCCTGGAGCTGGAGGGAGTACAGGACATCCTGAATTCCTACTGCAGTCTCAGTCCCTTTCTGAACAAAATGGCCAGAACCAGCCCATGGCACTCAAGTGCCAAGCTCCAAATCAGGGAATCTCAAGAGTCATTTCCTAAGTGGGTATAGACAGGCATTGACATGGAGCCCATGAGACTGGCCAATCAGATGCTTCGTGAGAAGTCTGAGGGTGGGGCCTGAATTGTGTCATCTGATTGACTGACATGCAGAAACCAGCCCCTGTATAAGGGAGCTGAAGCTGTGAGGAGAATCTGTGAGGTTGAGGGGGCATAGGAACCCCTGTAGGAAGGAAGCAGGATTTCTCAGGGAATAGGGACTCTCTCCTGGCTTCTTCCCACTCCAGCCTGTAGTGCCTTCTTGGGGTCCAGGGGCCCGTCTCTTGCCACCTCACAGCCTTCTCCCTCCCTTATCACCCATATGACTGGTGGTTTGCAGCACAGGGCATGTCACATGGCCTGGGTACCACCCACAAAACCCAGCTGACTCTTCTCCAGCCAAGTTTGATCTGTCTACCCTCACCCCTGAGGTTATTAAACTGGCAAGGAAATATATGAAATCGGCATTCTTGAATGGCTCTCCACTCTGGGCAAGGAAAGGGAGGACTGTTTCCATGGTTGAAGTGTTCCAACCAGTTCAGAGAAAAATACATGAAGTCAAAATATTGTCATCCTGGCCAAGCAAGGGTTTTCCTTTATAACCATGCTGACATGCAAAGTTTACAGCCTTGCCTCTCCCCTTGTGTCAGTGGTATTGCCTGCTCTCTCCAGCTGGGGGATGTCAGTTCAGCAGAGGTAGGGGAAGGATTTCATCTGTGGGAGGTGGTATAAAGGAGAGAGTCCCTGAGAGGATATAAACTCTGCAGTGTGAAAAAACAGTAAAATATCCAGTCTATGAGAGGGACAAAAATCAGCTTCATTATAATAAAAAGCACTACATATACTTGTTTGAAAATAGATTTGAGAAAACATTTTTAAGCATCATCTTCCTTTGAGGAAAGAAGCCTTATACTAAAGAGTACATAGTGTGTGATTTCATTTATATAAATTTCAAGAAGAGGCAAAATAAATCTATGCTGATGAAAGTCAGAAGAGTGTGGGTTGCAGGGGTGAGGGGAGGATCAGTTGGGAAGAGGGATATCTAGGGGGTTGGAAATTCTCTGTATCTTGATCTGAGTGATGATCACCCAGGTGTATTCACATGTAAAAATTCCTTGAACTGTATATTGAGTTGTGCAATTTTCTATATATAATGTATTACTCAGTGCAAAAATTTCAAATGAATCTTCTTTTTTTTGGCCTCACTTATAAATGTGGCATCCAGGAAAAAGGCTATTCAATAGGATAGAGATGTTGTTGATATTCAAAATGGATTATATAACGAGAGGTGCCCTTGAACCTGACCCAGGAAAGATCACAGGCTTCGGCAGCAGGATGACCTGGGTCCAAGTCCTGTCTTCAGCTTTTACTGTGGATCTTTGAAGTAGCTTTAAATCTCTCAGGCTCAGTTTCTTTCTCTGAAACATGGATAGTAATATTTACCTTCAACTACTTTTTGGGGTATTCAGTGAAATAATGTATGTAGGTGTCTTGCCAAACACCAAAAATATAGCTCAAAAATAGTATTAATTATTAACAGATAGTAGATATGTATCCACATAAACTATGATGCTAAAGAATCCCAGTCATAAAATCAGATTTCTATCTTAAAATTTTACTGGGAATAAAGGTATGAATCTAAATAACTATTTAATAATAAATTAAATGCTCCATGAATATCTAAGTGGATATTGTTAAAACTATTAAAATGTATTTAAATTATTTGAAATCAACTGCATTCTGTGCTGTAGGATCTTGGTCAAATTATTTAACATCTCAGTATGTTTCTTTATAAAATGGGAATGATAATACTACTTCATTAGGGATATTTTGATGATTCAGTTTGTTAAAATATGTAACGTGCTTTGCAGTGTGCCTACCACACTGTGAATTTTGGTTAAATAGTTCAATTTGGCAAATATTTGATTAATGCCTAATATGACAGACTTTTTTTTTAGTTCTTAGGAATTAAAAACAAGAATAAAACACAATCCTTGCCTTCAGGCAGCTTCCAACATAGTGGGAAAGGCAGACATGTGCATGTTTGTAAAATAATGTGATAAATGCTATACAGGAGTCATTGTACAAAAGCATGATATTCCATTAAAAATGTGTGGTTGGTGGGCATATTTAAATTTTAAAAGGGCATTGTGATACTGGAAAATAACAATTTAAGGCCACCATGTAGTTGAATCAGTGGCCAAAGGATTATTTCTATTTTAGAATCACAAACTTATCTTATGTTCTGAATCAGAAGTGGATGTATTAAAACAGCAAAATGGAAAGCACCTTCAGTTTGGCAGTGAGTCCGAAGGAGAATGGGATGGAGTTCACAGTAGCAAAACCTAATTCTGTTGACTACTGCCCACCTCAAATGCAATCTCTCTGGTTGGAGACCATATCTGTGCATGGGAAGGAAGGGCAATTCTTCCAAGACACTGTTGAGTCACGTCTACTTTGAGAATCTGATGAAAGCTGTGAACGCTTTCCAAGAAAAAAAAAAATGGACTTGTAAGCAAACAAAATGGCCATAGTAATTTCCAGCAAGGCTCTTGCCCTTCTGAAGTTCAGCATAAGAGCCTCTGTTTTAAGAAGACCCATACTGCTGTATCTTCTCCCCTCTTTGGAGAACCAATAAATATTGGCAGCCTCATTGATTACATTATCATATTAACACTGATGATCCCCAAATGACTTCTAGATAGTCCCCTGAGTGTGTGATAACCTTTTGTGTACTCCATCCTATCTGGTATTTCCAAGTGCACTTAGGCATGAGAGTGCTCTAAGACGAAGAGCTTACTGAAAACCCAACTGAAAAAGTCTAGATGCTGCACTGATAGTTATAAAAACTCTCTGGAGAGTAATATACCAAATATTACTATACAACAGCTAACGTGATCACGGCTATTAAGTGCACATTACGATTTTTACTTCCATGACTTAGAAAGTAGACTGGAGAGGTACGACATCTGTCTAACAAAAGCCAACTGCCCTTGTCTATTTGCTAATCCCTAGCCCATGTTACTGAGGGTCCCGTCTTCTCCCATAAGCTCCTTGAGAGATTCTGATGGGCTATTTTGCTTTATGTCTTATCAGCAAGTTCCTGAAGATCCAGTGCCTGGAGGGTGGAATCTGGGAGCAAGGCAGCTGCGCCCCAGTGGTGTGTGAGCCCCCCTCTCCGGTCTTTGAAGGCATGTATGAGTGCACCAACGGCTTTGAGCTCGACAGCCAGTGTGTGCTCAGCTGTAACCAGGAAAGTGAAAGGGTAAGGATGACTTGAACTTTATTTTGGATCAGGATGTGCTCCAGTCTTGGTGACCAATCCAAGAATGTTGAGTAGAAATGATCTAAATGAATCTAAGTTGGAATTCTAACCAGGGTCGTTGATATTATTCGGTAGGGAATTCAGAAGAGACCATGTTTTTAGAATATTCTCTCCAGACTTCAGAACGTCCTCTTGGATAAGAAGAACAACATGATGGGTTGGGTACCTGGGTAAACTGCAAAAATTCTGGGATTCTGGTTTGGCGAAGTGATTTCCTCCTAACTTGGCCAGAAATGCTGGTATTATACTTTTTAATAGAACAGCATCCTGAACAGAAACACAAATTCCTCAGCAAAGGCAAAGCTGAAAGTGCTGTTTGACCATTATTCTCTCTAGGATTTTGGCGCGAGAGGTTTCAAACAGAAACCACAGTCTTATCATGGTTATGTGACTAAAATCAATTTTATTTTAGAACCTTTTCAAGTACCACCCACATACACGAGACAGGAAGTTAAGCAGACTTCCTAGGCAAAGATCAATGACCTTGACTGCTCTCCTGCCACATGCCTTTATCTCAGTGTCCAATACTCCACACTGCAGGACAAATGTGAAAAGAATACTCCATGAAATGAGACCCCTGAGAAATCAAACACATCTGTTTGCACTGATTGTTTAAGGAGTCAAGGAGTTGGCCAGATGAAGGGAGAGTTATCTATAATTCTAAAATCTTACTTTCTTGGGTTTTGTGAGTTAGTGCTATTCTCTGTGTTCTGTTCCGCATATAATATACTTTGTGATTGCTGGGAGTGCGAAGCCAGGAGTTACACAAACCAGCACACGTGTGGAGAAAGGGAATAGAACTTCGGGTGGGATCAAAAGCAACTCTGATGTGTCCATTCAAGCAGAAACGCAAAAAGCACTTTCAGAAAAATTATGAATTAGTTTTGCTGGCTCAAACTCATCTTGAAAAAAATCTGACACTTGCCACAAGCAGCATTTGTGAGATAGTATGAATGGATCAATGCAAAACAACACCATCTAGGAAAAAATTTCCGAAACCATCTCAGAATACATGGGCTGCAGTTGATAGCTCACCATATCCTTACATCCAAAGGAAAACACATTGGTGATGAATTTTATTAATGACAAAATTGTTCATGATGCCTTCACATCAACACAGCAAAAACTTGCCTTGACTTTTTTTTTGGTGGGGGTGGGGGAGTGGGCCAGTTGGGTGGTAAGTAACAACATGATTTATTATCTCAACAGCGTCTTTTAGTCCAGGTTCTAGAAGT
This sequence comes from Hippopotamus amphibius kiboko, assembly GCF_030028045.1. NCBI lineage: Eukaryota > Metazoa > Chordata > Mammalia > Artiodactyla > Hippopotamidae > Hippopotamus > Hippopotamus amphibius. The sequence goes on along the minus strand of NC_080188.1, from coordinate 173,442,362 downwards.
TGGAGAACACTACTGTCTAATCAGATCACTTTTCCTCCCACTGTGAAAGTAGTTAGCAAAACAATAAGGTAGTGTTTTTGACTTTTGATGTTCTAGCACCCCATCCTCTGCACAAAGGAGGGACTGTGGACCAAGGAGTTCAAGTTATGTGAGAATCTGCAAGGGGAGTGCCCGCCACCCACCTCGGAGCTGAATTTCGTGGAGTACAAGTGTGAACAGGGATATGGGATTGGTATGTTTGGGAAGGGATGCTGACTTAAAAGGACAAGTCATCCTTTTATTAGGCCTGGATGGATCTTGAGTCAGATCCATTTTTCTCCCTGAGGAGTGGATAGAAATTCAAGTTGACTCTTGCTGCTTTGGTAAAAATGAAATTTATGACAAATTTGGTTTTTTTTACTCCTCCACACATGTGTGATGTTGGTGCCGCCACTGAGCCATTTGCATAGTGTCTGGTCACGTCACCCACTCCATTCGCTGCAGGCTGAAAGTGGAGTGATTTGTGGCAGAAACTGTAGTTCCCGGAGGAAAGATGGAAATGTGTAGCTGCACAGCACTCCTGTACTGGGCACCTCCTCCATTCTCTCTGCTTTTGTTACTGGACAGAGAATTCCTGAAAGGGATGATTTGAGAGTACTTTTGCTTGCCTGGCTCAGAAGCCCTTCTTTCTGTACAGGCGGTCAGACTCCAGAACCTAGGGGCACCTTCTTCATGCAGTCATTGAAATTAAAAGTCTCTGTGACCTGGGCTAAGTTAAGGTCAGGTTGACTCAAATTTGCTGTCTGGACTTAAGCATCATAGAAAAGAGATGCAGTTTGTGGAAAACCTTGTGAGATTAACCCTAAGTTTTGAATTGCACAAGCAAGGAGTAATTTTCCCAGTTATTCTAACATGTGTAATGCCAGTAGGTATGATTTGAGTTAATGAGAAAGCTTGTTAGTTTCTGAGAATGTTCTTTACCATCTTCAAGTTGCTCTTTGCACTGAGAAATCTTGTGGTTGGGCAAGGAATGGTGGAATGCTGAGACCATGACTCTTGCATGGTGTCTTATGAGAAAGTTCTTAACACCCACCCTCTAATTTTTACATTAATATGTCATACATTTATGTATACAGAGTTCTTAAGAGTCTCATAACTCTTTCAGTTATTATACAAGTCAGGGAAAAACAGAAATAGAGGTAAGTGTGAGCTGAAAAGAAACTTGAGGATGATCAAATCTTTAGATGAGGAAATGGAGAACACTGAGAGTATGTCTTCTTTGAATAGAATTTTATTTATTTTATTTATTTATTTATTTATTTTTATAATTTTTATTTATTTAGTTAGTTAGTTAGTTATTGGCTGTATTGGGTCTTTGTTGCTGTGCACAGGCTTTCTCTAGTTATGGCCAGCAGGGGCTCCTCTTCGTTGCAGTGCATGGGCTTCTCATTGAGGTGGCTTCTCTTGTTGCGGAGCATGGGCTCTAGGCGCACGGACTTCAGTAATTGTGGCACATGGGCGCAGTAGTTGTGGCTTGCGGGCTCTAGAGCACGGGCTGAGTAGTTGTGGCGCATGGGCTTAGTTGCTCTGCAGCATGTGGGATCCTCCCAGCCCAGGGATCAAACTTGTGTTCCCTGCATTGGCAGGCAGATTCTTAACCACTGTGATACCAGGGAAGTCCCTGAATAGAATTTTAAAAGATACTTAAGACACTATATACAAAGAAATAGAGCAAGATTTTCCTTTGAAAGGCCAACACATGACCAAAATCTCTGCTTCTGATGTCCCCTTGTTTCCTCTTTTAATCACATAGGTTTCTTGTCTGCCAGTATGATGATCTTCAGTGTAGCAGGCATTATAAATCCACCTTCATGATATCTGGGCCATCTTTTCCCCAGCTGGTAAAGTTCTTAGGTAGTAGATGCTGCAATTATAAGCTTCCTGGAAATCATATAAGCAGAAATGGTATTAAAAGTACTTAAAAGGCATCAATCAATCAGGATAGGTGGCTGGCCAGAGTCCTGGAGTGGGCTCTTGGAGGTCTGTGAGATCAGGAATTAAATCTTTTATTGTTGGATCATACAGAGATTCAGGGATTCTAGAGGAGGGGGTATATTGGACCAGAAAGAGGAAGGGCCCTTGGGGAAAGGGAGTTAACCTGGGACAGTGCCTCTTTACTAGTTAGTGTAGGAATGTCCCCGCAGGTACACAGTAGATGAGCATCCGCCCTGTCTATGGCCGTGTTAATGAGGTAACCTACAAGGTAAAAAGCAATCCCTCTTGAAAAATCAAAGCTAACGATTCCAGGATGTAAAAGACTGAGATGTGGGAAGTCTAAGTCTCTGTTCTAAATATTTGTTCCTTCAGGTGCAGTGTGTTCCCCATCGTGTATAATCCCCCCTAGCGATCCCGTAATCCTTCCTGAGAACATCACTGCTGACACTCTGGAGCACTGGATGGAACCTGTCCAAGTCCAGGTAAGGAAAGGGTCACTTTTATGTACTGAGAATGTAAGACTGCTGAACAAGTCTGAACCAGCAACATATTCCCTGGAGTAATTTCAGAGGCTTTCAAGGCATCCTTAGAGCAAACAACCACATGGATCATTCCTAGAGAGAAGGACTGAAAATCAAGAAGAAAAAATATGACTGGTATTCAAAGGAAAGTTTAAAATATGATAAAGAAGGAAGACTCAGAGACATAAAGAATGATGATACAAAAAGGAAATTGAAAGAGAAAATTACCACTAATAAAAAATAGGAAGATAACTTAGAAAAGATGAAAATAAAACTGAAAACAGGGAAAGAATGACTAAAGGCAGTAAGAAAAGTTACCTTTCCTGCCTCCATTTCCCTCTCTTTCTAATTCCCCGAAAGCCTCTTCCTGGACCCTCTGATATTCAATCATGAGCAAGATCCACTGCATCTCTGGGCTTTCTGTTTGTTTTCATCCTTATTTGAAGCCCTAAGGACTCTGCCTCCCTACAGGATCCATGGGTCCCTACTTTCCCTCTCACACCCTCCTGCCCCTGGGCCTGGGAGAGGAGCAGATGTCCTCCTGTCTCCTCAGTGCCACTCCCAAACTCTTCTCCCTGCCTCCTCCCTGAAATCACCCACGTTTGAATTTAATGCCAACAGAAGAAAGCACTTACCACCCTCCCTGTGGCTGTCATCTTCTGACCCTCAGGTCACACCCTCCCCTGATTTCTTAACCACTTTAGCTCCTGGCTCATGGTCACTTTATCTAGTCCTCCTGGCATAAGTCTTACTGATTTCAACATCCATACATATGGTCCTTCCCAAACCTGGGTTCTCAGTTCCATGGCCTCCTTCAATCACGTTTACTTTCCCGACTTCCTCTCCCACACGCCTTCCGTGGCTCATCTAATCTTGCCACAGTGGCTTGTGGCTGTTTCTTAAATATGCCAGACACACTTCCACCTCAGGACCATTGCCCTGTGGTTCCCTCTTCCTAGAATGCTCTTCTCCTGGGTATCTTCATATCTTGCTCCTTTGCTTCCTTCAGAATTTTACTCAAATATCAGGAAGGCCTCCTTTGACTATTCTAGTAAAATTTTAACTCCCCTAAAATTTTGTCTCCCTTCCCTCCTTTATTTTTTTTCTCCTTAGGACTTATCATGACCATACATATTACATATTTACTTATTTATCTTATTTATTAACAAGTATCTTCCCACCACTAGAATAAAAGGTCAATGAGGGATTGTTGTCTGTTTTGTTCACTAATATCCCCAGATTCTAGAACGGTATCTGGCATGTAGTAAGTGTTCAACAAATATTTGTGAAATGAAAAAGAGAAAGAAAAGGCTATACAAGATGTGCATGGAGAAGACCTTGTGGTTAGTAAGTTATTTCTTCTTCAAATGGGGGGGGGGATATCAGAAAGCCTGGGAGCTTGGTTGCTTTATTAAACTAATAAACAAAAACCTTGAAAGGCTGCTCCCACAGAGTCACCAAGAAATGAACTCTAGAGATGTACCATGTTTCATCTGAAAATCATTCTCAGAGTGCTCCTTTTTCCTCACAGGCTAATTGTGCTGTATTATCAGCAAGGATGTGTGTTAAAGCAGGAGGGTCAGGAACAAATACTCTAAGAGTGATTCGGGGTGGAGGGGTGGGAGTAGCATGACCGTATTCATTCAGTCAGTCACTCAACAAACACTTATTGGGGCTTACTATGTGCCCTGAAACTGTGCTAAATACTGGGAATATGAAAAGGAAAAAATGAGAGTCCCTCAGTTTACAAGACCTATAATATGGCCAAGAAAATGAACATCTATAACAATGCAACATGGGAACAATAATGCTATGAGAACACCTGAGAAGAAGCAACTAATTCTTCTGCTCAGGGGCTTTGGGGAGTTGGAGAATGATCAACGGACCAGGAAGCTTTTCCTCTGGGTCTTAAACTATGATCAAGGGGGAAATTCTAGAGGATAAGGAATAGTAAGAAGTTCTATGTGTCTGAAAGCAGGGTATTGCAGTGGTGAGGCAGAGGGGAGATGGGAGCTAGAAGGATGAGATAGGGAAGAGGCAGGTGGACAAGATCCCGTAGGGCATGGCCCACCCCTCTAAGGATGTTGAACCCAATGAGAACACTGTGCAGGAGGGGGCCCACCATGAGTGGGAGGGTGCTGGGAAGACTGGATAGAGCGGAAAGGAGAAAGCCAGTAAACACCTTGTCTGGTTCTCCCATCCCCTAGCCTTTCCAGACTTTCTATCCCATTTCTCACAGTCTGTTATGAAGATTTAGCTGGAATTACAGTAGCTGGAGAAAAAGCTTCTGCTCATGTTCATGGAGTGCCAGATGGTCTAGACCCTTTCCATCAGTCCCTTTAACACAACTTCCTATGATGAAGTCTTCTCTTTCTCTATAAGCAGTTAAAGGGGGAAAGGCTTGGGATGTTTACAATCCATTTTTTCCACTTGAGAAATGAACTGCTCCAGAAACCCTTCTACCCTCACTTCAGTGTCTACCCAGCAAGGTATCCGATGGGCACAGTTGATGGATGTAGGGTTTGTGAGGCCAGAGTGCAGGTCTTCCAGTGATTGGGGTTCTCCCACCTCTGCTTTCCAGATGGGACATCCAGAGAAGAGCAGTTCACTTTTCTTCATGAAAACAGCAGAGACTTGACTATTTCCAAACTGGAAAACCATATCTTCTCTTTTATTAAAACCTTCCCTTTCTCAACTATCCTTCGGGGGAGTCATTGTTATTTATATACCTCTATTCCATAGCATTTTATTCATGTTTATATTCCTAGTTCCTTTTCCAGTGCTGGGCAAATTGTAGGTGTCTCATGAATGCTGGTTGAGTAAGCAAAGAAATTGCTGTGGCATCATTTTCTACTTTGGAAGTAAATATATATTTTCTCCTCAAACTTGGCACATTGCTGCTGCTTCCTACTGCTGTGTATAATTATATCCTTGTCAATTTCAAGTTGCCCACCTCAGAGAGAAAATGCAGAATTTATTTTCTTCTTAAGTCAAACACCAACGTTATCATTTGTATCACTGCATTTATGATGACTCTGATCTAGTCACTAAATCCCCAGTTTTGGAAAATAGGTTATCCAGGCATGATAGTGAGGATGATAATATCTAAGAAACACTGTAGATCTTGGGATAAAAAAATGTGTTTTTAAAAAAAGCTGAGTTTTTATTTGTGATCTCTGCATAACTTTAGGCTGTTTTACTGTTCTTTGCCTCCATTTCCTTGAGTGTAAAATAGGTATAACACTTAATTCACAAGGTTAGTGTGAGTATCAGATGAGAAACATGTGGATAAAGCTTAACTTTGTGGTTGATGCGTAGTAACCTTTCATGATCAGTTATCATTCCTACTGGAGACAGGTTGCTTCCCCTCACCTCTGTCTGCCCTTTCTCATCTGTGATGACATCCCATGCTCTCTATGATTTGGGGATACAAGTAAACAGTGGAGTGGTGGGTCACAGTTTGCAATATTATGTAAGGGGCACAATTACTTTAGCAGCACTCTTGAGACGTGTCATATTTCTGTGTAAAAAGAAAGTGAAGTAATTAAATTAGCTGCTTCTAACAATGTAGAGGAAGAATTGTGGTAACTCACAAAATGAACTTCATTCTTACCTTGAAAGAGTAGTTTGTTCCTGAAAAAACCTGAAGGTCAGAAGTTCAAAAGTTTAAAACATAATTAGCATTTCCTGAAACCCCAAATCAACATTCCTTATGCCAAAAGAAAACCAAGGGTTAATCCAATAGTTAGCATTAGTTATCATACAGTACCTAACCAGGCTATTACCTGTGCTCTCTCAGCTCTTTCATAGATATTATGAACTTAAGAAGGATTGCTTACAAAAGAAGCTTACATGGGATGCTTTGCCTTTAGAGAATCGAAACTTTACTAAAACAGAAAAACAAGAAAAAGCAGTCATTGGAAGCAAAGGAAATGATGATGAAATTACTGCCCTTGAGTTCCCAGGTCCTCAGGGATGAGATTAGGTACCCACCATAGATGATCCCATAATGTCTGCTGTTTTGTGGTACTCAATGTCTCTTGGGGGTGGGAAATCTAAGCTTGTCCTCACAAAGAAGGAGAAATGCCTTATACACCAAAGCAGTTGTATTAAATGAAAGTTTTCCTTGAGTAAAAGCCTTATAACTTACATTGACTTATCTTGAATGATGTTCCATATTGTACTCAATCTTAAGTTTTCATGTCCTTCAGAATCACTTGGGCAGTTCGTAAAGGGAGCAGACTTGGGTTCCCTCCTTTGGAGAGGCTGGCAATGCTTTGGGGTATGCTTTTTTTAACAAGCACCCCAGGTAATTCCACTGTAATGCTTTGTGAAACACTGCTATTATAAAATTAAAAAGGGACAACATAAATATTTTAAGTACAAGCACACCTATTTGGAGTCCGGCTCATTTGTTTAGTAAATGAGAATCTCCTATTTCATGTAAACCTCTGCTATCTCCCATACTTCAAATACCTGGTATCTGGCAGGACTACAGAGCAATGGATTAAATTGCATCATTTTCTCTAGTCTGCTTCCAGTGACTTCATTCTTTGTAATAAAAATGATATCTTACATTTGGATAACACTTTATTGCCTTCAAAGTTGTATATAAATAATATGTATATATATTTTAGATATTTATAATTTCATTTGAATCTTCTCACAAGCTCATAAACTAGGAGAGGAAGATTTTATTATCTTTACTGACAAATTAGATGTTGTTGGATGATCTGTCCAAGGTTGCACAGCTTTCAAGAAAGAAATGGAGAAAGCAGTACAATCACATTTTCTGACTCCAAGTTCAGTGATTTCCCCTGAATCAGTTAGTTTTGCCCATCAAATAGAAAAGAAGTCACTTGCCCCAACCATGAGAACCTCCTCATTCCCACACTTCCCTTGTCTCTCCATGAAGTCTAACAAAAATGATTGAGAGAGATATTTCTCTATAATACTGCTTTTCCTTTTTTGTTTGTTTGTTTTTCTTTTTTCACATCTTTATTAGATTATAATTCCTTTATATGTTGTGTTAGTTTCTGTTGTACAACAAAGTGAATCAGCTGTATATATACATATATCCCCATATCCCCTCCCTTTTGAGCCTCCCTCCCACCCTCCCTATCCCACCTCTTTAGGTCATCACAAAGCACCAAACTGATCTCCCTGTGCTATGCAGCAGCTGCCTACTAGCTATCCATTTTACATTTAGTTGTGTATATATCAATGCTACTCTTGCACTTCTTCCCAGCTTCCCCTTCCCCCACTGTGTCTTCAAGTCTGTTCTCTATGTCTGTGTCTTTATTCCTGCCCTGCTGCTTTTCCTTATTGTGAGTTTGTTTTTAAAGAACAATCAAGTATACTTTTTAGGTTCCTATAAAATTTATGTGCCTGTCTCTAGGGGTTCTACTGTTTTTTATTCCTGAAAATGACACCTGACTCCTAGAAGACACTTTTCATTACAGGAAGAATTTCCAAGGACTTAGATAGTCTGGGGTTTTGAAGGAAAACAACTCAAAGTGGCAACTGTCATAAAAGGAAGAGTGAGGTACTCCTGGGTTCAAATACCACATGACTTACCCCTGGCCCCTCTGTCTGCTCATCAGCAAGGGTGAGGAGGATATTATCTATCTTGAAGTGTTGTTATAAAAATTCAAAATAACACTTTTGCAATGTCTTGTACAGTTTCTAGCACATAGTTCTGAATTTTGTAAAAATGGAATTATAATTCACTTAGTACAAATCTTACCTTTGGAAATTTCCTACATCTCTGAAAAGATAGCACCAGCTATCTATGAGAAAGAAAAATACTGTTCTGTAAGTTCTATACTTTGCTTGTTAGTGTGTGTGTGTGTATGTGTGTAGATAGATGTGTTTAGGTCACTTGTTTTTTTCTGTGCCTTTTACAAATGGGGCTGGAAAGACAATTAATGGCCATTCAGTGCTTCCTATTGGAACACCTCCAACTAAAGAAGCAATTTCTAAAGGCTCTGGTTATGAGACTGCGAAGGGAGTAAGGATGAACATACAATAGTATTTCTAAATGTTTCAAGGGCATGCTGGCTGCAGGAAACATGACCTAAGGATTTGAAATTCCCAAATGGACTTTCTGGGGCTTTGTTGTAATGGCGTCTTCCTCCTTCACCTACTCATCCAGGGATTTTGAGCTTTACTATGATAGTGGCATTGGCAGAGACATATCCCTACAGAAAGAGGGCTGCCAAACCAAAGGGCTTCTGGGGTGTCAGATAAATCCCTGCCAGTCAAGGTGACTGAACAGTGGAATCTGGCAGCTGGGACAGACAGGAGACAGCCAACCGCCCAGTCAGTGCCTTGCTCGTATCTAGGGACCCTGAGCCGAGGGTGTGGGAAGAGCTCCCCTTGGATTTCCACTGAGAGCACTTTGTGCTTTTCTCATCCCTGCTCTTCCTCTTCTTCGTTTTCCTCTCTTCTTCCTCTTTTCTGTCATTCTTACACCAAACTGTAAGAGTCCTGGGGGTAGGAATGATGTCTTACCTTCATCCCCAGACCTCCTCAATGCATGACTCATTTCACCGGTTGCTCAGAACGAGGTTGCTATGTGAAACCAAAGAACTTGAAGAAGAGAATAGCTCCCACCTCCACAGAGCCATTTCTCATGACAAACCTTTGGATTTTTCCAAAAAGCCTATGTAAGGTTGATTTTTTTTCAAGTTCTTTATTGGAATATAAATGCTTTACACTGTTGTGCCAGTTTTTGCTCTACAACAAAGTGAATCAGTTGTATTTATACATATATCCACGTATCCCGTCCCTTCCATGACTCCTTCCCACCTTCCCTATCCTAGCCCTTTAAGTCATCACCCATCATCGAGTTGATCTCCCTGTGTTATGCAGCAGCTTCCCACTAGCTATCTATTTTACATTTGGTAGTGTATAAATGTCAGTGCTACTCTCTCACTTCATCCCAGCTTCTCTAGAGAATGTTTTATTATATCTTGTGACTTTCCTATTTAAAATAGGAAAATTGACGTTTTGACTTACATTATAACTAAGTGGTCTTTTGAGAACCAGATTTCATGGAGAGATTTTTTTTTTGCACATAATATGGCAATTGTTTGCATGTAAATGAGTTTTTCTGAATTATATTTGAAATACAAAAGTATCCATTGTACCATCTCATTTCCCTTATTAGTTTGCTTCATAAATTCAAGCAAAGTATTCCCAGATTGGATAATACATTTTTTCTTTTTTCAGTATATCGTAATTAGGAATTAGTGAGGTCCAAATTAATGAGATTTTCCTGTGGTTGTACATGTTAAGTTTGCAAAGATTCTCAACACTGCATGGAATCCCTCTCTCAACTCCCCAGCTTGTCAACAGAATTGCTCAGTCAAAACACATCTTATAATTTCTGACTTTGTTTTCCCAAGTTGGTCCCCAAAGGATAATAATTCCTTAAATAAACCCAAAATGTTTTAAGAGGAAGAGAAAAATAGGAAGAAGAAAAGAAGATAATACCTTCCAGGAGTCATAATTTCCCACCATCTGGTCTCACCCTCTAGTCTGTCCCCTTGTCACCTAATCCTCGCCCTGCCCCCACCCCATGTCCTCTTGAAGGGTGCAAGTGTGTGTAACAGCTCCAGTGACACTTGCCACACACCACAGGAGAACAAATCCCTAAGACATGAGTCATGACGAGATCTTCTTTTTCATCTGTTTTAAGCATGGAATTGTTCCCTCTCCACTTGAATAAATCTCAGGCATCAGTTCCCTCTTCTCTAGAGAAGAGTAGACAAGAGGGTCTTGGAGGATGAGGAAGAGGAACTGAAAAGCATATTGCAGGGTAATGTGCCTTCGTATAGCCCTGTGACCACCCTAATAATCCACAACCCTTAACAGGTTTTCCTTCCCCTCCTCCCTCCCTCCCTTTCTCTCTCTCTCTTTCCCCTTTCTCTCTCTTCCTCCCCCACCCCCTCTTCTCCTTTCCTGTCTGCTCTCTTTTGTTCTTCTTTCCTCTCTTCTTTTTTTTCCCTTACTTTTTAAAAAGTTTAAAACAGTTCAACCAAGAGGAAACCTTTAAACTGATGTTCTCGTGAATCTTTTCTTTTTGAAAAATTTAAAATATTCTTGGCACTTAGTTGCTCACAATTGATTCATCTGAGAAGTGGCTTGCACTTACAGTATAACACCTATAGTTATAATTATATCCAAATGTATAGAAATAATAATTTTAAAATTCAGAATAGTTGTTACCAATAGGGAGGAAGGAAGGAGAATGATGTTGAAGGGACACGTATAGGGGACATTCATTGAATCTCTAGTGATTTAAACTCCAGATGCGGATGAAGCAAAGTGTTATGATTTGATAACGCTGGGCAGAGGGCATAAGGTTGTTTTTTCAATTCTTCTCTATAGTTTTCAAATGTAATATATAGGATTATAATTTGTCAAAAATATCCCAGAAAATAAGGAAATCATATTGAACTCTTAACTGATAAATTGAGGCATATTAAAAATTTTAAGAGTTTATTTGAGCAAAAATCAATTTGAATCGGGTAGTGTCAAACCAGAAATGGTTACGAGTGCTCCACCAACAAGAGCTGGGAGACACTTGATTATGGAGAAAAAGCAGAAGCAAAGTAAGGAAATTATTGGTTGGTTACAGCTTAAAGCCTAGTTGGTTGTTCATGATTGGTTGCCCTTTGGTTTCAATTTCATAACCTTGAGACATCGACAGGCTTAGATTTTGGTTTGCTTCCACAGGACATTGGGGCATTAGGAGCTACCTTAGTGTAATGGCCTCCTTGTTTAATTAATTTAACACACTTCACCAGGAGCTGGACTTCTATGCCAACTCGTCACTAGTTTTCCTCCTGTTTCACTTCCCTCTTTCACCTCTTTACCACAAATGTGCCCATAAAATGTAGGACCTGGAAAACATTTGAAATTTGCCTCCAATTTTGATCTGTAAGTAGTTATTCAGTTAATTCCATATGCAGATCTTTTCTTATGAGATGAGTGACTTTCATAAGCCAGAAGATAAAGAGGAAACCTAAAGATACAACATCCTATTTAGTGATTGACAAATACTTATTAAACATTGTTTCTCTCTAAGTCACTGAGATATGGTGTTTGAATGGGAGACAGTCTGTATTTTCAAGGATTTTGCAGTTTAGGAAGGCATAAGACACAGTTACCAGAAACTTTAGCAATTTTTATGGAGATTAAGGAGGTTGCCAGTCTAAATTAGTCTTCAGACTGAATTATAGAATATTAAAACAAAATCATTGAGCTGGGTATTGTCAATTCCACTGTTGTGAATTTATTCTACAGATGTAGTTGCACATGTATGAAATGATTTATACATAAGCTTTGTTTGTTAGAGCAAAAGACTGAAAATAAAAATCCATTAATATGGGTGTGGTTAAAGTAAATTAGAATACATCCATGAAATGGCATAATATGCAATCAGTAGAATGCAACATCGCATATACCATAAAATGAACAGAACACCAAGAAACTAGGACTGATGGTCCAGTGGTTAAGACTTTGCCTTCCAATGTAGCGGGGTGTGGGTTCAATCCCTGGTCACGAAGCTAAGATCCCACATGCCTTGCAGCCAAAAAACCAAAACATAAATCAGAAGCAATATTGTAACAAATTCAATAAAGACTTTAAAAATGGCCCACATCAAAAACAAAAAAAATTCTTAAAAAAACAACAACACAGAGAAACATTATGAAGCAAAATAAAGACGGTCAAACAAACAGCAATAAACTCAAGCACTAAATAAAATTATAGTATTTTATAATTTGTGTGAGGAAATAATTTTATATACATATGTGTATTCATGGACTATCTCTGTAATGATAAAAAAAGAACTAAAAATAGGATGGAGGAAATTGTGTAATCGGGGATCAGGTGTAGGAGGAGGATTGTGTATCCTTTTATGCCTTTCATATTTTATACTGTGAACATATATCACATAATAATAAAACTAAATTACATAAAAATACAAAGATGTAGGGGAGCTCCCTGGTGGCCTCATGGTTAGGATTCTGGGCTTTCACTGCCATGGCCCAGATTCAATATCTAGTCAGGGAACTGAGATCCCACAAGCCACATGGTATGCCCCCCCCCAAAAAAAAACAAAAACAAACAAAACAAAACAAAAAGATGTAAAAAATAAACTGGAAATAATAAGAGAAAAGAGCACTGGAGAAAAAGAAAAGATAGACTCTCTTTTTTTCTTTCTTCCTTTCTTCCTTCTTTCTTTCTTTTCTTCCTTTCTTTCTTTCTTTCTTTCTTTCTTTCTTTCTTTCTTTCTTTCTTTCTTTCTTTCTTTCCTTCTTCCTTCCTTCCTTCCTTCCTTCCTTCCTTCCTTCCCTTCTTTCTTCTTTCTTCTTTCTTTCCTTCTTTCTTTTTTTTTTCCCTTTGCAGTGTATTTTTAGAATTTCTCAAATATTAGAAGATGAACACTTCTGCACGTATAAAGGTTGTGGATGGGGTAGAAAGTATGAAGAGCATAAGAGAAACTGATCCAGTCATTTCAGAGCGTTCTGGCAAGTTCTGGCCATGGTCGTCATGTCAGGGTGCTGACACCCTTCACGTGGAGGAATTGATGTACTTCTGGCTACCTCCTTCCGTAGATTTTGAGGGCAGTGACAAGACTGGTGGATCTTCAGATCCCCCTTGCTCCCTGGGGAAACTGGCTCATAGTGAGTGATACATCTGGTCTGAACTGAATGACTGACTGACTAGGGTGAGGACTGGGGGTCCCTAGTGGATTCAGTGCATGAGAAGGAACAAAGTTGCCATGTATTTGCATTTCAAGGGTTCAGATTATGGCATTTTGCCATTACCATTATCTGGTGACAAAACTTTCAGAAGAAAACAATTGAGGAAGTTCTAAAAAGCAAAACTTGAATTTGCTGCTTTCAGGCAACTGTTTCCATAGCACTGACATTGTATTTACAACTAGTTACACAGCATTTACGCTGTATTAGGTATTGTAAGTAATTTAGAGATGATTTAAAGTATACATATGCAAATAGTATGTCATTTTATGTAAAAGACTTGAGCATCCTTGGATTTTGGCATCCGTGGGGGTCCTGGGGTCTATCCCCTGTGGATTTCAAGGAATGACTAATATATATATATATATATATAATTTGATATTTGATATTTGATAATTCTTTCTTGTTTAGTGCAATGATAATGTAAGCAAACTTGCCTTCTACATTATTACAGTATAGAGTTTTGAATATCAAAAAATTTTCTTAGGATTTACAGTATTTATCTCCTCTTTAGTGAAGCTATGAAGGAGGACTTTTAGTTTATAGTAATATAACTCCAGAAAAATACTGCAGATTTGCATTTTCATAACTGACTGTGAAGTATATATTCATATACCTACAGGTTAATGTATGCAAATGTCTCCAATCTGATTATTGTACAGTCTTAGCATTCTAGAATGTACAATTTTCCATTACTGAAGTGCTATTTTATGTAAAACATATCTCACAATGCATTATTTTTCTTCTGGTTTCTCTTAATTTCTACTATACTAAATTTAAAATGTGAGTGTGAAAGTCCACAGATTGGTGGATCGGTAACAGGTTATCTCCTTTTCTCTTTGAAACCTCTTATGGGACTTCATCTCTTCTTGAAGTTTATCTTTGGAAACTTTTTTTAACTTTTTTTTTAAATTATTTTTTTATTTTTATTGGCTGCATTGGGTCTTCATTGCTGCGCCCGGGCTTTCTGTAGTTGTAGAGAGTGGGGGCTCCTCTTCGTTTCAGTGTTCAGGCTTCTCACTGCAGTGGCTTCTCTTGTTGTGGAGCACGGGCTCTAGGTGCGTGGGCTTCAGTAGTTGTGGCTCGTGGGCTCTAGAGCACAGGCTCAGTAGTTGTGGCGCACGGGCTTAGTTGCTCTGCGGCATGTGGGATCTTCCTGGACCAGGGCTCGAACCCATGTCCCCTGCATTGGCAGGCGGATTCTTGACCACGCTGCCAGCAGGAACGCCCCCGGAAATTTTAAAATACAAAAATTAAAAGAAAAAAGAGTCCATGGAAATGAGCTATTGTTATTCACAAAGGGTATATGACTATTTGTTTAAAGGCGCATCAGGAAATGGCCATTGGGAATCAGAGAGAGTCACCAGTGTTTTGACACAGACGCATTTTCACACTCTCACCAGCTTAATGCTGGTGCAATTTGGAGGCCTGGAGGTTTCACAGTAAGCCTATTTGTCCAGCGTGTAGACCCTCTTTTATTTCCCACAAGGAGGGGGATAAATGGTGCTACCAAGAGTTGCATAGAGTACAGTTTGGTCGCCACACCTTGCTTGGGCACTCACATCTTGTGATCTAGGACTCCTGAGATCCCTTTTTCCCAGAGTCTTCTTATGAAGCTCTATTTCTCGGCCTTTAAAACTCCATAGTGCTTCCTGATCAGCACAGCTGTCTCATAATTTCTTGTAACATTATTTAAAATTTCAAAACAAATGGAACCAATATGATGCCTAGAGCCAAATTAAAGTCATCTTCTTGTGGAGGATGCTTTTTTAACCACACCTACACCATTCTGGAATTTTGATAGCTCGGGGAGGGTGACGATAATGTAGAGGATGAAAATTCTCTCCACAGAGAGTTTCTACTTTGGCTCCACCCAGCAGGATCAGCAGTTCCACAGGAAAGACCAGACGATGGCCTTGGACCACTTCACCAGGCACAGTCTGGGCTCTATCCTCAGGGAAGGGGTCGGGCTGGTGGGATAAACTCAGGATTTGCACCTTCCCTCACTGACCAGATGTTGTTGCTTTTGTTTTCCATCTTCCCCTTCAGAGCATCATGTGCACTGGGCGGCGTCAGTGGCACCCAGACCCCCTCCTCATCCACTGCATCCAGTCCTGTGAGGTAAGCCACCTCCCCTCCCCCAGACCCAGACCAGAGCGCTCGGTTCTGGTCAACTTGCAGAGAGTTGAGTCCTTCTAGTTCAATATCTTGCCCTTTCCCAGCTCCTGTGTCCTTTGTGTAATCTCTTAAGCTTAGCTCCACAATCCCCAAAGTACAAATATTAGGATTTCTGATTTTGCCCTTTTTTTTTTTTAATTTTAGCAAAATCTCCAGGGTTCCATTTTAAATGCCTGAATAAAAAAATAAGTTAAAAGCAAGTCAGAATTATTTATGGTTCTGGGATTCTCTAACTGGGTCTCACTGGAGCTTAGCTAGATCAGAGTTTTGCAGATCAATGGCCCACAGTCAGGGGTTTGGCCAGAGCAGTGTCTAAAAACAATTTTGTTTTGATTGCTAATGCTTAAAAATTGGGATTTTCACATAAAATTCATATGTGTATATGTAACATCACACACACAAGCACACATGCACACACACACCAAATAAAAATAAATATAAAACTCTTTGTGCAAAGATTTTACTCTTAAAAATAAGAATATCTGGCAACCATAGCAACGATTTGCTTGATCTGCGTCTACAATGCCAGAAGGGCAGCTGCCCTCCAATTCAACCTGGTTCTCGCCAGACCCTGTAGCTTCTCACCTACTGGGCATCTCTCTTTGACATCAACTGCTTGAGTCACACAGGCATCTCTGTTTTCGACCTCTGAGGGGGACCTATAGTCCACTGTTGATTAACCCAAACCAGACCTTTACTACCTCAAGGAATCCTGCTCACTTCTTCACACAGGGCATTCCCCTACCAGTGGGGGACTCAGGGGTTGTGAATTCCTTAACTAGATTAAGAGGAGTTTTTGCAGGGAAAAGTCAAGAATGAGGCAGAGGCTTGGTGAAGGAGCATGACCCAGGAATCCTACCAAGGGGGATACTACACACACGTGCGCACAAACACACACACACACACACACACACACACACTACTTAAGCTCTCTCACCCTGGGAATAGCCAGTAACAAATACAAAATACTGTAGTCTCAGGCGAGAGTCAGGCTTTGTTGTCCAAATCTCTCACTGGAAGTAATTAAGCCACTTAGGAGCAATGCTCAGTAATTCTGGCCATGCCTTGTGCGCTAGAGAGAACTGTTTAACTGCCTTTGACTTCCAGCACCCTCCCCTCCATACACACCCAACCCACATGCCTGTTAGTCCCTGGATTCTCCTGTATCTCTGTTTCTCTTGATCTAATTCTGGGAAACTGGGATCTACATGAGGCCAAAGAGGGGACAAGGGTGGGGTTTCAGACAAAGGGAGAACTGGGTGGGGAAATGATACCAATAAAAATCGCGTCCTGAGAGTGCATCAGGAAAAATGCTAGCATGCAGTATGCTTTGTTATGGTGTGGGCCAATAAAACAGCTCATCTTCTGCCATCATTAGAAAAACAGATGGCAGTGGGATGGGGAGGAGGGCCAGTGACTCATCCACCAGGCAGGGGGTAACAAGGGGGAAGAGGAAGCCAGGGAAGGAGGGAGATAAACAGACAGAGGACTCGAGAATTGGGACAAGATCAAAGGGACCCTGAGAATTCCCTTCTGCTGCTTCCATGCATGATCACAAGAAGGAGGGTGGATGGCAGGGCTTGGAGCTGGCTTCGGTGTTTCCCAGAAGGTTACAACACAGAGCTTTCCCCACTTGTCCTCCCTCCATGCTGCACCCCAGCACAGGCTCTCCATACCTTATCCAGAGCTTCCCAGGCTTCTTTCAGCTCCTTTGTTGATGTGATAGGGAACAAAACTGCATTCCCTCTTACACCCCCTCCCCACCTGCTATCACGCATAGCTGAGGCTTGACCACCACACGCCTGTTGGTACCCCCCTACTCCAGGGGTTCTCAAAGCGTGGCCCCTGGACCAGCACAATTGTCATCACCTGGGAACCTGGAAAAAATGCACTTTCTCGGGCCCCATCCCAGATGCTGGGGTGGGACCCAGCAACCTGTGCTTTAACAAGGGCTCAGGGAGATTCTGAAGACCGCTTAAGTTTGCAAATTACTGCTCTGGCCACTGTGGGAGCAGATAAGAAGGTTTCTAGACTCTGGATCTGTAATTTGAAGCTTACTTGTCTAGCAATAATTCTAGCCAACATTATTGACATTCTGATTATTCTACAGTATTTCCTGAGACTCTCTGGGTAGGACAAGATTTGACAGGACATGATTTTGCTTCTGGTTTCCCAGCAAAGGCTAGGAAGAGGGAAAAAAAGCACTTAAAGGAGTGGAAGGAAGGAACAAAGAAGAGGAATCAATACCTGTAGGAAAGGAAAACAAATTGGGTAGAGGGGTGCATGGGAAGAAGTAGAAACAGTTCCAAAGAGATAAGTAATAAGAAAGGCGGAGCGGGAGGGTGAGAATGGGAAAGAAAGGACAAGAGAGGCTGAAACTGGTCTGTTCTGGGGACAACTTGGCAGACACTGAATTCTTTACTGGAAAAAGTCAGCTAAATATGTTAGGGAGAACCAAAGAGTGTCAGAGACAGACGGAGGGAAAACAGACCCAGAGGCAAGATAAGTCGAGAAGGGGTAGGGGGGTGAGAGCAAGTTTTAAAACGTGAGGCACGGAAATCTGAAACCTTGTGCCCCAGTGTCTAAAACGAGTTTTCTTTTTTGGCTTTCCAATAGTGAATTTAATTCTAAGATGTCCTCTTAAGACATTCAGCCTTGTAAGAGTGAAGCACGTCATTCTTTATCGCTCTCAGTCTGCCCAAGGCAATGAACGCGTCCCCTCACTGTCTCACTCCACTGTCCGCATTGTGTCACTTCTGCACCTCTGTTTGTGTCCCATCCCCTCGGCCACAGAGACTGAGCCTTCAATTCTCCACTATTCTATGCCTCTCACTTTTCTTTTAGAGGCAGCTCTGAAGGTTTCCTCTAAAAAATCTTGTGTAAACAATGCCATCTTCCCAGGGTCCCTTATGCTCCCGTTGTCTCAAGAGCACGTGTGTACCACGTATCTGCAATTCAAACCCGTTCACACCTTAAATTCTATTTTTCTAGCTGTTTCTTGTGTTTCGCCGTCTTGACCTAGACACTCCTTGCACTTTCTATTTCTTTTGTAAGTCGCAAATGGGCAGGGAGTGGTAATTTGGTTGGTGGAGAAGTTTTGAAGTTAAACAAAAATAGGTTCAAATCCTGAGTCAGCTGAAGGGTGTGAGCCTTCGTGTCTTAATCTGTATTGGAAAGTGGGGGCAACCCAGCCATTTTAAGGAGCCATGATGAAGGATGAATGTGATAACAGACATAAATATTTAAGCATCATGCCATGCCTGGTCCATGAGAGATGCTTATCAGGTAGTGGCCTCTGTTATGCACCGTAAGCCACTCTGAATCCTTACTGAATCAGTGCAGCAGAAAGCAGGGCAGAGCTGCTGGTTGGTCTTTACATGGTTAGATGCAAACTCTGAAGGTAGGAAAAGGGAAAGAACAAAAGAAGAGAGGGGAACAGGCCATTCCCTGGCGACCCACTGAGATCCGTAATTCGCAAATCACTTGTAGACACTGTTGAATCCAGTCGGTCACCAGGCCAGCCGTCACCAGATCACTACACGAGGAGCCCTACTCATTCCTACCATTGCCCCCATGTTGGGGCCTCAACATCTCTCACCTGGGCTATTGCAGTTGTTTCCTAATTGTTCTCCCTCATCCCAGACCTGTGCCCATTAAAATTACAGACAAGCACACAAATAGTCAATGATAAGAGTAGAAAACAAAGACTCATTCCGCCAAACGCTTGGCCAATTGAGTGCAGTCTTTTCCCAGGATGAAGGGGTGGGGGGAGGGGGACGGGGGAGGCTTTCCTCATTTTGTGGGCTATAATTGAAGTGAATGTTCATACACAAACCCAGGATACTGCTAGACCATGTAAGTGTTACCTTCTCTTTATTTCCTTCTTTCTTCCCTCCCTCCCTTTCTTTCTTCCTTCCTCCCTTCCTTCCTTTCAAAAAGTCATATTTATTAATTCTAACAAAGTCTACAGTCCTAGCTTCCACTTAAACTAAGAACATGTTGTTCTCTAGGGAATGCAGCTGGAAATGAAGACCACACTTCCAGCCTCCTTTTGGATAGAAATGACTAATTTCCTTCCTGTAGGATGATTACCACAGAGTGCCCATTGACCCACGTTTTGGCTCTGCTTTTTCTGTGAACACGTATCTCCTGCAAGTGCATCCTGCCTCCCAGCAGCCCCCACTTTGGATTACAGTTTCTGATATTCTCTCTTCAACATTTCGTAGGTTCTTGTAGAGCTGTGCTTCTTCTTTTTCAAAAAAAACAAAAAAAAGAGCTGTGGTGGAAGACAGAAGTAGAATGACGTCAGAAGAATTAGGTTCAAATTCTGAGTTTACCCTTGTTAGTTACGTGTAGTATCTGTCTGGCTTTCTCGCAAAACTCCTGTGAGAGTCAAGTGAAATACCTGATGCTAAGCTGCTGTGTAAATTGCCGAATGATACAACGTATTTGTAGTGGCACTGCCTAAGGAAGAATATACATCACTGGGTAAGTGTGGGGTCTTATTGAAACAATGTAAACATATTAAGAATCAAGAAATTGTCCACTCCTGCCCAGTTTATAGCTTTATGAGTATTTATTATATACTGAAGGTAGCTATGGTTACTTGATGTTCTTGAGGTGTCCAATAAATTTAGAAAACTTTTAAAGACTTTTTTAGGGTATTTCAAGTAAGTCTCTCTGGACAGGCTACTGTTTCTCCTATAAATTCTTTTACGTACCCTTATAAATGCCTGTCTTCTCACTTACCGCATTATTTCAAGATTATATGACAGCTCTGTCCTTCCAACAGTCTGTGAGCTCCTGAATGGTAGGATGTGTTTTATTCCTTTGAAAAATACAGGCCTAATTCTTCAGTGACACCTGCTTCTACCCCTCTAAAGGCAGAGAGAGAGTTGAAGGTAGACCTTTGAGTCTCAAATTGAGAATGATTGCACCAGTATTATGAGGAGTAGCACAGTGGAAGGAAAGATAGGGAAGGAGTAGAAGCTGAAGGAGAGAATTACAGCCTTGTCATGTATGGAGTCAGAAAACCTTGCAATGAGGGCAGCCGGGAGGAGCCAGAGGAAGGTTGTCAGGGGTCCGGAGGCAGGCTTGAACCTCAGTGCCATCCCCTAGTACATGTTTCCTTGAAAAACCTGCTAGCTTCTCTGAATTTAAGTTTCCTCAGCTTTAAAATTAGATGGATACAATTTATCTTTTAAACTTGTTGGTCAGATACTGGATTCAGAAATCTACAGAGATGCACCAGGGTGTCATTTGCGGCCTTCCAAGAGGTCGTATGTACTTCAGAAGAACGTGGATCATGCTGATTTTTTAGGAATAACTGTAAATCTCTCTTGTTTCTTGGGGATTTTTGCCTTCTACGTAGATTTCAATCTTGGTTATACCCATGGGTCCTTCTCTTAAAGAACCTCTGTTCAGACTTGTGGCCCTCTCGGTTAACCTTGATTTCTTATTCACTGGATAGGTTGCATTTTGGAAATCTGTTGGCACTGTGCTTCCTTGGCTTCAACCCAAGGCCAGTTCTGCTTTTGGTTTTGCTACTTCTATCCTTGTTCTAGCTGGCGAGAGAGAACTGAGACTAAGATAGGGTGGATATGAGAGGCAGAACATGATAAAGGACGTGCAAGCACCTATTGTATGAATGTTCAATGAACATTAATTGAATCTCATTTATCAGTAATACTGAGTGGCTTCTGTTACTCAACAAAAAATTAATGCTTCTTCCCACTATTTATTCTCATAAGACAGTGGCAGGTGCGTATGCATTAAGAGATTGAGAGGCCAAGCTGATCTGGAGGAAGATTAGGTAAAGAATTGCTTAGTAAGACTCATTGGAGTCACTGTCCAATCATTCTGATGTTCTTAAAGGAATGGGGAGTTTACAGAAGACTGGAAGAAAAGCCATGTGGTATATACCACCTTAAAAGAAAAGGGGGTTGAATGATAAAGCCTATGTGCCTGCAAGCTTGGCTTTTCTACTAAGAAGAGTTCTAGGACAAACTTCTCTAAGTCTCATATTTATAAAGAATATACTCTCCTTTATCTAGTGTCATGTTCTGTGACAGAATGATTGGTCAAAGAGATAAAGGAGGAATCACTTTTTAAATTTAGCAGGTGTGTCATTCTAGTCCAAATGATCTACCCCTAATTTAAGAAGACACCTTAGGAGTTGACCACATGTTGGATCAGTACTGTAGATTGTTCTGAAATGGGATGGTCCATCCAGTGGAAGACTCGAGACTTGTTCTGGCCACACCTTGTCTTTACTCATTTCACGTGGGCAATATACTCAGCTGATAGTTTTTTGGTTTTGGTTTTGTTTTTTTAAGGTGTGCTCAAGAATTACCTGGAGTGATTATTTTTAAAATGTAGTTCTTAGGTTCTGCCAATCCCTCCCAGTTTCTACATATCAAGTCCTGTGCAAAGTCCAAGAATTTGCTTTTTTAAGAAATACCTCAGGTCCTTCTCATGTAGGTGGTTCTCAACTACACTTTGAGAGGCACTGGACAGGGATCAATTAATACACTCGCAGATAATTGTAAACAATAGCACCCAGGTCACATCTTGGGAGAAAAGTGTCCATCTACCAATAGTTCTTGAATAAATGAAGAAATCACCTGAAATAGAATAACATTAAGAAAGAGCAAGGCTAGAGGTAAAAGTATCTGGTAGACAGTGGTAAAACTGAAATTCTTATATAAGCCAGAAAAGACTGAATTGTTTCAAAATTACAGTTAAATTGTTAAAAATGATTGTTCATTGTGGGTAGCCTGACTCTGTTCTTAAAACGACAAACTACCTGCCGATAAATGTGAGTGGGACCAGCAGAAAACCCGAGTATTTCACTGCCTGTCATTAATCTCACCATCCATCTGATTCTGTTTTCTCTTTGGGTCTAACTTCCCTAGCCATTAGAAAACACAGAACATGGTGAAGGTAACAAAAATAATATCAAAGCTTGGTAATAATACCTTTGGCGAACAATTAAAAGAATTGGAATTTTTAAGCCTAAAAGAAGAGGATAAAGATTGACGTAGTATTTTCACGTAGTAAAAGTTTTATACAGAGAAGAGTTAACAGTCACCATCTCCCAATAACAACAGGACAGAAAATAATGGGCTTAAAAAGCTGAATGAACTATTTAAAGTAAATCCCTGTGAGAAGCTCCTGGAACGGTTAGCCTTTATACACGTTTATAAAGGGAAGTGTTTAAAGGCACGTGAGTCTTTGGAGCATTTTAAAGGGATGTGTATTATCTCCTCTCTGATATGGTTGAACATTTCTGATGTCTCAGACACAGATGGTGGTTCGGTATTCTCTCTCCTTGTAAATCTAGCACTCCATGGATTTAAATGTAAATATATTTGTGTTTTCTTAAAGCAACCAGTAGAGATATTTTTAAGTGTCATGACTATACGAGTACAACCTTGATAGGAATGTGTAGGAGGGAACTGGGAGTGGAAAGGCAGCAGTGAGGAGTCCTTGGGGACCAGTTTAGCTTCAGCAAAGTGGCTGCACTTACTTAAACGTAGGTGGGCAGTTGTATTGTTTTTACACATTTAGTAACTGATATCAACAATGCTTCCACCACTAATTTATTCCATCTGCTCCATCATTCCTTAGATTCTTTCTTCTGTGTTGTCTTGGACTTCTCTCTGCCTCCCTTTTATTATTTGTATTCCAGATGGTAGCGCTGTTAGCTGTGTCTGGGACGTGGGCTTCTCAGTGACTCATGGGCACTACCTGGGTTTACTGCTGTACCTCTAGGATGCAGGGGCAGATATATAATTCATGAGGTGGAAATGATGGCATGAAAATCGAGTTTTTATTGCACCCTTTTTTTCTTTCCCAGGCTTTGATCCCAGAAGGGGTAGAGAGAAGCTACAGTCAGACTAATATGCCCCATTTGAGGAGATGTGCTTTATACTTGGGTGCAAAATGCCTGCAAGCAGATCTGAATGTGAGGATGGGAGATGGGGGCTGGAGAGGGTCACAGGTTAGCCTGCATGTGATAAATACCCAAGAAATAAGTGGTCTTTGTGAGCTTCCACATGATGTGTGGCCCTTTTGAAGGAAGGCTTTTGTTTCTGTTAGGGTTTTGTCCCCTTGTTTTTTAGGACAAGATGTCATATATAAATTTATATAATTTCACTCAGCCTCATAGTGAAATCTGTTTAGCCATTCTTTTCTCAAACTTTTATCCTTTCTATCTGTAAAGTTTATCTCTATTACCGTGCTTTAGTAATGACTTTTTCATCACTAGATAGTCACAAATTTCTTTTAATAAATGTCCAAACTTGATTTTTGAAGTGTGACCAGATGGAATTGCTACTGATCTTTCCAAAAAAACCTCTCACCTGAGTGTGTCTTTATAAATTCCTTATTACAAAGAGAAAAATGAATCTTTTTTATATGGTACCTGTATACAGAAAAGCAAATGTTCTATCCTAACCTAACCACTTTGGGCACTCTGTGATTGCAAAGTTGTTTCATTTCTCGTTTCCTTTTCATTTATGTTTTGCCATTTAAATAATAGCCAACGATTAAACTTCTCTTTGCCACATTTTAGGTGTTTACAAATCAGATATAATAATCATTCCCTCCCTTGCTTCTCAGAGGACAGATCATATGGGCTTACTTTTCTTTGACATCCTTGCCAAGTTCTTTAGTATCGATGGGTGAAAAGGAGTTAATTAGGGTGGAAATAATAATGTCCTAGCAGCCAGTAATGAGGATAGCTACTCCACTTCTGGATAGCGTGGGTCCTCACAAATCTAAATCTAAATATGTGTTAGACTTGCTATAAAATCCAGAGAAAAAATGAAAATTAGCTTACATTGGAACTGTCTTCCAGGCTCACCGACTGCCAGATTCCAATCCCCTGGAGATTTGTTTGTGAATTTCTCCGGCAGTTTCGTGCAATCTCCGCACAGGCTGGAAATCTGGGCATGTCTTTAGGCTTGTCCAGAGTCCCATTGGGTTCAGGGCTCTACTTTAGACCCTCCAGCTGGAATCTCTGAAAATCGAACTCCAAATGTTAATTAGGACTAGGTTTTTCATACTGAAAGCTAAAACCATTGTCTTTTTTTCCTGCTTTTTAAAAAAGTGAAACATTAAAAGCACAACCGTGCAAATTGTAAAACCTCCTCTAGATTAACAACATTCATGAGAATTTACGCTTGTCTAAGACTCCCTGGGAACCACGCTGTGACATCCTGGTGGGCTTTCTAACTGGCTGCATTTTGCGCCTTTTGTGTTCTCTGCCCTCCTGGGTGGGCCACTCTCTCACTCTGATAATTCGCTCTGTTACATGGGTTTTCCCTTTTTCTCCTCCAACCACACCCATTTTCTGATTTACTCTGTGCTTTTCCTTATTGTTCTGTTCTTTCGATTCTTCCTTTCTAGCCCAAGTTTGCAGACAATTGAAACACTACTCGCCTGTAAAAATAACATTACGGAAATGCTACCTTCTGTTCCTCAACCTGTCCAGGTGCTTCCTAATTATTATGCTGAGATTATAAGAATTAGCAGTAAACAAATATAATCAGATTATATCTATTAACTCTACCCCTTTCCTCTTCTCATAAATGCCTTTCTCCACTAAGGTTTCTAACTGCACTCCTAAATGTGTTCTAAATGCAATCTAAGTGTGACTCAGATACATTCACTGAGATTGTTCTTAAAGTCCATAAAGCATTGATTAGTTTACCATTTGCATATACCTTTTTTTTTAATTTATTTATTTATTTATTTTTTTGGGGGGTACACCAGGTTCAATCATCTGTTTTTATACACATATCCCCATCTTCCCTCCCTTCCTTGACTCCCTCCCCCCAAGTCACCCCCACCCTCCCCGCCCCAGTCCTCAAAGGCATCTTCCATCCTCGAGTTGGACTCCCTTTGTTATACAACAACTTCCCGCTGACTATTTTACAGTTGGTAATATATATATGTCTGTGCTACTCTCTCGCTTCGTCTCAGTTTCCCCTTCACCCCCCGCCCCCTCCCATACCTCGAGTTCTCCTGTCCATTCTCTGTATCTGCATCCTTGTTCTTGTCACTGAGTTCAACAGTACCATTTTTAGATTCCGTATATGTGAGTTAGCATACAATATTTGTCCTTTATTAAATAGTTATATTGACAAGCTCTTTCAGAAAGTTCATATAATTTGAGTTATTTCTTATTTATCCTACTAAAATAGATACTACTTTAGTGAAATTATTTTATTAAGTACTTGTTGATTGTAGTGACTGAGTGATAGCTAGGTATTCTACTGAGTCTCTTACACTTAATTTGTAAAAGTAGGTGAAGTATATATGTATACCTATATACACGTATGTTATGTGTGTGTGTCTGTTCTAACTAACCCTATAATGAAATGGTGACAGAAAAAAGGGTAACAGTCCCAAACTGATTGCAATTATTTGCAAATTGCAGCAGATAGCATGCACAGAAGAAAGGATGCATATTTCAACCCCTGACTAATGGGTTTAAATCTCAGCTCTGCCCTTATTAGCCATATTTTCATGCAATATTTTAACTTAATTTTAATTCTATAAAAGTAACATGTAACTAGTTTAAAAAACCAGTTAGCACCTCCGGGTTTATCTGCAAGACTGGCAGTGCCTGCCCCTCTCTGGCTAACCTCAGCCTCTCTTGGAAGAGACAACTCTTTCATATCTTTTTTGCTTCTCCCCTTCACTTCTTTTACTTCCTCTAGAAATTACATCTCTAAATATCTATATCTATGTCTACATATATCTATACGCATATCTATTTAATAATGCTTCTACTGCCAATCTTGATTTTTTTTCATTTAGGGCATTATTTGCTGACTTCCTAACTAATATGGAAGATGGGTTTGACCTCTCTGACACAATCACTCTTTCTCTGTCTCTCTCTCATATACACACACAACACATACCTGTATAGCTGCCTGCAGAGGTACCTGACACTCTTAATTCTTGAGCTTTTCTGGTATTCTGTGCATTTCAGGCATTTAGGTTTCTGTTTGCTCAGATCTGCTCTGTTAGCTACTACTCACCCATGCACTTTCCACTTTCCCATATGTTGAAATCTCCCTTGGCTGTCGTTGTCTCTTCTTCTCTCTTTTCTAATTTCATACCTTCTTTACTCTTTTATTCCCATTTTAGCAGGGCTTCTAGAGGGAGCAGATATAAGAACAGATTCAACACACATGTTTCCCGGCACTACACCTGGGATGCAGGAGATGTGCAGTGATCGTTATACCGTTACTACTCACTCTCCCTTCAACAGCGTTTGTGACTGAATGGAAGAAAACAGAGGCACCTGACAGAGACAATGTTCCTTATTTTGGTAATTTTTCCCTCTACTGTCTCTCCTCACTTCTTATTCTAACCTAGAACCAAGCAGAAATCTCTTCAAGGTGCTTAACTCCTGAAAGTGTAGGTTTTAGATAAAGACACTTTTTCATGGAATATATGTTTATTGTCCACATATAGTCTACAGCTCTAGGGATTTGAAGGGAAACAAGACAGACCTCCTGTCTCCTGGGAATCAACTCTGACTTGGAAGAGGAGCGTTTTCAAAGTTCTGTGGAAATAGAGGAAAGAAAGTGATTATGTTTGCTTACTGAACAGTCAGGGGTGGGTGTGGAACATACAATTTGGGGAAAATTTCAGAGCCAAGTGGCACTCATGTAGGATTTAATGGTTCCTCTCATTGGTGTTAAAGTAGGAAGCCCTATGGGCAGAGAGGATGCTGTGAGCACAAGGCACAGGGAATGTTTGGAGTACCACGTGGAGACTACAGATGAGGCTAGAGGAGCTCAGACACGAGGAGGGAATGGCATGAATTTTGCCGCACTTGGACTGTTAACTTTATTCCCATGGCTTTGGGGAGCATCACCAGGAAGCTACAAGATCAGATGAGATACATTGTTGAAGATGGAGCCTTTGGAGAAGAGACAGGTAATAAGTAGAATGGTTAGTAGACAGTGCCTGCATCTCAAGAGAGAGAGATGGTGAGAGTCCAGACTCAGCCCCGCAAGGTAGGGATGGATAGAAGCCACCACTGAGGGCTTTCCTTTTAAGATATAAAATTGAGTCCATTCAGTGAGGGAAGGTGAAGATCTAAATCTAATCCCCTGGTGCTTGGATGGATAGTGAACGCCACTCACCTCTGTTAAAAAAAAAAAAAGAAGAAGAAGAAGAAGAAGAAGCAGACTTGTAGGAGAAAATAAGAAATAAGGGGTTTGGCTTTAGACTGAGTGAGTTTAGTGGAGTTGGAGATAAAAGGTCTAGAGTTCAGGAGCACAGTCGCAGTTGGTGACTTATATTGCAAAATGAGGGAAATATGGGTGATAATTAAAGATAGGTGAGGGGATGAGATCTTGCCAAGAATAGGGAGAAGTGAAGAAGAAAGACCTAGGATAAGGGAGGTAATATAAGGGAAGAACAGAGGAGGAGAAGCTAGTCAAGGATTTAGAGAGAGAATGATGCGAAAAGTAGAAAGAAACACAGGAGAGAATGGTGGGAGGAAAACCACGGAAGAGGAAAGAGATGGTAAATAGCGTTATTAATAAATGCTACAGAGCAGACAAACGAGTTGAGTATTGCCAAGAGAAAATTAGACTTATAATTTCAGCATCACTGTAATCCTGGACACAGTGGTAACAGTGGAGTCGGGGAGAAGGCAGTAGGTTGAGAAATAAATAAGAAAGTAGATGCAGCAAATAAAAATATTGTTTCCAAAAGTTGGCCAGCATAAGGAATGAGATGAACAGTAACTTAAGTGGAAACCAATGTTTATGGAAAGACTTTTAACATGAATAAGAGTTGAATATATTTATTCTCTGTGGGTAATAATTTGGTTGAGAGTCTGGACACTCAAGGTAAAGAAGGGATGGAAGGGATTGCAAATACCCTTGGCTCTGGGTCAGGTCAGAAGGAAGTAACAATGACTAAAGGCAAAGTTTGTAGAGCAGCAAATAGAATTCAAGGAGATCATATGCAACCATTTCTCATTTCTCTGTGCAGACTTTCCCATCTCAGTTGATGGCAACTTCATCCTTCCTTTGCTCAGGACAAAATCCTTGGTGTCACTTAATCCCTCTCTTTCTTTCATCCTCCACATCCAATTCATCAGGTAATCCTACTAGCTCCACCTTGAAAATCCATCCATAGTCCAATCAGTTTTCTCCATCTCAGCTGCTGCTACCCTGGTTTGAGCTATCACCCTCTGCTACCTGGATTCCTGCAATAGCCTCCCGACTGGTCTCAGTTCTACCCCTGCCTCACCACTGTTTATTCTCAACACAGCAGCCAAAAGGCCCTGCTAACATGTAAGCTAAATCCAAGCACTGCTCTGCTGAAACTCTCTAAGAATTTCTCAGTTCACTTGGAGTGAAAACCAAAGTCCTTGCAATGGCTTACACAGCCCTCCAAACGTGCCTTCTCCGACCACTTGATTGGAAATTGTAACTGTCCTTCCTCTTCTCATCCTCCAGCCTATAGCACTCCCTTACACTGCCCTGTTTTGTTTTTATAGGACTGTTACTTTTTAATTCACTAAATAATTGTTTGTTATACTTAATGTCTGTTATCCCCACTGGGATACAAGCTCCACAGGGCAGGGCTTTTTGTTTCTTTTATTCACTGATAAACCTCAAGTCCTTAGTACAGTGGTACAGTGACAGGCACATGGTAAATGTTCAGTATGTATGTCTTTTTTTTTTTTACTAATTAAATTAATATATATTGTTTGTAATACCGAAACATTAGAAACATCATAATGACCATCAATAATTACATTAATATTTGTAACATATATTACCTATGTGTGTATATAACACTATATATATGTATATCTATAATGTATATAACATTATACAGCCATTAAAAGAATGACACATGCTTCTGTGGAAGGAACTCTGATACACATATGCATAACACATGATGAGTAACCATGTATGTATTTGTATAGAGAATTTCTGGAACTATATACTAGAAGTTGTCAATAGTAGCCTATCTGTTGGGAAGAAAACTGATTCCTAGAGAAGAGGTTGATAGGAACATTGTATACTATTTTCTTCCTTTTAAAATTTTATGGGTTTTTTTTTTCAGATCTTGATCGGAGCATAATTGCTTTACAGTGTTGTGTTAGTGTCTGCTGTACAAATAAGTACGTCTAGAGTGAATGAATGAGGTAGGAAGTTAAAGGCAGTCACAGATTGTAGAGAAGACTGGCAGCAGGGTAAGGATCTCAAGAAGCAGATAGATTACTGTGGGGAAAAGGAAAATTTTGCTAACTTGTGAAGAGCAAAAAGTTTGCCAAGAGATGCCGAGTTTTATGACTCCTTTAAGAGCCTTTTTTTACTGGCTGCTCTTTGTGTTGAGTGAAGCCTGCAGTTAGCCTGGCCCTGCCCTGAGACTTCGGGGGTGAGTGGGGAAATGTAGTTTCCCTTCCGCTCTTTGAGGGCTATTTGTGCACTGGGTAGAGAAAGCTTGGTTCCACGTGTTGCCTTTCTTCTCCTTCGTTGTGTGACCTCAATCAAAGTCATTTAGCTCCTGTGGGAAAATAACATCTCCCTTGGTTGACTTTGAATGTTCTTTTGGCTCTCAAATGAGATGATGTTTATGAAAGCCTTGGTCAACACGAAAATGCCACACACATGTACAGGGTTATTGTCACTATCATCCTGCCTGGGCGAGAAGTCTTCTGAAGCCAGGCCAGGCTGAGGCATAGCAACAGTGCCGGTGGCAGATGACACATCCCACGTGCTGCTCACTGGAGGTCCTGGCTGAGGAAGCCAGGTGTCTACTGGCAGGTGCACACATGAAGCTGCAGCAAGAATCAATAAGGAGAAACGGAGCCTCTCCTTACCTCCTTTCAACTCAGTCTGACTCTTCTCAGGCCTGCAGCTCTGAGCTAGTTTTTGTGTCTCTTCGGATCTACCTTTCCAGGTGTAGGCATCCAACTGGGCATGAGAACCTTGTTCAAGGGGCTATAACATCAGCTCAGGTCTGAGTCTTGCTGGCAGCTTCCCGGCTCCAGCCCATCACCTTGGGGTAAACTTCCTTCGGACTCTCCCCTTCAGAGGATGCCCATCTTCCATAGAGGATACAAAATCTCCACCTTATTTTCCTTCTATTTCATTGAAAAGAGTAACAAGAATAAGAGAGAAAAATGAGCCTTTGAATGCTTAGTCAAACAACAACAACAACAGAGGAAAAACCAAAAACCCCCAGACCGTGCACCTATTTTGCAAACAGACTCATGGACTCTTCCTTGTCTCAACACCCCTAGCCCAGGGACACTAAGTAAGTCTTTTCTTCCCCAGTAGATTCTCCATAGCCTCTTCAGCCTTATACATTGTTTCCCTTCCTATTTAAGATTAGTAATGAGGACTTGGCAGGAGAAAGATTCAAGTGGGTCAGGAGGCCCTTGTGGCTTTTTTCGGGCTTGTTTTCCACAGCCCATTCTAGCCTGCAACATACTTCGCAAGAATCATTTGGCTGCAGATCTAACTCACGGTGAGAGGCCGCCACTGAGGACAGCATTTCAGACGAGTGAGCCTGGAGCCATGAACAGCCTTCCTGAAGCCCAGAGCCTGGGTGTTTCCTTACACATGCACGTGCACACACACGTGCACCCACAGCAGCACACACCGGGGGTCCTTATCGAGAACAGATGTCGCTGCCCACTGTGCCAGCTACGTGTCGTGCATGGCATTCTCTTCTGTTAGGCTCCTGGCAACTGTGTTTTTCCTTTCTTCTCCCTCCCCGCTCCACCTCCCACCCCCTTTTCCCACCCCCTACACCCACTGCATGTACAAATTATCTCCTGATTCATACTGGGCCAGCCTCAGGGTTTTGTTGTTGTTATTGTTATTGCAAACAGTAGATGCTTCCAAACCTGGAAAAAAATAAAAAGGAAAGAAAAGAGAAAAAGAAAGAAACCACAACAACCCCCAAAGAAAACATGTTCTAACCCAGGAATGTACAATACTTCATGCATGGGAAGCATCTTCCCACCTCTCCAAGCTTAGCTACAGAATCTAGGGCTCCAAATTCCAACACATGAAAAAACAAATTCATCCAGGTTTTTTTTTTTGGTATGAGCCTCATACCATTTCTCAATCTAAAAGCTTGCTGCTCCCCCCGATGGCTAGGATTTGCAGAAGTGACATAGCCTCTTTTCCCAACTTACACCATGGTTACTCAACTATGATCACTCCTTCGGGTTCCTTTATTCATTTCTTCACTTAAAATAATATTTTCTGAGTGCCTACCATGTGTCAAGATTACAAAAATGAATGAGGAATTTCCCACACAGTGTATGCAGCAGAGGTAAAAGATCAAATTACCACTCCGTGAGTGATAATACAAAGATATGAGCAAAGACACATGGGGGCACAGAGAATAAAGCAAATAATTTCATCATGTTGAGACGATCTTGCAGAGGGGTAACCATTTGAGGTGAATTTTGAAGGATAAATAGAAACATATGGAAAGGCAAAAATGTGAAAGGAAATGGTGTGATGCAGTCATCCAGTTTTTCTGTGATAATGCTGCATAACAAATAATCCCCAGATGACAATGCCTTGTAATAATAAAATTTATATCATTCATCAGCAGGTGAACTAAAGTGATTCTGCCTTAGGTTCTTAGGTTTGGGGTTGGGTTAAGGCATACTCCACCTGACTCTCACTCAAGGACCCAGGCTTCAGGGTTTCCGGGTCAGCAGCTATGCCGTGTATATTCTTCTCATGGTGGGTAGCATGGGTACAAAAAAGCCAGAAAAGTCACTCCAGTACATTCAAAACCTCTGGTCAAATGTAACATGTTATACACACTCATGTTCCATTGGTCAAGGCAAATCACATGGTTCCATTTAAAATTAATAGGAAGGGGACTTATACTCTGCTGATAGTGAACTCCTGGCCGAGCAAGAGAGATCGAAAGGCCCTGTGGACATGTAATAATATCTGCCAGTCAGTCTTTTTGGTCACAGACATTTGTTACATTCAAATTTACTCCACTTTACCCCAAGACACTCCAAATGTCTTACCCAGGGATTACATCAGGCTTAAAATCTATAACATCATGAGTTACATCAGGTTACAATGTAGCTTCTCTTAATCTGGAGTCTGGTGTACTAAAATCACAAATTCACTGCCTTCTGCAGACCTGATGGGCAAAGTAGAGTAGAAACAAGACAACTACAATAAGCAACCCCTTTCAAGGAGGTTAATAAAAGTCACACAACCAGCATTAGTCCACAACAATTCTGAAATCCCTCTGAGAAAAGTGGCAAAAATTATACTCTAAGACTAGGGAGTGCTGCTTGTTTAACAGCTATTGATTATTCCCTGGGTATAGGTCCCAAGTCCATATCTCTCTTCATGGCATTTGGTTCTGCTCTCTTGGATGTCCTTCCTTTTTTATTATCCTCTTGGGTCACAAGAACAGGGCATTGGAGAACATCCTCCTATTGGAATCTAAGTAGCCTTCTCAGCCTGCTTTCTCCTGGTAGAATATAGAGAATCCAAAAATCTGTCCAAATTCTCTAACAGTAAGTCTCTTTTAACACAAGATGATGTTACTTCTAGAAATTGAACTCTCATAAGCTTTTTTGGTTTTGCATATGTTTAATTTCAGTCAAATACGTATTGCAAGAGCTATCCTCACAGTCTTTTCAAGATGTGCCTCTCTATATTGATTTGATATAGGTACTCTGAGACTTCTCTGCGATAAAGTCTTTAGTCTCTTTCCTATAAGTCACTTTGTTCAGCTACAAAAAGTCCTAACAAATGGTGTAATGGTCCTTGATTTGGTCTTTGCCTGAGATTAGGCTTTAACTTCCATTTTAGAAGCCCTTTCTAATACAAAGCATTGTTTAGTTTTATATTTTGCTTGTTGGAGATGAGAAATAGCTTTGTTTTTCACTGAAGGTCCTGGAATTTTTAGTACTCTATATTACCTGTCAATGCTGCTGGCAAAGTAGCAAACTTTTCTAAGTTGATCTTTTCTTGTAGCACCTTATCAGATGAAAGTAGCAGCCAATAACCCTAGTAATATTCTCCTTTAAATCCTCTTTACTCAAAGCCAATAGGCTATTAAGTAAATTTTCAGACCTACAAGTTATAACAGCTAACATAACTTTCCTCACAACTACAAGAAACACTTAATAATTTTTTTTCCCATTACACGGTGAGGTACTTCATTTTTCCAGCTTCCTAACACAGTTCCTGTACTTCCTGCTGTACCATTCTGGAACCAATGCCACACATTTTAGACTTTTGCTGTGGCTGCACCCCACTTCTAATACCAATCTCTGTACTATTTAAATATTGCTGCAATCATGTCACATAACAAACAACCCCAAAATACTGGTGGTGTATCACAGAGAATATTATTAGTTTGCTCAGTGAAGCAGATCTTGGGGAACATGAAGGAGTGTGGAACGTTGGGGGTTAAAGAGCTAAACCAGGGCTAGATCACTCCAGCCTTTGTGTGCCGAGCTAATGAGTTTGGACTTTGTCCTGGAGTCACTGTTGATCCATTGAAGGTTTATAAATAGAGTATGAATTAATCAGGATAGACGGTGGTCATAAATTAACCTGGAAATCTCAGTGATTTAACATGACAAGGGATTTGTTTCTCATTCATATGAAGCCTGGTGTAACTCTCTGGAGTGCCCATTCATTTCTTCCATCTTACGCCTCTGTCCTCTCAAAATGTGGTCTCCGTGGTTTCCTCCAAAGGGGCAGAGAAGAAATATAAAGAGAGGCCAATAGCTCTTGAGTCCCTTGAATGAGAAGTAATGCATCACTTCTGCTTGCCTTCCCACTTACCAGAACATGAACACATGACCTCAAACCCACGACAAGTGTGAGTCAGGGAAACACAGGGAAACACACAGATATTAGGTGAGCATTAAACATCTCAGTCACAGAGAAAAGATTATAGGGTTTATACGGGGGTAAGTCAAAAATTACACGCACTCTGGCTGTAGAACTTATAGAAGTTTTAATATAACCAGAGTGTGGATAATTTTAGACTCACCCTTGTATTTTAGGAAGAAAATCCTAGTGGCTAATTTGGACCACGGAAGTCAGAACCTTACCCTCTCTCACCTAAATGAATGTAACAGCCACCTCACTGAACTGAGGCAGCAGAAAGAAAGGAGAGGAAAGAGGCTGGGTACAAAACTATTTCTTCAGGAGAAGGGTAGACATTTGGATGTTGGGTGTAATGGATGACGAGAGAGAGTTTGAAGATGAAATTAACTGGATTGGAGGAAGGGGAGTTGATTGATGATACTGTGCGCTTGCCTCTCACTCTAATATCTCAGTTTGATCTGAAATAAGCTCAGCCGAGTTTGTCAGCACATAATGCTTGAACATCTACTTTGGGGAACAGAGAAAAGACCTGGTTCCTGCCTATGTGGTTGGAGGCATGTGCTATTTGTGTTGGTGTTGGTTACCTATTTTGAATGTTCAGTTAGACCAGTTAGACCAGGTTCTGAAGGACAGGAGGCATGTTTCATTCTGCTGTGTTTCTACTCACTCCCCACAATGTAGTATAATATTAAACATTCCATAAATAGTCAATACATATTCACATTTGTCTGAGTGATGCTCCTTTTATTAACTTCTTTAACTGTTCCTGGCATAGAATACTTGGTAAATTCCTTATGCATTGAAAATGGAATACTGGGGTTCAGAACTAGAATGAGTCCTTTATTTTTTAACTAGAAAAACCAAGTAGCACGTTGAATATGCATTATCCAGATGTGAAAGATCCTGAACAAATGGTGATGATGAAATCGGCTCCCCACCCTCCCCTCCCTTGTGTGCTGGTTTGGAAGTTTAAAACGCTTATGTTTAATTTTCACCTCTATTGCTCATTCCCTGAGTGACCTTGAGGCATGGCCCTTTGTCTCATTTTCCCCATCAGTGGAATATGGATAATCATATTAATCTGCCTCACCAGGCGATGTGAGGACTAATTAAAAATGAGATTAGATTCAACTGAAGTCTTTCTAATGTGAGAAATATTAAACTTGGTGGTGCATGTCTGCAGTGCTGTCAGATTTCCGGGGAATGGTCTCTGGCCTCGGAACCACTTAAGACCCTGATGACACTGAGGCTGAGCTAGAGAGCCTGAAGCCTGCCCAGCTTAGTGGCTGTGCTCACCTGTCCTGGTTCCATGCCCTGTGTGCCCAGCCCGAGGGCCAGACCCATCCAGAATTGCCTAGTTACTGAATAGCAGAAGCCAATGATCTTTTTACTACTTTTGGGCTCCCTCTGAGAGCTGCCTCCTGCCTGTCTGTCCTCTTCTTACCTCCTTTTCCTGCTCTTTTCTTTTTTTTTTTTTTTTCAGATAAAATCTTCAGAAATTCTTTAGGTTGACAAATCAGTCAAAATAGCTAAACTAATACATTCACTAAATAAGTCTTGAGCATTAGTCTGCTTGGGCTGCTATTTACTAAATATGTAGGCTGGGGGCTTCAATAACAGACATTTACTGCTCGTAGT
Organism: Hippopotamus amphibius kiboko; assembly: GCF_030028045.1. NCBI lineage: Eukaryota > Metazoa > Chordata > Mammalia > Artiodactyla > Hippopotamidae > Hippopotamus > Hippopotamus amphibius. The sequence continues at coordinate 173,406,383 of NC_080188.1, read as the reverse complement.
TCTGGAGGATGGGAAGTCCCAGATCAAGGTACTTGCTGATTCAATTTCCTGATGAGGGCTCTCACCGTGGCGTGCAGAAGGCCACCTTCTCACTGTGTCTTCACATGGCCAAGAGAGAGAGAAAGCTCTGGTGTCTCTTCTTGCAAGAGTAATGATCCCATTATAAGGGCACCCCCCACCCCCCACGATGTCATCTAAACCTTATTACCTCCCAAGGCCCCACCACCAACTACTGTCATGTTGGAGCTGAGGCTTCAGGATATGCTTTTTGAGGGAAGAAAACTCGGTCCATAATAGCAAGTGTCTGCTGACACTCACTGCAGTCAGGCAGGAAATGTCCTGATACATGCAACTGGGTTTGGTGTCCCAATTTTGCTTAATAGGTGCCTACCTTCACTACATAACTTTGGGGGTGCTACGTATGCTCCTATTTCACCCCCAAATACTTGTTTTCACCATGTGGCTCACAAAGTTTCAGTCTTTCCACAATTAAAGTCATTTTTTGCCTTAATATATTATCTTTTATTTACCTGCAGATACCTACTTGTCACTCACCCCTTCATATGTCAGCTGCTTTCCAGAGGGATAGGAGAATGTGCAGATACTCTGATAGGGATGGATACACCAGTTATAGGAGTTGTCAGAGGGAGCACAGTCAAGCATGGAGATGAGGATGATGGAAAAAAAGGAGACCAGGGGACAAAAGACAAATTTTGACACGGCATTGCTGCTGTCCGTCAACTATCAACAATGGAAGCTGAGAGAGAGGACTAGTATTTCAGATAACTTTGCTTATACATTTGCCTGCCCTAGGCTGTGTTATATATGCATAGTCATTCTGTCCCTAGAGTTGGGCAAGGTTAATAGTAAGATCCCTGGTATAACTGGTCATAGTTAAGAGAGAAGTAGGGACTTCCCTAGTGGCTCAGTGGTTAAGAATCCCGCTGCCAATGCAGGGGACACAGGTTCGAGCCCTGCTACAGGAAGATCCCACATGCCGCGGAGCAACTAAGCCACAGGTACTGAGCCTATGCCTAGAGCCTGTGCTCCACAGCAAGAGAAGCTACCACAATAAGCCTGCGCACCACATCAAAGAGTAGCCCCCACTCACAGCAACTAGAGAAAGCCTGTGCACAGCAACGAAGACCCAACACAGCCAAAAAGATAAATAAATAAAAATTTTTTAAAAAGTGGAAAGAGAGAGAGAGAAGAAGAATGACCAGGTTATCTGGTAGCCACCTCTGGGCAAAGTACTCTGCACCTTCACAGATAGGGAAACATTAATACCCAGAGTGGGCAGGCTCATTGCACTCAGGAAACAAACAAAAATAACTCCTGGTTCCATGGTATACTTAATAGTGTTATTGGATGTTTATTGTATGCCACGTGTATACAATGAGGAACTGTCACCATTATTTTCCTTCCTGTTTTAGTGATGAGGAAATTGAGGGGCTGAGGATTCAATTCCATTGCCAAAGCCCCAGAGCTGGCAAATGAGAGACTGTAAATGAACCCAGGCAGCTGATTCCAGAGTCCCTGTCCTGTTCTTAAATTGGTAGGAAAATCAAAAACGAACAGAGAACACACAAACTAGAAATGCAGGACTTTTAGGAAACTCAGTTGAGAGATGAACACGGGGTGCTGGTCACCTGTTAGGACCTCTCCCTGGGCTTTGCAAGCTTTCGTCCAGAGGAAGAGGAGGAAAAGGAGGAAGTGGAGGCAGGCTCAGGAACCCCGCTTAGCAAGGATCAGAGACCGAGGAAGTGAGACCGGAGAACATGTTGTGAAACAGATGCAGCTGATCAGTGGATGAGTGAATAAGATACACAGACAAGCGTCCGGTAGATAAAGGGAATGTAAACAAGACACTTGCACAGAGAATAGGTTCCACATGGGTGAAAGCGAGACGCGATGGATGGACCAATTAATGGAGAACAGCACAGCCGCCGACAACCCAGGCGGGCGTGACAGGTTGCGCATGAGAACCTCAGGAATCAGCCACACAAACGGAGCTGCTGCTCGTAGACTCAGGAACTAAACATTAGACCAGGGCTAAAGGAAACAAGACTATTGGCAAGAAAATACTCCAGAATAAACATGCTACCTCCCTCCTGCCATTCCTCAACTCAGCTGGACCTGGATATTTCTGGGGGTGATACAATAGTCATGTCTAAGTTGTGGGGAAAAGCCTAGCAGAAATCGGGCAGGAGAGACCCTATAGGGCTTTGTTTGGACAGAAAAAGAAAATATGTAGAGCTTCTCACAGTGAGGTAGGATAGGGCTTGCTGACAGATCGGGTTCTCTGTCTTTAGCTTTAGTGAGGAGACTTTCTAGCTATTTTCTCAATGAGCTAATTTTTTGAGGAAATGCTTATCATGATTTGAGTAAAATGTCATACACAAACCTTCATCTCCATTGGTCTTCTACCCAAATATAACCATTTGCCAAGTCCTGACAATTTTCCTTCATAAGACCCCTGTCTTCTGCTTTTTCCTATTCCGTATTATGACCAGTCAATTCTGCTCTTCTCAGTTTCTATCTGCTTGAGGTCAGCTTCTACCTACTCTGCAGCCTTTCAGTTCTCTCCTGAACATTCCCTACTCTGTCCCCAGATCCAACCTTCGAAGCACAAATTTTACCATATTCTTCCTCTGCTCAAAAAAAAAAAAAAAAAACCCAAAACCAAAAGAAAAAAAACACAAAAAACCTCCCAAATTTCCATTGCTCCCTCTTGTCTTCAGGGATAAGGACTAGATTCCTCTAGGTGGAGATTTTGACCTAGTTCCAAACTTGGGCCATTAATACTCTAGGCAGAAAACCACAGATACATCTTTTCTTTTTTTCCATTTGAAATCTTGGCTTATATTTGCCCTCCTGCTGGGATTTTTCTCCCTACTTGTCTGCCCAAATCCTATCCATCCTCAAAGATTAAGTCTAATCCCATTGACTCCATTGGAGCCTTTCTGAAATGGCCCAGCCCCTTTCCTATTCTGAACTTCTATAGCTCTTATTGGTGTCATTAATTACTTTGGCAATTAATTCTCCATTGGCTAGTGATTTTTTTTCCCTGTTGTCTCAGATGCTGTTCAGTTTCTGCCTTATTCAATGCTGATGCCACCAAAGCTTCTTTACGGCAAACACTTTGTCATTCCTTGTGCATAGGAGACACACTAATGTGTAACATATAGAAGTCCCAGGATTCCAGCAACTAGCCCCATGCCAGGTTCCGAGTATGTTTTGAAGTTAAATATCCTAGATGATGCATTTCTCATGGACTTCTGTGACGTTGACTTTCCATCCAGAAAGTGGCTACTTCATGCCCATAGTTATGGTGGAGACTGGACCAGGTGTGCAGCTCTGAGAAGTAAAGCGAGGTATATCATTACTATATGGTGAATGACCACTGGAGGCAGTGAATATCAGGATGGGGATATCACAGACCTGGGAATTGGATGGTGGCTCTACATCTTTTCTAGAGACAGGTTCCTTAACAGCTCTGATCCTTGTTTGTTTGCATCTGTAAAATGGGTTATCGTGACGGTTCTATGGGATCATGAGTACAAACCTTGTGGCACAGCACCTGATACACAGAAAATGCCACATAGAAAATCAAAAGTGTCTTGTTTCTATACAATAGTTTCTAGTTTGTAAAAATACTTTTCCCTTTAGAATCACTGCTTATGCCTGAGGCTTCCAGAGGAATTGTATGTGTGTGTGTGTAAAATATAAACACATATTTTAATGTTATATATCTGTATTATAAATATTATATGCTAATAATTATTATATACATGTGTATCTTACTATATACACAGTACATGTATATCATTTATGCATCATATTTTTGTATATGTGTATATATGTATATACATATATATACACACATATTACATATACAGGAAAGAAGGAGAGAATGCGAGAGACAAGTGCTGTGAGTTTATCCCATGAAGACTTATGAAAACTTAAAGCAATGTAGGTTTAGATTTACCCCAAAGTGAAACATCCTTCTGAGGAGCTGTGTGGTATCAGAATGACAAAAGCCTTTGTCAACTACTTTGATTTCCTTAAGCAGCTTTTCCCACTCTAGGAGTTTCTGCTTTCTCCTTGACGTTTCTCTCAGTGTGCTTGATTACTGAGGAAGAGAGGAGAGAGGGCAGAGAGTGAGAGAGGAGAGAGAGGTGGAGGGACAGGTGGAGAGAAGCAGGAGGGAAGGAATGAGAGAGAATGGAAGGGGAAAAAAAGACGCTCAGCAAACAACAGGAGGGCCAAGAAAAATATTTAATCCAAACAATGACTATTGTCATTTCCTCCCACAGTCTGCATTCCCAGTCATCTTCCACGGGCGGGCTTGGGGAGCCAAGAAATGCCGAGCAGCCTGGCATGAGCGTGCGCGGCCGGGGCGCCTGGGGGCGAGCAGGCGCGGCGGGGGCTGCGTGCAGCGCTGCCTCTGTCAGCTCAGGCCTGCCTGAACCTCCCGGGCACGGCGGGCTGGCCGAGCACCCGGGACAGGGGACGGCGGAGCTGAAGGCTCGCAGTCAGTGCAGGACCCCAACCGTCCGCCCCGGGCCTTCTTCCAGGATTCACGTGCTCGCCCGTCCCTGCCTCCCAGCTGCAGGTCCTCCATCTCTGCCTTCTACCGGTTCCCGCACGCTTTCACCTCCTTCACCTCCCAGAGCTTTACAAGCTCTTGAACAGAGCCTGTATGGCTTCATGTCCCAAGTAGGCGGTGTGGGGTGCTGGCAGAGCGGCTGGCAGAGGCCCAGGGAGGAGGCGCGGGGGAGGACCACCTACAGAGGGGCCCAGAGGCCAGGCGGAAGGTCCCACCTGCTCGGCCAGGCACCTGCAGTGGCCTGACATTCTGCTCTCAGTTTCCTTCTTCTGACTCCTTCAGTTTGGTTCCGTGAGAGTCTATTGTAAGTGAACCTCCCCCTGGAAGGCCATGCCAAGCTATTTCAGGTGATGGTTTAGAGAGAGTCATTGATAGTGAGAACAGATGTCTGGGGAGGCTAGGAAACCAGATAGAGGAAAGGTACCTTATCTTGGAGGAAAGGCCAGAGGATTAGAAAGCAAATCTGCCTTCTTAGCTTACAAAGTCGACTCTCCATGTGTCTCACTCACCAGATATTCATGAAACAGCTACTGTGGTGTGTTAGGTGTTGTGCTGACACAGGGGCCTTATTGCTGCTGGAAGGAAACAGGAGTGGAAAAGGGGACAAGCCGGAAGTGTCCCTGCCCCGTAGTCCTTGCAGAGTTCAAACCTCTTGTGTTCAATATTTCCACCTCTGACCTTGAACCACAGTAGGCTGGCTCCAATGAGCTGAAGCCACAGCAGGAAATTCCTCTGAACAAACAATTGTTCATTTATTCCTCTTTTAAAGAAGAAAGCCAAATGCCATGTAGCAGGCCTGTGGGGAGAGTTTGCAGGCCACCAATAACGTCCCTCCTACCACGAAAACAAGACAGTCAAAATCATGAGAATTAATGCGTCCACCAGCCTCGCGATGGACACACCAATGGGGTCTGAGGATGTGTCATCATCCGCTCCCGCTGGGCACCCCAGCACAGACTTTGCTGCGTCACAGGTACCAGTATGACTCCAGAAGCCCAGCCGTCAGGCCATCTGCAGGACTGGTGCCGCGTCACCTGACAGCGTTTTGAGAAGCACTGCTGTGTGGTTTGTGAAGGGGGGTGGGGGAGGGGGTTGCTGCCATGAAGTCCCAATTTGACAGCAGAGGACTGGACACCATTGGCATCAAATCTGGACCAGCTGACTGTGCAGGATCAGCTGCTCTGGAGGAAAGGGAAAGCATGAGAGACAGGAGTAAGGCCAATGGAGGAGGAGAGAAAAGGTTTGGGGGGATTTTGTTAAGGACATGGAGTTGGGGTTTGATGCCGAGGGGCTGGCAGTGACCTTGTGAGTGATCATGGGGATTTGAAGGAGTTAAGGTGGTAACAGGGAGTGGGGCATGGGGTGCTGTCACAGCCTCATGCAGTTTTGGTAAAAGGTGGAGGGAGATAAGGTCCCAGGGCACAGAGCATCTTACCATCAGTGAGGCCCCCGGGTCACATGAGGGCCAGGACACAGTTCCATCAGCGGCAGTGGTTCAATATGGTAATGTTTCTCAACAAAGGGACAGATCACAAATTTGTTGCTTTGTTAACCCCTTGAGAGAATGTGACAAGGACCCTGGGCGGATGTTTTCTTCTCCCTGCTCTCTCGTGAAAAGCAGAACTTTGACTTGGAGCCCATGTTTTTCTGGTACAGATAAGTGCAGACTCTACCTGAACACCCTACTGCCCCAGATTCACCATCAGGGTTCTAACATCCCCCCGGGGGTGAGCGAGAAGCACCAGGGCCTTGTTGGGCCAAGAGGAGGGACCACGTGGGAAAGCAGGTTGTGTGTGTTTGTAAGTGAAGTGGAGAGTCTGCGCCGCTGGGGCTTTTTTTTTTGCAGCTAAATGGAATGAGCTGCTAGGAGGTTATTTTTGGCTGAAATGTAAGTCACAGAGAGTCTTCTCACCTTCCTGTTTTCCTGTGGTGCCCGTCAAGGAAGAGGTGTCTGTGATGGTTTGGGGTTTTTCAGAGGCTAAGACACCCGAGTCACCACTCTGGTTTTAAAGAGAGTCCTGGTTTCCAGAAGCCAGTCAGGCTTTTCCCACTCTGTTTTTATAAGTCCCAGACTCTTTTTCCTTGTCACCGGACTTTCCTCCATGACTCAGATGGGTGCATTTGTGGTAAGAGTGGAAGGGAGCAGGAGGCTCTCAAGGATGAGAGGACCACGGTTTTGACTCTAAAGTGTTGGTGGCAGAATCTTGACGTCTTTTTGACCAGAGTCTCTGTGGAGGAAAGCCAGCCCACACCAGCAAAAGCTATGGTACATTCCTGCTGCTTTCATAAAACTAGGATTCATTGAGTACTTACTGTGGGGCAGGTACTGGGCTACATATTTCACCTTCATTCACTCCTTTTTTCTTACCAGCAACCCTGTGAATAGGTGTTATTCCTATTTATGAATGAGGATACTGCGGCTTCAAGTGCAGTAACTTGCTCAGGCTCTAATAGTTGGTAAGGAGCAGAGCTGAGACCTGGGCATAGGTTTATCATACCATCCTTCATGCGCTGAATCACCATACTGTGCAGCCTTGGGCATCCTCCTGGGCAGAAGCTATTAAGCTCTGGGTGCCTTGCTGCACATAAAAATATTACAGGTGAAAGAAGTCATTGGACCTTATTTTGTTTGCTTTTCCTTTTCCATCTCACTGTATCCTGTTTCTCTCAGAAGAGATTCATTTTTGCACTACTTCGTTATTCCTATTTTTAAAATTAATTTTCATTGGAGTATAGTTGCTTTACAATATCTGTTACTTTCTCCTGTACAGAAAAGTGCATCAATTATACATGTACATATAGCCACACTTTTTTAGATTCCCCTCCCATTTAGGTCACCACAGAGCATTGAGTAGAGTTTCCTGTCCTATACAGTAGGTTCTCATTAGTTATCCATTTTACGTAAGGTAGTGTTTATATGTCAATCCCAATCTCTCAATTCATCCCACCCCCTCTTCCCCCCTTGGTAACCATAAGTTTATTTTCTACATCTGTGACTCTGCTTTGCAAATAAGTTCATCTGTACCATTTTTCTAGATTCCACATATAAGCGATATTATACGATTTGTCTTTCTCTTTCTGACTTACTTCACTCCGTATAATAATCTCTAGGTCCATCCCTGTGGCTGCAAATGGCATTATTTTATTCTTTTTTATGGCTGAATAATATTCCATTGTATATATGTACCACATCTTCTTTATTCATTCTTCTGTTGATGGACATTTAGGTTGTTTCCATATTCTGGCTATTGTAAATAGTGCTGCAATGAACATCAGGGTGCATGCATCCTTTTGAATTATGGTTTTATCTGCATATATGCCCATGGTAGCTCTATTTTTAGTTTTTTTAAGGAAACTCCGTACTGTTCCCCATAGTGGCTGTACCAATTTACATTCCCACCAACAGTGTAGGAGGGTTCCCAGTTCTCCACACCCTCTCCAGCATTTATTGTTTGTAGACTCTGCTTTGGTTTTGGTGTCAGATAGAGATAAGCTGATGATAAGCAGTCTTCTCTCTCTGACCCTGTAAAGGTCCACATTTCTCTCCCTTTTTTGAGGGTCTGGTGGCCCTGCATAGCAGCTACATGATCTCACATGGACCAGTAGAGCACAACAGACCACAAGAATAGACCTGAGTACTGACCCCTCTCTGGGGGCCACCAGATGGGACTGTTTCCCTCTGCCCACCCAACAGAATGTATATCTTCATTGCCTTCCTCTCAATTATGTCGTACGTATCTATTGCTTCTTGGCCTTCAAGAATACACTCTTCGCAGTTTCAACTGTTCAACTGTAACCCAGCAGGTCTTTAATATCTTAGTGACTAGTGACTTTGCCAAGGCCTGGGTCGAATCATGGAGACTTCAGGTCTGGTAGGCAGGTGAAAATCTTTTACTTCCAAGTGAGCCAATCTACCTGTGCAACATCGCCATATGACTACGTCATTCCATATTGGTCCTTGCATCTTATCTTATTAAAATACTAACAGAACCACTTAAAAGATCCCCATTTTGCAAAGGCTCAAGACCTTGGCCCCCGTCCCTGATCAGCTGTTAAAATCCAACTACTTGATTACAGATAATATATTCAAACATTTCTGGGACAGCCACAGTTTTACTGCCTTCTTTCTGCTCTGGTTTTCAGCTTCTTTTTGGTTTTGGCCTCTGGTAATTTCCATTCTTCTCTTATTATCCCACCTGTAGAACTGAGATGGTATTGATAAATTTATTCAACATTTTTAGATTGTTAATAGGAGAACTTTAGATTGTGCATTTTACTATCTCTTCCCAGTCGGAAATAAACGTATACCAATATTTTGCACCTAGTAGGAGAGGACAAATGAAAAGGAGGGATCTGGTCATAAAGTATGCAAAGAAAATGTAGTTATCCACCAACATAGTTATTTATTTCTTGAGAACCTACTGTGCATCAGGCACTGAACTAGTAGCTGGGACTGAAAGGGGATTAAACTCTGAGCCCTTGCTAGCACGTTCTGCATATTAAGTCCTATGATGTGTATGTGGATAAAATATACCATAGTACACAGGCAAGGAGAACTCTCTGGGTCTAGGAAGCCAGATGAGATTTTCCAGAGGAGCTTGTATGTAAGAAATTCTTCCTGCACAATCCATCTCAGGCTATCTGTCGATTTTCATTTTACATTTTCCAAGAAGATTGTTGCAAACCCACAAATGTGAGATCATTGGCACCTTCCCACCCCAAGGGGTGAACACAGGAGGAGTGGAACAACTCCACTTCCTCTTTTCCTCAGATGACTGCAGTGAGCAGAGAAATGCCTGGCTTTATGCTAGGGCCCAGAAATAAATGTTTCTGGGTTGCAGGCATCTGCTGATGGGAAGCGAGCACAGTGCTGCTTCCTCCTGGCAAAATCGGCCTCTTGGGAAATGTGGACCAACCAAGCCCCAGGATCGGAAGGAGCTATGGTACCACGTAGCTTATTTGGGTAAACTTTTAACCTGCAACTGAGAAAAACAGAAGTGAAGTTGTGGGGGCCCAGGGGAATTGAGATTAGATATCCTTCCCTTTCCTTGTTTCTGGATTGGATTACTGGGTTCACTTCATCATTAATGTTCCTGCACCTGAGCCCTTTTCATAGAGGTGCCAAAGGAATTTAAGTTACTCTGCATTCCCAATAAATGAAAAGGTTAAGGAAATAATCAGATAGTGGTAGCATGGTTTAGTAGAAAAAACATCAAGAATCAAGAAATTTGGGCTATGTTCCCAGGATTGCCATAACTAGCCTTGCAAACAAGACATTTCACCTTTTTAAGAGGCCATTTCATCATTTGTAAAATGAGAGTTTTGTAATAAATAGTCTTCAAGGACCCATCCAGGCTTTGAATTTTGTGTATCTATGGTCCTTAAAAAAAAAAAAAAGCAACTAATGTTCTGGTCATCAAGAGTCCCTGAGGGGCCTCAAAGACCTCTGGCATTTTGCCCCTGAGATTCGCAAAGAGGACTTGCAGTGAAGCCCAGGCAGTATGGACACAACAGGCAGATCCAGGGGCTGAAAGAACCAGGCTGAAGGTCACCATTCATTGGAGAGCCAGAGAGCTTCCATCTGCTGCACAGACTTCCCTGGGTGTGGCACCACGGCCGCCTTGGAAAAGGGCTTCTTTTGGCCTGATGCAGCCTAATCAATATGGAGAAATGGGTGTCGGTCTGATTTGTCATTCACATAATGAGAAGGTTTTGATGGGAAATGATGTAGGAGAAAGAAAATAGTGTTAGGCATTATACAAAAATCTGATTAGCATCTTCTGTTGTAACACACTCCTCAAGATGACAAATTGGGCTTCTGTCCATGCTTTACCTATAAGGATGTAGTCACTTTTGGCCATCTCAGACTTCAGGTTAGTAAAGCAGAAGGTCTGAAGTCCAAAACGAACCTTTCTAAAACATCAGTGTGCTCATGGGTTCTGTTGCAAGCTGTAGAAGAAAAGTGTTCTTAATCTAATTCACATAATAGGGGTATTATCAGCCAATCAGTCAAAGTTTGTGGAACTCTTCCTGACAGTGGGCTCTGTGATGAGCAGTCTGGGACCACCTACCTCTCTATTTTCACCCTCTTCTTTCACTTGCACAGTTTTCTCAGGCACCTCTGCCCCTCTGAATCCTCCAGTGCTAAGCTCTTTTTCATGTGGGTTAGCTGTAGCAGAGCCAGCCCCTGAAAGCTCATGCAGTCCTTCTCCTGCCCCCACCCACCCCAAATCTGGACTAGGTACTTCTCTCCTGTCTGCATCTCTATACTAGCACTCATCATCATAAGCTATAATTGCAAACAGGGGATTCTCTTGAGGACTGGAGCCGTGTTTTGTTTCTTTCTGTACCCCCACAACAGTGCCTGGCACAAGTAGGTGTGGAATAAATGTTGAGTGATTGAATGAATGGCTACATCCGTAGGCAACAGACAGAGCTACCATCCTATACCCAACTCCCCAGAACAATTTAAACAGAAAATATCACCAGATAATATAACACAAAGAAAAATTATCTTTACATCTGAGAAGTATAGTCATATGAACAGACTGACAGCCTTTCCTCTTTGTATTTCGTCACTTACACACAGCCATTTATATGGCCACCTCATCTGCCTGGAACACAGCCAGCTGGTAAGAGAAGCCTTCCTTTAACAACTGAAATAGGTGTCATCAAGCTCATACATCATAAGAAGAGCAACCCACCCTCTCTCTCAGATTTAGGTATTCACTTTAGGTTAATTCTACAAAGCTTGACCCATGAGGGGGTATGTGTGTGTATGTGTGTGTGTGTGTGTGTGTGTGTGTGTGTGTCGAAGAAGGATCATTTAGTAAAGAGGTAAAAAGCTCAATGTAAAGAGGCTTCTATAAGGTAAAAATGAAAAATATTCATGCTAATTACTTTGTATTCTATACATTATTAAAAGGCAGGGAGGTATTTTGGTTGATGTAAAAAAAAATAAAAGGCAGGGAAACAGAAATTTTATAAAGGTTTTCTCTTTGGTGACTATGGTTAAAATGAAAATCAGAAAGTGGCTCTTAAAGAAATAAGCTTTAGGTATTTGAAAAATTCACTTATGTGGAACACTTTGCTTTCTGATGTTACAGGAAAATGAGGTGCATGTATGGGTAGTGAAAAATTCACCTATGGACACATTGTGCAGAGAAGTCAAGCCTCGTACCCTCCCTTCGGGAAGTTTCCTGTGGGCAGGAGTGATGTCCCAAGTCAGACACCTTTCAGTTATTGAGATTTACATCCCCCCCAGTCTATATCCAGTCTTCAGACACTTTAAAAACTTTGGATCAATTAGTCATTTTTCCCTTCCTATTTTTTCCATTGTAACTTTGGACTCAAGCTGTCAAGCTTCCCAGGCACTTGTTGCCATAGGAGACTCTGTTTGTTTAGGGTGGAGTAGTTGTTTTTGGCAGGTTAGGGGAGGAGCAATTAATTCTAATAGGTATATAGTAAATTAAATACTTGCGTTGGCCCAATCTTTTCTCTGTATTTATGCTCCTTTTTATAAATTCCCTTCTCTTCCTGGATGACCCTTTAAGAACATAAAAGAAGCAGCTTCTAGAAATCATGCCCAGGCTATAGCCATCGAAGTCCAGTGGGAGCTAGAGAAGGTCACCTAGACCATTTTTGCTCTTTTCAACATATCTTTCCTAATGCTCTTGAGATGAGAAGCCATCCTTGGGGAAGAGGTTGGAAAGAAAGATTCCCTAGGATCTTTTATTAATCCATTCAAATGTCTAAGTTGTCCTTGTGAAAAGGAAGATCTTCTTTAGATCTCCCTTTAATCCTCAATATTGAAGACCATACTTTTATATGTAGGAAAAGTATTTTGGGTGTTCTTTGGATTTTTATAGACAATTACATGAAAAAGAAAGAAGGAACAGATTAAATTTTGCCAATGAATCAGTCAGGGTTGGAGGAAAAGTAACAGATGCAGTGTTAGATGAGGAAAATATACTCTGAACACTGGAAAAAGAAAAAAGAAAACTCTGGGGGAATCTCAGTGGATGTATCTGGTCCTCCCAGGAGAACCCAAGGGCATTTATAGATGTTAAAGATGGAGCTAGGTGTATTTTGATTCCTATTATTTGGCTGCAGTTATATATTCAAGTCCTGATTGTATAGTTATTTCAAGTTCTCCAGAGCCAGAGTAACTGGCTCCAGTGTTAAAGACAAATGCTCATCTCAAAATCTTTGTCTTCTATAACAGTGAGGCCTGTGTTGAGAACAGAATTCGCTTTCACTTCCTGCTCTCAACTGACATTGCTGTGCGGATGTGTGACAGCTGTTGAGTTCCACTCCACAAGTAGCAGCTTCTCGGGGGTTGGCAAACTGGTATACATCTGGAATGATGTTCAAGTGACCTCAGGACCCCATAGAATAAATCAAAACATTGACGTCATAACTTGGATGGGCTCGTTTTGATGTAACTCAATTGCTGAAAATTATTTAATGGCCATTTTTCAGTTTAGTGATCTATCTCATCAAAGCACAGTGAAATAGGGAATAGTCCTTCTATTTGACATTTAAGGAGGGTGGGGGAAGAGAAAGTGATTTGTTCACTGTGAACTGGAAGGTGGCCTCAGGACTCAGGAGTCTACTGACTGTCTTGGGGCCCAAAGAATTTGACTATGAGATGTTTCCTGAGGCTTCGCAATTGGGCGTCCACTCAGGATGGGGAGCAGCTAATGTGATTGAGCAGGTGGGCTGGCTTGGCTGGTGCATTTTCCAGGAGGCCATGGGGCACTGTCTTCCTCCAGGAGTGGTTCTAGAGAAACAGTGCATTGGGCTGCTGAGCTATTTTTTAACTGCTTGTTGCTGTTCTTATCATACATTCCTTTTTGGGGTGAAACACTGCATTAACTCTGGTTTGGCCTAGGCCCCTTTCCAATTTTGGTTCCTGTTAACTTGTAGCAGTAACAGGAGTAGATGGAAACTGTTTGGCTTCCTCTTCTCTAACCCTGTGTCTAGCTGCGGTGCATGAAGTAGCTGTACACGTGGGACGAATTTGTGTTTCAACACTGGTGTCCAAACCCTAGGACCACTGCACTCTGGATACACATCTTTTGAGTCTTTAGAGCAGCCCAGGACTATCAGGGTCTCTAAGTACAGGTACCAGCAGAAGAGGTGAAGGTTATGGTTCTTAATCTGTGAGAAGCAGCAAAAAGTCAAGATACATGACTTCTAATCCCAAACTCTGCTTGACCCTAGCTGTGTGACTTGGAGCAATTTATGTCATCCCTATTTATCCCAATTTCCTCACTGATAAAATGGGACTTTTAAAGCCAAACTTGTATGGGGCACAGGTTTTCCTGATGATCAACAGAGTTAACGTGTGCGAAAATATTTTGTAACCTACCTAATGATATAAAGACCTACTATTACGAGAAGGTGAAAAGTTAATCAAGGAATGAAACGAACCATTCTGGACCCTAGAGTAGGCCAGGAGCAGATGCTAGGTGTGAAATTTGACAATTCCTTAGATCCAGTGGTCTTATCTTGAGACTTTTCAACTTCTTGAGAATGTTAGGTCACCTTTGACCCTGCCCCTTGGGTGCTCTCCCATAATAGTGTCTCGAGTTCCATGGATTATGTTGGGGGTGGGATGAATGGAGAAGAGGGTGAAGCAGAGTGCAGTTGTACTTAGACACTGACTTGCTACCTCCTTATCAGCCTTTCCAAGCAGATGGTTGGTGTGATACTATCAACAACCGGGCCTACTGCCACTACGATGGGGGAGACTGCTGCTCTTCCACACTCTCCTCCAAGAAGGTAAGTGAGGGCTCCTGGGAGTGGCAGGAGAGGGCAGCAGCTCCAGGAATAGAGGCATGGGCTTTGGCTAGCTCTGCTTCGCGGTGCACCATGGTTTTTCTTCAACAGTCAGGAAGAGGGAATTGGGACTACCCTGGTGGCACAGTGGTTAAGAATGCGCCTGCTAATACAGGGGACATGGGTTCGAGCCCTGGTCTGGGAAGATCCCACATGCCACGGAGCAACTAAGCCCATGCGCCACAGCTACTGAGCCTGCGCTCTAGAGCCCGAGAGCCACAACTGCAGAGCCCATGAGCCACAACTACTGAAGCCCAAGCACCTAGAAGCCTGTGCTCCACAACAAGAGAGGCCACCACAATGAGAAGCTTGTGCACCACAATGAAGAGTAGCCCCCGCTCCCCACTACAGAAAGCCCGTGCAGCAACTAGAGAAAGCCCACGCAGCAATGAAGACCCAATGCAGCCAATAAATAGATAAATAAAAATTTATTTATCTATTTATTTCTTTTAAAAAAAAGAGGAGGGAATGATAATGAACAAACGTGGGAGCTTCTACAGTGACAAGATTAAGGATAGTAATTTTAGGAAAGGTTGTTAGAAAACACTCATCTCTCATTGTCAATCCTGTAACTGCTTCAGAAAAGCCTTGCTTCTGCTACTTGGAGACTCACACCTGCTTATCATTGTCCAGAAAACATTTCCATCAGCAGGGAATAATGGCTTCCATCCCTTGGGGAGGCAGGATTACTCATGAAGTGATATCCGATTATTATTACTCCTCATAGCTAAATGAATAACCCTATAACGTGTATTACAGGCACACTGAAGGTGTGTGGTGAGTAGGGTGAGTGGCCACCACAAGCTAGCTGGAGCACTCCCTGGACTGTATCCTGAGCAGTAGTCCTTTTCTCAATGCCTTTTATACTGTTGCTCTGGGCTCTATTAAATTAGAAGCTATGCTCAAGCTAAGCCTATAAAATTGAACAGGCTGAAAATGGAATAATATGGATGAAAACCCAAGGGCTCCAAAGATATCTGATGCTAGTTGGCCGATTTGATGAATCAGAAATACACAAGAGCTAATGTTTCCTTCCGTGTATGTGTCTCCACGATAAAGTCATGTCTGCATGATTAGTGCTACATGGACCTGAATACTGCTCCTATTGGCTCACTCTGTGCCCGGCACTGTTCTCACATGGACGTGCATTAACTTATTTAGTGCAGAGAGCTCAGGGGCTCATTGTATCACTGTTGAATCTGGCCCTCTTTTGCTCTAAAAAGCAGTAAATCCCAAACCATGAGACACAGATCAAGAGCTTGGATTGCAAGTCAGACATCATGCCAACTAGTTCCTGGTCTCACTTGAAGAAAGTAACTGGTCAAGGATCCCATTTCTACCCAGGAAGGCATTAACCACTTTGGAAGAAAGCAATCAGTTCTCTCCCCATCTCCACCTCACACTCAGAAAATCTAGGGTTTGCCTTTCATGGATTTCAGTGCTTGTGGCCGGTATACACATGAATCAGGATTGAAAAAGTGTTTCACCCCTGTTGACTCCTAAATTACATTCAATTCATATGTGAAAATATGCTGGGAAATTTCTTCAAACCCCACCATCCATTCTCCAGCCCACTTGCCCAATCACCAAGCCCATCTCTTCAGTGTACTTGGACTATTAAATAATATGCCACTCTGTTTTTGTTTCATTTGACTATCCAAATGCCCCAGGGGCTGAATCTTTGCCACTTTTACGTCATGTCTCCTGAATGCCCAATTCTCTCTGAAGCTAACTATGGACACTCAAAGTATGATTATCTGTTGGTAGCAGTGCAAACAGGAAGAGAGCAACTTTTGCTGGACCATCTCTGGCCTGGAGGAGGAATAATTACACAGCAGGAAGGCAGTGCAGCCACAGACAATGGGTAGAGAGATGCATTGTTTCACCAAGCCAGAGTATATCCTGGGTTCGAGAAGGGCAAAATCTCCAGCCTGTGAAGATGAAAGAGATGATCCTATGGCCCCAAGAACACCAAAGGAGTAGAAGACATAGAGCTAGGTTACAGAGCCTTGGTTTTCCAGGTAGTAGTGTCATGACCTTGAGTTAAGTCACCCTACTTCTCTTCACCTTCCCCGTAAGAAGAAAATACTAACATTCATCTTACCTACTTTACGAAGATTTTGTGAAGATTGATAAGAGCAACAAAAACATTAACAGCAGTAGTTTTAAACATTAGTGGTAATGTGAGGAGGAGTAGTAGTAACAGGTGTTAGAGGTGCCTGGAAACGTGTGTTTAGTATCCATCATCTTATTTAAACCACACTAACACCCTCTGGGGTAGTTGCTGTGTCCTCCCACTTTATATATAAAGAAAGTGAAGCAAGGAAGGTTTACCTTGCATAAGGAGACATACTGTGTAAATGAAAGAACTGAGTGTTAATTTCGATGCTGTGATATTAACACGCGATCCCACATTTCTGCTGGGACCAAGGGAGAGAAGTAAAAGCTGGTTGAAAGTGTGATGCTTGGTGCCAAAATAAGTGATTTCAACGTCTCTTTTGATTTACCCTAGGTCATTCCATTTGCTGCTGACTGCGATCTGGATGAATGCACCTGCCGAGACCCCAAGGCGGAAGAAAATCAGTAACTCTGGGATCAAGCCCCTCCTTCCACTGCCCTGGAGGCGGTAAGAAAGAGAGGCCTCCCCGAAAGGAAACAGAAGGTGAAGAAAGAAGAAAGGTCATGAAATGTGGGAAAGAAGAAGAACATGAAGGATTCTATCAGAAATGCAAGAGGATATTTATAGGTGCCAACTGTTGCATCGAGTAGCCCAAGTAAGGATGAATCACAGGCAAACTTTTCTTCAAAGAGGCAGTTGATTTAAAGTGGAAAGAGAAATATGATAGATATACAAGGACGCTCCTCCCCCATTTATAGTCTATTTAATCCCAACCTCAACTCTTGCCCTGCTCCCCACTCTGCACCCTGCCAACTATTCAGCCCCACCCAACTTGTAAACCAATACCAAAATACTAGAAGAGAAGGTGCCAGGGACACTCTGTTAATACCCATTTTGAATTGATTGTCATCTTTCAGGGCTCGTGGAATCTCAGCTGGCTCTCTCCCTTTCTTTGTGTAGTCTCCCTTAGTAATAATGAGGTTAGTTATTAATTCTTTATGAGTATTTAAACATAATGATATAAATATATTATATATTATATTTTTTGCTGTCTATTAAGCTAAAAATTATCCATTGTTCCACACATGCTGCTGTGAAGTTCACGTCCAAAATGAATGCTGAGGGTTTGAGGACCGAAAGACAAGTTCTTCTGCCATCTTTCTATTCCCAGGGATTGGCAGGTCGAGAGGGAACTGGGGAAGGAAAGAGAGATTAGATGGAGTTTTTCACGATCACATCTCAGCTAATCATCTTTTTATGACCTGGGAGCTGAGCCTAGTTTGAGGAGATGGGGGCTTGGAATGATAATATTAAGAGGCATGGAAAAGTGGGTGGGGTAACATTGGTGATGGGTCCAGGAAAACTAGACTATGGTTCTTGAGTATCCATCCAAAAAGAATACATTCTCTTCACTTCTCGGAACTCTTCCCTGCAGTTGGTGAGGCCTAGGATTTTCTGCACTTCTGCAGGTGCCTGTTCCAAGTGTGGCTCTCAGCCAGTCACTCAGTCAACAAGTCTGCATGCAGGCTCACTCTCCCATCACCAGGATTACAAGAACTCACGCATTCCTCATTCTAGGCCTGTGGTCTCCCCTTTTCTAAGTTCCCAAACCTGGCCATCATTCACAGCCACATGACCTATTGTTGACTTTCTGGGGGAAAAGAATGTCACGGAAATGACATCGGGGAAAGGTGGGAGGAGATGGAAGAACAGGCGGGGATGGAGAGGCCGAGGGAGGCCATAGACAGGGGAGAAGTCGGGGCAAATCAGAGCCTGGGGCCAGAGGGTGAAGTGAGTCAAGGAGACCCAACCTTGTTCCAGTCTCCGCAGCAGAGCAAAGGGGATCTTTTGAACAATGCAGAATCGGAGGTAAATTCTATTCAAGTGGGATGTGTCAAATCTGTGTCCAGAGAGATCCCTTTGAGAAATCTATGAAATATGTGGAGCGAGGGTGACACTCTGTGGGGAGAGAGAAGAATTTCAACAATTTAGGGTCCATTTTGTCATCGTTACCCTTTCTTGCCCAATAGATGGACTGTACCTGAGATGACCACGTTAACCTGCTTCTATTTACGTCCCTGTCCGACTCTTTTTGCATGTGGTCTATCGCAGTTGTTTTTAAGTGATGATTTATGGATTAGGCCTTGGAGAAAGAGAGTAAGGAGCTAGTTTCTTGTTCAACATCCTAGTTTACCATCTCAGGAAGGGAAGAACAGGCAAAAGTTCAAGGGCAGCCTTGGTCTCTTTGGGTCGCCTGCTCTTTGGCTCTGACCACAATTTTCTACTCTCCCCAGCAACTCTGAAGCAATGGCTGTGCAAATATCGGTAAAAAGAGGAAATGCTTCCCCCACTATCTTGAGCCAGACTTCATGTAGGAAAGAACAACATTCTGGAATGGAATGAAAAGAAGAGGATATACACATACTTATCTGTGGGGATCTGAAATGAGGGTAGCAAAGCCCCTGGGGAAGGGAAAGGGCAGAGTCTGCCCATCCAAAATACTCTTGTTCTCTGTATTTCTAGCCATTCCTTACCTGGGTTCACTGTTAGTGCCCCCAAGAAGAGAATATTTATTTCTGGGATTCCGATAGGCTTCAATATGGAAAGGACAGTCGAAAAGTTTAGATTCTCCCTTTTAAAACAGTGGTAAGATCCTTATGCAAATTTCTTGACGCATATCAAACTCTGTGCAGGGGAATCCAGCCATGTCTGAGCTTGAGGCAGCAAAAGAGTTGTCCTGGGGGTTGCCTGGCTCCAGAAGGCTCCAGCCCCCCAGGCCCACCCCCAGGAACGCAGAGCCTGTGGTTCATGCCAGCGTGGGTCTGGGCTCAGTTTCCCCTCAGGAGGAACAGTGAGCACATTTCTCTTTTGTACCTCATTTTAAAATAGTTTATTCTCTGTTGGGGATATCTGCATCCCATCACTGCCCTGGAAAGGTGAGAGGAGGGTTCTGGGGTGGGCGGGGGAGTGGGGCGGAAAGCCTCTCAGGCTGCAGGCTGCCCAGCCCGCGTCAGCCCCGACCACTCAGAGACGGCAGGTTCTTCCAGCCTTCGTCCCTGGAGCCCAGTGCTTCAAGCGCCTCAGGTCGCTAATAACAGTAAAGGTCTGAGATACCACGGTCACAGATCCCCAGTGGATCTCAGCTCACACTCGCTCCATGTGGTGGTCTGCATTCTGCTGCTGCCCCCTCCATGGGGCCACAGAGGGCCTCTCCCAGAGGCTCTTCCATTTCCTTCTTCCAAAATCACTTCTCTGTTTCCTCTTTTTCCTAGTAACCAGGAGCTCTGGGGTCCAGGTTGCCTAAGGCTAGGTGACTCTGATGATCAGTGTGAGAGTTTCCAACCAGAGAGACGAGAGGACAGAGAGTGGTCAGCTGGCAAACTCGTACACGAAAGTAAAGAGCTATCCTTGATTCTCTCCTTTCCTTCCCCCCCATTGCAAGACCTTGGATTTGGCATGTCCTCTCCCTGTGAGATCATTATTGAGTGCGTCAGTTAGCACCCCAAGGGGATGGCTTGATTGGGAACACAGTGAAAGGAGCTGATCTACTGTATTGTAACGTAAAACAGCTACCGTCAGTTATTTTGTAAGACTATAAGATGTTCATTAAAAAATCAGCACACAAAATGGAAAGTGTCTTTGGTGTCTTATTCTTTGTTT
This sequence comes from Hippopotamus amphibius kiboko, assembly GCF_030028045.1. Classification (NCBI taxonomy): domain Eukaryota; kingdom Metazoa; phylum Chordata; class Mammalia; order Artiodactyla; family Hippopotamidae; genus Hippopotamus; species Hippopotamus amphibius. Next base: position 173,386,152 of record NC_080188.1, on the reverse strand, counting down.
AAATCATTCCATCGCTTCCAAATTGCTTTTCATTTGCTTGTGCCAGGTCTGGACATCCATCATTGATTGATTGGTGATTCCTTTCAGTCACTTGAAAACTATTTATTAAGTAAACAGTATGCATCAGGAAGATAAACATGGAAGTTCACGAGAAGAGATGACATATACACAAGCAGTCATGTCAAGTGCCTCATGAGTCGTAGGAATAAAATGCAAGAATCATTTACTGTTCGGGGGAAGTAGCATCACTCCTGCATGCCAAAGGGAGGGAGTATTTGAAAGATGGTCCATGAAGGATGCATACGAGCTTGATAGGTAGAAATGGAAAAGGGGGAGGGGAGAGTCCAGGCAAAGCGAAGAACAGGGCTGACACTATGGAAGTAGGAAGGGGAAAAGGCTGGGTGCTAGCAAACGTCCCTGGGGCATCCAACTTAGCTAGAAGGTAGAACTCAGCTCACGTGTGCCCTGCATTTGGCAGACACAATCAGATTTAATCCTCACAAACAGATCTGCAACTTCCATTGTTTCATTTCGCAGATGTGGACACCAAGCGTCAATGTGTAAAGAAAGTTCTTTAAGGTCATGTGCCTGGAACTAGAGACAAACCTGGTTCTGTGAGACACCAAGATGTAAGAAGGAAAAGAAAAACGATGGTTCATAGGATGGGAGAAAGGAAAGGAGAAGTGGAGAGAAATGTCAAAGACGATGCCTCAGTGTTACCTTTATACCCTAAAGATTATCATCACTGACAGAAAAGGGAAGCCAGGAGGATCAAGCTGTTGAAAGAGGGTATATTTGCTTTTTGATAAAATCAGTTTAAAAGCCAGGTAGATAATTAGTTGGAAACTTCATGTAAAGCAGGGTTTAGCACGCTGGAGGAGGCTTCTGCAGCTGGCGGCAGCTTGCCAAGGTCTCTGGCCCTGCTGGGTACCACCTGGCTGCCAGAAGGGCTGGCGGGTTATCTCAGCACTTCTATGAGCCATTTGGGAAGGCCTGCGGAATAGATAGAAATGTGAGCTTGGAACTTGAGAGAGGGGTGTGTGACTAGAAATAAACATTGGAGAGTAAAAATAATGTTACCTGACATTTTCTTTATGGCTTGTAAAGTAACTTCATATGCTTTATTGCTACCCACGGGTTAAGCAGAGGAACCTTTCTTTTTCCATTTTACAGATGAAGAAACTGTGTATTGGAGAGGCCGTTGAAAAATTTAAGTTCATATTACTAAGTGCAGGTTGGGATGGGAATCCAAGGTTTCTGTCCCCAAACGTGATGTGCTTTCCACTACATGAAGTTCAGCCCACTAGACCCAGAATGAACCCAGACTTTCCCAGTTGAAATGGGAAAGTTAAATGTCTTTTTACTTGTTTATGTTTCAAGGTACTCATTGGCTTCCCAGTGGCTTTCTTAGTTGCTGGTGGTAGGAAAACTGAGAGCAAACATTCTAGAGCGTCATTCCAGGGCCCTCTGCTCATGCCAGGCCCTGAGTATAAGCAGATGCCCTGCACATGCCAGTTAGGCCAGCTGGACTGAGACATCTGCCAAGGCCGCCTTCTCCTTAATAGCATCCCCAGGGAGAGTCCTGGAGAGAGACTTTGCACCTCTGGTTTCCATTGATGGACAAACTTAAATGACGTGATATCACCCATCAGCTGGGAGACTCACTACTCTTAGATTTCAGCCAACCAGATGATGAAGGGCTCAGAATGGGGAGGAGGGTAATATGGTTTTTCACTTATAAATAACTCCAGGGCATCTCTAGCACTGGCTTTGGGTCACCTCCTTTTACGTCACCCCAAGAAGACCACTGGTCCTGGACCGCTAACATTTCCATTTGCCCAATGGTTGGCTCAGAAAAAGGGGTGGTGATGAGAATCTTATATCTCGTAATATATGTCCACACCCATAAAACCTACACATGCCCTGGGTACTTGGGTCTGGAACAAAGTAAGACTTGTCAGAGAATAATGATTGTTTTCAAGTGTGCGTGATTTGCTGATGATCCCTTTGTTCGTTTTTCCCTTGATCCTGCCACTAGATGCTTGGGTTATGTTGCCAAGTGTTAGTAAGAACTGGTGTGACAATGGCAGAGTCCATTCTTAAAAGGATCTACAAGTCAAATCTGATTAACTTTCCAAACCAGTGTAATAAAAACCTTCCCAAGCCCTGAAAGATAGTCCAGACCAACTACAATTTGCTAATGTTCTTCAAATCAAATTTGCTTCTCAGGATAATTTAATACAGGCAAGCTTCCTTTGTTTTGTCTTTGTCCACATAAAAGTCACTTACTCAGATGCAGAAAATAAATAAATAAAAGGAGAGTGTTGAATTTTTAACGACTGCCAATCACGTTGTGTCAATTTGCCTTTCTCTCCCTGAGATAACGGCTATCCGGCTATCCGAAGGCAGCTGCTTTGTAAAAAATGTTTGTACACAGAGAAGTTACCTATTTAAGTCTCACAAAAGGTTATCGAAGTTCAAGAAAGTTCCCATACCACAACTCGACGTGCAGTTGAGAGTGCTTTCTGGAGAGGAAAGCCAAGCTGTGATAGGACACAAAAAATTTCCAAGGAATGATTTTGTTGGCAATGAATGAATCAATAACCTTTAGTATGACCTGTAAGAGAGTTCCTGCAGCTTCTTCAGATGCCCTGGGAAGTGTTGTTCTTGCTTTCTCTACTTTGCCAGGTGACCCTCTAAAGGGACCTTAACTTTGAGAAATCAGACCGTGACTGAGGAGCAGTAAAACGCTTAACAAAAACGAGACATGAGAAGTATTCAGAGAGGTACAAAGATGCCCGAGGTGGCGCAGCTAAGTGGCAGACCCCTGATCTGGATCCTTGGTGTCTGGTGCTAGGGTCTGTGCTCGAACAGAACACTCCCTCTCTGAGGAAACCACACACATAAAGCACAGGACTTAGATCTGTGGGTTCTCGGGCTTGAAAGGGTCTCTAAAAGACTGAATTATTCACGTAGTGTTTCTCACCATGGGTTGTCCTGCCTAGTTATGAATCAGTCTAGTATTAAGGGAATCACTGTCTCCCAGGGCTGCACATTTTACTTCTGGACCTTTCTGACTTTAGTGAAGCAAAAAAAAAAAAAAAAGCCCATATCACTGGTGGCATCAATAAATGTTTACTGAGCATCTATTCTGTGCCAGGTGCTAGGGATACAGCAGTGAACAAAACAAAGCTCCTTATTTGGAAAGAAGTTGGTGGAGACAGACTGTATATACAGCCATAATCTCCAGTGAAGAGTGCTACAAAGAAAACAACGGTGCAGTCAGTGGGGAAAGGAGTGGCCGGGGTGGGGAGGGGCTAGTCTTTACAGGGAAGGTCCATGAATGCTTCTCAACAGCAGGAAGTGATGGAGTGAGCCCGGTGAGTACCTGGCAGGGAGAGTGAGCCAGCACAAGGAGCAGCAGGGGTGAGGTGGGAGAGAACTTAGTGTGTCTGCAGAAGGGCAGAACAAGGGAGGCAGGCCAGGGCAGAGAGGGGTGGGGGATGGGGAGGGTCACAGAGGGTCTCCTTAGCCACGGTAATGAGGCTGGCTTTTACTCAGAGGGAACTTGTTCCTCACACCAGTTTCTCTGTATCTGCACATAATCCATTGCATCTCCTTCCTAACTCTCACATCCATCCTCCTCCTTTCCGTGTGCCTTCCTCTCACCCCGGGTCAGGCTGCCATCGCCTCCTCAACAGCCATGGTAATGTCACCAAGCCAGGTCCCTTCTCCTGCCTCTTGCCCCGTAGTCCACTGGCACATGGCTTCCGCATCATTCCTCCTAAAACACAGCTCTTGTCAGGTCACCTGGGACTCAGGGAACCAAGTTCACAGTGTCTTCCTTTCCTGAAGGATCAAACCAGTCTCAGCACAGCCAACCTATTACACCGGCTTCCCGCTGCTTTTGAACTAGAGGTCCCGCCCCCCCTCCCCCCCATCAAAGAGGATGCGCCCTGAGCCCCTGAAGCTCCTGCTTCTGTTTGTGCCATTTCCTAACCTGGACACCCTCTCTCCATCTCCACATGCCCCAAATCTGCTCATTTCCCAGTACCTTCTGGTGTTCTTCAGTTTCACGAGGTTGTCTTCCTTTCCTATCTGATGAGATTGACTGTGTCCATGGCCCCTTGTCCTTTCCCAGGATAATCAATCTGGTTAACTGATGTTTTGTTAGCTGTGTTCTGGTCTTTCCCTCCTAATCAGTTGTAAACTCTTTGAAGCCAGGTGAACTCAGGGCTCCATTAGGCCATTTGATACCTTTTCTGAGAAGTAAAAAAAAAAAAAAGGCACCCGTTCATCTGAGTGAAAGCAAACCAGTGTCAGAGACCACAGCTTGAAAAATATAGCAAGGGCTGGATTTCGGTCAATATTCACCCCTTGGAGCAGGCAGTCTCAGGCAAGACACAACTTCACTTTGCTTGGTGGCCCTAGAAACACTATCTTACTTGGTTTTGGATCTCTGCTATTGCCTTGCACAGTACCCTGCCTGAATAAAACCTTGAAATTTGCTGAATTGAATCCCAATCCTGATTTTTATGAATGTGAGAATCAAAAGCAAAGAGGATATTGTGTTTGGGGTTGGAGATGGGTCGGTGGGTCTGTGGACACTTAATCTTTATTCTCTGACTGGTTCTTTAACAATAGTCCGAGGGCTTCCCTGGTAGCACAGTGGTTAAGAATCCGCCTGCCAATCGCAGTTCAATCCCTGGTCCGGGAAGATCCCACAAGCCATGGAGCACTGAAGCCCATGCGCCACAACTACTGAGCCTGCGCTCTGGAGCCCGCGAGCCACAACTAATGAGCCTGCGTGCCGCAACTACTGAAGCCCACACTCCTAGAGCCGGTGCTCCACAACAAGAGAAGCCACCTCAATGAGAAGCCCATGCACTGCAACAAAGAGTAGCCCCAGCTCACCACAACTACAGAAAGCTGGCGCACAACAATGAAGACCCAATGCAGCCAATAAATAAAAGCAAAAACAAAACAAAACAATAGTTGGAGCAATGAGAATAACACAGGGCCAACACAGAAGACTGTGGGTTGTGGGTGCATAGTATCAAAATGACTCATTTTGAAGATGATTATTGAATTCAGGATTTGTCAGTCAGTTTTATGTTGAGGTGTGCTTAGCTCAGCTAAGATATGCACATTTTGGTTTTAGATGTGTTAGGAAGAAGTAGCAACTGTTGATCAGGCAAGTTAGAGAATCTAAGCGACAACCCGACTTGAGATGAAGTTATGACCTTGAGCAAGTTATTTAATGGCTTAAGATTCAGCTTTCCCATCTGTAAAATGGAATGATAATTCCTAACTTAGAGAATTTTAATGCAGATTTAGTACAGTAAACATGAAGCCCCTCCCATAGAGGCACTTTTTAAATGGTGGTTATAAGTATTGTTACGCGAGATCAAAGAAGTATCCCTGGTACAGAAGAAACCAAGAAGAAACAGAGTAGTGGGGATGGTGATTGGCTGGCTTTTGAGTTTCCACACACTTTCTGGCCTGTGTTGTGAATTATTCTAATGGGTGTTCTCTCTCTCTCTCTCTCTGACACACACACACACATACACATCCATATACACATACTCAAATGCTCACATGCAATTAAGTGTTCCATGAACCTTTGGCTATGTTTTAAATATAATTTCATTTAAAGCCATGCTACGTGCCAGTTTGAGGCCCCAGATTAAATAGTTAGAATGTGACCCTGATTCCAAGCATTAAGGGGAGGAAAAAAATTGTTTAAACTATGTCAGCAAGACAATGTAATTTATTCACAATATTAGAGGGTCATGCTGATGCCAGAGCGTGTCCCGGGGTTCTGCCTGGGCAGAGCACTCACGAATAAGCAATCTGCATCCACCTATACTAACTGTAGTTTTAGACAATGTACCTTCATGAAGTAAAGAGGGCTCCAGGCAAGCATCGGGGCTTGAGGAGAGTAACAGGTTTTCCTCTAGATGTAAATGAAGTTCCTGGAGGTATGAAGGCATCCAGACTTGACTGTTTCAAAGTAAGCTTTGGTAGAAATGGGAGGTATTTATATATTCATCTTGCTTATTCAGAGAGTAAAGATCTCAGACTGAAGACCTAGTGTGGACTCCCAGTTCAAGGATATGTTGGGCAGAGAAGCTTCTAGGCTTTATAAAGTGGGGATGAGTTTGTATTTGCAGGGCTGTTATGAGCACTCGACAGGGTAACCTCAGTAACCCTCAAAAGCACTTGGTATGTAAAGTGCTGCACGTGAGTTTCTTTCCCATAGCACAGCTGGAGCTCAGTAAATACTTATTAATAATAAATATTTCTTAGTGAACAAATTTCCTTCCTTCTTTTCCACTGAAGTGCCCAATATCATCATATTAGCATTTCAGTTGTACTTAAAAATCTCACCCCTTGTTTCCAGTTTCCATTCATGCAATAGCTTAGACAAGAGTTTCCTCTAAGCTAGTTTAGGCTTCAGGGAAGAGGAAATAGGGCAGAAAAAAGTTCTGGAGAAGGGCTGAGTCTGGCAAGACCTGCAAGTGAAGGCAAAGTCAGATTCCAGCAATATCTTTTCAAGGCTCTAGGGGGCACTCCAGGCCTCCTTCCTCATAGACAACTTGGCCAGCAGTGGTCCATGCTAGCTCATCCTTATCCTGGCTACTGAAGTCGCATCTAAGCACTGGGCTTCTGACACAGACCCTGCCTTGACCTCAGGCTTTTGTGTGCTCCCTAAATCCAGCTCTCCAAGTCATGCCAGGACCCCTTCACTGCCCTCATGGTTTTGTCTCTCCTGGCACCAGCATCTTTCCAGACTTGCCTCTTCAACCCACTGCCACCCACATTCCCGTCACTAACACATACCACGGATCTGTCTCCTGTTTGATCCAACTGTGAGAATTGTGAGATCCCAGGTCCATCCCCACAGTGAGAATACCACCTTGGAGAAGGGCAGGAAGCAAAGGAAAAGACAGAAGTGAATTTTGCAGGCAAGAACTTTCAAAGTGCCTGCTCATACCCTGAAGAATGTCCGGTTCAGATTTTTAGGGGAAAAAAAATAATTTGTAGATCAAGTCTCTTTTGGCTCTTTGTGGAGTTTTCCAAATTTCTTCTGGGAGACCCTGTTCTGTGGCCGGGGGAATAGGAAAACCCACACCTGGGAGGCCAGCTTGTCTTTTCCGCACCTGTCTTCATCCTGAGGAGTCCTGAGAGGTAGGGCGGTCCTTGCTCGTGACCTGGGCCCAGGCTCTGTGGGGAGAATTGAAGCTTCACTCAGACATTCCAGCGGCTGCTCAAACCCAGTGGCACTTCGTTAAGCCCTGGGCCACACCCTCTCCTTTGAGTGTTTGCTGGTATTGCTGTGGCAACAAAATGCCCTTTCTTTATAGTCCTCTCTCCTTGCCCCAGGCCAGTCAGGTCCATCACCAACACCTCTACTGTGGGCCTCTTTAGATTCCTTCCTAGTTGCCAAGGGGACATGGAGGCTACAGGGTGAGTCCCAAAACATCTTCTCCTGTCTGATACCCACGAGTGAGACTGGAAGGTCCAGAGATCTGAATTGCATTAGACTGACCTTCTAGATCAGGGGTTACCATGGTGTAGACACAACAGATCTGTGGGTGTGGTTGAACACTTCTGTTCTAGAAATGCAGAGACATCTGTGTAGCTGGAATGGTCTGTCTGAGACTACAACCAGGCTGGAGGGTGGGAGTGACTCTTACGCTAGTATAGATCAAAAAGTCAGTGAGATCAGACATGGGAGGAATTCCACTTCCATGCGTGCCAATAAACTCATGTCACAAGAATCCTTGAAAGTGCATAGGCCCAGCTCCCTTGTCACGCCTTCTCCACGGCAGGGACTGACGCTGTGCTGAGGCCCAGGGTGAAGCAGCAGGATGTGGACACGTAAAGATCGCTGGGTCTTAGTTGCTGAATTTGCTGCATGCGAGGGAACCCCAACCCCCTCATCAGCAAAACAAAACAAAGAGAAACAACAGACAAAATAAACAGTCAAGTTGTGCTGTTGGTTCAGTTCAATCGCCATGTTGACCTGATACATGAGGGTGAGTTAAAGATTAAGTGCGGGTAATTTTTGAGTCACCCTCATAGGTTTCAAGTCCCAGGGTGAAGGGAGGGTGAGGAGACATGGCAGCATTGGAGAGCAGTAAAAAGTGTATACTCTGGCTCCAATACTTACCTGCCTTACGGCCTTGGGAAAGTTACTTAAGATTTCTGAGTTTCCTCGCCTGCAAAATGTAGGTATTAATAGTATCTAGCATTGACATATATACACCACCATGTGTAAAATGGATGGCTTGTGGGAAGCTGCTGCATAGCACAGGGAGATCAGCTCGGTGCTTGGTGATGACCTAGAGGGGTGGGATAGGGAGGGTGGGGGTGAGGTTCAAGAGGGAGGGGATATAGGTATACATATAGCTGATTCAATTTGTTGTACGGCAGAAACTAACACAACATTGTAAAGCGATTATAATCCAATAAAGATGGAAAAAAACAACAACCCAGTAGCTGTTCACAGGCTTGTTGGGAGAATCACACACAAGAAGCCATGTCAAAGTGATGAGATGGTGCCTGGCACATGATAAGAAATCAATCAATGTTACTTGCTATTAAAAACAATGTCTTCAGCGACAAGCCTCACATAAAATGGTAAAACCTCTTAGAGAAAGTTCAGTTTCAAAGATAGCGTGTTGTAATGTATACAGAAATTGAAATATAATGTTGTACACATGAAACATATATTATAAACCAATGTTACCTCAAAAATAAAACCCGTAGGAAAAAAAGAATGCACGATATGAACTCAAAACATGTTTTCTTGCTACCCTACAATGCCGTCAAGAGAAAGCAACTGGGAAAGGATAATATCGGTGGCACGTGTGGCTCTGTTTCAGTGTCTAAGAACAGTGACGATAGCCAGGGAGCACCAGTACTGTGAAGCATTTACCAGGTATGTTCCAGGTCTTGTGCTAAGTGCTTCCGAAAGCATTTTCTCATTTAATCTTCAGGCAGCTTGTGTTAGTTTTTACGCTACTGTCTCTCAGCTCAAACCCACCTGCTTGTCCTCTGCTTTGTGATGCTGCTGTTGGAACACTGCAAACTGCACTTCCTTTTTGTCAGTTTCATGTTAGGTTTTGTCAATAGGGGCCACTAGAGGGCGGTAGGAAGAAAGGAGGATGGGATGGTTCCTTCTGGTTTGCTCACCGTTGATGTCAGCATCATCCTGCCGATGGCTCTTGACCATGACAGCAGCAGTGGGTCCTAGTCTCTGTCATCTTTGTGCCCTTGAAGGACCAGCTCTGTTATGTTCTCACAAAGAAGCTCATCTCCAAGAAAATGGCCTCTTCCCGGGGAAACCTATTTTCTGTTTCCTCCCTTTGTTCTCCGAGTCCAAGAGGGGTGGCTGCTCCCTGAAGTTATTCACACTCTGTGTTATCTCAGTGTCTCGAATATTTTTGCTTTTTTTGCTCCTCCAATATCTTTTAACCAATTCCCTATATTAAATTCTCTCTGTAGAAATCTTGACTGGATCTTAACTGACACACTATCCAAGAGGCAGAAACAGATGGAGACTTTGAAATCCTTTGTTTCATGCCACCAAAGATACCAAATTAACACCATTAAGACTGTCTTAAAATACAGATTTAGAAGTGAAAAATGATAGTTCAAAAAACATAAATAAAATGCTGTGAAAGTGATCATGTAGTAATGGGGCCAGAGATCTCAGAAATGTGGTTTTTGTTCTCACTGTATTTCCATTATCAATGTACAATGAACCTATATTCACTTTCATATATGTCACAAGTTATGTGACATATTATACTATATTATATTATAGTGCATCCATAAATGATTTTCCCAGAGAGTCCTGATTTTAGATATTCTGTGGCTATTCTTTTTTCTATAAATTAGGGAAGACAAATGCATGGCACACATCTTGTCATTCAGCATTTCCATATCCTTGTTTGGCATTCATCACTCATCTCACCACTCCTTCTGGCCAGATAAGACCCAGCCTCAGAATCCTTTTCAAATCACAGGCAGCCACTTACACTTGATCAAATTTAGCACTCAAGTGAAAACCCATTTGCCATCCTTGCAATCAATCTTCGAGTTTCTGGAAATTTCTTTACCTTTGGCATCAAAATTCATCCTCCAGCTTGTCATTCAGACCCTAAAGAGTTATGAAATTTTTATGCCAGATGATATGTAATAATTTTTAGTTTAAAGTATTCGTTAAGACCCAGTTAGGAAAGCAGAACACATTTTAGATAATTCAATAGAGAAAACTCAAAATGGGAAAACAATTAGAAAGGCTTTGGAATAACAGAAAGGGCATGTGAAAAATTGTGGGCCAACCCAAAGAGTGGCAACAGCAGGAAGCTCCTGCTTGGAGGAGATAAGATCCTGTTACTGAAAATCAGGACTTGGAGCTACCTAAAGGGAGCCAAAAGCATGGCAGGAATTTGCTGGAGGAGTTCTGAGGCCAGAGAGGCAGCTGGAATCACAAAGAAGATGCTGAAGATACCATCCAATCAGAGAGAGGAAGAAATACACTGCCTTCCTCCCTCTCCCTGTCCTCCAATCTTGCACAAATGCCTGCCATTGTCCCACGGGCTGGAAGCCTGTTGGCAAGGGTGTCTGGAAAATGCAGCTGGCAAGAGCCAGCTCTCTGTGACACAGAGCAGAGCAGCAGAAGGCTGGGGAATGGATCTGAGGACAAGGAGGCAGTTGGCTTTTGAGGAGTATGTGCATTACCAAGTTATACTCAACAGTCCCTGGGGCAGAAGGGCAGTGAAGGCATGTTCAACCTTGTCTTATCAACAAGCTCTTAGGTCCTGGGACATTGCAAGGATATGGCAGGAGACAGTTTCATCTCTAAGCCAGTAGGTCACAGAATACTGTCTGACTCATTGGACAGCAAAGGGCTCTGGGTCACCTGATATTTGAATCCTTCCGAATAAAGGAAGTTGCTCCTAATTATTAAGCACAGAATATGACTGAGGTTTTCCTCCTGGAGTAGGTAATAAGAAATCAATTACACTAATTTGCAGCCCCATGTGAACAGATGTATTCATAAACTCTAAGAAAAGGCAGTTTTGGTGAAGAAACAAGATATCAAAACTGTCCGTCCCTACAGGAATCAATTCAATTACAGCACACACTGCAAAGCCCTAGCACAAAGAGGGGTTTCTCCCCGTCACTTTGGAATACTGCAGACATGAGACAAATCCTGGAGCCCTACATGTATCAAGAGAAATTGTCAGCTGTTCTATATAACGGTGAGGTTTCAGTTGACATGAAGCTGCTCATTCATTGGTTCAGCTGAAATGACAATGAAATAGGAAGTGGTGATGGAAACAGGGTTGGGAGCCAGTAGGCTATCAAAATCAGGCTGGGTTTTGGATCAACACATCAAGCTATGCTGTCCTGAAGGGCAGGAGGCTTTTGTTTCCCAAGTATCGAGTGTCACCATGGATGTATACAGAACACAGAGAACAGGGCAAAAGAACCATTAAAGGCCAGTACAAGGCTGTGTTCAACAGATAGAGCTGGAGTCACAGTCTTGCTTGGCTCTGCACTATCCTCACGTGACAGACCAAAAACAAGCCAAACAAACCCCAAATCAAGCCAAACAAGCCAACAAGCTTGGAAACAAGCTGTGCATCCTGAGTTGTTTTCCTGATCATGCTAGGTTTGCATTGATCCAGTCACATTCTCTTTTATGGTCTGACATAGGGTAACCAGCCAGCAATTTGCAAAAATCTCAGTGGGAGTTATTCTGTTTCCAGAGAAGTCGATGAGAAGCCAACTCATGAAGGGTGGAGGCAGGATGGTGGAATGGTTAGAGTCACGCAGCTTTTGGTTGAGATGCCTTACTTCCACTTCACTGGGAACTCGGGCGAGTTATTTAAAATCTCTGAGATTTTGCTTCCTCTTTCCTAAGAGTATCCGGTTCACAGGACTGCTATGACGATTGAGGATGAGTATGCAGTTGAAGTGTTCAGCATGGTGCCTGGCGCTCTTTAAGTGTGGGATGTACACATTCACAACCAGGAAGTTTCAAACGCAAAGGGACAGAAAAGCAAAATAATTATGAGAAACCTTTTCCTTCTAATATTCCTATTTTATCCCAAATTGTGTTCTCCTTTGTCTCTTTGTTTTTCTTTTGCTGGCCCTGTAACAACTGTCCCCCTTCCCAGGGTTTCCACTAAGTTCCTGAGGTTCACTCTCTGAGAGGTATTGGGGTGATGTATCCACCCTTCTTTTTTGCTCTCGTCTGTTGCAGCAGAGACTCACCCTATGGGTGAGAGGGACGTTATGCTTATGTAGTCCAGGCTGGGTAAAGTCATCTCTCCTTCTCATGAGGAATTCACACCCGAGACAGGAACTACTTAGCTACTCCATCACTGGGTGGGTGGAAGAGACACCATTGACCCCTTATCAGATCCCCTTTATTTAGCAGACTGATCCTTATAGTGGTTTAAAACAATAACCATTTTATTGTGTTGCATAATTTTCAGGGCCAGGAATTCAGGCAGGCTTTGGCAGGTGATTTTTCTCTTCCATGTGACGCTGACGGAGGGACGGGTCTCGAGGGGCCAAGTTAGCTCCATTCACGTGTCTGGTGCCTCAGCTGGAATGTCTGGAAGGCTGGGCTCAGCTGGATGGTGGCCCAGAGCACTTACACGTGACTTCTCCAGCATGCTGGCCCCAGTACGGTGGCCTCAGATTTCTGCTCCAAGAGTAAGAGTTTCAGAGAAAAAGGCAGAAGCCCCAAGGCCTTTTACAACTCAGACTTGGAAGTCAGAGAGTTTCACTTCCAACCTCATCTATTGGTCGAAACAGTCATAAACTTGCCCAGATTCAAAAACAGAGGCAGTAGAACGCCCTTCTAGTGGGGAGGGGTGTCAAAGAATGTATGACCATCTTTTAAAACCGCCAGTCTTCATCTTCTTTTAATAATTCCCACTTGCGTGCATGGACCAGAACGCTCACGGTTATTTTTCAAGAGGGCCAGCTAGTGCCCAGGCCCTTCATATCTGGCTATTGAAGAATTTAAAGGGAATCACGTGTTGGTGGCAGCACAGATAACATCTATTTAAAGTAACATTGGAGCCAGGGGGCAAAAAGATTGAGGGTTTTGAGCCACATTCATAATAGCCAGCCTCTCCCAAATGCCTCCACAGAAGGTGAGATGAGAACGTGTCAGGCAGGCCCTTCTGCAGCATGATCCTTAGACGCCCATCCTATGAATTTCAGCAACTCCCACAGGGTCCTGATGTCTCTGTCATCACTCTCATCACCCTTGTAATGACGGGTTCAATGTCTAAGTTTCCCTATAAAATGCCACGCTCAGTGATGGAGACCAAGGTTGTCCGGTCAGCCAGTGTATATCCCCCTCACCATGCACAGTGTCTGAAATACAGCACATGTGTAATAAAGACATTTCATTGGCTAATTACTTGGAGATGAAAAGAAAGAAGAAAGAAGATGAGAATCGCTAGTACTTAACAATAAGCTTATAATTTGCTGTGAATAATTGAACATTTTTCCTATTTAAGATGAAGGGCTGTAAGGCCTATCAATAGACTCTAAAGTGTAACATTTAAAGCTTTAATAATTCAGTTGGTACAACCAGATCACTCCGATTATTAAAAGACACAGGGAAGATCCACACACCCGACACTTACTAACAGCTTTGTTTATTATTTAGTTGATTATTCCATTTGTATAATCGTACAATGATTCTTGTTTAAACAATACTGCTATACCTGAAGTTGGTCACACTATAGTCTCCCTTCCTTCTATCATAGTGAAGTGGTTTCTTTCACGTCCAGTTTTTTAATAGAACATTTCGAACATCAAGAAGTGCAATTAACTGAAAGTAACGAACCGACCAAACTCCATGGGAAACTACTGCACACTCAGTTAAAGGCCTAGCACTATTAGGGTGGGCCAGGCCCACTCAAGAGGAAACACCAGTGGCCTCGTGGGAGCCCGGGGCTGGCAGAGCGATGGTGAGTACAAGCGACTCCCTGAGGACCTGTTTGGCAGCTTGGAAAGTTGAGGTTTAATACTGGCCCCGTGGGTCACCCTTCTAGTCAGAATGGTTTCTTCCAGTCAAACCCATGTGGGGCAGTGTCGTCGGGGTGTGACTGAGGGTGCCTTCCTCGGGCAAAATCCTCACGTGAAATCCTCAGGGGGCCTGAACGCTCTCTCCTGCTCCAGTCATATAGGACTTATTTTTAACTTGAAAGGAGGTGGGACCCAGGCATAGGGGTAGTGTGATGGTGTGTATGTGTGTGTTTAGAGTGTGTGTTTATCATTTGTGTATATAATGTGTGTGTCTATAGTGTTGTGAATAGTGTGTGTATATACTGTATATTTATAATGTGTCTGTAGTGTGTATATACTGTGTGTGTACACTCTGTGTAGTGGGTATAGGGTGTGTGCTGCGTGTGTACAGTGCGTATGTAGTATGTGTGTACACACTCTGGGTGTAGAGTGTGTGTATGTGTAGTGGGGACATCTGTGCCTGCGTGTAGTCTGAAGTGTGTGTGTATAGTGTGTGTGTGCCTACATGCAGTGTGCATAGTATAAGTGTAGCGTGTGGGCAGTCTGTGTGTATATAGTGTGTGTGCCTATAGTTTGTATTTGTGCAGTGTGTAAATAATGTGTGTAGTCTGAAGTGTCTGTGTGTAGTGTGCATATATGTATATGCAGTGTGCATGTACTGTGTGTATATACTCTGTGCAGAGTGTGTACAGTGTGTGTGTAGTGTGTGCACATATAGTGTGTGTGTTGGGTGTGTAGTGTGTGTATACTGTGTAGAGTGTGTGTTGTGTGTGTAGTGTGTGCGTGTGTATATACTGTGCAGAGTGTGTAGGGTGTGTGTAGTGTGTATATATGTATGTGCACAGTGTGTGTGTAGCGTGTGTATATACTCTGTCGAGTGTGTACTGTGTGTTGGGTGTGTAGTGTGTGCAATACTCTGTGTGTGTGTGTGTGTGTGTGTGTGGAGGGCACCGGGGACACTGAAGGAGGAAGAGGGTCGCGGAGGGAGAAGGAGAGGGCTGAGGAGGAAGGCTCGCAGGCAGGAGGAGCAGATGAAGACGAGGAGGGACCTGGTGGGGAGACAGGAGGAGGGAGGGAAAGCGTGAGCCTGCTTGATTTTAATAACACGGAAGGAAGGACAAGGACGGGTGTCCCTGGCCCCCTCCCTGGCCCAAGGTCCTGGTTCTCTGCTGCATGGACCCCGTTTTCTGTGCAAACTTGAATAAAGGACAAGAGACACAGTAGCAGCAGCAAAACCAGCTCTTCTCAAGCCCCTCCCCCCCCGCCACTGGCTGGAGTCGAGCTGCAGCCTCCTGTACCCCTTCCTCTCCAGTCAAGGTGACACACTGGCCCCTGAGGCTTTTCACCTGCTGCCTGGCATTGACCCCAGGCGGGTCTCAGAGTTTTCTGCCAGCCTTCACACTGGAACTGAAGGGGGTGCATTCCAAAAAGGCAACATAAAACCTTTCCATCTTTCTGCGGAAAGATGCAGAGAGGGGCGTGAGGTCACCTGTGCTTGCAGCCCTGCCACAGGCTTGCTTGCTCCCAGGCACCGGCGGGGAAGGCTTGTGCCGCAGACCCGTGGTCCCAAAGGGTGTCCAGCTGCAAGGTTAGGATGCACTGTGCCCCTCCCCGCCACTGCACTGTCCTGCAGGCATGTCTGTGCCACAGAGGCAGCGGCTGGGGAGAGCTGCGCACCCCAGAAATACGGAGAGCGCAGCTGAGGAGGGCGAGGGGTTAAAATCCTGTGCTCTGGAGTCCCGCAGCCTGAATTCATAGAGGAGCTCAGGAGGTAAGAAACGAGCTGTTGTGAGAATTCAGTGATGTATAAAGGGCTTAGAGCAGCGTCTGGCACACAGTAAGCACTCAATAAAGGAGCTCTGTCATTCTAACCATTTAGAAACAAATCAATAGGGCTCATTGACAGGCCTTATAGATTCTGCATGTCCTTCCTGACCTTTCCCTTGTGTTTCCACATGAGGAGCCCTGGTCAAAGGCAGGGTGGCTCAAAGTGTGTGTTCAGGCCTCTGAGGTGTGTGGGGACCGTGAAGGCCATGCTGGTCCACAGGGCCCTGCAGTGCTCTTTCGGAGAGGCTGGGTTTCCCATTGGCCAGACCCCCACTTGTGCTGGGGCAGCAACAATGGCCCGGCCCTTACCTGTGATCAGGGGAGCTCACCTACACAGAATCTCCGCTGCTCCTGGCAACTAGATAGGGGGTGAAAATGGTGGACTCCTCATCTAGAGAAATGGTTTGCAAAACCAGCAACATAACGAAGCAAATTTGGCAAAGGGGAGATCGGACGGAAGTGTTTTGTGATGGGTAATAACTTCAGTTGACTAAACACTGACATGGAGGTCCTGACCCCTCCTGACAGAGCAGACATCGGCCAGGACTGATCTGTGCAGGGGAAGTGGCGCGGACATCACAGAGAATCCAGGCGTGCGATGTGCACTGCTGGTCTGGAGAAGTTCACCCTGGAGGCACAGGAGTTTTTTAAAAGAAGAAACTCCATTTGTTTTTCTAGAATGTGGACGGCTAACTGGACTCCCAGGTAGACTGCTCTGCAGGTGCATTTGACAAGTCGCGTTTTGTAGCCTCTTAAAGATCGTATTGTTCAGAGGAGAAGGCAAAGTTCTTCTGGAGGGAGATTTAATTCCAGTCCTGTCTGAAAATGGGGGAGGACCTAAAAAATCCAGAAGGCCCACGGGGGCCCATAACAGAGGCTGAGTTCACCTTCAAGGTGTGAAGATAGCAATCGGAAGGCCGGGGGGATCCGTGAGACCTACACAGGGGCCACCTTCCCAGTTTTCTTGCCGTCGTTCTCTGTGAGCAGAGCTTAGGCTCCTAGCGTGAGAGCTTCCCGAGGACACCTGAGGCTGGCACCTGAGACCACTCTAACAACTTTCTGGCCTCATCTCTGTCCCCAGTTGCAGGGGACTTAGGGACTCAGTGAGCACAGGGTGCGCCAGCCTGATGGCCCTTTCGTGATAAGTGTGGCAGAACTCAAGCATTCTGATGAACCCCTTAGACAAAAAATGAGCAAAACAAACTAACCGCAAAACAAGCTCCAAAGTAATCCCCTAAGGAGAAATGTATGAAGCCCTGGCTAGCAGGTTTACTGATCACGCAGATGGAGAACATGACACCAAAGAAGTTCTGCAGGGATCAAGGAGCACCTTCTCCCTGGTTCAGATGTTGCCTGTGGAGGTTTGAATGTTCCATTAAAAAATATTAAAAATCTACACACCAACCCAGACGTTCCCCTCCTCTCTCCCGCTTCCTTTCGGCAGCGGTTCCCTGGCATCGTGGCACTAGATGTCTTTGCTGTCCCCATAATCATTGTAGGGGATGCTCAGGGTTTGCTCCTCACACGTCTTCCTAAGGTCCCGGCTGAGCTCTGACCAGTCAAGTCCGTAGGGCTTGATCTCGCTGTAGCGGCAGCCCAGGTACTTGAGGGAGCTGCGTCGTAAGCTTATCTTGGGTTCCTGAAGGAGTCCATTGCACCAATTGCTGAGATCCCCGAGCTGAGAAAGGATGAGGCCAGCTTTCCTATGGATCAAGCATGGAGGATGCTTAGGTTAGAAAGAAGAGAAGGCAGGAAGGGCAAATAGTGTGAAACTTTAAACGTCCGGAGGGCAGAGCCCAGTTTGTTCTGCCCACTGTTCCACGGTTGGCACTCAGAACAGCGGGAACCTCCATAAATACTTGTCAAGAAAATGAATGAGTGAATGAAATAATTAATAAGGATGGATGAACAAATTAGGGCACCAAAATGAAACAAAGCTCAATAAGGACACATAAAGAAGAGAAAATGACTAACGCTTTAGTGGGAATTTATGCCCTTTTAAAATCATAGAGTTGTCAGTTTCAAAAGACAAATCAGATCAATTTACTTTAAAGCCGGTAATTTATCACCATTAAGTGACAAATAATATGTTTGACTTGATAGTTCCGTTTTCAAGGCTATTTCTGAACTGAGTAGAAGCAACCAATATATTGCACTTTGGGGGATATCAAGTGTAACTAATGATGCCTCTATGAAGGTAATTATAGTATAATAAGGGCACGAACAATAATGCCCTCAGTGCATATTGACACAGGGTCATTCTTTGAGAAAATGCAGACTCTTGGTGGCTCACATCACCTAATTAACCCCCAGGTGAGCTCCTGCTCCGTTCTGCAATCTCCCTCGGAAAGTCAGGAGGCCAGTGCCATTGACACCCCGTCCAAAGAGTGGGAGGAAGAGGAGATGAGGAGAGAGCACCTGAACTGTTGCAGATTCCTGAGAGAATGGGACAGAGGAGGGCAAGGTCTCCGCAAGTTCACACACACTGGAAAGGAATGATCCCACTGGGCCAAGAATAGAGTGTGAGACCCCTGCACATAGCTGGGGGAAGCGGGCTGTCACCAGAGTCTAGCTCACCAGTGTATGACTTCTCTCTGGCATCCACTTCTGGCGTTAGAGATGGGATCACCTGATAGCCAGTTCTCAGCCCGCTCTGGCTTTGGCTCTGAATACTTAGGATGAGTGAAGTAACGGGGTTCCCCTCATTTAGCTGTGTATCCCTTCCTCAAAAAACCATGGGTGACCAGAGACCCATGAAGGAATAGTCTCTTATTCCAACAAGCCCAGGTGAGGCTGTAAAATCTGTTCTGGAAAGCTCAATGAACAGGACCCCTTGTAGTATTTACCAACTGCTGGGCTAACTTCACGTGTGAGGAAGCAGCTCTTTTCTAATTCAATGGACAATTCTTTCCAGAAACTGGAAGTTTCTGCACTGAGTTTAGAATGAACTCTCAAGAACAAGAAGCACATTCATGTCATGCCTCTTCTTCCATCCTGGCTACGAGCATCACAAGGGGTGAGCTCACTGCATTCCTAGGAGGGCAAGTGAGAGATGGTCAGGGATGACATCAGAGGCAAGGTGTTGAGCTGCAGCGGCAAAGTCAAGGGGCCAAGAGAGCGTGAGGTCATCAGGGGGCCAGTCATGTTTTCAATGGTGGGTCAGAGAAAATCAAACAAACACTCTGCCGGCTAAGTCACATCTCATGCAGATGGCCTCTCCTTTGCCCATCAGCCTCTGCCGTGTAGCCAAGCAGCCTTTCCAAAAGTCGTCAACAGGGACTTCGGTGGCCTTCCTCTTAATCTATCCTGCTGCTTGTCATTAGCTGCTGACACATTCTTGGGGGGTGGACGAGGGGGGAGAGAAAGAAGAGTGAAGGGCAGCGTTTGCATCATCTTGAAGAAATGGATAAGGGAACACGTCCTGGCCATCTTTCCAAACAAATGGATTTCATTAGCCCGTGCAGTTTCTGTGGCTGTTTTCACTGCCCACCTTAAAAAAATGATTAATTTGGGTCTGCCCTTGACCATCTCAGAGCCTTCTTCTTTCTTAAGAGCAATGCAACCAATGTTGTCCTCAAAGTATATCAGCCCACATGGAGGCCTCTGTGAATTTTAAAGAAATGGGATTTCACTGAAGCGAGGGAATCCTTGCTGCTTGCCTGCAGGATGTATGCACCTGCTGACCCTTTTGGATTCATTCTCACAACCAACTCCAAAGTGGGTTGACGTATCTCAAGGCAGGAGACTGGTTGTTTCCTGTGGCTCTCCTTGAGATCCATGACACTGAAAAGTAAAACTTTATTTTCCGCAAGCTAATGAAACTACAATTTCCCCCTCTGTCATATAGCCTTGAAAAACCAGTATTACACATGAAAGAGCCTCCTGGGAAGAGCGTTTTGAGAAGAGAGTGTCAAGCCAGCAGCAGGCCTTCTGTTACAGTGACATCCACATTTTTCCCCCTGCTCACTCTCTTCATTAACCAGTCTTCCTTCTGACTCTTGAGTTACAAGAGAGAAATTTTCACAACAATCCAAATTCCCTTGGAAATCCAGGTGATGTGTGCAGTGTTAGTGCTTTCACATCTCGACATTTATGTCCCCCGGCATCTGCACTCAATAAATGCCAGGAGGAAGGAGGAAGGGAGCAGGAGGGAAGGGGGGAGAGAGCTGGAGAGAGCAGATGGTAGGAATGAGTACTAATAAGGGCAGCAGTAATGGTACGGGATGGAGCAGGGAAGGTATTTCTTACCACAGATCTACTTTCCAACCCAGGGTTTGCTTTTTACCAAAATTGAGACAGAACAAATGAAAGGCCCTTTATATATTTCCCTCTGTGTCCTGTCCGTGGCTGTGACATCCATTTTCCTGCAAACAGCCAAGCTTTAAAAACTTTGGGAAATAATTTATGGAATTCAGAAAGATTCTTCCTGACCTTACACATAGAATCATTTTATTTTGGGAGGATAATCCTAAATTGTATCCTTTCTTCAAAAGTAAGAAAATAGGCAGGACATTATGTCCTAAATAACGGTTTTCTAGGAAAGTTTATAATTTCTGGTCATAAAAGGCACCCTGAGGCTGACTCTCCCTCCAGTTTAATCAGAGGTCAGACAAATGGGATGACTTCTGGGTGCTATTTTATTCACCCCTGCTGGCAGGAGAGCAAGAATTCTGAGTGCCACAGGGTACCACTGTACTGATTTTCTTCACTTATTTCCTTCCTTCCTTCCCTGCCCTATTTTTTTCCTTTATGAATTCCTGAATTTGGGGACATATAAGTTTGGGGATAATCCACGTGGAAAGCCTCTTCACTGTGTCTATCTGAAAATCCTAGGATTTCCAGAGAAATCTTCTCTTCTCAGAGCAGCAAGCAATACACAGCATGACGAATGGAACAAATGAAAGGTGCTGTCCCTACACATTCTTCCCATTCCTCTCTTTCCAAGAAATCTATCTGGGTTGTGTAACCTAAAGCAGGGGTACTGAGTATTAGGATGTTGTAGCCTCAGGGCCAGAGCAAGTTGGCAAATACCACATTATCCTAAGTTTGGCCAAATTAGATGTCAACGTGGGTCATTAGCTATCCCCACTCTGCCTTTCAAGAGAATGTGGAATCTAGCTCAAAATATGTCCGTATAATGCATATAACATACACAAATTTCATATGCAATAAATATTTTTGGATAACCTCGTCAATAAAATTCCTAATTTTCTTTCAAAAGATTAAGCTTTTGGCGCCTACAGATTAGCCTTTGGAATGCTGCGTCAGCATGATAAAGAGGGGGCAAAACAGCTCAAGGACAAAGGTGTTTTCAGAGTTCAGGAAATGCATTCATGACGTGACTACTTAAATACAGCTTATCCATAACTAATCTGTATGAACTGAGCTGTTCAAAAGCACAGGACTTATAGCACCTAAATTCACCCAGGATATCTGCAAATTCATGAGGTCTTTAAAAGAGACAATGAAGTTTATTGATTACCTGGGGCCTAATTCATCCTCACAGCGCCAGGTGAATTCTCCAAAACTCTCATAGTGCTGGTTATAGTGGTAGAGGACTCGATGGAGGGTGGGGGAACCCAGGTCCAGAAGGGTGTTGTAGGCAGTCTGCTGCTCCTTCCCACTGGTATAGCCATTGAAAAGATTGTAGATCTTGTCTGCTATTTCTGAGGAGGGAAGAAAAGGCAAATAAATAAGATTATATACATATGTATATAAACGATTATAAATACAGGTACATAGGTGTGTATAGGCATGTATATGCATGTATGTGTGTGCGTATATATACATGCATGCGTGTGTGTGTGTATAATATTAATCAAAGAATACTGAACCTAGAGCCTGGAGAAAGTGGTTTGAGTAATTTACTTTATTTCTGCCCCATCAGGTTTCAGTTTTCTCGTCTATAAAATGAAAGGCTTCAAATAGAATCTCTCTAAGGTCAATTTTAGTGATAATATTTTTCGTCTTCACCCATGTCTCCTAAAAATACAGAGCCTGAGGCAAGAGCTCATAGATTGATACTTTATTGGAGAATGCAATCCCAGGGAAGCAGGAGGCAAGATAGAGAGAAATGAGGCAGGAAAGGAGGCAGAGTAAATACAAGAAATTGCTCTGAGGAGCTGGTGGCTATGTTTTGCAGGAGAGGATGTATGAAGCTACCAGGTCCCCGCCGGTCCATCCAGGGGGGAGAATGGAGAAAGACTTTATCTTCAGCTCCCATCCAGGACTGGACCATGGGGACTTTTCACATTTGCCCCCATGAGGCATTAACTCCCCTGCACTCCTAGGCTGCACATGCTTGGGTACAAACTGGGTCCTGCAAAAGCAATGGGGAAGCCCTGGGCAGCGGGGAACAGCGTTCGGCTCGGGGATGAAGTCAGGCACTGCCAGGTCATGCCTCCAGCAACGTGGAGAGCCTGGAGTGGCCACAGCGCCGAAAGCAACCTGGCCCTGTGACAGAAAGACTGCAGGTCTTTGACTAGGGTCAGCCAGACGGGCAGGAAAGCAAGCTTGCAGATCTGTGCTGACACACACGTTGAATCCAATGCATCCTGCAGTTCCAAATGAGTGGTCTTATGGTTTACTTTATATCTCTTACATTTCTGCCTCCAAGGTACATGTTGCTAAGATTGAACTTGGTGATGTGGCAAAGTGGCAATGAATTTGTGCAGCCTTGGCATTTTTTCCTGGGGAGCTCAAAGCACTTTATCATTAAATATTTTCTCATTAAACCTGTCAGAAAGGAGATTTGTGGACCTTTTCCTCCTGAACAGCTGGGAACTGAGATCTGGAGAGCTTTGTCTCAGATCCGGTGTTAAATCTGGGGATGGAGAGACTAAGTCTACGGGCTTCTAAGCCAGACTTGCCCACTTGACCCCCTGTTAGCCTAAAGGCCCTGATTTCTTATCACCATCCCAAGTGAATTCGAGGCTGCTGGTAATGACAGAGTCATCACTGTAAGAGTTTCCTGGGTTGGGGTGAATAAAATTTCTACTTCTTCCCTGTCCAAACATCGCGAGGATTTCACTTTTTTCTATCTTGCCCATTGCCCACGAGAACAGGAGCCAGATTTTACTTCCTCAGTGCCCTGAGTGGCTAGAACAAGGACAGACAGTATAATAGATCGGAAAATGTTAGCTAAATGAATGAAATTCATGACCTTGGGAGTCACTCGAATCTACTTTGGGGGAGGGTTTCCAGTGATATATCTCCAGACCAGGTTATACCAACCCTTCAGCAATTAAACCCTTGTAACCAGCATCTTTAGCTGCAATAAAAATAATTTCAACCCAGAAATCCATTTAGATTTTCAGGACTTTAAAATTCTCAGGTTGTTAAAATAAGATCAAGAGATAAAGTGGACAGTGATCTAGATTATAAAGATCTCTGGTATTTATTATATACAATATAAAGAATATAAATAAAAATTATATAGCATATAAAGAGCACTGGTATTTATGTATCAATGGCCTACTGATTGCCAAGAATGTGTGAATTCTAATTCTCACACCACCACTGCACAATGAACATGAATGTCCTTGTCCTATAAATGAGGACATTCACAGAGAGGCCAGGTTACCTGCCCAAGGTCACATAGCCAGTATGGGCTGGAGTCAAGCTTTAAAACTATACCTATCTTCCTTTGCTCTTTTGCATAGATGCTCAGGGGATGGTAGTGTTTAACCAATTTAAGATACAGGAGTCAGGGTCTTGGGGGATGCTTTCTAGGGTGACTATTTCTGGTAGAGGATGTTGCCCTGGCTGGCCCATAGATGCCAAGTAAGAGAGAGTCCTAGTAGATACCCAGGGAGTCTGTCGTTTCTGGAGTAGAGATGGAAAGAAACAGAGGGACTATTTTAAGAATCATGCTGTGTTCACTGGGAAGCAGGGAGCACGTACTTAGAGAAGAATGACCAGCAGAGAAAAAGCGCAGGTGATCAGACCAGAGCCCAGATAGGGAGGTCTGGAGTTCCTTCTCCCATCCTTTTACTGATGTCTATCTGTTCTTGTTTCTGGTGATGGAATATAGCATCCCAGCCCTCAGGCTCTGGTGGTGACCGTCTGTTGAGGAACAGTGATGACTGAGAAGGTATTTTCTGGCATACTTACTATGCTCCCCACACAACGAAACGTCCAGCTAGAGAAGGCTGACGCTTCCTGTTAGCAGCAGCACGTGTGCCTGAGACCAGGTGGGATGGGCCCAGGTTCCACCGTAAATCTCCTAAACCAAGACAATCTAACTCCAGGGTGTGCTTAAAAGTCTACATCAGTGGGATGCTCTATTCAGAAAGATCTACATGCTAGACTCCTAGAGACTGAGCATTTCTGGCTCCTCCTAGCTCCACTGAGGGAATTTATGGATATTATTTCATTGACTTTCATAGCATCTCAAGAATTTGCTAACTCAAAGAATGTTAAAGGCTATAAGGTATTTTTTACCCAGCTATCCGCTTCACAGAAGTCTTGAGCTATTTAAAATCGGTATCTGTGTTTCCTCTCTTTGACATGCGTGGTGTTCAGGAATAGTTAAAATGCAGGTTAAGAGAGGGCAGGGTGTCTACAGGTGCAGCCTCATCATAAAAAGGGAAGGGAGCCAAGATCCCTCAGATCTCTCGGGCAGCAAAATAAATGAACAGGCACCATGGTATCAAACGGAGTTGGGCTCCACTACACTAGCTGTGTAGGCTTGGACAAGTTACTTAACCTCTCTGGGGTTTAATTTCCTTGTCTGTTCAATGATGGTTAATAACACATACCTCCGAAGATTACTGTGAGGCTAAAAATGATATTGAATGTAAAGCCTTTCTTTAGCATGATATCCACACAGAGCAAGTACACATTTACTCATTAACTCATTAAATAATTTTTTTACTGAGTGCTTACCATGTGCTTGACGTTTTTCTAGGTACTTGGGCTATCCCAGGGAGAAACTTTGAAAAAATTCTTCATCCTATGACACTTATAGTCTGGTGGTAGGACACATTCAGTTAAGTAATGAACATAATAAAAAGTAAAATACAGTGCTTCAGAAAGCGGGAAAAAATAAAACAGGAGAAGGAAGATTGGGAGTGTTGGATGGGGCATTGCAATTGGAAGTAGGGGGATATCATTGAAAAGATGACATTCAAGCCAAGGCTTGGAGGAGGGGAGAGGATGATCTGTGAGGATGTGGGGCAGAGCAGAGGAGGGAGAGGAAGTGCCAGCATGGAGGCCCCCCAGCTATGGTGGGCAGCAGATTGCAATGCAGCAAATAAGCCACGGTGATTGGAAGTGGGTGAAGGGGAGAGCTGGACAATAGCAGATATTATTTTTTAAAACTACTGTTACTGGTTGTCTACTAGATCATGCTTTGCCCAATGCCATGAGACAGAGATTGAAACACAGGAGTCCAAAAGTGGGGAGAAATAGTCTTCTCTAAATGAGAGGAGTGACTCCAGGGGCAGAAGGGAGCTTTCTTACCCCCCCAGCAGTGGCTGCTCTTTTCATTATGAAATAACAATCCTGGGAAGCAACTATACCTTCTGCCAATGGCTTCCTTGGCTGCTGTAACAAGTCTTCTGAATGGAGGTCTTAAGCCATCCTTTCATTATTTTGGGGGGAGCTACCTGAAACCCCAATCTGTCCCCACACTGCAGCAACTGACCATAGAATTCCACGTGAAAACTTGAGGACAATGAATCCCAAGTGGCTTTATATTTTTGTCATTCTTAGCACTGTCCAAATTGCAAAGTCCTTTTCCCCATCCTCCAAGTCTGTCTGTCCTCTCCCCTACCCTTCTCTCCCCCTGCTGCTCGGTGCTTCCTTTACACCAGCGATTCTCAAACTTGAGAATTAAACTTGATTCACAACTGGAAGGCTTGTGAAAGCACAGATTTCTGGTTCCCACTGGAGTTCCTGATCCAGGAGGTCTCAGACGGAACCTGAGTATTTGCATTTCTAACATGTTCCAAGGTGGTGCTGATGCTGCTGGTCTGGACCACACTTTGAGCACCACTCCTCTATGCTAATTCGTTCTCTCAAAACTTTCCTACTTCCTCTGGGACCAGCACCGGTACATGACAAACAACTCATCTTTCACCCTTGACCTTAGCACACACTCTTCCTTCCCTCCACGTCCCTGTGTTGGCTGAAACCTGCATGTAACCTTCTCCAGTATTGAGGGATCCTTCTCATACCCCAGAGAAGAGCAGTCTCCCTGAAAACAATTACTTCTTTCAATATAAATGTAAAAGTCCCTCCACTTTAAAAACTTACCTGTCTCATCCTATTTCCCACCACTCACTTCCTAACTATGCTTTTCCAGCCATGGAATAATCTAGCATCTGATTATCTTCTCCACCCCATTTCTTAGCACTATTTTGGGTGACTTCACTGTCCAAAGGAAGGCATGCTTAAGTCTAGAGACTCCCCCATCATCAAAGCCAATCATCCTGCCTAAGAACTTCTGCATCTCTGAAACAGTAAATCTGAATATCACATAACGTACTGTGACTACAACCTCTTTTCATACCTCTAATTGCTACCAAATATGTTCTTCAATGACAGAAACTCCAAGACCTCTGACACATCTGTTCACCCCAGGCATCAGTCCTGTATTTACATCCTTGTCTACCTGACCTAATCCACGTGGCCCATTGCTAGTGCCCTCACCTAGCTTGCTCCACCTTTTGCCTTTCCTCTGCCTTCACATAGGCTGCTAGGGCCTGCCAGGGCAAAAGCACAAGCAGTTGAACTAGGTGGTCTTGCTCACGTTCCCTGAGCATTTTGTGCACACCCCTATACAGCACTTTTCACAATATAGGATAAGGCTAGAGTAACTCGTCTTTCTCTCACCCTTCACATCCAATCCACTTGGCAAATCCTTTTGGTTCTACCATCAAAATAATTTAGAATTGGACCACTTCTCATTACCCCTATCCTGATCATTCTAGTTTAAAATGATATCATCTCTCCTCTGTATTGCCATAGCCTTCTAATCGGTCTCCCCATCTCCAACTTGGACCCAATATTTGGAATCCATTCTCAACACAGCAGACAGAACGGTCCTGTAAAACATTAAGTCCGATGATATCTTCTTCCGCTCAAAGTTTTCTAGGGCTTCCCATTCCAACCCCTAAAAGTATCTTATTCCCCAATCTGATGACCAAGCCCTACGGGATCTGCCCCATAGCATCTCAGAGCGCCTCTCCTGCTCCTTTTCTTCTCACCACCTTTCTCACCAGAGGAACCTCCTTTCTCTTCTTCAAACACGCCAAGGATGTCTGCCCTGCTGCTCATCTGTTGGAATGATCTGTCCCCGGATGTGTCTGTGTCTTCCTCCTTCACCTTCTTCCCAGCCCACTCTAGCTGAAATTCTACCCCCTGCACTTCCTAAACCATTTCCCTGCTTATATGTCTCTATAACGTAAGTCACTATCTGAGATATTATTTCTTTTGCTATTTTTTTGCTTTGTCACTCTGCTTAAATATAATCTCCATGAGGCAAGGAATTTTGCTCCCTAATGCCTAGACCAGGTATTTAGTAAGGGCTTAAAATAAGTTGTCTGATTTGATAAATTTATGAATTCTGATTATAAAATTCTTGAAAATAGATTCTGAGCCTAGTTATTTTTGTTTCTTTAGCATCTAACACTAGGCTGTGGTATTAATTAACAAATGACTGTGGAAGAAGCAAATAAAGAAATGGATAGGATTTATGTTTGGAAAGGAGGATGGATGTTGGAGGACAGGTGGATGAGAACTAGCTTTCACTTAGTGAAGCCACCTGAAGAATTCTTGGAAAGTCATGCCCCAACCTAGAGACTAGGCTGACCTTATTACTGACTCTAGCCTTTCCTGCTGGGAGAAGGGTGCTTTCAGTAAAACACTGGGAGAAAGTTCCTTGCTCAGTGACTTTACTGTCATGAGGTGATAAAATTCTTCATAGAAAGTATCTAATTTAGGAAAATGATTGTATAAGAAATAAGGTCCAGGGACTTCCTGGTGCCGCAGTGGTTAATCCTCCAGCCAATGCAGGGGACATGGGTTCAATTCCTGGGCCAGGAAGATCCCACATGTCTTGGAGCAACTAAGCCTGTGCGCCACAACTACTGAGCCTATGTTCTAGAGCCTGTGAGCCACAACTATTGAGCCCACCTAGAGCCCATACTCCACAACAAGAGAAGCCACTGCAATGAGAAGCCTGTGCACTGCATTGCAACGAAGAATAGCCCCTGCTCGCCGCAACTAGAGAAAGCCCATGCACAGCAATGAAGACCCAATACAGCCAATAAGTAAAAAATTAAATTAATTAATTAATTAATTATTTAAAAAAAGGTCTGGTTTCCTGCTAATTAGGAGCTGAGGTCATGCTCTGGGCCACTTAAAAGGTAATTCCCATTTGTTACTAGTTGTAAACTCAGCCCAAGTGAGTTATATTTATGATTGCCCTCTGGGTTTGAAGGAAGCAAAGCATAGGGTTTTTTTGGTATAACTGCTAGGCCTGTATTAATTTGCAAGGATGCCCTCAATGAGTCTAACTCATTAATCTCCGCATCTGTCCGGTACAGGACTCCTCCCTGGCTGAAGGAAAACGGGACCTGGGAATGTTATTTCATTCTCTCAGCATTAAATTGCTTTCCATGCTCCCAACTGGTCTGCTGGGATTTCAGAAAGTCTGCTTTGTCAGTGAGCACAAATGGTCAGAAGCATATCTTGATACGCTTTGGGGACTAGAATTAACACAAAGAAGCCCCACTGAGAAATAGTATGGTGGTCTCTCCCGGATGGATTACTCTTTGTTGGCCACTCTTTATTCCAAAGCTGCTTCCATCCATCTATTCCTGCAGATGGCACTATGCAGCATCTCTCCTACCTGCTAACCACCCCACCAATGTCCAACCAGCCTGCTGCCTATTCAGCAAACAAGTCCAAGGTGTCAGCAAGGACATTTGCAAATTCTCCAAAGCAGAAATAGCTGGGACACCTTCCCAATACCTGTTCTTACTCTGGCCTGGAGTCAGAAATCAACAGATACGAAATAAGGGTAACTTGGGTCCTCCCCAGTCTCTCATCTAGGTGTTTTCAATACCAGGTTCTGCTTTCATCATTAAGCAGGCGACCTTCAAAAGTCATTCAGTCCATACCCTACAAACCAGGCAACACTCACTCCAGAAAAGCACATTTGTCTTATACTTAAAGGTCTCCATTCAACTGTAACATCTCAGTGGACACCAACAGTCCTGAAAGGGAGAATTATTTTGGTATCTAACTGGAACATTATTTTTTAAGGTAGGTCTTTTCTTCATCATTATTGAGCGACAAAGAAAGGTTTTCAGTCTTTTACATAATAGCCCTTTAAACATCTAATTTAACATGGTAAGCAAAATGGGAATTGATATCAAATAATGAGTCTGAGCACTGGCTCTGTAAGATGCTAGTTTTGTGACCCTGGTCAGCTTACTTACTCTACTCTGAATTTCAATGTCTGCATCTATAAGATGGGGACAATATTCTATTCATCCAGTAAATACTTACTGAGTTCCTACTCAAGAACAAACTCTACGAATGGTTAATGATATTAACAGAGACACTGAATGATGCTGGAAGTTTAGGTTGTGCAAGTGTCAATAAGAGAAATACTGTGGCTAAGCTTATGTACTAGTAGCTGGAATCACCTTGCTCATAACTCCTGACCCCAATTGTATCAGGTGGACCATGGGGGACACAATCCTAGAACGTATCACTGAACACTTACTATGGGACAGGCACTTAAAAAATCCTTTACATAAATCTACTCATTTAACTCTCACTAGAAACTTATGATCTATGGTACCATTATCTCCCACCCCATTTTACAGAGTAGTAAACAGAGGCACTGAGTGATACCACCTGCTCAAGGTCAAGTATCAATAGTTAGATTTCTGCTCTACCAGCAGAAATCTGACCCTGGGTGGTCCGACTCCAAGTCTAAGTTTCCTGGAACAAATCGGCCACCGTGCTGCTCTCTAAGTGTGAGGGACATGAGAGTGGGCAAACCCTGCTCTCATGGAATTCACTGTCTAATGAGGTAGACAGACACTGAACAAGGCATTATAATAACAAACTGCGATAAATGTCCTGAAGCAAAGAAACATGGCACGATGAGGGCACCTAGCAGTGGCCCTGGACCCCTTCTGTACTCAGGCAAGGCACTTGCTCTGAGATCTGCAGGCTGAGAGGAGTTAATCAGTGAAAGGGGTGGGGCTGGAGAGCATTTGAGGTCGTGAGATTAACATGTGCAAAGGCTCCGTGTTGGAGATGGACATGGTTTGTTGGAGGAACTGAGAAAGGCAGTGAGGCTTCAGGAAATACAGTGATTGATGGGGAGTGTGGGCAAGAAGAGGCTGGGAAGTGGACAAGGGCCCCCTCCATTTAGGTCCTAATATGCCTGTCACATATTTAGACCCTCATCAGAAAAGGAATGGCAATCCATTAAAAAACTGTAAGAAGGGGCATCAATGTGATCAGATTTCTGTGTTGAAAATAACAGTGCCTGTAACATGCCATGCATGTTAAGTGAGGCAATAAATGAAAGCCCTTTCAGAAGGTGTAAAGTGCTACAGCATCAGTGATTTTAATTAAAGTAGGTCTAGATCTCTCTTCCCACTGTGACTTTGCATCATGGCATCATCCCTTGAACACTGTGAGATTGTGTCAGCTCATAGCCAACTTGTTACAGCTGGAGTCAGGAGCCACAGTTAAGGTGACTTGAGGGGTACAACATGCCAGCTTGGCAACAGCATTTTTCTTATTGAAACTTCCACAACCTAAACTTCCTAAGCATCAGTCTCCATCTCTGCTAATGTGCATACGTTATTGGTCCATTCTCAGTCCAACTGCTAATAGAAATTAGTAGTTGATCAGATCACTTTAACTGGTGCCAGAGCCCTGCAGAAGGGGTGCCCAGGACAACTAAATTCTGGCTGTGGACGGGATGTAATAAGCCTTAGAGCAAGGGATGATTCCAGACTGTCAGGGAGCTTCACAAGGAGAAGCAGCAGTAAAAAGTGTGCTATTTGTGTAATGGATGTTGACTGAAACCAAACTCTTCCTAACTGACAGGGGCTCATTCTGGTGCACTGAAGAAGGACAATTCTTTACCAAAGAACTGGTCTATAACAACTCCACAATACAGAATGACGATTTTGATACATCTTTGGTAGGGAGGGAGTGATATAGCAATTAATTCTAAATCTGTAGTCTTCCTATGCTGTAATTCAAAATAACCTTTCAGATGTACCAAAAATATGAAGAGTGAGTGACCTGGTCAGCATCCTGAGGGCAGAGGTTACAGGTACTAAAGCACCTGGTACCATGTACCTAAGCACCTGGTGTATTGCCGTGTGTGTCTGGGGCTTTCACCAGTCTTTCCTACTGACTCCCTGATGAACAGACCATGTGGAGTAACGGAGGGATGCAATGGGACAGAGGCTGAGGAGTTCCTGGGAAGGGATGCGCCTGTCCTGAGCCTTGAATTCTCCCCCTTCCCTGCTGAACTCCAGGCTGTCCTGTCTGACGCCCTTGCTCCCCCTTTCTCCGTGGCGAGGGGAGGTCCCTGAAGCGTCCCTCTGCAGACTCTGCTGGTCTCAGTGTCTCTTACCTTGGGCTTTGACATCATCCACCACGGGGCAAGGGGTCTTCACGATCACGTCACTTGGCCTGGAGCGTCGTCCTGTGTTGTCCACTCCCCACAGGGTGAACCTAGCAGGGAGGGGAGGGTATCATTAAGATAGAAACTGCGGTGGTCCCGGCTGACAGCCAAGCCTTGCCTGGAGGGGCAGGTTTTCCCCTGACTGCTCTCACCACCCGGCCAAGCACTTATTGCCACCACCCAGGACATAAAGCATGCAGTCTAGAGCCTCTCGCTGCTTCCTGGTGGGTCCTGGGCTGTCATGAGGGTATTACCTGATGGCAAGCATCATGGTATAGAGCAGTGGTTCTCCAAGTGGGGTCCCCAGACCAGTAGCATCACCGGGGAAGTTGCTAGTAATGAACATTCTCATGCCCCAAGCCAGACCTACTGAATCGGAGACTCTAGGGATGAGGACAAAAATCTGTGCTATGACAAGCCTTTCA
Source organism: Hippopotamus amphibius kiboko (assembly GCF_030028045.1). Classification (NCBI taxonomy): domain Eukaryota; kingdom Metazoa; phylum Chordata; class Mammalia; order Artiodactyla; family Hippopotamidae; genus Hippopotamus; species Hippopotamus amphibius. Next base: position 173,354,151 of record NC_080188.1, on the reverse strand, counting down.
GGTGACGCTGATGCCAGTTACATTCTGACAACCACCAATCTGAGGGCAAGAGTGTGTATCTATGGAAAAAGATGGTCTGAAGTGGGTCTGAAGCCTCCACTCCCTGCCATGTGGAGCTGTAGTTAACGCCTCTGAGCTTTATTTTTCCTTTTCTGTGAAATGGGGATGATAATAAAACTACTTGTAGGTCACTGTGAAGAGGAGATAGGATAATAAAGTACAGAAAGATCTAGCATAGTACCTGGAGCTCAATGACATTGCATAAATCATATTAATTCTGTTCTGCCCATCTTGTGCTCAGTTGAGGCTTTTAGGCCAAGGACTGAGGACAATTTCCTCTTTAAAGTCAGAAGTGAAACAGCCAGAGCTGAGGGGTCCAGACTGGCCTGTGACTGGGGGCTCTATTTCCTGCATGCAGCTCTTTCTGACCCACTGAGATGCTACCCACTGTGAACCAGGAGTCCAGAGTGGACACCTTATGCTACCCCTGGCAACGAGAAGATGTGGTTCTAAGAGCCCCCTCCACCCTCAACACACACACACACACACCCCCCCAGGAAGAGGGTGAAGACCCGGCCATCAAAGGCTGAACGTAAAATTTCCCCCTTGGGTGATGCAGCTGGATGGAGAGGAAAGAGCAATGCCAGGTTCTGCTACTCCCAAGAGGAATTTGAATGTAACCATGAAGATAACCTCTGGGGTCGGTGCCCACGCCTCTGACAACTAATCTAGTGAGTCTAAAGCAAATCATTAACGCTGCCTTTCTCTTCTCTTTCTCTTTTGTGGTGTCGCCATGGGAGGTTGCATTTATTGGCAAGTCTGAATTTTCTTTCCTCTTGGCAGAGCTACAGGGAGGAAAAGAGGTGAAAAGAAGAAAGATGCCCCGAGACAGAGGGGCCCAGGCACATGTTAAGGTAAATGAGCCTCAGACAGCTGAACCGGTGAGGTAGAAAAGAGATGGAAATTGCCTAATGATTCTGCCAGGAAATATCCGTTTCTCTCAGCAGAGAAGAGACAGCCTTGCATCTACAACTGCCTCCCCACAGAGAAGCCCAGGAAATGGTCAGTGTTAAGAACCTGCATGTCCTGATGCACTGTTTTCCTTCCTTCTGCCCCCGCTAAGTCTCATGCTGGAATCACATCCCACTGGATGTGCTGGCCCACCTGGGTGCAGACCTGCCTGTGCGTTCCGCGGGACTGCCCCGCCTCCTTGATGTCCGTCAGATGAGGACCAGGCACTTGGCTTCCCTGTCTTATCTGCACTAGGTGGCTCTGTCCATTCTACTGTCCTCTGCTTCTCGCCTTGCTATTTAGTTCAGATCTACCACCTTGCCTAGTACTAAACCCCTCTCCCACCCTGATCCAAAATCCAGGGGCCAGCTATCCTTCTCCCCCACCAGCCCTCCCCTCCTAGGTCTGAGTGAGCCCTTTGTATCCAGCTGCACACCCTGGGCTGCCTGGCTCCCTAGCAATGGCAGCCCCGGAATTTTTCATCACTCCCCCCCACCCCCAACACACACCTGATCAGCCTTTTGCTGCTATTTCTAGAATTGTGACTGAGGCCACCAAACCTGAAGCCAGCACACCTGATCTGCCCTGTGTAGCACCTGCTCCATTTCCCAGTCTTATCCCACAGCCCAGTCTCAGCTCCCTCCTCTGCCCTCTTGCTTCAGACCATCTTGAGCTATTTCTCAGGGATGGGTGCGGGGGTACCCAAGGCAGACTGCAGACCTGCACCTCACCATCAGGGGCTCCCAGATGGGTGAATTCCACCTCCCACCCTCGTGTGCCCTTTGTGGAGCGGGAATGTCTCTCACTGGAGATCCTGACCACAGAGTCCCTGACATGTAAGAAGTCTTCCTCCCTGCTCAGAGATGGGCCACTTGATGTTTGTTGCAGATCCTGCCCTGACCCCACTTTCGGCTGTCCCTTGTGGTCAGAGTCAGGAGATAGGAGCCCTGTTCTTCTGAGGCTGATACCCAGGCACAGGAAGGGTCACGGGGCTTCTAGTGCAAGCCAGGCTCTATGCCTTCGTTCTTGCCTCTGGGCTCTCTTCCTTCACTGGCCCCTCCCCAGCCGTGTGTCTGAGCCCACACTTGTGAGCCCCTGCCCTGAGAGCCAGCCTGCCTGGTGCCCCCTCCTCTGTAAGATGGCCCTGCTTCATCACTTCCCGTCCTCCTCCCAGAGCCCTGAGCATCGCCTTGGGACTCCAGGTCAGGCCTGGCATCTTGCTACCTGCTGATGGGCTATGTGATGCTGTCTGTCTGGATATATTTACAGGCTTAGAGGTCACAACTGTCTATGGTGGGTTCCAGCCACCTTTTGTGGTGCACCCTTATTTAACCTTGGACCTTCAATTTCTGACGGTTTCCCTGGACTGTGATGAGAAAAGTCCTAAGCCTCAGGTACCAAAGTGGCTGTTGGATGGATGCTCTCCCAGTGCCTGGGTTGCAGCTAATCCTCCCTGCTCCCAGCTTGTCCCCCTCCTCTGAGTGTTGCTTTGTGCTCCATCCTGCTGTGAGTTCCCACCAACTCCACTGGATCTCAGGCTGGGATGAAATTGTGTGTGCTTTAAGGAATTCTCATCACTCTGACGGGGCAATTAGTATACAATTTAGGGTCCTAAGCCCTTACCATATTTATTTATTTATTTATTTATTTATTTATTTATTTATTTATTGGCTGCATTGGGTCTTCGTTGCTGCGCACGGGCTTTCTCTAGTTGTGGGGAGTAGGGGCTACTCTTCGTTGTGGTGCACAGGCTTCTCACTGAGGTGGCTTCTCTTGTTGAGGAGCACAGGCTCTAGGTGTGTGGGCTTCAGTAGTTGCAGCACATGGGCTCAACAGTTGTGGCTCGTGGGTTCTAGGGCACAGGCTCAGTAGATGTGGCACACGGACTTAGTTGCTCCGTGGCATGTGGGATCTTCCCAGACCAGAGCTCAAACCCATGTCCCCTGCATTGGCAGGTGGATTCTTAACCACTGGGCCACCAGGGAAGGCCAAGCCCTTACCATTTTTAATAGCAAAGCTAGGTATTAGGGGAAAAAAAGGCTTCCCACATCCTTCTAAGTCAAGAGGACGCCTGACCTAAGAGCCCATCCTCAGTGGTCCCAGCTCCCTCAGTCCTGGAGGGACCCTGAGGAGTAGCCAGATTAGTTTTACTACTGAAACAAGCCTGGGGAACCCTTTGCACGCTCCATGTGGAAATGCCGCACGCAGTTATTTCAGGAAGGCTCTTCTGTTTCTTGTCAGCATCATCGTTTCCACCACCGGACGCTCGTAGGACAGTAACAGGGTTGTAACTGGGATTACTGGACAGAAGAGATAAGCCCTGCTCCCGTTCCGGAGGGCTGATGTGTAAGTACATTTATTGTCTCGTCCAGAGCTCCTGGGCCCTCTCCACCGCTGCCTGGCTGCTGGGCTATTCAGCCTGCCGTTAGAGCCTGTGTGATGACGTGTGTTGTGTGTGTGCGTGTGAGTGTGTGTGTGTGTGTGTGTGAACCAACACAGCCCTGCTCTGGCTCCACGGCTGATACTTTAAAGGCCTGAAACTTGATGTGCGTGGAGCATCCTTGGGCCTCCTGCCAAGGGCTAATTGCCTTTGTCTGCGACTTTCACACGTGCCCCCTCTAGGCGTGGTGCTTTCTGCGGATGGCTCCAAACACACTGCCTTTCTCTGAATTATCTGTTTGCTATCTCGTGCTCCCAGAGGCAGGGGCTCTGCTGTGAGCACACCCTGTGATGGGGAGCGGAGTGTGGGCTACAAAGCTGAGAGTCACCTCCCCACTCTGGCCTCAGTTTCCTCATCTATAAAATGAAGATGTTGGACCAGACACATTTTAAGACCCCTTTTAACCAGGGATTCTTAACAGTTTTTCTACAGTGGACCCTTCTCAGAGTAATGCTTTTCCAATGCATTAAATACAGTGCATAGGATGACAAAGTAAGCCAGCTATGCTGAAAGGCCATCCTGCCTCCGTGGACCGCAGGTGAAGAGCCAGCCCTGTGCTTTAATGTGAGTAACAATATCTCTCTCAATCCTTCCAGTAGCCTGGACTGGCTGGGCAGTGGGACGCAGCGAAGAGAATGCAAGCCTTGATTCAATGCTTAACCACCCGCCACACCCGGACAACAAGCCACGTGATTCTGTGGAAGCTACTCAGTGTGGCTGAATCTCAGTTTCCTCAGCTATAAAATGGGAACAATAACCCCTATCTCACAGGGTCGTGGGGTGGGGGTGGGGAGGTGGTTAAGAAGCACCCACGCGTAGCGAACCCTCCCTAATGAAGGCTGCCTTCCATATTACAGATGAGCACACTTAGCTGCAGAAACTGTAAGTGTCCTGCTTAATCGCGTAGTGGTTGGAAACAAAACCAGGTTCGGAGCCCACGTGTTCTCAGCTCTTAATGCGGGCCTCCTCTCCTTCAGCGGGGTCTGAAGCTCTGGTGCACTCCATCCCTCTGCGGAGAGCAGGGGCCCTCCCAGGCCCGCCTGCATGCCCTCCGCGTGCGATCTGCAGCACCACCTACTGGACGCTGGCTGTTCTTTCCCCTCTGCCCAGCGCACTGTCTTGTAATTCCTTCCGCAATCAACCCTGACAGAATGTTTGTGTTTGACAAGACTTAAGAGGGAGGCACTGGAGACTCACCTAGGATAGCAGAGCAGGAGAAGGCCTCGGCCTCGGGTCTCTGATCAGGAAATGTACCCAGCCCAGGCCAACACGAGAGGGTCCCTGGGTGGGTAAGGGCTGGCATAATGGACCACCACGCCAGCCCCATGCTCATAGGAGCTTTGAAATTCCTGATTAACAGTTGTGACTTAATGACAGGAATTACTGAGCCCTCATTATCCATGGTCATTGCAGTTTCACCGATTTTGAGGCATTTACAGCAGGTTAGGTGTTCCATGCTCCCAAATATTGGTTCCTTTTACCTGTTCCCCTCCTCATGGTCAGAATGCCCAGCCGCAGACCAGCTAATGAGCACCCTAATTTCCTTTGTCCTCCTATTATCATTTACGTCGCTCTACGTTTTCCAGTGCCTGCCGAATATCACTTGTCTTTCTGTATCGCCCTTTCATCAGCCTGGCCCCTTGGTTACATCTCTCTTTCCTGTACTGAAGCATCTAAGTTCATCTCGCAAACCGTGCCACTCACATTTCTAGTGCTTTTCATCTCTGAACTTTTTCACCGTGGAAATAGGAATGATTTATTCCGGAAACCTTGACTCTCTGCTCACGACCTCATCTGTAAACTGTTAAATGTTTTTCACACTGATGGGGTCAAAGGTCCCGGAACTACATCACTATGAATTCTGCCTTTGTCCCCCAATTTTCCCCTCATGACTTAGATTCCATCGCTATCTCTTCTCTTTTGGTGTCATTTATGTCTGCTTCACAAATACTTTACAACTGTTTCCAGAGCACAGAGGGAAACAGGGAAGAGCTACCAGAAAGAATAGAGCTGTTCCAAGTGCCACAATACAGGAGCTCGCTGTATTTTCTTTGAAGAAAAACCATCTCTCGCCTCTAGAAAATATCTATATCGCTGTGACTGGAGCTAGATTTTTAAAGCAGAGTTCTTGGTATTCTACTCCTTTCCTCCAAAAAACACTGAATAGTCTCCTCTGACTTACAGCACTCACTCTATTTTCCCAAGCTCGCTTTCTTCTATCCCCTTTATTCGCCGTCTGCTTCTACCCTGTCATCTACTTGCTACTCACCATCATGCCTCTTCGCCTTTGTCCTTGCTGTTTCCTCCACCCGCTGTGCCTTTTCCAACATGACGCTTTCTACTTAAATTCTACACAACCCAATGCAGATGACGTCCACTCTAGTTAGAAGGAATCGCTTCTGTCTTTTCTCTTCTACAGCATGTTCCTTGCTCTTTCATATCTACCTTTTATTTCATTCTGCCTGATGTTCAAGTGGGTTGTTGATATATTCCCCTCTGTGTTGCGAACTAGGATGGGACTGTATATTATCTTCCTTGATCCTCCCCTTCCAGTGCCTAGAAGTTTCTCTATAATGTTGAGTGGGACACGCCTTGAGACACTCATATTTTTCCAAGTCTCTAAAGGAACTCAAGCAGCCAAAAGGAACCAGCTAAAAGTCTGGGGGTGTTCAGGGTAAGGAATAACTCGGCAGGTGTGTGTCACTCACATGTAGATGGTGTCGGGTTCCAGGCATCGTATGATCAGAGAGATGGTGGTGAGCTGCTTGTCCGGGACCTGAGAGGGCATCGCACAAGGAGACTTCGCTCCGGAGATGATGTCGTCCACAAAGCTCAGCACCGTTTCTGCCCAGAGGGGAAGGAATGGAAGAGGCATGAGGAAGAGTGACGGCCAAGCAGCACCTGGTGCGGATCCACACTGTGAGAACTGGATATGAAAATCACTCGGTCCCCCAGCTTCTTAAATTCCTGGCGGGGAAAGGAGACCTAGAAGGAATGGTCTTTTCTGACTGTTTCATATTTAACTAATCAATTGGGAGCCACTTATCCAGAGTTAGCTCAGAAACAACCAAGGCAAGATGTACGGAGCACATCTGCGAGCTCTTTTATGACGTGTTCTTGGCTCGGGCAGAGAACAGCTGTTCTGGTCGGTGGTCATTGTCAGACCTTCGCAGTACCTGTGCGCATCAGCGAAGGGCCTCGGTAGGAGCAGGAGCCAGCTCTCCCTGCCCGAAGGCAGTGCGTATGTTTCCAAGCTTCAGTGATAGTTTCACCAGAAGCTGTTTACCCTGCACTAGACTGTGGACGCCACCCCCCTGCTGGTGCCTGTACTCATGCGTCAGTTTTAGGAATGATTTATGTTGACCTTTCCCTATGTGTAGACAGTGAAATACTAAGGCATGAAACATTTTTCATGGGGTGTTTCCACTCCTTTAAGACATCCCTCTTCTAGCTGGACCTGGCAAAAGCAGAGTTTGCTTTAGGACAAGACATGGGGTAATAAACACATCTGTTTCTCCATGCTTTTGCCTGGACAGGATAGGGAGTGGGGATTATTAGCAAAGGAATTTTTTTTTCTGTAATCATGGCAGTGGTTGACACAGAATTGTTTCCTAATTGTAGGCTAGGATAACTAGTGTACTGTATTGTTGTTTCTTTCTAAGCGTGCATAGAGGCAATGAAATGGACACCTCTTTTATAAACAAAGAGAAAAACAAAATCAAAACAAGACTTTGTCAGATGCTCACTGTACAAATAGAAGACACAGCTGCTGCTGCTCCACCCTGCCCCTCCCACATCCCTCAGGGGCTCTGGGCACCCAGAGCAAAGCTAGGGGGCAGGACATCCTCCTCTTCTTTTCTTTTTGCCACCCTGGATCAAGATGAGCCTATGACGTGGGAGATGCTCACCTGTCTCCACCTTGGAGTGGTCCATCCTGTCAGTGACCTTTTCTTGACGGATGAGGTAATCTACAATCTGCACCCCGATTGGAGGCTCTGCGTGTTCCCACTCCAGGACCACGAGGGTGCTGCTGGGCTCATGAACCGTGGAGAGTCTCAGCCTGAGTGCAGACGGGAAGAAACGTGAAATGGGGGCCCAGCCGAGATGTGTGATGTCTTCTGATACCACCACTGGCCACCTTCTCAATTATTACATCGTAAAACTCTTCTTTCTAACCTTTCTTAACCAACCGCTGAAATGACTTCTTTGAGGGTTCATCTCTTTCATTACAAAGTAAAATTTCTTGAAGATCCTTTAAGTGTATAGTTTGTTCATCTACGTGCCTGTTACAGATTGGGAACTCAACATATATTTGTAAATAAATAAATAAGCAGGTGAGTCAAAGATGAAAGAATGCCTGCCTCTTACAGGGTTAGTGGATAGGGCCTTTGGAGTGGCGCTTTACAGGGCTTGAAAATATAATTTCTGGATTTGTTCTTGAAAAGTAAGAAAATGTGCCTGTAATCCTCATACCAAAGCCCACTGAAGGTGACATCTGGGAGAGCCCTGCATTAAGGACAGTCAGCTCAACTTCAAGAACATTACAGGGCTGCCCTGCTGGTGGAACCCGCGCTTCCCCTTTTGCTATGGGTACTGGCATGTGCTCAGATTGCAGGAAATGCTCACAGGGGTCTTTACTGGGCCAGGGAAAGTTGACACATGTCAAGTTCTCCTCAGGGAGATGTCCTACGTCTGCACACTCAGGTTCTGATTTCACTTTCTGTCTTTGCTCTTGGGTATCTATGACTATCCTAATTCTGGATTCCAGTCTTTCCTTGCTCATGAAAATTGTCCATTTTGACCACACTGCCATCTCGTACCTCTTTGTGCCTTGCAGAGACAATAAACACCACTGACATTCACTAGCATGAATCGTCTAATGATCCAAGAGGTTTCAATTCTCTGCCTTGTTCTGACTTCATGTGTGTGTGTTAGGTTTCTCACTTGCTTCTTGTCCCGTTTCTTCCTAGACCACTGGCTTCGGGGAGCTTTCCCAGTTTTTGTTTGTCCTAGCCTCCCTCCCTTACAAGCATCCCTGTCATTCATCCCCATCCTAGGTTTCCACATCTCATGATCACCCATAATCCTGGCCCTCTAGCCTCCACTGAGCTCACCAGATGTGTCATTGGTCTCAAGGATCCCCGGGCAAGGTACTGTGGATGGATCACATCAAAGCCATGTTCAATTTCAACTCAACAAATGTTTATTAAGCACCCACTACTAAGAATGTGCTTGGTGCTGAAGAGTGGTCACTAGACCAACATACAGTTATATATGTGGTTGTAATAATGTGTGATAAGAACTTTAACAAGAAGTCATGGGAGAGCTTCTTGGTGGTGCAGTGGTTGGGAATCTGCCTGCCAATGCAGGGGACACGGGTTCGAGCCCTAGTCCGGGAAGATCCCACATGCCATGGAGCAACTAAGCCTGTGTGCCACAACTACTGAGCCTGTGCTCTAGAGCCCACGAGCCACAACTATTGAACCCACGTGCCACAACTACTGAAGCCCGTGCACCGAGAGCCTGTGCTCTGCAACAAGAGAAGCCACCGCAATGAGAAGCCTGGGTAACGCAACAAAGAGTAGTAGCCCCCACTCACCACACTAGAGAAAGCCTTTGCGCAGCAATGAAGACCCAACACAGCCAATAAACAAATTAATTAATTAATTAAAAAATAAAAATAAAAAATAAAATCAACATGTAGTATTTCAAAAATATATATATATACTACCAACTGTAAAATAGTCAGTGGGAAGTTGTTGTATAACAAAGGGAGTCCAACTCGAGGATGGAAGATGCCTTTGAGGACTGGGGCGGGGAGGGTGGGGGGGGCTTGGGGGGGCATCAAGGAAGGGAGGGAAGATGGGGATATGTGTATAAAAACGGATGATTGAACCTGGTGTACCCCCCCAAAAAATAAAAAAAAAAAAAAATAATAAAAAAAAAAAAAAAAAAAAAAGAAATCACGGGAGACTGTGGGAGCAACAGCAAGGAATTCAGCTGGTGGGAAAATAACACAAACCACATGCCCTTTAGCAGCTTACTATGAAGAAGTGTAGAGTTTGCATATGACATTAAAGATGGAATAGACCCAAAACAGTGCAGATATTGACAAACATTAATTAGAGTCATATGCAGAGGGCTATTTTGAAGAAAAAAGCGTTAGGAAGCTTAAGTAACTAAACCTTACTGAGAACTCAGATTCTGTGAAAATATGAACTAAGGCTGTGGCCTCTACCGAGAAACAGGAGTGTGTATGATTTACACAGGCTTGTGTAAAACTAGAGTGCGTTTCTATATCCAACTACCGATAAAAATTCAAGAAACTAAGGTCTGCTGCTGGAAGAAATGATTACAGTTGACAAGGAAGTGAAGTCCTTAATAGATGTTCCTGTTTATGGAAATTTAGCCCAATTTAATCTTTTGCTTTCACATTTAGAAAAAGCAGGTTTAGAAATGAAATCAGCCCAACACACTAATGGCTGGATCTTATGTCCTCCTGATGGTAACAATTTGGTGGCTTCAGTGTTGTGTGTCAAAGGTAGCTTTCTTAGTTGATGAATCAGTCTAGAAGTACCATCTTTAGGGGCTCCCTTACTACCAAAAGAAAGACTTTTTACTAATAATAAGCTTGATTCTCTTTTGAGCTAAGAGGTCCAAGTCATATCTGTAAAGAGCAAGAAGCCAACGGCAGATGTGTCTAAAATGACCCAAACAGAGGAAGCCTGTGGACGCAAGAAGATGTTGACTTGTAAGGACACTCTACCACTCTGTTTTCCTCTTTCTCAGTGTTCTTTCTGCTCAGTCCTGGCCCTTTAATGCCCACCCATGCTTCCATGGAACAGACCAGAGGGCACTGTGCACCCAGACCAGCCTCTCACTTGCTGGTGTCCTCCTGCCATCTTGCTCCCACTTACTCAGCCCTCCAGTTACCATGTCCCGATCCTCCCTTCGGGCTCTCTTTGCCTTACCAATCCATGGGGTCATGTCCTCCAGCTCGTCCTACCAGCCCTCTTTACTCGACACAGGATTTCTGTGCTTCCCTCCCGTGGCAGATGCCACATTGGAGGCTCACAGGGATTCCTGCCCTTTACATGGGTTCAGCCAGTTCTGTTCAGCCTTCCTCGGAGTGGATGGAAATGCACGTTTGTTCTCAGCCACCTGTGCAGCACTTTGTACCCTGTTCACCCCTCAAATGCAGAGACCCCTTAATGCTCATCCCTGACCCTCTGCTCTCCCCAGCTGACAGGCATTCTGGAGCATCCTTTCTCCTAGCTGTGGTTCCATTTCTCATTTCTTTGGGGCTGAGTTCAATCTTCTTATCTCTAGCATTTACTTTGTTACAGAGTTCCAGATCATCTTTCCCCATGACCACTGACTATCTCTACAGGACTGCCCACTGTAACTCCAAGGGAACCAGTCTCCTCCTCAAAGCTGCTTATCCTGCGATGCTTCTTTTCTCAGGTGTAGCCTATGCACCTTCCCAGCCACTCCAGTCACAAGTCTTTCGTCCATTCTCAACTTCTCCTTCCTTCTCACTCCTGCATCAGTCAGTCACCAAATCCTGCTGGTTCTACCCAAAGTCAACTCTCAGTTGTATCTGCTCCATACTATGCTGGCTAAGATCACAGTCTCTTAGCTCTGGCTCTGCTTCCTGCTCTACGACCCTGGAAAACCTATTCAGTCCATCTGAATCCATTTCCTTTTCTATTAAAGGAAGGGGATAACAGTACCTAACTGCTCCACACACTGCTCGACACCCAGTAAGGGTGTTGTTGGCCTGGGTCTTATTATTAATCTCTATTTTTCTCCACTGCAACAGCATGTTTAACTGTCATTCTTCCAGCCATGCTCTCCTGCTTTCTCCACCTTCGGGGAGAAATTCTAGTGCTATATCCTTCATGCGCCTTCACTATTCCTCAAATTCAGACTTGACCGTTCCTTTTTCACACTGTCTTTATAAACTCTTCTCCAACCACTTCTGCTACTGTTAAATGTGAGCACCTGCCTCCCCTAGAAGACTGAAAGCGCCCCAAAAGCAGATCCTGCACCAGTACCCAGCCCACTGCTTGGAAAATAGAGGACGCTCTTTAATATATGTCTGCAGAACAATGCTGAGGCATGCAAGCAAGAGGCCGAGAAAGAGACTCGTACACGGGCTGTGGGAGAGGGGCACAGGTGGGGAGTCCGTCAGCTCCGAAAGCAGTAGAGTCACATCGACACCAGTCCTCGATGACATCTCCAGTCCCGGAGCACCAGAGGGAGCTCATGGTGGCCTCCAGCAAGAGCTGCAGGGGAGGGAGAGAAAAGAGTGAGCATCAGGGAGCCAGGCAAGACATAGCCTTAGGGCTCCGCTTGGCCCTGCATACATTCAGCAGGGCCAGCCTTCAACACTCTCCCTCCGGGCAGAGTACCCAGCCTTTTCTCAGATGCCTCTCTGCACATCCTTCCCAGCCCTCTTCACCCTGCCCCAGCACTTCCTCTGCATTCCCTCAGCAAGCCTTGCGTCTCACTGACAATATGTATGCAGTCCTGCCTCGGTTGTGATTGTGCATTAGGCCTCTCTCTCCTTGTAGAAGATGGAAACCATGTGACACGTAGGCTAGGAGCCATGCTCTGGAGCAGTCCCTCTGAGTGAGAACTCCAGCTCTGCCAACCACTGCCATGCGACCTTGGGCAAACTACATACACTCAGGTTCCTCAATGCTACAATGGGATAAAAACAGCACTTTCCTTATAAGGATGTCATGACAATTAAATGAAATAAGTATATTGCAAAGGGCATGGCATGGTGGCTATGCTATGTACACATTAGTCGCATATAAATAGTACACATTAGTTATCGATAAATTTCAGCAACTGTTTCTGTCTCTGAATGACAGGGTTGGGTCCTATGTGGAAGCCTAGAATAATGCTTTACACACAGTGATTTCACAGCAGATATTCACTATTCAGTTAAAGGACAACAAGGCAAAATCAGATCGGTGAGGAAACAGAACTGGTGAGCGCGGCAAGCCCTGGGTGAGGAAGTGGGTCCTGATGGGTACTGACCCCTGGGCGGGATCCTGCTGCCCCACCCCCAGTCCAGGGTTCCGGAGAGCCTGAGACAGCCACAGGGCAAGCTCAGAACTTTGTTTCTGGGTCACCTCAACCTCTGCAGCCTCTGCTTTCCCTGTGGTTCTCTTCCCTCCATTCCATCGTCACCATACCCACACATAACTGATAAATTAGAGAAATGAAACAGCTCTCCTGGAAAATTTTAGGCCAAACAATTAAAAGAAAGAAGAAAACAGAAGAGAATAAGAAAAAGAAGAGATAATCCTACAAAAATCAATGTGTCCAAGCCCAATGCCAGTATCCTATGCTCCATCCGTCCCAGGTTAGAAGAGTCGACATAACATTCATACTGACCTCCCCCCCACCCCCCGCCCCCAGACTGGGAGCCTCTAGGGAGCAGGGACCAATTCTCCATTATCACTATGATTTGTATAGAGTTTTAGAATTTACAAAGCCCCTTTTAGGGACTTCCCAGGAGGCACAGTGGTTAAGAATCTGCTTCCCAGTGCAGGGGACATGGGTTCAATCCCTGCTCTGGGAAGATCCCACATGCCATGGAGAAACTAAGCCCGTGCACCACAACTATTGAGCCCTTGTGCCACACTTATGGAAGCCCAAGCACCTAGAGCCCATGCTCTGCAACAAGAGAAGACACCGCAATAAGGAGCCTGTGCACCACAATGAACAGTAGCCCCAGCTCGCAGCAACTAGAGAAAGCCTGTGTGCAGCAACGAAGACCCAAAGCAGCAAATAAATAAATAAATAAATAAATGTATTTATTTAACAAAAAAAAAAAAAAAAGCCCTTTTAGAGGCTAATACTTTTGAAAGGGAATGGGACCCTAAGGGGCTTTCCAGGGGCAGACCCTTCCCCCACATCCTCTGCTTTAGCTCCTCTCTGAAGCACCTAGATACCAGTACCTGATGCACATGTTTTACAGATGTGAAAACCCCCAACAAATGGAAGATGTTAACTACTTAATGACCATGAGCAAGTAGCCGCCAGGCCTCCTGGAGCCTAAGGACTGATAATGTTAACCCCTGTGACACCCTCCTGTTACCGCACCATCAACCAATCAGAGAGCCATGCACGAGCTGATCACATACCCTGCGTCCCTCCTCCCTCACCTGGCCTTTAAAACTGTTTTGCTGAAATCCTCTGGGGAGTCCAGGTTTTAGAGCACGAGCCACCTGTCCTCCTTGTGTTGGCACCTTTACAATAAACACTGCATTTTCCTTCACCGCAACCCAGTGTCGGTAGATGAGTTTACTGTGTGTGCAGCGGACCTGAGTTTGGTTCAGTAACACTTGAATTTGAGCCCATGATAAACAACTGTCATGATTCACAGTGGAGGACACTTAGGGTCCCAAAGGTTAGGTTACTTGACCACGGTCACAGGTTAGAAAATGGGTAGCAGGATGGATGTGACACCTCAGGCCTGATGCAAACACCAAGCTCTCTTGATTAACACTGTATCTACCAGATCCCAGGATGAATACCAGTCCACAGTAGGTGCCCACTTTATGCTCTACATGAGTAAACCAAATTCAAATCAAAAGGTGTAGTTTTTTTTAACCAGGAAAACAGATATCCTTTGAGATGAGCAGAATAAGGAGGACATCATGGCTGAAGTCTTACAGTCTTCAATCAACTATTTATTGGCTAAATACCTATAAGGACCATTTCCTGTGCTAAGCGTTAAGGATTCAGTACATAAGTAATATATGGCCCCTGCTTGCATTGTCTTATGCTAAATAATAAACAAACAACAGTTATATAAAAACCATAACTGTGATAAGGGCTCCAGCAAAGGGTGCAATGGTGGAAGGAGGGACAAGGAGGAGGCCCATCTCACAGAAGAGTTTGGGAAAGCCTCCATGAGCTTGGACGGATAGGTCAAGAGTGATCGGGTCACGGGCTTCCCTGGTGGCGCAGTGGTTAAGAAGCCGCCTGCCAATGCAGGGGACATGGGTTCCAGTCATGGATGGGGAAGATCCCACATCCTGCGGAGCAACTAAGCTCATGTGCCACACCTACTGAGCAGGTGCTCTAGAGCCTGCGAGGCCCCACTGAGCCCACGTGCCACAACTACTGAAGTCCACTCGCCTAAAGCCCATGCTCCACAACAAGAGAAGCCACGGCAATGAGAAACCTGCACACCGCAACGAAGAGCAGCCCCCACTCGCCACATCTAGAGAAAGCCTGTGCACAGTAACAAAGACCCAAAGCAGCTAAAAATAAAAAATAAATAAATAATAAAATAAATCTTAAAAAAAAAAAAAGGTAACCGGGTCACAAAGGTTAGGGAAGTATTCCAGGTAGAAAAACCAGTATTTAGAAGACTTTAGCCTGTACGAAACTTGACTTCTAAAATCAACTGAGAAAAAGTTCATCTCACTGTAAGAGGCAGTGCACGGGGCAAAGAGATGCTCAGAAAGTAGGAGGGAGTCAGGGCCAATTACAAAGAGTTCTTGGGACAACGTGTGGGGGTATCACGTTCTAAGAGCAATAGGAAACCATCAAAGTGTTTTAAACAGGGGAGCAATGTGATCAGGTTTTCCTCCCAAAGGTGTGAGGACCAATACTTATGATGACACACATTCTAAATGCCATTTCAGACTGCCCTGAGAGTTCCTACTCTCTAAATCCTGGGCGAGAGGTAACTGAGAAGGCAGGGTGAGGTTATAAGAGAGGAATCAGGAAGGAACACTTTGGGAAAGGAAGAGAAGGGAAAATTACATTTTTCTTAGTACCTACAATGTGTCAGACATTGCATAGGAATCCTTGTTTGTTAGTAGATGTAATCCTGCTTACAGAAAAGAAATCAAAATTTCCGAATTTTGTTATTTTTTTCTAAGGAGAGCAGCTGAACTTTTCAAGCCAAGTTCATCTATCCTTTCATTTTTCCATTTATTCATCATTTCACCCATTCCATTCTGCAGAATGCCAACTGTGTGTGACTACGCCTGGGCACTGGGATTCCACAGAAGAGGAAGTTTCTCATAGTCTAGAGGAGAGTGAACAACCATATAAACACCAGGGTAGTAGGTGATGCATGCTTTAAAAGATGCATGCACATGAACAGTGGGAGGTACATGAAGGGACACAGGGTTGGCCTGGGAGAGTAAGGGAGGTTGATGTGTGAGCCGAAATTTGGAAGTAACAGTAGGAGTTTGCCAGCAGCAGTAATGTGGGAGAAGGCACTTCCGGGAGAGAGAATTGCAAGTCTGAAGGGCCAGATGCATGGGAGAAAACATATTGTGTTTAAGAAGGTACAAGGAGTGAAATTTTGGAGGATAAAGTATAGAGAGGCCCAGCCTAACCATGTAAGTGAAGACAAAATCAGATAGTGAACTGCCCTTATAATGACATGCTAAGGGCTTTAGACTGTATTCACTAGATTCTGCAGAGCCATTGAATTACCTTGAAGCTATATGATCAGAAGTCCATATTAGACTTACACTAATTAGTTAGAAGACTCTGACTGGTCTAACAGGGAAACCAGTAAGAAGGCTACTGTAATAAGAAGATGGTGGCCTGATATTACAGTGGATGACGGAAATAGGCTGTGACAAGGGGGAATAATAAAAAGAGGATGAATTTGAGATATTTGTGGTCCTTGGTGATGGAATAGATGTTAGGGACAAGAAAAGCCTAGGAAGCATCTCTGGTCTCCAATTTGTGCAACTCGGTAGAAAATAATGCCATTCACTGAGATAGAAGCACGGCAGGGATGGTTTAGAGTGAAAGATGGTGAGTTCAAGTTTGTTGGATTTGAGACACCTGGTTGGTTATATGGTTTGACCTACTTGTTTCTAAATTGCAATCACAGACTAGACTGAAATATGGCATTGGAGATTATTCAGTCCAACAGAAGGAAGACGATGACACCAAGAGGTTGGAAAATTGGCCCCAAGATCTACCAGAGAGGGATAGGAACACACCGAGTTACTAACGCCAGGACTTAGCTCCCCTCCGCTGGTCCTTTGCTTCATCCCTCCTCATCTCTATTCTTTGGGAGAAAGGGCACAGTTAGAAAGAAAAACAGAGGAGCAGAGAGAATGGTGAGGATAGAATATGTCTAAGGAAGAAGAGAGAGAAGAAACGGGATAGTAACTAGACTCCAGCTCAGGCCACCTTTCTATGTATTTAGAAATTAAAGGTTCAAAATAAGGCCAGATGAGAGGTATCTCTCAACCCCTCTGCTAAGACCAGTGCAGGGAGACAGGGAGGGGCTAAGTTTTGGCAAGCAGGGGATCCAGAAAGAGGGTTAGTAAAGACAAAACTTCCTTCACCCTCCCCATCTGCTGGTGATGGCTTTACAGGAAGCAGGAGTTCCAGGCCCTACTCTCCCACCAAGCTCTTCCCTGCCTGCAGCTTCACATGCCCTGTCCCATACGGTGGTTCTGTGCATGAGCTCCCTGACTCTGCTGTTCCCAGGCAAGTACACAGGAGCTCTTGGGGTACCAGCTGCAACAGCCTTGGGTGCTCACAGAAGGCAGACTGGGACAGGTAAGGAGAGAGCTGGGCACTGGATTAAAAGCACCGCAGCTTTGGGGTTTCCATGGTGACACAAGCCCCTTCTTCTTTTCACTCTTTCAAGCTCCCGTCCAGTGGTCTCTTCTCTCCCACTTCTTTTCCCATAGTCACTTTTATCAGATTGAAGAGAAATTTGTAAGCCAACGGAACAATTTATCTTTCTGTTCCTGTGAAAAACCTTATTTTCAAACACTCAATGAAATATCAGAGACAGACAGGCGAGAGAAACACACACACATGCAAAATCCCTCCTGTTGGTTTGAGCATCACCTATGAAACAAACTGTGACACACCATGTGTCCCTTAAAAGAGAAAAGAGAAAGCAATTATCACCCCACCTGGATAGACACACCTCTCAGGCAGGCAGGCAGCTCGCTGCTGGGACTCTACTGTATCTTGTCCCCAAGGTGGCCTTTGCCTAGCATCTCAGAAGTCCCCCACCCTGAGCTTTTGTGCTTTTTATTTTTGTCATTGTTGTTGTTGTATGTGTTTTGACCCACTCTGTTCTTAAGCTCCTTGAGGAGATCAGAGAGCTAGGAAATGAGGTAAGTCACTATTCAGCTTACCCTTTTGAGTCCATTTGATTTCCTCCTAGCGCCTTGGGAAAGGGAGCAGCAGGGGAAACGGGGGAGCGGTAGGGAAATGTCATGGCCCAGGCACATAATATAAGGCGGAAAGATGTGCATGGACGTGGAGTTTTATCGTTAGAGTCAGAGTGATGGGCAGGAAACCTACCCCCTCCAGGCTAAGGCGGGCAGATCCTTCCCTTGGGGATCTGTACCTCATGCGCTCCTTCTAGTCTAGCTGCGGCTGGTCCCAGGCTTGGATCAGTTAGGGGAGTTGGTCCACCTGCCGTGCCAAGGGGGCAGTATTGCTGAGCCCCCTCCCACGACCGGCCCCTGAGGCTTTCTGAACAAAGCTTTGGTGGCTGTGATTGCCACGCCTCCCTATCTCCCTTCTTCCTTCCAGCCCCTGTGGCTCAAAGACCTCTACAAATGCCGAGCGGTGACTCCTGAGTCATCACCATGGGTGTTGTGGATGCACGGATTTGATTTAATATGCAAACATGCAAATCTAAGCAAATTAGGGGCCCGGAGTAGTTAAACAAAAAGTCTCGCTCTCCGTACTGTAGCGTGGAGCTCGGCTGACCCTGTCACCTCCTCAGGCCATTTGGAAAGCCCTCTGTTGTTGCTGATGCCACCCTGAGCCACGAGTCCCAGGCCTCTTACCCTCTGGGTCTGGTTGTTGGTGACCAGTTCGTAGATGGGGGCTGCTCTGGTCACCTCCAGCAGAACTGGCTCGGCAGGGGTGTCAGGGCTGGATGTCACGTGACACAGGGGGCAGGACGAGGGGCACCGTCCCTTGCTCTGGCACTCCATGCGGACTCCAGCCGCCACGCGCTTGGTGCCAGACTCTGACAGGCTGGTGATGTATTCTGGGAACGTCAGCACCTTGGGGTCTCTTTCCCGTTCCTCTGACTCGTCAGATGGGGAGTTGCCTGCCAGACACAAAATGAAAAGGAACAGTGAGGGAGCTGAAAGAGCAGGGACTTTCATGGCCTCGTGGTCCCCGAGTGCTGGAGTTAAATCCTTGAGAGGTCAGAAAATGTCTCTGAGGGGGTAAGAACGTGACGCTGTCATCCCACTCAATTTGGAGAACCCATTCTCCCTGAAACCCACAGAGTTGGAAATGGCCCTTCCAGACGCGAGACCAGGTTTTTTCTTTTCTGAGAATCATCAGCTCCACGAATCCTTTCAGAGGGAGGTATCTGTGCAGGCTTTATGGCTGGCATCAATAATATAAACAATAAGAGCAGTGATTATTCTGTGAATCAGTTTCTTCATCCAAAAATGAGGATACTAGTAATACCTACCTCTAGCATTGTGTCATAAATAAACAGTAAACTATTTTTGAGGCACAAAACACAGTGCTAGTGCATGTCGAATCAGCATCAGCATGCTATCAGTGAGATTCATCAAGTCTGTACTATGAAGGCGAGATCTGTTGAAGACCTTCCTTAACCCCTACGACAACTCTCTGCCTGAGTTCTATCATTACCCCCATTTTACAGATGAGGAAAGTGAGGCCAAGTGCCTCAAGATGACACAGCTAGTATATTGTGAGATCTGAATCCTAAAGCCTTTAAGTCATAGGGAAGAACAGGACTTCTCTGCTTCATCATTAATCAATGTATTGAAGATGGGGAAGGAAATTTGACTTTTTAAAAAAGATTTGCACTCCAAAGCCTGAGAGACGGGTCCATATCACCCTTGACTGAGGAGTAAAAGGTAGCTGGGAAAGCTCTTGGTTTACTTTTGGTGACAAACATTGAAAATGCCTACCAGAAAAGAAGAGTTTGTTCCTTATGGAAGAAAGCAGTGCTTGATATTTCTCTTCCAAATCTTCGTGATTTTTCATTTAACTTATTAAGTCTAAAGAAAGATGGAAGCAGAATCTGCTGACAAAAAGCTCTGGGTTCCTTAGGAGATCCCCGGTCCTTTGTGCACAGTTGTATGCCTGAATGTGAAATAATTTCAAGGAGACGGCTGGGCTTTTGGAAACAATGGGCAGATTCAGAACGTTCCGTCTGGTCCTCCGGCTTATCAAGAGTGCTGTCCTTGTGCACTGGATCTTTGGGGGAACTGGGTGGAAGAATTTGCAAAGTGGTTCCAGAAGGTGATCGTGAGATATGACTTATGACTTCATAGCAGAGTTTTCTCTTACGGGGTTCAGGGACCTCTGTCATTCCCCACCCCCACCCCCGCCTTGTTTGCAATGTAACATAAGGCCGTTTGGAAGTGTCCAGAGGCGTTCCGGCACTGTTGTTTCTCCCTTGAGCATCGTCACCACGTGGATGAAGCATTTTTACCAGCAGGATCATTGACACCAGACTCTTTCCACGTGCAAAGTCAAAGACTCCCTCAGAGACTAGAAACATGGAATATAATTTATTTCACACTTGCATTTTGTTTAATAATCGATCCAAGATTGAACTCAAGTCCTTGCTAGGTTATAAGAGAACTACGTAACTGCACACACCAAAACCAAGGGTAATGGCCTCAAACAGGAGGCCCAGGAGCCCACACCAGCTAGCCCCAGAGTCACTCCAAGCCCTGTGTACATCTTGACTGACATTTGGGCTCATGCAACTCATGGCTGGGAAAATGGCCACGTTTGTAAAGCGGCCACGACCTGGCAGGGCTCTCCTCACCCAGTCCCCGGCCAGGTCTCCAATCTTTTTCAACAGGCTGTATGGATTGGGCTGGAATAAGTGGGGATGGGATGAGAGCTTTGCATCCGTGATGTGATTTCCAGAAAAACAGGCCCTCATTCATGTAGAAAGTAAATGAAAAAAAAAATTTTTTTACATCAGTAAAGAGACCTTCGTTTCAAGATAAGATTCAAAACATTTCACTGTGCAAGCCTTGCCGGAGAGCCTGAGGGTCTCTTGCTGGCCCTCAAGCCCGTCACATGCATTTCATTATCCATCCGTGTGTCATCCCAACCTCCAGGTTAAGAAAGTATTCAACAGAGTCTGGGGAAAGCATTTCTATGCAATGACCACTAGATGGTGATATCAAGTCTAAAATGACTTCTGTGAGAGGAAAGAAAAGGTGTGATAAATTCAGTGTGGGCACCTTGGCAGCACAGAAAACAAACTTATGGAAAAGTAACACCTGGCTACTTAAAAAAAAAGTGATGGTACAGTTTCCTTTCAATCAAATAATAAAAAATTGAGTAAAACAATTCCATAAAACTTATCCTAAGGAGAATAATATAGAGCGAGAGACATAATTGTGAGAGACACAAGGTAATGAAGGGAAAATAAAACTCAAAAGGGAAAATAAAAATCCCCCTCAATATCCTTCACACGGAGTATAATTTACTTCAAGGGAGAAATAATACGCCACCAATTTCTCTCCTCTCACCGGTAATGCCCAAATACTCAGAAACTACGCCCACACCCTATATACACATCTGTGTGTGTATATAACATATAACCCCTGCCCATTCATCACTTAGGGTGCACCATCTGACCTACAAATTGGGCCACTAGAGGGCACTGCAACCCCAAACACAGTCCAGCTGAGTGACAGCCTCCCTGCCCTCCAGCGCTCCATCATTAGGGCTTGTAATTGCTGTAAACATTTGAGGGGCTGCTCCCCTTGCTGCCTTCTGGCTTTCGCAATTAACATCAAGATGCAACTAATCCCCTTCAATATCATTCAGCCCTGGATTGGTGCAAGGTTAGGACGTAGAGAAGCACAGGAAGGGGTTTACAGAGGAAGATGGTGGGAGGGCACCGAACTCTTGTTTTCATCAGAATTCTATTTTCCTTCTCCTGAAAATATTCAGGCCCATAAAGAGCAGGCCCTGCTGGAGGCCAAGAGGAACTGCCCCTCTGGTCCCCTCACCCTGCAGGATGGAGCTGTCTAGAGAGGAGCAAGATTTACACAGAAGTAATGAGCAGCTAACTCCCCAAAGCCATCTATTCAGGCTCCAGCGAAGAATAGAGATGTGTGTATGAGAGAGATTTTTCAAAAAGGAAATGCACTTTCCATGCACAGTTAAAGATACAATTGGGAAATACTCCTTCAAATGATGGAGTCCGGTGGTGAAGGCCCAGATAAATCTCCCTTTGCCCAAAGCAAGCACCGATAACCATCGTGTCTGGGGGGAGTGAAAGAGTAGTTCAAATCCTAAAAGCTTCAGGAGGGTCTGATCGTTGACATTTGCTTTTAAACCCCTGCTCAGTGTTGGAGTGGGCGGTGGCCAGGTCCGTGTGTGCAGAGTGGAGGGAGGAGACCCTGCCTTATTTACTTATGGTTCAATGGCCACCTTCTTCCACTGCCCACCCCAATGACAGTCTTTTCTTACTTCATCCCTCTTCTGCTCTCTAGATCCTGGGTAGAAATGCTCTGGTAAGTTGAGACACTATATTGTCTCTTAATAAAACGACTATCCTATTTCAACAAATACACAGCCTCTGGACATAAGAAATAAGCTATAATTAAGGTCTTAAAAGATTATAGCTGACAAAGGTACATTCTGACCAAGAATACCCAAGTGTGCCCCCTACCACTCACCCCTGTTTACAAAATTCACCCTATTGCTCTCAGGGGAGGCTTCGGGGTCCTCCTCACACTTAGCTTTCTTACAAGCAGAAGAACAGCCAACCTGGAATGTCGTGAACAGCCCCAAAGCTGCAAAGCATTTTGCAAAATACAGTTTTCTATAAATAAATGCCATTTGCTTTAGGCTAAATCTGTATCCTACAGCACACAGTGGATGAATTTCCCCAATAGAATATCATGGTATGAGATTATTGGCATCCTCAGTGCTCAAATCTCTTTGTGGATGTGCCTGTGGCCTTAGGCGCGTATATACTGACCCATCTAGACCCAGGAGCACAGGAGGATGATAAAAGTGACTGATCATCCTCATGCAGGGTCTGCTCTGCTGCTGGAAACTGACAGGTCATGAAGGTGAATTAGTTGTTATGAAGTAAATTGGTACAATCCTGTAGGATTCTGGGACTGCTTAAGAATCTCTCTCTTGAGTTGGTGCCCAAGGCAATGAGATGCTAATGACATCACAGCTAGAACTACAGAGGCAGTTCATTAGGCAGTAAAAAAATCAAATGCAAACTCATCAGATCCCAGCTTCTGGAGACAGCTTAGGACCCACGGGAAAGAAAGCTTGACACGCGGTAAATGAAGCATGGCCACACCGAACTGCACCCTGAAGCCCACTGACACCCTGATTTCCGCATCCTACCCCCACCCACCCCCACCCCACCTCAGTCCACTCCTGTTCACACCAGAAGTCCCGAAGTTACTGGAATTCCCATTCCCGCCCATGTACCCAGGCTCAAATTGGCCTCTCAGAGGGTTTAATTATGTCTGTAGACAGAGAGGGTGGGGTCGCTCTGGATGGCCTTAAATTGAACTTCTAGACCTGCCATGAGACACACTCTCTGAGACCGAAACAAAATACAGCGTGATGGATTCACAATCAGGGGCAAGTGGACAGGGCATAACTTGGCCACGTCTCTCTACACCTCGACAGGAGATAACGAGTGCTCTGGGGGCAGAGGGTGTGTCTTCTTCATATTTAAAACTCCTTTCCCTGGTTTAGGTGTGTATATCCATTTCCATATCCATCTCTCTCTATCTATGTCTATGTATATATCCACGTACATATATTTTTGGAGGGAAAAGGGGAGTCAATATAGTAAGTCATGTCCATAGATTTAAATTTTAAAAACAAGTCAAACATAAAGAAAAAAACCAAAGCATCTGTAAACAGTCTCTAGCCCTTTACTAAAGCTTCAAGCAATCAAGCAGAGAGAACAAAGCGTTATTTGATGACAGCCAAATCTACATCTCTAGCTGGGATTGCTTTCCCAAGTATAACAGAATCTTAATATGCTTGCTTGGAAATAAATCCATCTGAATGTTCAACAGGCACCTCAAACTCAACGTGTCCCAAACTGCTGTCCTCATGTCTGCACACCCTCCCCAGCAAACTTTCTCCTCCTCCTGCAGGTCGTCACTCAGCAAAGGGCATCAACTTCCCTACTGCTGGAGCCAGAAATCCTGGCTTCTTTGTGGGTTCCTTCTTGCTCTCCCAATCAACCTTAAGTCTATGTACTTTACCTCCCCTAAGCCATCCACTTCTCTGAGAGGTCTGAATCAGACTGCCTGGGTTTAATTTCTGACCTTACCACTTGTTCAGCTATGCAATTTGGAAGCAGTTTCTTAACCTCTCTGTTAAGGTTGGGCTTTTTCATACATAAAATGGAGATAACAGCTGATTTAGTAAGGCTGTGATAACGATGAACTGATAAAACCCGTGGAGAGAGTTTAGCAGAGCTGGGACATAGTGAGTTACTCTCTAAAATTAATGATTCTTACAGTGCATGTCTATTTCCTATACTGCTGCCAGCCACACCATCAGATGGTGGGCTCCTTAAAGGACCAAATTATGTCCTGTTCGTCACTATAATATCCCACAGTTTCTAACATGTAACGTAACTAATGCATTCGACAACTCATTAAACAAATATTTATGGAATCCCTACAAATGTTTATCCAATTAATAAATCACCTACAATGATTTGTATACAAAGTTACTACTCCCTGTGTTCTGCAGGTACTAACTAGACAAGCTGGATTTAATTTCATTTCTCACCTTGCTGTCCTGGGTTCTTTTGAGGTTTTCTAGTTTTCATCAAAGAAGAGAGACATCAATTCAGAGCAAGTTCCACTACTTTCACATACAAACCGGAATTGGTCAGAGACAATCTAGTTGCAAAGATTTGAGATAATACTGCAAAAATACATTTTGCAAATTTTGAAAGCATACACACACATCTCAAAGGTTATTAATGTGCATTGGGTAATCACCTTGGGATTTAAGGATTTATGCATAAGAAAAGGAGTAGCTGATTGTGTTGCTGAAGAGCAGACAGTAGTTCTCCCGTGTCTAGAAAATGTGAGAAAGTTGTGGCCACTAATGTCACAATGTAGCAAAAGGGCATGATTGGTGTCTTGGGCCTGTGAGGCCATTGGTACTAGTAGCTGAGGTGGAGGTACATTGCTGTGGGGTTCTAGGTAATTCTGAGAGCTGAGTGATAACATTGTACTCGGATTCAGCATCACATGGACCACGTCCCTAGCAAACAAGGCAGTGTGACAGCAAGAGAGAGAGGCATTCTGGACCCCAAGGATGGTCCCGGGGATGAAACATGAAAACCACGTCTTGTGCACTTTTTCTACTCTGCCCAGTCTTGCCTGCACACGGGAGCTCATCCACCTTTCCCACCACACTTTCATCACTACTGGCTAGCTCAGAGGAAGCACATCTTTCTTTTGGGATTAAATACTAGACAACTATCCAACATGTTCAGAAATAGTCCCAATTCCAAAGAGTTTATATTCTCGTCCTTTCTTACAAATAAATCCACGATTAAAAAACAAAAGTCCTTTGTCAGGATGTATCCTTTGTGTTCTGAAATTAAAGTTACATTAAGAGGTACAAACTACTAAGTATAAAATAAATAAGACACAGGGATGTCATATAAAATTACAGTTACTGTACACTGCAGCTCTAGTTCTTTGGCATCCCTTCAGGAAATTCCTGGAAATAGCAGATAGTCTTTGTTATAAGCACGATCAGCATGTCTGGGTGTGGTGAAGTCCAGCGTAACAGTCAGCGGTCATCAAATACCCACTGGGCACCTCAGCAAAGCACCATGAATGGGGATGTTCAAGAAAAGGTGTCTTCTGGAAAATTAAATTTTTTGTTTAACTGGTACTTAGCCAGAAAATGCTTAGTTTTCCTCCAATGCTTGTTGACCTTTTTCTTCTCTAAAAAATGTGGTTTTCCAATTTTCTGCCTCTCTTGTGAAGCATTGCCTACCAAACAGAATTAAACCTCTCCCCAAGGCACCACCAGGTAATGATTTTACTCATCAATTATGACCATGCAGATGTGGAAGCTATAGGAGACAGACAGAAAATGGTATCTAGTCCCCAAACGGCTCTTAAAAAGTTGATCAATAACATAAGGTTACATTTGCTGAAGACTGTCCCCCTCTTTATGGGCCTGTCATCAAACAAATAATCCAAATAATCGCCTGGTTGAGGCTCCTGATTCAGTAGGCTCATGTGAAACTGAAGTTTTGGTGTAGCTGCAGTGCTTTGTCTTTGCCCAAAGTTGGTAGCTTTGATGTGCGAAGAGTTTTAATTTCAAAATGAATTGGCAAACTGGCCAAAGCCTCCGTCAGCCTCTTTTGGGTCAGTAATAGTGATGTTCCATTTGGGATGAGAGGTGGAGTCCAAGAAACAGCAGGATAGCAGCATCTATCAAGGGATCAATAAAAACATAAAGATAGCCTTTGTCTAGCAGTGACCCCGAGTGCTAAAAAAAAAGTGACCTCTTTTTAATCTTAAACTTAGTGTGAAAAGGAAAACATCAAGACAGCCCAGTGAGGCAACCGCCACTTTAAAGATGCCTGAAGATACATCTCTAAAGATGCCCATGCGTCTCAAGAGGAGCAAAAATAAAATCTAAGAATTCCTGGGAAGCCCTAAAGCTTTTACTACAGAAATGAGCTCTTCTGATCAGCTAGACCGCTAGTGCCCAGTGGGCAAGAAGCTGCCTCTCTTTTGTCGGATCATCATGGCTCTCACCCAGTGCCCGGCACTTGATAAGCATTCAACAAACACACAGGGAAGGAAAGAAGCAAAGGGATTTTAGCTCTTTCTGCTCTCTGACTGCCGGCAATTCCTCAAGGCTGCAACCCAAAGCCTCGTTAGGATTCGTCATAGAGGCCAAGCCAGGAAGCCTGAGGTGGCTCAGACGAATGGTCCGGAAGCACTTGGCACACACGTGTGCGGGCTGCGCGAGGCCTGGCTGGTGCCCTTGTTGTCCCCGCACACCCTAAAAAAGTCTTTCTTTCCCTTCCTTTCTTTCTTTTTCTTTCTTTCCTCCTTTCTTTCTTTCTTTTCTTTCTTTTTCTTCTTTTCTTTCTTTCTTCCCTCCCTCCTTTTCTTTCTCTCTTTCCTCCTTCCTTCTTTCTTCCCTTCCTACTTACTTCCTTTCTTTCCTCCCTCCCTCCCTCTCTTTTTCTTTCCTCCTTCCTTCCTTTTTTCTATCTTTCTCTCCCTTCCTTCCTTCCCTCCTCACTCCCTCCTTCCCCCTTTCTTTCTTTCTCTCTTTCTTTTCTTTTCTTTTTCTTTCTTTTTCTTTCTTTCTTTCTCTTTCTTTCTTTTCTTTCTTTCTTTTTCTTTCTTTCTCTTCCATCCCTGTTCTCTCCCTCCCTCCTTCCCTTCCTTTTTCCCTTCCTTCCTCTCTCCCTTCCATCCTTCCCCATATATATATATATATATCGATGTCACTCTCTTCCCATTATCCCTAGTAGAAGTCATTCCACTGATACTTTGTGTCTGTGTCCAAAGGGGTACCCACACTGTATCAGACTGAGTTTGGTTTTATGTCTTGTTCATCTTACTCACTTCCAGGGTGGGACTTGCTCATCCCTGCATCCCTACAGCCCAGCACCTGGTACTCCGTAGGTTTTCCCTATCACAAGCTAACCAATTTGTGTGTTCATTGTCTAACACCCACATTTGTAATGTTTATATGATTCTTGTATTTCATTTACCCGTTACAGTCCCATTTTTTAATTCACCAAATGCCTCTCATGTGACTCTGAGTGGATCACCAAGTTTTTCGTCCATATCAAATCTTCCCCTTTTTGTTCCCTAACGCTGCCGTAACCAATGGCACCATGTGAGTGGCTCAAAACAACAAAAACTTATTTCTCCAGTTCTAGGGGCTAAAAGTCCAAAGCCAAGGTGTGGGCAGGGCCACGCTCCCTTTGAAGGCTCTAGGGGAGGATCCTTCCTGCCTCTTCTAGCTTCTGGTGGCTCCCAGCCAGCCTTGGTGTTTCTTGGCTTATAGCTGCCTCAGTCCAACCTTGGCCTCAGGCGTTACGTGGCCTTCTTCTCTGTGTGTCTGTGTCCAGATCTCCCTCTGCCTTCTCTTACAAAGACACCGGGGCCACCCTAAATCCAGGCTAATCTCATCTTAACTTAATTACATCGGCAAAGACCCTATTTTCAAATAAGGTCATATTCTGAGGTTCCAGATGGGCATGCTCAACCCACTGGAGCAGCCATAGCCTTTAACACTGTGACCCTGACAGTCAGCCCTCCCCTGTCCCACAGCCAGTGACGACTCATTTGCTGGCGACGTGGGAGCTGACTATCCATCCCCTTGACTTCCTCCCAGGACAACAGGCAACAGGAGGAGGGAAGAAGTTTCCGGCTCCATCAGCGTCCCGGGCACAGCCGCAGCTGCGTGCAGCTTCTTGCCATATCAAAATAAACCTGACGTAGAGATTTAGAGTCACAGCCTTCCGGATGTGCAGAGCTGCACCGGATTACCCCTGCTGATTCTCTACAGACAGTGCAGCATGCAGAGAGGAGGGGGGTGGGGATGAGGCTGGGAGAGAGGTGAAAATGAGGAACACCTGTGGGATTAGGTATTTTCAAGTCTCCATTAGTAGAAAGACCTCGTGATGAGTGGGCATGCTCAGCGGGCCACCAGGAAAGAGCCTCCCGCGCCCTTGTCTGGAGATTGTCTTTTTTTTTTTCAGTCTTGTTTCCCTATCTGGGAGGCTGAGCTGAGAATCCAGGGGTGCACCCCCAGACCACTCAGGAGCAGATGCCGTCCCTCTTTCCTGGTCCTTCCCAAGAAGGAGCCAGAAAAACACAGGGGAGCAGCCCGGGCACAAGTAGAGGGAGAAGACTGTAATAGAAACGGAGAGAGTGTAGAGGAAAGGGCTCTCCCTGCACTAGCTTTGCCCTCTGCTAGTGTTGAGGGCTCCACTGGGGGCCTCTCTGAGCTTCCAGCCATATCCACAGAGTGAACTTAATGATGCTTCCCTCTGTGCACCACGTGGCATTATTTCTTAGCTTGGGGGAGCATGGGAGTCCCGTTAGCTTTGCCAGAACCATCAGCCCAGCGACCTTCTCTTTGAGACTCCATTTATTCCAACTCCTCTCCTACCTCGTCACCTCGTGTCTTTCTGGATTCAAACCTGGACAAGAGGAGCACAGTCTGGGGACACCCCGTGACAATTCAGAAATGGGTAAAACTGACACATGACCATTACTTGCCTTGTCTTCACATTATGAAAACTTGGCGGTACATTGTGTACAATGTGTGTGTGTGTGTGTGTGTGTGTGTCCGGGTCTGAGTTACATGCAGGTGGGAGTCCTCGAGGCTTCTGTGGCTTCACAGCGAGAGATTCAATGCCTTGCTGGACGCTGCAAGGGCTCACTTATAAATGTCTTTAACTACCAAATGGTCTAAAAATTTTTAATAAAAATATTATGCAATAATAATACTACTCCAACCGGCAAGGGAATGTTGTAACGGTCTCCATTTTCCTCTCGATACTCATCTAGCTTCTGTTTTGCAAATGAACTGGGATGTTAAATCCTTTTGCTGCCCTGACCAATTTATCCTGCAAATTAACTATATATGACAGGACTTAAAGTCCGTTACCACTTAGCTTTGCCTCACTGAAATTTATGCTGCTTTCCTGCTCCTTGGAGTCACGAGCTCAAATAGACTGTGGCTCCTGGTGGTGACTGTGGATTCTGCACAAGTCCCACACCTGTTGGTCCTCTCCTCTAGAGTTTAAAACGCGCTGAGGGGACCAGGCTCTTTTCACCTCTTGGTGACCTGTGCCCTCTGGTCTCAGACTCTCTGGTCTCTGCAGCTGCCTGTCCAAACTTAATGAAACTCTCATTATAAGATGGGGTTTCACCCAGAGCTGTGACTTCTACTGGTTTGTGAGGGCGACTCAGGGGCTCAGCCTGGTTGCAACACCATTTGTAAATGGTGGAAAGGGATGGAGGGAGAGGATAGCAAGGGTTACAAGATGAAGAGGCTGGCAGTGAAGGGCGCATGGCTGCTAAGCCCATGAATATCCTAGATTGTATTAAGAGAGTGTAGTGACCAAGGTGATGGAGAGAAAGGCGCCTTGTCAAGCCACACGCTGTGAGTTGGTTTAGGACTGAGTGTCGCAAGTGGGGAGAGACTCCAACAAAAGGCGGGCAGTCAGGATTCCGGGGCACCTGCAGACAGTGTCATATGAACACTGGCTGAAGGAACTGGGGGAGTTCGAATGGATACAAGGAAACTTGGAAGCAGACCTAGCAGCGCTCTCTGTAAATATTTGAAGGGTTGTCATGTGGAAGAGAGATCTCATGAATTCTGTATATCTCAGAGGGCAAAACAAAGATCCGTGGGGGGAATCTTATTCAATGAGGGGGAGATGATAAGTTGGTTAAACCACAAATTTTCACTGAGTGCTATTATGTGTCAGGTAGCACTCAGTGCCAATGTACACAGATAAATACAAACAAACAAACAAAAAAAGCTCATTTTCCAGTGTGCATGGGAGGGGAGTGGATAGAAAAGGAGACACTGATGTGACAGGCAGTGGTGTCAGAGGTGAGGAAGACAGAATTTGGGCATACCTAGGAGGAAGTTTTGAAATCCACTCTGGGGGGTAGGGAGGCTAAAGGAACCTCTTGATTCCTTCAGGGACAATTTTTATATTAATTTACAACTGATACCAAGTAAGATGGGCAGCCTTGGAGATGACAAGCACTGGCTCACAGCAGGGTTCTTGTGCTGCCAGACAGCCACTTGTCAGGGATGTCACAGCAGGGGGAGCATTTCAGAAGAATGAGTTCCACGTCCCTTTTAACAGCCAAATGTTAAAGGTCTATTATTCAGTGACCTGATCTCAGTATTTCCTTAAATCAATGGGGTGGAGCTGGGGATGTGCATGTGTTCAGGCACAGCAAAAAATTCTGACTTCAGACAACATGGCAGGCTTCAGATAACATGTTGGAGGTCACCAAGAGTAATTTATTTTATAAATATTGTCAGAACACTTTTTAAAAATTCTATAAGTAGCCGGAATTTGTAAAAGAGATAAAAGTCAGGAACAGACTCCTTAGGCAATTAACATCATTACTGTTTGGTAAAAATAAACAACTCTATTGTTTACGGGGCCATTCAAGCATCCACTCAGAACCCCAGGGTACAAGCAGCCTAATTTGAAAACTACTGATTCAGACTCTGACGACATTGGCCTGAACTGTTCTGAAGAAACCAAGCGTGCTCCCCAGCCAAGAGAACCACGTGCTGGCTCTGGGAAGGGTACTGCCACAAGGACTAGATTCCAACCGGCCATCTGCAGTCACTTTGCATCCTGGATTTTGCTGGACAAAAAGCACTGTGTGGTCAGTCTTACTTTAGGTGTATAATAATGAAGGCCAGAAAATTTTATCCTCTTGACCAAAAACAGATCTACTCAATCATGCATGTTCATCTCATAAAGAAAGGACTTCAGGGGAAGTGAAAAGGAGGCAATACCTACGCGGACAGTTCCATTCAGGGGAATGACAAAATGAGGGTCAATTGTAGAAGCCAGATCTAATACGCTCTTTCAGACAATGATTAAAAGGTGTGGATATATTAACAAACGCCATTGTTAACTCATCTCATTCAAATTCCATAAGGAAAACTTAATCTTCATGTCCAACCAAGGGAAGTCATAGAAAATCACAGCGCCAGTTATTTCCCTGAATTCTTGTAATAATAGTAGATACTAAAACAATTATAAATGTTAAAATGACATAACTATGGTTTCTGCATAGGGCCCTGCCAAGGAGAAGGAGGCTGTTTTTTGTGTAGCAGGGCCCAATTGGCAGTTATGACAACCAGTAAAGACAGCCATCTTGTCCCTTTGCCTGTTTAAAGCCAAGGTCTCCTTTAATGTCTAACTCTCTCTCATGCACACACAGAATTTGTACTTTTCAATAAAGAAACAACTGGGCAATGATTGATGGGGAGAAGCGACAGTCACAGCCCCAAACAGCCAGCCAGCCAGCCAGACATGGCCCCACTCAGCCACTGAGCCAGCAGAAGTTCCCAGACCCAATGGTGTATGAGGACATGGTCTATGAGGAGGCCAGAGCCTTTGGAACTGCTGAGGCTGAACCACCAGTCACAGTGGGAAAGCAGATGTCTGGTCCTGGAAATGAAGGGGAAGGCCAGAGAGGGCTACAGCAGGCCTTCTGGTCTCAGAGTAAGCACCAGACGCGGATGCTGTGAGCATGTCATACCCCAGGCCCCCACCTCAACTGGCAAAGACCCAAGTTCACCCAGAATTCCTTATCTGATGAATGGGGCTTTTAAGGTCTGGGTTGAAATTCAGAGATTTGAGACTTATCATAATACTTAACCTCTTTGGAAGTTTCCTTATCTGTAAAATGGGTTTATAACAGAACTTATAGAACTGTTCTGAGATCAAACGAGATAATATGTGCAAAGCCCTCAGCATGGCCTCTGGTATCTTAGCTTTCAATGGCAGCCATTGTTCACCATCAGGACCCCATTGCCTAGCACAGTCTTGGCACACAATAGGTACTCAGTAAATACATAATGCCTTTTTTTAATTGATGCTCAAAAAATTAAAAAAAAAAGACAATATTCTCTATGGGCTAGAGATAGCAGGAGAATACTCAAGAATACTCAGTAATAGGGACTAAACTAGGAGGCTTCAAGTCTGCAGGAACTTAACCCACCAACGTGGCTATAAGGTCAGTTCCAACATAGTAAAGGGATGAGAAGTCCCCCACATTATGGGGAAACAAAACTAGGATTGAGGAAGGGCTCCAACACTTGCCCCCTCAAAATGAGGCTGAGTTAGTCCAGACCTCTGACAATACCAAGCTGCCTGCCTGAGCTGGCAGGAAGGAGCAGAGACAGAATATGTCTGCGTCACTGGCTTCAGTATTGGTGTCACAAAGTCCCCAAGAGTCCCACAGGATGGGAAAGAGGTAAGGAAGAGATGCTGTTAAATTCATAATTAGTTTATGACAATGTGCTTCCACGTACAGGTTTGATGCAAGACAACAGTCAAAAGATGTGGTTGGTTGTCTCTCAGGCATCCTTGCTACTGACAGCAAGTTTGTTCAGAGTGATGTGATCTCTACGGTCCTAAGGGGACCCCCAAGGTTGCAACCAATTTCTCTGGGAGTTGGGTGATTCTTTAATTAATATTAGGGAGAAAATGGGTAGAAAAGATGCTGTTGACTATGCTGAGCTTTAACTACTTCAAATAAAAATGCTGCAGTAGTGGAATAAGATTAAATTTTGATCTCCCAAACCAACGTTTCTAGTTACAAAATATTTCTCCCTGAAATGCAATGCTCTTTGGATGGTGCTTGCATGGAGTGGATGGTTTATAAATAAATGTATTTAAGGACATCTACTCCATGCCGGGAATAATTACTTACAATACTTAGCTGTTAGTACTAAAAGAGTGCTAGGATTTTTAGATTTTTTCTTATTTTCCCAGGAAAGAGAAAAAGCAAATCCCTCCCAGGTATTGGCCAGATCCCAGGGGTATCTTTCCCTTGTATCAATCTGGAATCAAAAACCCACAGTGAAATACAGAAAATAAGCCACTACAGATATGTCATGAAGTCTATCGGTTTCTAAAAGCCTGCAACTATAGGATCTTGTATTTAATTTTCATTCCTATGGTAACAAGTCTACTGGAAGATAATTTGGATATTTGTCTTTATTCTAGTCTACTGCCAAGCAAATAAAGGAACAAAATGGAACGAATATCTGCCCTTATGTGCCTGTGTGTGCGCATGCGCGCGCGCGCGCGCGCACACGCACACACACACACACACACACACACACACACACACACACACACACCATCCTAACAAAATACAACCTCTTTCCCAATGCCAGGATCTTAAAGGGTGTCAAGAAAGCTGAGAGAATAGGACCCTTTTAAAATGGTAGATAAGAATATTCTTCTTTAATTTCTCCAAATCCCTGAGGCACATCTAATTTTGTACTTTCAGAAATAGTAGGAATTTAAAGCTGTCAACAAGTAACTGGTGCTGAAATTTTGCGCATATAGTGGTAAGTACTCATTTCAAGGTTGTCACCATTATTTATTTTTTTGAGTGCAAATCTTTTTAGACCCTTCTTATGCTTCTGTCTTCAGCCTCCCAGGACTTTCTTTCCATCAAAAAGTTGGCTGACATCAGGCAAAAGTCAGAAGACCCAAACTGGAACTCAATTCAATAGAGCAAATACTAAGTTATTGAATGTCTATTTACAAGGTACTGTGCAGGTCTTCTGAATATACCAAAATGAATTATATGTAATCCCTACATTCAAAGGGTGTATTATCTTATAAAGGAGATAAGACAGACATGCAGAATTTAAGTGCTATTTTTTTTCAGGGTCAAATAAGGATCAGATGATATCAGGATAGTTAGATCAGGGGAGGCTTCACTGAGGAGGGAGCTGTTGGGCTTGGCCTTGAGGGATGACAGCATCCTTAATAATAAGAGCTACCATTTATGGCAGGAATTGGCAAATTTTTCTGCAAAGGCCCAGATAGTAAATATTTTAGGCTTTGCAGACTACTCAACTATGCCTTTGAGTGTGAAAGCAGCCAAAGACAATACGTAAATGAACGCTCATGGTTCTGTTCCAATAAAACGTTATTTGCGGACACTGAAATTTAAATTTTATATACTTTTCACATGTCATAAAATATTATTTTCCTTTTTATTATTATTTTCCATTTATTTAAAGAGGCAGAAGCCATTCTTAGCTTGTGGGCCAGCCAATCACAGGTAGCAGGCCAGGTATAGCAGCTGGTCATCTTTGCTGATCTCTGATCCATGGTGTTCTCACTATAAATATAATGCTTTGTTATACTTGATCTCATTGAATCCTTACACCTTGCTTTGTATCTTCTCTAGTGAAGTGAAGCTGAGAGAACTAAGGTTATATAGATTTCAGAGACCTTGCTTTTAACCACGAGGCCATACTGTCTCCCACTAATGGTAAGGAACTCATGGGAATGGTAAAATAAATAGGTTTTCTTTGGCCAGGGGCATTTAAACATCTAAACATACTTTAAACGATGAATGTGAGGTTTGCTATCATGGCTTACTCATAGTGAACTCATTGTAAATCTCTGTTATCACCACATTCTCTCTTTTCACAAGTCGTGCAGGGCATGGGTATAATGTTTAATAACTTCTACTGTCCAGAATATAATATTCGCCCATATCTGAAGACAAAAGAACAGCCTTCCAGCATTTGTTCGAACCTCGCCACTCCCACTGCCGCCCATGGTTGCCCAGAGCCATGTTTGGAAGGTGTTGCTTGGCCCTGCAGGTAATGAGAAGCTTGCAGACATAATTCTCTCCAAGTTGCTAACTTCTCTATTTCTTTCTCTCCTCATCATTTTGAGCAATGATTCTCTCTTACCTGGCTTCTGTACTATCTACCGTTTAGAAGCAATTTTATGAGCTAGAGAAGATGGAAGGGAAACAGGAGTTGCCATGGTCTCTCATTACCTGTTAGGATGACCCCAGGTGGTGTCTCAGTCCTTCTTTGGTCACCTTCTTTCTCTGAACAGAAGTAAAGTCTCCTTTACACTGTCTGTAGAGTTGTTCGCAAAAGTAGGATCACACTGGGTTGTCGGCTTCCAGCTATGATACTGACAGGTTCATTAGTCAGTCAGCGTACGTCTATCAAGGACCTGTTACGTGCCCAGGCTTGTGCTCGGCACTGTGGGGAGCTCTAAAGTACCAGACTGACCTCAAAGAATTTGCAATCTATTTGGGATAGCAAGATAACAAAATATAATAATAATAGTACTGGGACTTCCCTGGTGGCGCAGTGGTTAAGAATCTGCCTGCCAATGCAGGGGACACGGGTTCGATCCCTGGTCTGGGAAGATCCCACATGCTGTGAATCTTCTAATCACAGCAACTAAGCCTGTGCTCCACAGCTACTGAGCCTGCATTCTAGAGCCCGCGAGCAACAGCTACTGAGCCTGAGTGCCACAACTGCTGAAGCCCGCTCGCCTAGAGCCCGTGTTCCGCAACAAGAGAAGCCACTGCAATGAGAAGACCAAGCACCACAACAAAGAGTAACCCCTGCTAGTGGCAACTAGAGGAAGCCCGTGTGCAGCAACGAAGACCCAAAGCAGCCAATAAATAAATAAATTTTTAAAATTTAAAATTTAAAATAGTACGAATAACAGCAGCAGCTGCTCTCTGTTAGACATCTTGCCACTCTGTGAAACACTTTGTATGCATTCTGTCAAGTAAAAAGCAAATCTAGACTTAGGAGGGAGTGCCTTATTCAGAAAGACTATGGCAAGACAAGGTGGGGAGACTATTGTAATAACAGGGGGAGACGATTACAACTGGGAGAATGCTCTGATAAGGTCTGCCAGCATCTCGAAAGTTAGAAAAAAAGAGTTTTTCTTTTATAGAGAGAAGTAAACAAAGTTAGAAAGAACCGTGTGTGGGGAGGTGGGGTGAGGCCAGCCCATCCTCAGGAGGGGCTGTATACTGGCTCAGGCTCCACAGTTCAGGAGCCTGGAGGAAGGAGAGAAGCTTCAGGAAAGTCTGCTTCATAAGCATGTTGTTCTGATTGATCAGTGGGAACAAGCAGTTCAGCTAATCATTTATACAGCAAAGAATGGGAACTTTGAGGGATCTGTGAGTCTTCTAAGTCTCAGGGGGAAGGGTGGTTCTTTGCAGCAAGCCATCCTGCAGAACATGAAGGGATGACTGGATTTCTTAGTCTCCAGGTAAGCGTTAACATCGAGGTCAGTTCTCCATATTGACCTTTGTGGTTGGTGCTGAAACTGTCCCTATTTTAGAGATGATTTTAGAGGTGACAAAACTGAACAACAGAGAGGTTAACTACTTTGCCCCAGTTCATAGAGTTTTCACTAGAAGAGGTGGAACTTGTACCCAGGTCTGTGTGATTCCAGGGTAACCAGTCCTCTGTCACATGGCTGAGACCGTACATGTCACAGGCGTGAAGAGAAGAGGGGTTATCACTGAGGCCGGAGAAGTCTCAGAGTCTTCATGGAAGACCATGTTTGGAAGAATGCGGGGAGCTGACCAGGTAGTTAGGACAACGTGGATTATCAGGCTAGGGGCAGGAAGGTCAAAAATAGAGGTAAAGATAGCCAAGGAAGCCATTAAAGACTTTAACTCTGTGACACAGGATTTTAACTGGAAAAATAATGAGCATTAAATTTACATAGGCGGCATAGGGCCATACTGAACGGGCCCCTAGAGAAGCAAACCAGGCATTTTAGGCTTGAAGCAACACTTAATAGCCAGCCTTTATTTGAGCTACACAGAAAATAGCACAGAGGAGGAAAAACGCCAAGGAAGAGGAGTCAGGCGGTGAAATGTAGACTGACTTAATGAATGAATGAGAAACCAGAGGCGAAAGCGACTAGCCAGGGGGCTGTAGTAACAACGCAGGCGTGAAGGTCTGGGGGTCGGACTGGGGTGACAACCGTGTGTAGAGGATGGGGGGCAAGCCAGGGGAGTATTTCAGAAGAAACAAGAGGATTTGGTGCCAGATCTGGAGAGAGGAGTTTAAAGGGGAAGCTTCTACCTTATTAGAAGCAGCATAACTAAAAACGCAGAATTGCTCTCAGTAGATCTCGTAGAACTTCTGTTTTTAGGATCATTAATAGCATGATTCAAATAACAAACAGAGAGACAGACAAAAAGAAGTTCAAGCTCTAATGTGAGGGAGCAAGCAACCGAATGAAAGTTAAGCAGGTTTTCGGTAAATCTTCAAAAAGCCTTTAAAATTCTCACACGGATTGCAAATCTCCAAGAAGGAAATAGAGCAGGCAATGTTGTCAAAGATAATTTGAACATGGAATTCACGTCTTGCAGAAAACCTGTGGGATTAGTGTGCTACAGAGCCCATCCTGGAAACTCACCTAATGGTTGCACTGTTGAGGACCTACTATGAGCCAGAGGCTCTGTCAGCCTTAAGGTTCTTGGTCCTGACGATCCCCTGCAGTATTCTCATTATCCCATTTTGTAAATGAGGATTTGTCTTAAAATCGCTCAGCCATTGAGTCTCTAACTCCCAAATCCTCCTCCTCCCTTTGCATCCTGCTTCCTTCCATATCGTAGACAGACAAGATCTTCAGAACCAGCCTTCCCCAGCTTTCTTGAGAACATCTGATTACTGCATTTTGCTGAGTTGTTTTCGACAATTTCTGAAGTCCTTTCCTGGGATGCAGGATTGCATGCATCACGGGCCTGCTGATACCAGCTTCCAATCTGTTAGCATTCACC
This sequence comes from Hippopotamus amphibius kiboko, assembly GCF_030028045.1. Taxonomy (NCBI): domain Eukaryota; kingdom Metazoa; phylum Chordata; class Mammalia; order Artiodactyla; family Hippopotamidae; genus Hippopotamus; species Hippopotamus amphibius. The sequence continues at coordinate 173,316,330 of NC_080188.1, read as the reverse complement.
TGCCGTTATACACAGCTTCCGGTGGTATCATTCGGATTTCAGATTACTCCCTTCCCTTTGTTCCCCAGAACCTGACATCGATAAACATGACAACCCAGAAAGGAAAGGGCACAGGGAGCAATCTCCAGCTTCTTAATGCGCGTTGGTGTGATGCGGGGAGGAGAGGGAGGGCGCGCATAAGGTCCTGACGTTTCACGCAGCCCTGGAATTGACATGTACCACACTAGTGCTCACAGCCGCCGCCATCACAAACTGCTTGGTGTTAAATTTAGAATAAAAACCAATTAAAAGATAACAAGGAAACATATGCTTGGGATGGCAAGAATCTGAGTGTTTACAGAAATATGATCTCTAGCTGCTTCAGGGAAGCATCAGTGTGTTTTACAAACCTGAATCCTCCCCACCCAACCCATTCTCCATCTTTCACTCATAGTTCTAGTTCATCTCTGCCCAAATGGCTTTCAGTGGAAAAACTGCAGTGATTTTTACCATGGTGGCTGGACTAACTTGTATCTGATATCCAGAGATCGTGAAGATCGCTGTTGAAATGATTCCCCTGCGCTAGGCCAGACTATTGAGTCTGGGCTGGGTTCAAGGATGTGTAGGCAGCATGCCTTGGGCTGGGTTCAAGGTGCTTCTACTTGGGGTTCCAGCCAAAACATAGGCTGTTAGTGAGATAAGGACATAGGTGAGTAGGTAGGTTTCCCATTCCACCCTTGCATCTCAGCAAGGCAGGCCTGCAGTTCAGGAGCCCCTGAAAAGGGAGATACTGCTAGGACAGATATCCCAGAAAGGTGTTTGTTGCCTTTGGCATCCTCCACCATGTCAGCATCCAAAAGCAAACTGTACTATCAGGAAAAGCAAAAATCCTGCTACTCAGCAATCCACGTCAGCTCAGTTTAATGTCTGGGCTAAAGAGTTTTCAATTCTTGCTGTTCCATCATCGGGGAAATCGCCACAGGTCTTCCATTTATGCCTACCTAGGAAATTTCCAGGGCTGGACCTTGTCGTGGCTTACCACATCCTTACCCTTCGCATCCAAAAGGTCACCTATTAGCGACGTTTCCAAAAGTATTGTCACATCCATCCTACACCTGACATGTCCTTCCCCTTAGTCCATACCCTCAGTAGTTCCCATCCGGTCTTCCCCAAAATTGTCCTAGTTTTCACACCTGCCAGTCATCCTCCACACGGTCCAGATGTAAGTTTCTAAAGCACAATAGCAGCAGGTCGGCTCTCTGCTGCAGTCCTTTAATAACTCCCAAACCACATTCAGACAGAAGTCGGTTCTTCAAACCACTTTAAGTTAGAAGTAGGAGGATAGGGCTTGGCTAGTGGGCCCTTCACACCTGCCCCCTGCCCCATTCCCCTGCACGGGCCAGGGCCCCCGTGTTTTTTCTGTCCCCATGTTTAAGTGCCCTGCCTTTTCCTATTTAGAAGACCTTTTCCGCAGAGGTTGCCTGTCAATGTCCACCCACCCTCCATCTCTTTGTCCAGGCAACACTTTCTCCAGGCAGGTTTCCTCAATTCCACCCCAGTCTGGGCCAGGAGCCCCTCTTCCGTGCTGACTGTTCTCGGATCTCCTATAGTCCTTATCACACTACACTGCAATTTCTGGTTTACTGGACACCCTCCTACATATTTTATGAACAGCTTGAGGGCAGGGCCCAGCTCTTATACATCAGCATGTTCCAGGCACTTAGCATAGGGCCTGGCATTCAATATACTCTTGGCAGTAGGTATTTAGTGAGTGTTTCTTAAATTGTGGAACGGAACTCTCTCCTTAGGACTGGGATGGCAAGGTAAGAACTGGGTGGAGTAAGGACTTCATTTTGTTCTCTGTTATGTTAATAATGCCTAGTGATAAGAGAACTGTTAACAGTGGACGATCTCAGGTCAGATCTAGCAGACTTGTGGATGGAGGTGTTTATCCTGGGACAGCACTGTGGGAATGATACAAAACTCAAAGAGAGGCACCCAGGCAGTGGAGCAAGTGTCCCGAGCCCTCCTGGTTTTCAGCACATGTGGAGAGCGATGTACAGGTCTGTGAGACAGAGAGGATGAATGACCAAACCTGGGGTCCACTTCTGGTTCTGCCACTCTGCGTGTGACCACAGATGCGTGCCTTCATGTTGTGGGGCTCAGCTTCTCCCCTGGGAATCAGAGGTACAGGTGTGCCAGTGGGAGGCGCCGGGGCATCCTTCAAGAGCACGTGGTCTGCAGACAGACGTCCTGCATCGGGAACGGTCCCACCACTCAGCATCCTGCTCACTCTGAAGATACCCCAAGGGACAGAGCTCTGCTTTACAAAGTGCCTTTCATGACTTCACAATTCAAAGTGAAGCCATCGTCACCAAGCACAACTCACCAAGACCCTTCACCAGACAGGGTCATAACGTGCAATCTACCTCCTCGCTTCATAGAGTGGGAGAAGTATGAGATACGTGAAAAGTACTAATCATTGTAAGTTCCTGCACATATATGACTAGGGCCTTTGCAGTTATAATACGTTATGATTCTCTAAGGAAACACTGCTCTAAGGCAATGAGGTTTGACCTACAAATCTCACTCAGCAGGATAAGACAGTTGCCCACTGTCTTCTTCACCACAGCCCTCCTCTGATCCTCCCACCTCCTGGCTGCTCCCTCACGGTCTCCTTTGCTGAACTCCGCCCCCCCTCCGCCACCTGCCACCTCTACCCGGCCTCTCACTGTGGGAGCAACTCAGAGCTTGGGCCTGGGCCCATTTCTCTTATCTTCTCCATCCTCTTCCCTGGGTGAGCTCATCCCAGATGCTGGTTGAACTCTGAAGGCTCAGATTAGCATCTCTAGCACTGACCTCTCCTCTAAGCTCCAGACCTGCACATCTAACTGCCTTCTTGACTTCTCCACTTGGCTGTCTCCACGGAAACTCAAGGTCTGCATGAAGCTCTATATTCCCCACCCGCCCCCAATCTGTTTCATCCCATCATCCCCCAATTTGCAAATGGCTCTCCAGCATAATCAGTTGCTCAAGCAAATATCTAGGAATTATCTTGACTCCTCTTCCCCTGCTCCTCCCTCTCTCAGACCCACTCTGTCTTCAAACTTCTCTATGCCATAAACAAACCTGGCCCTGGTCTTTTCTCTCCATATCCACTGCCCTGGTTCCTGCTTTAGGTTCTTAACTGGTGTCCTTATGTCCACGCTGGCCTCCCTTGAAGCTATTCTCTACCCAGTGCAAGATGGACCCTAACGCATATCTGTGACTCGGGCACTTGTCTCCCTGACTCTGCGTGGCCATCCCTGTCCTTTCCATCTCCAGCCAGGCTGTGGTTTCCTCACTCCGCTAGGCTTCCCCACCTCCGGACTCTGCACTGACCATTCTCCCTTCCTAGGATGCCTTTCCTCCAGCTCATCCTCCTCATCTCATCATAAACGCCACTCACACCCTCCCTGATGACCCTTTCTAGAGCAGACATTGCCTCTGTCACCCTCCATCACAGCACCCTCTCCATTACCCTCATAGCCCAAAGTTTCTAATATTTCATTTATTCTTTATTTACTTGCTTATATTCTGTCTCATCCATGTCTTCTCCGTGAGAGCAGGAATCGTGTTCCTTCCACAGTGCTGTTTGTCCAACGCCTACACAAAACAGAAACTCAATATTCACTGAACGATGCAATAGTTAAAAAAAAAATGGTTGACTGAATTATAAGAGAGGTTTTCTTCAGTTTCAATTTGCTTTTATGTGTTTCTATAGATCACTAATGATCTTTACCAGCCCAACAAATGCAGGATGCATGATCTACACAGGCCCTACCTAACACATGAATTACACTTGAAGGGAGATGCTATGGAAATTCTCAAGAAATAACACTTCTTCTTTCTACCCAGTTCTGTAAAAGAATGCAGCCACCAGTAACGCTTGGGGGCTGGTGCCTCCTGATTATCTACATCCACATGACTGTGATCAATATTGAATGTGAACACACCGTGAGCAGCGTCTAAGGCAACAGCCATGGGGGGATTCAAAGAACTGGGCAGAGTCGCTGCTCTCTAAAGGAGAAGGCAAAACAGACCAAATAAAAATACATAAAGCCGTAAATGCCGCAAACACATCAATATATATAGAACCAATTACCACGGTAATTGACTGGACTTGCAAGGTGGGCAACAGAGGTACAGGCAGAGTGACTTTATAAGCCGCCTCTGTGGAATCAACCTGACTAAAGAAAAACCCCAAGGAAACAAAAAAATGTCAAGGGAGTCCAGGCTGTTGGTTTACCCGATTAGGCTGTTTTTCCCTGTCACTGGCACTCACATTTCACCTATACGGCGCATATTTTAACTGGCAGATTTATTGAGAAATTGCGCTGGAGAAATGCTTCTTTCTAGGTTTCTCTTTCTTTCTTTGTTATTTTTTTCTAAGCAGCCAAAGAAAAATATTTTAAAGTCTTTTGAACCTCCTTGATTTTTGCAGTTGCTCTAAACTGAGGGCTTCTGTGGTGTTACATTCTAATTGTGTGGAATGAACTCTGTTCCCAGCCTAACGACCAGGTGGACGGGCCTTTTGTGGTTATGATTTAGCCGAGCTGCCTATTCCTTTCTAATCATTTTAGGCGTTAAGGGGAGACAGTGTGACCACTTTCTGGAACCCCAGGACATGAACTCTGTTTAGGCAGGTATGGTCCCCTCTCTGGCCTCAGTGGGCAGTCACCAGACCACAGGCAGTCTACAAAAAGCCCTGCACAAAGCAGTAAGGCAGTGGTCTGGGCATCCCATGTGCGTGACGCAGGGATGACCAAACCTGGCCCAACAGCCCCTCTCCCTAGGAATTGTTGGTGTTGCAGGGGGTCTTTCATCTAAAACTCCCCACACGTGCCCCTTTGCTTCCCTTCTTAGGTGTCTCACAGATTGCTCCTGGGGGCAGCAACCACCTTGATTACAGGCACTTTGGTAGTTGACAGAATGTGCACAGGTCTGAGCAGATTTCCAAGGAACGGGATGAACTCTCAAGGTGGAAAGGATGTTCCAGACCTTGCAACGACTTTCTTTGCCTCTCTTTTTTTTTCAAACAAGGATATCCTTTTATTTATTTTTTTCTTTTTATGGTTTGTTTATTTATTTATTTATTTATTGGCTGCGTTGGGTCTTCATTGCTGCGTGTGGGGTTCCTCTAGTTGCAGCAAGCGGGGAATACTCTTTGTTGCAGCACACGGGCTCAATAGTTGTGGTGCCTGGGCTTAGCTGCTCCACAGTATGTGGGATCTTCCTGGATCAGGGATCGAACCCATGTCCTCTGCACTGGCAGGCAGATTCTTAACCACTGCGCCACCAGGGAAGTCCCTCTTTGCCTCTTTCATGCGTCCCCCAGAGGGTTCAACCATACTGTCCCATAGATACTGCCTAGCTAATTGCAAGAAGGGAAGTGAGATGAGGCTGGCAAAGAAAAGAGTTCTGCTTTACCTCGACATCTAGAATCCCACAGTGGGTTAGGAGCCTTCTTTCATTACACATTGTATTCCTGATGCCTAGGGTGGCACCTGATCTACAGTAAACAATACACATTTTTGAATGAACACATAAACATCATTACCCTGCATTGGAACTCACAGCCTTCCCTCAAGGTACTGCTAATTGAGGTTTACATGTCCCTGACTCTGCTGGCAGCAATACATCAGCAATAATGTCAAAGCACACTTGGGAATTTTTTAGAGGGAAGTTGATCTGATTGGAAAACCATTTTCCTCTCACCAGTAAAGGAGACAGAAGTGATGTATTCTGGAACCTTTGACTGTTGTAACATTAATCAGCTGCATTTTGTAGTGTAGCTGGCAGCTGGGGCCAGGTTCGAAAATAATGTCAACTACTCTTATTTTTTTTCTAAATTAATTACTTAATTCATTTTTTGCTGATTTCCTTGACATTACTTTTTTCTTATGTATTTTTAATTTTTCCTTTTAATTCATATCTTTTAATCATTGAACCAACTTCCCAAGAGTTCCATGAGATTCAGGGATACTGTCTCTGACAACAAAGGAATGGAAACTAGGGATGAATCAGAAATGACTAGTGGCCAAATTTAGATGAAAGGGGTTTGCTGAATTGTTGGTTTAAGTCAACGTAGTTTTATGTCTTGTGTTTCAGTTTGAACGCAAGTTGCGTGTTATACCTAACACATACCCCCTCACCCCCTCCCTCCCTGCAAAGAAAACTTTTCTACTTGCTTTATCTTAAAAAAAGCACTTATAGGAAAGGTGGTAAAAGAAAGACTATTGTTGTCTCCTACAACATTAATCGGTAGCCAGAAACTTGCAATAACAATCACAAATTGGAGGTCCACAGAGGGATTTATCCCAGTTCCCAGTATGTAATCCCAGTGCACTTTGTGCTGACCACTTGGTTTTAAAGACTAGCCTGGTCATCTAACGCCATATCCCAGGACATGACATAATTCCGGGTTGGGGGGTGAGTGGATAATGTCCCACACACAAAACAATCACACCTGGAGATATGGAAGAGGGATGATGAGAAGGGGGCTGGTGCCGGGGGCTGGAGGGGAAGGTCTTTGAGGAGATGCTGTCTTAGGCAATATGCTGCCACTTCTGTTGGAAGGGGAAAAGGAGGAGAGGAAAGTATGGCATTCGCTCCTTTAGTCACTCAACCAGTGTTTGCTGACTGCCTGCTAGATGCTGTGCATGGCGTTACGTATTGCAAGAGATGGGGCAGGAGTAGGGAGTGACCTCAGAGATTCGCTATATACAGCCCCCACCTTTCAGAAATTGTTGACCTCCTCATGCCTCTGAGAATACAAGAGCGTTCCTCTAAAGCAGATTATTGATGGAAAACAGGAAAAGATAGGAGCCTAACAAAAACACAAAAACTACTAATCGGTTACCACTCAACCCCAACATACACTTATATTGGAACTTGGGTTGTTCCTAAGGTCAGGGTCCCCCCTCTGGGGCACGAGAGGAATCAAAGTCTGCATCTGTGTGCAGGCAGCGGAACCAGCCAGTGCAGGCTTTGAGTCGCAGCTAAAAGGGAAGGCTGGTACAAATGGACACTTGCATGAATTTTGCCCCTTTGGAGAATGCATCTGACAGCTCCTTTGCACTTAAAAAGCAGTAACACCCAGGCTGCTTATCAGAAAACTTTCCCCAGGGATTCTTTTCCACAGAGAGCACATTCTTATAGCCTCCCTTCCCCCTCTCATACGGGTGGTGCTTATTTCCTGGTCTTTTCTCAGCAAAGGAGTTATAACTGGGGCTGAAAATGGCTGCCAAAAGATGTGATTCTGGGGCTTCCCAGGTGGTGCCATGGTTAAGAATCTGCCTGCCAATGCAAGGGACACAAGTGTGAGCCCTGGTCCAGGAAGATTCCACATGCCATGGAGCAACTAAGCCCACGAGCCACAGCTACTGAGCCCATGTGCCGCAACTACTGAACCCCGAGTGCCTACAGCCCGTGCTCTGCAACAAGAGAAACCACTGCAATGAGAAGCCCGCGCACCGCGATGAAGAGTAGCACCCGCTCGCCACAACTAGAGAAAGCCCGCATGCAGCAACAAAGACCCAACGCAGCCAAAAAATTTTAAAAAGTAAACAAAATAAATTAAATACATAAATAAATAATTTTTTTTAAAAAGATGTGATTCTGGTCTCAATTTTTGTAATGGAGGTTTGACACCTCCCCACCCCATTCCACTAGCCTAGTGATTTGTGACTTCTAAAATATACAACAGTGTTTCTGTGAAGGACAAATTTACCCAGTTTTACTGATATCTCCTTGACACTTTGATCAGCTGCTATTTTGTTCAAAAATAGTGAACTGAATTGCAAATTGAAATAATGCTAGTAATAATGGTAATGATGATAATATGAGTCACAATGTATTGGACAGTTACAGGATGCTAGACATCGTCTTTCATAAATAATTACCGTATTTGATCCTTACACAATCCTTACTTGTAAGCTGTACCAATGGCCCTGTTTTACAGACATGGAAACTGAGGCTCACAGCCATTAAGTAAAATTCTCAATAAAAATTTTGATGCCGATCTGATTCTAAATCCTCACTATAAACAGCTGCATTAAACTCCTTCCATCGCAATTTCAGTTGAATTCAGCTATTTATCCTTGAGCCAGGCATTATTAAATGCTGCATTCTGTTATCAGAAGTAGAAATCATTTGCTGAGCATATAGAGTCACAGAACACTAAAAGCAGAAGAAACTCTAAGTATCATCTAATTCAAGTTAGTTATTATATCGATGGGAAGATGATTTTGAAGAGGATTAAGTAATTGACCCAAGGTCAGCTGGCTGGCTAATGGCTCAACTGAGACCAAAAACCCAGGTCTCCTGATTCCCCATCCAGTGCTCTTTCCCTCAACACTCTGCCTTAGAGTAGGATGGTCAATATAGACATATCACCACTTAAGACACAAGGCACCCATCCCAAAAGATGTGGAAAGCCCAAGTGAGGTCAAGTTCACATTTTCTCATTTGGAGCAGGATTTCTCATTGCCTCACCATTCATCTTGTAATCTTTTCACAACATATTTGTGTGTGTGTGTGTGTGTGTGTGTGTGTGTGTGTATGCGCAGAGATAAACTGTTAGTTTTGGTATGCAGACCATGACTTAAGATCAATATAAAAGTTTTGGTAGATATATGTATTATATTCTTAAGCCTGTCACCATATGCTTACTTCTCTTGGGTCTATAGCACCATGGCCAGCCCACCTGAGCACTAATCTACATGTTGAATAAAAAGGGCCTGGGCTAAACAAATTGATCCCAGCTTAGCTTGCTGAATTTAGGAAACAGAACAAGTCTGGCTGGAAGTAGAGTTTCTTCTCTTTATAGTTCACCAAAGAGTCCAGGCCTCTTTCTTCTCAGTCATGTTGGTTCTCAGTCTGATATTTATCACTTAACTTCTACATGCCCTACATGATGCCAGAAGGGTAAAAATTCAAAAAATTGTGATGCCTTCGCGTTTGCTATTTCCTCTGCCTGGATTGTTCTGCTTTCTTTGCATGGTCAGCTCTGTCTTGTCTGTCATGTCTCAGCTCAAACTCACCCCTTCATTACCATCACTCATGCCTGCCGTCTTTTCTTTTAATTTTAATTTTTATTTTTGGCTGTGTGGCATGTGGGATCTTAGTTCCCCGACCAGAGATGGAACACGTGCCCCCTGCAGTGGAAGCGCGGAGTCTTAACCACTGGACCGCCAGGGAAGTCCCCTGTACCTGCCATCTTAATCAGCCCCCCACCCATCCTCCAGTCGCCCTCTCTCATATCCCCTGATTTTAGTTTCTTCATGGTCTCTATCACTATCTAGAATTACTGCTTTCATTTGTCACTTGCCACTTTTTTTCCTCTCTTCACTAAGATATAAGCTCCATAGAAACAAGAAGCTTTTCTGCATCTTTCACCATTATTTGCCCAGTGCCTAGACCAATGTTTAGATAAATGAATGAATGAGCCCACTCTCAGGAAGCAATCCATCAAGTTGTGAAGGCAAAGCTTGCATATTTGGAGTAGAGAACAATCCAGAAAACTATATAATCAACTACCAAATCGTGCATTATGGACAATACGTCACTACTGTCAGGCCCATCATTGTATGAAAGAAATTTAACATCACCACAAGAAGTGTCCCACTAACTAAAGTATTAGCCAGGTAAAAATATGAAACTCCAATAATTTTTGGTTTTGAGAGGAAAAACAGTGGGGGTCTCTTGAACACTATTTTTTAAAATACAAAGAATGCTTGAGATAGTAAATGGGGACAGCGCTGCCTACAGCACAAAGTTTCTTAAAAAAAAAAAAAAACAGCTTATCACCTTTAATCCTGATTGTTGGCATGTTTCCAATTCCTTTCAGTGCCCCAGGGCTTAAGACTGTTCCATTCTACACACAAGCCTAATATCAATGGCTTAATCAGAGAAAAGTCCTGGTCCAAAGTGAAAACCATTCAGGCTCATCCTCCTGTCTCATGTCTCCTCTGTGGACATGACACCAGGACACAGCCCTGGAGGCCACTATGCCATGGCTCCCATGTTGAAGTTCCTGCACTGGACAGGATGAGCAGGGATGAGGAGGGAACCCGTTCCCTGTTGGTCTTTGAGGAGAGAAGCTAGCTTTGCTATTCAGAATGTGGTCCTCAGACTAGCAGCTTTGGTGTCATCCAAGAGTTTGTTAGACATGCAAAATCTCAGGTCCCACCCAGACTTACGGAATCAGAATTACCATTTCAACAAGATCCCAGGTGATATAAATGCATATTAGATTTTGAGAAGCACTGTTGTACAGGAACACAGGAAAACAAAAACTCCTCCAGAAACTGGGTTCTCATCATTAACCATGGCCAAAAAAAAAAAAAAAAAAAAAATCCACAAAAACACACACACAAAAAACACAAAAAAACAAAAACCACCACCAATGACAACCAAAAATCCAGAAAATTCAAGATGAAAGGCAGTGGATCCAACATGAAGTCTAACCACAGTTGACATCTGGCCCTGTAGTGGTCACTTTAGGCCAGTGACCCGGCTTCAGTTCCATCTTGATCCACTTCCATTTTGTCCACTAACCTTCCCACCCTCATCTCTTCTCGTGTCATTGGCAGGCAAAACCGCAGGCTGCCATTTGCAATTTATCTCAGCAGGTGAAGGCATTCTTCTTATTCTCGCTCTGCCACTTACTGCTTAGGGACCACATGCGAGTTATTTAATTCCCTGAGGCTTTACCTTCTTATCTATAAATGGGGATGTAAGACTTAAGTGATGTGTATGTTTGAGGCTTCAATGAGAAAAGTTATGTAACCAGCTGTTGGTAATATTATTTTGGTAACTTCTTCCCTCAACCTACAGATCCAGTTTACTCCGGACTCTGCATCAGAGCCTGGGGACTTGGAGACTCAAATTAAATCCCCACACATATGTTTAGAAAAGCTCCAGTCCTCTTGGAAGCCTGTGTTTATGATACCACCAGGCTCAGCATCAAGCGGCACCTTCATCAGGCCTGTCTTCCTGGGAATGCCATAGAACAGCTGTCTGCTCTAAATCCCCTCTCTGCTCACTACAGGGTTCTGCATGTAGCAGGCCCTCAGCAAACGTTTGTTGAATGAATTAATTAATCATTAAAAGAAAATAGCTGTATGCCGTAATCGCTTTGCCACTTGTATGCTAGCTTTGGTATTGTAAATGTGCGTAGAAAGAGCCTTTGCAGCTAGTTTGCAATCCTGGGGTTATAAAACATAAAGCATTATACAAACTTAAGTTATTACTCTTCACTGGCTTTCTATGTTGTGCCTTTAACTTAACAGGTTTCTGTGTCATGTGCCACAATTATGCAAGTTAGCCTAGGAACTACACCAGCATCGAATACACAAGACGTGATCTCTGCTGACCAGCAGTCACAGACTGGATAAGAGGCTGATGGTTGATTCAGCTACTGTTTCTGCTTCAGCCATGGTAGAAATCTGTTCACTGTCCTGGGGAGATGAACCAGCTGAGTCTTTCTTGCGCTGTATCCACCCAAAACATAATGGATGAAAAGTGGAAAACATGGCATCATGTGTGGTAGAAATACAATGCCATCCAGGTGGTTTACTTCTTTTTTTGATTCTAATTTAACATAATGCTTCTCAGAGCTAGAGAGTCCCCTTAAGGGAAAATCTCTCAGCTTGTGTCTTGGGAAAAAAAAGAAGCTGTTCTTCTTAGCTTTTCCTGTGGAAGGAGGCAACCGGCTGGAAACCAACCAACCTGCCTCATCCTCAACCCCAACCCCGAGTGGATTATGGACTCGAAGGTGCAGCAGAAAGGAAGAGCTTGCTTATTGTCAATTGCCAACCCAGGTCACCCCACTGATGTGCCCCAACAGCAATGGTAAGGAAAAGCTACGGCAAAGGTCAGATCTAATGTAGAAATGAAAGTAATACTGGAAAAGAAAAGGAAGAAAGACCCATGGAAATCCACTTCTGAATGGAGTACCAAAAACAAAACAAAACAGAAAGAAAGAAAAAAAATGAAAAAGAGAAAGAAAACATACTGAGCTTAGTGTGTCAGGTTGAGGATTAAAATTAAGCCCCTGGAAGTTCTTATTTGAAGAAGGTTCAAATTTTGGCCACTTTTCTGGAATCTACAGATCTATGGCTCTTTTTTACTGGTTTCTTATGAAGTGAGAACAAAATAAAGGATTTATTCCTTCAACAAACAGTACAATAGATGCTAATTATATGCCAGGCACTGTGTCAGAGGTGGAGACTCAAAGATTGGTAAGACATGATCCTATTGTTTTGTGCTTCCTCCCAGATTTCTATCCAAAGTTCAGCTCTTTGTAGATACAGTTGTGTTTTGTTTTTTTCCAGTTAACTTTCTAAGTCTTTACTAAAGATAACAGAAACTTTTCAGAATACATTTTTCAATGTGTTAAAAACATTTTATTGTAAAAGTGGCACAAGCTTGCTGTGGGAAAAGCAACACAGAAGTTTTTAGTACAAAAAATAAAAGCCCCTACCCTATACCATAACCCTAATCTTGAAACAAACAGATAATTTATATACGTGTGTGTATACACACACACACATAAATATACATATATAGTGAGAGAGAGGCTAAAGATTATATTTATATAGATGTGTATATGCATATATTTATACACAACATTTTTAAAACAGTCAAGACCATAATATATCTACTCTTCTGCAACTTGCTTTGTTCACTTCCAAACAGCCAGGAACAGAACATCTCTGGATGCATAGGCAGGAAACTGTAGTAATGGTTGCCTGGTTGCCACTGGGGAGTGGAACTAGATTACTGGGAAACAAGAGTAAGAGGGAGATTTATTTTTCACTTTATTCTGTTTTATACATTTTGTATTTTTTAAATAAAAAAAACTTTTTAGATTACAAAAAGAAGGGAAATATGGCACTTGCTGTCAAGTCGATTATCATGGGAGACAGTCACACAGGGAAATGACAATACAGGGAAATGTGAAGAGTGCTGCCGAAGGATACATGTAAGGAGCTGTGAGAGCATAAAGCAGGAAGTAAGGGATTCGAACCAGAGCATCACGGAAGGGTTGGCAGAAGTGGTGACATTAGAACTGGCTCTTAAAGCGTAGGAAGGAGATGGTAGAATCGGGGTAGATAGAGGACAAGGTTAGGGAGGCTCAGAGATGTGGAAAGGCTCAATGCCCTCTTCCAAACCCGTGGGAACCTTGACCCTGGACCCAGAGTTGGGGCCTGACATGGGGGCAGGGTATCATTTAATTGCAGATGACAATCTACAGAGCTGAAGGGGGTGATTAAAAGACACGAGCAAGAAACAGAAATCATAGCCAGGAAGACATATCTGCTGGTCCTAAGGGCCTAAGAAAAGAATAAGATCCACCCAGAAATGAGGCAAAGTGACAGACACCAGGGGAAGGAGAAGGAAAGTTACAAAAGCAGGGGCAAGGGAGGCGACCAAGAAAAAATTTCTTAGTGAGACAGGTAGTTGCGGAGACTTTAGAGCACACACCTGTGGCCTCAGACTGTGACAGGAAGGGAGACTTGAGGCCTTCAACTGTCTGGAATCAAATGCAAGTGTTTTGGATTGATCCAAGTAGCCTCGTGTCATCAGAGTGGAGGAAGGCTCGGGATAGGGAATGATCGGTGCCGCAGCAGCCGGAGAGGGCAGAGGGTGTGGGAGGCTGAATATTTACACCCAAAGATGCCCAGGTCCTAATTTCTAGAACCTATGAATGTTACCTGTGGTTGGCAAAAAAGAGATTCTGCAGATATGGTTAAATGAAGACTCTTGAGATGGCAAGATTATCCTGTGTCATCTGGGTGGATTCAAAAGGGTCCTTATATTAGGAGGCAGGAGGAGGCAGAGAGGAGGCCATGTGACTCAGACATTGGAGCGATGCACTCTGAAGATGGAGGAAGGGGCCACAAGCCAAGATATACAGTGGCCACTGCAAGCTGGAAAAGGGGTTCTCTCCTAGAGCTTCTAGAAGGAGCCTCCAGCCCAGCTAATACCTTGAGCTTAGCCCAGTGAAATGGATTTTGCACCCTTGGCCCCCAGAACTTTCAGGAAATAGATTTATGTTGTTTTAGGCCACCAAGTTTGTAGTAATTTGTTACAGCAGCCGTAGGAAACTCATACAGGGAGTGAAACCACGTTCATGGTGAGGAAGCAGTAGGGCGTTAGTGAAGGGCTTCAGGCTAAAGAGTCACGTCATTAAAGGGTATTTTAAAAAGATAACAGATGGTGAAGTGCAGAATGGACCAGAGTGGTAGGAAACTGAAGGAAAGGAGGCACATGAGGATGCTGTTTCAATATTTCTTACGAGAGCTGGTACTGCAAATGTACAATTTTGAGAAATGGACAGGAGAAGACACCTATGGAAGAAATATTTAGGCGGTAAAAAGGACAGAACTTGTCAATGGTCAAAGGTGGAGGGTGGAGGAGGGTATAAGAAGGACTCCTCACTTTATATTTTGACTCTTCAATGTGGTTCACGAATCTAGTAGCAGATACAGAGAAAAGAGATGCTAATCAATGTGGTGCCTAAGGAATGTCCAAGTAGAAATGGTAAACACTCACAGACAAATGAGCTTTTGAATTTCAGGGAGAAGGGAAGGATTTGAGATGTGGGTTGAGGTAGATACGGAAGAGAATCACCCAGCAACAGTGACAAAGAGATGAACATTAAGGACGAAATTCTGGAAAATGGCCAAACTGTGATTTCTTTAGAGCAGCGAGGGCAAAAAGAATGAGAAATGAAGGCCAAAGATTTATGAAAAGAATCTGGGCAGAATAGCATCAGGGACACCAAGGGAGAGAATTTGCAAGAAGGCAGACCTGGCCAACAGGGACAAATTCTTCAGCTGAGATAGATAAAATGGTCACAGAATAGAAAAGTGAACCTTTGCTTATGAAGTCCTTGATTGCCTTCTCCAGAGCTATTTCTGGAGTGGAATGGGGCTGAAAGCAATTATTTGAAGAGTGAAAAGAAGTTGAGGAAGCAGAGAAAAGATGTATAAACTACTTGCTCAAGAAATTTGATGGTGATATGTTGAAAGGAAACAGTGGTAAAAGAGTTATATATTTATAAAACTATTATTTTTTTGGAAAATAGAAGGTTGGGGGAGGGATAATTGTGGCTGAAGACCTTGTAGAGATTAAAAAGGAGGAGGCTAATACACGAGCGGGGACTAAGAGGAAGCAGAAAGGGAAGGCAGCAAGTGAATGGGTGGAGAGATTTGCCTGAAGAGGAGGAACTCACTATACTTTCTAAAGCACAAGGGCAAAGGAAGAGGAGGAAAGATGGAAGTCAGTTTAGATGGGGAGAGAACGAGGTTGGAAAGTTCAATTCAGATAGTTTTCCTTAGCTCCGTTATAAAAAAAAAAAAAGGCTAATCTTAGACAATGAGAAATGGAAGTATATTATTCATGGGCTTGAGTCAAATTTATCTGAAGACAGGTGCTCCTAAATGTCAGTCTGACCAAACCATATAGTGGTTGTATGACAAATAAGTGCCTACTGAGTGAAAGGCTGCCTCCTGAAGACCTGGTCAAAAATATCCATCTCTGAGTTCTCATCAGTCAGGCATACCTGCAGCACTTTATGTGTCTATGATAAAACCCACGTGGGAAGTCACCACCTCAGAAGGGCTTTTACTACCTTTCCCACTGCCACCACTGCCACCATCACTAACGACAGCAGCAACAACAAACACTTGTTGAGGCATTGTCATGTGCCCAGCTCTGTGCTGGACCTGGGGATTTTAAAGTTGAATAAGGCATAGAACCTATCTTTGAGAAGTTGTGTAGTGATTTGTAGAAAGAAGAGGAATGTCTTTAACTCAAATGCCTGACCCGAGAAAGCCTCTCACATAAAGGGGGACTCCTAGGGTCCGTAAACTATCAGAGCTGGGAGAACCCATGGAAGGCTTTACAGGGGAGGTGCTGATAGTTAATTGACTAAACAAAAGTCACCTGTCTGGGACGTCCCTGGTGGCACAGTGGTTAAGAATCTACTTGCCAATGCAGGGGATACGGGTTCAATCCCTGGTCTGGGAAGATCCCATATGCCATGGAACAACTAAGCCTATGCGCCACAACTGCTAAGCCTGCACATCTAGAGCCCATGCCCTGCAACAAGAGAAGCCACCGCACCGAGAAGCCCATGCACCGCAAGGAAAAGTAGTCCCCACTCTCTGCAACTAGGGGAAGCCCGCACACAGCAAGGAAGACCCAATGTGGCCAAAAATAAATAAATACATAATTTTAAAAGCCATTATTAAAAAAATGTCACCTGGCCAATTCTAGAGTCCCAACCCTTCAGTCCTGTGATCTTTCCATTTCATCTCACCCCTGATAAACCTCTTTCTTCTTCAATCCGTATACAATTTTAGGTATCTAATCATAGGTACAAAAGCAAAGAACACAAAACCCCTTTTCATTGGAAAGTTTTTAAAGTTAGAGCAGGCAAGAACCTATAATTAAAGGACTCGAGTCTAAAAAGGTATCACTTTTATGTCGTGGTAGGTATAGCCCTCTCAGAACATTTGTCACCACTAGTGTATAAATTCTGTTCTGGAGCAATCCTCTCCAGAGTACAGAAAAGCAGAAGAAAATCTTCTTTTGTCTCATGCACTTATAATTCTTAATAAGTAGGATGCTTCACACTTTTGGAATAAAAAGAAATCAGTGCCTAGGGAGAAGGAAAATATTTGAGGGTAAGAATCAGATCCAATACTAAGAGAGATACACTCTATGACACAGAGGTAAGATTCAGGAGTCAGCTGGGCGGCAGGTATATGTGGACAATTGCAAGAGATCAAAATAGACACACTAAAATGTTTGAATATCTTCTGATATCAGTAACAAACAAGGGGTGATATACATCACATTTATGAGAACTAAAGGCAGCAATTGGACTGTGACAAAACTAGCTCCTGTGTGCAAGAATGGCTTGAGATCAAGAGGGATAGGGCATAGTGCCAAGGCCATGGACAAATTTCCCTCCTGGGTTTAGTATTTAACCTTAAGGATACTACAATACTCAGGACAGACGCAAGGGTTAGAACCAGGAGTTCTAAGGAAGGTCAGACTCGCATCTCCCAGCAGTCCTAGAACCTGGCAATCCTTGAACCACTCACAAACAAAAATAGGGGAGGATTTAGTCCTTTGGTTCAATCACTAGGCTCTGGCATGGAAACATAAGAAAGTTTTGCTAGCTGGAACTGGTCTTATCGAAATGTGCTTACATTATACTCCTTTCTCGGCAAATTAGAATCAGAACAATTTTAAGATGCTGAAGTTTGAAGAGATACAAGAAGCCTGTGGTTGCCTTTGAGCTTAGAGGAATCAGGACTTGCGAGGAAGCCTGCACTCCAGGTACAAGCTTCTTGCTTCTTTTGGAAGAAAGCGCCCAGCCAGAAGACAGGCTCTCATGCCTCTACTACCTCTTGAGCAAGACAAAACAGAAATCTGTATGGCGTTCAGAGAAACAAGAGCTTCTCAGCATAGGAAGCACTTTTCCCCCATTGCAGCATGACTGAAAGCAGAGGGTCCCTAGTCTCAGAGGGACCCTTGATCATTAAATCTTAGGATGACCTACTTCTTGAGTTTTCATTGTGCTAATTTCATCACTGGCCCTTTAGCAACTTACACATCCATAATTTGGCCTCATCAGAATGCCATGAGGATACGCTCAGAAGAAGAAATTCCATGAATGGCAATTCTAAACCAGCCTTGGTTGATCAGAATACAAATTTACCAGCCAGTACTCCTCCTGTACCAGAAGGTGATTCAAAAGGTTTGAGAAATTCCAATTTCTTATACTTACTTGGACTGAATACTAACTTGCCCTCAAACAGTGGACAAAGATTTACCTGTGAGGCTGTTATCCAGGGCTATATAAACACCTGGGGCAATGGAGTATCCTCATAGCACAGAGCAGTAGGAAAAATGCTCTTAAACACAGGGCAGGATGGAGTGAGAAGGGGTTTACTATGCAATTACGGGAAGGGGTTGCCAGCCAGTGTAGGATGGGATTGTTGGAGGCATGACATGGTGGCGGAGACTGCAACACTCTCCTTTTCTCCCTTACTCCATAAGAACAATTTAATACTTTGCCCACGCTATGGTAGCAGAATGCATGGTGGCTGGTAAAAAACCTTTAGACAACTCTCTCTATGATAACACAGTTGGCCATACCGTTTTGACTTCCTCCTGCCTCTAAAGTTTCCCCAAATACCCCCATTTTGAGATTTAGTTTTAGCAACCAAACCTTGACAATTTAAAGCACGGGCAAGAGCATCGAGGCCACATCTGAATTAGTCCTTCACCTATAGACTCCCTATGTTTGGTCCTACAGATGCACCAGGGCTTACACAAGGAGTAGAACTTGCTGATGAGCCTGTCACTCACCTTTGCTGATGTCTTCATATTCCAGCCAGAGTCGCCGCTGGACCTGCTTGTTTGGGTACCAGATAGAGCAGGATTCCTCAAAGCCATAGATAGCTTCCTGGATGTAATGGTTGCCAAACTGGTCCAACAAGGCTACAAAATCCCCACGAGATGTAGCCCCGTCCAGGGAGTGGAGAGCATTGCTGAGGGCTATGGAGAAACATCACGCAAGAGAAAGAGTGAGGACTCACAATATGGGCATCTGAATCCCCAGCCATCCAGCCTCAGGTGTGCACATGCCACGTGGCCCAGAGTGATGGCTGCAGCTATCAGGTGAGTATTTCCAGGAAGCTAAATCAGACACTTCAGTTCCTAAAAGAATATTTCTTCAAGCCAGTTGGTTATGTCGTTAACTTTGTGCAAGTTAAGTAGAACATTATCAAATCTCCACTACCCCGCTGCTTAAGTCAATGTTTTTTTCTTCAAATCACAAGTCATGACATTAAATAAATTTAGTGAGCTCAAATAATAGCATTAAAAAATGAAAAAGAATAGCACAGCCTAAAATAGAAACACAAATACCAGCAGAGAACACTTCACATCAGAAGATGAAGTACAGCTTCATGAATCTTCTGTTGTGTGTATGTGGGGGGGGTGCCTATGTACAAGGTCACGGTGTAAAATGTATTCTAACTGTGGGTACTGACCAAAAAAGTTTGCAGGATGTTGCCTTCATGCAGAGAAACTGGTAATGGGAAGATAATGGCAGAAGAAAGATAAGGAAAGTCACTAAAGCACTGCTTACATTTATTTAAGAAAATCAAAAGTATTAAGACTGGGAAATGCAAATGGAGGAAAGAATCTGTCTGCCTCCTCACCATCCTCCCCAGACAAATCTCCTTGGATTTGCCTTCCCTGTTTAAGAGAATCATATTTGTCAGAAAGATAACTTATGGCAAAGTTTCCAAATCCAATACCGTCTCTACCTGATCAACTTTGTACAGCCTTCCTTTGAACAAACCTGTGTCCTGTCAGGACAAGGTAGAGCCTGGTCCAGCCTTGAGACCCCAAGTGCAGATGTCCACATCATCCGTGATGCCATGTGTGGCTTTTAAAAGCACGTGGCTTAATGTCCAATCATTAAGCCCTGATATGCACAGTGTCTGTGCTGAGTGCAAACTGAGTATGTGAACAAGATAGGGTCTCTACCGCCATGTTTTTCTAGAATGAAGATAGCTTAGTTCATCCTAGGTGTTTTCTGCCCCAGCAGAGTTTACTCCAGTAATGGCCACATCCCAATCCCTTTTCGCTGAGAACTCTTTTGTGATAAAAAAAGTAAAAAGTTCTGAGTTCCTTTGTATACTTTGGAAATGTTCTCTATCCTCAATGCCTTTCCTTTCTCTATGCCTGAAGCTTCACCTTTAGTGAGTGTATGTCTCATTGCTCTTCCTGACTCTCTATCTGCCCCCTACACACTCTCTCTCTCTCTCTCTCTCTCTCTCTCTCTCGTTGGCGCTAAGGCTCGGCCTCCCTGTTGCTGACCCCGAGTCCCCTCTCCGTGTCTTGTCATCTTGTGCCAACAGTAGCATCTGGCTCTAGTTACTCTTTTATTCAACACAGCAAAGCCAGACTCTGGAGCATAACCTTCAGGTCTGGAACATTCTTTAGGTAGCCCCAGAGGGAGGAGTGGAGTAACATTCTTCTAGTCCATAGCAATGAGGCAGAATAGGGATATAAACCTATCTTAAGGCTGCTTTGTAGAAATTTTCTCTTTTGCAAATTGCACAGTGGAATTGTTCAAATGCTAGGAAAAACGTGACTCAAGGCATTTATCACTGAGATTTGAAGAATACTTACGTAAGGTGCCCCACTGTTCTGTTTTGGAACAATTTATCCTAAATAAGTTCAGAATTCACTACTCCTTAACAACTAGATATAGATATATACGTGTGTGTGTGTGCGTGCGTACATATATATGTAAAACATAGATGTAGATAAATCTGTATCTATCTATGCATCTATCTATCTATCTTGCATACATGCTTTTAGGAACCATAGCTGTTCTCTACTTTTCCTCTTCCCTTCCTCTTCCTTGCTCTCTTTCCCTCATTTCTTTCATCATATAGAACCTCTAAAGTAGACTCTTTGCATCTGGAAAGTTTTATTCTGTCAATTTATAAAAAGTCGGCTTTTGCATATCCTCTCAACACACTGGCTGACCCTAGGAAATATGATAAAGTAGGTGTTCATCTTCAGTGGTTCCCGCCTTGCCCTTTCTATCTCTTCTATCATCCCAGGTAAAACTTGCAGTTTAATCCATGCTAAGAAAATGATCTGATTCCAGCTGTTTGCCCTGAAGGGTGAATGGAGTGAATTGGTTATATATGTCGTGGAGTAGCTACATTTTGGACAGCATCTTCAACATGGATAAAAGGCTTGTGCCCTTGGGAAGGAATTCCACACCCCAGGAGCAGGTGCGAGGGACACCTGCGACTGTGCTCACCCTGAGAGACGGTCACTTGGTTGAGTCTGATGTGGTACATCACAGAACGGACCGTCCAGTGCTGCAGGACGGGGTATCCGGACACCTCACTGAAGTTCACCATCCCTAGGGACAGAGGAAATGCAGACTCAGTGTGTGTAGTTGATTCACAAGTCCCAAGTCTACTGGGTTAGGAGGTGTAATAGTGAGAAAATGAGAAAGCGTTTTTGGACAGAGAAAATTTCTAGAATCATAGTAACAGCAGCTATCACTTATTGAACGTATACTCTGGGCTGGGCCTTTGGCTAAGCACTTTGTACATAGTCATACGATCCTTGTGAGCTAGGTATTATCGTTTGCATCTTATGAATGAGGAAACTGAAGCTTAGAGAGGTGTTTGCATAAGGGCCCTAAGCCACCAGACAAGCCAGGATAGAGCTCCAGATGTGTCTGAGACCAGGCCAGGACTCTTAACCATTCTACTACAATACTCTCTTAATAAACTCATGTGAAACACTGGGCTTACTGTGTAACACACAGCTTTTTACTCTCTTTAATAGCTGCGGTAATTGACTCAGCTCACATTCCTGATAACATTGATTTTTGTGTCCCATTTAACGGATGTGTGTTCAGTATTTGTTTTAATTACTCTGAAGCCGATAACGCTTGTTTTGTCTTCATCAGGAGGGACAGTGCCAGCATGACTAAGTGCGGGGGCAGGAATGGGCCCTACACTGAGTGTCATCTATGTGCCAGACATGTGACAGGTACTTTATTTGTGGCCCCTCTTTTACAGATGGGAAAACTGAGGCTCTGAGAAGCCAAGTTACTTATCCAAGGTCATTCTCAATAAATACATCCTTGTCGCCTCTTAGTGATGTTATAATGAGCTGTTCTTGCTTGAACACCTTAAGAAAGAGTGGCACTCTACTTGGATTCTAGCCATTACTATAAATATAAAAGCTACAGAAACAAAATAATTAGGCCACAGGAAATAAAATAAAATCACCTTGCTAAGTTTAGAAAGCCAATTTTAGCTTCGTTTCTCTGCCTGATGTATGCATTACATGTATGTGTGTATATATATGCACATATGCAAATATAATGGCCACATATATGATAAATTTAGATAGTGAGTGTGTGTGTATAAATAATGGCACTAATACATACTTAGTGAATAATCCTGCCATTTTGACCCATGCTTCCTCCAGGCTAAATCAACTAATTTAGTACCTAAACTGGAAGAAGAGTAGGCGGGATTAATTAGCTGCTTGTCAACTCCAATCAAATTAGCTGAGTAATTGCCAAATTTCCATTTCTGTGTGAATCATATGGGAATAATTATTGGTAAGAAAAACAGAAAAAAAGGTCAGGAGAGGTGCTTACTGAATCAATTGCTTCAATTTGATCTCAGGTAATCAGAGATAAGTTACTTAAAACTAAAAGAAGGTTTTCAGCAATTTTCCTTTCAAATGCTCTTCTTTTAGGGCATGAAGCTTTGTGATGGCCATCATACTTCTGCATACTCTGGCTTTCGTCTTTATGTTAATTGTAAAAGCATATAAAGGAAATTCTAGCTTTATAAGTTTAAGACGCCAGTCACATACCTCCGAGGTATGATTCATTAGAGTCATAATATACGTGTTTTGTAAAACTGTTCTATGAAGCATGCATTCTCTAGTGATGTTAGCTCATCAGCTTGCTGTTAGTTCAGAAATTCTATTAATAAAAAGATAGCAAGCCCGATAAAGATTTTTCAGTATATCAGAAAACATTCCATTTAATGGAATTATTTCCTAGAAGGAAAAGAAAGGACAGGAAATCAGGAGGCATGAGTTCTAAGGCACCCGTGCTGCTGAAGGGGGCAGCTTCTGACTGCGTCAGCTGGCCTGAGCTTCCTCTCTGGCTACCTGGCCAGGGGACCTTGCAATTCTCAGTTATTGCATCTGTAAAGTGTGAGGCTTAGCTGAGATGACCCCTTGCTCCCTTTTCAATTCTGTGATTACAACCAGCTATGTGACTTGGGGCTAGGCAACTCATTTCTTTCAGTTTTCCTATCTGAAAAGTAGGGATAATAGT
The DNA here is from genome assembly GCF_030028045.1 of Hippopotamus amphibius kiboko. Lineage (NCBI taxonomy): Eukaryota > Metazoa > Chordata > Mammalia > Artiodactyla > Hippopotamidae > Hippopotamus > Hippopotamus amphibius. The sequence continues at coordinate 173,293,376 of NC_080188.1, read as the reverse complement.
ATTCATCCTGCCTACTTTGCAGGTAGGTTGTCAGGGCAAAGTAAAGTTATGGATATAAAAGCACACTGAGAAAAGATAAAACATCACATACATACATGGTTTCCATAATGTCATCACCCACCTCTGCACCTCTCTCACGTCACCCCTAATTGTGTGAACTTGGCATTTGTTAACTGATGTTTTTATTATAAATTCCCAGGCCTTACTTCAGGTCAACAGAGGGAAGGAAAAATAAAAGAAGCATGGATGTTGGGGGTGGGCAGGGATGACAGCATCCCACATTCACCCAGGATCAGCCAAACAACCGAACTCCATGCCTTCACTGCTAAACAACAATTCTACTGCGTGCATTTACGCTACACCATAGTCAGGAAAACAGCTATATAACTGTTCATGCTTGGGAAATGTTCCATGCCCACTTACACATACTATTTCCATTAGTAAAAAAGAAAGGGATATTTTAAAATATATATTTTCTTGCTGAGTCATAGGATTCTTTCTCAGTGTGCCCTTGTAATGGTTCTAGTTTTTTATTTGATTTTATTATTATTTGGGATACATTTGAGAATGACTTTTTTTCAAACAGAATCTATGTGTTCTCAGGAAAGAACATTATTTTTCCCTGCACATGCTTGAAAAAAGAATGACTGAATAGACCTATGTGAAAGAAAGAAAGAAAGAAAGAAAGAAAGAAAGAAAGAAAGAAAGAAAGAAAGAAAGAAAGAAAAAGAAAGGAAGGAAGGAAGGAAGGAAGGAAGGAAGGAATAAAGAAAGAAAGAAAAAGAAAGAAAGAAAGAAAGAAAGAAAGAAAGAAAGAAAGAAAGAAAGAAAGAAAGAAAGAAAGAAAAAGAAAGGAAGGAAGGAAGGAAGGAAGGAAGGAAGGAAGGAAGGAATAAAGAAAGAAAGAAAAAGAAAGAAAAAGAAAGAAAGAAAGAAAGAAAGAAAGAAAGAAAGAAAGAAAGAAAGGAAGAAAGGAAGAAAAAGAAAGAAAGAAAAAGAGAATGAAAGAAAGAAAGTTTTCTCCTGTCATTTTATTGAAATGCCAAGGGGATGTTTAAGAATTCGTGATAATGTCACCCAGTGGGCCCGTGAATGTGGCCAGCAGCCTCCGCTACCTCCTTGGTCTGCCTCTGGACTCTCTTCTTTTTCTCAACTGAGAGACTGAAAATACAAATGGATAATGGCCGGACCACATGTAAAAACAGAACTCTGACCCACAATCTGCAGCAACCAGCCCAGGAAACCACCCTATTATCTACAGCAACCAGCCCAAGAAGCTAGTCTACCATCTCTAAGTCAGACCTATAGGAAGTCACACCACTATCTCTTCTAGTTCAGGAAGCCAAACAATACACCCTGTAACAATCAGGCCAAAATCACCAGGACTTGATTCATAACTGACAGTTCCCCTAATTTTTGTTCTTGCTTCCAAGTTAGGTTCCACCAGAGAAAGTCAAATATGTCTCCTAAACATTTACGTAAGAATACCTCACCCCTGGTTAGCTGGATCACGTGCCAACAGCCTACATGCCAATCAGGGCATATCTGAAGCCCTCCCTTTTTTCCACTCTAAAGCTTTCCTGCTTCTCTGCCTGCCTCTCAGTCTCTGCCAAAATGCAAGTCGTGGTGGCCGACTTTCTTGCTCTGTGTCAATAGCCTTTGCCTGTTTTCACTTTGTTGGTCTTCATTTATTTCCACACAACTTATGGCACCAAAAAGGCTGGTAAAGCTTAGAGTTCTTAACTGTTTTGATAAGGAGGGAGGCAATCAGAAAGATAAAACACATACAGCAGTAATTTTCCAGCCAATAATTCTGAAAGATGGACATAACTGTTATGTATAAAAGGATTCTCTAGTGAAATAGATTTGGGAATTGCTGGGCTAAGTAAAGTAAAAGGTATTTCTCTAGTGCAGGACGTCTTGGAATCTCTTCCATGTTCAAGTGTTGCAAATTGCTGAGAGGTGGATGCTACGGTCTTTCCAAATGTATTTGAAGACAGAACCTATTTATGAGTGGAACACTGGTCTTTCACAAAAAAAACATGCTTGAAAATGCTGATATAGAAGAATCTGAAGATCACTCTTGCTCTAAAAATCTTTTAAGCTTGTAGGTTTGTGAGGACTGTGACCTATAATAGCACATAGGGTGGCATATGACATTCTTTGTATGACTCTCAGGAAAGATATAATTAAAATATTACCAGAACTAGAAAATAAATGTGGAAGAAATGTGATCAACCATCTCTTTGATTCTTCTAGCTATTCTGGGCTTTGAAAAAACAAGATGGATTCCTTCTTACATCAAAGGAAATATCTGCTCTTGGACTACTTGGTATCACTTCTTAATCAAAATAGGTTAAAAAGAAAGGCTGGGTAGAAAAGTAGCAGGTCAAGAAAAGTCCTCTCTATACTTTTAGGAATGTCACTGTCTCAAGACCACGAAAAAGGAAGGGTCCCACCAGGACATCCTTCTATTCCTTTTGCCTCTTATATGCCAGATCAGGAGAGGTCCAAGGGCACAGGGAAGAAAGAAGTTTCTCTTGTGGATGAGAACCAAGTTTGGATTTTTTCTTATTTCCAAAGATGGAGATTCAGACACATGTTTTTCTGATGTTTCTCAGATCTATCCACTTACTCCTCCCCCAAAAGCTCAGGTAGCATCCAGGACTACTCTGTGTCCTCCTAGCCTGGCAACTGCAGTGCAGCTCCTCACCTCTAAGTAAGATCTAATATGTGAGAGAGTTGTCCCAGTGACTCTTTAAACAGAAGCCAGGAGGTTCATTAGTGGTGTGAGCCTGCCCTACTTCTGTGCGCCATCTCACACCTCCTTTACAAGGCATTTTACACATGCTCGGGAAGTATTTCTCAGCAAATGACATGGAAACGAAAAAACTAGATTGCCAAACACTAGAGATGTAGGCTTTAGGGACACGCCCAGAGGTGCACTTTAATTTTTTCAGTGTGTGTGTGATCTTTTAGATGGCAGTTTATTTCGATTAGATTTATTTCTGGTTGAGAATATATCTAATTATTTTCTCTCTTGCTCCTTTCCTTCTTCTATAAGGAAAACACAATTTGGTAGCTTTGAATGTTCATATTTTCTTTCTTCCTTGGTATACTTATTTATTTCATAAGCGTACATCTCGCTATGTATCAGGGACTGTTCTAAAAACTTTATGAATATTTATTCCTCATACTAATCCTATAAGAAAGATAATAATATCCATTTTTTACAGGTAAAAAACAGAGGCATGGAGAAGGTAAGTAACTTGTCCAAGATCACACAGCCAGTGACGAGTTGACCCCAGCCGTCAGGCTCCAGAACCTAAGCTAGGAATCACTGTGCTACACTACCTCAGACAGACCTACCTCTAACCCCGTTCCGGTCTAAACGAAAGTTTCAGGCATAACTTGATATCTGAAAAAGGCTTACACTCAGTTCAAGCCATTCTTCAGAAAAGGGGATAATAAAGGGGAGAAAGGTCTAGAATAAAGAAGACACAGAATAAGGAGGGGAGAGGAGTAATGGAGAAATGAACAAAGCCGACAGGGAAGAGCTCAGGTCCAGACTTCTAGTAAGTGATGTTGAGTTCCTGGTGGGCGGCCCCTTATGGGTCCCTGGAACCCTTTGAAGTGTCTTCTCTGATCCAGGAGGTGCTAACTGGGGGTCTTCAGTGGCAGAGGAAGGAGAAGTATCCCCTGGTGTTCCTGCCTCTCCCAATCAGCCTGTACCTTTGTCCCATAAGGAGCCCAGGAAAAGAATGTCATTGAGCTCAAAACAACATTGAGGAACAGGTGCTATGATCCCTGTCTTCTGACAGGGGCCATGAGATCCCAAGAGACTGTACTGTCTAATGTCACACAGCTAGAAAATAGCAGAGCCAGGAGTCAAACCCAGGGTCGTTCGACAACAAAGCTCTATCATTTTCTATTCCCTCACACTGCTCTGCAAGCACTTGCCAGGAAACCCAGCCATCCAAATGACTGATACTTAGGTGCTAAGCAATCCACCTTCTTTCTACCTCTACTATGACCTACTCACTTCCTTTAATCCACTGAGAACTCTAAACTCTTACATACCTATTATCTCATTTGTTTTCAAAGCATCCCAATAAGATGAGCAGGGAAAGGTATTATTAAGGCCATTTTGCAGATAATTATGTAATAATACTGGCTGTTTTACTGACAAATAATCCTACCAGTGTTCAGTTTTAGGACTGAGCTTTTATCGTGTATCAAGGAAATCACTGGCTTTGAAACCAAAATAAGCGAGGTCAAGAGTCTTCAGCTTCTAAAATCACAGGGAGCTGCTTGTTTTTGCCAGTTAAGTAAGGTGTACCGCACACTCACCAGTCAAGAAGTCGGGGTCCGGGGTGGGCTCTGAGATTTCCTCCAGGCACTGATTCTCCAGGGGGACAGTGGCTACCACAAGACCATCTGGCAGTTGCTGGTCTAAACCTCGAGCAAAATTGTTTTGCCTGGAAACAGAGGCAGACTTTCATCTCTGAGTGTTCAGGTGAACCCCACTCCTTGGTGAGCAATCTATATCTCAGCCCACAATGGACCAAAAACGTCCCCTCACCTGAACCCCACTCCATGTACATGTCTGGAGCAGGACACGAGCGTGAGAAGTAGGGTAAGATGAGAGATAAGAGCTGAGAAATAAGCCAGCTGCAAAGGTCTACTTACAAGATAGAGAATGTTCTTCCCTCCCTCCTGCCCCAGTCCCTACTCCCTGATCCTCTCTTCACAAGATCTGAGCAAATGCAGTCACCACAATATTCGTTACGACACCTCACGGCTTGCCATTGGCAAGCAAGGTCCCAGGCTAAAAGGGGAAATTTTAGTAAAGTCTACTGTCTGTAACAGAAAACACAACGGACTCCAAGAACTAGCTTGAAAGTGTACTATCAGCTTCTCTTAAGAGTCCAGACCCAGCTTGCTATCAACTGCTGGTCCATATTATGACACTTTCATCCCTAACATCACCACCATCATCACCACCATCTCCTGAAACGCATGGGTCCTGAGGAAGATGTATTCAAATAACCCAAGATAGATTAGGCACAGGGGTCAAATGGAGAATTTCCTAGAAATATACTAAGTCAGTGGTTTGAAACATTTTGTTCTCAAGACCCCTTTATACACTTAAAAATAATTGAAGGCCTCGAATAACTTTTGTTTATGTAGATTAAATTTATCAGCATTTACCATATTAGAAATTGAAAGCAAATTTTAAAAAGTATTCATTGATCTATTTTAGATGACAATAATAAATCCATTAAATATTAACGTCTTGAAAACTGATGAGACGAGTGGCATTACTTTACATTTTTTGCAAGTTTTTTTAAGTGTCTGACTTTATAGAAGACAGCTGAATTCTCACCTCTGCATTCAGCGTATTGCAATATATTGTTTGGGTTGAAGTATATGAAGGAAACCTATCCTCTCTGTAGTTGGAAAAGGCAGGATTTTGAATATCCCCTGAGAGGATCTCAGGGACCGTCAGGGATTCTTGGACCATATTGAGGGCCTATTCTGGATTGACTCATACGCCAAGACTCAGAGGGATGACAGAACCTGAGCATTTTATGGTGGCATCCATGGAAAATCTTGCAGTCCCTGCCTGGGCAAGGTAAAAATTTATTTAACACTCTACTGTTCATGGTTCTTGGGTTCTGGAACGGAGAGCGTAAAGCTAGTAAAGTCCAGGGGAGAGAAAATAACATATCCCTTTAGGGTCACATTACCAGGGTCCAAGATACAAGACTTCATGCTGACTTTAGGACCCATCAGGGGAGAAATCCACCAACAGCCCTGAATAACCAGTTCTATGGATGTGGGGTTCACCTGAATGTTCCTTTCAGCACCTGTCCAGCAGCCACTTCCTTGGAATGGTTGTTGTAACCAAAGAACATCTCCCCAAAGAGGGTCTGGTTCATGGGAAGCTCTCTGCTTTCCCCACAGTCACCTCCCTCTGGGCAGGTCTCTGCGATGAGTTGGCAAGAGCGTCCATCCACACCAAGCTTGTAATCCTCGATGCACCTAGCATGGTGGGGAAAGCTCAAGATAAGAAGTTATTCCATCAACAAGCCATGCAGCCAACGCAACCCAGTAGATTGGAAAAAATGTCTTTGGGAGAGTGTTGGATAGCCAAAGGTTATGAGCATCTCGATTTGATTTTGTCCCCTTTGTAACTCAATTTCTTAGGTCTATGAGCCGAGTCTTCTTGTGTTATGTGATCACACAGAATCTCTCACCTTTCCTTCGCAGGTAAGTGCTTCCAGGGCTTTGCAGTTCTTTCTCCTCTAATGAGTGTAGGATTTCCCAGATAGGTCTGAGTAAGAATCACTGAAAATAAGCTTATAAATGAGGTAACACATTTAAATCCAAAATATTCTAGAGTCTTTCTCGAGAACAATCTATGTGGCCAGACCGTGCATTTGTTTGGAGGGTAATTAGGCAGCAAAAAGAATGACACTGTGCTTAAGAAATTAATAACCTTCTAATTTGGTCCTGTGACAAGTCAACTAAGAAATTAAGAAGATTGATCATCTTGCAGCTGTGTTCCGTTTGAATGTATCCAAACACAAGATCAACCCATATTAACTCCCCCTTCATTCAGAGTAGCCTTCCTGAACTAAATAGATGCTAGGGCATGCTGTGTGGACACCTCCTTGGTATCCTCCCCATTAAGCATGTGCAGTTACTCTAATGGAAGAGCAATACTGATGTTGGTAAATATGGGTCAATGACCTATAAGTCATTAATTGGACTTTATTTGTAGTTATAGTGAGAAGAACATAATTTGTTTGTTCAAGTAAGAACTACTTTGGTAAAGCTGTCACTTTAAAAGCAGATTGATTTCATTTGGGTCTCTGCTTAGAAAACATACCAAATTTAGAATTTATAGATGTTCACGACATTAAACATATCACTTATTGCTATGTACAGTAATTGCTGCAATGAGATAAAGACCTCTGTTCTATACAGAGGAACAAATAATCATAGTTTTAAGTGGTGAGAAGCAATATTATCATGGCAATAACGCTGGCCTTCACTGGATGACCTTGAACCAGTTGACTGAACTCTCTGAGCTTCAGTTTCCATATCTGTAAAAGTGGGAAAAACAGTCGCTGCTTTGTTGGGTTACTGAGAAGATTAAGGGAGATACTGAATTTAAAGAACTTACGCTGTGCCTAACCTATATTAGGTGCTCATTAAATGTTGCTATCATCATTAGCAGAGGTACAAATGAAGCCTATGTTAATGCAACTTTGTTTTCCTGGTTTACCATTTACATATCATGTGAACAGGTGTGAGCAGAGCTCTTTAATTATAGGTGCATGTGATTTGGTCTTTCTAAAGAACCTCAAATCAAGGACTTCTTTTGGCAGGCTATATATAGTGGCTTGGAGAGTGCTAAATATACACGGGTACCAAATTCTGATGAAACAGGAAAGAAAAGTCCAGTCAGGGACCTACTGTATTGGCCCATGCAACAGACCTGATTTGAGACCCACAAAGGACCCTGTGGCACCAGCCTAGGTCTGGGACAAGATAAAGTGGCTCCTTCGTTGAGACATTACACAGTGTTTCTGGAAAGAATTTTAAAGCTGGCTGGTCCCCTCTCACTCCACCCTGAGCAGCTTGACAACTTGCCCCTTCACGCTGCCCTATCTCCCCCATTCTCCTTTGTGCTTATGGCTGTGTGTCCGTCCCACTGTAAACTCCTTTGCGAGAGAAGAGACCAGATCTCACATCCTGCTGTGTCCCCTATAGCCGACACCTAACTAGCTTGTCTGCACAAAGTGGGTGTTCAAACATATGTTTATTAAATACATAAATCTGATGCAACTTTGGCTGAATTTACCTCATTAATTGAAGTGGGTCAACCATAATGATAACATTACAGAGACATTAAAGTGGAGATCAAGCTTCCATTTATGGAATGGGATTTTACAAGAAACTAAACAGGAAAATTGCTCAATTGCAAAGAAATAAAATAAAGTGAAATACAATAAAATAACATTACTAGTCCAGTGAATAATCTTCTCATAATTATTTGGCAGGCCCTGGCTTTTAGCGACCATCTAGCATAGCTTTATTACTATAAACACTGACTTTCATTGCAAACCTATCAGATGGTGAGATCCTTCAAGGCAAGAACTACATGTCATTCATCTTTGCAGTGGCCAGCATGGTATGTGGCGTAAAGTCAGTGCCCTCCCTGGCAGGCAGGAGAGGAGAGAGAGGGAAGAGGAGATGGGGGGAGAGGGAGGGGAGAGAGAGGGAGATGGGGAGGAAGGACAGACAGGCAAACCATGGGTGTAGAAGAATGCGCCAAATCTTTACTTACTTTATAAATATACCATGAAAATATTTTTAAATATAATTCTAGTCAGTGCTGTAAATTTAAATTTTGAGGGAACTGCAGAATTTTTAAAAAACCAGGAGGCGCCTGAATTCTAGTGCTAATCTTCCCACTAAGCAACTCCCTAGTCTTGAGGGAATCGAGCTCACTGTGCATTAGTTCTGGCATCTGTAAAAAGGCATGGCACTGCCTGCCCTCACGGAGAACAAATGAAATGAAAAAGCTGGTCCACGGTAAAGGGCGTGGTCACACTGAAGAATGACTGCGTCTGAGGGAGGGGGCCTGCGGGGCGAAATGCTGGGAGTGTAGGGGCAGCATTTAATAATGCTTCTGCTCTCCCAAAGAGTCCCCTCTTTCCTTCTGTGAACATTGGCTAGTTTCACACAATCTTTCCCAAGCTTTTGGACCATGGAATCCTTTGGTTGCAAAACAATGAACATAGCACCACCAAATAGTTTGGAAATTCTGATAAAGGGGGCGATGATTTAGGTAAACCCCTAGGTCAGTCTCCTCATTTTCAGTGCTGAGACTAGACGTCCCCTAAGGGTCTTCCCAACTCTGACTTTTAAAATGTTCCTCTTTCAGTCCCGAAGGCTCTTTCCTCAGAGCCTAAGGGCTGGCCTAGGGCGATCAGTTCACTTGGATTTACTTTCCTGAAAGTCCCACATTCTGGTGAAAGGGTTGGCCTCACGGGCAGCTCCACTCACCCACAGAACATGAGGATGTTGTACACGGCAGGGTCGTCGGGGAAGGGCGCCATCTGCTGCAGACACAGCTGCTCACAGCCACCATTGAAGCCATCCGAGCAGTCCACCCCGATGTGGCGGTCATAGCAGCCAGAGCTGTCCTTCATGGGGCTGAGTCCGGGTGGACACTGGCACAATCAGAGAGCATCCACACAGGTGGGTGAACCAGGGGCCTGGGTTCTCTGGGAACCAGAGTGTAACCACAGATGCCTATTTTTAGCCCTCAGCCTTGAAACCATCAACCCTGGTAAGTAATACACGAGTTTCCCACTATGTGGGACTCCCTATAAAAGCAAGGGACCTTTTTTGACATCTTGCTTCTTCTCTCTGGGCACAGATCACACACATTTGCATTAAAGCTGATTCCTCCAAGCAGGTTGGAAGGGAGCGTTGCAGCAAGACAGAGTGAGGTGTGCTGGCCTCCCAGCTGGGCCTCAGGCGGGCAGGAGAGAGGAAGTGATGGGCCAGAATTAAAATGCATTAGCAGACATTCCGTTGCATTAGGGGAAGGGAGTGCTGCTGTTTGGACTTCAGATTAATAGGACTTTATTTTTTATGTCCAAAGCACTTTGGTACCAGACAGCAGTGTTGGAGAAAGCGGACTGAGCCAGGGCTGCCGGCCAGAAGCAGGAAGTGGACTTTCTCTGTGACCTTGAAGGGAGCCACTCTCACTGTACTCATGGCCTTCCCACCTCAAGGATGCCCTGAGGAAGATGCACAGACAAGGGCACCTGCTACAAGAGCAACCACAGGTGCTACACTTGGGGGTGGGCTTTGTCCCAGTTCCCGGACACTCAGTGTAAAACATTTAGCTTTTCCAAACTACCACGTCCTCAAAAAACTACCCAAGAATGACAGCAAAGAAGATAACACAGGAAGAGATCATCAGTCAGGTCCCGGAGAAGACGGAGGGGCTTGGTGAGCAGTAGGAACGCTCACAAGTCATCCACCGTGAGCCAGGCAGGGTCTAACGTTCCTGCATCTGACTCACGCAACCCTCACGTATCCCGTAAGGTACACAGGCTGATCATCCTCATTTAACACGTGAGGAAACTGGGGCACAGAGGGTTTAACCTTGCTAATGTCACATGGCTGATCACGGTAGGACCACACCTGAAACCCTGGTCGGCCGCCTACGGAGTCTGTGCCTTGGCTGCACCATCACAAGCTCACAGCACAATCAGGCTCTCACACAACAGTCACTGTTGACTGAAGGCTGACTAGGAGCAGGGCGCTATGCTGTGTGCTGTAGGTATTTCATCTCGTGGCGCCCTATATTATCCTCATTTAATAGACCTGGAAACTATTAACGTCGCCAGTTAGTGCATCAACTTCTCATTGCACTGGACTCCACCTAAAAGCCAATGAATATCTTTTGCCACCCTGCTTCTTCTGTCTATGCAACAGATCCTGTACGTTTGCTTTACAGCTGGTTCTTTCCAACAGGCTGGAAGGGGACAGATAACTTGCCCAGGGTCCAGCAGCTTACATGGGGCAGAGCTGGGGGTCTGTCTAGAGGTGATCTGCTTTTAGTGACTGCTATACACCTACTGTCAGCTAGCTAACGCATCCCTCCAAAACTAAAACCAAACCCCCCAAAAAGCCTTTTAAAACTCAGGGGAACTGTGTTAGACACTTCCCCAACTGCCCTGCTGCCTGGCTGGCTCTTGCTCCTGGTTGCCAAGCACCTTGGCCTAGTAGCCTGGAGCTGTCACAGGTGTACTTCTGAAAACCCACCTCCTCTCCCTCCATGCTTCCCAATTGAAGATCACAGCAGGATGAGCACTGTTTGCTGACACTAATTCTGCAGTTTCCCAAACAAATGGCACCCCCATGGGCTTGCCGGGCTCCCAGCCTGGTCCATCCCCTTTCTCCCCATGAAGCCAGCTGGAGTGCTGGAAGGTGACAGCATTTAAAGACGTTTCCAAGGGCTGCCTCATGCTGTGCAAACCCAGATGTTTCAGATGATGGTAAACAAGCAAATGAGGCAGCTGAGGACTGCACCCCACATTTTGTTAGCCCCCCCCACCCATCCACTTCCTTGGCCACCCAGCTGTTAGGCCAGATGTGCCACCAGAAGGGAGCTGGCTTCACCACTGTGAGGTTGCCCAGGCATGGATGTGGGTATTGAAACACAGAAGTTTGATTGGAATTAAATGGGCTGCACTGGTTGCCATGAGTTCTTTTTTCCTTCTATAAAGCTTGAGGAAAGCCATCACGGTAGAGACAAAGCCGGTGCTCCTGTTATTCCCACCTCATGTGGTTTCAACCCGGGTACCAGCTATTGATCTCAGTCACCAGCCAGGACTCCCCATCTTCTCAAGCACCTGTTTTTTTAACAGAATGCCCCATCAAACATGATGTTTGACAAACACATCACCAAATGAAACCCAAGCAGACTCTGTTCCAGAATCCCCAAACCTGGCACATCCACATCTTGCCTGGCCCCTGTGGCTAGATAACCATCACTGTGCCAGATTGCACCACCTGATATTTACACTTTCTTAGGAGATTTGGAAAGAAGACAGTTAGCTGCCTCGTCCAAGCTGGATTTTTTTTTCTCGTAAGTAAAGCTAAAAATAATAATAACAGCTATTGGGAATTGAGCAATTCTATGTGTAGGGCAATCTACATAAATTATCTTCAATCCCACAATTAGACTTTTTTCCCCTTATTTTATAAATGAACACACTTAGACTCAGAAAGATTAAGTGGTAACTTGTTTAAGGTCACAGAGGTGGAAAACAGCAGAATCAGAATTTGGACCTAGTTCTACCTGACCCCAAAGTTCATTTGTGTCCCTTCCACTCTGCTATGCTGCTTCTCAAGTGTGAGAAAAGATGGATCTTTGGAATTGCTAAAAAATAAAGTTGATGTGTCAACAAAACAAAGCAATCCTGTAGATTTCTTGTTTGTTTGTTCAATTGTCTTAAGCAACTCCTGGATTACATTCTGGAATCGATTATGGATTTGTAGATTCAGCCTAATACTCTCTCTCTCCCCTTCTCTTCACACACACACACACACACACACACACACACGTGTATTATGGGCGCATATATTTATAGGACAAAACTGCAAACCATCCAGAGCAATGACCTTGAAGCAAGACAAGATCCTCAATCACTAAAAAAGATGCAATTATCTTTGCTGCACTGTAACTTACTTGGGCTGCAGTTCAGAGTAAAACATTTTTGAAAGATTTCCAGAAAAAAAAGCTGAAACCAAAAATAGAGTTTTCTTCTTAACCCTGGTTGACCCAGAACTCCCATCTCTAAGGAGTCTAATCCATCAAGTTTCCCATGGTATACATTTGCTTTTGTTTTTGCCCGAATGTTTCATGTGCTGTTGTAGTCACATTTTGAGCACCTCGAAATCTATATCTAAATACAAAAAAACTCCAGGCTCTAAATCATGGCCTCTTCCTAGAAGAAGCCAGAGACCAGTTGTCAGGAGAGAAATCCTGCCCTCCGGGAAGAGCTTGTATTTTCCCACTGCAAGTGCTGGCCATTCTCTTCTCCTGGCTTGTGGACAATATCTGCACTTCTTCCTTAAAAGAGAACTGTTTGCTCAGGCTTGAGCCCCAAGGTCAGACATTAACCCCTCTTTGCAAAGGTTACATTTAGCAGTCCCAGGAAGAAAACTCCATTTATTATGGCAAAAGCCCTCCCCCCTCAAGAAAGTCTAATAAATGAGCTCTATTTCGGTGACCCCTAAAATACACAAGGTTAATCATCTTTCAGGAGATGCTCATGGCTTCTTGACTTATTACTAGTCTCAAGTATAATGTGCTAATGAGATTAAAATGATTTTCCCCATTCAACTCCTCTTCTTCACTGTCTTTCCCCTCTGTTTCTACCAATGATTTTTGGTTGATTAATTACCTAGGAGACTAGTCAAATCTCCCTCAGCCTGGGACACACACACCTCAGTTCCAGATTATGAGGTGGAGGCTCTGTTGGCAGATGAATATGACTGATGGGCACAGGCGCGTATTCAGGGCCCCCGGGAGACGAGGAACAGCCTTCTGCAGCTGAGCCTGCCTTGCCTTACCTGGGTGATTCATAAGACACGCGACCATAATTCCTCCTCGAAATAGGCTCTGTTTTACAACATGGCAGTCTTCTTCTTTTCATAAATAATGATTTTCCCAGCTGTTCGATGGGTTCTGACATGTAAGCCCAAGCCACGCAGGACTTGTCCCAAGGGGGGAACGTTTGATGGAATTAAATTTATATTTCAGCTTCCTGCCCCCACTTCTCTGAAAGCCTCTGAGGCATACCCTTCTGCTTACTGTCCTACAGAGAGAAAGAGAGATGCTCATCTTTAATGGTCTCCGCACATCTGTGCTCCAGCAGAGGTGAAATGACACATTCCATGGGAAACCATTGTGGACAGCAAGTGGACAGAAGGGCGGCTGGGTCGCTGGGTAATTCAAAGCTCATTAGAGCACAGTGCTATGGCAAGGAAGGTCATGTGTTCAACACATGAGAAAGCAGGACAGCAGACCTCTCGCCTTCCAAGGCCACGATCTGCGCATCTAAGGATGGGCAGACACCTCACAAAGCAGAAGGTCACTGTCAGGATGGATGTGAAGATAAGGAAGAAACATTAAAGCATAGGCTTTCCATTTTTACAGGGTTTTCTTTAATAGTTTTACAGTGCTGGAAATCATTTTCAAATTTTCTAATACAGTTTTATATTAAACCTCAATAGGTAGGCTTGACAAGAATGAAGATGCTCTGGTTAAAGCTGGGAGAGAGGAGACTGGAGTCCTACCCACCAAGGCTGCTCCAATCCCCACTGCTGTCACCACTGATGGCCCCAAGGATGTCTGTGACATAATCCCCGGAACCTGTGGCAAAAGGGGCTTTGCAGATCAAGTTAAGGCTCTTGAGATGAGGAGATGATCATGGATTATCCAGGTGAGCCCAATGTAATCACAAGAGTCCTTAAAAGTGGAAGAGGGGGGGCAGAAGAGAAGAGAGAAGATGAGCTACAGAAGAATGGTCAGGAGAATGCAATGTCGCTGGCTTTGAAGATGGAGGAGCGGACCATGAGCCCGAAAATGTCGGCAGCCTCTAGAAGCTGGAAAAGGCCAGGAACAGAGCCTCTGGAAAGGAATGCAGCCCTGCTGACACCTTGATGTTAGCCCAGTGATACAGAATTGGATTCTCACCTACTGAGCTATAAGATAACAAAATGGCTGTTGTTTTAGGCCATCAAAGCTGTGGTAATTTGTTACAGCAGCCATAGGCCACTAACATGAGGACACGGCAGGCCCCCTGGGGCTCCACGGAACAGAGAATCACACTCTTGTGCTGTGCAGGTGCGGACCACTGCTCCCCTCTTGGCACGTAAGGACAATGGGTAGGAGGAAGACCCATTGTCCACCGTGGTGGGTGGACCTCTGCTCTGGGAACCATCCCAGGGTTCAGCAATCCCCCCGCTGGAGAGAGGTCTGGTTAGGAACTGAGTGACTGAGGCTGGTACAGGGCTGTGCCTTTCACGGGTATTTGTTTCCTGTCCCCAGAGACTATGTAAACAACAGGGCAATTAACTGGATAGCAATTAACCCTGTGGGAGTCCATGCATAACAGATAAACGTGCCCTTGCCTTCCTAGAAAGAAGGAAGGTTGAGCAGTGGATGTGGACCAAGCCCACCTATCTGGCCTGAATTCAGTCAGGAAAATATGTGGTAGAAGCCTGTCTCTTCCCATATCCCTGTCCCTTTGCCAGGTTTATTAAGGGCCAGCATGCTTTGAGTGCCTTCTCTCCGTCTGCTTTCATAAGCATATGCCTTTCCAGGGAAGCCTTTCAGTTCAACATCCAGAGAACTGAACGTCAGGGTTGATGTGGATGGAGAGGAGGAGGAAAGCCCGATTCTCTCCAAACTGCAGCTGATGCCCTTGCCCCTGGTTCGCCCCCAGGTGACACGGGACCACTGTGCTAACACACCAAGGCTTTGGGATGGTACTGATGCCAGTGGAATCAGATCAGGCTCATCCTCAAGTTTCTCTCAGTAGGGTCACGGGATCATGATGTGGAAGGTCAGCTCTCTAGCCCAGTCCTCCTGCCTCAGGGATCCTGTGCTTCACAGCCAATGAGAAACAGTCAATTGAATGGGCTTGGCCCCCTCCTCCCTCTAAGAGCCACGTGGACCAGTAACTTCAAAGTCTTATGCTAATGCCAAGCTCAGGTATAATTGGGTGACTTCTGCAGTGGCTCCGATCTGCAAATGCAGCAGCCTTACTGCAAATGCATATTCATCGGAACTATTCCTGCAAGCTCCGTCTCACAGATCACAGTGTTAAAAGTACAAAAATACATCAGCACGGCAATATGCCACATAAAAGGGGCTAGGATCACCAACAGAAGGCAGCTGACAGGCAAATCCTGAGGGTCTCAGAGAAGAGGCAGAGAAGTGAGAAGAGATGGGGAACGTATCCACGCGCACGTGTGTGAATGTGGGGGCACGTGCAAACTTACATGAGGGTGGTGGGGGAGGGATGTTCACATATGTGCACACACAGTGCTTCAGTACTTAGAATGACCCACCAGAGAGAGCAGTAAGGAATGAAAGGTTAAAATCTGGATGAAGAAAGGCAGGTTGAATAGTTTTTTTAAAAAAGTGTCTCAGCTGGGAACTCCGTTAGACAGTGAAATTGTCTCCTGAGGGAGCCGACTGGGAAGCTCATTGCTTAAGACACGTGAAAGTGGACTAGCTAAAGGGAGAGGAGCACCTGAGACATCGACTTACTTCCTGGCTGCCTTCGGAAGACAAGACCTAAAGAGCACGTTCCTTTGTGTTTTCCTGGTAGTCCTCTCTGCTCTGCCTTCCCTGCCTTTTGATGGACCGGCCAGGTCCTCCGCCTCCCTGCCACTCAGCCCTCTCTCTTTCCTTTCTCTTTTCTTCATGTTCTGTCCCTTCTCAGATGAATCAGGCTCCTGTCAACTGCTGCCCAATCTGTGAAAGTCTGGGGAGGCATTCGGGCTGAGAGAGTCCTGCTCTGGACCCAGGTACATATCCATCTTTGATGGAGAATAGCTCCCTGAACAGGTGCTGAGAGACGGGGAAGTGGGGGGTGTGAAAGATGGAACTAGCCCAGCATCCTCATAGCTTGCCCCTGCTCCAGGTCCCTTTACAAGAGCACAGCTGTCAGAAGGGGAAGTAAGATGCAGCTCCATGTCCTCCGCAGAGCTGGAAGCTCCCGGCTCTGCCCGGAAACCCTGCATAACAGCATGTCTCAGTGAATCACCTCTTCCTCTCCTCTATGCCACTGTTGTATATGGCTTTCTTGTCTTCTCTGTCCCGTTCCCTCTCCTCTCTGTGAGGATTGCATCATTCCACCCTTAAAAGAAGGGAAGGCTGAAAACTGACAGTAGTGTTGATGGGCATGAAAGTGAATACAGAGGCACCAGCAGCTGAAGCCTTGCCTGTCTGCTGCTGCCTCCATCACCCTTCACATCCACGGCATGGAAGACGGCTTGGTCCACTCTAGCCCAAATAGTCTTTCTAGTTCATAGCATCACATAGTTTACAAGTAGCCAAAGTCCATATAACCGATAAAGTAGAAAACCACATTTGGGGAAGCAGGAGTTCATTGCCATGGTCACAAAGGGGACGTATTTTTATTTTTTCTCTACCATTCCTGCCATAACTTTCATCATTCTGGCCTCAGGTAGATGTGTTATAAAATCTCCTATTACATTCAATGTAATTTGACTCTCGACAAAGGTAGGTTTCTTCTAGAATTTCCTACTATAATAAACGCAGTCTATTTCCTTATAGAGTCAATATTATACTATTAAGCAGTTAATTAGTTCTCAAATTGTTTGAGGGAATCCCTCACCAACTAGAGTGCAAGGCTGGTGAGGAAGAACCATGCTATATAGTTCATGACATCTTCCTTAGATAGTTACAGTACACACCTTGGGGGCTCCAAAAATACCTCTTGATTAAATGACTGGTGATGAGCTTCTCATCTCTGTCCAAAGAAAATTCATAATGTAGACTAGACAGTAGTTACAACTAGGGAGGACTCATTCTTGACCCTCTCTTTTACTCACAGTATCTTTTCATCTCTATCTGCATTGTGTCTTATCCTGTGGCCCCTCTTCCAGAAATTACAAGCTCGACAGGGCAGACCTACCATGCAGCCAGTGGAGTCCAGCTTGCGATCTGAGATGCAACGGAAGTTCTTACTGCAGCCCCCATTATCCTTGCTGCAATCACGGACTGGTCCAAAGGAATCTAAGAGGACCTCCAGGCTGTCGAAGGAGGACGAGGTCATCAGCTCCTCTCTGTAGGGAGAAACAGCAGGAGGTCGGAGGATGCCAGGGGACCCCAGGTGCCACAGGTAGCCTCACATTCCACGTTCCTGTCTGGCCAACCAGATCATGCCTCACTCTCTCCTGCAGATATTAAAGATCAACCATATTCGGAGCCTTGAACTAACAAATTATGGACACTCTCCATCTCTGGGAAATACGCCAAGGCTGTAACGCCTGGTCAAAGAAGGAGGTCTCAACTCGGGCAAGGAAATTAACATTTTATTGCCTGTCAGTCCTGAGGGGCTGCGGGAAGTGCTTACAAATTCTAATTTTATGTCCTCTCTCAGAGCATGAGCCTTGGGGTGTGCAATATTTAACCAGATAGAGTAGATCCTGGCACTGCCTCTGGGGAATTGGAAGGCAGCCTGCCAACTTCTCCTTCCAGCTTGTCTTGATTCCTTTCCCAGCACCTTGGGCCTTCAGGGAGTTTCCCAATCACTCTCCCAAACTCAGTGCGTGCCTCAGCGCCCTGAGGCTGGACTCACCTGACCTCCACCGCATCCTCCATCACTGTCATGTCTGTCTTACACTTTGCTGATGGGTTGATGGCCAGTTCAGCCGGGGGAATCACGAAGCTCTTGCTGAGGGGCAACCACATGCCCTCCCCAAGGGTGTAGGTGAATCTGCAGAGACACCCGACACCAGCTGGTGATGACTGGGTCCTCACTGGAGGACCTGGTACTCTACCTCCAGTGGCTTCCTTCTCAACCCTCGTAGTCCTCTCCAAAAAGGAGAGCTTATTGCCATTTTGTGTATGAGATGACTGAGTCTGAGCGAGCAGAGAGGCCTACCCCTGCTCACGTGTCCATACCACTGGAGAACTGATGATGGCATCCACTCGCCAGCTGTTAAAAGTCTTTTTTTTTTTTTTTTCAAACCATAAGAAATCAGGTTCCAGTTTCCTTCAGATTTGAAACTGGGCTTCCCCATTCTCAAGTCAGATATAATTGGAAGGATTTTAATTGAAAAGATATACTGGCCTCCCACCATTCCCACCCCCCGCATTGCACACGCGCAGTGGTAGCCACGGTTTCTCTCTGTGCCTGGAGGAGCCCTACCGAGGAAAGGAAAGAAGAAAAGCTCCCTTTTTCTAGCTTCTGTGTGATGGGAGCGGAAATGATTGAAGCCAGGAGCCTCCCGGGAGGAGAGAAGAGGGATGAATAAGGCAGGCCCAGATATATTCTCCGCACTCCTGCCCACACCCCTAGCTAATGGCACTAACCCTCAGGAGACAGGGAGGATTTTTTTTTTTCTTATAACAAGGGCTAAAAGGAATAAAGGAATCAATCAGCATTTCATGGGAGAGCTTAAGGAAACCATGAGAGATTATTTGTTTATTTATTCACTCATTGTATTTCAAAGGCATTCAAATGCTCTGTGTTCAGTCAAAAATAGTCCTTGGGATAAAAGCTAGTGTGGGTGGGATATCACGAGGCTGTGGCAGTCTGGCGTCCCCTTCCCACTTAAAGTGGAGGGAGGAACAATGGAAGGATGCGTATAATTAAACAGAACAAGCACTGGCTCCATTAGCATGCTGGTCACAGAGCGCCGCTTCAGAATCCAGCTCCTTTCTCTCCCCTAACCCACAAGCTCCCCTCTCCACTCCCCAGGTTGCCTGAGATGCTAGGAAACCAGACTGATGACGTGAGATTGTTTATGAGACACATAGCCCGCTCCAGGACATGGCACAGAGAATCCCCACTGACCACGGCTCATGAGTTATAAGCAAACAAGCCCCGTGATTTTCATCCACTCCCTGAATGACAGACCTGGGTAAGAGAGTAGCTGAAAGGAGAGAAAGCAGGCGCCCAGGGGAGAGGCAAAATCACTGAGCAAGTGGGATGTGGCCAGGACTGGGGAGATTTCTCCCCCATTCCCATCCTTATTCTTGGTCCTCTACTTCTCAGACCTGTGGGGCAAACTTCTGCATTAAGCAGCATTGAAATATCAGAGATGCTTTTTGCTCTGAAGGAGACACTCAACTCTCCCAACCCTCAGGAACAGGAGGAAATAGGTGGGCCTAAGTCTGTGCAGGGAGGAGTCTCCACCAGGTGAGGGAAGCCCATTACTAGGGGGACAGAAGAGGAGACCCCCCCATCCCACTCTTCCATGAAGTGGCTGGTGAAACTGAAGGCATGCCAGCTCCTTCACACACACACACACACACACACACACACACACACAGACACACACACGTCACCTGGCAAGATTAAGGAGCCAATTCAGGGCAGGTGATTGCCCCAGGGGACCTGGAAGCTGGGACTTAAGGATGAATGTGGGTTGAAGGCAACAACATTTAAGTTTTTATGTTCACTTTGCATTTCATAATGAACATTGTTAAGATAAGGAGATTCTAATAGGCAGGCTGGGGTGGGCACACACTAATATTACACATAATACACTGTTTCAGAGGGGACATATGCAATATTGAACGGTACCAGGGAGAAGGCAGTTTATTTGGACATAGAGGGGAGTTTTTGTTTTCTATTTTGGTTTCAAAATGACAAGTTCTGCTTTGATGCAGAGCAACAAATCTGTGACCTGTAGCATATAATTTGTGTAACAGATTTCAGGAGAGGGTTGGCAATTCTAGCATTTTTCTTTTGGGAGAGAGAGATGCACATCCAGCCATCTCACAGTTTTCCCTTCCTCCTCTGCATGCAATAGTATTTCGAAAGGAAATGCAAACCACATCTTTCCCCAAACGACACTGTTTAAGGGCACCCAGACCCACAGAACACAGTTCACATCTCCAAAGATGTCACTCTTCAGGTCCTTCTTTCACCAAACCCTGCTTCAAACTCTATGTTCCTACAATGCAATCTGACAGTAGCTCTAAAAGTCATCTTAATTTTCTCACCTCTTTGCCTTTGCTCTTTTTTCTTTTTCTTTTCTTTTATTATTATTATTATTTTAATTTTGGCTGCATTGGGTCTTAGTTGTGGCACTCAGGATCTTAAGTTGCAGCGTGCGGGCTTCTCTCTAGTTGTGGCACATAGGCTCAGGAGCACGCAAGTTCAGTAGCTGTGGTGCTCAGCTTAGCTGCCCCACAACATATGGGATCTTAGTTCCCCGACCAGGGATCGAACCCGTGTCCTCTGCACTGGAAGGAGGATCCTTAACCATTGGACCACTAGGGAAGTCCCTGCCTTTGCTCTTAATAATCCTTTTTTCTGAATTTTCTTCCCCCTCTCCTTTGCCGGACCCCCACTCATTTTAAGACTCAGTTAAGGTCACCCCTCTTACTGAAAGCCTTTCAGGGCTTTCACGCTCTCCGGCTAAGGGACTCTCTTCTGTGTATGTGCTCATGGTGCCTTATCACCCCTGAGATGCTGACTGTACCCATCTTTTCACGTGTCTATTGCCATTCATAAGAATGTGCTCTCTTGGATGGCAGAGCACAGTCCTTTGTCATCTTTGCATCCCTACTGCTGAACATAATTTCTCACCCAGGAAGGTCACTCCATAAATATTTATTGACTGATCAGCAAGGAGATTTAGTTTTGTTCTTTAGTTTGAACAGGCTGCTAGGGGTTATAATCCCAATTCTCCAATTTAAAGACAGAAGTGGTGGTGAAAATTATTCTTCATTTAGAACAGGACATGGGTTAATCTCTGGGTTTGAACACATTTGATGGTCAAGATGGATCTGGGTTTGATAGGATAAAGAACTTCCTCAGAGCACAGAAGCTTCTGAAACAAGACACTCTACCAAGTTAACAAGAAACGCTTTACTCTCTGGTAGGGTCAAGGTGAAACCTTGTAGGCGAAGCAACGTCAGGTGTGGGTAGAGACTAAACTTTACTGAGAACTTTCTAAAGGCAGGTGCTCTGTAGAGTTGCCTCATTTATCCTCACAACAGCCCTCTGAGGTTAGTCATTTGGTTCCATTTTACCAAGCCATCAACTAATATTTTAAGAAGTTTTGCAACCTCCCCAAGGTCACCTCTCCGTAAGTGGGAAAGAGGTGGGGGTTGGTCTGGTTCTGAAGTGTTGCTCAGAGCAGCTATCCAGCCCATGTTGGCTCATGCCAATGAAACTCTAAAGTCTTCTTTTATCTGCAAAATCTACTGAGTGACTCCAACAACCAAATAAATATAGAACAAGCTGTCAGAGAGAAGCTGCATCCTAAAATCTCATCTGTCCCTCATCCATGCGGATTTGGCAGGAACAATTTCAAAAAGCCACCAAAGAGAAGTTGGGCGAACATCTGGAATGCTTTCCCAGGTTGGGCCTTCTTTCATGACAGCTGGTGGTGACCACTGCAGTTGATGGCTCTGCTGTGGGCTGAGTCCTGCATATGGCCTTGTTGAACTATAGCTTGAAACTTCTGTCCAGAAGCAAGCGCTCGCCAGGAAGCACTGAACAGAATAAGCCTGTGCTCTCACTGTGGCTTGGCATGAAACAGAACATGGGAAAAATGATAAATGGCTCTTAGCACCTCCACCCTTTCCTAGAGCAAGCCATGCCAGAATGAGGTATTATTCCAAGGGATGCAGGTAGACACTTGGGAGGAAGGTCTCTGAGAGAGAAATTTGGTCTGTAGTCACTCCTGCCACCAGAGGGTCTAGTGGAATGGAGCGATCCCAGCTACAATAGAAAGGACACCTTCAGCACCAGGCTGAGTTGGGTACAGACACTCATTCTGGAGGTTCAGGGCTCCCTTGGGCCCTTTGAGTCTAGATTGGACTCTTCCTGGATTCTTTGGGATTATAGGTTACCAAAGTTAGGTTAGGTATCAAGGTCTTCTCTTAATCTGGTTAGGAAATACCTGAAATGATTACCTACAGATATTTACTGAAGACCTACTATGTTCAAGATGGTATGTTAGATATTAAATATTTAAAATCATAAAGGGTGCTTCCCCTCCCTTCAGGAAGACAACCATTGCATTGGAGAAGCAAATAGGCAAACTAAAAATAAACATGAAACAAATAATTGACAAATAAATGTTAAAGTCAGTATATACACAGATTTGGAGGGGGAAGTCTTTGTGGACAGATGCAATGGATTGGAGAAGCTTCAGGCCAGTGTTTCTCAATCCTGGGTACAGATCAGAATTACCTTGGTGCTTTTAAAGAACACTCATGCCCTGGTCCCACCTCTCAAGTTTATGCTGGGTAAGATCATTGGTCTTCCCTCCCCCCACACCCCCTGGCCCCCGCACCGTGAGACCTGTGGGATCCTAGTTCCATGACCAGGGATCAAACCCATGCCCCCTGCCTTGGAAGCACAGAGTCTTATCCACTCACTAGGGATTCTCATGGGGGGCCATGGTTGGAGAACAATTTTGGATGAGACTAAATTCCTTGACATCAGGGACTATCTTGGTCACATTTGTTTTGGTCATATTTACAGCACCTAGAACAGAACCTAGCAATAGTGTGCTCAACAGATGTTGAACTGCACTGAAACTGGGTCTAGATCATGACAGTAGTGTTTATAATAGGAGGAGACTATGCACAGAGGAGGGAGTCTGAGCAGACATGCAGAGTGGGATATATTCAAGTTGTCGGGGGCAGTGGATCAGTTAGAAGGTGGATTTGACTAAGAAGAGAAGGTTCTACAGGAGAAGAAGCTTATTAACAAGCAGCTGTACATTCAATTGTGGAAAGATCTGAATGTCAGAATTTAAATTTTATTCCATAGTCCAGGGAAATATGTGGTGGCTTGGAATTTATCAAGACTCTAAATCATAAGCGAACAGAGAAGCAAGTAAATAGTCACTTAGCTCCTTTAAGAAACTGCAGTTACCGACCAGGTCATAGAATTTTCCAGAGTGGCCACTGGCAATTGGGTTACTCAGATCACAGAAGGTTCTGATTAAAATTCTTAGTACCTGAAATAAGGAGAGCATGACCCAATGTTTTCTTCTGAGAGACTAGTTACTGTCATGTTAAGGATCAAAATGATTAATCACTTATTGATTAACCCATTGGCTTCTGAGATAGTTGACGACATGGGTCAAACCACACAACTGATCCCCTCTGTAGTGGTTGGGTATCATATCCAGTTGGTACCTAACAAATGAAAAGAGCAAATGATGCTTGTGGAGATGGAAACACAGTTTTTGTGCTGGTTCTGCTCTAATAGCAATTTCATCAAGGCCCTGGTTTTTCAAAGTGTTAGTTTCGCACGTTTCGCGGAGAGGGAACTTATCCGTGTTAATCCAACCCCACCGGGCTCTCCAACTGCCTTATCTTTATCACCCTTCAAAAGTCCTGACAGACCAGCAACAGGAAAAAGGGAGAGAAAAGTTTGCCAAATAATAAATCACTGTTGGAAAGTTTAAATGCCCGAGTCATAGTCTAAGGAATACATCTCTTGCAGCACAAATCTTCAAAAGCAGCCTGCGGCCGATGTCATTATCGTGACCTAGTCCATCCCGGGAGAGACACTCGGGAGAGAAAAGGGCAAGGGAAGGCTCCGTGAGGAAGCGGCTCTGTGAATCTGCACTCTAGCTAGGAGCGTGCCCTTAGGAGAGCACGACAGTGGCCGAGCCCAGTCCATCCGAGGCAGCACGGAGGAGCCGGAGAAGCCAAGGCAGAGGAGCCAGCTCCAGGACGCAAATGCCGGAGCAAAATGAACACCGAGGCCAGGACTGGCTGACAGGGAGGGTCCGGGGAAGGGGGTTGGAAAGGCAGCAGCGAAGAGGCGGGACTCTGCACCATGTGTGAGTGCAGTGGAAAGCAAGCAAGTTTTCCGTTCGCTCATCATTCCTCGCATTTGGCCATGCAGTAGCTTAATGCCTCCTTTGACATCAGACACTCGGGCAGGACTATTACTTCCTCTCCCAGAGGGCTTGCTGGTGAAGGGAGATGTTTTCATGTCCATACCGCACAAGCACAATCTCTGACACTCAGCGGATATTCAGCAGATGCACGTTAAGTGAAAAACAGACTGACAGGATAAATGGATGATTAGATCTTAGTTTGGAAATAAACGTGCTCCGGATAAGGTCTGGTGTGAATTAAGCTTTATGAAAATCCCATAATTCATGGCTGGCACCCAAATTCTTCCTCTGCTTGCTGACTTTTCTAACATGTACCATTCCCAGGTACATAGGTAGAAATTTGGGAGGGACTAGAAACCTCCAATTTGATCAGGAGGGTGGTAGATTAAAGAAAATCATAATGAAGTATAGTTGAGAAAGGAGGGAGGCAGGCTTGGGAGGGATTCATTTTGAACAACTTTTAAGGCTTTACGAGGAAGGTGCAAATTAGATGCAAAATGGAAAGGCAAAAACTAACAATAATTGCTTCTTCTATGCCAGTTGCTGTGCCAGGGGCTTTCCCTGCATTATCTCATAGATTCATCACAACAACAGAGCCAGGCATGCGATGCAGCTCTGTTTAACAAATATGGAGGGACTTCCCTGGTGGCACAGTGGTTAAGAATCCACCTGCCAATGCAGGGGACTCGGGTTTGATCCCTGCTCCAGGAAGATCCCACATGCCACAGAGCAACTAAGCCCATGCACCACAACTGCTGAGCCTAGGCTCTAGAGCCCATGAACCACAACTATTGAGCCCGTGTGCCGCAACTACTGAAGCCCATGTGCCTAGAGCCCGTGCTCCGCAGCAAGAGAAGCCACCACAATGAGCCCATGCACCACAATGAAGAGTAGCCCCTGCTCACCACAACTAGAGAAAGCCTGTATGCAGCAACAAAGACCCAATGCAGCAAATAAGTAAGTAAATAAATAAATAAAAATTTAAAAAAACAAACAAATGTGGAAACTGGGGGCTCCAAGAGGTTAAATAAATGAATGGGGGTCACAGAGCAGGCAAGGAAGGAAGCCAGGACCTCGACAGAACCTGTCCAGTCTCAACACCCTCCCTGCTGTAATTGGACGAAGGGGCGGCAAGTGCTGATGTTAGCAGGAGAGCAGAATGACCAAACGTGTTTCCCTTTTTATAAATTACCACTAGGAAAGAAAGTTCAGTGGGAAGTGGGACATGGGGTTTGCAGAGATATACAAGCAAGTCCCTAGACAACCACTTACCTGAATATTTTATCAGAAGGCTGTTCTCCCAAAACCAGGTCAAAGCCTCGCTGAAATATTGTGTAAGGCCAAGGCCTGAAAGGAGAAATAACATGCAATTAAAGTCAACCAACAAACACTCCCTGAATGTCCACTCTGTGCCAGTTACCATGCTAGGTTCTGGAGACCCACTGACAAAGAGAACCTAGTCCCTGTCCTCAAGAATCCCCCTAAAGTGAGCTTACAAGACCTGGAATGCTGGAACCCAACCAAGAATGGGATCAATGCAAAAATCACTGACCCACTAGGAAAGTGGCATTTAACAGGCATGACAATTGGAACTCCGTACAGAGTAAAATTCTAATAATGTCACAGCCAGAATTTATGGTCCTTCAGATGTAGATTTAACAGACACTTAGCTTTGCCTCACTGAAGAAAGCGGGGCAGTATGATTTCTTGGAAAGACGAAGTCTCCGGAATCAGACAGTTCTGGATTCAAACTCTGTTCTACTGTTGAGCCAACTGTCTGCCTTTAGGCAGATTATTTGCCTTGTTGAGTCTAATTTCATCACGTGTGAAAATAGATTTGCTAATAGCTGCTTCACAGACCACTGTGAAGATGAAGCAAACCTTTTAGGCCAAGGCTGCAGCCCATATGGGGTCTTCAACATGCTCCCTTTCCCTCAAAATGACATGAAGGTTCTGGGTCTTTGACAGGTTCCAGATAGTTTCAGTCATTATAATGTCACTCATTCAATCAGAAACAACTGAAATGGTATTTTTGAATAAGACTTAACTTCGAGTCTCTCTAGTGAGCATCTGGATGTCGCGTGTACTTGAAAGTAACAAAATTATTCCTTTTCAATAGTATCTATCTCTTCACTAACCTAGATGTCCAACCCCCAAATTATTTACTCCTCCAAGCAAGACTTATAAAGCCTGGCCTTGTGCGGGTACAAGATACTGTGCACATGGGGTGAACTGGGCCCTTGTTCTCATGGAACTACAGTCTCCAGGTATAACCCAATCATACCAACCCCAAAACCCAGTTACTGAGGATTTTACTGTAGACATGCCTTTGGTTTTCAAGGACTACAAAACGTCAGGAGAATAAATTGACATAATTATCTGGGACTAAATCTAATGTTAGGAATTAACCCAATGGTTGTCAATAAGTGTGGTGTCACCAATAGAGGGCATTTGGGGAAATTTAGGGCGGTTGCCCTCAAATGACACAATGATTGCAGGACATCACTGGCATTTAGAAGGCAGGTCTAGGAATGCTAGAATAGGGCAGTGCTTAGAACAGCCCTGCACAACAAAAAAATTCCCTCATGTCCTGCAAACTTTTGAATGCCCTGCTGCACGTTTATGTAGGTAAAAACCAGCTTGTAATTATCTGAGCCTAAATGCTAACTCCATTTACACACAAGCACAAAGCAGCTTGTACTATGTTAATATAAGAGGAATTGTCTAGGTGCATAACTACCCTGTAACTTAAGAGAAGACTATACACCATTCCTTAGAAATTTTACCAAGATTTGTTCATAATTTTGGAAAATCACATCATTTTCTGCAATGCTGCTCATGGGCTTTGAATCACCAATACAGTATGCCTATATCAATCTAATTGCTCTTACACACATGGTATATTATATATTACTTTACATACCATATTATGGTGAATCTACACTAGGTGCAGATGTCTGTCAACTTTATTTCTTCTATTGTATAATTGCAGAGAATTTATACATTAAAATACATAGTTATATCATTATAAGTTATTTCTTAGCATTTCTCTTTTAATTACTGTTAAGACATTATATATAATATTTAATTTGTGTATTTAGATTTTACTATGTATGAATTTCATTTAAGGATTATAAAAAAGGTTAAATTCACTTGTCATAAAATAGGATGTTGGGTCTGTTAGGGTTGAAAACCACCAACTTAACCCAACCAGCTGACCAATTAACTACTTGAAGGAGTTGTTAGTTGCAAGGGGAGGCCACTGGGACTCCATAAAGGAGTGACTGGGATGAATGCATCCCTTTCTTATGCTACTATTTATAAACACTTTATTCCTGGAATTCAATTTAGAAAACCCTTGAGGCAACTAGAATTGGCTCCAAAAAGTACCCAAACACGGTACTATGAATAACCCCTGGATCAAATAAACAGCCCGTGTGTTTTTCATGTTTGCTCTGCTCACTGGAGGCAAACCCACAGAGTAGGGTTTGCATCTGATTCTTTTTTTGCTAAACAGTAAGTGGTGGCTGTGAGCAGCTAAAAAATGTGTATTAATTCAAGAAAAAGACTGAAAATCAGGAGAGAAGAATGTCCTGTCTGATCCTAGACACCTAGAGAGGGCAATAAAAAAAGAAAAGGGACCTGCAACTTTCTCTTTCTTTTGGGCAAAATCACATTTTATTTACTATTAGTTTAATAATTTTAAATAAAACACGTTTTGCCCTCAAGTCATCTCTAGTACTCAAAATGGGTACAATATGTAATTAGAGTTAATTTTTGACATGGTTCCTCGGTTGTCTGAAAATATATTTTGAGGAGCCAAATTTTAGGACTAGCATCGATTACAATGTGAACAATTAACTGCACAGAATAACAAATAAACCTGTACTCAAGCCACAGGTAATGAATCAATAAGCCCAGAAACATTGATTAAGCACACGTTGACATATCGCTAGGTAATCAGGTCAAAAAGACTTCCTGCTCTCGAGAGGCCTGAATGTTATAAAGGCAGCTCAGAGGCGCCGTCTGGACCCCACCCTGATCATACTGACCGGCAGCAGGACACAGGGGGTAGGACGTGGGTTCTGGAGCCTGCCTGACTATTCAAATTCCAGCTTAGCTGTCAATTGCTGCATGACCTTGAACAAGTCCCCTTTCCTCATCTGTGAAATGAGGCTGAGGGTAATGATGTTATCTACCTGGCAAGGTTTTTATGAGGAACTAGTAACTACACTTAAAATGTTCAGAACAGTGTCTGGCAGTCAGTGGGTGCCATACAAGCACTTGTTAAATACGTTACTTGTACTAGTTACCTGAATCCAATATAAACACTATGAAAAGGGGATTCCCAAATTTCTAATGAGGAAGAGGTGTCTTCCCCTAAGGTGCAAACACAATGCAACAGCAGGCGTTAACTCAGATTGTAAATGCTCAAGTGTCGGCTGGAGAGGAGGTAATGATGAAGGTGGGGAGACAAACCCCACCCCCACCTCCACCCGGGGCCACTTTACAGGGCACTGACGCTGCCGCACGGACCTGAAATGCAGAGAGAGGGGAAGAGCACATGGCAAGAGAAGTCCAAGAGCCTACAAATTGCTTCAGCAGAGAAGGAAAAGAAAATTGACTTATTTCCTTCCCACGAGTCAGGGATGATCTGTCAGGGAGATGGGGATTCTTATTTGATTTATTTCGCAAATATTTATGGAGGGCCTATTGTGTGTGAACTGTGATACTCGGCAACAGGAGTCGGGATAAAGAGATTCTTGCTCTCAGAGGAATCTATAGTCTTTCTGAAGAAACACACGTACGCCCAGAAAAATAGCCGAGGATGAGTAAAAGGGAGGAGGAAGGGGACTGGAGGAGATAAGCCAAGTGGTCATGGCAGTGGCAGGTCACTCATCCTGGGCGCCAGGAGGGCTGGGTGTGGGCGGTGCAGGTGGGGTAGCAGAGGGGAGCTTGATGCATGTGAGTGGAGAGGCCACCGGGGGTTACCTAGGAAAAAGGCAGGGGCAAAGTGATGTAGAGCTGGACCTAAACGTTCCCTAAACACTTGGAGCTGAGTTACCCGAGACCAACTGAAAGAGGAAGGGGCCTCTGCATTAGGGCTTTCTGGGTGTGAGTCCAAGTCAATAAAAATTGAATTGTCCTCACCAAAAAGAGACCCATCATTGAGTGCGTGTGTATATATATCTCTCTCTCTCCAGGCTCTGATGGAAGCTTCCCTGGGGATGCCTGGTAACAGGGTCTAGAGGCCCTTATAATTATCCCCCTCCTCTCGTTGCTCTGTTTCTCACTCTACAGGACCATTTTTTTTTTTCAAAATGGCTCACACAGATGGTGGAGACCGCGCCTCCCGCAGCTCCAGCTCTTGTCTTTACAGGCTCGGACCACACAGAGACACTACCGCTCCTTAGTAGGAAAAACTAATCTATGGAAGAACTGCATGGTCTATCTTAGATCAGATGAGGAACCAGGACCAGTCTCTGGGGCCAGGGAGGTAGAGGCATTTAAGCAGCTGCAACTGCCATTTGGTCTTCAGGGCTAGAGCTGGCAGGAGGGTGAATGTCAAACAAAACAATCATTTCCACCTCAGCTTCCATCCGCTTGTAGTGGCAAGAGCGCGGCCCCCGACAGGAGTGGGTGGCATTACCGAACGGACTGTGCCCGTGTTAGTTTTGCAGAAAGAGTGCCCACCAAGGCGCCCAAGCATAGTGTCAGGCCAGATGCAGGGCAGGAGATTGAACACCGCTGCTGTAAGGAAACTTCAGTCTTTTGACTCCAACTTACGTAATGTGGCCTCGAATATTCTTTGTCCCGCATTGGGCAACCCAGTCACATCTTAGTTTAGGAAAATTAGCAGAATTAGAAGTCAGAATTGAGCTTGTTTGTTTGTTTGTTCATATCTACAGTCTGACAAATCAAGACCCTGAAGGTTTTCCTCCTGCGTGGGCAGCTACAGATGGCCCAGATTCAGGAGTCTCACAGGCCAGCACAGGAACCATCTGGGATCCATTGCCTCGAGCAGGGACATACTCTGTGCCACAGAGAAGCCCCAGCGTAACGGAAACACAGCAGCCAGCAGGACACACGTGTAAATTGTATATGCTTAAAGCTATTAGTAATCTCTGACCTGCCATTTCTTTTCTGTCTCTGTCTCATACAATACCCACAGTTCATGCAGTCTTCCTTAAGCACTGGCAATTCCTAAGCTTTCTCTTTCTCGCCTCAATTCTTGCTCCTTTTTCCCAAGACACATCAGCTGTCACAGGGTTCTTCCTTTGGTCATCGGGCTAGGCCTGAAGTTGGTCGTGGCCTGGACCTAACTTCATTCGACTGGTTGCTTGGGCATTCCTTCCACTATGTAACCTAGACACAACTGAGTGGATGCAACCCTGCATGGCCAGCCTGATGGGATGATCCTTCATACAGGCTCTCCCAGGGCAGAAAGGGAACGCTTCTTCTCTGGACAGAGTATTTTAAAATCTGCTTTTTGATTAAATGCTAATCCTAGCTTTCCACCTAATATTGGCATTTGGAAAGGGAACTTGGAAGTTTCTGGTCAGCATTGTCTGGTGATGGGCTTCCTTGTGGAGGACTTAAGACTTATCACCTGGGAATGATGAGGGGGAAGAGATATAGATGATAGATAGAGGATAGATAGATAGATAGATAGATAGATAGATAGATAGATAGATAGATGATGATAGATAGATAGATACATAGATATATATAAAATATGTGGGAGATAGAGAGTGTGAGAGGGAATACATGTATGTATACATGGATGTATGTGTAGACACAGTTCAGTGTAGGGAGACAATGTTTCAGTCAGAGGCAATGATGAAAAAGGCATTTCATGATGGACTTTTAAAAACTAGGAGCTTCTTCTGAGCTCATATATTCTTCTACCTATCATTAAAGAGATCATTGTACAAATGAAAATAATTTGTCCATAGTTAAATGAAAGCACATCCTTTTAAACTTGCTTCCGGCCACATTAGGCTAAGTTTCTGCTGGAAGCATGGTTCCAAAGTTTCCCCCCAGCTAGTCACAACACTTTGGGGTCCGGGTACAAGATCTCATATCCATATGCAACGTGAGAGCCTTTGAGCAAATGTTCTTTTTCTTAACTAGGTAAATGCATTTGCAAGGAGAGAGCAGTGAAACAAAGAGAGAATAGAGGTTCGTTTTTAAAAACTTTCTGGAAAAAGGTAGTTTGAGAGATATACAGGAGAAAAGGTAAAGAGAATACTAGTAGAAATAACTTTTCCAGCTATACAGTTGGCTCAAACATTCCACACCTCAATTTACCCTAATGATAAAATGAAGAGATTATTACGTGCTACTCTCTTCACAATCAGCACCAGTTCTGGGAGGAATACATACTGGAATGGCTGATTCCGAGATGATCTGGTAAACCTGTGGCTTTATCCAAAGTTTAATGATAAGAACAATGATGTCCAAAGTTTCTATAGGACACTTTAGGGGCTGGGGGCCTTTGCAGATATTGTTTCTTTACCTGGAATTTTTCCCCTCTCATTTACTCGGACAACTTACACTGCTCTTTAGTTCTGGCCTAAAAATTACTTCCTAAAATAGACCTTCACCTCCAAGACTAGGTTATGTTCCCTTGTTATATAAAGCACACTGCACTTCTCTTTATAGAACCTATAACTCTAATGAATATGCTACATATTTAGTTAATATGTTCCCCTTATCAGATATAAAGGACCCTGTCATCATCTTTGCAATATCCTCCTTTCTTTCTTTCTTTCTTTTGGCTGTGTTGGGTCTTCATTGCTGCATGTGGGCTTTCTCTAGTTGCAGTGAGCGGGGGCTACTCTTTGTTGTGGTGCACGGGCTCCTCATTGCGGTGGCTTCTCTTGTTGCAGAGCTCTGGCTCTAGGCACATGGGCTTTAGTAGCTGCGGCACATGGGCTCAATAGTTGTGGCTCATGGGCTCTAGAGCTCAGGCTGAATAGTTGTGGCACCACAGGCTTTGTTGCTTCGTGGCATGTGGGATCTTCCTGAAGCAGGGATCGAACCTGTGTCCCCTGCGTTGGCAGGCAGATTCTTAACCACCGCGCCACCAGGGAAGCCCAGATCCTTTAATTTCTTTCAGCCTGTATCTTCATCTATAAAATGTGGATAAAATACTACCTAGAGCTGTTAAGTGACCAGGTATATAGTTAGCACAGCGCCTGCCACACAGAACAAACACAGCAAATATTAGTTATTGTTCATTATAATTAACATTCCCATTTGGTAAAAAGAAAATGCATTTCTAACATTCCTTTTTTTTTTTAAGATTTCTTTACTTATTTATTTATTTTTGGCTGCAATGGGTCTTCGTTGGTGCCCATGGGCTTTCTCTAGATGTGGTGAGTTGGGGCTACTATTTGTTGCGGTGCACTGTTTCTCATTGTGGTGGCCTCTCTTGTTGTGGAGCACGGGCTCTAGGCTTCAGTAGTTGTGGCGCATGGGTTTAGTTGCTCTGAGGCATATGTGATCTTCCCAGATCAGGGATCGAACCTGTGTCGCCTGCATTGACAGGTGGATTCTTAACCACTGTGCCACCAGGGGAGCCCTCTAACATTACATTTTAAAAATAAATTGTGTCAGAAAGAGAAGGACAAATATTGTATGCTAACTCACATATACGGAATCTAAAAATGGTACTGATGATCTCAGTGACAAGAACAAGGACACAGATACAGAGAATGGACTGGAGAACTCGAGGTTTGGGAGGGGGCGGGGGGTGAAGGGGAAACTGAGACGAAGCGAGAGAGTAGCACAGACATATATATACTACCAACTGTAAAATATATAGTCAGTGGGAAGTTATTGTATAGCAAAGGGAGTCCAACTCGAGGATGGAAGATGCCTGGGAGGACTGGGGCGGGGAGGGTGGGGGGAACTCGAGGGGGGGGGAGTCAAGGAAGGGAGGGAATGCGGGGATGTGTGTATAGAAACAGTTGATTGAACTTGGTGTACCCCCAAAAAAATAATAAAATAAATAAATAAATAAATAAATAAATTGTGATGACACGCTGGATTTTACAAACTTGTGTTATCTTAAAGCACATAAATCTCATGTAAAGAAAAGTTAAATATTGGTGTGATTTTATTCATTATTTACTGTCTATTAATAGGTAAACAAATTCATTTAGAAGTTTTTATGCAGAAAAACAACATATTTGTCAGTAAGTAGCAAAGCAGCCAAGAGTGTGACTCTGGAGCCAGACTGAGTAGGTTTGAAACCTGGCCCTGCCACTTATTAATGCCGTGTCCTCGGTTAAGGTCATTAATTCCTGCCATCAGACTATTCTATTCGCTTCTTCCTCCAGCCCCATTTGGGCCAACACCACCCTGCCCCCGTCTTCCCTCCACAATTCACAGCGGGCTCACTTCATAAATGTTGGTGACTTCAGGAGTCACAAAGGTGATCCTTTGAATTCTCAAACCACTCATTTCCTTGACTTTTCTCCTCAAGTGATTCTGTCCCCCACCCTCGCTCCCACGCTCATAGCCTAGATGACCAATATCTGCAACTCTTCCCTGGTCCCAATGTCAAGCATCCCGATATCTGACATCACCTCCTACCCTCCCAGTTCATTCCTCCTAAAGCCACAGAATACTTTCCAGCCATCTGAGCCTTAAAATCCATTGATCCAACCACCGCTTTATTGACCCTCGCCCACCTCACGTACCTGCTTCCCTCTTTACTCAGATTAAATTCTGTGATCCATGATTGTAATCACCCTTTCACGCAACCGCAACTCTCTTGCCCTCCACTGCTTCATCATACTTGTCTGAAACACTCCAACACTGGTTAAACTCAATGACCCCGCGGCTCCATTTCTGTGTTTGCACAAATGACTGTCATTGGCAACCACAGGGACGGGTCTCCCTTTAAAATCCTACACCACTGACCTCAAGTGGGCTCTGCGTACTGCCTACCGATCAAACTACATTTTCCCTGTCTGTTCTCTCTCCCACTCTCAAGATCATTATCTCATGCCTTCTTCTTTCTCCTCACACCTCCAACACCTCCTCCCCCATCCTCACCCTCAGCGAATGATCTGCTTCCCAAGTAATTGAGAAAACAGAGGTGGTCAGATTAAAAGCTGTCCCCACCCACCTACCTGCTCCTATGCCCATTACTTGGCCCTTCTTCCAGTAATTAGGCAGGAACAGTATGTGCTCCTGTCTTAAGTACTTCCATTCCAACTCACCCTTTGACAATTACAGGCAATGGGGTATAAGGGGAGGAGCCCTAGGTGGAAGTTACAAGTTCAAACCCCCTTCTGCTATTATGACCTCAAGCAAACGAGACTACCCCAGAGCCTCAGTTTCTTCACATGCAGAATGGAATCATGAGCTATAGCATACTCCACACAAACTATACACTGCTGCACAAAGTGTGTATAAATAACTTTTAGATCCTTAATAATCTTTGATTTTTCACTTTTTAATCAATTTTATTTTTGCAGGTTTTGCTCTATATTTTGTGTATGTGTGCTTGTCTGTGCTTAACATGTTATCTCATTTAAAGACAGAACAGTGAAAAACTGACAAAATCCCTAACTCTGTGCCTCAGTTTTCTCACCTATAAAATGGGATAATAATAGTAACCACCTCACCAACTGCACAGGATTAAATGATCTAATATCTGCAAAAACTTCTAACAAGCTTGGCTATAGTAAATCCTGAATAAATGCCAGTTGTTATTATGCATATATTACTTAGAATGTTGGTTCTAAATCTTGCAAAGGGCTTTGCTCAAAGAAATTTTAGAAGTATCTAAAATGATTTTGAAAATGACCATAATAAACAAATGTAATTCCCCCCCCCAGTTTTGGAATTCACAGATACAACCTTGGCCCCCAAAAGTGGCAATGAAGACAAATACACACATTCACGATGGTTAATTTTCTGTGTTAACTTGACTGGGCCACAGGGTCAGTCTAGATATTTGGTCAAACATTATTCTGGGTATTTCTGGGAGGGTGTTTGAATGAGATTAACATTTGAATGGGTAGACTGAGTAAAGCAGATTGCCCTGCCTAATGTGGGTGGGCCCTGTTCAATCAGTTGAAGACCGGAATAGAATAAGAAGGCTCACCATCCCCTGAGTAAGAGAGAATTCTTCCTGCCTGATGGTCTTCAAACTGAGACATCCATTTCTTCTGCCTTTGGAGTCAAACTTAAACACTGACTTTTCTTGGGTCTTGAGCCTTCGGCCTCCAAACTGGAGCTACATCATCAATTCTCCTGGGTCTCAGGCTTCAGATTCATACCCAACCACACTATCGGGTCTCCTGGGTCTCCGGATTGCTGACTGCAGATTTTGGGACTTGTCAGCTTCCATAATTGCATGAGCCAGTTCCTTAAAATACATCTTTCTTCATATTCTACACCCTATTGGTCTTGTTTCTCTGTAGAATGCTAATACACCTATATACACATGTGTATGTACAAATACAGAATCCACACTTCACCTTTTTGTCAACACAAAGCATGTCAGAGAATTAGAGCAGTGAGGAAACACAGGCATGGACTCCAGTTGGGCAGGAGACATTGTTACCTTGATCCTTGTCACCTGCCTTATGGGGAGAAAGGGTAAGTGTCTGCTTCAGTAGACTCAGGGAGCATCCTAGAAGGCAGAGTCCATCTGTCCTCTGAAGGGGAAAGTTGGCCCAGAGACTTGCAGTTTCCCTGCATATTCTGGGGTCTAAGATTGTATAAAGCAAAAGGAGGAAATCTTGGACTTCCCTGGTGGCACAGTGGTTAAGAATCCACCTGCCAATGCAGGGGACATGGGTTCAGTCCCTGGGTTGGGAAGATCCCACGTGCCACAGAGCAACTAAGCCCGTGTGCCACAACTACTGAGCCTGAGCTCTAGAGACTGCAAGCCACAACTACTGAGCCCATGTGCTGCAACTACTGAAGCCCGCGTGCCTAGAGCCCATGCTCTGCAACAAGAGAAGTTCTTATAATGAGAAGCCCATGCACCACATCAAAGAGTAGTAGCCCCCACTGACCACAATTAGAGAAAGCCTGTGCACAGCAATGAAGACCCAACACAGGCAAATAAATAAATAAATAAATAAAATAATTTTTAAAAAGATTTAACAAAAAATGGGAAACCTTGAGTGGGTCAAAAAAAGCTGGAAACAGAAGCTGCCATTCATTGACCACTGACCATGTTCCAGGCAGGCCCATGCTCACTGCTGTACACGCATCAGCACACACTTTCACTACCATCTGGAGAGCCACACAGCTATACAGTTGTTATCCTCAGGTTACAAAGGTAAACAAAGGTTCAGCATGGTTAAGTCAGTTGCCTAAGGGAATGTTACCAGGGATCACAGAGCCTGTACTTTGCCCTGCACCTTGCCTCCTCGTCTCACCATCATGGGCACAGAGCCACTGAGAAAATGTACAAAAACAGCCTTGAGTCTATAGACAAGGATGTGGCCTGGGTTGTGGCCTGGCTTGCCCACTGCTGGATTCTAGGTGCAGGGTAGGAGGCGGAGCAAATGCTATCTAGAGTGTGCAAGGATGAGCTGCTCCTCTGCCTGCGGTTTCACAGGGCAATTCTGCCATTCACCGTATGGTATTGAAGTCAGCTGTTTATCTGTCTTCCCCTGGAAATGTCCTTGCTCTGACATAGCTCCTGAATCCCCTTTATCCCTGCGTCTCTCGTAAGTGCTACCTAGCAGAATGGTTCTCAGACTTTGGGGGTACATCAGATTCAAACCAAACATGGACACAATGGTTCTCCAACTTTAGTTGCTCTCATCCACCTATCTAGGGTGGCGCTGAGCATCGGTAGTTTTTAAAAGTTAGGCAGCTGATTCTAAAGTGCACAACAGGTTGAGAGTTGCCAACCTAACATATGTCCACTCACACTCTCGGTCAATCTTTACGGATAAGTTTGGTCTTCTACACAACACGATTGCTGTAAACATGGAAATTACAATCTAGCCTAAGGATTCACTGGAACTCATTTTTTAAATTTCTGAATAATAATGAGGAACGAAGCATATTGAGTTCTTTCCTGTCCCCATTATTGATGAATTAAGATATCCCGAATTTCATTACAATTATATAAGATGTACATTTTTTAAATTGTCAGTCCTTTTGATCATTTTCATTAAAACAGTATTATACAGAATTACATAGTATTATACAGAATTATACAGCATTATACAGAATTGAGATTTTCATATGTTAATAAATACATCCACAGGTATGGATGCACTTTCATACATATTGGGGTTGCCAAAACGTTCGTTCAGGTTAAACCTGAACGAACGTTTTGGCCAACCCAATACATACATACAAATGTCTGTGTGCATGCCACACACACACGCACACGCACACGCACACACACACTCATCCACGAACTCACACACACACTCATCCACAAACGCACACACACACTCATCCACAAACGCACCCACACACTCATCCACAAACGCACACACACACACTCATTCACAAACTCACACACATTGCCACAGCTACTGCAACATTTCCTTTGGGGCTGAGGAGGGCTGGTCAGATGGCTGCTAGGACTCAAGATTGCTCTCTGCCCCCTCTCTTAACCCCCTGGCAGCTGCTGTGGACACTGAAAGCCAGCCTGCAGAATAGCCACTTACAGCAGGGTCTCTTGCAGACACCTCTGGGCCTTTAGTGGTTCACAGATATCACCCCAGAAAAGCCTCACTATGGCTCTGATTTTGTGGGTGGGCTCCAGAGTGAGATCTCCCTCTGAGTCCAAGGTCTGGATTTGAGTTCCTTCCCAGCTATGTGAAATTGAACAGATATTTAACCTTTCCAAGCCTCTCTTTCTTTTTCTGTGAAATGGTGATAATAATAACTGCCTGTTATTTACAGGGCTGTAGAAGGATAAATGAATGAATAAATACAGTTCTAGGACAATACAGTTGTCACTTTCTAAATGTAAGATTTCTCCCCCATTTTTCTCTGGACTCTGCATCTGAAGGCTCAGTTGATTTTCACCTTGGGCTACTGCAGCCAGGGTCTCAAGTTCAATCCTCCTGAAAGCTTGTTAGGCTTGCTTACTCCTGTCCATGGGCAAAACCTGTACCACATATCCCTGGACACCCATCTTTGCTCACAAATGAACAGGATGCAAGCACAGTGGTGGATTTGTGCAAATCTATCCCTGCATAAGAAAAACAGCTCAACACTTATTCACTGCTGTGTGTGACCTCCCGGTAAAAGGACGGTGCAAACCTGGGACTCCCTCCTCCCCCACAGATGCACCCCTTCAATTCCAGCGAGAAGGTAGGAGGGTAAACAGCACTAACACAAGAGGAAAGTGACAGATGAGAGGCAGAGGACATGCAGGAGAAGAGACAGCTTCCTCCATTTCTACAATTTTATGTGAGGGGAAATTGACAATGTAAATAAACCAGGGAGCCAGGGGAGAATCACAATATCCACCAAGGACTTGTATTTAGTATGAGTACAGCGCTTTTACCCTTTCCCCAAAGTCCTTTCCTATTTACTAATTTGTTTCCATTCAACATGTTATTTAGCAAGTTTCACTATTAATTCAATCCCTCATTCACTCATTCATTTATTTATTTACTTGAAAAATATTAATTAACCAATTGCATTGCTAAACACTGTCAAGGGACACAGAAATGATTAATACACGTTCTCTGCCATCAAGGACTTCATTAATGTAGTGAGTCATTCCTCAAGCTGCTATTCTGAACCTCTGATGAGCCAGATGCAATGACAGTGCTGAGATACATGGGTGAAAGGCAGATCCCTGTCTGGGATCACGGCCTAATGGCATAAGAATGATGAGTCAACAATTTGTGGCATTTGGCTTGTCGATTTTTATGGTAAAGCAAGTAAAAACCATTACTTATTGTACATTTACTAGTCGTCAATGAGCCAAGTGCTTTACATTTATTATTTCACTTAATTCTCATAAAAACCCTGAGGCATAGGCATTATACTATTCCCATTTAGTAGATGGGGAAAGTGAGGCTTAGGAAAGTTAAATACCATTAGGCAAAGTCTCACAGCTAACACTTGGCAGAGTCCAGGCTCCAGCCCACCGCTCTCAGATGCCAAAGCCCTTGCAACAACCTCTGTGAATACCATCCTCTCTGGTGTTGCGGAGGACAAAGGAGAGTCGCTGAGCTGCACTGGCTGGAAGGGTTAACAAGATGAGGACACATCTGCACTCCCAAGCAGAGATGAGGAGGCAAGATGGAAAAGGCTGAGTTTTAACTGTGAGCATCCTGCAAGATGTGGAGTAGGTAACTAGACAAGCAGGGCTGGTATTTATAAAAGAGGGAAGTACAAAGAGAACGGGAGTGAAAACAGAGGCCATGAGGGGAGGAGAGAGAGTAATAACAAGGTGATTAATCAATCATGTACCATCCCAGTTTATTTCTGTTTTGTAGATAAGATCACTGAGGCTCAGAGAGGTTACATTGTTGAAAATGACACAGAAGATGGATGAAGTATGATCACTCGCTCATTCATTCATTCACCCATTTGTTCAGCACGTGTATACGCGGCAGCTGCACGGGTCAAGCTCTGTGTTCTGGGGATACAAAGATGAACAAAAGCGAAGATGGTGATGATCTGTGTCAGGAGTTTACACTAATGAATATATAATCATCAGGGATGTGAGTGCGATGAAGAAAGAGTGTGGTCCTTGGGTATGTATGGTCAAGGAGGGCCTGTCTGAGAAGGTGAGGGGTAAGCTCTGGGTGAGGACATCTTCCCATACAAATCTGATCCTGTCATTCTCATCCTTTAAATTCTTGTCTGCCCCTCAAAGCCCCACTGCATGACCTGACCCCTGCCGACCTCACCAACATCATCCACAGCCTCTCTCCCTGCTTGTTATGTCAGAGATATGGTGTCTGACAGTTCACACAGGCGACGGACTTTTTCCTTCCCCAGGACCATCCAGGATGTGCTAGCCCTGCAAAGCTCTACACCTCATCCTGATCTGGCTTTCTCATCTCTCAGTTTCAACTGAAACACAGCCTTGGAGACCTCAGATTTTGAGTTACCCATCTCCTCCTCTCATTCTTTTTTCCCCTCACTGTACTTTTCACAACCTGTAAGTACTCTGTGATGTGTTTGCTTTCTTGCTTGTTCTAGTGCCTTCCTCCCCAGAATATTTATCCCTTGAGGGCAGGAACCCTGTGAGTCTTTTCCTCATGGTATCTGCAACTCTTAGCAGAACCCAACACACAGTAAACCCTCATGAAAAAAACTTTAATGAATGATTTTGGTAATTATAAACAAGCAAGCATGTGTATGTGTGTGGGTGTCTGCGTGTATGAGAGAAAGGAAGAGAAGAGAGAAAGAGAGATTGCCAAGCTGAGTTTAAAGTTTCAAGGTAACAATTATAACACCAGCATCAACAGTCTTCATGAAGAAATTAACTGACAATAAAAACAAAGGTGAAATATGTAGATATTTTCCTTAAGAAATGTAGGTAGTGAAAGGAAATGAGAACAATGATAGGGAGAGATAATAAGGTCAAGGGATCCTTTGACATTTGAATAAGGGATAGAAGGTGTCTGGCTATAATAGTAGATGCAAGAAATAGTCATCTGGGGAGCAAGGTTGTCTAGAAAGTAGGAAGAGTTAAAATGACGAATTAAGGTGGAGCATTTAGCTTTGGCACTGAGATGAACACATTCATTTCAAAGACAGGAGTGAGAGAGGATAACGATGAGGAGAGACTGAAAGATGGAAGGAAGGAAAGGGAGTCTGTGTTATATAGCTTTGATTTTGCTAAGTTAGAGCTGAGGTTATGGACTGAGAGCCAGAGGCCAGGACAGAACTGGGTACTGAGGAGAGTGAAAAGGTTTTTGACCCATGACTAGAGATGGGTAAGAAGACAGCAATGCTGCTGTGAGTCCCTGGTTGGAATTACAGAAAGAACACCCATGAGCAAGTTTCTATGGAATTCTCCCTAGATCTAGGAAGACCCAGAGCAGAAGAGAAGCAAATGGAAAGCTCTTATAAAGGTGGGAAGGGGCCAGGGAGGAATGGCAGAAAATAAAAACGATGAGGATTTGGGGGTGACTGTGAGTGCAGTTTTATAAATGGCTTCGCATGATGTCTAGGCTGGCTGGAACCGGGAAAGAGACAATGGATTTCATGGATACTGAGAAAGGAAGTCAAGGAGTCTTTGGGAGGCTGGAGTGGGGCAAAGAGAAGCTGGGAGGCTGTGGAGAACTTCACAGTTCAAAAGCTTAACGATGGGATGCTTTTAAAATATAATGCCATCAAGGAGTGGCCTTGCTGGTAATCACCTAAAGTAGGGAAGACTTAGAAGATACTGAGATGTCTGTTAGAAGGACAATTAACATACATATGTCTTTTTTCATGCAGTCAGCCAACAATTATTAAGGGTTTACCACGTGTCAAATACCACACTCATCATTGGAGAAATAAA
The DNA here is from genome assembly GCF_030028045.1 of Hippopotamus amphibius kiboko. Lineage (NCBI taxonomy): Eukaryota > Metazoa > Chordata > Mammalia > Artiodactyla > Hippopotamidae > Hippopotamus > Hippopotamus amphibius. The sequence goes on along the minus strand of NC_080188.1, from coordinate 173,251,711 downwards.
GTCAAGTAAGTCACAGCCCTTCTCCAAAAGGACCCACGGTCTAATGAAAGGACCAAATAAATAAAAGGATTATTATCATACTTGGTGATGTGGGTGGAATTGTGTCCCCCACAACAGTTATGTTAAAGCCCTAATTCTCAGTTCTTCAAAATGTGACCTTATTTGCAAACTGGGTTCTTGCAGATGTGATTAGTTAACGTGAGGTCATGCTGGAGTAAATTGGTACCTACTCCAATAAGACTGGTGTTTTTATTTTTATATTTATTTATTTATTTATTTTTAATACATTTGTTTATTTATCGGCTGTGATGGGTCTTCGTTGCTGCACGTGGGCTTTCTCTAGTTGTGGCGGGGGCTAATCTTTGTTGCAGTGCATGGGCTTCTCATTGTGGTCGCTTCTCTTGTCGCGGAGCACTGGCTCTAGGCTTCCGTAGTTGTGGCACACGAGCTCAGTAGTTGTGGTTCTTGGGCTCTAGAGTGCAGGCTCAGTAGTTGTGGCGCACGGGCTTAGTTGCTCTGTGGCATGTGGGATCTTCCCGGACCAGGGATTGAACCCGCGTCCCCTGCATTGGCAGGCAGATTCTTAACCACTGCATCACCAGGGAAGTCCCAAGACTTATATTTTTATAAGAAGATGACCAGGTGAAGACACAGGCACACAGAGATTGGAGTGGTGCAGCTGCAAGGCAAGGAACATCTGGGCCTACTAGAAGCTGGAAGAGGCAAGGAAGGAATCTTCAGAGGGAGTATGGCCCTGCCAACATCTTGATTTCAGACCTTTGGCTTCCAGAACTCTGAGACAATACATTTCTGCTATTTTGAGCCACCCAGTTTGTGGCACCTTGTTATGGCCACCCTAGGAAACACATACACTCCACTTGGTAAAATGCACCCAGTGGAGGGATATTTGGGGTGTTATGGACCCACAGAGGAAAGGTATCTATACCTGGGGGCCAAAAAATGACTTGCAGAGAAGGTGGAAGAAACACAGCATTGAAGGGTCAATATGTATGGATCTGACAAAGACACGGGAACTGTAGTCCCCAGGGAGACCAAGTCCTGCCTTCCATCACGGAGATTAGCACAGCATGTGCGCCTTTCCCCCTGGAGCCCAGGAGCCAGGAGACAAGCACTGGAGATGAGGCCAGAGGTCAGGGCAGAGCAGAGCCTGGATAGGGAAGGCTCTGGGTGCCAGCGTAAGAATTTGGAATTTTATCCTGAAAGGTAATGGAGAGCTGCTGAAGGAATTTAAGCAGGAAAGATAGGAAGAGTGGACAGCAGGCTCAGGGAGTAATCCCTGTGAGAAATGAGAAGGGTGGGAATGAAGGGAGCAGTTGGGGAGAGGGACAGTTCTAAGTGAGATTAAGAAGGTAGAAAATAACAGGACACCGAGAGCGATTGTGTGTGAGAGTGAGGAAGAGATAGGAAGTTAGAATGAAACTCAGATCTCTGGCTTAAGCAGCCAGGTGGCAGTGGCTCCATCCACTGTGCTGGGGCATCTAAAGGAGGAAAAAGTTTAAATTAAGAGTTCATTTTGGGGTACACTGACTTTGAATTGTTCAAGCTGGGTGGGAATGAGGTCATGAGAGGTAAAAAGGTGAAGATCTGCCCTGTTTTGCTGTGCCAAATAAAAAGAGTCTTGAGAAGTAGGAAATTAGGAGGTAACTGGAAGGTCAGGTCAGCAGGATGGAAGCAGCCTGAGCAGGCAGAACTCAGTTACAGTTGAACCTTGAACAGCATGGGTGTTAGGGATGCTGACCTTCTCCTCCACCCCCCACTCCCCCAGCTCCGCCCCCACCAGGCTCCACAGTAGAAAATCTGCTTGTATTGCGTTGGCCAAAAAGTTTGTTTGGGCTTTTCCATAACATCTTATGGAAAACTTATGAATAACTTACAGTTGGCCCTGCGGCCCCTCTGTACACATGGTTCCCCCGTATCCAAGCTGTATTATATAGTACTGCGGTACCTACTATTGAAAAAAATTTCAGGATAAATGGACTTGCACAGTTCAAACCTATGTTGTCCAAGAGTCCACTGTGTAACAGGACTTTTACAATGAATTGTGCCCCAAGGAAGTGCAAGGCAGAGTCTCTGCAAATTTCCTTCGCCAGGGGGCTGGCCAATGCACAGAAAAGTCCTGTAAGTTATGTAGGGCTGGTTATTAATTGATTTCTATGAGGAAGAAAATAAAAGGAAGACAGAAAACAAGATTCCAAAACCGTGGCCTTATCAACTACACCTGTTCCGGGAAGTAACAAAGGCCATGCAAACCGAGGGCAGATACCTCAGGGTGAATATGTCCCAAACCCACTCAGCCACTGTCGACCAGCCTGCACCTAGCACAACAGTTGCTCTCAACCTTCAGTGTGCATCTGAACCCCCTGGCAGGCTCACCAAAATCCTGGGACCCCTCTCAGTTTCTGGTTCAGCAGGTCTGGGGTGGGCTGGAGAATGTGCACTTCTAACAAGATCTCAGGCAAGGCTGATGCTGCTGGCCTGGGAATCACACCTTGAAACCTTGCACTAGTGGTGTGAACCCTCACTGGGCATCAGAATCACCTGGGAGCTCTTGAACTATACCAAGGCCAGGTCCAACCCCCAGAGATGGCTGATTTCATGAGCTTGATATGGGACATGGCCATGGGTGTGTTTTAATAGACTCAACAAGATTCCAGTGTATAGCCTGGGTAGAGAACAGTAGTCCTGTTTTGCTCCTGACACAGAGATAGACACCGGAGCACACAGAGTTAGAAGACCTGGCCCAGGTCATAGGAATTCATGGTCTAGAGGGAGAAGCGTATGTATGAACATTTTTATGTAATGTAGGAGGAATCAGGAATGGAGGTTTGGAAAGGTACAGTGCAAAGCTGAGGGGAAGAAGGGGAAGGCTGCAGAGTTGATGATTGAGCTGGGATTTGGAAAGGGAGACTGGAAAAGAGAAGAAGTTTGACTTTCCAGGTTGGCCACTGGGGAGGTGGAGGGCAGTGGTCATGCTGCAGAGAATGAAGCTGGGTCGTGACCGAGGGGGTGTTCTAGTCCAGGAAGGGGAGAGAGCCTAAGAATGTGGTTTGTTTGAATGATAGAAGAGGTTCAACGGGGCAGATGCACCAGGGCTATGGAAGTTAAAGCCGGGGATGAGGCTGGCTGGGCTGGTGGGTGGCAGGTCAGGAAGTGGTACACATGCCAGGCTGAGGCTCTGGGTCGTCCGGGGTCTTGGGGAGCGTCTGGAGAACTCCCTGCAGTGGCCCTGGCTTTCCCACTGGGCTCCCTTCCTGGCCTCAGAGTTCTAGCCTCCCACTGAAAATCATGACAACTCCTTGCATTTTCTTGTTATTTTTCATGTAAAAGACAGATAGGAAAAAGCAATTCAGCACCTCGGTCTTGTTGGACTTGCAGTAGATTTCAATCGCCTTTACTTATTTATGGACCTATTTTCCCCCAGTGTTCCTTTTCCCTGTTATATTTGTAAACACCATTTTTATTTTTCTTAATCCTTTTGGCAGCATTAACTCATTCTGTACTCACTGCCTTTATCTTTCCTATGAAAAATGTTCATAGACATGGTTAAAATTCAGATTATTTTATTATTTTATTTTATTTTATTTTAATTTTATTTGCTGTTCTCTCCCAAAACCTTTTCTGATTTGGGGTTTGGGGATGTTTTCTCTCATAGACCAGGTTTGCTGAGGGCAACTCACTCATCAGCTCAAGATATGTTGTCTACTTTTTGCACCTTGGTGCCTCTGTGCTGTGCCCATGTGCCTCTTTCTCTCTCAAGCCTGTAAAGTATTCACTCTGACCTTGGCCTTGGGCACAGCAGTCAAGCAGCCTCAGGCCTTTGGACTCACAAAAGGTTTCAGATCCCCACGGCTGTCCCTCCTGCATCTCCCACCAGCCTCAAATGCACTCCTACAAATGACAGCTGCTGGGCCTGCCACTCTCGGATTGTGCTGCTGTAGAATGTTCCAGCCAGAGCCTAGTCCATTCGGTTAGGCCCACTGCAAGAGGAGACTTCAGGAAGTCCCGTGATTACAAGGGCCCAGTCAGAGGCCAGATAGAGAAAGGCACAGCAGTGGAGTCTGTCCTCCTTACTCATTGAAACTGTGACAGCTCTGCGATTTCTTGGGTCTTTTAGCATTCTCCAAGATGGAGCCTTTATTCTCCCTCCCCACTGCTGGGGCAGGTGCCTTCAACAAAGGCCAGGCTCAGGGACTGCTCTGTGAAGACAGCAAGGAGAAAGGCGTGTTCGAAATTGCCCTTCTGCAGCATTTGACTTTTGATTTCCTCTCCCTCCAACTTAAGTGATGGGGGATGGTCAGCACTGCTCTGGGAAGAAAGAAATGGGAGGACTTTGCCTCCATTAGAATCATCCAGAAATGAAAATCATTGCCTGGTAGGTGGTAGGGTCACCACCACACTGAAGGCTGAGAGGACAGATCCTTTGGGAAATGTTGTCGAGATGATTACAGCCTCCAGGGAAAGGCTGGGCTTGAGGAGATCACAGAATCATGGGACTTCGAGACCACATCCCTCACTGCAAACCCGCCACCACGTGTCCACTGAACCATCGTGAGCCTCGGCTCCCAAATTTCAGCGATTTAGAGGGCGCGACACACTCGCTGCCTGCTGAAGCATTCTACTTTTTGATGGTGTTAAACATTCAACATCTTTCTCATTTGAATTAAAATCTGCTTCCTTCTCATCTGCCTATTAGTCTTGGGTCTGCCTTTCTGGGGCAAAACAGCGCAAGTCTAACTTTCTTTTGCAGTTATTACCATGTCCTCCCTTCACTTCTCCTTCTCTAGACTGAACACCTCTGGCTGCTTTACCCACCCTGCCAACTGGCTGACCAACCTCTGGTCACTGCCACCTGGACACTATCCAGATTGTCACTGAGCTGCCCAGACACAAACCTTGAAATCTACGATTGACCAAACCAGGGTACCGTTAGAGGGAGATTCGCACACGCCTCCACCCCCATCCCCAACACTTTCCTGGACACATTGATCCCACTGACGGTGCAAAGCCACCTTAGATGCAGGGCAGGTAAGAGCTCGCACTCCCCATGAGCTTGGCACCTGGGACAGATGCCGGTGAGGACACGCACATCCTCACCACTCTGCCGCGGCTGTGGACGCTCTGGGGCACCATCCAGATGGCCCCTTCCGGACCCAGGCACTCACGCCGCAGGTGTGGGAGTGTGGCTGCAGATGGACTTCCGCTGAGGCCTTCTCTGGGAAGCTGCTTTGCCTAATGTAGGCCTCCTTCTTCGGGGCAGCCCATGTCCAGTGACTGGTCCGTTGCGGGGGGGTGGGGGGCAAAGACCCGATGCCCTTGCCTCAATTTGGGACGGTCCGAAGGGCCGTCCCAGCTCCAGAGTTCCCTGGGGCTGGCCGAGGCCGCTGTTGTCACTGCCTGGCCGACGACGCTCTCCCTCTGCCCAGTCTGCTTCTCTCACCGCCTCCCTCTGAGTTGCTGCTCCTGAGGAGAACTCCCCCCACGTGCAGATCCTGCCCCAGACTCTGCATCTGGGGAAAGCTGACCTGCTACAGGCCGCACACCCTCCCCTCCACCCAGGCCTCAAGTCCAGCTTTCAGGCACTGGCGAGAAAGGACTTTGTACCCTTGCCTTCTGTGAGTTCTCATCGTCTGTAAATGCTTATCTTCTGCTTCAAGTCCAGGAACTTCTGTGCTGGGAACACCTGTCCGGCCTAGAGAAATCACCTGTTCTCTGTGCACCACAGGCCCTCTCTCACGTTCCCCTCTGAGGGGTAAAACAAGGCCTAGATAACATGGGAAGTCTTTTCCTGGGGCAGGGACGTCTCAGAGAGGAAGACCCAAAGCCCCCTGTCCATCACCCTGCAGGATCCTGTTCCCTTTCTGCACTGTTCCGTGCCCACCACCTGCAGCGCTGCTCCGCTCTGGGCTGCCCCGCTGCCCCTGCTTCCTCCTCTTCTCTCCTCACACCCCATCCTCATTTCCCCACTCCCAGTTCTCAAGATCACTGCAGCCTCTTACTGCTGCTGTGTGTTCCTGCTCTTGACATCACCACACCCCTGACACACTCTAGCAGTTATAAAGGAACTGTAGCTGATCCACCAAGGAGTCTGGCCTGGATGGAGAGGATGAGAAAGCCCTTAGGCCACTAGGATAGCAGGATCCTGCTTTCACTATTGCCCTTTGCTGCTTGTTGATACCCGGCAGCTCCCTGGGACCAGCCCAAAGCCGAGGAAGCAGCTTGTGAGTATTGATTTATTCTGTGTTCTCCATTCCCCTGCCCAAAGTTCCAGGTGCCAAGAAACCCTCTATCTGGACAGGTACTGGCCACTCCTCCATCCACCTGTCCCGCTGGGGTACAGTATTCAACCCTGCCCTCTCTTAGCTAGGCTATTTTACTTCCACACTCTTACCTTGAGACCTAGCTATTTTATTGCCACCCTCTCTCCAACACACACACACACATACACACACACACACACACACACACACGGGGTATTTTTAGTTTCCATGCAGGCCATCTTCTGAATAAAATAGGATCTACCATGCCTGAGGGAGACAGGCATTTTCTATCCTCACTGCAGAGGCGGACAACCCCAGCATTCACCTGGAATCCCTAATACACTCAGTAGCCTGTGAGCAGAGAGTACTGGGTAGCAAATTCCAGAGGTGATGATGGAGGTCTGGCTCCCAGCACCGCCTCTGAAGCTGATGCTCAAACTTGCTCTTTTGTCCCTAGAAGGATTGTCTCCTTTTATAAACACCTTCCAGCTTATTTCATTTCCCCAGACTCATCTTCCGCCCATTTGTCTCCACAACACTTGCACTCTCTATAGACAAAATAACCAGGAAGAAGACAGAAGAGTTACCAGTTACAAACAAGAAATAAAGGTAAAGACGGTGCCGAACCACAGGAAAGCTGTTGTCATCACTCTGTAAGAGTGAATACGAACTCACTACTTTAAAAATGTGGTGGAATGGTAAAGAATGTTAACACCCAGACAAAGGCAACCATGACCATCTTGACAATTCAAACCATGTGCATCATGCCTGACTCAAGGACATTTCTACATGTGCAGGGTACAGGGGTGGGGAGGAAGAGGGTAGCTGGGGGTAACACGTTAAAGGTGCAGAGATACCTGAAGAGATTCTCCAGCTGTTTGCGGTTAGAGTGAAGTAAAAATAGTTTGGAAGTGGGGAGAAGGAGACCGTTCAAAATGCCTATTTGCTAACCACTTCCATGTCCATTAAGCTGTCAGGACAGATCCATTATTTTTCGTGTCACTCAGTATAGTCTCATGGTTAAGCACGTGAATGCAGGGGCCAGACCACCTGAGTTCAAAACCTGCCTTGCCACTTATAGCTGGGTGACCTTGAGAAAATCACTTTACTCTGATCTCATTTCCTCATATATAAAACGATAGTAAGTATATTCCCCCTACAAGAGACTAATGGGAAAATAGTACGTACCTCATAGGATCGTGGAAAAGATCAAATGAATTAATACATGCAAAGTACTTACAGCGGCAGGCACATGGCAAGGGTTTGCTATTACTATTAACCATCTTCCTTACCTGTTGTAACTATTTGTTAAATTGTCTCCAATACTGCTGGCTTCACCATAATCTACAGTGGGGAGATTTTGACCCCTCTCCTGACTGGGCAATGTCTGGAGACACTTTTGATTGTCACATCTAGATGGGGTGCTACATGTTATGTAGTGGGTGGAGGTCAGGGACATTATTAAACATCCTGCAACACACAGGACACCCCCCCCCCCCCGCCCCGCCCCAGCAACAAGGAATATAGATAGCGCTGAGGTTGAGAAACACTGTTTCATTGCAGGAGCCATCAAACTTTTTCTGTGGAGGGCCAGATAGTGAACACTTTCGGCTTTGCAGCCATATGGTCTGTGTTGCAACTGCTCAACTCTGCCTTTGCAGCAGGAAAGCAGCTGTGGACAATACCCAAACAAATGAGTACCGTGGTGTTCCAATAAAACTTTATTTACAAAAACAGGTGGCAGGCTGGCTTTGGCTTGAGAGTGGTAGTTTGCAGGTCCCTGAGCTAATGCCTCTTGTGCCTTCCTGAAATATCATCTTCATCACCTACTCCCTTACTCAAAATATACTCTATCGGATTCCCAGACTCCTTGCTGGGAATCCAAAGCCTTTGGCCATTGCCTGTCTTTCCCCCCTTAACCTTCGTGCCTCTTCTGTCAGGTCCACAGCCCCATCACACCCACTATTTCCTGTACAGGCCATGTGCTTTTCCTCCTCCTCCCCTTGACTCTGCCCATAGTCACTTCCCCACCATGTACATCTTCTAATTTCCGGGCTCTTTCCTTCTCTTGCTCTCTCCCTTTCAACAGGTGAGCAGGGACAGCACTGACAGCAGGGAGCATGGTGTTAAGAGACTGTCGAAAGCAATGGATTGTCCAAGAGAAAGGCAATAGCTTTGGGAGTAGGGAGGAATCACTGGGCTTGAGAGGCATTTCGGGATGGGCCAAGAGGATCTGGCGGCTCACAGGGTGTGTGTGCGCGGGAGAGAGGAGAGAGAACGGGGGGATTTGGGGGAGAACAGCCCGCAAGTTTCTCATCCGGGAGACTGAGTGATGGATGATTCTATTTACATAGGTCCCAAACTGGGAGTTGGAGCCAGGTATCAGGGTGGGAGTGGGTTTTGTGTTCAATTCTGGACCAGTTCATCTGAGATATTTGTAGGAAATCCATGAGCAAATATCCAGAAAACAGTTGGAAATGGAGGCCTAAAGCCAAGAAAAGAGATTCGGGCTGGAGAGATAGATCTGGAAAACACACACACATAGATCATGTCTGAGACTCTGGGAGAGGGAGGATCACCCAGGGAAAAAGGACAGACAATCTAGTAACAGAAGGGAACCAAGGACCCTGCCAAGATCTCTTCCTGGAGGTTCTGGCTTCCCTTTCAGATGCTTAATGTTTGACCTTCAATGTGGCGTCACACATTTAATGTGGGGAAAGCTGAAGGCCAAGGTTTCACTTCAGGTTATTTGCAAATTAAGACAGATGGAAAAAAATGAACTCTCATCCTTAGGTATAGTAACAAAGCAATTTCCAAATTAATTCCCAACTCCTTCAAAGTAACTTGGCTCTGGGTATAAACCTACATTCTATCCAAACGTAAATGTTTTTGAGAGTCTCCAATTGATGTTAATTCTATCCGTGGCTATGAAGCTGGGAGGCAGCATTTATTCCTTGAAGGCACCTAAGAGTCACAATCCCATTTGCCTCTCTGAGCTCTTCAAAGATATTTTGGTTTAAAGGTTTTGGAAATTTTTTGGAGTTGCAGTTGATACTGATACATATATTTATACGCCTTGCACCTAGTATCAGGTCATGGCTCTAAGTATAGGCACAGCAGGAGTAACTCACTGATGAAGGAAATCAAGATGCAGGATTAAGATGTAGAGCCCAGATGCAACTCAGTGTCTACACAAATACACACATTGTTTTGTTTGTTCAAATGAGGCTAAAATGATTGATTTCACATATAAGGAACACTGGCTGGGATAGTCACTTTTGTTAAAATTGCAAGGCTTTGAACAATGGGATTAGCAACACGTCTAAACATCTGCTATGTCTACAATATCTGGGTTGACACTTCACCAACAGAGAGGTCTTAAGCACTTAATATGCTGAAACCCAGAGGTATGAAGGGGTATTCCCCCAATTTTGACTTTGCCCTGGCCCTCTGCGGAATTGGATTTGAAGGAAGTAAAATAGATTTGCCACCATTTTACTCACAGAGAGTTTTAAGTGTGATGGGGGAAGAAGACTTTGACAAGAAGGTTCCTTTTGATCTTTGGGATTTGTGTTACCTTCTGATTGACTCCAGGTTTAGGCATTCAATTCATTCTTATTTAGCAACTTTTTATCCAGTTGTCAAAGGCATTAGATCTAATCACTGCCACTTTCTTTAGAGAACAGTTACCTCTGCAAGGAGATCTTTTTTCTCCTTTTCAACAGTGAGAAAAGAGCCAATTAAGCTTCATCCTGCAGAGGTACAATGGCCTCGCACACAAAACATAAACCTAGTAACTCCGTTAAACTTTTGCATTTGTACCCCTAGAAAAACGAGATAGGGAAAGATGATGTCAGCCACTCCGGGTCTCAGAGGTTCGCTTTCTTTTTCTAAATCAGGGGTATGGGTGGCCCCTTCCCTCCTGTTTATTTCTCCTCCATTCCTGCAGAGCACAGGGAGAGGAGGAAGAAGAGAAAAGGAGAGAAGAGGTTAGCCAGGACCATGATTTCTGCCAGTAATGGAGGAATAATGGCTCATTCCAGGAAGACAGAGAAAATGGGCTAAATTAGAAAACATTTCACAATGCCGGGCCTCAGTATCAAGTTGAGCCAAACTCAATCCAGCCCAGCAATTTCCCACCTCCCAACTGTGTCTGCTTGTGCTCAAAGCTCCAATTATATCAGCCTGAATGCTTCTCCTAAAACTACTACTTCTCTTGTCTGCCTTCCCCTGCCCCCATCCTGAGCTCTCTCTGGCTCCAAAAAGGGAGTTTTAACTGTCAGTGGATCCGAGCTTCAGCCCCTCCTTCAGCTTTCTCGAGCTGCCTCTCTCTCCTCCAGCTTCTTTATTAAAAATGCTAATACTACTATTTTCTGCCTGGATTTCCAAAAAAATGCACTAAAAAAGAGCTGAGGCTGGGAGGGAACAGGAGCAGAGATGATCCGAACCAAGGAGCGGCTTTTCATCCGGCTGTCCCTCCACTGATGCTCACAGCCCAGAAAGCGGTGAAGGCGCAGCAGGGGGAGGGAGAAGAGGCCCCATAGTTTTCCTTTTAAAATTAAAACTCCCTCAAAAGAGAAAATGCTGTCCTTGTGACTTTGGCAGGGACTTTTGTTCCCTTTGTCAGAGTGGCAAATTTCATCTCCTATTTTGGAAGAAGAGAGAGGAAGAGCAATGGCCCGGAAACCTGAAATGCGCCAGGTACCAGAGAAAGATAAGGAGGAAGATGGGCAGGGGGAGAATAACTAGAGGGGAGAAAAGGCAAATCAAAATTGACTCTGAGGATGCGGGGGCAAAAAGTAGTAAAAGAAAGAAAGAAATATGGAAAGAAGAACCTGGAATGACTGGAAATGAACAGGAAGGGAAAATATAGAAAGGGTAAAGAACACGGTAGAAGACACATGAAAAACTATAGCTGTTAAAGAATCGTAAAATTGCCAATAGGAAAGACTATCTAGGTAATCCCCGGGGGGTCAGTGTGATCACCCCCTCAGGCATTTGCCACTGTGTTTACATAAATCAGCAACAGAGCCTTCCACTCCCCGCTCCTCACACCGGCTAATAAATATCAGCATCATACCTTTCTCCTTCTCACCCATTTCCTAGTTCTGTCCCCTGAATAACTTCTCTGCCATTTTCTGTGACATTTATACCACTTAGATATTAACAGATGAGGCCACATCCCATTTACCTTTGCTTAACCCAAATTTTACATTGCATGATCGTTCTTTTCCTCTCACCCTGTAGATCAGACCCTTTGCCACCATACTGAATCTTAGTGCTGTTCCCCAAAGTCCCTCATTTCTCTGTGCTTTAGGTAGTAAAGCACCTTCAACATTTTGGTTATGAAAACTGGAGAACAATAATGAGTGGCTGTCCAAAGCTGGGAAGAGAGAGGAAATAATGTGGAAGTAAGAGTCAGGAGACCGGATCCCCAGACTAAATTCTATCACTAATCCATTGTGTGATTGGGCCAGATTGTGAGACGGGTTGGATTCCTGCTGAAGCCTGTTTCAGCTCTGACAGTCTAAGATCTCATCTTCATTAATTTTGTAGTAGAGCAACTTTGCTGAGGCACAAGGGTTTCATAACCTGGCAGTGCTAGGTTCAAATCTGTTCCACTGCTTACAAGCCATTTGACCTTGTAGCAATTTACTGGATTCTTCTGACCCTTAATGTCCTCAGAGGTAAACGAGAAAATATTGCCAACCTTACTGGGGAATTTACTGTATGGAAGTAAGAAGTTCCCAAACTTGCCTAGCTCATAGCACCCAAAGTGACTTCCCAAAGCCCCAAGAAATATCTACTAGTTTCATTTATTAAGTAGTCAGGTGCAAACAACTTAATAAGTATTCATATCCTAATAACTTAATAGTCATTTGAAAAAACAGTACCCATAAAATTGAGAGTACTTTGTGTGGTCTCTGTCGGATACCCCTGTGTTTCCCCTGACAATTTAAAATATCTCACAGTGCCCCTGTAAGATTGCTGTGGTGCCCCAAATCCTTCAGGGTGTAGCTGGGGACTCAGGAAAGTTAAGTGTAAGTAAAGTTACAGTAAGTACAGAGTAAGGACCTAACAAATGGCATCTATTCTGCTACCAATTGGAACATTCCTTTAGCATCTAAACTGGACCTAGAAACATGAATTGAAGTTGATCTCATTTAGATTCATTGCTTCCCCATATGTTAAATACAGGGTCCGGAGGAGGTGGAAGAAAACTGGAGAAGAGAACTCCTGGGTTGAACACCGCATTTAAGAAAAAACATATACTGGGACTTCCCTGGTGGCGCAGTGGTTAAGCATCTGCTTGCCAATGCAGGGGACATGGGTTTAAGCCCTTGTCTGGGAAGATACCACATGCTGCGGAGCAACTAAGCCTTGTGTGCTACAACTATTGAGACTGCACTCTAGAGCCCGCGAGCCACAACTATTGAGCCCATGTGCCACAACTACTGAAGCCCGTGTGCCTAGAGCCCGTGCTCCACAACAAGAGAAGCCACCACAATAAGAAGCCTGCACACTGCAATGAAGAGTAGCCCCCCATTCACCACAACTACAGAAAGCCCACGCACAGCAACGAAGACCCAATACAGCCAATAAGTAAAAAGTTAAAACATTAATTTAAAAAAAGGAGGTAGAATTCTTTAAAAAAAAGAAAAAAAGAAAAAAAAACATATACTTTGAATATTGTGAAAGAGAGTTACAAAAATGACCTTGGAAAGTGAGAATTCTACTTCCAAACTCATTAAGAACCCCAAGTTGGGCCCAGTGGCTCCTGAAATGGAAAGACTAGATGAGGATCAGAAAGGATCCTTCTCAACTGTCTAGAATGAAATAGCAAAAGAAACTCGTGCCTCCCTTATCTTTCCAGTGAGATCTGGCACCTCTTCTAAGGTGATCTTTGTTGTAGTCCCTCTCATCGGGTATTACTTTGGGGATGGATACAGGAGTAGAACGACACTCAGAAGAGCAAGAAAAATTCCTGTTACTCTCCCCTCCCAGAAAGTGACTACAGCAGAACTATCAACCATCTGACACTATTTGTTTATTGATTCTGTCATTGATTTAATGTCTATTGAGCACTTACTGCATGACTAAAAGGGCCTGGTATCACAAACACAAAAAAGACAGGAAAAGATAAAAAAAAAGGACAGTCTCTGTCCTTAAGGAGTTTCCTAGTTCTTGTACAGTCTACTGGGAAACCAGACCAGGGGTGGGACTTCCCTGGTGGCACAGTGGTTAAGAATCTGCCTGCCAGTGCAGGGGACACAGGTTCGATCCCTGGTCTGGGAAGGTCCCACCTGCTGCAGAGCAACTAAGCCCATGTGCCACAACTACTGAAACCCGCATGCCTAGAGCCCGTGCTCCGCACCAAGAGAAGCCACTGCACTGAGAAGCCCGCGCACACAACGAAGAGTAGCCCCCGCTCACCACAACTAGAGAAAGTGTGCACAGCAATGAAGACCGGATGCAGCCAAAATAAACAAATAAACAAATAGAAAAAACAAAACAACAACAACAAAAACAAGACCAGGGGTTATACTGAACTGAGTTCTTATCTGGTGATCTGCTGATGCTGTGGAAACTCAAGGAAGAATCTTTTATATCTACTACAGCAGAGATGAGGAGAAGAACAAAAGCAAGTGTATTGCAGGAAGGCTTTTGGGTTGGAGGTAAATAGGGGTAGGATAAGATTTATCCTTAACCCTCCCAACCACCCCCCCAAATAAATCAAACTAAAAACAAACAAACAAACAAAGCCATAAAGAAGCTAGTAACTCTTCCAGAATCACTCTCTTCTTAGAAAAGCACCTGCTATAAAATCTGATTACATCCATCTCAGCAACACACACCTAGGCCTAACCTAGGTCAGTGGGGACCCTGTTAGCTTGACTTCCTTCCGCGGTGATGGCCCTCATCCCATTTGTGTACTAATGCTCTGGTTATCAGTCGGGCCATTTCAGGACTCCTCTGTTTTCCTCTACTGGACCTAAGTCATTCGCCAGGATGCTTCCTTCTCATTCTTTCATTCATCTCAACTCATTCACTCAACAGACTATATTTACAGTCAGCCTCCAACTTTCCAATATTTATAACTCTTGTATCCTGTGCTTCCTGCCCAGTATGCACTGACTTATACTGAATGTAAACGTTCATCGTAAGTCTGATGGAGACTCCTCACGTCCTCACTTGAGGCTGACCCTGTCAGAGCCTCACCTGGGTGGTAACAAGTGTTCGTGTGTGTGTGTGTGTGTGTATGAGAAGGCAGTGGTAGCATAGGTTCCATACATTCTAACATTGTGAATGTTGAAGTTAACATCCCTACTCATGAAAACTAGCAATTTGGGAAGAACCAGCAGATAAATTCTTCTCCATTCCTGCCTATCCTCTACCCCCAAGGATTGTTCAGAGGTATGGATTTCCATAAGGCTTATCTATGCTACATCCTGTGTGCCCAGAAGCTGGCTTCTTCTAAAGCTGTGGCCAGCTTCTAGTACACCGTCTTGCGTTTGCTTTTCTTCTCTCCCTGCCTCAATTATCTTTTCCCATTCCTCTTGCTACCCTGGGATTGTGCCTTCCTATAAAACCTTAGCACATATGCTTTGTTTCTAGGGTGCTCAGGCTAGGATGATCTACATTCTTCAATTTCTCCAACTGCAAAACGTGGGTGTATAGTCATTGTACCTACTTCATCGAGCTGTGAGGATTAAATGAGTTAATATCAAGTGTTCTGAAGTGCCCAGCATATAGTCCATGATTGTTGACTATTATTATTCATCTCTTTTTCCAGGCACTTAACACAATCCCTGAGACATGGAAGGTCACTGGTAAATGTTTTTCAAATGAATTGATGATGGATGTTCCTTACTTTAGTGGCACTGGGAAGACAGATGAGTTAACTCAGAGATGAACACTATGCCAAATATCAAATATAAATAAACCAATTTCTCTTTTGTTCCTGGAGAGACCTAAGCACCAAGAAATACACTGAGAAAATCACATAGAAGTCTGCATAAGACTTAAATGTATGTTAAAACGCAACCATTCACTTATTCATTCAACAAACATTTATTCAGTGCTTAATACTGAATGTGACAGGAAATGTTATAGGTTCCAAAGATGAATAAAACACAACCCTAAACATCAGGAACTTGTAAGCTGGGCTGTTAGGGACAGAGGCAAATGGATGAATAGATAATTAGGACTACCAGATCATGATAATTATGGTGTGAAAACAACGATGGAGATAATGCCTGGAGCGGGTCACAGGATCACAGAAGATGGTTGCTTTGTGAAGACTGGGTAGCATCAGATAGATATCTCAGAAGGGCTATCTGGATGGAGACTTAAAGAGTAAGCAGGGAATAGGCAGGGAAGTTTGGAGTGGGCTAGGGATTGGGGTAGGAAAAGTCAGGCCAGGCACAGCACACCCCTGAACAAATGCACAGACATGTGGCATAGCGCAGTGTACACACAGGCTCTGCAACAGATTCAATGTCCTTGGAACCTAAAAATCTGGGCAGAGGGTGACTGGAGATGATGGGGTCGAAGGGGATGGTGTGAATCAGGTCAGAAAGAGCCTATAGGCCACCCTGGAAAGGTCCAAATTTATCGTGTAGGACCATAGGTTTCATTGGTGAGCTTTAGGCAAAGTGTAAAATGAACAACTCATTTATTGATAGATAGAGCTTTTTGATGACTGAAAAGGAAGGGTTTGAGGCCAAGTCAGGAGGCAGGGGGCCTATCACAGTGGTCCAGGTGAGAGATAAAATTCTGGCCTGAAAGAGCGGGGGTACAGGTAAGTGTGTGTGTGTATGTGTGTGTGTGAGAGATGGGCCTTTGGATAAATACTACAGTGGGGAAGAGGAGATGCTGGAGCCCACCAGGGGCATCCCGAGGTCCTCGGCAAGGTCCCCGGAGATCTGGACTCAAATGCTCCCCTTGAGAATCCCATGATGGGGCCCCACTAACTGATCTTCCACAGACAGAGCAGGTTAGTCTGGTCACAGCCCTCACATTTCAGTGCTGAAATCTCAAGTCCAGGTTCATGCAGAAATCTAAGGTCTGGGTCTAAGTGAATGTCTCTGTTAAACATTATTTCATTTACAATGGTCACTGAACGTCCAAGGGATTAGGAGACTGAAAGTCAGAAATAAAGAGGCTGCCCAGGCAAATAACAAGTGAGAAGCAAGGCCAGGATACAAACTCAGGTTTCTGTAACCAAAGTCCAGGATCTCTGTGTGTGTGTGTGTGTGTCTGTCTCTGTATGTTTCATACAAGCATGCGCGTGCGCGCACACACACACACAGAATTTTAACTTCACAGCAGATTTCTCATAGTCATTATCAAGTACATTCTAAGCATCTAGAGCTGCAGAGCCACTTTTGTTACCTTCCCAACCCCCATCCCATAGGACCTTAGATTACAGACTAGAACCTTAACCATGTCCTATATTCCATATCCCTGGCCCCACAAGTTTAATTGCTAAATTGGTTAAAACTGAAAGAATGGGGGAGAGGTTTTGTGATAGTATCACCAGCCCTCTCCCTGGGCTTCAGTTCAAAGGGATCGCAGTTCAGGGCCAGAGGAGAGAATGACAGACAATGCACTCATAGGCTCTTCTCTCTCTCCCTCTGCAATCCTCCAGTGAGCAAGGGCATAGCTGGGGTTGCTGGGAAACGGAGTCTTTGATGATGTGCTCTCCCTGCTGTGAAGACTAATGACTTCAAAGAGGGCATCCTGCCATGATAGGGGCTTCCGTGGAAAATCTGACTGCAGTGTAATTAGGCAAGAGACTTGAGTTGAGGCTGCTGTGCCCAACAGCACCCTCCTCTGCCCAGTGGAAAGCACAATTTGGGGAAGGGAGAGACAAAGCTTTTAAAGAGCAGGAGTGTGTCTTCACGATGCCTTGATGCTGGCAGAGAGAAAGAGAAAAGTCAAACCAAAGAGACCCAGCCCGACCAGAGGTCAGAGTGGTAAGATTTTAAGTAATGCAAGCAGGACCTCCCTCCTGAAAACCATTCCCCTGGCAGGTATTACGATACCTGCTGCTAGATTCTCTGACTCTTGGAGGAAAGGCTCTCTGATACCCCTGCCACCACCTGGTATTACCAACACCCTCCATGAACTAGACACTCTTGCTTTCCATGATTCTATCATTTACCTCTCAATACATCCCTATGAGGTAAGTACTGTGATCATACCTGGTTCACAGGGGAGGAAGCTACAGCACAGAGAACTTAAACAATTTACCCAAGGGAAGAGGGTAGAGCCAGCAAGTCATAGAGGCAGGACTGAGACTCAGGTGGTCTGCTTGTATAGTTTTAACCATTATGTTCTATGGGCTCAATTCCTAATGCATTTAAGCTAGTAATGAATTGAAACTTATAGGACTATTGTGAGGCTAGAATAGGGTGCCCAGCACAAAGGAAGTCCTCAGTAGAAGTGATGTGTTGTGAGTGATCTCAGGGTGATCTCCTTCCTGCTTCCAACATAAATACAGTAAGTCGCCCACATACAAACCTTCACGTTGTGAACTTTCAAAGATGCGAACGTGCCCCTGTGTGCCAGCTGTTGTACTGTACTACTGTAGTATTCAAGGTACTGTACTGTAAGAATAAAAATGTTTCCTTTATTTTTGTGTTTGTTTTTTGTGTATTATTTAGGTGAAAAGTATTATAAACCTATTACAGTACAGTACTATATAGCTGATTGTGTTAGTTGGGTACCTAGGCTAACTTTGTTGGACTTATGAACAAATTGGACTAACATGCTCTTGGAACAGAACTCGTTCGAATGTAGGGGACTTACTGTATCTTTTCTATTAGTTCATTTCTCATAATCTCACGAGCAGCAATTATTTAATTTTTATTGAGCACCTACTATATACAAGATACTGTGTACTTGAAAATGAGACTCAAAATTAAGCCCTGCACTACAAGTCTTATTGTCTACAAGGAGTCAAGACAAGTCTAGGGATATAAACAAGGCCCAGTGTGCCAATGGCCACAAGAGAGAGTTACAGGCCTGAGGCAGCCCAAAGGAGGAAGGGGCAGCTTCCAATTGGAGAATAGGGAAGGCTTTATAAAGGAGCAGGCATTTGGGCTGGACCTGGGAGAATGGGAATAAGGAGGGTCATCAGAGGGAGAGAACGGCAGGAGAAGAGATGTCCTGAGCTAAAGTGTGGAGAAGATCAAGTAAAAGGTCAGTGTGATCAAGAGCAAGCAGTTCAGTCGGGCTGCAAACAATTGCTGGGAACCTTGAGAGCCAGGAGGAAGCTATCCTGAGAGGCTCTCTGATGGCCAAACTCATCCTCATGCATCCCACTGAGGGCCTGGACTCAGAGCCAGGCTCCTGAGGTCATCCCTTCTCCTCCCATTGCTACTGTGTGCTCCCAGCAAGTGAATGAACCCCTCTGGGACATGGCTCCCTCAGCTGCACAGCGTGAGGAAGGGATGCTGTGAACACTTACAAAGTAACCACAGATCACACCTTTATGGAGGAAGCACTCAGGAAGGAGTTCCTATTATTATTTAAATGGGGTCACAGATATAAAGCAACTGGAGGAGAGCCTGACTCATGGAAGAAGCCATGACACACTAACCTCCTCCCCTTGCTCGGGTGGAGCGCACCAAGTATCTCTCTACAGGTACTTCATTCCTCTGGGCTAACCTTCACCTCTCCACACGCTTTTGAAGAGCAAATGCTTCTGGGACCTGGGAGGAAAAACCCATTAAGTGGCTGACAGTGGAGAGAAGATGGTTACACTAGCTCAATCCCCCAAAACTGGAGAACTGAGAACATAGGGTGGAGGGCGACCTGACCCTCGTGCCTGCAGCCAGCCCACCTGCCTGATTCACGTCACTTCAGAGAAGGGCATGTGGAGGGTGGGGCAAGACACAAGTAAAGGGGGCACTTGCCGCCCACAAATCTCCTTGTTCATAGAATAGATCCTTTCCTTGTCAGGCAGCAGCCTGAGAGTTACGTGCATGGACTCCAGACAGACTGCCTAGGTTTGAATCCCAATTATGACAAGCTCTGGGTAAGTCACCAAGCTTCTTGGTGCCTCAGTCTCCCCATCTGTAAAAAGGGATAGCTTCAAAGAGTTGTGTAAGATCAAAATATATAAGCTCTTAGAAATGTGCCAGGCACAATGTAAACTCTCAGTAAATATTAGCTCCAACTATGACCTTTACCTTCACGTATTAGGTAGGAACCTGTTGAGGGTCACATCGCTGGAACTCCTCGTGAGGCAAGACTCTGAATGAGATAAAACTGCATGGCCTGGAGGAATAGATGTCCTAAGAGCCACGTGGAGAGTGTGGAAGCAAATTTTCAGCAGCTTTGGGCTCTGAAAGAGGATCAATCAGTACAAAAATACAAAAATGCCAAGATGTCTAAGAGCTAGACTGCATTCACCAATAAGAGGAAGTCCCAAGCTAGGCTCATGACCATTTTTGATGGCATCTCTAGGTCAGCATTTCAAAGGGTAGCACAGAAGTCATCTACCCTAATTTCAGAAAGGCATTCATTCCCAGGCTTAGAAAATGTATTGAGTATCCATTCTAGGCCAGACATTTGACAAAATCTTTTATACAGACTAGATGGAAATATAAAGGTTGAATGATTACACACCTGATGAATTTCTTTCTGTGTGATTGAACAAATGTAACCAACAACTTTCAAGTAAGGGGTCAAGGTCAACCTGCAAGAAAGTCTCCGATGAGAGCAGGGCGTGGTGGTGTTCTTTTTAACAATTTCATCAGTTACCTGCAGAAGGTCACCGAATGTATGTTAAATTCATAGATAACATGAAATAGCAGAGATAGCTAACACACAGGATAACAAAGTCAAGATCCAAAGGATTTCAACGGCTATGAGCTAAAATTTAATAGAGTTTTATATAAGACCTAAATTTAGGTTAAGAAAATTGACTTCAGTCTTAAATATACTTTCCCTTTTTAACAGCAGTCCCTGTGAAAAAGATCTTTAAAAAAAAAAAAAAAAATCTCTAGTTGACCATAAACTAAATATAAGCTAACATCATGGATCTTCTCTTAAAGGACCTAACACAAACTTAGCTTGAAATTCATTAACAGAAAATGCAGGGGAAGAAACAGGCATAATATATTCTATAGGGTGATTTGATTAGTCCTGGACAACATCATCTGAAAGGTAGAATGACAAACTAAGAAGATGCAGAAAGCAGTTGGTAGGATCTTTAAGGGATTCAGGAAAATTGCAATCTAAAGAATAGCTGAAGTGGGACTTCCCTGGCTGTCCAGTGGTTAAGACTTCGCCTTCCAATGCAGAGGGTACGGGTTCGATCCCTGGCTGGGGCAGCTAAGATCCCACATGCCTCGTGACCAAAAAACAAAACATAAAACAGAAGCAATTTTGTGACAAAATAAAGACATTAAAAATTATTCACATCAAAGAAATGAAAAATAAAGACTAGCTGAAGGAATTAGGTATATTCAGAAGACAAGTGTTGGGGGAGAGATCATCAGAACTGTTTGAAACATGAACATGTAGCCAGCCTGTATACGGTGGTCCTATTTGTCAACAGGCATCCACCCCACACTCTGCAACAGATAAGCACATTTTTCTAATCCACGCGAAGGCACCATATAAGCTAGCAGTCCTGAGCATAGAAGAAGGAAATAAACATATTCTTTATTGTTCCAAAGGACAGAGCCGACCACATGGATGGAAGTTACAGGAAAACATATTTTGGCTCATCCTGAAGGATAACTGCCTAAGAATCTGCATTACAACAATGAAATGAGCTGCCTTTTCCAAGAGCACAGTCTCCATCACTGAGAGTATTCAGGTGGCCATCTGCTAGAAAGGCTGTAGGAGGGATTCCTATACCAGGTGGCAGGTGAGGTGATATGACCTTGAGGTGGGCTCCCAGCTCTGAGTGTGTAGACATGTGAGTGATTCAGCTGATAGTCTTACTCCTCCTTCCTGAAATTAGGGAGGTGAGTCACCACCCTCAAGAGAGTCTAAAGATTCAGAAAGGTTAGAAAGCAGAGGTCTGTGTACGTCTTGCCCAAAGATGAACACATGCCTTTATTTATTTAACAAATATTTACTGAGTACCTACTATGTGCCAAGCAGCGTGTTAGAGTCTGACAATGCAATGATAGATAAGAGACATTGTTTATGCTTTCGTGGAATTTACATTCTAGAGGTGGATTACTCTAAACCCAGCTTGCCAAACTGATGTTAGGAACACATCATTTGGAGGCAGTTCAAAGAACATAAATGAGGCTATGACCAATGCAAAACATCATCAGTGGGATACTTAATGCCATCACTTATTGAGTGCTTACATATTTTATGTAACATTATTGAGTGCAACATTTTTTTTTCTGAATGAAGTTAGCCAAAAATAGAGCACATTTAGTAGAAGAAATGAGATCTGAGCTCAAGCCTGTCTGACTCCAACTCTGTGCTCTTCCCATTCTGCTCTGCTGCCGCCCATACAGATAAAAACATCATCAGGTGAAAGTAAATCCTATTGGAAATGAGGTATCCACAGCCTCCTGGCTAAGATGATATCATTTGACCAAGGCTATTAAGTGAAGTCTGGCTAACAATATTTAAGACTATACCTGGAAAGAAACACCTCTGATCACATCCCATACTACCTTCTTCCCAGGCCAAGTAGTCTGAAGAAAATGGATGGCTTCACCCTTCAAATGTGAGGATCTCACTCCTGACCCACTGGGCAAAGGCTCTGGAATCTTTGTCAACAACAACGACTTGCCTAAGTGTTTTAGTCTCCTACACTTGTGCTGATAAATGGGCAAATGCTATGTCTGCATAGGGTCCATGGTGAAGAGTGTCCCATGGCCTTGCTACAATGTGCTATCTTGACTTGAATCCACAGCCATGATTTTACACTGGCCACAGCACAGAGCTACTCAGTAACAGGTGCCTGGCCCTGACAGTTACCAACCTGGAGCATTTACTGTGTTTAGACCTCCAGCTAGGTCTCTCTAGTGACTTGTCACTTTCCCTAGGACTCTACATCATTCTGGAAGAGATGCTTAACTACAGACTACATACTTGTCATTGTTTTAATCAAGGCATTGACTCAAGGATCCCCTGCCCCCAGAGCCTCAACGCCAAGTTGTAGCTTCTCTCCTGCTTTCATTCTGAGATCCCCAGAACAGTAGCCCTTGAGGAGTTTGGCAAGAGAAAGTTCTTCTTAGGACCAAGCTTCTCTTTTATTGTCTATGAGATTTTCAATATTGCTGCAGTATTCAATAGATTCACCAGTAAAATGGGGACAACAATAGTTTCTACTCATAGTGTGGAAATGAGAAATAAATTTGTTGGTACATGAAAAGGCCTTAGAAGGCTGGCTGGTGCATCCCAAGAACTACGTAAGTGTCAGCTATTATTATTACTATATTAGTATCACTACTATTACTACTACACCTGAAGGGTTAGGGTGTGTATGTCTATAACACCAGGCATGCAAAGTACCATGGCTCACTGCAATGATGTTAATTTAACTCCAGGTATGCTCTTCCCAGTGTGGAATACGTTCCCATTTGTGACCATCCCACAAGGTGCGCACTCACTCCATTTTATTTATTTATTTATTTATTTATTGGCTGCATTCGGTCTTCATTGCTGTTCGCAGGCTTTCTCTAGTTGCGGCGAGTGGGGGCTAATCTTCATTGCAGTGCACTGGCTTCTCATTGCAGTGGCTTCTCTTGTTGCGGAGCACGGGCTCTAGGCGCGAGGGCTTCAGGAGTTGCAGTACGTGGGCTCAATAGTTGTGGCTCGTGGCCTCTAGAGCACAGGCTCAATAGTTGCAGCACACAGGCTTAGTTGCTCCGAGGCATGTGGGATCTTCCCGATCCCGGGCTCGAACCCATGTCCCCTGCAGTGGCAGGTGGATTCTTACCCACTGAGCCATCAGGGAAGACCCCACTCATTCCATTTAAAGTCATCCTTCTCAGGTGGAAGGAATACAACAAGACAGAAACAGACTCATGGATATACAGAACAAACTCGTGATTACCAGTTGGGAGAGGGAAGGGAGGAGAAGCAAGATACGGGTAAGGGATTAAGAGGTACGAACTACTATACAAACTGGGATGTATGCTGATGTTTTATAATGACTCTGAATGGAGTGTAATCTGTAAAAGGTATAACCACAATGTTGTGTACCTGAAACTAATATAATATTGTAAATCAACTATACTTCAATAAAAAAAATAAAGTCATAAATAAAGTCACCTTTCTTGCTTGGTTATAAGCAAGGGAGTCTCTGTGGTATGTCAGGACTGGAGGAGGTCCATGCCAGGCACTGTGGTCTGGGCAGCCACACAGAAATCCTCCACCTCCAGGGCTAACTGGGCTCATGCAGCACTGGGGCATTAAACAGATATTCATGGCCTCCTTCCACCGTCCTGCGCAACAGAAATCTGGGGACCTTCCTTATCCAAAGATCTTAGATGCAAAAGCCAACCTCGACTGGAAAGCCTGGTTTCCAGGCTCTCCCTCCTCAAGCCAACCATGCTACACTCACGGTGTGGAAAACCATGTGGAAAGGTAATAAAGTTGGTGGGAAGAAGAATTACAAGGGAAGGAAAAGATTGTTCCAATTGTTGAGCTGTATCACAGTTTAATGAAAAGAGCCTAGATGTTGGCATCAGACAATTCTGTTCACCACTGTGACCCTGGTCACCACACTACTGAGCCTCACAAAATAATAGGCACCTTTCTCATTATAAATACATACATATATATGTATGTGTGTATATGCATATATGAATATATATTTTAAAAAGCAAGAGATATAACAATATAATATGATTTTGGTTAAAAAATATTATCCCTAAACAAACAAAAGAGTTCAGCATGCGTTCCCTCCAGGGGATGCCACTTCAGGTGGCTTGGACTGTCTTCTTTTTATTGCTTTGTGGGTTTTTTTTTTTAGATTTTTCTACTAATTATATGCATTCCTTTTATGAAAACAACAAAAAAAGATAGAGTAAAAACCAAGACACACAGTGACAAAATGTTTGCTCTCCAATTTCTGAAATTACATAAAGTTAAAACTTAGGAGAAAATAATTGTAGTGTGAATGTTTGAACAAGAATTCAAAATACTTATCTAGGAAGAATAAACCTTAAGATGACTTTTACTGAAATTGTTTTCACAGAAATTATAAGTGGAATAAACCCTACTAACTGCTCACATCTTAAGCAGTTTGGAGGATTTTTATCAAGATTAGTGATGATATTAAAAAAAAAAAACACTGAGCCCAGCATTACATGCTTAATAAATGGCAGTAATTAATCAGCATTACCTAAAGGACTGCTCAAAATCTTCAGTGACATTGAAATTGTACTGCACTAAATATTGTGCTGAACTTGAGGGTCACCTCTTGGTGTTCATCCAGCCCTTTGTTATACACAAACTTTCAGACATGTTTACGTTAGAGGAATTTGACCAGAACGCTAGACCCTGAGCCATTTTCTTCTTTCCTTCAAAACCAGGTTTTCACCTGAGGTTTGTCAGAATAACTTCCCCAGAGAAAATATTTTGAGAAAAATAATGTACCACCAAAGACACTTTTAAAGCTTCCTTCTTAAGTTTCCCCCAAATTTTGTGGTTACAAAAGTAATACACGCTCATTGTTAAATTACAAAAGAGAACAAAAATGCATTCAAAATTGAGGGGGGCAGTGGAAAGCAAAACTTTTGATGCATAGAAAAAGAAATTGGGAAGAAATGTGCCAAAACGGTAATGGAAGTTTTCTCTGAGCATGGGATAACAAGTGGATTTTTTTCTATTTATCTTAAAGAAAAACAAGATAAATAGCTAAGATCTCCAAAGCCAGGGAAAATGACAGCACTCTCAAACCTAGTATTCTTAGGCTGAAACCCAAAGAAGCTGGAGGTCCAGAGAGCATTGCTAGTAGAAAACACCCATGCATTCAGTAGAATATATAAATTCAGGACACTATCTGGAAAGCCTGGGCCAGACATAAAACATTCATTTCTATAAAATTGAAACAATTTATCTTCCATTCTTGAGCAGATGGGAGGGTAAATTGAGGTTGATTTTTTTTTCACCCTGGTGGTCATGTTGGAGGAAATATGAGTGTTCCCGCCTCCGGCACTGTTTAAAATAATTCTCTTGGTGCCGTGACTGGACTAGTCAGAGAGAACACTGTGGAAGTTGCACCCTCCTCCAGGGGGTAGGCAGTATTGTAGGGGGACTGCAGATGCTTGTCACGTGGGGAAGGGTGGGATGAAGCTGAGTCCCCTCAGTGCCCTGGGGAGGAGGATAAGGAGAATCAGGTGGGGACCACAGAATGCCCAGCTCGCGTCCACAGATGATGACCAGCTTCCAGAATGTCACATGCTGATCAAACTGTGCTCTCTTTGAAATCGTATTTACCCAACTGATTTATCTCCAATACCCACCTGTCACTATAAAGCTGGGCCACCAGCTATGTGACCTTGAGCAAGTCTCTTCACCTCTTTGGCTCTCTATTTTCCCATCAGTAAAACGCAAGAATCCTTTAGGATGCACTCAGCCACTAGTCTACAAACCCGTTATTTTCATCAGAGGGGATAGTGCACTGGTAAGAGGATGCCTTCCTGGCGGCTTCCACACCTTGCTTAGGAAGGGCTCTTAAGTCTGGCTGGGCTGAAGAAGCATTTGGGGGAGGTTTTCATATGTACAAAGTCTGGGCCCTCTCGCAGACCCATGAAATTAATATTTCTTGGGGTAGCAATTGGAAATCAGTATTTTAAATAAGCTCCCCAGGGACTTCCCTGGTGGCACAGTGGTTAAGAATCTGCCTGCCAATGCAGGGGACACGGGTTCGAGCCCTGGTCCGGGAAGATCCCACATGCTGTGGAGCAACTAAGCCTGTGAGCCACAACTACTGAGCCCACGTGCTGCAACTACTGAAGCCGGCACACCTAGAGCCTGTGCTCCATGACAAGAGAAGCCACTGCACTGAGAAGCCTGCACATCATGACAGGGAGTAGCCCCTACTCGGCACAACTGGAGAAAGCCTGTGCTCAACAAAGACCCAATGCAGCCAAAAATAAGTTAAATTAAAAAAATAAAAACAAATAACTAAACTCCTCAGATAATTCTTAAGTACTGCTCCATGAACTGGCATCCATCATTAGGGCATATTTTGCTCTCATATCATCCTGAGTAACCAAGAAGGTTACAGTTGCCTCTAAAAGGGGAACAAAGTGCATCACCTAAAACAACCCCAGCCAGGGGCAGCACTAGCTCCTCAAGTGCATTTGTGCAAATTAGAAAAAAGCATCAGGACAAATGTCCCCTGTGTCTCAGAGCTTGCTTTCCCGGGCGAGGTTTCACCCCTAGCTGCTCTTTCTGCCAGATGTCTACCTGCAATGTACACAGCATATGGCTGTACTCAGCTAACTGATCACACACTTTTTGTGAAAATGGGTCAAATAAGACGTTTCCACTTGAGAAAAACCCCTAAGAATGAGGTTCAGGGTTCCCCGACCAACTGGGGGGACTTGATCCCGTTAAGCCCATCTGAGGAGGTCCTGGTAGGTGGAGATCCACTTACAACCACTCACTTCCTGCCTGCTCACTCAGTGGGGGTCAGTTCTCCTTCTTTCTACAGGGCAATATTTCAGCTGGAATAGCAGCTGGTTACAGCAGAGTTTCTAGTGAGAGAAGGAACTAGGACCTTTAGGTTTAATTCTAAGAGCTAAGATGACCTGTTTGACATTGAAATGGGTGGGAGAAACGACAGTTCTATTTCCACCGACTCCTGGGGGAAGAGGAGGAGAGGCAAGTAAAGGAAAAGGGAGGGAAGAAAAGAAGAATGAGAAATAAAGGGCCAAATGAAAACAGTGGAAACCCTTGCCAGGAATAAGTGAAGGGTAATTAGACACACACACACAGAGAGAAGAAAGGAGAATAAAAAGAGAGCTAATGGTAGGATAATCCCATTTGTGCCTGGCATGGCAATGACAGGGGCTGGGCACAGACAGTGAAGTCAGGGCTGCAGGGAAGAGGAGGAGGGCGCCCAGAGATAAAAGAGCAGCAGCAGGCTGGCCTGCAAATCTTGTCTGAGGGGTTGGAGGAAGGTGAATAGGGCATCACTGACACAAAGACAGGCATGGGGGTGGGGACATAAAAGCCAGATGATGAGCTAGAAAGGGACAAAGGAAAGTCAGGAAATGTCATATGTCACGCAGGACTGTCTGACTCCATCTGAGTCACTTCTGACAAGACTTTGGGCAGCTCAAAGAAGGCCAAACACTGCCCAAGACCTGGGGTGGGAATCCAAGCTACCCCCCAGCATTCTAGTCACTGTCCTATCATGGGTCAGCATTTGCACTTTGATGGTCGGACAGCTGAGAGAAACTTTTTGCCCAGTTTTAGGTGGCCAGAAGGTGAGAATCGGTTTTGGGATATTTTGAATCATCAGTGCAGGTTGGTCTCTGCTAACATCTAGAACCCAGAGGCAAAGCCATTGTCTCTAGTGGGCTGTGGTCATTTTTCTGTGAGTGGTCTCTAGGGAAGTGTTTAGGATGGCATCATTCAGACAGACCCAAATAAAATGACCTCCTGTCAAGGACGTTTCGAGCAAGACAGAAGGGTGGAGGCCAACCATGACAAGCACCATCCTCACGCTTGGCTTGAAAAGGAAACTGATTCTATGGTGTGGGGCATTTGTTCCTCATACAGATTTAGAATCCCTAAGCAGCCACTCCTGTGAGGGTGAGTAGTAGCCATAGAAAGAACAGTATGAACCTGGGACAATGCAAAGGCCACACGAATGCGGCACGGGCTGTGTACGAGAGCGTGTGTGTGTGTACGTGTGCGTACACATGCATGCACGTGTACTAATCCGGGGCGGCGGGGGGGGGGGTGTCATGGTAAGTAGGTTGCTTCCTGAGCAGGCAGTGAAAGGAGTGCTCTGCTGAGCAGGGCTATTCCTGACAACAGCTTCTAAAACGTTGGAGAAACACCTGTTCATTTTCCACAGCCGGTCTCTTCCCATCTCATAAATTATCACTCTATCCCCATCCTTCAGCGCTGAAATCTAGTAATATGTTCTCTACTGGGGAATCTCCTTGGTGTTGCCCTCTGTATCTGAGAAGCCAGAATAAGAAATCAGGTTATTATTTACTGGGAATCTTCAAATACGTGAATTTAATCTAATTGTGGTGTTCTGAAAAATGTATCTAGAAGCCACTGGGTACATTTAATTTAAAGAAAAACATTATTATAGTTTTTCTTAATAATCTCCAAAGTAGCTAAATAGATGTGTTTTTTCTCCTCTAATATTTTCACGTAAGTCATTCTCTCTTGCCTCCTCCACCCTCATTTATTGGTTTCATTTCTTGTCTGTGAAATTTTTTAATCTGTCCTTGCTGTCCTGGCAGACAAATATCATATAGAGACCCTAACAGTCCCTGGCTGTGTCTATGAAGCCAATGGGTTGGGAGGCTGAGCAGTTGTGAATTCACACAGGTTAGAGAGCAGATGTGGTAAAGCCCTGTGCTGGGGTAGGACCCTTCCATCCCGGGTTCTCTGCTGGGGCAGGCAATGACTGATTTTGTTGCCAACCTCAGAGACCAAAGGTGTAACCTCAAACATCCCATGTTCTTTTAATAACTCATTAGAAGTCTGTCATTCATGACTTTGTTTAAATCTTTTTGAAGCTATTTTTACTTTTAGTGAATCAGAGCCTCTTGTGTAACGAGTTCAATGATTTTACAACCTGCCACCCTGGATCCTGTCACCTGGGTGAGCCACAGTGACTGGCTTTAAAACCAAGATTCATACACGAATGTCTCAACTTGCCTCACTTCTCCCTGGGCATTTTTGGCAAAACCAAAGTCACCAAAAATGGCTGCAATCCCCTCGATTCACATATCTTGTACATATGGTTCCCAATTTTCTGTCACTCTTTGCTGTCTGGTCTTGAAAACTTTTATCCACAGGATAATTTTAAGACTATGCTTTACCTGCAGAATCAAGATAAATAAAACTTTAGATAGTCTTGAGAGGTTTTTTTGTGTGTTTGTCTTGGTTTTTGTTTTCTTTTTAGGATTGTTTTAATTTATTTTGAAGGGTCTAGAAAAATACTGTGTAGTGAGGGAATAGCCCTCCACATATACAGACACCCCTCCACATATACAGACACCTCCTGCTGAGAATTCTAGGGGTGAACACATGGAGCTTCAAGGTTCAAAGCCTTCATAAGCAAGAGCTCTTCAAAATCTATTCTCTGCCCACCTTATCAGCCTCTTCTCCTGTCTCTGTAAACTGCAGTCATAACCTACACTGTTTTCTGTTTGCCGTTCCTGGAAAAACCATGCTTCTTAAGTCTCCATACCTTGGTATACCCTGTTCTTTCTGCTTAGAACTACTTTTGCTACCTGTTAAATAGAACGGTTCAAGACCTAACTTCTCCATGAAATTGTATTCCAGATTCTCAGATGTCACATAAAGCACCCTTAAACTGAAATCCCATTGGATGTTCTTCAAACCTTTATTACAATAGGTTTTAGAATTCATTGTAATTTTCTTGTTATGTGCCCATCTACTTATCTAGACTATTAGTTCTTCCAGAGCAAAGAGAACATCTTCTTCTTATAATTAGCAACCTAGCTTACCCTGGGCCACAATGGGTAACACAGTGAATATCTGCTGAAAACATGAATGAGTGAAAGAGTAAATGATGGAGTAGAGTGGGGAGAGGATTTCTATAAACAAACCAGCTCACTCACATACACACACACACACACTCGTCACACATCACACACAGATGTACACATACAGGTCCAGGTAGACTGAAGCACAAAGCAGAGTCTGGATAAAGTTGCAGGTATAACTCCTCTGTCTCTCAGAATCATCCATTTGTAATTTTTTTGTATTAACGTCCTTGATCACTTTTCTTCCTTGTCCCAAAGTCATGACTGCTTATTGCTACTTTTCTCCTGGTACATTAACCTAGATTTTTTACAAGGGAATTCATTTTAACTTTCACTGGCCTAGGATTTGGTTGTTTCACTTCAAGAGAAGGTTCAGCTGTTTTAATGTATGCAATATAAGAATATTATGGGAGAAACATAAATACCCATACATGCTGCTCACCTCCACCTCCTGGACCATTAAATAAAATATTCAGGAAAATCAGGCCTATCATTGATTTTTCCGTAATACCCCAATACGTGTCATTAGTTAGCAATCTGTCAGGTACTTTGCGATTCAAGCGACAGTCTTCACATTCAAATCAATTTCGATTAATTTTGGAAGAATCATTTAAAGAAACGTGGCATCAGGCCCCTGATTTAAATCAAGATGTATGGCATCTTCTACTTTTCATTTATCTTGTCATTTGATGAGGAAAATGCAGGCCTTTGTCTGGCACTGTTTTATATACACGTAAACATGCTGCTCTTCACTCCTGGTTCCATTACTCTCGAGATAGTCACTTTTTTTCCCCTCCTAACAGTTGCTCCATTATTTTATTAGTGTCCAGAATGAGACCTTGTAGACAGGGATGATCAGAGAATAATGGAAATTAGAGATGGAAATGACAGATTAGGTCTCCTTGTCTGTTTCCTGGGGCTAATGTTCCTGTCAGTCTGTAACTCAGGGCTCCAGACTGCCTTACTTTAAATGACACCAATGTGGGGCCTCCACCATTTCCCTGGAGGCTCTTGTCTACATCCTAAGACTGTCTCTACACACAGCCAGAGGGGATAACGAAGCCTTGTGCAGTTACTCAGTGAAGTCAGGCCCATCCTCACATCATCTGTCTACAAGGCAAGGGATGTGGAGGCTTGAACGATTAGCCACCAAATCCAATCACTGCAGAGAGCCAGCCTGGATCATTCAGGGCACAAAGTGAAATGATTTTTTGTCATTGTTTACTTCAGCAGTAGGTATGCAGGCTAAGAGATAGAGAGCTGGTTATCCATCACCTTTTCCAATATTTTACTCAATAAGAATCATAGTCAACTGAGATTCTCGGGCATCACATAAGCTAAAATCCTGGCACCCCGGCCACTATGCAAACCTGTCAGGGGGTAGAGCGTATGAGGACTGAACTGACTTTACACAGCCATAGTGAACGGCACTCTTTATTCAAACTCCGCTTGGCATCTCTGAGCCAAGTTCTCTGCCCTCCCCACCAATCTTTCAACAACAGGCCACCTCATATGCATTTACCCTTCTCCAAACATCTTCCTCTACACTTTGTGGACTGCCTCCCGATAAGATCACAAATTCAGTGGAAACGGAGCCATCCTTCATTTTTACTAACAGAAAAATTTCACGGCATTTTGACTTCCCTCAAGTTTTCTGACCTGTGAATCAGATTTCCTTTCCTTAACTTCATTCTCTCTTGTCCTTATCCCTCAACTTCAACCTGTTCCAGCACATTTGCCCTCTTTGAACATCTACGGGCATCTATCACGCCTTGACTTAGTCATCAGCTGGCCAAGTTCTCCGAGTGGAGTTCTTCTATCCCTTCATCATAAATCACTCCCTTGGGCTCTTCAATCATTTTTATTGCTCTTCTCCAAACTCTCACCCATTTGTCTCCGTATTTATTGCTTCGAGAGTCCAGAACTACGTTCAATATTCGAGGCTTGGGCTTATCCGAATCATACAGAAGAGGCTGAGCATCGAGCTCAGGGCTGGGAGTCCTCCGTGGTGCTGTGGGAAGTGATGGTGGTGTCTTTTCTCCACCTTGTCAGGCTGCAAACACATTTCTACTCTGCAGTCCAAGCAATCACGCCGAGATGGCTTTTGCCTTGATTTCTTTCTAGTTTCCCCTGTCCCATTGATCGCTATTATTAGTTAGCGTTAATTGATCCCTGTCTCTCCACGCCCTCCTCCACAACCCAGCCAAGGCAGAAAGTAAGCTTTCTGCACCCAAAACAGAGTGGAAAGCTGCTTTCAAAAAGCAACAGAAGATGGGTAGTGGTGATGGTGCCACGGCACAGGGAATGTGATTAATATCTGTACGCTTAAGAAGGGTGAAAATGATCGTTTTTATGTTATGTATATGTTATCGCCGTGAGGAATTCACAAAGTAAATAAAAAATATAAGACAGACAAGGTAACTATTCTATCCCAGCTGTCTGTGCTTGGGGGAAAGCAAAGGTTTTTACAGGGAAATGGTAATCGCGGATCAGGGGAAAATCCTTTGACTCAATACCGAGCACTCCCTGAGTCTCTGCACTTCACCTTCTCTGACAGTCCTGGTGAAAACAAGGTTCTACTCATGTCAGTCTCGCACAGCTCACTGAGCTCTGGGAGAGCTCCTCTGGAGTCTGTGTGGCTTTGCCTGTCTCCAACAAAATCATCAGCTAGGTTCTATCTGTGGAATCCTCGTGGCCGACGGCGGCGTGGAAAGGAAGAAAGGACCAGCTTGACTTCCAGATCCCAGCTGGAGGCTCGGGGCTGCGAGTCAGAGGCATCGTCTCTGAACCCGTAAATGCAGAGCAAGATGAGCTGGACGTCACTGGGATGGTGTAAATATGGAAACGCACCGTGACACATTTACCCGTGTGCCGTCCAGAATAGAACCGCCCTTCAGCTCTCTCCCTCTCCCCGCAACCGCTCCGCGTCATGTCTGCGGGAGGGGGCGGTGGCATCCGGGAACCCGCTAACTCGCCATCCCTTCACTTACCCTTGGTTGGTTCCCCATTCATTCCGAATGCAGAGATGCTTGTGCACTGGATCCTTCATGTAACCTTCGTAGCAGAGGCATTCCCCTTAGAAGCAGGGTGAGGAAAAAGAAAGAGAAACACGAAGAAATTGATTAACATGTCTGTGTTGGAGAAAATTAATATGAAATGATCAGATAAAACGCTAACAGTGGCATGGATGAGACCATAAACCCTATAATATCATACATGCCCATCTCCACTGCTCCCCCCGCCCCGGGAAGGAACACACCACCAATCTCTCCATTTTCACTGCATGGTAACTTTCACTAGTTGAGGAAACTAACCTTTACAAAGCACCTATTACATGGGCTCTGCAGACCCGAAGTCCAAGAACTCTTTGAGCAAAGGGACTTTTTCATCGTTATTTTCTCAGTGGCCAGTATACTGCAAGGCACATATTAGATGATCAACACATGTTTGAAGACCACATACATGAGTTATTTCATCAAATGTTTCTAAGAAGCTTGAAAAATACATATCATTAGCTATACTATGCTGATGAGGGAAACTGATGCTCAGAAAATTTAAGGGATCTGGAGACGGATTTTAAACGGCAGAGTTAATATTTGAACCTCTGTCTGTCTGACTCCAGACCTTTTTTCCCAACCAGGCCATGCTTCTAGCCCAAGAACAACTGCTGTACTTAGAGGAGGCCACTTATACCTATCATGGTTTTATAGGAACTGTGGGTTTTTATTTTTCAGTGACAATGGCTAATTATCTTGGTGCTGCTAAACAGGAGAATCATCTATGTTTGTCTGGGACATCACTATGCTTCATTATCATTAGCTACCCAATAGTGTACCAAGGGGTCCACCACCGCTCTGGAGTCATACGGGAAACTGCGTATGTGTGTATGTGCGTCTTTCCTCAGTGGGCTTCCGTAACATTTATTGGATTTATAAGCAAATCCAAGATCCCCAAGAGGTTAAGAAGCATTGCTCTACTTAGTCTGACTTTGAAGAAAATTGTAACTGCCTTCTTATACTAATAATTCCTTAGGTAATGCTATGTATCCCTAAACTGCTAAGACCAGTTCCACTGAAGCACTGGTATTGTCTTTTTCACTGGCTGGTTATTTAATTTATAGGTGGTCTGATTATAGAACAGAGTGTGATTTCCTAAAATTTGGAAATTACAAAGGTGCCAGACCCTAGGGAGACAAAGGATAAGGTTTCTTTATCTTCCTGGGAAGAAACACTCAAAAAGGATATAGATGGAATAATAGCTTTGAGAGCTATTTTCTCTTTTCAAAGACAAAAAACAATAAAAATGAAGTGAAGGGGCCTCACAGTTATGAGGGCAGGGATTGGGTAGGCTCAGAGCAAGAAGTTTTTGTTAGGATATAAGCACAACCATTCTTGTCAAGACTGACCTATAAGCTACTGCCCATCAGGGTCTCACCACCAGATAACATTTGTCTTCCTCTCCCACACCTGCTCAGTCAAGGTGCTGAGGAGTGGAGTGGAAATGAGCAACTTAGTTTGTGAGGGACCCACAGGGAGTGTTAGATCAGTACTTTGTCTGCTGTATGACAAATTCAGGCTTCCATGAGGGCTACATTCACAATAGGGTCAAATTTACTGGCTTCAGCGGGCGCTGAGCTGTATCTAGGAATGGTCAGGGAGCTGGGAGTCGAACATAGGAAAACACAGCGTAAAATTCAGTAGCTGATGATAAGGCTTTCAGGTGAAGGCTGTTTCTCTGATAGAAGGAAAGATAATGAGGGCAAGGACCAGAGGATGGCAAAAGAAGGAAAGTACCAGGAGCCGGCTTTCATACAGTATCAATTCCAAAGAAAGAATGGACTCTAGACTATAAGCTACACAAGAGCAGGAATAGGCTAGTTTTTCCTCTATTTTGAATAGACCTTTTATAAATACTGTGTAATGGAAAATAAACTCATTAAAGAGTGTGCCCCAGATTTGTAGATACCACCACCACCACCTCTCCCCAAGATACCAATATCAAGCCAATTAATGGGTCAAGGGCCCAGAAATGATTCTCCCTTAAGGAGATCATCTTTCAATTTCCTTGGGGACATTAGGCATGGATATATTACAAAACAGGAAGTAGTCTCAAGGGATTGTCAAACCCATCACTCTGACTCTTAGAATGTTCTTGACCAGATGCCTTGCTTAGAATAAAGACTGACAAAAAGGGATGCTGTCTTCCACACTTGATATCTAGTTACCACAAAACATGTAAAAATAAATGCAGTAACAACTCAGAGTTCAAGCAGAGCCTGATTTTCCTAATGATGGCAATACAGAGCACGTTTACCTTTCTCACATTGCCTTCACAGTCATTATCCCCTTATGAGGTTTCCATCATTCATTGCTATGTGGAGACACACTGTTGACAACAAACAAAGCTTTTCTCCATATAATGTTACATGCAGCCCAAAGTCAGAGCAACAGAGAAATGTTTCAAACATATCAGGTTAGAGTTTGAGGATTTCCAAAATTTGCCTCTTAAATCACCTCATTTCCAGAACTCACCAAACTTCCCTCTTCTGTATTCCTCTTCAAAACCAGTTTGGCCATCTACACTGAAAGGAGTTCAGACTTGATGAGGAAAGTTGCTATGGCAACCAACTGCTAAATCTTGACTGTAAGAGGGATTTCGTGCAAGCACAGGCTCTGACTGTTAGCTGTGAATTTTAAAGACCCCACAAGGGTGTTGGATGCCCTCCTAAGCTAGAAGTGTTACAGTCTCTGCATCTGCTGTGACAGATGGCAGGGAACACATGACGTGCCGACTCTGTGGTGGTGTTCACAGGAATCCAACGGAGAGACGTGTCATGGCCACGGAGAAGTGCCCAACCGGGATGGAGTGTGCCCTGCAGGAGGCACTCACAGGCAACCACACTGCCAGAGAGTAGAAACCCACCCAAGAGCTGATCCCTGCAGGGCCTGGAGATGTCTACACTTGATTTGGCTTGGTACCCTGAAGGCAGACGCCTTGAGGTACCTTCTATGACGGGCAATGCCTTCGGTCATTTCCCATTCCATAAATGGATAGAGACACAAATCTCATTGAAAGATTAAAGAAAGACCTTGAAGCTGGGGCTCCTCAGACATGACTGGGCTCACTGTAAGTTCTTCATGAAGTAAATAGAGATTAAGGCCAAAAGTCCTGATCACCCTCCATCCTTCAGGTAGCTGTTGGCTTTTATCAAAATGAATTGGGTATGCTTCATCCAAAAAAGGAAATCTTTGCAAGACATCTCGGCTTGAATAATATCTAATTGCCTGTCTCCTCTCCTGGGCAGACATCAGGCAAGAGGCAGGCTCAGAGTCAAACAGCCCCACATGACTCCGGGAGAGCAGACAGAGGCAAACAGGTCAAAAGTGTACCCTGACAGGAGGTGCTGTAATCGAACCACAAAAGAGAGTCTGGGATACGTGGGCAATCCAGGAGGCAGGAACAAGATGGGAGCTGTGCTACCCCACCAAACTGGGTTCTAAAAACCAGGGAAGACTAGAGAGAGAGAGGCCCTTGTTCAGAGCAAGGAAAAGGGAGGAGGGCTAGAGTGAGTCTGGAAAACTGGTCCAACGCCCCTCACCAGATTTTACACATTTCTACATGGTTGGGACTGGCCTATGGAAAGATCTGGGACAGAAGGAATTTCAGCGAGCATCTTGGATGGTGATTCGAACTTGATTTAGCTTGGAAGCCCATACTCCTTGCAGACACCTAAAAGCTACATATCTTGAAGAGGGCAATGAGGGCCTGTGGCCAGAACTGATGGGGTGGGGGGTGAAGTCAAGCAGGCGTGTGAAGCCTCCACAGCTGCCCATATGGCAGAACAGAGGCCAGGCACACAGCAGAGAGGGAAGTCGCTGAAACTGTGTTGTCATCAGAAAACAAACCAACATACAACCACCACAAAACCCTTAGAAAGTACAGGAAAAGTCAACCCCTGGCTGGATCCAGCTGGGCATTAAGCGATGCAATTTTAGTGGTTTGCTGTTCACCCCACGTGACCAGAGACACCCCTGGGGTCACCAACCTGGGAGGATCTGGGACAGGGTGTCAGCGCGCAGTTGGCAGAGGGCTTCCAGGCTAAGAGCTTTAGGTACATTACGTCCCTCCCAGATAGCACGTTGCTAGAATGGAAAAGCGAGGGCTAGAATGGAAAACGGGTCTCACGTTTCTTCCAGCTCCAGTCCTTTCATAGATTCCTGACACATCTGCAGAAGGTCTGTGTAGCCACCCTCTACAAACTGTGCCAGGGTGTTATAAAGTGGTCACAACAACGCTTACTCTTCTTCTGTCCTTTTTCTCCTTCCCTAGCGTGTTAGTTTTCTATAGCCATCATAAATAATTACCACAAACTTAGTGGTTTAAAACAACAGAAATGTATTATCTTGCAGTTCTGCAGGTCAGAAATCTGATACGAGTCTCACAGGGCTAAAAACAAGGTGTCTACAGGGCTGTGTTCTTTTCTGGAGGCTTGGA
This sequence comes from Hippopotamus amphibius kiboko, assembly GCF_030028045.1. Taxonomy (NCBI): domain Eukaryota; kingdom Metazoa; phylum Chordata; class Mammalia; order Artiodactyla; family Hippopotamidae; genus Hippopotamus; species Hippopotamus amphibius. The sequence continues at coordinate 173,214,231 of NC_080188.1, read as the reverse complement.
GGGAGAATCTGCTTCCTTGACTTTTCCACCTTCTAGAGGCTGCCCACATTCATGGGTTCATGCCCCCTTCCTCCACCTTCAAATCCTGCAATGGCTGATGGAGTCCTTGTCACGTCGTATCACGCTGGCCTCCTCTTCCACTGTTAAGCACCCTTGTGATTGCATTGGGCCCACCTGGTTAATCCAGGATACTCCCCTTATTTTAAGATCAGTTGTCTAGCAACCTAATTCCATCTGCAGCTTGAATTCATCTGTGCCAGGTAACGTAACATTTTCACAGGTTCTGGAGATTAGGTCGTGATCATCTTTGGGGGCCCATTACGCCACCTACCACACCTGGTACTCCGGACCTCTGTGCAGGTGACAAGTAAACACATACTTAAGTTTGGAACATGTCAGAAGGATGCCTGAGAAGAGCTTCAGGCACCAGAGGGTGCTCCTTTGCAGTGACTGAGTGCCTGTGTTTGTGTGTTTGTGTGTGTGAAAAAGTACACATGTGCACTTGCACAGTTCCACCCATCCACGTGGGCAGACCCTTCGGCGTGGCTGGGAAAGCACATGTCCCAACACTATGACATTTCCAAGGGAGTTAGCTGGAGGATTGCAAAAATAACGTCGACTTGACATGCAGCCAATTCCCACACTCAGCTCTTTGGAGAAAGGCTCTAGGATGAAGTGTGGGAGGCGATAAAGTTTCTTAGTGATGAGCGTGTGGGATGACCACATCATCCCATGCGCAGACAGAAGCAGGGCGGGCAGGGGAAGGGTTTCCAACCCCAACATTAATGAAAATGGAAATCTCTGCAGCATCATTTCTCAGGGGCTACCTGGAATGAAGAGGTCCCACCTTAGTTCTGTTGTGGGTTCTTCTTTTTAATCTCCCTCCCTGGCTTTCCAGTTGGAAATTCATTAATTGTCACAGACACGGGGAAGCCACTAGCAGGGGAGGGGTCTCCCAAGTCATTTTCAGTAAGGATTAGAAATGAGACATCTGGGAGGGACTGAAGAGGTGATGGGAGCTTCACTGTGGAGAAGCAGCTTCCTCAGCTTCTGGCTCGGGAAACATTGATGCCCAGCAACGGTGATTGCTTGAATAGTCTCACAGCAACAAATATGTTGGCTCTGACCTGCCTGGGGGAATTAAGCAACCCTTTACAATCTCACTTCTGCTCTGATTTCATGGTGGATGGAACACCAACTCTGCCTTAGGTAGCTGCGGGACTTCGAGCAAGTCATGTAACTTCTTGGGGAATGTGAGCATTGACCTAAAGTAAGGAGGAGTTTATCTCTAAGACCCACCAAGCTTAAAACACCAACCCCTCTTTCCACGTGTAATTCAAACTGCTTGCTGTTCTTTACAACCTCAAGTGAAGCTTCCAAGGCCCTCTGGAGATCACGCTTCTCTCAGAAGTAAGTTTAACAAGTGAGATGGTCCAGGGTCTCCTAATCCAAGTCAGAGGGGACCAAAGGCTAGCTCAATTGCACGGAGAAGCCCCACCACTGAGCTGAGCCCGCTTTTCTCTCTTGAGCACACTGGCTTTTGGGCATGGTGCACAGCCATCTGTCTGGTTTGGTGTTTGCCTGACAGCGTGGGAGGAGCAGCAAGTAAGCACAGTCTTAGACATCAGATGTTTAAAACGCTGTACTTTCTCCTCCATATGGGGGCCTAGAATCTCTGTGATGGGCCCACGTAACAACAACTTTTAGACCTAAGAAGGTGAATTTTAGATACTGCAGTTACCTGTTACTCCCCCAGAGAGCTACAGCAACGGATTGTAACAGAAGTAAGAGCTAGATCTCTTGGAGTCAACCTCTAAGAATATCCCTCTACCCTGGCACCTGAAAAAGATGTGTGTGTGTGTGTGTGTGTGTGTGTGTGTGTGTGTGTGGAGGAGGGGGGGGCTTTAAGTGAGGCACAGAGAGCTGGAGGACCTGGCCCTAGACTCCAACAATATTTCACGTGGGGGTCTTAGACATTAGTACACCCCCTTCCTTGATTCTAAGGCATCTTACCACTCCTCTGGGTAGGAGCTATCTGTGGTACTGAACCTACTGGCAATAGGTCTTTATAAAGACTACCATAGATGAACCCCTACTACAATGAAAGTGCAAAGCAACCTGGGATGAAGGATCCATACCCCTGGATATCTTGGTGCTCAAGAAGCACTGTGGGAGCCCAAGTGCACGCTGTGTCTGAACTCAAACCCTCTCACTCAGAGCAGCCCCAGCCCCATTGGATACTATAATAGCTTGAGAGATGTCTATATCCTTTGGCAGAGTAATCTCTCTTCAAAGATTTATCTGAAGAAAATAACCTCAAATGTGCCACCCTATTTTTATGTGGAAAGATATCCATTTTAGTAGTATTTGTAAAAATTAAAAATTTAATGCCTCCTAAATGTCAAATAATAGGGGGCTATTTAAATGAGCTATGATATAGACATACAATGGAATACCAAATGGCCATTATAATTACATTATTGAGGATTATTTAGTGATTCTGGAAAATTCCCATGATAGAATATTAAGTGAAAAAAAAAAAAAGATCAAGAAAACTCTACTGGACTTAGCGTGCTTACAAGCCTCCAAGAATCAGGCACAGATAAAAGATCGGAAGGGAGGACGTTAAAATTTTAAAATGATTTCTCCAGGAGATAGAATTATAGATGAATATCATTTGCTTCTATAAGCTTTTCTAAATTTTCCAAATTTTCTACAATAAACATGCATAAAAATTTTAGCGCCCTTAGCTGATATCCCCCGACTGGAGGGCAAATTGGCTGTGGAGGTCACCCTAAGCTGATCCGTCTGCCTTGGGGCTACAGTTAGGATGCGTCCAAGGCTTCTGCCAGAAGATGACTCCCACATTTTAAGCCAACACTCTCAGGGGCTCAACCACATGCTGCCACCTTGCACAGTCTAGGCTCCCAAAGGTTATGGGTCAATTGGGAGGGATGGCCTGGATTTTGAGGGGGTGGTTGCAAGAGGCATGAACTCTGACAGTTACCCGCTGCCCGCTGCTCCCGCCTACCAGTTTCAGGGTCGCATTGGTGTTCACAGGGGTCCAGGAGCCGCCGGGCACAAAGGTCCATGGCCCAGGGCCCGCTGGAGTTCTGCTGAGAGAAGAGAACCACTTGGGCAGGGTTCAGCCAGTCACTGGCATCTAGCTGGCTCCCCTCCAGCAAGATGAAGCGGCTCCCTGCAGGGGGAGAGAGAGGAGGCATGCCCGTGTGCGGGCGCGCACACACACACACACACACACACACACTTATCACTGAAGACTGAGTAAGGGATGCTCTGAAGATTAGCCCCAACCAAAGGTCATTACTTGTACCAATCCTGGCCTGTCATGAGTCACAGAGCAAGGGGTCAGCAGATGGAGGCTCGGCCACCACTTGGACCTCCCGTCATAACATCCCCTGCGGCCTTGCCCCATCCCATCTCTACTGGGGTGGACCCAAGAGATACAGGGTCTGAGCAGCTCGGTGATGGCCGTGGCATGGCTCCATCAGACCCAGCCACGGGCACTGCTGGCACTCATCCAAGGAACAGGGACCTGCTGCTTGTCTTCAGTTGCCATGAAATAGCAGGCCCTCTAACACCCCAGACAGTCCCCACCTGTTTTCAGCCTTACAGCAACCAGGAGAACAGACACTAACAAGTCAATTAGGTGCTCTGGGCTTAACTAATTCAGGGACTTTCAGAATGTATGTTATTCCCTCATTACATTGAGGTCCCCCTGGATGAAAGTAAATCACTGCTTTAGGGTTCTGGGTTGATAGCAAGTTACTGCAATTAGGAATTTCTCACCAGGCATGTCAAACAGAAACAGGGCTGATGCTTAAACACTCCACTACTCCACTTAGCTTTTCCCCATTCAAAGGCTAAGAGAATCTTGGTGTCTATGTACCTATAGCCAGTATGCTCTGCATTCATCCATAAAGGCAGGTGCTTAATTGGAATCTGAAGAAATGGTACTGATGAAACCAGTGACAGGCAAGAGTGGAGATACAGAAGTAGAGAATGGACTTGAGGACACGGGGCTGGGGTGAGGGGCAAAGGGGAAGTTGGGACGAGGTGAGAGAGTAGCATAGACATATTTACACTACCAGCTGTAAAATAGATAGCTAGTGGGAAGTTGCTGTATAACAAAAGGGGATCAACTTCATGGGTGATGCCTTGGAGGGCCAGGACGGGGAGGGTGGGGGGGAGTCGCGGGAGGGAGGGGATATGGGGATATGTGTGTCGATGCAGCTGATTCACTTTGGTGTACCTCAGAGACAGGTACAAGAGTTTAAGCAAACACATTTCAATTAAGAGTTTAAAAAACAAAACAAAACAAAACAAAAACAAACAGAGAAATGGGAAACGGGCATAGAAAGGAGGAGGTGACCTGTTCATTTTTTTTTAACCAGCCTTCTGATTTCATCAGTGGACAATCTAATTTTGCCCTAAGTCTTTCTTACCTGGGTTTCTTTTTTCCTTACTAATAGTAATAGGTAGACGTGTCCCCTGGCTTGTCTATATTTTCCCTGCCCACCTGAAACCCTCCTCTCGGGGGAGGGGGAGGAGGAGGCATCCTCAGAGGTGGACTCACCATCAGCAATCAGGTGCTCGGGGACATGCAGGGTGATTTTGACAACAAGAGGGCAGCTGACGTGAGAGGAGCACACAAGGCCGATCATGCAGCTGGTGATGCTGATCAAGGTCAAGGTGGTCTTATTCACAGGACTTCGGGGAGAGCCCACTGCAAATGAGACAAAAGAAGGACACTTGATGGTAAAAGCCTTGGCAGTGAAGGGCCATCTAGGCCTTTTGCTGCCCAACCTGGCAAACAGGGGAGGCAGCTGACAAGCCCAGCCCAGGTGGGAAATGTGTCTAGTGCATGAGCTCGGTGACCTTCACCCTCATGTCACTGCCTGGTGTCAGAGGGGACTGGTGGTCCTCAGGGTCAAGAATGGTCAGTTGTGTGCAAGTTCTCTGCACGCCTCCTGGGCCAGGTTCACAAGAGAAATCATAAAGGAGGGCATTGTCCCCCTCTACTCGCCTGGCGGGGCTCCAACCTCCTGCCCAAGGGTGGTGGGGATGCTTTCACCCCATGCTGGAACTCCCTGCACTTCCCCCGGTTTTCACAGAGCGCGCTCTCACAAACCAGCTCCTCCACTCCAGGGGCTCAAAGTACCCCTCACCTACTCTGTGGGTGGGAGTCCTAGGGCTTGGAAGGAGGGAAAAACAGGGAAGTCGGCTCTATATAGTAGAGAATATTGTCACACTAGAAGACTCTCCCCAGTCTTGCAGTCCTTGGGGTAAGATTATAAATGGAAGCTTAGTGAGAAAGTCAGGGAATAAGAAACACTTCCAGGTAGGTAGGGACAGGGCTAAGAAGGGAAGTTTTGGGGGTGTGTTTTTTGTTTGCTTTTGGTGGAGAGGATAAAATGGTCGTAAGAAGAGGGACCTTTCACATGGAGATAGAACAGATGTGGGAAAGTAAGAAAGCAAGGCAAGCTGCCAACAAAATGTATGGATCTTTTGGAATTCCCTTACAGTCTGTGTTAATATTTATTATTGATAGCAACGGAAGGCATCTATTATGGCCGGCAATGTGCTAAGTGTTTCACATACATTATTTTAAATATTTGCTTCCTTATAATAAATCTGTGAGGCTGTATAGCAACTACCCACTTAACAGACAAGGAAAATAAGTCTCAAAGAGATGAACCGTATCGTGATAGTTAACACTTATGAAGGGTAATTCTGTGTCAGGCACCAGTTCCCAGGGTCTTACACGGCTCCTATCATTTAATGGTGACACAGCCTGATGAGGCAGCTCCCACAGAAACAGTGTGTTAGAGAGGCTACAGGGCATGTCCAGGGTCAAGCAGCTGCTAAGGAGAGGAGCCGGAGTCAATGCACAGGTTCAGTGAGGCTACAGCCCCAAACAACTCACTGTTCAATCCCTGGGCCCCGTGGAGTCTTTGGAACCACTGTTCTCAGGAACATGGGGAAAGGTTTGGTCTGTGGCTGCATGCGGCATTTCTGGGAGCGGGTTCCCTGAGCGGGTGGGTGTGCTGGCAACAGCTGGGAGAGTGATTCCAGGGTGGCGGGCAGCCTCTGATACCCTGTCCCTTGCTACCTGGAGATCTTCTATTCATGTCAGTATCCTTCAACACGGAGTCTATTTCCCCACACTTACACTTTCTACCTCCAGCGCACACCAGGCCTCAGCAGCAGAGAGATCTACTGCCAGAATGGCCCATGGGCACTCAAATGCAGTATCCCAAACTGGGCTCTCCACCTTCCCTCCAACCATGCTCTCCCTCCCATGTCCACTGCCCAGCGAATGGCACTACCTTCTACTTGGTTTCTCAAGCCCCAAAACTCCATCATGTCTAACTCTTCCCTCTCTTCCCTAAATCACATCCTCCCTACCACCAATGCTATTAAATTATTTTTCATTTTGTGTCCAAAATTTCTCTTGCTCCATCCTCTGCATTCCTACCTCTGTCTACCATCTCACCCTCAGACTATAGCAACAGCCATCTACCCAGTCTCCCTGCCTCAATCTCCCCACCCCCACCCTCCTCTCACCTATCCTCCCCCCGCCCTAGAGGGATCTTTTACAAAGCAGAGCTGACGAGGGCTTTGCTGTTTAAAAAATCCTTCGGGACTTCTCTGGTGGCGCAGTGGTTAGGAATCCGGCTGCCAATGCAGGGGACACGGGTTCGATCCCTGGTCTGGGAAGATCCCACATACCGTGGAGCAACTAAGCCCATGTGCCACAACTACTGAGCCCGCACGCTGCAACTACTGAAGCTCACATGGCTACAGCCCATGCTCCACAACAAGAGAAGCCACCATAATGAGAAGCCTGCGCGTCACAGCGAAGAGCAGCCCCTGCTCACCACAACTAGAGAAAGCCTGTGTGCAGCAATGAAGACCCAACACAGCCAAAAAATAAATTAATTAATTAAAAAAAAATCCTTCAATGACTCCAACTGAAGTGTCAGGTCCAAGTCCTCCAGTCAGGACCACAGTCTTTCTCTTGATCTTCCAGTCTTATTACCCAAGCGAACCAGAAGCCTGTCCCAGAAGCTTGATTCTAGGAAACAATTTACTGCTCTCTGACTAGACGATTATAGTTTATGTCCCTGTGACTTTGCACATATTATTTCCTCCTCCACAGAATGCCATTTTGTCACCTTGTCAGCCTGGTATACACCTACTCTTCACGTCTCAGCTCAAACAACATCTCCCTGTAAACACTTCCCTGAAACCTTCAAGAACAGGTTCTCACCCATCCATTGCTGTTCCTCCAGCCCTTGTGCACCTTGCTGTTATAGCCCTTCTCACACAGGGTTGTCACTGTTCACAGCCACTTGCCGCTGCTCTCCTGTGATGGCAATGACTAGCCGCTCAGCCTCTTGTCTCTCTGGTCCTTCTGCATCATCAACCCATCGTCCAGCATCTCTACCTGACTTCAAAATTTCCAGGGGTCCCCTGGGACCTACAGAAGCAAGTGCAAACCCAGTAACAGGGGACACGCACTGGTCCTCGGGCCTGTTACCCAGCCCCATCCCTCCCATCCCCCTGGGCCTACATATTCAAACCCTAGATTACAACTGCCATATGGACCTCCTCTTACTTGCTTGAAAATGCCGTGTTCTTTTGTGCCTTCAAGGCTTTGTATCTGCTCTTTTCCTCTAGTGAAGTGCCCTTCCCCTAGATTTTCCCCTTTCAAGAAATTCTATGCATTGTATATAACCCAAGTCTAATTATTTTCTCCTTTTTTGCCTCCTTTTGCTGCCAGGTAGAATTAACTGTTCTGTCTTCTGAATACTCATTTTACTTTATTTATATTATTAAATTAAGCCTTATCACTGTGCCATGTTTTCATGTTTCTACCACTGATCACAAAGCCTGACCCATGGCAGGTGGGTTATAAAATTTCCTGCTGGCCTGATTGATGTATCCAGTTCAATTCAACAAGCACCTGGCAAGCATCTATTATAGGCAAAATCCCTCACGAGGCACCTTGGAAAAATAAATTAGACATGCCCATCCGTAAGAAGCTTACAGTCTAGTTAATAGCAATAAACAGCTGATGCACTAGGAGAGCTTGGTATTTAAAAGGAACAGTTTTATGTTGCAAAGAAATTCATTCTAATTCATTACTATAGATTTTCTTAAACGGGTTTTTATTAAAGCAGAACCCACCCTGCTTTGCTGTTGCCTAGGATGAATAGGCCTAGGTAGACTCTCTGCTGTATATAAATATGTAATGAGGATCAAGAGTCAACATTCTCACTTCAGGGATACTGGGGCAACAGAAGTGGGGCGACCCAGAGCCCCATTGATCTCCTGAGAAAAGTGGTGAGAAGAACTTTTGTACTGATAGCAGCAGAGCCTGCAGAAACTGGAACTGGGGAATTAACAGGGCTTCTTTCAATCTCTGGGAAGAATTCCTCAGTATGTCAGGAACTCAAGTGGAGGTAGGAGGGAGCCAAAAGGTAGGTGTCATTTGGGGGGGCATTGGTTAATTATTGGTTGGAAAAAATGTCATTGACTATAACACAAGGTCCTGTCACTCAGATACCCTCCATTGTATCTTGAGGGGTCCCTGTCTAAGATTCTTTAGGATGAAGTGCTCTAGAAACCGAGGTTGCACTTGGAGAATGCTAACAGCAATACAGTAGAGCTCTCATAGTGCCTTGCCAGTCACCAAAATAGCACATTTTAATACAATTTAGCCCTATGTATGAGGTATTGTTAACCCATTTAATATGAAAACTGAGGCTCAGAGAAGTTGTTGTCCTTAGCCAATATCACACAGCAAGTAAATGGTGACGCTGATTGGTGCCTGAACCCAGACCTCCCTCAGTGACGATGATGGTGAGACCACAAAGCCATAGGCAGGGGTAGCCACAGCTGCAATAGCCACACCTGAAGCCACTCAGGATGGAGAGGCACAGACCCTGGCTGCGCGGTGGAAGGACAACTCTATCAACGCTGAGGAGGACAAACGAACCAACCTGGGCCCCGCCAGGAGAAGGGAGGGGGCTTGGAGCCTGGGGGTCCTGTGATTCTACTGGGTAGGGAATTCCAGGTCAAAAACCATCACACATGTTTTTCAGGCCACAGATCGTTACTGAATTACCCCACTCTCCAAGTCCTGCCTCACTCAATCCCAGGATAGCTAGGTTAGCAAGGGTATATATACTATCCATTTTTCATGTATAACACACTTTATCAACTTTATTTCCTGGTCTAAACAGCAAAATATGACTCCCGAGGCTTCCAGAAGGAATTGAGAGTCTTCTGACCAAGAAATAGCCTTTCAAACAACTTGGAAACTTGTTTGAGAGTGCCATTATCTAGGAGAGATGATTCTCTGAAATTTTCCACTCTAGGCTCTTCTTTCTTCCTTAGGAGGAATCACCAATTTTGGTCCAAGAATCCTTCCTGCAGAAACTGGCTTTGGTCCACAGAGTCCCCTCCATGACCCAGCACCTCTGCAGCTCCCTGCCTTCCCCCCACTCACAGCCCCTCTCACCCTACTTTGCCCCTCCATCCTGCCTACCTCTACTGCGCCTTCGGCTCCGCGAGGGGTCAGTATAAAAGGTCAGCTGCGGGTCGTTTTCTGCCTCTGTACTAGAATCTCCTTCAGGGTTCAGGAAGGCAGAACCAGCTGTAATGAAAAGACAAGGGCAAAAACAGTGTCTTCAGTTTTGTCTTCATGTCACCAAATCACTGGGTAAGTTCAAGAGGAAAATGAGAACAGGGTGACTGACAACCTGGGAGGAGTATCTACGGGGATTGGAGCTTCCTGATACACAGATTTATTGGAGAAGTAGACCTTGATATGACAGCCATCACTTGAGCCCCAGCCCCACCCAGCCCATGCTTCCACCGAGGAGAGCCTCCTGCCAGAGAGGACCATCATGGACAGTAGGTAGGACAGTACGTAGAAAAGGAATAAAGGGAAATTTCTCTCATTACACATCATGATTCTGGTTGATAGAGACTGGAATTATGTCTTAAGGGGCATATGTCTATATGTCTTAATACCGGTACTGTATTTTTTCTGGTTCTAGGATTAATATACATTCAATGTGAAAAAGAGAGAAAAGAATATACAGAAGACCCCAAAATGTGTAAAAGGAATAGTATATATATATAATATATATATATATATATGGATAGTATATATACCCTGATGTCCTCTAAATCCTCTGAATCAGAGAAAGACTCTGTTAACACTTGATGAATATACTCTTGTCTTTTTCTCTGATACAGAAGCAGATAAAGGTTTTTTAAGTTCCCCTTAAAAATGGCATTCTGCTGTACTTTCTATTTTATAACTTTCTTTTTTCCCATTTAATAGATGGGTGGGCAACTTTCCATTTTAACAAATATAGATCTATAGTATCATCTTAAGCCACTGGATGGGAGACAGATGTGCAGGTAGTTAAGCAATTCCCCACTGATGGACATTTAAGCTATTTCCAGTTTTTCGCTCTTTTAAACAACGTTGTGATGAACAGCCTTTTACACACATCTTTGAGCACTTGTCCAATTATTATTTACTAAGGATAAATTCTCATCAATAAAATTACTGGGTCAAAAGGTTTGCAGACGTTTAAATTTTGTGGTAAGTAACACACAACAGGCCTGCAGAAAGCCTGCCCCAACACAGCCACTCCAGGCATGCCTGCGAGTGGGGGTCCAGGATCTTAAGGGATGTTAGGGAAGCCTGGTATGAAGGAAGCCACCTTCGAGCCCTCACATCAGACATGGATACCTCTTGCTTTGTTGTTGATCCTCTTTCTCTGGCTACTGGAGGTGTGAGAAAGCAGAGTGGCCTGCTGGTGGTTGGAGTCCACGGGGCTGGTGGCGATGATGTTATCTTTATACTTGTTCATCAGCGACAGCTTGGCATTGTCGCTTCCTGTACAAGGAAAGGTCAAGGCAGCAGCTTTAAGAGAAAAGGCCGGAAGAAAGTGAGAGCAAGGAAATCTGCATGAACCAAGTAGATGGGCTTTCACAGAAATTGCACTATGAACGCTTTAAAGTGGGAGGTTGGCAGAGACTGAAACACTTCCCTCTGATTTCTAGGGGACTACAGAGTTATGAGAAGGTGTGAAGAAGGGGAATCCAATTCAGCCAATTCTGTATTGATAGGGTTACCACGTGTGGCCATTTGCTGAGACACAGACTGCAGATTTCCTTCCTTTGGTCAGCACGGAGTTTTACAAGAACTTGAATTTGAACGCATTCAGGCAGAACTTGCCCCCCTCTTTCATCCCCGTTTGTGCCGCTCCCTATTGTCTGACATCCAGCTCTCACATATTTGTGCTGCCTGCTCCCTGGGTCTCTAATCAGATGGCTACTCGGTAGGCTTAGCACTATGGTGCTATGAAAAATATGAGATATTGAAGACACATGCCCTAGACTCAAGGAATGTCCAGACTTTAAATCTTACTAAGATGTGCCTAGTCTTATAGGATCTTCTCTGGATAACAGGCAGAATGGAGACCTCTGTGATGTGATTTCACTCTTTTCAAGCCCCACTGAAAGTCCATATATCTTAAGCAATATTCCGTTTCAAAAATGTCTTCTTCGAAGATAATTGGGCAGTTCCTTGAAGGATCATTGTTGTGGGGTTTTATCTACAGATAGTTGTTATTTATAGAAGGATGAGAGATAGGCTATAAATGAAAAGTGCAGTCATTTCCTCTCTGCATTTCACCAGCTCTGATCTTGTTCGGCCACATTAGGTCCAAGTCTCTTCCACCCAGTGTCTCATAGATATGCAAAGCATCTGAGGTCAAACAGGTGATTGTATTCCTTCATTTTCTTTAAAGAAGTGCATCCCTTGTAAAGACCATAGAGGCATGGGCAAGACAACACTAAAACACCCCAGGCCAAAGTCTCAGGAGTCTTAGAAAAGAACAGATACCTCTCTCCCCTCCACTTCAATGGAAAATTAAATAGCACACGCATACATACTATATGCAAAAATGTCATACACACACATTGATCTTTCTTGCTATCTCCCTATTTCCCTGAAGATTTCTCATTATATACGAAAAAGGTTCTAACCCACTCTTCTGTTGGATATAAAAGTACCTTCGCTTCCAGGGCAAAGTGGAAGTGGAGAAGGATCCAATTTACCCTTGTTCTTCTGATTTGCTACATTAGAAAACACCTCCCATCATCTCAGGATAAAGCTTACTCTTCCTGCCCACCTGGGAAAGGGCACTGGCACATCCCATTATGTATGACAACCAGCCATGAAATTAGAAAACAGCTGTCCCCGACCTGCTCCCTAGTACCCTGAGACAAGGACCGACGCGCTCACCTGGTGTGAGGTCCATCCCCGCCTTCTCGTTGCAGCCCTGCAGGGAGTCAAGGGTGCGGGTGACCTGGCTGGCGAAGTCCTCCCCGCCGTTCATGCACTCCCTCTGCAGGTGGTGGCGCAGGTCGGTGATGTCATACTCATAGCCGTCCAGGATGGGTGTCTCCCGGATGCTCAGAGTGCCGCTGGAGTTGTGACCCTGCACGCGGGCATTGCGCAGACTCTCCCGCCCATGCCCACCGATCAGCACAGAAGGAATGTAGTGAATCTCGTTGGCCGCCTCCGCGCTGGCACTCTTCTGGGGCTGGGGGACCCGGCGGCGCTTGCACCAACGCCGGCGAGTGTACAGGATCATCACCAGGCACAAGATGGACAGCAGCAGCGCAATCATGCCACCCTGGGAAGAGAGGACGACAGGTGGGCCCGGCCAGACAGGCGAGCTCGTCCCACCAAGAGATGTCGCCCCTCCCACTGCCACTGTCACTATCACTCACCCATTCATTCATTCATTCATTCACTTAGGTGCAATAGGCGCTTTACAGCAAGCATCACTCAGCAGCAAAGGAACAGTCTGCTGTGATCGGTGTTCAGGGTGAAAGAAAAATGGAACTGGGATGATCAGTGCCTTATTTCAAGTGAGCCACGGCTGGTTCTGGCTTAGCAAATGATGTGAAGAAGAAAGAAGTCTTTGGGATTGTGAGTGTGTGTGTGTGTGTGTGTGTGTGTGTGTGCGCGCGCGCGCGTATGAGAGAGAGAGAGAGAGAGATTTCAGCTGCAGAAATAAGGCAGAGGGTTTCTTAAGGCAAATCTGCTACATGTAAATCTGGTTTCAGGCCAATTTTTGGCAGTGGAAAGGCATCTGATTTATTCCTCTTTCACATCTTAAAATCAACCATGTATAGATTCTAACTCTGGCTACACCGATGATCAGCGAGTCCTATAAATTCGAAACCTCAGAGTCCTCATCTGTATAATGGAAAAGATACCACTTACCCTTGCAGGGTGGCATAAGGACTAAGTTAGGTAACTATGTAAAGTACCTAATAAAGTGTATCACATGGAATCAAGGTTGTCAGCCTAACCTTAAATGTCTCTGCTGGAATAACTGTCCCAGCAGGAGAAAACCAGTGACCGATCCAAAGAGAAGTTTACATCCATCAGGAATCTACAAGCAAGTATGCAGAGAAATCTCATCATCTGAACATGACTTTTGAGGTCACTGCTGCCTTAGGAGACAGCTTTCTCTCACTCCCACAGTCCTGAGTGATGTTCCCATTCTTGCTACAGCTCAAGAGAAAAGACTGAGACACATGTTCTGGAGTCAGACTGGCACAGGAGTTTCCTTCTGAACCTTCTGGTGCTCCAAGGCCGTACTCCGAGGCCATTACTTAAAAACCTGAACACCATTCAGCTGTCTGTCAGAGGCGAGGAGGATGCAGTACTCGGGGAGATTGAACACCTTCCTTTGACATGCACCCAGGGCGGGGTTTGGAGGGAAGGGCTTGCAAGCCCATTGCTGCACAGCACTCAGCAGGCATAAATCTTTCCGTGCACAATCTGTATTCACTCCCTTTATTTTGGTCAACATCCCTCCGAACCTATTTCATTAGGTGGGGGTGTGCCAAATGGTTCTGATCTCAACCTTGGGCTTCAATCACTGCCACCCCATCACATAGGCTAGAGATGAAAACCCTCTATTAATTCCAAGGGGCTTCACCCACACAAGGCTAGGTGAAGATGATTCCCTCGAATATATTAAAGGGGTCCTTTTCCAGTCTCATAATAATTATGTCTTGGATTTATAAAGTTCCTCTCCCTGTAAATCTTCCCATTTATCCTCCCTCTCCCACCATCACTGTGAGCAAAGGAGCACGCGCACACACACACACACACACACACACACACACACAATGTTGCTGCTTTCAAACAGGCAGCTCAGAGGAGCTGACAAGAAGCAACGGTCAGCTGCCACATGATGGTTCATGTCAGGGAGCTTGTTGGGGACATACACGGGCCCCCAGGTTTTCACATTTTTCTCTTATCTGCATAACCCTTTGTCCTGCGGAAATCTCCCAGGAAAGTACAGAGAAAGCATGAAGATGAGCGGCTCAGGTTACAGTGGGGGTGGGAGTCCAGAGCCAAGCATTCTAGGTCTTGGCTAAATGCTGCCCCCGCTGCCCTGCAGACGTGCACACAGAGCCCCTGGGGCACCTCCACAGGGCAGAACAGAGCCCTGAACCCATTTGCTGAGAATGAGTGTTTGGGTCCAAGCCAACGGCTTTTCAGCAGATCTTTTATCTCAGAGTCAGACCCACTATCCTTTCCTTCACCCCGAATTGAAACTGCAACAATAGGTAATTAAGCCACACAGAAGGAATAACTTCCCAAGGAGGGAAGTTGTCAGACCTTGAATTAGGCTAGTGAAAGTGCAAGGTGATTGTATTCCCTAAAGAGCTGTAAGGGGAACGTCAACATCCATCTCCCAGGAATGGTTTAGGCACCACCTTTCCTGCTAGCAGCGAGGGCTTCAGGCCCTCCTTCCACTCTTCCTCTCTGATTCTCCTTTCAGGTGCTCACAGCAGGGTTGCGATAAGATCCGGGCCATTGGTTCATGCCCCGTATTTCGCAGGAATAAAGCAAGGACAGTGGTCTGTTACGGGGCTTTTACTTTGTATCAGACATCTGCCCCAAATGCTCTACACTTTCAACTCTGAGAAGTAGGGTCTACTATTTCCTCATTTTACATTTGAAAAGGCTAATGCACAGAGGCTGAAAAATAGCAAATGAATCAAATGACTGGAATGGGACCAAAATGACTCCCACTCCAGAGCTGACCTTCTTAACCACTAGGCTACAGTCACTCTGAGTGAGCTTTGCTCACTGGAGACATATACACCCTGGCATCTATCTCATGAATTGTAAGAGGCTAGAGTAGGAAAGTGTGGGTGATTTCACCTAGATCCATCCTCACCTCTTGAAGGAAAAAGAGAAACTACTCAAAGTGCACATCTAGCTGACAAAGAGGTACTATGGTAAGCAAAGGACCTTGCACCAAGCACCCACTCAGCATCCAATTCAAGGTTACTCTGCAGGGCAAAGACAGTGGGTGCATTTCAAGGTCTCTGTGCTAAAATAAGACTGGGCAGCACACACCACTACATGCCTGGAGGATACCATTAGACTCTCAATTTAGTTGAATTTCAACACAGAAATCTGTGTTCTCTCTTGACTACGAGATCCAGTGAAAACCTTTAGATTCAGCCCCTCCTTTTCTGAAGACATGAAGGCCCAGAGAAACTACAAAATTAAACAGTGTAGAGAGAACTAGTTCTACACCCAGATCCTCCTTCACTGCTCTTTTCATGGCCCGATTTTTGTTTTTAATTAATAACCTTTTTTTTTAAGCTCTTTATTGGAATATAATTGCTTTTCACTCTTGTACCAGCTTTTGAGGTACACTAAAGTGAATCAGCTGTATTTATACATATATCCCCATATCCCCTCCCTCCTGTGACTCCCTCTCACCCCCACCCATCCCCCCATCCTGGCCCTCTAAGGCATCACCCATCATTGAGTTGATCTCCCTTTGTTATACAGCAACTTCCCACTAGCTATCTATTTTACAGTTGGTAGTGTATATATGTCTATGCTACTCTCTCACTTTGTCCCAGATTCCCCTTTGCCCCCCAACCCCTCAACCCTGTGTCCTCCAGTCCATTCTCTGCATCTGCATCCTTATTCTTGCCCTGTCCCTGGGTTCATCAGTACCGTTTTTTTAGATTCCGTATATATGAGTTAGCATACAGTATTTGTTTTTCTCTTTCTGACTTACTTCACTCTGTATGACAGACTCTAGGTCTATCCACCTCATTACATATAGCTCCATTTCATTCCTCTTTATGGCTGAGTAATACTCAATTGTATATATATGCCACATCTTCTTTATCCATTCATTTGTTGATGGGCATTTAGGTTGCTTCCATGTCCTGGCTATTGTAAATAGTGCTGCAATAAACATTACGGTACATGTTTCTTTTTGGATTATGGTTTTCTCTGGGTATATGCCCAGTAGTGGGATTACTGGATCATATGGCATTTCTATTTTTAGTTTTTTAAGGAACCTCCAAACTGTTTTCCATAGTGTCTGTACCAACTTACATTCCCACCAACAGTGCAGGAGAGTTCCCTTTTCTCCACACCCTCTCCAACATTTATTGTTTCTAGAATTTTTGATGATGGCCATTTTGACTGGTGTGAGGTGATACCTCATTGTGGCTTTGACTTGCATTTCTCTTAATGATTAGTGATGTTGAGCATCTTTTCATGTGTTTGTTCATGGCCCGATTTTTTTAGATTCATCTAAAGTCCCCTTAACCACATAAGGGCCTAGACACTCAATTAGCAATATTTTATGCTAATTTTTTTTTAAAAAAATAACAACTCGTAGGGAGTTAAAACACAAGTTTTCCTTTGGCTAAGCCAGTTCATCTAGCATCTCTAGTATTGCTTTAGCAAAACATTCCCTCTGCTTACAGTCACTGCCTCCAGATGACCTCAGCTTTTTAATAATCAGTTACCAGTAATGAGCTCCAGCCATTAGGTGAAACTCAGCACAGGTGTAAGAAAAAATATTCTCAGGCGTGCAAGTTGTGGAACAGTCTCTCTGAATCTACAGCCCAAATTGATGGCAGGTGTCACAACACTTTATTATGACAATAATTGTGGACTATTATCAAAATAATAATATACATGTTATATGATATTAATGTGTAATGTTATTTAATAACAACAATATTTTGTAATAATAATTTGTAAAATCACTGTACACAAATCCCTCCAGACTGTTTATCTGCTCTATCCAGTGAGGAGGGCATAGGCAGGAGAACTACACGTACAGGGCTTCCACTATACTAGGAAAAGGCATGGGTATAGCCACTTTGATAATGTTCCTTCTATAGTGAGGACTCAGAAACCCAGTGCTCAAATTCAACTGCTTTTGCATTTCCATGATAAACCATAGTTCTTTGATGTTACCATTATTTTTAACCCTTCTACTTCCATTGGGGATTGTAAGCAGTTTCAATGACATAGATGCTCCAGGATTTGTCTTTCAAATAATCTAATGAAACCAAGAGGTGGCAGATGAATGGAAAGAAAGTGTAGGCCAAGAAGGGCTAGGAGCTTTCTAATAACCAAGTCAAAAAGACCAAGGCGAGTTGTACAATCTTCTTATCTGGCAAAAGAAAATTTGTTGGTAAACTTATGGTTACCAAAGGGGGGAGTGATAAATTAGGAGTTTGGAATTAGAAGATCACAAACTACTATATATAAAATAAATGATAAGGTCCTACTGGGGAACTATATTCAATGTCTTGTAATAACCTATAATGGAAAAGAATCTGAAAATATATATATATATATATATATATATATATATATATATAACTGAATCATTCTGCTACACCTGAAACTAACACAACATTGTAAATCAACTATAATTTTTTAAAAAAAGTTTGTCCGGAGGAACAAACTTCCTTCAAGCATTCAACCCCATTAAAACAGCCTTCCACCTGGTGTGTGGCCATAAGCAGACTGACAAACTCACTGGGGCAATGTCATCTCCCAGGCTTTACAGAGAGTGCACAGGAGTTCTTCAGATACCTACACCTGGCTTTGAGATTCCGTATTACCCTACCTGTGTTCAGAGTATCGGCTTCACTTATGTGTTAACTTCAATTTTTATGGCATTAAAAACAAAAACAAAACAAACAGAAAAAGCATTAAGGTACATCTGGAGCCAAGTGACAAGCAACAAGAGGCAAACTTTGAACATTAAAAAATAACACTGATGGCAAGATATGGAATTGTTTTGCTTTTTATTCAACTTTTCATGAGTTTTCTGATTATTGTATTGATTTTCCTCAAAACTATTAAAATTTTGGATCTAGACATGTGTTTGGGGTATATGAGATCTCCACATCTATGAATCAGATGCTTGCAAAAAAAATGGCATTTAAAAATATAGTTTTCTTTTAAAAAATCAATAAATCATTTCTACTGGCTTTAATAGAGATCAAACAAATGAAATCAGCTTTTATGTTATCATGAAACTGACATTTTCGGCACTTACCTGAGAGAGTAGTATGAGGTATGTCAGATAATCTGCAGACTTTGGAATATTTATGTAACAATGTTTTATGTAACATTGATGGTGATTGCTCAGGGATAGAAAGTTCTAGGCAGACTTCCCTTTTATGCTGGTCCCGGTCATGCTGGCCAACCACAAGACTGTCTCATTACCTGACCTGTGTATTCGTCCTGAGTCTGGGTCACTTCCTCTCTCCCTCAGCTAACCGTTACTTGTCCTTCAAAGTCAGTTCAGTGACGTAACCTCAGCCAATTCTTCCCTACTTCACTGAACCACCCACAGAACCCTCCACAGAACTAACCACATGCACTTTTATCTTTGCTTTGCTTCTTGATCTCATCAGATTATAGACTCCATGAGAGCAGAGGACACTAAGCACCAGGGTCATCATAGTGCCTTCCGTGAAGTAGGTGTTCAATAATTGTGGAAGGAAGGGAGGGAGGGAGGGAGGAAGGAAGGAAGGTCAACTCTGCCTATCTTTCAATGTGGACATCATCTATGTGCCTGCAAGCAAAGCTTATACAAGTCAGTCGCTTATGTGACAAATTCATTCAATTCATTACTTAGTCATTCAACAAGTGCTTACTCACTTTAGCAAGGCGTATTTCTGATGGTCCCTGTTATGGGAATAACGGAGTGAATAATACAAGTATAGGTCCTGATCTCATGGGGTTTACATTTGAGTTAGAGGAAACAATGTCTATAATTTGGTTTTTAAAGGTAAATGTAGGCACAAAAGGAAGATTAAAACAGATCACAAAGACTGGAAAGAGCCTGAAATTACTTCTTTTCTTATAACAGAAGAAACTGTGATAGGTAAAGATATCTTGGACTGGAGGTGATACTCTAGGTAACATGTCAGGGGCCAGTAAAATCCTTCCGTTATCCCAAATCAGTGTCATATTATCAGTAAATCCCAACATAAAGAATCTGGATTTATCAAATTTCACCAAAGTTTACGGAGTCACCTGGGTTTTGTGAACCCTTGGCAGAGAAATGGAAAAGCTGAGATTATGTTTCCAGCTACCATCTGTCAAGGGGCTGCAGCCTATCAATCAGCTAGCATTTCAAAGCTTAGCTTCGCCCTAGGAGTAACCAGAAGAGTGAATCTGAGATATAATTAATTATCCCTCAAGGCAACTGGACACACTGAATTCAAATTATATTCCTAAAGGAATTAAATGGTGGTTAAAAAATAAGAATCAAATAGATGAGTTTGGTGGCCCGTGTCATCTATTTTTCCCCAATAACAAAGCCCAAAGGTCTAGGGCAAAGGCCCTCTCTCATATATGACAGTGATCATTCCTATCTCCCTCCAGCTTTCAAGGAAGACAGACCAAGAGGAGGAAAACTGTGTAAGCCCATATGGCAACACTGGTCACTAATCTAGATCCAAATATTCCAGGGGTAAGGAATGGATGAGGTGAAGAGGTGATTTTCAAGGTCCCACCCAAACCTATGTTTCTCTGAGCCCAGTAGAAAACTACACTAAGTTTCTAAACAGCATGAAGATCACCAATACAATGGCAGAGCTAACCAGCAGCACAACTTTGTGCAAGCTGCACAGCCTCTTTGAACCTACCCCAGGCCTTCATTTAGCAAATGAATGATTAGAGGGAAATTTTCCAAATTGGAAAATTTCCTGATCATAACACTGATCCCTGTCAAACTGGAAATAGCTCTAAACTGGTAAACTAATGGTGGAAAAAAATATCTGTGAGCTCTTCTTGCCCAGTAAAGCCAGAAACTACAGACCAAGGATCTGACCCCTCAGAGGCAGGCCATCAAGTCCAGCTGGCCAATGGGGCCATGATAAGCCGACCCACCCCCTTCCCCAAAGGCACAGTAAGGCCTTCGAAATCAGAAGATGTCATTGGAATTGTAGTAACACATTCTTGACCTTGAGGATCCCTTTACTGCCAGGAGTCCCTAAACTAGAAGAGAAAGCCCTTTGGTTTGCACTTCTGGCAGACTCTCTTTTCGATGGTGGCTGGTGAATAGAAACCCATTATCCTCTGCCCATCTTCTTCCCGAATGGAAGACAAGAGCTACACGCTAAGCATATTAAGTAGTGGGTTCAATTTATAAATTATTAGGGACATTACCTCCCCTTGGGGGTTTGCTGAAGGCTTTAATCGTGTGGAAATGCTTTCCAGTTGCCACGGGCCAGCACATTAATTAAGAGACTTCATATCCCTCTGGGGCTTCTGACATGAATTGCACATCCCACTGGCAGGGGACAGACCCGCCCTGCCTGGTTAGCCTCTCAACGGGGCCTGCTGCCATGAGATGCTTCAGAACCCCTTCCCCACCCTTCTAGGTCCAAGTATCCAAAGCATAGGCAACACATAGGATGCCCCCGAGGATCTCTCATTAAAATGCCATTTGGTTGGAGAGTAGAGATAGGGATCAGACAACCTTCCATACGTAAGCAAGAGACAAACTCTGAGATCAAGAGCCCTCCCCAGGTTAGGTAGGTTGATATCCGAGGGCCCTCACAACTCAAGCAGGCTACGAGCATGAAGTTCTTTTCAAGAGGAAACTCAACTTCATAGGTTTTAATTTTTTTTTTCTTTTCCCAGGTCTAAAAGTTTTGATTGTGTTAGGTTTGATCACTGTCTTTCTTCTTTAATCTGGGAAGTTTGTCTTCAATTTCTTTATGAGGTTTCAGGAGTTTCAGCTAATGAGAGCCTGAAGCTCTGCAGGGAAAGTGGCTGGAGGCTAGCGTGCTAGAGTCAGCCTGGGCTATTTCAAGTTGTCCTCTTTCAGGTTCTTTTTATAGAGCTGCGTTTTTAGTTCTTGGGATTTTTTCTTACCTCTGAGGCTTGACTTTGCTGTCCCAAAGTAAAAGCAAGGGAGTACATTTTTTCATAAGGGGCTCAAGAGCTCTCTGATCACTAGTAGCTTGGGGTACCTGCCGTTCGCCTTAATGAGAAGGCTGAGGTCCAATGGAGCTGGACAAAGCAGGGTGACAGAAGCAGCTGGCCAAGGACTGGGTTTTCTGGGCCCAAAGCTACCTAACGGATCCCCTATTTCCAAAGATTGGCCTAGATCACTGCAGAGTGAGAGAGCCGTGGGCAATCAGGCAGCCGGGGCAAGGCTGAGGTCCTCCACTCCCTCTAGATGTACACTTAGCAAGTTTCTGAGAGATGCTGCTGCCTAGTAAGACATTCTGGATGGGACCCCCAGTCAGTGCTATGTTAAGAGGCTGCCCCACATGTGACCCATTGTGCGGGTATGTGCGTGTATGCACGTGCACGAATGTGTATATTGTGCATGACAGGCAGCCTGGGAGATAAAAGGGTCCACAAAGAAGCAAAAGCACTCCAGGTCGCTGTCTCAGCAACCCAAGGGCAGAGCTGCGTGAGACAGGCTCCCTCCACGGGCTGCGTGCACCAGCCCTTCAGAACTTCACAAGCCAAGCATGAAGCTAATAAATAAATATCTCCAGCTGGATAATGCCCCATGCCTATTCTTGGCCACGTTCCTTTCCCCCTTTCCTCTTTGTTTTTATGCAGTAGGTGATCTTGATGAAATAAAATAATACCAATAATCTGCTCCATTAGGACCAAACATTAAGGGAATTATTGAACAAGTAACAGAAGAAGCAGCTGGCACGGTATATGCTAATGACCATTAGACTTTAACCCTCTTTCTCTCTGAACATAATGGAGTTGTTAAACCCCTCTTCCTCCCATCTCCCCAAAAGTCAGGCAGTCCAGCCTAAGGGGAGGAGAGGAGGTCTTAGAGACCTAACAGCTCTCTGGGCAGCAGCTGGGACTGAGCAAATGAAAACCAACATTAACAACTAGTCACTGAGGAAGGACCTTATTCAAGACCCCTGTGGGGATTCCACTGACTTGTGGGAGTTCCAATGACTTCAGATGAAAAAAGTTTGGAATAAAAGAGGGAGAGTGTCAAGATGTCAAGATTTTCCTGATTTGGGTATATATTCATCAATATCACTTTCTGAACCAGGTCTTTTTTTTTTAAAGTTCTTTTTTCTCCCCAGCTAAAAACTGAGATGGACCTTTAAAGGCTGCACAGTCCAGGAGATGCCTGCTAGTGAGGGGACAGGTAGAAGGCCCTTCACACACATGTGCAGGCCTTGATCATATTTTTTTTAAAGACGTATGTATGTATGCATGTATTTAGACTGCATTAGGTCTTCATTGCTGTGCGCAGGCTTTCTCTAGTTGCAGCAGGAGGGGGCTGCTCTTCATTGCAGTGCGTGGGCTTCTCACTGCAGTGGCTTCTCTTGTTGTGGAGCATGCGCTCTAGGCACACAGGCTTCAGTAGTTGTGGCTCGTGGGCCCCAGAGTGCAGGCTCAGTAGTTGTGGTGCACAGGGGCTTAGCTGCTCTGCGGTATGTGAGAACTTCCCCGACCAGGGATGGAACCCGTGTCCCCTCCATTGGTAGGCGGATTCTTAACCACTGCACCACCAGGGAAGTCCCTTTGATCACATTTTTGTCCCACGCATAGAGGTCCAACTTTATCATGATGATTGCCATGAGGTCTGGTGTGGCAGGGTCTAGTCAAGTACTCAGGAGCCCTGCCAGGGTTCTGTTTCACAGTAGGACCTCCAATGGCACAGTGTCTATGCTCAGAGAGCTGACAATCCTACAGAGCAGATGGTTAGCTCTGTAGAGCTTTCAGAAGCTACAAACCACTGCAGAAGTATTGCTCAGCTCCTACAGCAATTCCATTACATATGCTTAATTCCTCCCCTGAATTCCTGCCTTATTTTGCAATTCTAC
Source organism: Hippopotamus amphibius kiboko (assembly GCF_030028045.1). Classification (NCBI taxonomy): domain Eukaryota; kingdom Metazoa; phylum Chordata; class Mammalia; order Artiodactyla; family Hippopotamidae; genus Hippopotamus; species Hippopotamus amphibius. Next base: position 173,190,969 of record NC_080188.1, on the reverse strand, counting down.
ACACACACTGCCTTATTCCTGTAGTATTGGCATAATGGAGGAGAAATAATAGCTACCATTTGTAAAGTATTTACCGTGTGCCAAACACGGTGAATGGTGAACTACTTTTATTATTTTATTTAATCCTACCAATAAATATAAGTAGTAGAAATTACCATTTCCATTTTTAGATATGGAAACAGAAGATCGCAGGGATTACATAACTTGCTCAAGAAAACCAAGACTCAATCGCTGATCTTAACAATGTTGTTTTATGACCTTGTTGAGTAGCAAGGAGCCCACCACTGTAGCCTGGGTTGCAATTCCCCAGTTTCCCATCTCCTCTAAATTAAGCCTTGGTGGTGTTGCTCCTATACCTAACTCCTAGGGGTATGCAAGTAAGGATTCACAGATGCCTACACTCAGTACTGTCTTCACTGCCTGCCCCAGATGCCCCCAATCTTCTTCAATTAAGCTGATCAGTTAATGGGATCACTGGGTTGACCAAATGCATAATTTCAAGCAATAATTTAATTGTGCCAAGGGTGGCCATACTTACAGGGCTGTTGTTTTGACATGGGAAGGGAAAACGTACGGAGATATCTGTTCTTGGGTGGATGTTTTCTAAGTAAAACCAAATGCCTTCAGGGTCAACAGGTTTAGATGCTCAGCTATTTCCTTGAGAACAGCCTGCCAGACTTGCACAGAAACTCAGGTCTCGTTGCTGTCTGTAAGCCCTTGTTCTGGGGTCAGAGCCCTAAGAGGAACAGTGGACGTTTTCCGTAATATAACAACACATGGCAAGAAAATGGGGGACTTGAACACTTTCAGGGAAATTAGAACCTGCATCAGTCAGGTCACCCAAAAGACTGCTGGCCAACAGATTTGGAAAGGTAGGAGAAACCATGCAGATCATGTTTTGCATAAGGGCCCGAACAATGATAATTGGTCACTCCCAGTGCAAGTCATTTAGTGCTGATCAAACACAGAGGGTAGCAAAACTCTTATCCCTGGCCTTCTGCTCAGAAAGCTCTTCTAACTTGTAACTTATTTGACCCACAACGCTAAGGAGAATAAGGGGCATCCCTGGTCACATCTCTTGTAACACTCCAGCTGGGACTCAATCTTGGCACCAAGGAAAGTGCATAATAGAGCTGAAGAATTGTAGCAAAGGAACAGGCGAGGGAATTAAGGACTGGGGGAGATGCTGACCTACGAACACAATTAGGGTATCATACGCTACGATTCCCTCCAAGCCCCTCACTCCTTGCCAGCAAGCTTTGTCTGACATCAAAGAGGGGAGGCGGAGAGAAGACTGACGCTCCAAAGAGTCTCCTCTTGGGCCATACACTAAGTGCTGTGGCTCTTGTTTCTCCCTGTTAAAAAATTATTATAATTCAATTTTTCCCTGAAACTAATCAAGCACAAAATCTGGAGAAGAGGCCTGGTTTGTGAAGGCAATCTCCGAGCAAGACACTGACATCCTCATTAGGGCAGGCTTCATTAAACCACCAGCTCCAACATCAGCAGCATATTGTCTTCAGCTAATTACATTTTTGCTGGCAAAGCCATTGTACAAGTCTTCAAATCCTTCCCATCATTAATTTAAAAAACACACACAACAACTGCCCTGCCCTGCCTCCTCCCTCGTTGGCATCCCACCCAGCCATCTCTGTGTGCTGTCAGCTTTGTTTTTCTGGTTTTCTAGGATTTCTTTCTTTTACTGGGCTTTGGAGGGGGAGGGGATGAGGTAGAGTAGAGAACCTGTCCCCGTAAGCTTGATTTCTTCACTAGCTGACCACGGCTTACTTTGTTCCCAGACAGCTGCTCGTTATATATACCAGGACCTTGGATGCAGGCCCAGTGCTTGCCGGCAAAGACAGGCCAGAGCAAAGGGAAGCTGGGAGTTCAACCCAGCTCTGCCCCATCCCGCCCATGGAAAGTGACAAAAGGCCTACCTCTCCTATTGTTTTGATTTCCTGATCAAGAGCTTGATCACACAGAGTGAATCCACAGGTCAGCCTGATCTGGCCAGAGACACTCACATGATAGAAAGACAGTCAGGAGTTCGTGCTTCCAAGACAACTGAATGAGGCAGACATCATCCACCCAGCAAATGCATAATGCTATGCCCGGGGCAGGCATGTCTTCCTGACCCCGTGGAGGTCATTCCCAGCCAGCCTGCAACATCATAGTGACTTAATTCAGATCATGGCCTTCATGAGGTTTCACGTTTCTACTTTTCAATAGTAGTGATTTAGTACTTTTTTTCCCTATTCTTTTTTTTTAAGGATTTATTTATTTATTTATTTTTGGCTGCGTTGTGTTTTTGTTGCTGTGCACGGGCTTTCTCTAGTTGTGGTGAGCGGGGGCTACTCTTCCTTGTGGTGTGAGGGTTTCTCACTGTGGTGGCTTCTCTTACTGTGGAGCACAGGCTCTAGGTGCTCAGGCTTCAGTAGTTGCGGTGCATGGGCTCAGTAGTTGTGGTGCATAGGATTAGTAGTTGTGGTGCATAGGCTCAGTAGTTGTGGTGCATAGGCTCAGTAGTTGCGGTGCATAGGCTCAGCAGTTGTGCCACACCAGTTGCTCCACAGCATGTGGGATCTTCCCAGACCAGGGCTTGAACCTGTGTCCCCTGCATTGGCAGGCGAATTCTTAACCACTGCGCCACCAAGGAACCCCCCCCCCCTTTTTTTTCTATTCTTAACATTCAGTTCAATTGTAAGGGAGAGAGGGGCAGAGAGAGAACAGGATAGGGTGACAGGGTTGTGTATGCCCATCTCTGAGCCTTTGCCCTCTTCCTTCCCTGACATCCTTCCTCACCCTCCTTCTGCCTCAGTCCTTCACACCCTTATAAGTCTCGGCATACATTCCTCTCCTTCCTGAAACCTACTTCGATGATGCCAATTCTCAGACATGCCATTCTCTCCTAGCTCTCAAAGCATATGAGCTTTTCTTCATTGATCTTTAATCCCGGATTCTGCTGTTTCCCATATCGTAGCTCAGACTAGACGTGCATGCAGAGACCATGGCTTAAAAACTTTCTACAGCCCCAGCCTCAGCAGAGGGCCCAGCCCAGAAATGACCCTCCGCACCCAGTGCGCTGCCTGATTAATTACAGGGAGGCACACACAGTTGGCTTGGCGGAGCTGATAAAGCACCAATAGCATGACATCTACACGGTCAGCTCAGAATTAAGGCTTCCATCTGGAAGCCCTCTTTACTCTTCTCAGCTGGTTCCTTGGCCCATCCTGAGGGGCTCCCTAGGCTGCAGAGCCCCTCGGGAAGGAGTCAGCTACAGTAGGGAGGTCTGCTTCCTCACCCCAAGGGAGTGAGGAATGGGAGGTCCTCGCTACAGACACATCACCCAGAGGATATTAGCTGTGTTTTCAGAAAGCCTGATGGCTTCTACCTACCCAAGCTCATTCCAGCTCGCATCTTTCTGTGCCATTAGTAAGCCATTGTGAGATGGCAGCAGGCTCGCTTAAGCTGACAGAGATGCTTCTCTAGTAAAACGAACAGACCTGTGCTTGGATCTGACTGTTCTTGCTGTCCTCCACAGAGCTCTGCATGAATAGAGTCTCACCACCAAAGGCCAAAGACATTTGTTATCACATTTTAAAACATCGCTCTAGCACCTAATGATAGGAAGAGCTATACTACGTGCTTTACAAAAAGAATAGTGTAAAACAGTCCCTTTTCTTAGAAACTAAAGCTTTAACTTTTGTTTTTATTAATATACGTATTATTTGTATTTATGTGTGTGTATATATATGTGTATTTATATTTGTATTTCTAGTTCTGCAGAGTGACTGCAGGTAGAATGGAGAAGTTCTTGTTCACTCCCTTCTGTAGTTGGAGGGATTAAATTCGGCTTAGTAAGAGGGCTAAACGCTGTCAGGACCAACCATTTGCAACAGTTTTCTCTGCCATCACACCATGACAAATGTGGGCTGCACCCTTGGTAGACCCCACAGGCACACCGAAGGTTCGATGTACTCCCAGCACCAGCTGTAACTCCATTTTTTTCTCTCTCAGTCAAGAAGCTGCACCAGAATGCAAGTTGAGTGAGAATGACCTTCTTACAGGTCATTTATAACACTGACTCCACTCTAATGGAAAAAAGGAAACCAGTCACAAATTTCAGCACTCTACCTAGTATTAGTATCAAATTCACTTGCCACCCTTTACAACTGATGGGGTCACAGCACTGTGGCTGCAAACTACAGAGGTGTGAACACAGTCACTGGGGACAGGAAAGAAAAAAACAAGAGTTTTTTTTCCTGGGAGCGTGGCTTTGCCCAGAAGGCTGGGTCAGGCAGGGACTGTTGAGTCTTCAGGTCCTGGGAGGGGCCTCTTCATTGTGTAACAGCAGGTGGTACCACCTTGGTCCTCATGCCATGTCTTACTCACAACTGAAGTCCTCACTCAAGATCTTTCACAGAGATTTTGCTTAGTGTCAATTAAAACAAAAATTTAATGTAGTTATAGAGAGAGAGATGGCCTTGTGACCTGGCCAGCTCTGGCGTGTGTATCAGTCTTCCCAAAGTTCCTTTTCCACGACTATGTGGAGGGAGGACAAGAGATGAGGAGAGAAAGGAGCCTGAAGAACCAGAGAAGAGCCCTGAGCAGAACATTCCACCAAAGGTCTTGCAACACAGAGCAAGCGGCACTAACTGAGCACCCGGGGCCCCAGTCCCAGCAGTGCCACTTACCAGTCATCCGGCCCTTTGACCCCTTTGAGCCTCAGCTTTCTGTGGTGTCAGACTTGCTCAGCCTTCCTCACGGGGTCGTCTGTCCGTTCCCAGAGTCCCTTTCGGCCAGTCCCTCGTCTGGGATAGAGTTGCATAATCCCTCCCAGCAAGGAGATCACACTCAGGGGAGGTACCTCCTGCAGGGATGAGGGCGCGGGCAGGAATGTGCACCGGGGATTGCGCTGGCAGGGACCCACTAGAGGGAAGGGGGCGCAGGGGTGCCTCCTAGGGGAAGTCATGGGCCAAATTTAAAGAGAGTCATTAGAAGCGACCCCACTTGGAGGAGACAAAAGGCATTTTACACCAAAAGCACAGCACTAGTGAGAGCGCAGATGAACTAAATAGCAAGGGAGGTGTCCAGGAAAGATGACTGAGCTGGCCAGTGTAGCCAGAACAGAGAGCGGACTCTGGACACCAAGGAGCAGTGGGACAGGAGGGTCAGGTCACAAGAGGTTCAACATCTTGGAATGTATCCTTCAGAGTGGAGGAACTATTCAGTGTGTTTCACCAGGAAGATGACACTATCGGAGCTGGATTTCACCAGGAACAGCCCGGTAGCAGTGAGAGGGGAGTTTTGAGGGGATGGAGTCAGAAGGCAGCTTGAACTGGTGGAAAACCCTTGCCGCAGTCAGGTGAGAGGTGATGGGGGCCTGTATCAGCAGTGGTGGTGGGAAGGGAAAGAAGAGATGTATTCTAGAGGCTTTTGGAAAATCCAGTGAGAAGAGGTTGGTGCTGGATTGAATGAGGAGGGAGAGGGAGGAAAGGGGATCTAGCCTGGGTGACTGTGCTGATGGTCCTCACACCAAGAGAGGTAGAGAACGCAAGAGGTGGGGAGGGTGGGGGCGAAGACAGATGATGCATTTCGTCCAATCCGTGTTGTTCAGAATGCTCGTAGGACATCCAGACAGATAGAACTGTAAGTCAGAAGCTTGAGGGAGAGAAGCCAGGAGCTAGAGATAGATGTTAGGACTAAGGGGAAAAAACATGATACAAACAAATAATATTCATTCCACAAACACCAACTGGGGATGTTTCTGGTGTGAAGCGTTGTGCTGGTAGCTGTAAGAAATATAAAGATGAATCAGACTCAGACCAGATCCTGCCATTTAGGAGCCTAGTAGAGAAGAAAAGACTCATCAAAATACTAACACGCTGGATAGGAAATAGATACCAGCCATGAGAGAGGCTTCCAGAGAACTCTTTCCTGTTGGCCCAGCCATAGGAAACCACGAAGAAGGCACGGTCTCTGGTTGAGAGATTGGGGAAGGTGGCTGGGGTAGATGTTTGAGGGAGGACATAACAGATAGATAGCATCTGGACATCTACACAGGGAGAAGCACGGAGGGCACAATGCCATGGCAGATACAGGGACACTGCACAGGAGAATGCAGAGAGGGGATCCTGGCCCAAACAATGAATAGGAAGATTGAGAGCCTTCTGTTCCCAGGTAATAAGACACACTCCTTATGTGGGTGGCCCGCAAGTGAAATTACAATCTTTCTCCTTTGCAACCCTAGTGACCTGCCATGTTCCTAGGAAGTGAGCGCTGGAGGCAACTTGAAGGTCGTCTAGGCTGGGATTCCCAAGGCAGAGTACCCAGAGCCCATCCAGTGTTCCTGGTCAATGGCTGGTAAAAGTACCAAACATTTTTATTTATTTCATAAGATATTATTTTTCCTAACCTACACTGAAATAATTAACTCTTACTTCAAACCTATGATTTTGTTGGCATTTTCGTATAAGATAAAGCTAAAATAAGTTCAAACTGAAAAAGACAGTCAAGTTAAATAAAAATATTTGGAAAACACTAACACAGATTGTACAAAAATTGGGCAAAAAACCCTGAATGCCTGAAGTTTTGAAAACATTCATTTACGGATAAGAAAATTGAGGTTCGGGACGGTGAAGGAACTTGCCTGAGTTTTCATAGATTTTCATGCAGAAAAGGACTATAGTGAAAGCCTCCTGACTCCTAATTCAGTGGTCTGATCCAGCATGAGGCTGCTCGTCTCCTCAGCCCAGCTTTAATCCCTGCTGCGGAGTACCGCTGGGCTCTCAGCCCGCACCACTCTGCCATGGCAGCTCTGAGCAGAGCCCCAGCTGGGCCGTGTAGCCGCTGCCCCATCCCAGCTCCAGGTGGAGTCTAAGGAAGGCGGCGGTGCCCTGGAGAGGCTGGAGGGCTTACATGCCGGGGCTCCTTGCTCTGATCAGCAGAGCACTGAGGTGAGTGGGGCTGGGAATGGACACAGCCATCGGAAAGCCTGAGGATGGTGACCTGGATGTATACACTTCATGAAATTTGGGGAATAAAGAGAGAATCAAAGAGAGATGGCTTTAACATCACTGTTGGGATGCGTAGCGCATCTGAGTTTGTTCTGTGTTGCAGCTTAGCTCACTCTTTAATAATGTGTCTAAGGCCCATAAATGCCAAATTCTGACATGTTCACTCATAAATCCAAGACACTTATCTGTCTTAATCCCAAAGCCTTCCATCTTCTTCCTCAGACAAGACAGAAGAAGGGAGGAAACAAAAGGTTGAATCCTTTAATAAACACTTGGTGTCAGATCTCCCAGAGGGATCTCACACAGCCCTGTTTTTCTTTATGGTGTTGGGGCAGCAGAAGTCACCTTAAGTTCACATTAAGAAAATTTGGGGATTTGGAGCCAGAGCCCAGAAGGTCCCAGATACTGCTCCGTGAAGCACTGCTTGCTGTCGGGCACAGTCCAATGTGTCAATAAACTGAGCACCCGATTCATCCCAAGTGAGAAGCCTCCTTGACTCACCTTGGTTGCCCTTCACGGATGTCAGCAGCAGTGACAGGGGTGTCAGGAGAACCATTAATAGCAGGGCAGTATCAAGAGGCTTCCGACCTCCCCGGCTGCAACGGGGGCCCCTACGCAACACGGACATCAGCCTTTCACGCAGGCAAGACTCTGAGTAAACATTAGCAGATACATGAGGGGGTCACCGCTGATTTTAGGAGGCGAGGTCTTAAAATGCTTCGTCCACCCTCAGCCTCCTCAACAAGGCAGAGAGCTACCACAACTCACAAAGTCTTACCGTATCACCAACTTGATCGTGACGTGTCTGGAAGCACAGTTCTATTTCCGTGCCTGCACGTATGTGTACAGTAGGTATTTTGCTTTAAGGGGATATTCTAACTTGAACAGGCATTTCATACACGTCTACTGTGTACGGCAAAGTTGGAACCAAGCGGGAGCCGCAGGGAAGAGAAAGCAGCATGTTTGCTAGTCAGTATCCTGTTTATATTTCTTTTGTCAAGTCTAAGCACATTTTTGTTTTCATAAACTTTTGTCTCCATGAAACCCATCAATACCTCTCAAGAGAGGCTAATGTGAGTACATTTCACCTGAATTTGTAAATACCGCATGCCTTGAATTATAGCAAGAACAGTCTTTATCAATGCCTTCCTTAAGTGACAATTATAATCAATCTACGGGAGTCTAACAAGAACTAGCTAACTATTATCTTTTACGCTGCAAATAGAACCCTGTCACTCCTACCAAGTTATTAAGAGTCCAGTCTCTGTTTGGGCTCTGTAGACAAAATGAGGAGAATGTACTAGATCAGGCTCACTAAACTACGGCCTCTAGGCCAAATGTGGCCCACTGCCTGTTTTTATAAATAAAATTTTATTGAAACACAGTATATGAATCCATGCGTTCATACACTGTGTATGGCTGCTTTGGTACTATAACGGCAAGAGTTAGATACTTGCAACAAAGCTTAAATGGCCTGAAAAGCGGAAAATGTTTACCATTTGTCCCTTTACAGATCCTTGGCCTAATTTCCTGCCATTATCCAAGCTAGGGGGTCTCTCTGTGGGCACAGCTGGCTCCATCTACTCTACCTAAATCTAGTTTGTCTCCAGCCAAGGCCCATGGGTGTAGGTTTGAGGTCATATTTAAGGATAAATTTCAGGTCTGTGAGACAATCCCAAAGCTTTAGGGAGGGGCAGAAGGTGAGGGAAGACAGCATGATCTGGAGGAAAGATAACAGCATTAAGAACAAGAATCTCTGAGTTTTTCCACCAGTGTTGACCCTGAACATCACCCATCATTATATGCCTTCCTCTCCCTATTGTGAATGTAATAACAATCTTTGTATCTGTGGATACCTGGGCAGAAAAGGAATTCCCCTAATGACATCATGTGGTTTGATGAAAAAAGTAAATAAATTAGTGAAGTTCTTCCAGGGAAGTTTGGAGCCGATATTATCACCCTAAACCACAGGAGAGCTGCTAGGAAACCCTGTAAACAATAAAACAGAAGTGACTCAACAATGCCCTGGATGTACATGACCACGTACCAGCTTTGTAACGGGCACCTTCTGTGGCCCCGACGTCCCTAACTGCCTTGGTCTTTTCCCTGAGCAAAACTCCTCTAGACTCCTGTAAGAGGTTGCTATGATCCCACCTGCTTTCCTGGTTCCCTAAGGTACAGGCCCCTGGGTAACACACTGCACACAGAAATTGTTACAGTCAGCTTACACGGCATCCCAAGAGTTTACCTAGGCACCTCTCATGGGCCAGGCACTGTAGGAAGTGCTTAATAAGAATCGTCTCATTTAATCATCATATCAGCCCTATGAGGTAGAATCTATCATTCCCATTTTATAGATAAGAAAAGTGAATTTAGAGAGATTAAGCAAATTTTCCAAGGTCACTAGAAAATCTAGTAAGTGGTAGAACGAGGATTTAATTTGGTCTCTCTGATAGCAAAACCACTGCTATAAACTACCATAGCTAGAGCACAGAACTAAAGGACTATGCCATAGAACTTAGAGTCTTCACTGGCTTCTGGGCTTCTCAATGATCTTTGCTCAGATCCAGCCCTAGGCCTCTGTAATGCTTGATCTTCTTGCCCAAACTAGCTCTTCACTTTCTGAAGTGGTTCAGAGACTCCCACATGACAACATGTTGCCCAATTCTCTATGTGCCCTCCTAACCTTCATCAGGCAGAGGCTTTCTGCTGTGCTAGCCCAAAGAAGCACATTTGTTCCACAGCCTGCAAAACTGGAGAAACCAGCCAACCTTCATGCCACCAAGCTGCAGTCTTACAGAAGAGTAAAGTCTGAAGTCAGATATACATGCCTTGAGTCCTGGCTCTGCCTGTGTGACCTTGGGTCTGATTTACTTTCTCTACATCTCAGTGTTCACATCCAAAAAATGGAAGAATTAATACTATTTCACAAAGCTGCTATGGAAACTGATTGATATTACAAAATTATCCCATACATTGTCTGGGACACGATGAATGAAGGGATAGCTTCATTTCTATGAATATTACCAGCTCTTAACATTGATTTAAACCCCACAGAGATTATGACTCTTGCTTTCAAAAACATCTTCAGGGATTTTCAGAACTAAGTACTTAAAAGTAAATTGTTGGCATCTATATTAAGTGAGCTAAACTGCTGAACAGAATATTACATCAAGTTGTTAAAAGACATTCATATCCTTGTGAAAATCTGGCCTCTTAGCTATTTTCCTTGCTGTCTGGAGAAATGGTGGTAACTGAAGGCCTCTATGAGATTCAGGAAAGAGAAGAACAGAATTGCAATGAAGATATAAAGAATGGAACGGAACAGGGAACCACCTGGCACTCAGTTCTGCCAAAGGCCAGCCTCAAATGTTAAGTGTTAATATGATTGAATGTTTCTTGAAAGCAGAACCTTGTCTTATTAATTTTCAATCTCCTTAGTAGTTAAAAAAAAAAAAAAAAGGACCTGAAGCCTGACATATCATTGAATGAAAGAATCAATAACTGAATGCATGAGTTGATGATTTTTTTTTAACTCAATGATAGGTCAATAATGCTTTTAAAATGCTTTTTAAGTTTCTAGAAATCTACTGCAAAAGTGTGAAAGTATGAATATGAAGAGGCCTGAGTTTATTGTTACATGACTTTCACAGTTTTAGAGTTGGAAGTCCCCAACTTCCCTTTTCCCTTCTCTGACAATAAACCCACTCCCAGCTGTGATGTAGAGTGGCTGAAGCCAAGGTTAGCAGGTGGGGTCAGCCGAGCGGAACAGACTCTTAGCTTTTGGGGTCAGCTGCCTCGTGTTGCCACAGAAAGACAGATCTGTATCCCACCTTGGTTGTGGGTCCTAGTGCTCACAGAGTTATTGGCTTTGAAGTAACAATGGGGACACAGTCAGATGAGTCTCAGCAGACAGACGTTGCCAAAACAACAAAAGCTGGGAAAAGGACATGTGATTAAATATACCTTGGGCACTCACTATGGGCCAGGATATGAGCTGGTTGCTTCTTAGAGTATACAGATTCTGACAACTGCCTTAATTCAAATCCTGGCTGTGCACCTTTAGGGTTGTTTGACTTCAGGTAAGTTACTTAGCTTGTCTGGCCCTCAGTCCCTTCACCTGTAAAATGAGACAGAACAAACTCTACCTCATGATGTTCTGATACAGATGAAAAATAAGCTAACGTATATTGAAAGTACTTAGATAGTAAGTACATAGTAAGTGCAACATTGACTGTGATGATGATGATGGTGGTGGGGATGAAATCTTTCAATCCTCCTAATATCTCTACAGGTTAGATTGTAGTTGCCTGTTGTATTAAATAAGTGAATCATGGACTCATGACTTCTCAGCCTCTGCCAAAGGAAGTGGTTCCAAGCTGTGCCTGGAGCAAGAGTGGCCATTTTCTGGGTCACTGAAGCCAACCTCTCCGCAACTACAGCCAACAGGAGGCTGGTTAAGGTGACGTTACCTCTGGGATGATTTGATAGGAAAGTCTCTGAACATACAGGAACTATGGTAACTAGTGAGGCCCATCTGCTTGTTTCCCTGAGTTAAAATAAGGGTGGGGGGAAGCAGGGAAGCTGGCAGCCACAGGAACAAAACTGGAAACCTTGTAAAGCTGAGAGGAGTCAGGCGAGGTCATCAGTGAGGCGACTTGATGAGTGAATGGATAGTACAAACATTTTATTAAAGCATCAAAATGGGGAAAACACTTACAAAATAGACTGGACAAAGTTTCTCATTCATGGCAACAAAAGCAATAGAAACAGGTGCAAAAAGCCAAACCACAAAGTGCTGAGGCTGGGGGCCAACAAGATGAATTGGATCCAGCACAAGCTACCAGCTCCAGGCTTCATGCAATTCTGCTTTTTAGATTTGTTTTTTTGAATCAGAATATTTCTGTCTCCCTTACCTCCACTTGAATTTCTATAGTAAAACTCCATTACAAAGAAGGTCTGAGTGGATCTCCATTCTTTAAAGCTAAAAAGCCTAACCAACACATTCATCTCACAGATGAGGTAATGAAGCTTCCCAAAAGGACAACAGATTAGATGAAGTGGTAGAGCCAGGTGGGAGATCTGAAGACCACCTTCCAACTAAATGCAGTGTTTCTTTCCACTGCACCCCAGTTCCCACTCTACAGGACCTAGGGGAGGGCAGCCAGCAAGATGGAACAGCTGAGCAACTGAAATGGCTGATGGAGTCACGTGTACTTGCACCTAATGCATGTTGACAAGAGATGCACAGCCACACCGTGCTGCCAGCTAGGGGAAGTTTGCAAGCCAACTCTCCCTTGGCACTTGGAAGAGCCTTCAAATGGACCCTGGAAGCTCCATCTTTGGCACATCAGACTGTCAGAGACAACCCAAGAACAAAGGGCTTTTGTTTTTAGGGGTCTCGCTATTTTAGGAACTGCCCCCCATTTTTCCTAATGGGAGGCCAAGAACACAAAGATGGCTTTGGCAGTGGATAGTATGGCCAATAGGTCAATCTAGCCCCATGGTGGATGGCTTGAGTTCCTAGATAAGCTCCTTGGATCCAATCAGGACCTGTCTTTTTGTACATTCCAATTTATTACTCTAGTTCTATCCTTTGTGGTAACACAAGATGTCTTAACCCCTCTATCTGTTTGTTAAAGATCAGAAGAACTAGCCCTGATAAATTAGGGTACCCTCTCTTCAACTAAACAAATAATATCAATGGACAAAAAAGATACAAAAGTGACTCTGATGAATGAATTTCCTAACATATTTTTTGTAACAGGTTTGTTGAAGGTAAAAGATGCTGAAAGAAAAAGCATCGAGCCCTCTCTCCTATGCCCCCGTACACTTAATAAGTACCTGACAGTCTTGATGGCACACAGCAATGACCAATGACCATGCTTAGAACTGCTCTTCTCTGCCCTAGAACTGGCTGAGCTATAGGAGTGAAATGAAGACAGCTTCAAGAAAATAATACGTGACGCTTAGGCAGCTGAACTGAGATTGAGTAAGGATGCTCAAGTAAGAGCAAGGATGCGTCCTCTGGAACAAAGCTGTCTGCAGTCCTGGAAACACAATCCTAGGGTTCTCCACACGTGTGTTCTGTGGGCTTTGTACTAACAGCCCCAAGTGTGACTTCCCCAGAATGGAGCTTCCTGAACCTTGTTTCGTACATTGTTTCTCCCAAAAGAAAACTAGGTGTCTTGGGCTCACCTGGGCCTCCCAGAAACAAGGAGCCTGGGGACCCCTGAAGAGCCAGCAGTTGAAGGCCACAGGAACCTGCAGACACTGGCTAGTGGGATCTGCACAGCCGGAGCTAGTGGCCCTGAGCAGCACTCAGGCTTGACTGATGGGTTCTCTTCACAAATGGGGGGATAGACAAATGCTCAAAGATTATTTTTTTTTCCTAAACTGTGAATTGTGCCTAAGAAGGCTGAACTACAAAATATATTATCTACCAGTGAGAGTTATCACTAATATATATATATACACACATATCTCTCTCTCTCTCTGAAACTGAAGCATACTTAACAAACCCATATGCATATAGGAAGTCTTTAATTACAAAGATGAAATATGTAGATAATACATTAAAATTATATTATGCACCATTAAATTCTTTTGCATACTTTAAGAAGAAAAATGTAAATCACATGGTAAATGAACAGAAGTACAATATGGAAATTTAAATCCACACAGAGTCTGACCATCTAATGCAAAGTCCTATTAAAACCTAATCTTCAATGGAGTAAACAACTTGCTTATAACTGAAGAATTCCTTGACTTCTGGTTTAAGCTCACATATCAGTTCTCATTTGATGATTTTTCTTTCATTTGTTCAAGAGTTTGCAAAAGAGTATCCCTGTGTACTTTTGTAGTTTTAAACATCAATTATCTTGCAAAATTCGAAATAAATCTCTTTAGCGACATTTGAATCATGCAGGAGGTTAAAATACATCGTGTGACCCTCAAAGCAATAATATAAGATTTCAGGAGGGAAATCCAATTATTCTATGTACAGAAGAAATAGAACCTCTTTGGAAAAAATAATTCAAAAATTTTAGGATGTGATTGAAAAATAAGAAAAGCAGAAGGTTTTTCAAAGTTTTAGTTTGCCAAGTTCCTAGCTGAGGTATTGGTTTTCTGTAAGCCCACAATTTTGCTGATGGTATATTTATACTGGGCACAGTGTAAGAGAGAACTTACCAATTCTCATCCATACAATGTGAAAAGGATACAAAAAAAGGGTTTTCCTTTGCATCTCATTCTCTCATTACTTATATTGATATTTTGTGAGTAAAACAAAACACAGTCAATGCAAAATATAAAAATAAACAGAGGTCCCTGCACTGAGGCAATATGGATGAGAAAAGAGTAAATATAAAATGAAAGAATTGTAAACTTTAAGGTGTTCACAGAACCATTAATTCCCTGTGCACACACTGGTAATATTTAGGATTATCAGTTAAGCTTTTAAATATACATTTTCTTCACAAGAGAGAAAAGGTTGGGTATATTCATGTTTTGATAATAACCTTAACTTTCCTCTGTTTTGAATTATGCTATTTGGATCCAACTAAAAACTGAATCAGTATTGACTGTTATAGTTAATGAAAAATAGCCCTGCTATTGTTATTTCATAACTAACAGGGTTTGGGTAATAAGATTTCATTTAAGTGCATTTTGCTGCCCAGCACTGTCACTAGTCAAAGGATCTTGCAATCTTCTAACATTCATAACGCTGTCATTCTGGACGCCTCAAGTGGCTGCCTACTTACTTCCAAAGGATGTGGCATAAAGTGTATCACATAAAGTCCACCAATCCCTGAGTCTCTTAAGAAGAAACCATCAGAGACTCTGGGAACGACATCTTCAAACAGGATACCCTCAGGCTTGATTTCTAAGTGGAGGGCAGATACACAACTTCAGACTTTGAAACTGTTTCTAGGATAGAATATAAAGGATGCGAGGGGCAGTATCTGTGGGTGGATGGAAGAGGAATGGAGGAAGGCGGGATGGCAAGAGGGGCTGCAGGAGACTCCACTGACCACACAGTCTTTGCAAGGATGGGAGGGAGTACTTATATCTTCAGTTCACCTCGGGGGCCCTGGGCTCCTGCAGAAGCCACAGGCCCATCCACATGGGCCCATCCACATCTGAGAAGGCAAGCTGGAGATAAATACAAGACTTGCCTACCCTTACCCTTTGCCCAAGCCCTTTTAACCTCTGCGCCCTCCAACTTAGTTGGAAATAACATAGAACAAACTAAAGTCAAGCTGAAGGAGTAATCGCTTTCATTTTATTTGGAAAACTGATCGTCAGTGTTGGTCTGCCATGGGTAACCAGTTAGCATATGAAGGAAAGAGCTCCGAGAGTCCCAGGTTTAAGGCTGCCTTTTGTTCTCTTTCCAGTTCAGTGTCCACTGCTCATTAATTCCTGCCCAGGGGGGCTCAACAAGAAGCATTAGCAATGTAGGGCTTTTCACAGGGGTTATTACATTTTAAGGATACCATCTATTTCCTCAAATTCTTTGGCATCCATGATCAGCCACCCATCCCCACAAACACGTGCACGCATACACACACACACACACACACACACACACACACACACACATACACTTCTCTAGAGAATCTACTGGAGCATCTCATTCTGAGGATAGAAGGTGAGGTCCTTGCTACACTGAAGATATGATGTACCAGCTAGGACAAGCTTTGGACTGTCTTTCCACAGATGCTCACACCACTCCCCAACCCCCACGAAACACACCTTCTGACACCTTGCCCATCCTAACCTCTTATACTCAGGGTCTTTCAGACACAATCATACCCTACCTTAGTTCCTGGGAATCTCTTTACAGTTCTCTTCACCCTAAACATTTTTGTGGTGTTACAAAGATTAGATCTTTGAAGTGGTCTTAGACCAAAAGAAACAAAACAAAAACTATCCATGACAGAGACCGCTTCCCACATTGATGGGAGGATACAGATGCTGGTGAGAAGTCCATCACTGTGCCCTTTTCAATCAGACCATATTATAACTACAAATATAATGTGACCCCTACGTCTGTCACCCTAGTCAATGACAGGGCTGATTCTGCTGATCAGCCTGATCTCACCACAATCTGGAAACTACAAGCTACGTTGAAGAAGACAAGCTTCCCTGAGAGAGGAAACACTGGACTTTGACTAAGGAGGTACCAGTACTCTAAACGCCATGTTATAAAGCTCAATTAATTTGTAAATGTGAGGCACAGTAATCTCACAGAAACCTGCTCGCTTTCTGGCATATCTGGACACTGAGGTTTACCATTTGCTATTCAAGGACTCTTTTCTCAACCACATAGTTTAAACAAAGCAGAGGAACTAGTGCATATGCAGCTAATCTATCAAGTCCGTTACTCATGGAGACACTGGCTGAGGAAGAAACAGAAGGCTTGCATTCTGAGATTTTATCAGAGAGTTTATGGGGATATTTTCCATGCTAAGTATTTAGGTAATGGAAATTTTAATATATCTAAAATGTGCTCAGTTTTCCCCAATTTAATATACAAAACTAAACAGCACATAGTGATGGTACTAGAGTAATAGATTAATTACAGTTTAGACCAAGACTGCATTTGGTTCTCTGTTGAATTTTCTAAGAGTGAAAGAGCCCATCCCCTCCCATACGTATGGCCTGCAGATGAGCAGTCAAGTCTCAACCTGCTCTCAGGCTACCCTAAGAGCAGCTGATGTATTGATTGTATTAATAAAAATACCAAGTGTATCAGGCATTTTTCATTTCTACTGGGAAATATATTCACTTATTCCACAAATAATTATTAAGCATTAACTATGTGAATGCATTATTCCAGGTGTTGACGGTACACCAAATGAACCAAATAATACCACACAAAACCCCTGCCTACCACCGTAGCACTTACTTTCTAGTGAGATTCTAAAACACAAGTTCCTAGAATGTTAGGAAAACTTCTCTAATTTTCAGAAGGGATATTTCAGAAGGGATGCTGATGGTGACATTTCTGAGCTGGGCTAGAGGGTGAGGCAAGTACCTACTGGCACAGCCTTTATCATGAGAGGAGAGAAAGCCAGGACTGACTTTCTCCAAGTGGGAGAAGAGGGCGCGGCAGCAGTAAGCGGCTTGGCAATTCAGTCCCTCAGCAAACAGTTATAGAGAAACTATGAGAGGGAGTGAAAATTTATCTGCACTCTGGCTGTAGAATTTCTTTTAATTAACTTCAGAAAAGACAAATACATCATTTTTCGACATAATCTCCTTGCTTTTCAATATACGTTGACCATCTGTCAACAAGCTTTCGTATTCCCTCATTAAATAATGTTTTAGTCTGAGCTGCGAGCCACAAATGCACTGCTGTCTCCACTTCTTCATCAGAAGTGAATCTTCATCCTCGTAGGGCTGTTTTCAGGGGACCAATCAGGTGAAAGTCCGATAGAGCAAGATCAGAACTATAGTGAGGATGCTTTAACACCTCAAAAGGAAGTTTTTGCAGAGCGTTGACAGTGTGGGCAGAAGTGTGCAGATGTGCACACCCTCAAACCAAAAAAATGTCACTGTACACAGCTCTTCTTTCTTGCAGATCACAAGTGGGGCATCCATTTTTGCTCGTACCGCAGTTACAAATGAAATGATGTAACATGTTCACACCTGCACAGCAGTGACTGGGGAGACAGCAGCATTTGAACGGAAAGCACTAAGACAGTGCAGCCAACAGACGTTTCAATGTAATCGGAATGCGGATAATTTTTGACTCCTCCTTGTATTATAAGATATTCTGATCTAATTGAATAATTCCTTTCTAAGACAATCTACTACCCACATCTGATACTGTCTCTGGTTTGTAAAAGTTATTCCATGTCTAGGCATATTCTTAGAACAGATGGTAACAGTATTGTAGAAATAACTGCAATTTTTACTTACACCACAGGTGGAGACATATAAATAGGTAATTTACTTATTAACAAGATCAATGATCAGACAGTGGAGTTGGGTCCTACAGAGCTCTGTCTATGGCAGCCAGATTCTTAACATCAAGGTAGTATAAGCCATAGCCTGAGAGGCTACAGCTGGGCTGCTCTTACCATGACTGAGATGTGGAGGATTCTCAGCTCCTCTTCCGCCGACTCATGCTGGGGTTCTTCGGTCGGGTCTTGTCCAGGGAGGCTTGGGGCGCCATCTTGGTGGTGGATGTGAAAAAGCAGAGTGCCATTCTCCAGCCACTGCTGCCTCCAGCGCACCAGAGGGATGTCCTCTGTGTTCCCTGAGATCTCTAAAGGATAGACACCAAAGGCACAGGTCAGAATTCCAACTGGACCAATCCAGATCTCCTTTTCATCTCCTTCCTAGACATTGGTACCAATTAGCTAGTGTCAGATAAAGACAACAAAGGGTTGCTAACTATAGTTAAGTCAGGCTTGCTGCTGCTCCAAATCTCAAGGATGGGAAGAGGCCCTGAGAAGAACAGAATTATCCCCCTATCGGTCTTTGCTCCATAAACTAGCAGCCCAGGCTCTCACCCATTGAGAAAAATACAAAGGTAAAAATTCAAGTTCTTCCCCATATTTCTATGATCAATGGCATCCCTTACTCAGCACAGTGTGAAGACCCTGATAACCCCCTGAGGTAAATAGGAGGTTGTTTGCCTCTTGTAAATTTGAAAGTGTGAGTTTCCTAGCAATTACTCTCAGACACCAGTAAATCTACCAAGGAGAGAGTTGGTAATTACTGTGCAGAGAACTGGCACTTATAGAAGTGTCCTGGGAGGTTACCACAGAGTAACTGGAGCTGGCAGGTTATTTCTAAAACTACCATCATTTGCTGCATAGTCCACTGGAGATGTTTGATACTTGCTTTGGCAGGTAAAGTAATGTTTTAATTCCCTTTAATTTTACCCTTCATTTTTTCAGAGCAAAGATGGTATACATGAGAGGGCAGTGAAGAAGTGGGCCCTTATCACAGACATAAGCACTCACCTGCTTTCAGAGCTCTAGACCCAGGCACTGAAATATCATTGACAAGTGACTAACATACCAAAACCTACAATGCACTTCATACCGTAGGTGTTAAACTGTGCTGCAAAAGTATACTGTTATGTATCCCATTCTCTAATATTCCTAAGCAATATCATATCAAAGCTTTGAGACATCCCACAATAGAAAGAATCTGATTAACCCAGCTTTCTTGAACTTCATTTGGCCCTAAAACCATTTTTTCCTTAACAACTATTATCATCCTTGGAACAGTATCTGCTGAACATACTTTGGCAAAGCACTGCCTTATAAAATTTCACTTTTTTTTGAAAGGCATGGCTTCTTCCCCAAAATTTATCACTTTTGACCAAAAAAAATTCAATATACATAAAAAAGATTTAATAAGATGCATTTAGAATAGTATTCTCATCAAGTACCACAATCATAAGAGGAAAGCAATTTTAAAAATTTATAAAGTTTATAAATATCTTTCACTGTTTGTGGGAGGGTACAAATGATGTTCTGCTGTATTTATTTACTTATATATTTATTGACTAATTTATTTAACAGACACACATTAGGCATGTATTATGTTGCACCAGGCACCATTCTAGGCACTAAGAGACTAATCTAAATGAGGCCCTCAACAAGTTCTCCAAAGCAACCCGCTGTGAATGAATGTGTAAAGTGTTATGCCACGTGCATAGAAGTTTTGTGGAAACAGAAGAAGGAAAGAGAAACCTTGCTTGGGTAAAGGGTGGAAGATGGGAGGAACGTAGCCTTGCCAGAAGAAGAAGATGCTATGGTGTTGGGCCTTGAAGTGTGAGTGGACTTCCTGTAATAGAGAAGTGGGGAACGGACATTCAGACACGGATAGAAGAATACGGAGAAGGAGGAGGAAGAATGCTGGCTAGTCAGTGAGAAGGATTCATGAGCCACAGGTCATCAGCCTGTCTCTAAAAGACACTGTGACGATTCCTTAGCTCATCCTACCATCCTACAGACCAGGGAAGAGAATAAACTTAGGAGGGTGCAGGAGGAATAGGGTGCAGCAAAAACAAGGTGCTCAGAGTCCTCTTCATTCTTCGCCTCTCTCCCTAATTGCCTGAAGGACTCAGTCTTCCTGTTGGGCTGGTAAGCTGCACACGCTCTGTCAGTGACCGGTGCAAGCATCTAGGAAGCCACGGTGGGCAGAGGGTGTGGGAGTGGAAGGTCCCCGGCAGCCTGGTCCTGGTTTTCCCCAGGCACAGCTCCATTTGTTAAGTGAGGCAGTAACACAGGCTTCCCAAGTTCACCTTTTCTGTAAGGGGTCTTTCCAGATTTCCAGGTGAAGAGAAACCTTCGGGCGCACCTCCGTGGGTACCTGCTTATACCATGAAGCCACATGATGCTTCATCACAAGTCCTGCAATCACAAACCCCACTCAGCAGCGCTTACCCTTTCTAACCACTCATCAAGCCTCCACATCAAACACTGGGAAGATTCCTCCTGGAAAACACACCCTTCTCTCCCAAGTCTGTTTCCTGCCATTGCAGTAGAGACCAAACTCCGTCTTCTCACCACAGACATAAAGATCACAAGCAGCAACAGCCCCTAATAGAGGACCTAATGCCATGATTAAATCTCCCAGAGCAACACACGTCCAGCCTCTTGCCTGCACCTGCTCTAACCCACCCTGGGATTTATTCCACACATGTCGGGTGCCCCTTCAGCCCTTTATGTAACTATTTAAGAGGAATCCAGCACCTCCTACCTCTAAAGCACTTGACAAACTGGCCTTTTATTTCCCAGGAGATCCTCATCAAGGAGGTCAGGCTCATTACCTCTGTTTAACTGTGGAAGCAAAGACAAGTAAATACCCAGACCAAAGTCACCCTAGCCTGACACAGAACAGGGACTAAGACAGATGAATGAATTTCTATCAGATCCCCTCCACCTCCAAACATGCATCAGACACCATGACCTTCGAACATGCATAAAGAGAGGCAGCACTTGAGTTGAAAGTCCATGAGGTCTTTTAGGAGTTTTTATGCTGTAGTATTTTAATTTTTTGCACAGTCTTAGTTTTCCATGAGTTCTTTTGCAATTGAAGTATAATTCACATACCATGAAATTCACCCTTTCAATATATACAATTCAGTGGTTTTTAGTATATTCACAAAGTTGTGCAACCATCACCATTCTAATTCTAGAATCTTTTCATCAGCCCCAGAAGAAACCCTGTACCCACTGGAAGCCAAAACTGTTTTTGAGAAGGAAAGAGTCCTGTTCCAAGGTTCTAGGAGTGATGGTACGAAAGAAAGAACAGATGCAGTGGGGGTATGGGGAAGTGGGCTGAGAGCACAGAATCTCTAACTTTGGCTTCCAGGCCAGCCCTCTGAACCTATCTATGGGTTATTCATGCCAAATTCCTTTGGAAAATGATATCCTGATTCTGCCCAGACCAGAATCATCATAGAGGACAAAGGGCAAAGGAAGGAGGTTACCATACCTGCCGGTGAAGGTGCCCGTCACATTTTAGATCGAAGACAATTACAAAATAATAGTTTCCTCCTTGGTTTTCCCCCCCTCCCCTGGCAAGATCTGACATGGGAGAGCTAAAATGCTAAACCAGGAAGTTATTTACTTCTGTTATATCTGGCTTGGGTCAACCAATGAAAAACCACACAGGGCACAGTATATGTCTTGTGAATTTCATCACAGTGGGGTTGAGATCAGAGCTTGGAACATCAGTGTAATCACGTTGGTCTGGACGTCAGCAGAATAGCTCAAGAGGAATAAATGCTCAGAAATTGCTTTGCCAATGCAAGCCTGACCTAGGACACCCAAGGAGCAAATATGGGAGGTGATCAAATAGTTATTTTAGTCCAAGCCCTCCTGAGGCTGTAGATGAGGCTCAAACAGAGCCTTTGCCAGCATACTGAACAGAACAAGTGCCAACAGGAGGCTGCACAGTCATCTCAAGATACCACAGGTGGCATGAGCACCACAGCCATCATCACACTGTGGGGCTGATATCTCCAGAAATGTAAGGCTGCCCTCACTTTTAGCATCCCATTCATTCCATTCTTCCCCTCCATAAACCTCACAGATCTCAGCACCTCCAAAATTCCGGAATACCCGAAATATATAGAAACCAGGGTGCCGGTTATTCTTGTATACAACAAAGATCCTTGGAGGACACTCTATTTGCCACATTTAGCAAGTTGTGCTACATGGTTTCTGCTCTCAAGGAGCTTTTGGTCTAGTAAGAAACTGAAGGCAGAGCCATGAGTAAGTACTCTAAACAGTAACAGCAGTGCTGGGTGAGAGGGTGGAAGCTTGGCTGGGCATATACCCTTGGGAAGGGATAAAATGGGAAGAAATGTTGGGAGGCAGTTTGAGATGAAGAGAACAGTGTGTGTAAAGGAACAGCAGGGTGATGCGTGCTGGCAGAGCTGCGGGAGGTCTGCTTATGCTGCAGAGTGAGGAGATGGAGCGGAGTAGTGGAAGACTGGGACTGCAAACCCAGACTGGTGTCAACTGTAAAAGCTGTGAATGCCAGTTGAAGGAGTTCAGAGCTAATGGAAAGTCACCCATGGTTTTATTAAGCAGAGGAACAAAGAGAGCCATGATGAGAAAGATTAAGAAGACCCAGAAAGAGTAGCAGACAGACTAGACTCAATCACAGTCCCATTGTAACTCTGATCCTATATTCTGCCGGGACCACAATACTAAACTGGAACTCAAGAGACCTCAGTCGAGAGTAACCTTTAATGAGATGCCTGGCTTTGAGTTTTCTCATCTGTATACGGAGGAGCTGAATCAATGAATTTTAAGATCCTTTTGTAAGTTGCCATTCCACAATTCTAAATCCAAAGGATGAGCTTCATGTGACCACCTAGAAAGGCAATGATTTCAGTGTCCCAAGCAATGTCAAATCCTTACTCAAGTCTAACTTGCACTCTACCTCTACCTTCTCTTTGAACAGAGAGTGGACAGGTTAGGGGTGATTCAATTAGGGTCTTCAGAGGCCAGGCCCATCTTCAGAGTGGACCTCAGGCTGGTGAGAAAGGTTCACATTCATGCTGATACAGATATGTCAATACTAAGAAAGAAAGCTTGGAGCTTCTGCACGCAATAGAGAACCAGGAATTTGGGACCTTGGGCAGGGAAAGCCACGCTACAGAATAATCTGGGATGGAGAAAGGCAGAGAGAAGGAGAGTGAGATGAAATCACTTTTAAATTGGCCTTAGTCATTGTTCTAATGTTAGCTTGTGTGCTGTGAGCTTGCAGCACTATCTTTTTGTGGGGTTAGCTTAGGATACCCAAAACTTGCTACAAAAATGCCTGGTTCTTCTTTAGGCAGCCCCTCATGCTGAGAATCCCTGAACTGACCTGCGAAGACAACACATCATATCAGAATCAGAATTTCCCCAAAGGACAACTTCACTGAGGACCAAATGCACGATGCCCTCTTTCAAAGAATCTGGCAACTTAAAGTCAAATGTGGAGGTGAACTAGGGAAATTCTCCAGGATCCTTTAATTCACTGAAGAACTTAGAGTGGCTTAGAGCAGTCCTGGCATTCTGGGCCCCTTTCCCACTCCTGGCAAGGATGTTTCAAGCTAAATCCAGCTGAATAGTAATAAGGTGGCTCAGGTATTGAGGTCAAGTGAGAAGGAAGCATTAACTTGTCAATTCTTAGCCTCATGTTGAGGGCACCTGATGAAATGACCCCACAGTCTTTCAAGGTTGAGGGCGACACCCTCCTGATGGCCATTACTGATTATTAGAAGACCTTGCTTAGATCAGGATTTTCAAACTCACTATTAATCTTAAAAACCCTTCTTCCAAACCAAATCTAATATGGCTTCTAAGGGGGTTCCCCAGAGCAGAGCTGGAAAAGAACTGGATCAATTGGAAGACAAATAAAATGCACAACCATGAAATTTCCTGTCATTAGGGGATTGGAGGGGGAGTGTCTATGGGTTATTAGTTTTGCTTGGTTGTTTTTTCAATTCTATTAAGTGTGGTACTGTGAAAAGCCTCATATTCTTTATGAAAGAATTACAAGGGAAAAGGAACATCTCTAAAAACAGAATCTAGCCAACTGTCCACCCTATGCTATCTCAGCTACCATTCTCAGTCTCCCTTTGTGATGAGGATAGAGCTCAGCACGTTACTGGTGATAAGCTAATTATCCCAAACTCAGAATCACAAATGGGTCTCGTCCATCAGTGACTACCATTAAGGTGACCAAAGGCAAGCCTCAGATAGAATTATCCCCTTTTCTTCCATTCTTTTTTACTTCCCCCACCCCCATTTCAGAGTTTGAAAGATATTGATGGTAGGTCTAGTTTCCCACATGGTCTCATTATGGTCTTCCAACTAAAACTATTAACAGTGGCATTGACTTTCAACACCTTTGTAAGAAAATAACCTACTTAAGTCAGGGGTTAATAACAGAAGAGGATCACTAATTATCCTGCAAATCTTTACTCTGGTATCAAACGTGCCCCAAGTCTTTAATGTCTCTGGAACGGCAGCCTCTAAAGACCCCAACTTGTCCCATAAACATAATGAGAGCAGCACATTAGTGTCCTGGCCATCTGTGAAGAAAGATGAGGGACAGATGAAAATCAGACAAAGGCGAGAGATGCAGAGAGAAAGGACAAAGTCAGGAGAAGTGAAGACGAGACTCGCCAGAGAAATGATGTCCCATGGGTTGAGTTGGCTGGACCTCCACACCTCTTGCCACAGGGACCATCTGGTGTGGAGTTCTGAAGTGATGCAATCCCACATCCCAGAGTGAGGGCCACATACAATAAGGTGCCCTGCTGGGCCTAAAATCCCCCAGCACAGATGCCAGGAACACCAATGGTTTGTCTGAAGTTTATGCCTGTATAAGCCTGGCTAAGTGAACAGCCAAATGGGACACAGCATAGCCAGGTAAGTCTTTTGTAAAGATGTTCAGCGTCCAATTGGAAATAGAACTCTTCATGATTCTTCTATTCAGCTCACAGTCGGCGATGGAGCTGCTACTTATTATCTCATCCTCATTCCTCTGCCCCCACACATAACTATGTGAGCAAAAGCTTTATAGCAAAATGGCTTAAAATTTTAAGAATCTCTCGCCCAACAGACGAACAGGATGTTCCTTTTTCAAGTAACTCGAACCTTTTTGACTTTCTGAGATTCGGAATAGAAATTTCCACTTGTGATCAGGAGAAGGATAATTGAATTTCTCTTTCCTCTGCTTAGTGACTTTTGCTCTCAATGGCAAAAACAGGAGAGATTCAAATCATTAATGATCCAGTAATGAGAATTGGAATGGCAGGTTAAAGAGAGCTTTGGATTGGGACGGGGTGGGGGGGTGGTGGCAGGAGAATGAGGCTGTAATTTCCCCAGAGCCCACTTCTCTCATCTTCAAATGATGGGACTAAAGGTCTCTAAGGACCACCTTCCACACACACACCAGCTCTAACCATGGTATTCAATGACACTGACTTTAGTTAGACTCCAAACCAGGTGCAGGCTGAGTATGTTTCTGCACGCCAACTAGATAAAAGTCTCTGCAAGTTTTTCTAAATCACACTTTCCTCTTGGACTTTGGGATGCTTCCAGCTCAGTCCAGCCTGTCAATGTATAGACCAGCTGTAAAACTCCAATCAGTGGTCCCCAATAAGAATCATCTCACGTATAGGTATCTACAAAGGGTCTCCGATGAGTTTTTACTTTTTGTGTTTACGTGGACAAGGGCAGTCTAAATAAGAAAATTTCACCTGATCTCTCTCTGCAGCCCCACCAATATCCCTTTATAGAGCTATACTCTAAAAATCAGAAATATCAGCTTCCTGTCGAGCTGCTTACCCGCCCACCTCTCTGTTTTCTGAAGAGGTTTAAAATGGACTAAAATGAACTGATACAGAAAGCAGGAATGATGAGAGAGAGAAATAAAGACTCTTACAGTCCATAGCATGTTGTCTCTGGGGGTGGGTGGGGGCAGGAGCTGCAGAAAGCAGCAGACTCGATGGGAAGCGGCAAAGCTTTCTACGGATGCTGCTGGAAGTAGGTCACTCTGTGCTACTCTGTGCTGGCGTGAATAGCAATCGAGCAACGCTACGAATATTCTATTTACCTAGCCGTGGAGATGAAAACATTCCCGTGGGGGGAAAATGTAGCCAAAAGGTTCTGACACAACCAGAGAGATGAGGAGACATTCAAATGGCTTATGATTCCATCCAAAATGGTTTGCTTGTTCCTACCACGGTGTTTCTCTGGATCTTTTCAACCTCTGCAAAGAGTTTATCCACATGATACTCATTAAAGTCTCATTTGAAAGGGGGAAAAAAAGCCCAAAGCTCTTTGAAAAAAGGCAGGGTTATCTGAGCCGGTAAGAAGATTTTTAAATATATCTGGTTCTATTCTCCACTGCCATCTGACTGACCTTTGTAGATTGAGATAATGGCACACATTTAACAAAATCTGACATCAACTAAGATGTGTAATAATATTTAAACTCTGTAATGTTAAAATATGTATTTACGGATCATTTCATACATTGTAATAAGAATAAGTCATTTTGAAGCCTGCGGTTTCACGACTGGAATTCTGATTTGAGCTCTGCAGGTCCTTGGGGGCCACTTCCCTGCCATGTGGCGTTGGAAGCAATATGGACACATGCGTTTGGGAAAACCAGGACATTGGTAGTGTGACTGCAAGGAAAGTGCCTAGTAGATCTGGTGAGAGTGCTGTTCATTCTGAGTCCTCTCCTGTACTCTAGGCTTTATTAGTATTTATTAGCATTTGCTGTAATTCTCTGATCTCAAACAGTGAGGTCTCCTCACTGGCTCTCGTCTTATAGAATGGATGGGAAAAGAAAATGATAATGACAGACTACTACCTATAAACGACTTACATTTACATTTATAGGAGGCTAGCCCATTGCTTGCCCTAAACTGGCTTGATTCATCTCCATTTCTAATTAGTTCTCATCCACTCGTACTTCTGTTCTTATCAGCCATGATTTAACTCAACAAGTAATGATGCCCCTATTATGTGCTGGCTCTGCTAAGAAGCCCTTTCAACATTCACAAGCTAACAATCTTTAATGACCCTTTAATGTGGGTATTTATATTCTCATTTTACGAATAAGGAGTTCCAGAAAAGTGGACCTGCTTGACCAAGTTCACCCCAGTTAGTAAATACTAAAATTAGGGGAAAAAGTTCTTATGTCTTTGGGCTTTAAGGCTATTGTTCTTTTCCACTATTTCAATTCCCATCCTCTCAGTTTGCACATCTCAACCCCAGGATAAAAGAAGTAAAGTGCTCAGCAATATCTGGTATACAGTGAATACCAATCAACATTAATATCATTGTCATTACTAATCCTGTGTGTTTGATTGTCATTATTAGTCTGTCTCACATAAATTCCACAACTGAGAAACAACCTTTGACAGAGTTAAACAAAGGGTAACTTTAACTGTCACAAGCTGCTTAGAAGTCTTCCTAGGGACTTCCCTGGTGGTGCAGTGCTTAAGAATTCGCCTGCCAATGCAGGGGACACGGGTTCGAGCCCTGGTTCTTGAAGATCCCACATGCCACGGAGCAACTAAGCCTGTGAGCCACAACTACTGAGCCTGTGCTCTAGAGCCCATGAGCCACAACTACTGAAGCCCGCATGCCTAGAGCCCGTGCTCTGCAACAAGAGAAGCTACCACACTGAGAAGCCGACGCACCACAACAAAGAGTAGCCCCCACTCTCCGTAACTAGAGAAAGCCCATGAGCAGCAACAAAGACCCAACACAGCCAAAAATAAGTACACAAATAAATAAATGTATTAAAAAAAAGGCTTCCTAAGTCCAGGAACCATTAAGAATCAGCTCAGTTCCAGTGAGGTACCGGGGCCAAGTCATACTTGTACATCTCCCTAACGCTCCTTAACAAATCAAACATTCTTTAGACATCTCTGATGAAACCCCACTTAAACTATCTTTGCGTTAGGATCTGGCCACAGGGGCTTTCACAGATGATGCCATGCTATCCATGCCCATCCAAGGTTGGCACGCAAGGCTAACTCCACTGAGCTTGCTATAAGGCACTTAGCAAGACACTCTGTAATTAAAATGGGGAGGTCCTCCCAGATGGACATGGGACTCGTTGATACCAAGCAAGACCCTGTGGGGCTCCTGCACACAAAATCCTTTCCGTGTCCCCCATTTCTTGATTACAGGAAACAGGGTTCATTCAGCCTCTGAGAACTTCCCTGAGTTTCAGCTAGCGGGTTCACACAGCTGCTAATTAGGGAAGGGTGAGGATGTGAGGACAAAGGAGGAAGCGTCAAAAGAAACAATAGTGCAGGCTGAGGGAGGGTTCTGGTTCCCCCTCAAGGGATATACATAACAATATCTTTGAGCTGTTTTGCAGGTACTGAAACCCCCGCCAGGTGGGAGAAGTTACTGGTATGCTGCCCACCGGACTGTCTGCAATCAAAAGGTTGATGATGCTGCTTCCCACCTACCTCACCACCAACCCATCAGAAGAAGGTCCACAAGCTGATCCCACCCTCTTTGAACCATTACTATAAAACGTCTCACTACACCCTCCAGGTGGGGACATGCTGTTTTGAGGGCATTAGTCCACGGTAGTCCCCTTTGCCTGGCAAAACTATAAAGCCATTCTTTTTCACTTTACCCAAAACTCTGTCCCTGAGAATTAATTTGGTGTTGGGGTACAGAGGCCAGATTCAGCTTCATGGTGACTGCGGTCAAGGAAGAGGGAAGGACCAAATGGAGATGGTCTTAAAATAACAGCTGAGCGTCCTTCAGTGGTAAACTGAGTCCTTTTCTGCAAACTAATTTGTATAAGTGCTTGTTATCATAAATGCCTAGAGGTACTGCACTCACGTGGAATCTTCCATTCTCATCCTCCTCCTGGGGACAAAGCATTCTACCCCATTCCTACAGCCTGTGAGCTCACCTCGCTGACTGCTGACCGTGAGCTCTGCCTTCTTGCACACACACAGCAGGGAGCCTGAAGCTGGGTGGCCAGTCACCTGCCTAGGCTCTTCTCTCTAAACCACTTTCTCCTACAGAAAAGGGGGTCAGAGTAGCTTCTGAAGCCTCTTCTCACTCAAAAATTCTCTGATTTTATTTTTTATCTTCCTAAGATCTGCAATCACCATACTGGGGGCTGAACCTTAAGTTCCTACGAAGTGAAGATGAGAAGTGGTAATACTCTTCTGTGTCTCTGTTGTCATTCACCCTCAGAAAGGGAATTCTACAGACTTGAGCACATGGAAAATTCCTATTATAGTCACTGTGTTTCAACTTACAAAGACCTTTCTTACAAGGCCTCTTCTCTTTTCATTCATCAATCCTCTGTGGTAGGTTTTACAGAATGAGGATCGAAGGCCAAAGAGGGTAACTGATGATCTCAAGGATTCGAGCTAAAGTGATGGAGGTAATGGGGCTCAAACCCAGCCTTGTGACTCCTAGCACAGTGCCCTTTCTACTAGTCTGTGCTGTCTACCAAACTGATATTTATTTATACTGAGAAATCATGAACCATTGTGCCTGTATGTCAGCTTAATGAATTAGAGGTACAGAAGATATACATCAGTAGTAAACACTGTCAGGAGTTTGAAGAGTTTGGGCTTGTAGACCTGGAAATGAAATGGAGTCATTAACCAATTCACACTAGTGTACAAATCATAGGACAATCTGACATGATTTCCCTGTGACAGACTCCCCGGCAGGATCAGATCTGCTTCTTCCTGGACTACAGCTACTGGTCTGAAGACTCTTTTGACACTATCTTGGGCCTATTTCTGCAGGCTATTGTGTAAATGCTCCTTACAGAAGAGGTCAAGATGACCTCCAAGTGGCCTGACAGACAGATATCGGCAAGGAAATATTAATCTACCCATCTAGTCCCTGCTGGGTTAAAGATAATGGTTTAAAGGAAATACAAGGCCACTTGATCGCTAAAATCAGTTGCTGCTCAGCTGGGAATAATGTACATTGACAGCACCGGTTGCTAACATCTTTCCACTTTCCTCCTCCTCTTTCTTTATTACAGCCCTCTCCTTACTCTTTTTTTTTTGAATTTTATTTATTTATTTATTTAGGCTGTGTTGGGTCTGTGTTGCTGCACGCGGGCTTTCTCTAGTTGTGGAGATTGGGACTACTCTTCATTGTGGTGTGCGGGCTTCTCACTGCGGTGGCTTCTCTTGTTGTGGAGCATGGGCTCTAGGCACGCGGGCTTCAGTAGTTGCAGCACAAGGGCTCAGTAGTTGCAGCACATGGGCTCAGTAGTAGTGGCGCACAGGCTTAGTTGCTCCGCAGCATGTGGGAATCTTCCCGGACCAGGGATTGAACCCGTGTCCCCTGCATTGACAGGCAGATTCTTACCCACTGTGCCACCAAGGAAGTCCAAATAATGCCAAAGGAGCTCTGGAGGCAACCGTGTCGACGCTTCCAGGTGCCATGAGGCAGGCTTTGTTTTCAAAAGCCCTACTCTGTCTTAATTCTAAAGCCCTCCCTCCTCTACAGGCCCTCCACACAAAACACCCATGATGGGGGCTGGCAGTGAGAAGTGGGAGCCATGCATTCTTCACAAAGGATGTATTTCAGAAAACAGGGCTGCCATTTTGCATTGGTCAACAGCACTACTGCTCACGCCTGCTGTGCTCCCCCAGCTCCTCTCTGTGCTGGGCACTGCTCTGCAGTGCATGTCTGAATCTCTGAGTTCAGATAGTCACATGCACTTCATGGTGCCAAGGATGTTTTCCTCTTCTTCTCATCTCTATTATAAGAGTTTATGTAAATGTTTTGCACAGGCCAAGTTTAGTGCTCATAAAGTTCTCAGTGATGTGATGATCAGGCTGAATCTGACAAGATAAAGTAGGACAACTGATAATTATTACTATTTTTCACAACAGGTAACCTTTAGTGAGCACTAACTATGTGGTAGGTAGTGGGCTAAACACGTTCTCATTAAGCTACTTGACAGCTGATAAAGTAGGTACTATTATCATCCCTGGATTAGGAAAGTGACGCACAAAGAGGTCAGGTAACTGGTCACATGACTTTGGCATTGTGACTCTAGAAAAGGAACACACTCTTCCTGAAGCCTCACCCTTTCCAATTCCCACTTAGTAAGAGATAGGTCCAGTGTGGAATCATCAACATGCAGGCCAACAAACTGACTTCTACTCTTGCCCCCCTTGACCACTGTGGTAGAGATAAGTGAGGCAGTGTCCTTGGTATCATTGACCATGGTCATGAGAATGGGGAGTGGTGACGCATGAACTGGGACCTGATACTCTGTCTATATGTTCTCTTCTTTTTTTCTGGACCTTGGCCAAGTCAAGAGTGGACAGCATAACCTGGGTGCATGAACAACATCAGTCCCCAAACACAGACCATCTATTAACCCAATATACAGTACACAATATGGCATTAAATGCTTACGAAGCATTTATAATATGACAGGTGCTGTCTCAGGGCTTCTGAATACACTAAGTCATTTCATCTTCACAGTCCTTGTATGAGTTGGATAACAGTTACAGGTGAGAGGGTACAGAAAGGTTGTGTAACTTGCCCAGCATCACACATTTAGCAAGTGGAGGAGACTGGGTTCAAACAGGATGTCTAGCTCCAGAGTCTGGGTTCTGAAACACTATACTTCCCTGCCTCTTCCCTATGAAACATCCTAACACACAGTCCCTGTTATAAGACTAATTTCTAATCAACCTACTTGCTTGCCATGTGTTTCTTGCCCCTTTTCTCTTGGTTTTCTGCCCTAGCCTTGTTACTATTCTCATATCTTAATGGGCATTACATTTCTTCTGGAGTTGAACTGTTAATTTTCAGTAGTGCTCCACACATATCCCCACTGCACGGTGACCTCCCATGGTTAGTTCTCCTCCTTAGCTGATTACGGCATATCCTACCAGCACCAAAGATCAGGAAATTAACAGGTGGCACTGACATTTCCATTCTCTGCTTAGTAGCACCGGCCCATTAATTAGAGACTGTAATGAAAACAATGCTAGCGGAGTTTTGCAGAATGAAAAATAAAAAAAAAACTGCTGGGTTTTCTGCTTCTGTTTCTGCGAGAGCACACTAAAGGAATACAGCTATGTTTCACGATCAAGCCATTATTAGATTGTGAACACAAGTGATGGTAACTGAAATGAGTGGATGATTAGACTTAAGTCAGGACACAAAGACAGGAACTTAGGGACAGCTGATAGCTTCTCCATCTAGCTCTCAGCCTGTGGCCAGAAAGGCACAGAGCTGGAAGGCAATCCTGTGTCAGGGGCATATATCCTTTCTGACATCAGTCGTAAAGCTGATCTCAGCTCCTGAGCAACTATGTCTTTTTCATTCATGAAATGTTCAGTATCTTTTTTTTTGTATTGTTTACGCATCAATATTTTCTGATTGTACCACACACTGGAAAATAAGTTCCCTTCACTTTTATGGCCCTGTGCAGTAGATGTTTGCATTATTCCTATTTTTTGAAAGATCAAGAATAATGCCTTCTCGGTGAAGTGGAACTTCCTTGCATTTGCCTTTCATTCACCTTCTTTGGGTTTCAAACAGAGTTTTGAGTCCTAGCAGTTGAATATTTGGCGAACAAGGTCACATGTACTTTATGTGATAAATATGGATCACATTCTTGTCTTAGTCTTTGTATCCACAGACTCATTCATGTTTCTTTCATCCTTATTTGGCTATTGTGTGTCTAGTATGTGTTGGGCTTTTTATTCTGCCTTCATACAACCACACCTACTTCCTGCTGACCATTACAGCTGCCTTTCTGTGCACTTCTCTGGGTTCATTAAATGCATTCTCTGGAGTGGAGTGATGCAGCATAGCAGAAATAGCAAGGATTCTAATATTAGAAAACCTGACAAGTAGGAAGGATTCTAATACCAGAAAAGCTGAGACAAGGCTCCTGCACCTGAAATCTGTATACCTCGATTTCTTGATCTTTCAAAAAATAGGAATAATGCAAACATCTACTGCACAGGGCCATAAAAGTGAAAATGCACATGGGAATGCTTTGAAATGTGAGAAATAAGAGTTGTAATTATTATTAATATTATGATCGTTAAAGATTAGCGACAAGAATAACTTCTTTTATTCCTGGTAAAAAAAAAATCAATGTGATTCTACTTAAGTGTAGACGCCTGTAGTGTTTCTCATGGCCTTCACGGTGCCATTGTTACTTTTTTAGCCAGGATAGCATATCAGGTCAGTGTTTTCAGAAAACGATTTTAATGAACCCTAGGTTATTTTCCTGAATCATTAATGATATGACAGAGAGTGTTTTTTTTTTTTAATAACTATAGCTAGAGCCTGTATCTGGGAGAGCATTACCTTGAAGTTGATGACATGAAAATCACCACCCTCTTTTCTGTCCTCTACATAGATTCTAATGTTCTTCTTCCAGTTTGTCTCCATCAATTTGACTTCTTAGTATATACAGTTAGTATCATTTAACCATGTATGAAGACTGTTTAATATACTGCTTTCCTAACGGAGGCTCCATGCCCAACAAATACAGCATAACTTATTTTAAAAAGTAGATTTCAAAGGTAGAACCAGCCAGAGCTTTTCAAAAAATCTAAATAGATCCTCTTGATCAGCATGTATGGTACATGCCTACAGAACAGTGATCATTCAGACTTGATTTCCCTTTACAGATTCCCACTGTTACCATCTGCCCTGCCCCCCCCACCACCACTGTGCCTACCTCTTCTATGCATGCTAGGTTCAACTGCTGTAAAGTATTTACAGATCTCCTCCATCAGCATCAACTTTGGTGGTTTGCCCCCCACTAAGGGCTCAGAGTCCTTACAAACAGGGAAGGGCTGCCAGATCAGGTTGAACTAGATACCTTGTACCACTTTCCCTGACTTCATCTCTGAAGTTCTTTAGGATGCACGGGTGTATCTCAGGCAGCACAGGTAATTTAACTATTATCAGTATCCAGTTTGGGGTACTCTTTGTGCTCAATATTACCTGTTTTAGTACTTACATTTCAGGA